>NC_072388.2:43903277-45153277 GCF_028885625.2 Pongo pygmaeus | reverse complement strand
AACTACCTGTTCCATGAAGCTCGGAGTCTAGTGACAATAAATTAATAATTACTATGTTGTAGTTAATAACAATAAATTAATAACTGAGTGTAGAGTATGTTAGGTGAGGATAAGCACCAACAACAAATATAGAGAAAAATAAGGTGATAGAGTTTGAAATAATAAGGAATGGCTTGCTAATTTAGAAAGTAGGGGCAAGAAATTCTCTTCGATGAGCAGAAAACAGAATCATGTGATTACAGAGACTATTTGATGTTTGCCAAGTTTATTTACAAGTTCTGTGTAGAAAAGCTATTCTATTTCTCTGTTGTTATTGGGGTTTATCCTTCTCTCTTCTTCAGTTCTTTTAAATGCCTGCTTTAGGCATTCAGAACACCTGCTTGCATGGACTAGCAACCTGAGGTGCCCCACTCTTTCTGTACAGGGATATTGGTGCAGGGGGCCTTTACATCCAGGCAGATCTCCAGGTAGTTGGAGAACTTTCTCACCTTGATCAGAAACCTAATCTGCCCCTCTTTTCCATGTCTGGCCCATCTTCTGTGCATAGATTGTGGTGCAGTGGGGCCCTCTCTGTTTCATGCCCAGGCAGATCTGTAGGCATTCAGAGCACCTACTTGCCTGGTTCAGCAGCCTGAGCCATTCCACTCTTCCTGTGCAGAGATTCTGGTGCAGGGCAAGGGCTTCTCCACTCCAAGTACAGGCAGATCTCCAGGCATTCAAATCACCTCCTTGCCCATATTGGCAGTCTGAGCTGCCCCACTTTTCCTGAACAGATTGTAATGCAGCAGGGCCCTCTCTGCTTCATACTCAAGCAGTCAGAACACCTGTTTGCCTGGATTTCAAGCCTGGGCTGCCCCACCTTTCCTATGCAGAGATTGTGTTGCAGAATGGCCATCTATATTTAATGCATAGGCAAATCTCAAGTCATCTGAATCACACACTATCCTGGACTCAGAGTTTAAGCTGCTCCCATTGCTTGTTCTAAGACCTTGGAGTGAAGAAGTTTTTCCGTCTGCATGCATAGGCACACCTCTGGGTGCTTTGTCACTGCTTACTGGATACTCACTGTGCACTGGTGTGTGTGCATGCCATTGGGGTACCTGCCATGTCTGGCCCATCTTATGCCCCTCCTGCCCCACCCAAGGGCTGAGCAGGTAGCTCAGACCACTGTACACTCCATGGATCAGCCCACTGACTGAGGCAATAGAGAGCTTCTCCCAGTAAACAAAAGTCAAGTGTGTATATCTAGTTACATTGGCTGCAACTGGCTCTTAACTATAAGTGCAATCTACTGGCTTATAGATTGAATTGCACAGCCTAATATAAAACCTGCTCAAAGATGTTCATAGGGCTATGGAAGCAACGCCAAAGTACCCTACCCAGTATTTTCTACAGTCATACCACCTGGAGAGGGGATGGTGAAAGGGCAAGTAAAAGAAAAAATAATAATATTATAAAAAAAGAAAAATTAAAAATCCTCTCCAAACAAAAACAATTACAAAAATCAGAAGTATCAGTGTCTCCAGATGAGAGGAAACCGGCACAAGAATTCTGGCACCATAAAAAGTATGATTGCAGTGATATCACCAAAGGATCACACTAGCTCTCCAGCAATGGTCCCTAACCAAAAGAGAAATTCAGAAATAACAGATAAAGAACTCAAACCATGAATTGCAAGGAAGCTGAAAGACACCAAGACAAGTTTTAAAGTCAACACAAAGGAACTTCTAAATAAATCTAGGAAATAAAGGAAGAGATAAACATCTTAAAAAGAAATGAATCAGAGCTTCTGGAATTGAAAAACTCACTAGAGGAATTTCAAACACAATTGAATGCTTTATCAATAGACTGGACTAAACCAAAGAATTTCAGCAAAAATTTCAGAGCTCGAAGACTGATCTTTCAAACTAACTTAGTCAGACAAAAAAAAAAAAAAAAAGAATTTTAAAAAATGAACAAAATCTTCAAGAAATATGTGATTATGTAAAGCAACCAAGCTTAGGAATTATTGGCATTTCTGAGAGAGAAGGAGAAAAAATAAACAACCTGGAAAACACATTTGAGGGAATACTTTTAGAAAATTTTCCTAATCTTGATAGACAGGTAGACATCTGAATACAAGAAATGCATAAAACACCTGCAAGATACTATACAAAACAAACACCACCAAGGCAGAGTCACCAGACTGTCCAAGATCAAAGCTAAAGAAAAAATCTCAAGGGCAACTAAAGAAAAAAAGCCAGATCATGTACAAAGGGAACCCCATCAGACTAACAGCAGACTTCTCAGCAAAAACCTCACAAGCCAAGAAATATTGGGGGTTTATTTTCAACATTCTTAAAGCAAAGAAATTCTAACCAAGAATTTCGTATCCCACCAAGCTAAACTTCATCAGTGAAGGAGAAATAAAACCTTTTCTAGATAAGTAAGTGCTAAGAGAATTCATTACCATGAGACCAGCCTTATAAGAGACCTTAAGAGCAGGGGTCCCCAACTCCTGGACCAGAAAACAGTACCAGTCTATGGCCTATTAGGAACTGAGCTGCACAGCAGGAGGTAGTCACCTTACTGCCTGAGCTCCACCTCCTGTCAGATCAGTAATGACATTAGATTCTTATAGGAGCACAAACCATATTGTGAACTGCACATGCAAGGGATCTAGGTTGTGTGCTCCTTAAGAGACTCTAACTAATGCCTGATGATTTGAGGTGGAACAATTTCATCCCAGAAGCATAATCCACCCCACAGCCCCCACCATCCATGGAAAAATTGTCTTCCATGAAACTGGTCCCAGGTATCAAAAAGGTTGGGGACTACTGCTTAAGAAAGTTCAAAACATGGAAACAAAAGAACAATACCTACTAACATAAAAACACGCTTATAAACATAATTTCTGGGATACAGGTTTAGTTCAACATTCACAAAACAATAAATGTGACTCACCATAAAAACAGAATTAAAAGCAAAAATGATATGATCATCTCCATAGACATGGTAAAAGTCTTTGAAAAAATACAATAACCCTTCATGTTAAGAACTCTCAACAAACTAGGCCTCGAACATACCTCAAAATAATAAGAATAATCTCTGACAAACTCACAGCCAAAATCATACTGAACCAACAAAAGCTGGAACTATTCCCACTGAGAACTGGAACAAGACAAGAATGCCCACACTTATCACTCTCAGTCTTCATAATACTGGAAGTCATAGCCAGAGCAATCAGGTAAGAGGAAGAAATAAAAGGAATCCAAACAAGAACAGAAGAAAACAAACTCTCTCTTTGTGGCTAACATGATTCTATACCTGAAAAACCCTAAAGACTCACCCACACCTGAAACTAATAAATTGACTTCAGTAAAGTTTCAGGATACAAAATCATTGTAAAAAAAAAAAAATCAGTAGCATTTCTATATACCAATAACATTCAAGCTGAGAACAAAATCAAGAACACAATCCCATTTACAGTTGCCACAAACAAACTTAATTACCTGGAAATACATCTAATCAAGGAAGTGAAAGATCTCTATAAGAAGAACTATAAAACACTGCTGAAATAAATCATATATAACACATACAAATGGCCAAATATTCCATGCTCATGGATTGGAAGAATAAATGTCATTAAAATTACCATGCTGCTCAAAGCAATCTACAGATTTAATGCTGTTCCTATCAAACAGCTAACATTATTTTTTCATAGAACTAGAAAAACATGATTCCAAAATTCATATGTAATAAGGGGCACAAACAGCCAAAGCGATCCTAAACAAAAAGAACAAAGATAGAGGCATCATAATACCTGACTTCAAACTATACTATAAGGCTGCAGTAACCAAAACAACATGGTACTGGTACAAAAACAGACATATAGAAAAATAGGTTAGAATACAGAACCCAGAAATAAATCCACACACCTACAGCCATCTGATCTTTGACAAATTAGACAAAAATAAGCAATCAAGAAAGGACTTCATATTTAATAAACAGTATTGGGATAATTGGCTAGCTATATGCAGAAGAATGAAACTGGACCCCTACCTTTCACCATATACACAAATTAACTCAAGATGGATCAGACATGTAAATGTAAAACCTGAAGCCATAAAAATTCTGGAAAAAACTCTAGAAAATATCACTCTGGGCATCAGCCTTGGAAAATAATTTACAACTAAATCCTCAAAAGCAATTGTGACAAAAAAGAAATTGAGAGATGGGACCTACATAAACTAAAGAGCTTCTGCATAGTAAGAGAAATTATCAAGAGACTGAACAGAAAACCTACAGAATGGGAGCAAATATTAACAAACTATGCATCTGACAAAGGTCTACTGTAGAGAATCTATAAAGAACTTAATAAGCAAAACACAAATAACTCCATTAAAAAGTGGGCAAAAGACACTGAGACTCTGTCTCAAAAAACAAAACAACTCCATTAAAAAGTGGGCAAAAGACATGAATAAACAGTTCTCAGATAAAACATGCAAGCAGCCAACAAGCATATTACAAAATGCTGAACATTACTAATCATCAGAGAAATTCAAATCAAAACCACAATGAGATACCATCTCACACCAGTCAGAATCGCGATTATTCAAAAGTTAAAAAAACAAAACAAAACAAAAAAAGAACACCAACAGATCATCTGGCAAGGCTATGGAGAAAAGGGAACACTTATCCACTTTTGGTGGGAATATATTTAGTTCAGCCACTGTGGAAAGCAGTTTGAAGATTTCTCAAAGAACTCAGAACTACTATTTGACCCAGAAGTCTCATTACTGGGTATCTATCCAAAAGAAAATAAATCGTTGTATCAAAAAGACACACAGTATGCACTCATGTGTTCATTGCAGCACTATTCACTATAAAAAAATCATGGAATCAACCTAGATGCCTATCAACAATGAACTGGAGAAAGAAAACATAGTATATTTACACCATGGAATACAATGCAGCCATGAAAAAAAATAACACAATTTTCTTTACAGCAACATGAATGCAGCTGAAAGCCATTAATCCTAAGCAAATTACTACAGAAACAGAAAATCAAATACCATATGTTCTCACTTATAAGTGAGAATCAATCATTTGGTAGTTGTGGACATTAACATGGCAAGAATAGACACTGAGAACTACTAGAGGGAGTAGTGAGGGAGGGACAAGGGCTGGAAAAATAACTCTTGGATACTATTCTCTCTAACTGGGTGTTTTAGTCCATTCTCATACTGCTATAAAGAACTACCTGAACTGGGTAATTTATGAAGAAAAGAGGTTTAGCTGACTCACAGTTCTGCAGGCTTAACAGGAAACCTGACTGGGAGACCTCAGGAAACTTACAACCTTGGTGGAAGGATGAAGGGGAAGCAAGCACCTTCTTTACCTGGCAGTAGGACAGAGAGAGTGAAGGGGGAAGTGCCACACACTTTTAAACCATCAGATCTCATGAGAACTCACTCAGTAGCATGAGACCAGCAAGGAAGAAATCTGCCCCCATGATCCAGTTGCCTTCCACCAGGGCCCTCCTCCAATTTGACATGAGATCTGGGAGGGGGCACAAATTCAAACCATATCACTGGGTGATGGGATCATTTGTAGCCCAAACTTCAGCATCAAGCAATTTGCCCATGTAACTAAACTTCACATATACCCCTTAATCTAAAATAAAAGTTGAAAATATAAAAAATAAAAAGTAAAATATAATATAATGAATATCTCCTTTAAATGTGTTCTTTACCCAGGTGTCTGTACACAGTTGTCATTTGATATACTCCCTCATTATCTATTTAACTGCCCCCAATCACCCTGGCAAGGTGTAGGGTTGCTTGCTTCAGAATACTATTGAAATGTCCATATTCAATCCTTGATATTGATGAGCTAAGGTGGCAGCATTGTATTTTTCCTTGTGAGTGAGAGAAAACTTTGATACCATTAAACTCTGAGCCAGATGAAACTACTGTTTTGTGTACTCCAAATTGTTTCTTTTTAAACAGAAAATAATAATCAAATATAATATAATAGCCCATAAATTTGGAGGCCAAAGAAATTTCTATACTGTACTGATTATTAAAAAGATTTATTGAGTGTTTACTATATGCCAGACATTAAGCAAGGTGATAACTATATAATAATTAGAAAGATAATCATGTATCTGCTCTAATATCCTGGGAAGGTATAATTCCTATGCCCCATTTATAAATCCCTCAGCCCCACCTTTTATTCATACCGTTGCTGTGGCTGTGGTAGAACTTAGGACAGGTGCAAACTAACAGTGCCTCGCCTTGGACTTCCACCTTCCCAATTCTCATCCCCAAATTCCCTTACCAGGGAAGAGGACCCCATGGGGATCTAGTCAGCACTTTTTTTCTTTGCAAAATAGTATTTAGGCACAGATGTTATGGGCTTACCCTGGACCAAAGAGAATGGAGCCAATAAATAAATGATTTCCTCAGTCATCTGCAAGCCAGACAGTTCCGGGATGCATTTCATCAAGTTTCTTATTAGCCCCAGTGGGAACACATTTAAGTCCATAGTGGTCTTTCTTACTTCCCTGATTTAACTTATTTCAGTCTGGCCTCTCACTCCTATTCCCTGGAATCCATTTCCAATTAAACTACTTGCACACAAGTCTTTTTCTCTTCTGCTCTGGGGAAACCTAGGGCGAGATATGACGGAGACAGACTAAAATAATTCAAAAAATAAATTTACAATTATAAAGAATATTTTAGAAAGTTATGTGACCATATTGCAGGTGTAGTTCACCAAGTCGAAAGGGTCCAGGAAGGCATCTGTTATAAAATACGGTTTGAGCTGAAGATTGGGGTTAACAAGGTGAGTGGAAGGAGAAATCTAGGCAGAGGAAACAGTACGTGTAGAGAACTGAGGACCCAGGCTGCTTTAGAGTTCTGGAAGAATGAGAAGCCGTCAGTGTAGCTGCGATGCCGGAAGCCAGTGGTTAGAGAGGGGACCAGCTCCTGCATGCAGTATTGTTGCTGGAGGGCTTAGGAGGGTCTCCAGATGCCAATGAGACCCAAGTCCCTGCCTGTGTTCCAGGTTCTTGATACTGCCTCAAGAAAGAATTCAGAGTTTGGGCTTCTAATTTTATGCTGCTCCTAATTAGGTGGTAGAATAATGAGGATTTCGAGAAAGAAAAGGTAGAGATTTCTTGGAATTGGGGTGCCACCTTTGTTTTTTTGTTTGTTTGTTTTGTTTTGTTTTAAGAGGGAGTCTCGCTCTGTCACCCAGGCTGGAGTGCAGTGGTGCGATCTCGGCTCACTACAAGCTCCGCCTCCCAGGTTCGTGCCATTCTCCTTCCTCGGCCTCCCGAGTAGCGCCTGCCACCATGCGCGCATGCCCGGCTAATTGTTTTTTTTTTTTTTTTTTTTGTATTTTTAGTAGAAATGGAGTTTCACCGTGTTAGCCAGGGGGGTCTCCATCTCCTGACCTCATGATCCACCCGCCTCGGCCTCCCAAAGTGCTGGGATTACAGGTGTGAGCCACTGTGCCCGGCTGCCACCCATTTTTATACTACATACGGGCCGTGCTCCTATCTGTCGTGGTGCTGGTGGGTGTGTGACTTAGTATGGTAATGAGCACATGATTAGGTCTGGGGTAGAGCATGGGTTAAACCCAACACTATGTTGGACCCAGCCGGTTTCAACCAGCTTAGCCTCCATCCTGTTTGTTAGGACCTTATCAACCCAAGTTCGTCCTTGTCCTTGTGGCTAATTTGAACACCTTCTTTTTTGCTGCTGTGTGAAATTGCTGCTTATTTTCCCGCTTCTCCGGTGACTACCCAGCATTCTTATTTTATGGGTGTTTCTTTAATTAGGGGTACAATAATCATTAGATATTCTGGAAAAGGAGGGGGTTTCAGGGACTGCTGGTTACTGACCACTTTCTCCCTTATTTGGGTTTGCCCAGAAGAGTCATGGACATATCACCCTGATGGGGGTTTTAGTCATGTTCTCTCCCTTATTTTGGGTTTTCTGTTATCCTGTAGTTTCTTTGCCTGGTTCTTGTTTTGGCAGTTGTTTGAGTTTTTCCATCCTTCTGCGACCACCTAGATCTATTCCTATTTTAATATGAGCCAAATAAATATTTTGGTTATTCTCTTAAGAGCCATAGAAAACTATTTAATGATTTGAAACAGAGAGCTTTAAACATGTGTGTGTGTGTGTATATATATATATATACATATATTTTTTTTAAAGATCACTCTGGCTACCTAATGTGTATAAAGACAGTAACCACAAAGTAACAGAAATCAGTTTTAAGACAAAATCAGCCAATCTCTTCCCAAACACTATAAGTGAACCTAAGGTTCTCATTTGCTAACTCTCAGCTACTATTTCTCTATGTGTAAAATAAGGATCTCTAAAAAATTTTCAATTCTGTCAGCTTTTTTCTTTTTTCTACTTCAATTTAGCAATATTATGATTCAAAATAATGAGCTCCTCATTACATGCATAAACTTATATAAAATTAATATTAATTTTGAGCTCCTGCCCTTCACAGCCCTTAGCAATTGCAGGCACTAATTAAGGTAGAGCTTTATATTTTCTTTTTAGCCCAGAGTTTTTGAATGATTTATATCAAGTATTTAGTCAATAATTCTCAGCTGTCATTAACAGTAATTAATTAGTATTAAACAATACCAATTTAAGTAGCATTTTTCCACTAGATTTTATTATTATTATTTTTTTTTGTTATCAATTTTATAACAGAAAAATCATGTTTTTTTTTTTTCTTTTTTTTTTCTTTTATTATTATTATTATTATTATCATTATTATACTTTAGGTTTTATGGTACATGTGCACAATGTGCAGGTAAGTTACATATGTATACATGTGCCATGCTGGTGCGCTGCACCCACCAACTCGTCATCTAGCATTAGGTATATCTCCCAATGCTATCCCTCCCCCCTCCCCCCACCCCACAACAGTCCCCAAAGTGTGATGTTCCCCTTCCTGTGTCCATGTGTTCTCATTGTTCAATTCCCACCTATGAGTGAGAATATGCGGTGTTTGGTTTTTTGTTCTTGCGATAGTTTACTGAGAATGATGATTTCCAGTTTCATCCATGTCCCTACAAAGGACGTGAACTCATCATTTTTTATGGCTGCATAGTATTCCATGGTGTATATGTGCCACATTTTCTTAATCCAGTCTATCATTGCTGGACATTTGGGTTGGTTCCAAGTCTTTGCTATTGTGAATAATGCGGCAATAAACATACGTGTGCATGTGTCTTTATAGCAGCATGATTTATAGTCCTTTGGGTATATACCCAGTAATGGGATGGCTGGGTCGAATGGAATTTCTAGTTCTAGATCCCTGAGGAATCGCCACACTGACTTCCACAAGGGTTGAATTAGTTTACAGTCCCACCAACAGTGTAAAAGTGTTCCTATTTCTCCACATCCTCTCCAGCACCTGTTGTTTCCTGACTTTTTAATGATTGCCATTCTAACTGGTGTGAGATGGTAGCTCATTGTGGTTTTGATTTGCATTTCTCTGATGGCCAGTGATGGTGAGCATTTTTTCATGTGTTTTTTGGCTGCATAAATGTCTTCTTTTGAGAAGTGTCTGTTCATGTCCTTCGCCCACTTTTTGATGGGGTTGTTTGTTTTTTTTGTTTTTTTTTTTTTCTTGTAAATTTGTTGGAGTTCATTGTAGATTCTGGATATTAGCCCTTTGTCAGATGAGTAGGTTGCGAAAATTTTCTCCCATTTTGTAGGCTGCCTGTTGACTCTGATGGTAGTTTCCTTTGCTGTGCAGAAGCTCTTTAGTTTAATTAGATCCCATTTGTCAATTTTGGCTTTTGTTGCCATTGCTTTTGGTGCTTTAGACATGAAGTCCTTGCCCATGCCTATGTCCTGAATAGTAATGCCTAGGTTTTCTTCTAGGGTTTTTATGGTTTTAGGTCTAACATTTAAGTCTTTAATCCATCTTGAATTGATTTTTGTATAAGGTGTAAGGAAGGGATCCAGTTTCAGCTTTCTACATATGGCTAGCCAGTTTTCCCAGCACCATTTATTAAATAGGGAATCCTTTCCCCATTTCTTGTTTTTGTCAGGTTTGTCAAAGATCAGATACTTGTAGATATGTGGCATTATTTCTGACGGCTCTGTTCTGTTCCATTGATCTATATCTCTGTTTTGGTACCAGTACCATGCTGTTTTGGTTACTGTAGCCTTGTAGTATAGTTTGAAGTCAGGTAGTGTGATGCCTCCAGCTTTGTTCTTTTGGCTTAGGATTGACTTGGCGATGCGGGCTCTTTTTTGGTTCCATATGAACTTTAAAGTAGTTTTTTCCAATTCTGTGAAGAAAGTCATTGGTAGCTTGATGGGGATGGCATTGAATCTGTAAATTACCTTGGGAAGGATGGCCATTTTCATGATATTGACTCTTCCTACCCATGAGCATGGAATGTTCTTCCATTTGTTTGTATCCTCTTTTATTTCCTTGAGCAGTGGTTTGTAGTTCTCCTTGAAGAGGTCTTTCACATCCCTTGTAAGTTGGATTCCTAGGTATTTTATTCTCTTTGAAGCAATTGTGAATGGGAGTTCACTCATGATTTGGCTCTCTGTTTGTCTATTATTGATGTATAAGAATGCTTGTGATTTTTGCACATTGATTTTGTATCCTGAGACTTTGCTGAAGTTGCTTATCAGCTTAAGGAGATTTTGGGCTGAGACAATGGGGTTTTCTAGATATACTATCATGTCATCTGCAAACAAGGACAATTTGACTTCCTCTTTTCCTAATTGAATACCCTTGATTTCCTTCTCCTGCCTAATTGCCCTGGCCAGAACTTCCAACACTATGTTGAATAGAAGTGGCGAGAGAGGGCATCCCTGTCTTGTGCCAGTTTTCAAAGGGAATGCTTCCAGTTTTTGCCCATTCAGTACGATATTGGCTGTGGGTTTGTCATAAATAGCTCTTATTATTTTGAGATACATCCCATCAATTCCTAATTTATTGAGAGTTTTTAGCATGAAGGGTTGTTGAATTTTGTCAAAGGCCTTTTCTGCATCTATTGAGATAATCATGTGGTTTTTGTCTTTGGTTCTGTTTATATGCTGGATTACATTTATTGATTTGCGTATATTGAACCAGCCTTGCATCCCAGGGATGAAGCCCACTTGATCATGGTGGATAAGCTTTTTGATGTGCTGCTGGATTCTGTTTGCCAGTATCTTATTGAGGATTTTTGCATCAATGTTCATCAAGGATATTGGTCTAAAATTCTCTTTTTTTGTTGTGTCTCTGCCAGGCTTTGGTATCAGGATGATGCTGGCCTCATAAAATGAGTTAGGGAGGATTCCCTCTTTTTCTATTGATTGGAATAGTTTCAGAAGGAATGGTACCAGCTCCTCCTTGTACCTCTGGTAGAATTCGGCTGTGAACCCATCTGGTCCTGGACTTTTTTTGGTTGGTAAGCTATTGATTATTGCCACAATTTCAGCTCCTGTTATTGGTCTATTCAGAGATTCAACTTCTTCCTGGTTTAGTCTTGGGAGGGTGTATGTGTTGAGGAATTTATCCATTTCTTCTAGATTTTCTAGTTTATTTGCATAGAGGTGTTTGTAATATTCTCTGATGGTAGTTTGTATTTCTGTGGGATCGGTGGTGATATCCCCTTTATCATTTTTTATTGCATCTATTTGATTCTTCTCTTTTTTTTCTTTATTAATCTTGCTAGCGGTCTATCAATTTTGTTGATCCTTTCAAAAAACCAGCTCCTGGATTCATTTATTTTTTGAAGGGTTTTTTGTGTCTCTATTTCCTTCAGTTCTGCTCTGATTTTAGTTATTTCTTGCCTTCTGCTAGCTTTTGAATGTGTTTGCTCTTGCTTTTCTAGTTCTTTTAATTGTGATGTTAGGGTGTCAATTTTGGATCTTTCCTGCTTTCTCTTGTGGGCATTTAGTGCTATAAATTTCCCTCTACACACTGCTTTGAATGCATCCCAGAGATTCTGGTCTGTTGTGTCTTTGTTCTCGTTGGTTTCAAAGAACATCTTTATTTCTGCCTTCATTTCGTTATGTACCCAGTAGTCATTCAGGAGCAGGTTGTTCAGTTTCCACGTAGTTGAGCGGTTTTGAGTGAGATTCTTAATCCTGAGTTCTAGCTTGAGTGCACTGTGATCTGAGAGACAGTTTGTTACAATTTCTGTTCTTTTACATTTATTGAGGAGATCTTTACTTCCAAGTATATGGTCAATTTTGGAATAGGTGTGGTGTGGTGCTGAAAAAAATGTATATTCTGTTGATTTGGGGTGGAGAGTTCTGTAGATGTCTATTAGGTCTGCTTGGTGCAGAGCTGAGTTCAATTCCTGAGTATCCTTGTTGACTTTCTGTCTCGTTGATCTGTCTAATGTTGACAGTGGGGTGTTAAAGTCTCCCATTATTAATGTGTGGGAGTCTAAGTCTCTTTGTAGGTCACTCAGGACTTGCTTTATGAATCTGGGTGCTCCTGTATTGGGTGCATATATATTTAGGATAGTTAGCTCTTCTTGTTGAATTAATCCCTTTACCATTATGTAATGGCCTTCTTTGTCTCTTTTGATCTTTGTTGGTTTAAAGTCTGTTTTATCAGAGACTAGGATTGCAACCCCTGCCTTTTTTTGTTTTCCATTTGCTTGGTAGATCTTCCTCCATCCTTTTATTTTGAGCCTATGTGTGTCTCTGCACGTGAGATGGGTTTCCTGAATACAGCACACTGATGGGTCTTGACTCTTGATCCAATTTGCCAGTCTGTGTCTTTTAATTGGAGCATTTAGTCCATTTACATTTAAAGTTAATATTGTTATGTGTGAATCTGATCCTGTCATTATGATGTTAGCTGGATATTTTTCTCGTTAGTTGATGCAGTCTCTTCCTAGTCTCGATGGTCTTTACATTTCGGTATGATTTTGCAGTGGCTGGTACCGGTTGTGCCTTTCCATGTTTAGCGCTTCCTTCAGGAGCTCTTTTAGGGCAGGCCTGGTGGTGACAAAATCTCTCAGCATTTGCTTGTCTGTAAAGGATTTTATTTCTCCTTCACTTATGAAGCTTAGTTTGGCAGGATATGAAATTCTGGGTTGAAAATTCTTTTCTTTAAGAATGTTGAATATTGGCCCCCACTCTCTTCTGGCTTGTAGGGTTTCTGCCGAGAGATCCGCTGTTAGTCTGATGGGCTTCCCTTTGATGGTAACCCGACCTTTCTCTCTGGCTGCCCTTAACATCTTTTCCTTCATTTCAACTTTGGTGAATCTGACAATTATGTGTCTTGGAGTTGCTCTTCTCGAGGAGTATCTTTGTGGCGTTCTCTGTATTTCCTGCATCTGAATGTTGGCCTGCCTTGCTAGATTGGGGAAGTTCTCCTGGATAATATCCTGCAGAGTGTTTTCCAACTTGTTTCCATTCTCCCCGTCACTTTCAGGTACACCAATCAGACGTAGATTTGGTCTTTTCACATAGTCCCACATTTCTTGGAGGCTTTGCTCGTTTCTTTTTATTCTTTTTTCTCTAAACTTCCCTTCTCGCTTCATTTCATTCATTTCATCTTCCAGGGCTGATACCCTTTCTTCCATTTGATCGCATCGGCTCCTGAGGCTTCTGCATTCTTCACGTAGTTCTCGAGCCTTGGTTTTCAGCTCCATTAGCTCCTTTAAGCACTTCTCTGTATTGGTTATTCTAGTTATACATTCTTCTAAATTTTTTTCAAAGTTTTCAACTTCTTTGCCTTTGGTTTGAATATCCTCCCATAGCTCGGAGTAATTTGATCGTCTGAAGCCTTCTTCTCTCAGCTCGTCAAAGTCATTCTCTGTCCAGCTTTGTTCCGTTGCTGGTGAGGAACTGCGTTCCTTTGGAGGAGGAGAGGTACTCTGGTTTTTAGAGTTTCCAGTTTTTCTGCTCTGTTTTTTCCCCATCTTTGTGGTTTTATCTACTTTTGGTCTTTGATGATGGTGATGTACAGATGGGTTTTTGGTGTGGATGTCCTTTCTGTTAGTTTTCCTTCTAACAGACAGAACCCTCAGCTGCAGGTCTGTTGGAGTACCTGGCCGGCCTTGTGAGGTGTCAGTCTGCCCCTGCTGGGGGATGCCTCCCAGTTAGGCTGCTCGGGGGTCAGGGGTCAGGAACCCACTTGAGGAGGCAGTCAGCCCGTTCTCAGATCTCCAGCTGCGTGCTGGGAGAACCACTGCTCTCCTCACAGCTGTCAGACAGGGACATTTAAGTCTGCAGAGGTTACTGCTGTCTTTTTGTTTGTCTGTGCCCTGCCCTCAGAGGTGGAGCCTACAGAGGCAGGCAGGCCTCCTTGAGCTGTGGTGGGCTCCACCCAGTTCAAGCTTCCAGGCTGCTTTGTTTACCTAAGCGAGCCTGGGCAATGGCGGGCGCCCCTCCCCCAGCCTCGCTGCCGACTTGCTGTTTGATCTCAGACTGCTGTGCTAGCAATCAGCGAGACTCTGTGGGCGTAGGACCCTCTGAGCCAGGTGCAGGCTATACTCTCCTGGGGCACCGTTTCCTAAGGCCATCGGAAAAGCACAGTATTTGGGTGGGAGTGGCCCGATTTTCCAGGTGCTGTCTGTCACCCCTGGAAGGGGAACTCCCTGACCCCTTGCGCTTCCCGAGTGAGGCAATGCCTCGCCCCTGCTTCGGCTGGCGCACGGTGCGCTCACCCACTGACCTGCGCCCACTGTCTGGCACTCCCTAGTGAGATGAACACGGTACCTCAGATGGAAATGCAGAAATCACCCGTCTTCTGCGTCGCTCGCGCTGGGAGCTGTAGACCGGAGCTGTTCCTATTCGGCCATCTTGGCTCCTCCCCCCCTCCACTAGATTTTAAGTTGAAGATAGGTGCTATGCTTGACTCCCATATATCCTCAGCATCTAACAGTTCCTTATACTTAGAAATCACTCAGCAGGTAAGTTGAATAAATAAGTAAATGAATGAATGAATTGCTGCTCACTTGAATGAGGACAACCTATTTGGACCTCAGTCAAGTGGACAGAAATACATTTTTTATTTGCTCAATCACTGTCACTATCAGGGGAGAAGCTACACATCTCAGTTGACTCTCACCTTAGACTCTGCCTATTATTATTATTTTTTTAATTGACAGATAAAATTGTATATGTTTACTACGTATGTCATGAAGTTTTGAAGTATATATACATTGTAAAATGACAAAATCCAGCTAATTAACACATGCATTACCTCACATAGTTATTTTCATGCACGTCCGTGTGAAGAGACCACTAAACAGGCTTTGTGTGAGGAACATGGCTGTTTATTTCACCTGGGTGCAGGTGGGCTGAGTCCGAAAAGAGAGTCAGCAAAGGGTGGTGGATTATCATTAGTTCTTAGAGGTTTTGGGGTAGGCGGTGAAGTTAAGAGCAATGTTTTGTGGGCAGGGGTGGATCTCACAAAGTACATTCTCAAGGGTGGGGAAAATGACAAAGAACCTTCTTAAGGGTGGGGGAAATTATAAAGAATCTTCTTAAGGGTGGTGGAGATTACAAAGTACATTGATCAGTGAGGGTGGGGCAGAAACAAATCACAATGGTGGAATGTCATCAGTTAAGGTTATATTTACTTCTTTTGTGGATCTTCAGTTACTTCAGGCCATCTGGATGTATACATGCAAGTCACAGGGGATAAAATGGCTTGGCTTGGGCTCAGAGGCCTGACATTCCTGCCTTCTTATATTAATAAGAAAAATAAAATAAAATAGTGTTGAAGTGTTGGGGTGGCGAAAATTTTTGGGGGGTGGCATGGAGAGAGAATGGGCGATGTTTCTCAGGGCTGCTTCAAGCGGGATTAGGGGTGGCATGGGAACCTAGAGTGGGAGAGATTAAGCTGAAGGGAGATCTTGTGGCAAGGGGTGATATTGTAGGGATGTTAGAAGAAACATTTGTCATATAGAATGATTGGTGATGGCCTGGATACAGTTTTGTATGAATTGAAAAACTAAATGGAATAAGAGAAGGAGAAAAACAGGTATAAAATGTCTAAGAATTGGGAGGACCTAGGACATCTAATTAGAGAGTGCCTAAGGAGGTTTAGCATAGTTCTGCCAGCAAAGATTATTTATTTACTTCAAGAGTTTAGAGTGGCAGTTTGGGGATAGCACCAGGAGATATCAGCTGTGATGGCTTGGAGAAACAGTGTAAACCGGCAGTGTAAACAAGAGCAGGGCATGTATGAGTAGTTGAGAACAGTGAATAGGAGTATGACTAGACAGAAGATAGTAGGGATGACAAGTTTTTTTGGGACACAGTGTAAGTTGGTCTGGTGTCTGGAATGAGACTGGGGCCTAATAAAAAGGAGTGTCTATACAGGAGCTTAAATGGGCTGTACCTTGTAGCATTCTGAGGACAGGTCTGACTTCTGAGAAGGGAAAGTGGTAAAAGTACTGTCCAGTCCTTTTTAAGTTGGTGGCTGAGCTTGGTGAGGTATGTTTTTAAAAGACCTTTAGTCTGTTCTACTTTTCTTGAAGATGGAGGACCCTAAGGGATATAAAGGTTTCACTGAATACTAAGAGCCTGAAAAATTGCTTGGCTGATTTGACTAATAAAGGCTGGTCTGTTATCAGACTGTATAGAGGTGGGAAGGCTAAACTGAGGAATTATGTCTGACAGAAGGGAAGAAATGACTGTGGTGGGCTTCTCAGACCCTGTAGGAAAGGCCTTTACTTATTCAGTGAAAGTGTCTATTTAGACTAAGAGGTATTTTAGTTTCCTGACTCAGGGCGTGTTGAGTAAAGCTAATTTGCCAGTCCTGGGTGGGGGCAAATCCTTGAGCTTGATGTGTAGGGAAGGGAGGAGGCCTGAATAATCCCTGAGAGGTAGTAGAATAGCAGATGGAACACTGAGAAGTTATTTCCTTGAGGATAGATTTCCACGATGGAAAGGAAATGAGAGGTTCTGAGAGGCGGGCTAGTGGCTTGTAGCCTGCATTTGCTGGTGTGTGGCGATTAGGCCTGGTGGAACTGCCATCAATAAATCAAGTGTGATCAGGGTGAGGAATAGGAAAGAAGGAAATATGGGGAGATGGGGTGAATATCAAGTGGATCAGAGAGATACAGTCATGGGGGTCAGGTGTGGTATCAGGAATAATGTGCGAGGCCAGATTGAAGTCCGGGCCAGGAACAATGGTAATTGTGGGACTTAACAAAGAGTGAGTACAGCTGAAGGAGCTGGGGAGCAGAAAGTATATGTGTCAGGTATGAGGAAGAAAATAATTTAGGAAGTTATGAGAAATGTAGAGAGTGAGTTGAGCATAGTTTGCGATTTTTAGGGCCTCTAAAAGTATTAAAGCAGTGGCAGCTGCTGCAGGCAGACCTGAGGGCTAGGCTAAAACAGTAAGGTCAAGTTGGTTGGACAGAAAGGCTACAGGGTGTGGTCCTGGCTCTTGTGTAAGAGTTCTTGACCACACTAACCATGCCTAGGAAGGAAAGGAGTTGTTTTGTAAGGGATTGAGGTTTGGGAGATTAATCGGACACCATCAGCAGGGAGAGCACGTGTGTTTTTATGAGAATTATGCCGAGATAGGTAACAGATGAGGATGAAATTTGGGCTTGACTGAAGTAATGGGGGCTTTCTGTGAAGCCTTGCGGCAGTACAGCCCAGGTAATTTGCTGAGCTTAATGGGTGTCAGAGTCAGTCCAAGTGAAAGCGAAGAGAGGCTGGGATGAAGGGTGCAAAGGAATAGTAAAGAAAGCATGTTTGAGATCCAGAACAGAATAATGGGTTGTGGAGGGAGGTATTGAGGATAGGAGAGTATATGGATTTGGCACCATGGGGTGGATAGGCAAAACAATTTGGTTGATAAGGCGCAGATCCTGAACTAACTTATAAGGCTTGTCTGGTTTTAGGACAGGTAAAATGGGGGAACTGTAAGGAGAGTTTATAGGCTTTAAAAGGCCATGCTGTAGCAGGCGAGTGATAACAGGCTTTAATCCTTTCAAAGCATGCTGTGGGATGGGATATTGGCATTGAGCGGGGTAAGGGTGATTAGGTTTTAATGAGATGGTAAGGGGTGCATGATCGGTCGCCAAGGAGGGAGTAGAGGTATCTTATACTTGTGGGTTAAGGTGGGGGAATACAAGAGGAGGATGCAAAGGAGGCTTTGGATTGGAAAGAAGGGTGGCAATGAGATGTAGCTGTAATCCAGGAATAGTCAGGGAAGCAGATAATTTAGTTAAAGTGTCTCAGCCTAATAAGGGAACTGGGCAGGTGGGGATAACTAAAAAGGAGTGCTTAAAAGAGTATTGTCTAAGTTGGCATCAGAGTTGGGGAGTTTTAAGAGGTTTAGAAGCCTGGCTGTCAATACTCACCACAGTTATGGAGGCAAGGGAAACAGGCCCTTGAAAAGAAGGTAATGTAGAGTGGCTAGACTCCGTATTGATTAAGAAGGGGACGGACTTACCCTCCACTGTGAGAGTTACCTAAAGCTCGGCGTCCGTGATGGTCTACAGGGCTTCTGAGGTGATCTGGCAGTGTCAGTCTTCAGCTGCTAAGCCAAGAAGGAGTCAGTCAGAGAGCCTTGGGCCAGAGTTCAGGGGCTCTGGGAGTGGCTACCAGGTGAGTTGAACAGTGATTTCCAGTGGGGTCCCGCACAGATGGGACATGGCTTAGGAGGAATCCCGGGCTGCAGGCATTCCTTGGCCTGGTGGTCAGATTTCTGGCACTTGTAGCAAGCTCCTGGGGGAGGAGGTTCTGGAGGGATGCCCGGTCGGTGCGGTTCAGGCGATTGGAAGTTCTTGTGTGCTGGTGATGTGGCTGGGGTTTGTCTCACAGTGGAGGCAAGGAATTGCAACTTTTTTCTATTATTGTACACCTTGAAGGCAAGGTTAATTAAGTCCTGTTATGGGGTTTGAGGGCTAAAATTTAATTTTTGGAGTTTAATGTCAGGAACACATAGGCTAATAAAATGTATTTTAAGAATAAGACGGCGTTTTGACCTTTTAGGGTCTAGGGCTGTAAAGCGTCTCAGTGTTGCTGCCAAATGAGTCATGAACTGGGCTGGATTTTTATATTTGATGAAAAAGAGCCTAAACGCTATCTGATTTGGGATAAAGAAAAAGGAGCATTAACCTTGACTATGCCTTTAGCTCTAGCCACCTTTTTAAGAGTAAATTGCTGGGCAGGTGGGGAAGGGTTAGTCATGGAATGAAACTGTAAGCCAGACCAGGTGTGAGGAGGGGAGGTGATAAAAAGATTATAGGGTGGAGGAGCAGAGGCTGAGGAAGAATTGGGACCCAGCTCAGCCTGGCGAGGAGGGGAGAGGTCAGATGGGTCTGTATGAAAGGAAGATTAGAAAGACTCAGCGACACTTGGGGTTGGGACTGAGGGGACAGGAGGGAGGGAAAGAAGGAAGATTTGGGACAAGTTGCATTGACACAGAGACTAGGAAGGGACTGATGTGTAAAAGAATGCCTGGACGTCAGGCATCTCAGACCATTTGCCCATTTTATGACAAGAATTATTTAGATCTTGTAGGATGGAAAAATTGAAAGTGCCGTTTTCCAGCTATTTGGAACTACTGTCGAGTTTGTATTGGGGTCAAGTGGCATTGCAGAAGAAAATAAGACACTTAGATTTTAGGTCAGGTGAGAGTTGAAGAGGTTTTAAGTTCTTAAGAACACAGGCTAAGGGAGAAGAAGGAGGAATGGAAGGTGGAAGCTTGCCAATAGTGAAAGAGGCAAGCCCAGAGAAAAGAGTAGAGACACGGAGAAGGGGTGGGGGGTTCTTGCCCTCCAGAAAAGCAGAGAAGGGGTTGTATATGATTTGATACATGTTTTATATTTGCACAATATTAACTCTAATTTAAAAGTAGAATTTACATTATTTATTTTATGATTAAATTTCCAAAGTCCTTAGACCACCACTTTCTTGCAGATGTTTCCCAGATCTCTATCTAGTTCTACACTATAGTCCAATACACTCATTTTCAGCTGGCTGTTTCTGCTTGACTTCTGCTCTTGGGCCATGGCAGTTCTCCTGGGTATAGGTGTATGCTTACCTTACCGGCTGGTACAAGTTAAAAAGAATTCAAATATTTTTCTATTACTTTATCTTTCCCAAAGCACATTCTATCTGATCCTCACAAAAATTCTGTAAGCTAACTTATTCCTACTTAGAGGAGGAAATTAACATGAGGAAAATAAAACTTAGGTGGCTTCTTTGAGGTTACATAGATAATCCAATGACTGACATCCTTATAAGAAGGCCATGCAAAAACACAGTCACACACAGCAGGAAAACAGCTAGTTGAAGGTGGAAGCAGAGACTGAAATGATGCAGCTACAAACCAAGGAATCCAAAGGATTGCTGGCAATCACA
Source organism: Pongo pygmaeus (assembly GCF_028885625.2). Taxonomy (NCBI): domain Eukaryota; kingdom Metazoa; phylum Chordata; class Mammalia; order Primates; family Hominidae; genus Pongo; species Pongo pygmaeus. The sequence continues at coordinate 45,132,950 of NC_072388.2, read as the reverse complement.
AGTGGCTAGGAAGAGGCAAGAAAGGATTCTTCCCTGGAGCTTTCAGAGAAAACATACCTTCTTAAAATCTTAATTTCAGACTCCTTGCTTCCAGAATTATGAAAGAATAAATTTCTATTGTTGTAAGCCACCTAATTTAAGCTAATTTGTTATGTCAGCCCTTTGAAACTAATACAGGCGATTTCTTTCACTTCACAAAAGTATTATATATTCAAAAGAAAGCATCATAACCACACTGAGATGCATATACTGAACAGTAAACTAGGCTCATTCACTATCAGAAGGACGTGATTCAAAATGTTAGGTTCAAAACAATTAAATCTGAATTCATGACTTAAACATAGGATAACTTTTCACACATCCTAAATTAAATTTAATTTAATTTCTATAGCATGGATGTTAAATCCATAGACCCATTATTTTTCAAAGAATTATAAGCCTTATTATAACTCAAGAATCTGTGTGACTTCCATGATTACAGAGAACTGAATCTTTGGTTTCTCAATGTAGCTTTAGCTCTGAAAATTCTCTAATTATATAACTAATAATTTTACTACCAATGGGATATCAATAGCTCTAGGAAAATAAATCAGTCATAATCATGATCATTACTCATATGCTGAATGACAGCATATTTCAATTGTTCTTTTTATAACAAATTATCAGAGTTCACAATAAATGTTTCCCCTTTCAGATAGTCTAAATTTTTTTTAAAAGGGTCAAGGCATGATCAATTATTTACTTCATATTTAATTTAGGTTCATGATCTTTAAGGATCATGAACTTTAAATTTAATATTTTAATTTTTATTTCAAGTCACATAAATTAAAAATTAAAACCTATTTAAATAGTCATTAAAGAGGTCTCTGAATATAGTCTCATTATATCTTTTTTTAAAAATAAGGAATACCTTTTTCAAAAATTCTTGAGGATAAATGACCATTTAATTATGTGGTAAAAATTTACTTCTGTTTTTGTAAAAGTTAAAACTGAAGGTCATTATCTCAACAGAACTTTATTACTTTCTTCTAGAAGGAAAGAAATGGGCCCACTGAGGACTGACAAGGGCACCCTACAAAGTCAAGGGCATTAGAATTGCCAAAGAGTGAAATAATTCTTTCAAAGTATGCATGGGAGACATTAATATTGCAAAATAATCATAGAAGAGGTTGATTATTTTACAAGTAACTGAGGGTGAGAACCACCTCTCTGATAAAGGAGACATATGAAGCATATGCATACATACAGGATTTGGGAGGATTTAATCTTGGGATAATAAAACAAGAGAAGAGTGCCTTATCTTCTAACACTATTTTTATTTAAATAAAATCATAACATTCTGGCCAAAAAGTGTTTATGCAAATATTTTGAAAAGAAGAAAGAGAAGTGGTTAATCATGAAATAATACCAATAAAGTAAAAGTAACATAAAATAATCATTACTATGAAGAAAATTAGATGACACTCAGAAAACATGCAGAGAAAAAACATAAAAGTTAAATATTAGGTTTAAATCATGAGGATAATTAAGGAAATACTGGACTAATGATCAACAAGAGAAGACTACTCTGAAAATAGCCACATGACATTATACTTGTTACCTTTTTTGTTGGGATTTGAAAAACAGTGTGTACTGTTGTGAAAATTGCACGCCTGAATTTTTGCAAAGTAGTTGGCAAATACAGTCATATGTCACTTAATGACAGGTATAAGTTTTGTGAAATGCATTTTAGGTGATTTTGATATGTGCAAACATCATAAACAGTGCTTGTACAAACCTAGCTATACCATATAGTCTACTACACCCTAGGCTGTATGGTATAGCTATTGTAATCTTATGGAACCACTGTTGTATATGTGGTTCATCATTGACAGAATCATTGTTAAGAAGCATGTGACTGTACTTAGGAAGAGGTGGAGACTCATAACCTAAATGCTAATATATTACAGAAATCAGTTTTTACTTAACCTGGCCCTAGGGTTCGAATAAAAACAGATAACCTCTACCCTGTTACATTAGCCTTATATTTGTAATGTTTTTTCAAAGTTTTGAATAGCTATATAAAATATATAATTATTAAAATTCAGAAATTAAGATGTCTTAAATATAGAAAAGACCAAGTGTGGAACCAAAGGAAATTTCTTATGACTGTGTCCTAAAAAAGAAAAATAACTAGCTATTTTGGGTCAGAGATTTCTGTGAGCCATTTAAATTGATAGACTTATGTGAGTCACCAAAGAGCAAATGGATTTTTGGATGGCATAATCAAAAGACTATATCTAAAAACGTATACATAATTGCCTCCACTTACCATTGAATACACCACTTTTATATTTCAATACCGAAGAGATGGTCTTAGTGTTCTCTTCAGCTTAAATAAACATTACATAGGTTTCCTCCTCACTAAAGGTCTATGGCCTCTCTTTTCTTGGAGCATTTACTTCAAAAAACTTGTATGTGTAAATTTCTGCTTTGCCCCTTTGAGACATAAATCTTTTCATAACCTCTGGACAGTTTTACAACCCAGCAATGTCCTTCTTAAGGATCTAGGCGCCATCCCTTTGAAACATAATCGTCAAGGAAGATACTGCCACTAACTCCCAGTCTTTGGGGTAGCATAGTAGCCTAACTTTGATACATGCCAATTAGCAAATTCAAATGGACTAATCACATTGACCAACCTCCCATCTAACATCCTATTTTTATACCAGTTAACCTCAGTTCTTAAAGATTCTCCCACCTTTTGTTTAAAGCAGTGTTGAGTTCAATCTCTGTCTCCCTTTGAAATAGTCTTGAATAAAGTCTTCTTACCTGTTTAACCTGTCTGATGCAAGTTTTCCTTGACAAAAACTCTAGGAACTACATATCAAAAAATCTATAAACAAACTTTTAAAGATTCAGAAGACAAACAAAAATGTAATGAAAAAGCTAAAACTAAAGTAACATTGAAGAGAATGTGTGTCTCTTCCTAGCTTGTGATAGCCATTTAGTATTGGCTTAACTTGAGGAAGTGCAATCTCATCAGATCAATTCTGACTTGTTTCTAAACATTTATCACCCTCTGGATGCTGAGAGTATAATTTAGAACTGTTATCTTTAACAGTCTTCACACTATCTAGAATAATCATTGGAAAACAATGTGTCCCAAGAGAGGCCTTCGTTCTTAATCCAGTTATTAAAAAAAAAGAAAAAGAAACAAAACAAAACAAAAAACTAAAACAGGAGGCGTTTTTCTTGCTTTTTAGTTTTCTGCTCCAATTGGGAATAATGCTCTGCCTTCAAATTAACTCTGTGTCCCGCCACTCCCTTCCCACACAGGAAGTAAATGTACTCCTTTAGACACCCAAGATTCTTCTGAAAATCTGCTTATTTCTGACTATTTAGAACCAATATGTTGTAGGCATGCCTAACGTTCAATATTATCTGGGGGCTTAATCTTCTATTCTTGGCATATAATCTAATCACTCCCCAGATTACATTATGTGCCAGAAACTGATAACTTTGTTACTCATTCATCAAAACAAAGTTCCTTTTTCTGTGTTAGGCTACATATTTCAACCTCCATTGCAGTTTGATGTAGTCTTGTGACTAGCTCCTGCCAATGAAATACAAATGAAATGTGTACCACCTCTAGGCCAAGCTTTTTAGAACTTGAGTGGTCTTTGTATATCAAGAGATCATAGTTGTGGGTGAGGCCAATAAATTGTTTCTTCATTCAAAGGTCTTTGCACCATGAAGAACCACAGCTGATCCCAATAGAGAAGACTGTCTGACCCTTATATGCTGGGGTTTGAACTGAATGGAGTAAAAGGAGAAATTGGGTTGTGTCTCTTGTAAAAGGGATGTGAGTGTGTTGTATATGCAAGGATGTAAGAAGGATCCAATGCAAATGAATCCAAATGGATACTTGCTGAGTAGGAAGTCTTATGGCTAACTGTTCGCTGAAAAGATTTCTCTCTTCTCTTAGGCATAGAGCTATGCTATTATTGCAGCTTCTCTTATAGTTCGTTGTGGCCATGCAGTTTATTCTCACCAGTGGAAAGGAAATTAGATTGATGTGCATTATTTCAAGGCCAAAGCTTTTATGGCATTTAAGTTTCCCTTCAATGCTCTTTTACCCTTTTGACTGGCTTAGATGGAGAATACAAGACAAAACTGGAAGACTTTATTGAAGATGGCAGTCTCCTTCAGCATGTATCCCTAAAGACTACATGAAAGAGAGATGACTCACTAATCTATTTACCTTCCCAGGAATATTATGAGGGAAATGAACTACTGCTTTCTAAACCTTTATGTGTTTTGGGTCTCTGCTATAGCAATTAGTGTTGCTCCAGTGGTTCTCAACAGGGAGCAATTTTGTCTCCCAAGGGATATTTCACAGTATCTGGGGAAATGTTTGGTTGTCACAACTTGGAGGTGAGGGCTGCTGGCATTTTGTGGGTAGAAGTCAGGGACGCTATACATCCTACAAGGAATAGGAAACTCCTCTCTCAATAAAGAATTCTTCCACCCATCACATCAATAAAGCTAAGATCTTTCTTAACTAATAACGATCATTGTTTCATAAATTGATGTTATGTTGCATCTGGGGCAAATGTGCTATGTCCCTTTGAAGAAATTTCTTAGACAACTCGTCTTATAACAAGATGTCTTATTATGGATATTTGTGTACTTCTGAACATTGTTCAAATTGTGGCACATCAATAATATCTAAATGCCGTAAGGGATGGCATCCATACAATGTCATTTAAAAGGCAAGTGAGTATACTTGAACAATGGAGAAGGTTCACTGTCATTAGAAAAACAGTAGGAAGTTAATATTTTATTGTCCTCAGTTAAATCTCTGAAGGATCTAATCTAATTTAACAGACTAAATATACTCTCATGGCTTTGTAAAGCCAATATGAAATAATTTCTTTGAAAGGTAACAGCAGTTTTTTAAGGTAGAGATTGACAGGGATTATCAGGGCAACAATGTAAAAGATATGAGGAAAAAGGAGAGAGAAAGCATGAGGTTGATGGAGCTGTGTAATGCAATGATTAAAAATGGAAAGATCTAGTTCAAAATATGGGAGGTGGTGTAGTTAGTGAGCAGAAAAAAATGAGCTGGGCACTTTTAGGTTCTGTCTGATTCAGATTCATGTAAGTAATAACAATTGTCAGCCACCAAAGATATTCAATTTCACTTGGAAACTGACCACAGAACAAATGATGTACAAAAGTTTAATAGGCATATATGTTGACACTGTGGTGGGAAGGGGAGGATTTTTTTGCCTATACTGTGATGGAATTGAGGTCCCATCAGACCTTGAGCAATGCCCCTTCTGAAACAGGAATTCATTGGATTACTGTGACTTGTCCTGAGTTCCTTGCAAGGTGGAGAATAGAAAAGAGGCACAGTCTTTTGGGTTTTAACTATTTTTTTCCCTTGTGAACTAAGATGGGTTCCTTGTGGTGAGAAGGATCTAGTAAAGTCATAATCCATTTAAATTTATTTCAATTATAAGCTGTGTGAAGTTATACATTTATTATAAATAGCAATATAAACTTTCCTCCAAAGAGGGAAAAAAAAACAATATCATTAGGGAATCTGGTGAGCTATAAAAAATTAAATTATAACAATTATTTTTATTATTTTAATTACTTTGTAATTATGGAAAACATTAAAACAAAGTAAAATTTTCAAGCCACTGAAGACTTTTTAAAAATGTGTATATTATCCAATCAAGATTTCAACATTTCCTTGATTTCTGATGAAAACACAGCCTTACTAATTTAAATGGCCTATCCTCACTTAGTTTTAAAGCTATAATGGCTTTAAATAAGTTTTAAAACTGGCTTATAGTTTTAAAACTTAGTGAGGGTGAGCCATTTAAAACTATAATGGCTTTCAGCCACTAGAAAACTATAATAACTTTCAGCCACTAGAAATTTTAGCCACACATTAATTATTTTACATAGCCCAATTAAATGAACTGAAATACTTAAAGTACTTTCAAAAGAATGCATAAGAGTATATATGTGTGTAAAGGCAAGTACTATAGAGTCTATTGCAGAAAGATGTGAGTATATGTAATCAATGATATATGTCTACAATAATGGAAATATTAGCTAATCATTTTGATGTTTTGTCAGATAATACCAAAAATAAATACTTCTCAACATGTGCATGTTATGAAAAGCAACTGGCTGAATAACTTCCTAAATTTTTCAGTGTCAAATGGAATATTTTATATCCTTTAATGACATGTAGGTAAAATGATACATGCTACTTCTAGGCCAAGGCATGAATGTATGGATGTGTGTGTTTAGGGCAGCAGCCGATTTGTGTTCTAATCACTAGCACATGAGGAATCACATGTAAACCTGGTAGACTGGTCTTGAGTCACCCTGAGATCCTGGAGTTTGCCTTTGGATTGTTTCTTTTGGGGAGGAGGGTGAATGGTCATTCTGTAAGAAGAAGGCTATAAAAATAAATGGAGTCACAAGAGCAGATGGTTCCTGTTCCCCAGCCTCCCTTACTATGGTGTGTGGTGACCATGTAACTTGTCCTCACTGAAAGAGTCTGACTTGAAGACATCTTTACACTCAAGGCCAAGCTCCTAAGAGATTCGTGAATATACTTCCACCAGATCATGTTGCCTTCTTCAGTTTTGCTTTGGAATTTGAACACTAGATTTTATTTATGGATTTATTGGCTGGCACAGTAATGGAAGGAAATAATATCACTGTTCTTCCTGCTTCTCAGAAGTTCAACTAACTTCTCAAGAAGAAGCTGGCTTAGAAGAAAATATAATAAATGAATAGGCAATGAGTATTTTTGGAGAGTAATGAGAAGTTGATCTGATTAAATACAAAAGGTTTCTTATAGATACAAACTCTAGATACAAAATAAAACATTAATTTTAAAAAGATATTTATAATGGCAAAAATATTAATCATGAAATGAAGTATTTGTCACTTTTCCTCAGGCAGTTCCTGTCTTGACTCATACCATAGTGATAAAATGTTACATGGGGTGGAAGAAAAGCTGCATGATTTATTCTAACCTATTTTATTTATAGTCTGATTACATATGTATCTTGAATAACTCATAAAGGCTAGAGCATTTTAGAGGACGAAAAATTGTTTGGGAGTAGCATAAACTTAATGCATCTTGATAATTATAGAGGAGGTTTTGCAGAAATACGTATTTAAACATTCATTTAAATATATCCTGTGCACCACACAGACTTGGACTCTAAACTCCAGTGGAGAGCGGATCATCATTTTTAACATCATATCATTCAATTCAAACAATTTTCTGAAAATATTTTAGAGGAGTTCATTTTTATTCTTTTTATGTTGCATGCATTATATTATTCTCAGCCAATAAAAGTTGGTTGAGCAGTCTTGGAATGCACAGTTTAAGAATATCTTTAAAAATATAAAAATCAGGTGGCTAGCCAAGTAGGAACAGCTCCGGTCTGTAGCTCTCAGTGAGATCAGTGCAGAAGGCAGGTGATTTCTGCGTTTCCAATTGAGGTACCCAGCTCACCTCATTGGGACTGGTTATACAGTGGGTGCAGCCCACAGATGGAGAGCAGAAGCTGGGTGGGGCGTTGCCTCACCCAGGAAGCACAAGGGGTCAGGGAACTCCCTTCCCTAGCCAAGAGAAGCCATGAGGCACTGCCGTGAGGAATGGTGCATTCTGGCCCACATACTATGCTTTTCCCATGGTCTTTGCAATCCACAGACCAGGAGATTCCCTTGGGTGTCTACACCACCAGGATCCTGGGTTTCAAGCACAAAACTGGGTGGCTATTTGAGCAGACACCAAGTTAGCTGCAGGAGTTTTTTTTCCATACCCCATGTGTGCCTGGAATGCCATCAAGACAGAACTGTTCACTGCCCTGGAAAGGGGGCTGATGCCAGGGGCCAAATGGTCTATTCAAGCCACTGGCTTGAAATTCTCGCTGCCGGCACAGCACCTGGGATGCTTGGTGGGGGGAGGGGTGTTTATCATTACAGAGGCTTAAGTAGGTGGTTTTCCCCTCACATTGTAAACAAAGCTGCAGGGAAGTTCAAACTGGACAGAGCCCACCACAGCTCTGCAAAGCTCCTGTAGCCAGACTTCCTCTCTAGATTCCTCCTCTCTGGGCAGGGCATCTCTGAAAGAAAGGCAGCAGCCCCAGTCAGGGAATTATAGATAAAACTCCCATCTCACTGGGACAGAGCACCTGGGGGGAGGGACGGCTGTGGGCACAGCTTCAGCAGACAAATATTCCTGCCTGCCAGCTCTGAAGACAGCAGCAGATTTCCCAGCACAGTGCTCAAGCTCTGCTAAGGGACAGGCTGCCTCCTCAAGTGGGTCCCTGACCCCCGTGCCTCCTGACTGGGAGACATCTCCCAGCAGGGGTCGATAGACACCTCATACAGGAGAGCTCCAGCTGGCATCTGGCAGGTGCCCCTCTGGGACGAAGCTTCCAGAGGAAGGAACAGGCAGCAATCATGGCTGTTCTGCAGCCTCCACTGGTGATACTCAGGCAAACCGTGTCTGAAGTTGACCTCCAGCAAACTCCAGCAGACCTGCACCAGAGAGGCGTGACTGTTAGAAGGAAAACTAACAAACAGAAAGGAATAGCATCAACATCAACAAAAAGGATGTCCACACAAAAACCCCATTTGAAGATCACCAACATCAAAGACCAAAGGTAGATAAATCCATGAAGATGAGAAAAAAAACCCAGCATAAAAAGGCTGAAAATTGCAAAAACCAGAATGTCTCTTCTCCTCCAAAGGATCACAACTCCTCTCCAGCAAGGAAACAAAACTGGACAGAGAATGAGTTTGACAAATTGACAGTAGTAGGCTTCAGAAGGTGGGTAATAGCAAACTTCTCTGAGCTAAAGGAGCATGTTCTAACCCAATTCAAAAAAGCTAAGAACCTTGAAAAAAGGTTAGAGGAATTACTAACTAGAATAACCAGTTTAGAGAAGAACATAAATGACCTGATGGAGCTGAAAAACACAGCACGAGAACTTCGTGAAGCATACACAAGTATCAATAGCTGAACTGATCAAGCAGAAGAAAAGATATCAGAGATTGAAGATCAACTTAATGAAATAAAGCATGAAGACAAGATTAGAGAAAAAATAATGAAAAGGAACAAACAAAGCCTCCAAGAAATATGGGACTTGAAAAGACCAAACCTACGTTTAGTCTTGTGAAAGTGATGGGGAGAATGGAACCAAGTTGGAAAACACTCTTCAGTAGATTATCCAAGAGAACTTCCCCCAACCTAGCAAGATAGGCCAACATTCAAATTCAGGAAATACAGAGAACACCACAAAGATACTCCTCAAACAACATGAAAGGAATAAACTGTACCAGTCACTGCAAAAACATACTAAATTGTAAAGACCATCGACACTACAAAGAAACTGCATCAACTAACAGGTAAAATAACCAGCTAGCATCATAATGACAGAATCAAATTCACACATAACAATATTAACCTTAAATGTAAACGTGCTAAATGCTCCAATTAAAAGACATAGACTGGCACACTGGATAAAGACTCAAGGCACAATGGTTTGCTGTATTCAGGATACCCATCCCACGTGCAAAGACACACATAGGCTCAAAAAAAAAGGATGGAGGAATATTTACCAAGCAAATGGAAAGCAAAAAAAGAGAAGGAGTTGCAATCCTAGTCTCTGATAAAACAGACTTTAAACCAACAAAGATCTAAAAAGACAAACAAGGGCATTAGATGGTAGTAAAGGGATCAATGCAAAAAAAAGAGCTAACTATCCTAAATATATATGCACCCAATACAGGAGCACCCAGATTCATCAGCAAGTTCTTAGAGACCTACAAAGAGGCTGAGACTCTCACACAATAATAGTGGGAAACTTTAACACCCCCGTGTCAATATTAGATGCATCAATGAGACAGAAAATGAACAAAGATATTCAGGGCTTGAACTCAGATCTGACCAAGTGGACCTAATAGACATCTACAAAACTCTCCACCCCAAATCAACAGAATATACATTTGTCTCAGCACCACATTGCACTTATTCTAAAATTGACCACATAATTGGAAGTAAAATACTCCTCAGCAAATGAAAAGGAAAGGAAATCATAATAAACAATCTCTCAGACCACAATACAATCAAATTAGAACCCAGGATTAAGAAACTTACTCAAAAACTACACAACTACATGGAAACTGAACAACCCACTCCTGAATGACAACTGGGTAAATAATGAAATTAAGGCAGAAATAAATAAGTTCTTTGAAACCAATGAAAACAAAGACACAACGTACCAGAATCTCTGGGACACAGCTAAAGCAGTGTTTAGAAGGAAATTTATAGTACTAAATGCCCACAGGAGAAAGCAGGAAAGATCTAAAATCGACACCCTAACATCACAATTTAAAAGAACTAGAGACACAAGAGCAAATAAATTCAAAAGCTACCAGAAGACAAGAAATAACTAAGATTAAAGCAGAAATGAAGGTCATAGAGACATGAAAAATCCTTCAAAAAATCAATGAATCCAGAAGCTGGTTTTTGGAAAAGACTAACAAAATTAATAGCCAGACTATAAAGAAGAAAAGAGAGACGAATCAAACAGACACTAGAAAGCCAGGTGTGGTGGCTCAACTCTGTAATCCCAGCACTCTGGGAGGCTGAGGCAGGCATATCACCTGAGGTCAAGACTTTGAGACCAGCCTGGCCAATATGGTGAAGCCTCGTCTCTACTAAAACTACAAAAAAATTAGCTGAGTGTGGTGGCATATGCCTGTAATCCCAGCTATCAGGGAGGCTGAGGCAGGAGAATTGCTTGAACCCAGGAGACAGAGGTTGCAGTGAGCCAAGATCGCACCACTGCACTCCAGCCTGGATGACAGAGGGAGACTCCATCTCAAAAGAGAGAAACAAAAACATATAGACACAATAAAAAATGCTAAAGGGGATATCACCACTGATCCCACAGAAATACAAACTACCATCAGAGAATACTATAAATACCTCTACACAAATAAGCCAGAAAAGTTAGAAGAAATGAATAAATTCCAGACACATACACCCTCCCAAGACTAAACCAGGAAGAAGTTGAATCCCTGAATAGACCAATAACAAGTTCTGAAATTGAGGCAGTAATTAACAGCCTACCAACCAAAAAAAGCCTGGGACCAGACGGATTCACAGCTGAATTCTACCAGAGGTACAAAGAAGAGCTGGTACCATTCCTTCTGAAACTATTCCAAACAATAGAAAAAGAGGGAATCCTCCCTAACTCATTTTATGAGGCCAGCATCATCCTGATACCAAAATCTGGCAGAGACACACAAAAAAGAAAATTTCAGGCAAATATCCCTGATGAACATCAATGTGAAAATCCTCAATAAAATACTGGCAAGCCAAATCCAGGATCATATCAAAAAGCATATCCAACATGATCAAGTTGGCTTCATCCCTGGGATGCAAGGCTGGTTCAACATACACAAATCAATAAACATAATCTATCACATAAACAGAACCAATGACAAAAACCACATGATTATCTCAATAGATGTAGAAAAGGCCTTTGATAAAATTCAGCACTCCATTTGTGCTAAAAACTCTCAATAAACTAGGTATTGATGAAACATATTTCAAAATAATAAGAGCTATTTATGACAAACCCACAGCCAATATCATACTGAATGGGCAAAGGCTGGAAGCATTCCCTTGGAAAATCGGCACAAGACAAGGATGCCCTTTCTCACCACTCCTATTCCACATAGTATTGGAAGTTCTGGCCAGGACAATCAGGCAAGAGAAAGAAATAAAGGAATAGGGAGAGAGAAAGTCAAATTTTCTCTGTTTGCAGATGACATGTTTGTATATTTAGAAAACCCCATTGTCTCAGCCCAAAATCTCCTTAAGCTGATAAGCAACTTCAGCAATGCCTCAGGATACAAAATCAATCTGCAAAAATCACACGCATTCCTATACACCAATAATAGAGAAACAGCCAAATTATGAGTGAACTCCCATTCACAATTGCTACTAAGAGAATAAAATACCTAGGAATACAACTTACAAGGGATGTGAAGGACCTCTTCAAGGAGAACTACAAACACTGCTCAAGGAAATATGAGAGGACACAAACAAATGGAAAAACATTCCATGCTCATGGATGGGAAGACTCAATATCATGAAAATGGCCATACTGCCCAAAGTAATTTATAGATTCAATGCTATCCCCATCAAGCTACCACTGACTTTCTTCAGAGAACTGGAAAAAAGTACTTTAAACTTCATATGGAACCAAAAAAAGAGCCGCATAGCCAAGACAATGCCAAGCAAAAAGAACAAAGCTGGAGGCATCATGTTACCTGACTTCAAACTCTACTACAAGGCTACAGTAACCAAAACAAGATATACAGACCAATGGAACAGAACAGAGGCCTCAGAAATAATGCCACACATTTACAACCATCTGATCTTTGACAAACCTGACAAAAAAAAGGAATGGGGAAAGGATTTCCTATTTAATAAATGGTGTTGGGAAAACTGGCTAGCCATACACAGAAAACTGAAACTGGACTCCCTTCCTTACACCTTATACAAAAATTAACTCAAAATGGATTAAAGACTTAAACATAAGACCTAACACCATAAAAACCTTTGAAGAAAACCTAGGCAATACCATTCAGACATAGGCATGGGCAAAGACTTCATGACTAAAACACTAAAAGCAATGGCAACAAAAGCCAAAATAGACCAGTGGGATCTAATTAAACTAAAGAACTTCTGCACAGCAAAAGAAACTATCGTGAGTGAACAGGCAACCTACAGAATAGGAGAAAGTTTTCACAATCTATTTGTCTGACAAAGGGATAATATCCAGAGTCTACAAGGAACTTAAACAAATTTACAAGAAACAAATAACCCCATCAAAAAGTGGGCAAAGGATACGAACAGACACTTTCAAAAGAAGACATTTATGTGTCAACAAACATATGAAGAAAAGCTCATCATTACTGGTCATTATAGAAATGCAAATCAAAACCACAATGAGATACCATCTCACACCAGTTAGAATGACAATCATTAAAAAGTCAGGAAACAATAGATGCTGGAGAGAATGTGGAGAAATAGGAACGCTTATACATTGTTGGTGAAAGTGTAAATTAGTTCAACCATTGTGGAAGACAGTGTGGCGATTCCTCAAGGATCTAGGACCAGAAATATCATTTGATCCAGCAATCCCATTACTGGGTATATACCCAAAGGATTATAAATCATTCTACTACAAAGACACATGCACACGTATGTTTATTGTAAGACTATTCACAATAGCAAAGACTTGGAAAAAATGCAAATGTCCATCAATGATAGACTGGATAAAGCAAATGTGGCACATATACACCATGGGATACTATGCAGCCATAAAAAAGGATGAGTTCATGTCCTTTGCAGGGACATGGATGAAGCTGGAATCCATCATTCTCATCAAACTAACACAGGAACAGAAAACCAACCACCACATGTTCTCACTCATAAGTGGGAGTTGACCAGTGAGAACACATGGACACAGGGAGGGGAAGATCACACACTGGGGCCTGTCAGGGGTTGGGGGGCTAGGGGAGGGATAGCATTAGGAGGAATATCTAATGTAGATGACGGGTTGATGGGTGCAGCAAACCACCATGGCATGTGTATACCTATGTAACAAACCTTCACGTTCTGCACATGTGTCCCAGAACCTTAATTCTGCAACAGAACCATTTCCTGTAACTATAACTAATAGACTAGTGAACTAGCTCTCTCTACCTATTTACTTACTTATTTATAACCTAACTACTTAACTGTTTCTCTACTTCTCTTTATGCCCTTATACAACACAGATTGTTAGCCTTATTTTCTGATTAGCTCTCCAAGTTTAGTAGTAAATAATCATCAGACATAGATTCCTTTATAAGACAGTACGTGTCTAAATTCTTCTTCCTCAAATGGTATTTTATATTAAATATTTAATAATAAATTTAAAATGTTTAACAAATCTTATTTAAAATAATCTATTATTAAAAATATTTACAGTGTTAACCATAAGCAAATAAAAAATGAAAACATATAAATCTTGAAACAAAAAATTAAGAAAATATCACAAACCTGAACAGACTGAGATGATCCTGAAGTTGAAATAGGACGTTAAATGAATAATACTGTGGGATATCAGGAAAAAAAAGTTAATGTTATTCCCTTTTCCCTCTGAAGTTAAAACTGGATTCATCCTTTTTAGATTTGAAGCTATTGTGTCCGGAATTGGTGGGTTCTTGGTCTCACTGACTTCAAGAATGAAGCCGTGGACCCTTGCGGTGAGTGTTACAGCTCTTAAGGTGGCACGTCTGGAGTTTGTTCCTTCTGATGTTCGGATGTGTTTGGAGTTTCTTCCTTCTGGTGGTTTCGTAGTCTTGCTGGGTTCAGGAGTGAAGCTGAAGATCTTCGCGGTGAGTGTTATGGCTCATAAAAGCAGCGTGGACCCAAAGAGTGAGCAGTAGCAAGATTTATTGCAAAGAGCGAAAGAACAAAGCTTCCACGGTGTGGAAGGGGACCCCAGCAGGTTGCCAATGTTGGCTCGGGCAGCCTGCTTTTATTCTCTTATCTGGCCCCACCCACATCGTGCTGATTGGTAGAGCCGAGTGGCCTGTTTTGACAGGGCGCTGATTGGTGCGTTTACAATCCCTCAGCTAGATACAAAGGTTCTCTACAGCCCCATCAGATTAGTCAGATACAGAGTGTCCACACATAGGTTCTCCAAGGCCCCACCAGAGCAGCTAGATACAGAGTGTCGATTGGTGCACTCACAAACCTTGAGCTAAACACAGGGTGCTGATTGGTGTGTTCACAAACCTTGAGCTAGATACAGAGTGCCGATTGGTGTGTTTACAATCCCTGAGCTAGACATAAAGGTTCTCCAAGGCCCCACCAGAGCAGCTAGACACAGAGTGTCGATTGGTGCACTCACAAACCTTGAGCTAAACACAGGGTGCTCATTGGTGTGTTTACAAACCTTGAGCTAGATACAGAGTTTCCATTGGTGTGTTTACAATCCCTGAGCTAGACATAAAGGTACTCCAAGGCCCCACCAGAGCAGCTAGATACAGAGTGTGGATTGGTGCACTCACATACCTTGAGCTAAATACAGGGTGCCGATTGGTGTGCTTACAGTCCCTGAGCTAGATATAAAGACTCTCCACGTCCTCACCAGACTCAGGAGCGCAGCTGGCTTCACCTAGTTGATCCCACACCGGGGCTGCAGGTGGAGCTGCCTGCCAGTCCCGTGCCCGTGCGCTCGCACTCCTCAGCCCTTGGGTGGTCCATGGGACTGAGCGCTATGGAGCAGGGGGCGGCGCTCGTCGGGGAGGCTCAGGCTGCACAGGAACCCACGGAGTGGGGGGAAGGCTCAGGCATGGCGCGCTGCAGTCCCAAGGCCTGCCCGGCGGGAAGGCAGCTAAGGCCCGGCGAGAAATCGAGCGCAGTGCTGGTGGGCTGGCACTGCTGGGAGACCCAGTACACCCTCCGCAGCCGCTGGCGTGGGTGCTAAGTCCCTCATTGCCCGGAGCCGGCAGGGCCGGCCGGCTGCTCCGAGTGTGGGGCCCGCCAAGCTCACGCCCACCCGGAACTCCAGCTGGCCCGCAGGCACTGCATGCAACCCTGGTTCCCGCTGGCGCCTCTCCCTCCACACCTCCCTGCAAGCTGAGGGAGTGGGCTTCTTGGCCAGCCCAGAAAGGGGCTCCCACAGTGCAGCGGTGGGCTGAAGGGCTCCTCAAGTGCCGCCAAAGTGGTAGCCCAGGCAGAGGAGGCGCCGAGAGCGAGCGAGGGCTGTGAGGACTGCCAGCACGCTGTCACCTCTCACTATCACTTTTAGATCTGAGGCTATTAATCATTATCATATGAGTTTGGGATAATTCTCTTCGCACAGTTCTGCATGTAGTTTTTTTGTTTGTTTGTTTGTTTAAGTCTCAATTCTGTTAAAGTAAGCCTTGCCTTAGAGGTTTTAGAGTGCAAATTCAGCAGCTCAGTAATGAAAGTTTTTTCCCTTGCTGATTCCTGTTAAAGTGTTGCATGGGCATTATTTCATTCAGAACAAGTTCAACAAACCAGTGAGTCCTTTGCAACTTGTGGTAAAATGAAACTGATTAAGTCAATGAGCTTTAAAAATGTCTAGTCAGTTGTCTGATTAGTCTTGTCTGTTTTCTGTCGGTGTTTGCTACACAGCTTTGTTTCTCTAAATATAGTGCTAGGTTTTCACTGGCATGGGAAGAAAAACTATGTAAAAGCCTAATATAAGAAAATAATAAAATATATTTTATATGTAAAATTAACCTTATAGAAACCCAGTTGATTAAATAATTTTAGTATATTATCTCTATATAGTATATACATTGAATATGTAAGTATATTTTATATTAGAAGGTACAGTGATCTACATACAGAGATGCAAAGCAAATTTTCAAGGAAATACTTGATACTTAATCCAGTTGCTGTATTTTTTAACAAGTTTAAGTTAGTATAATGTTCCATTTAATAGAAGGAGAGTCAAAGGAGGCCTCCATGTTGGTCAGAAACTCATACCACTGAAGTCAAAATAAGAAGCACAACACTACACTGATTGATGACAATGTCTGGCAGAATCTGAAACTGTTAGCTTTATAGTACAGAAAAGAAAGCTACAGTATATCCTAAACATCCACACTGCAGGATTTCTGTGGGATTCTTTAACAGCTTCGATTTCCCCAAATTGGTCAACTAAATTTCTGGAATAAAGACAAGGAGCAGATCAAAAAAGGATACTAGATAACAATGTATGACTAACTACAGAAAACATATTTTTAAATTGAAAGAGTAAATGGAAAAGTGAAAGTTGTATTGTATAATATTAAAAAATTATGACAGTTAAAGAATGAAAGCCAGTGCTCATCAAAGAATACTTGAAGTATTACTTGTTGCCTTTTTCATAATTCTGTTGCCAAAGTCAATCAACAATATTTTTTAAAGGTAATCTTTAATATTTAGTAGAGTCTCATATAAATAACATTGTGCTTTACTTAAGATTTATTTTTAGGAAACTGGTCTTGACTACATTTTCTTATACTGATACACAAATTATAGAATATAACATTTTTGACCAGCCAACTACTTTTAGTCACAGTATAAGCATAAACTAATATATATGTGTATATACACATACATATATAATTAGATAAATATATAATAAAAGACTCATATATACACATACATATTATCCACCATAAACAACAGTTTTTATTTGGGCTATAACAGAGGCACATGCAATTAACATCAAGAACTGAAAGTTGAGAATCCAATAACACATATTGAAGACAAACTTAAAACTATGTATGGATAAATAATTTCACTGTTAAAGTCTTTAAGATTTTTCTACATAATATAAAAATTATAAAGATAGAAATTAAGTGGAATACAAAACTTTATAATCTAATAAAGAAGTCCTAAAGTAAATAAGTTAAAACATCTGTATCTAATCATCCACATAAACATTAATTGAAACATTATGTGTAGAGAAAAATGTAAAATTTCGAAAAGTCACTTCAGATAAAGACACAAACAAAAAGTAATATTCCAAAGCAAACAATGGAAGCATTAAGACACAGTTCTCACTGGGATGATGTAGCTAGAGTATGTTAAATAAGACAATAAAGTGAAGGAAGCTCTTGCAAAGTTCTCTGACAAGGATGAATGTGTTTATCAGTGGTCAGTAATGAACTGTGATGTGCCTGGAATGGGCTAACAAATCATGTATAAATCATTAGGATCAACAATGCAGTATATGAAATTGGTGTTCTTTTGCTGTTATATTGCAACGTTCCTTGAATATACTGAACAGATCTATTAATCATTGCTGCTGAGATAGCCATTCTACCAGATATATGGAAGCCTGAATGACTTCTTCCTCTAACTGTTCCATGCAAATTGAATTGCAGGTTGTAGACAAACCAGTTTATTAAGATTTTTACTTAAAATATGGTAAACACTTATTGAAATATAAACTTAGCAGAATGTTTGCATCATTCTGAATAGATAAAAATATCATCTCATATATTTAACTGAGCATCCAGTCTGAGCAATTCTTAAGTAAAATAGATGGGTGTGAGATAGATGCTTTGTAAAATACAAAGTTTTATTCAAGCATTAGTCATGTATTTAATAAAGCTTTAATGGAAACCAAGCGCTGAGCATTAGAAAGTATGTTTGGACCTAGGGACATATAGGTAAATGTGATATGGTCTGTACTATCAAAAGCCTTAAAGAAGTGTCAAAGACACAAGTAATCAATGCTTGAGAGACCTTGTGAAAAGTGTCTTGATGGAGGTGTGCATAATGTGCTCTGGGGATATGGAGAAGTGTCTACACTGGGCATGGGAATGAGGAAACTCTTCTTTGGAGAGGGGTGGGTGGTTTGGATGTTACAAGAGTCAGTCATAGATAATCAGTAGGAGCATTATGTGTCAAGACCAAAATTTCTGACCTTAATGTTTTCCATGTCATAGCAATATTTACCTAGCCATGAGTATGGGAGCCTGTTGCTTCTTACATGTTTTCCATAGTATCTTTTTAAAATCATGAAGATTCATTGCCTCATTCAAATGTTACACAGTGATATGGCACTTGTGGCTGAACTAGGTATGAATTGAGAGAGTATACAACTTAGGAAACATATCTGTGCTGTGCTATCTTGTTCAGGGACCTTTTATATTCAACTTTGTTTAGAGCTTAGACTACAATTTTGCCCACCACAAGTAGTAACACACTTCTGCCCCCCTCCAACTGATGCCCCCACCACCCACACCACTTAGGTCTAAATTTCCCTTCAAAGGACACCTTGTAACTAAGGTGACCCTATTTCCAGTTTGCCTAGAGGAGTCCTAGCTAACTTCTGATGTCACAGCAAAATTATTAACACCCCATTTCATCTTCAAGAATGTCCTAGTTTAGTCAAAACCATTATATGGGCACTCTATGTGAATTAACTTGAGTTCCTGCCCATGATGTAGTCGCCCAGGATTTTAGAAAAAAAAAATGTATCATCACCGTCTCTGGTTTTTGCCCCCTCCATACTATTAAACCTCCCAGGAACAATTTATTGTTGAGAAGCCTGACATTGGCATTTTATTTTCTTCTAATTTAATGCCAATGACCTAGTCCCCACAATAGCCATAAATAATATGTAATATGCTAACAGCACCTGGTTTTGCCTTAGGATAACAAACCAGTCAATTGTTTACCAGTAGTAAAGAGGGATTTTGTAATGATAATATAGCTTAATCCTCCAGTTATATGAATTAAAAATGACACAACATTATCCTTCAGGATGTTACATAGAATTTAGTGTTATGCCTGGAAAAGGAAATAAAGGGTGCTATTGCAATGCCTGTTTCTCATAACACTGTCATAAGCTACATTTTAGTACCAGATTTTTATGGACTTGACTGCAAGAGAGAAATAAGGCAATAAAAGATAAAATTTTGAGTTATTAGGATGAACAAAAAAGGAGGAACTGCCATGGATATAAATAAAACATACATGATATCATATATATGTACGTATGCATGTGTGCTCATCTAAAAACATGAATATGCACATATTGATGATCAACATTATTTTATAATAACAACAGATAAATTTGTGCCCTTTCTGTTTCTTAATATTTTACATGTACTTTCACTGTTTTCCCCCCAACAGCCTTAAATGGTAGGTAGTATTAGTATCCCCAGTCTTACTATGGGGAATCTGAAAAGGAGAAGGACAAATGATTTGCCAAAGGTCAAATCTCCCATAAATAAAATGTGGAACAGGTCATTTGACTCCCAGAACCTGTATTCTTAGCTACCATGTAAGCATAATAATTTTTAAAATAAATACACAGAGAAAAGTGCACAGCTCAATATATTTTAAAACAAATTGAACCAGACTAAATTCATCTTTGAATCCAGCACCTGGAATAAGAATGAACATTATCAGCACCTTAGAAATCCTGCTTATACTCATCCCTGGTTATACCCCTACTCAAAAGTATAATTAGATTAGATTTGCCAGTTTTGGGATTATATATATATATATAGAGAGAGAGAGATAGAGAGAAGCGTATCAAGTATAACTCATTTATTTTGCCTAATTTTGTTTGTGTGATTCATCCACTTTGTATATAACAAGTTTTTAAAACTCTTTTAGCTTGGAGTAGTTTATTGAGTGATTCTGCTATAGTGTATATTGTGTCCATTCCCTGTTGAAATACATTTGGATTGGTTACCATTTGGAGTTATTATAAATTGTATTGTTTTGAACTATTTTGTACATGCTTTTTAGTATTTACATGTAATTATTTCTACCACTTGTAGACCTAAGTAGAATTACTGGGTCATCGGGAATCACAGGGCTTGTGTTCAGTCAACTTTAGTATGTAAGTCCCAGCTTTCCAAGGTGCTTGTATCAAGCCGAGTAAGAGTTCTCACAACTATCAGTCTAACAGAATTCTACTTCCTTCACATTCTCCCCAGTCATGGGTATTTTCTGTCTTTTTCATTTTAGTCATTTTGGCGATGAGGTTTTGTGGTTTTAATTTTCATTTCTCTGATGACTAATGAAGTTGAGCTGTTTTTATATATTTATTGGCTATTTCTATATCCACTTTTGTGAAGTGCATATGTTGTTTTATGCCTTTTTAAATTATTTGAAGGAGTTCTTTATACATTATGGATACAGTTTTTTTGTGGACTGCAATGTCAGCTCACACCTTGAGTTCTAGCTTGCCCTTCCTTATGACCTTCCCAAAGATTTTGAATTTGCCTGGCAGGCCCCATAATCACATAAGCCAATTTCTTGCAATAAATCTCAAATATACATCTTCTGCTGGAGTGTTTCTCTGGTTGAACCCTGCCTAATATAATATCATTCATCGGATTTTAAAATTGCTCATCTATTTTTAGTTTGCTGAAAGTTTTTTTTTTTTTATCATGAATAAGTATCGACTTTTATAAATGCTTTTCTGCATCTATTGAGATGATTACCTGGCTTCATTCCACTAATCTGTTAATGTGATAAACTACAGTGAATGATTTCTTAATGTTAACCCAAACTTGCATTCCTCGAATAAACCCTACTTGATCATGATGAGTTATTCTTTTTATATGTCTCTGGATTCAATTTCCAAATGTCATTTTCAGGATTTTAGTGCCTATGTTCATGAGAAATATTGGCTAGTAATTTTCCTTTCTTATTAGTGTCCTTGTTAGGTTTGATTAAAAAATTATGGGGCCTCATAAATGAGGTGGAAGGGTACACTCTTTTTTTTCATTTTGGGAAATAATATATGGAAGCTTTGTATCATTTCCTTTTTAAGATTTGCAAGAATTTTCCAATATAATTATCTGGGCCTGGAATTGTGTTTCTCCTGGGCCAGTATAATCATCTGGGATTGTATGTTCTGTATTTTGCAATAAAGATAAACTCATTAAGGTTTGTTTTTCTTCTTATTTCAGTTATGGCAAGTTATGTTTTTCAAAGGATTTTGTCCATTTTCTCCAAAATGTTATTGACAAAAATTTGTTTGTATTTTAGACTTATTATCATAGTATTCCATTTTTTTCATTGACAGTATTGATCATTTATCTTCTCTCTTTGTTCTGATTAACTTGAAAGAGGCTTTTTAAAATTTTTATTAACCTGATAAAAGAATCTTCTATCTCTGTTGATTATTTTGATCATATATTTGCAATTAGATTTTATCTCTATATTTTGTTTTTATTTTTATTATTTCATTCTTTCTACTTCCTCTGGTTTAAGTTTGCTCTTCTATTACTATCTTCTTAAGACAGAAATCTATATCTTTGATGTCTACCTTTTTGTCAATGTATACAATTAGCGTCACAAATTTCTCTCTGAGCAATGCCTCAGCTCCTCAGCTGCATCCCTGCAAGTGGAACAATGCCCTTGTATAATGGGGGTTAATTTTACTAGGCCTTGAATTGGTGTGGGCTATTTTGTTGAAGTAATAAATGTGCTTAAATGGTAGTCATTCCTGGTCAAGAGATGAATATACTGATTAGTGTTTTTTTGTAACCATGTGTCCAAGGTGAGGTTTGGGGTGCTTTATAACTGCTTGTCAGCATTGTTTATTGATAACAGTGAGACTGATTATTTGTGCCTGATCTTAGGTAAAACCTTGGAGGGGTCTACCATTGAGGTGTCTATGCAGCATGAAAATGCCTACATGATCAGAAGGAAATAGGTTTTGCACTCTATTTTGGACTCCCTGGTTTCAAGGGTGTTCCATCCACATATTGGTGCTTTAAGATCTGAGAGAGAAGGATGTCAATGATGACCCTACATAGGGAGAAGAATTGGAGATTGTGCCTATCCTCTATAGACTTCTAACTGTGAAGAAGCCTTTGGCTACTGTGCTAAGTTTTACTTGTTCCAATTTTGTATTATTTCCCTACAATAAATCATAGATTTATAAGCATTGTCATTTGGGGTCCTGTGAATCTTTAACAGTCAAATCCTGTTTAACTGCTACCATCAGTGAAGACCTGCTTTCATTAACATTCAGTTCAATATATTTTCTCAATTCCATTGTGACTTCTTCTTTGACCCCCAAGTTTTTTTAGCATAGTGTTGTCCAAATATTTAGGAGTTGTCTATCTTCACAACTTCATTTCTATTTTAAGTTTACATAGATAGAACATCATTTAAAACTTTATTACATTTCAACATGTGGTCTATTTTAATAAATTTCTATGTCTACTTGAAAGTGTTATATATTTGTTGGAAGTAATGTTTTATGTATTCCAACTGGATCAAGTTGCTAATAATAATAATAATAATACATTATCCTTATTTCTTTTATCTGCTCATTCTACCAGATACTGAGAACGTTGTGTTAAAATATCAAATACAACTGTGGATTTGTTTGTACTTCCTTTTATTGTTTCATATTTGGTTCTTTTGTTTTTCAGGTGCATCCAAATTTAGCATTGTTATGTCTTCCTTTTGAATCAATACATTCATCATCATAAAATGTTCTTCTTTTTTGCTAATTATATTTCTCATCTCAAAGTACTCTCTATTAGTAGACTAACTTTCCTTTTATTTAGTGTTTGTGTGATTTTTTTTCCGTCCTTTTATTTTCAATATTTCTGTGTCCTTAATATTTATAGTACGGTTAATATATATAACTGCATAAATTTCTTATTTTTTCTTATCCAGACTAAAAATATTTGTTATAGGGTTTAGCAAACATACATACACACACACAAAAAATATGTTTTAGTTGTATATTGTTGTATTCTTTAATGGTTAGCCTATGAACTACAAATATACACTCTTCATTTACCATAGCACTTTTACTATTTTACTATTTGGTTGGTGCAAAAGTTATTGCGGTTTCTTGCCATTACTTTCAATGCAATAAACTGCAATAACTTTTGCACCAACCTAATATTTTTCTAAAGACACTAGAATCATACAACAATTTAATTCCATTTATTCATGACTGCACACTGTATGTTTTTTCATATATTTTACTTTCTCATGTTTAAATTTTATATCATTTGCTATTGTTTTTAAAAGTCAATACAAATTAAAGAATGTTTGCTATCAATGTAATATTAAATTTTCTTTTTCAACTCACTCATCTTACTCATCATGAAATTGAATATCAACAAAAATAAGTAATTTATTCAAAGTCACATATCTTATTTTTAGCAGAGCCAATACTTGAAGTCTATTCTGACTATTAGGCCAATCCTCATATATTTACAAAAAGTGTCTTCAAATATTTTGAAACTGACTGAGAGGTTTTAAAGCTATGGATATATATATATATATAGCTATGGATATACATAGAGACTAAAATTCACTTTAATATTTACAAGCAAAATACTTACTGAGCAACTTCTATGGGGCCACGAACCATACTATGCACAAAAGTTATAGTAATTAGTGAAACAACAAAATTCTTGCCAAAATAAGGCATTTTTCTAATTCAGTTTTAAAGTGAAGGAGTTAAGAATATGCCATCCACAATATGTAATTCTGGCATATTAATTATTTAAGATAAAGGCAATTGAAAAATAACAATTATAAGAAGATCACTTTGACCTTTGTGCCTTCTTAAAAGCAAGAGATGAAAGTCTCATGTGAAAGATGTTCTCCCTATCTTAGAAGAAAAATCGCATTATTATCATCAAGGATGTAAAACTGAAGCCAAAGAAAATTTGTACAAACCTTGTTAAACTTAATTCATATCTTCCTGGCCACTTTTCTACCCAATTAACTGTCCTGACTCAAACCCCTTTGCCTTATCACATTTTCATAATTTATTATTCTTTGTCAAATTTGTTACATAAGTGATTGATTCTAATTCCTTCTTTGGGTCTTTATTTTCTTGTGAGGGCTTGGATGACCTGTAAAACTTGTATTAAGTAAATTTGTATGCTCTTATTCATTTTAATCTATCTTATGTAAATTTATTTCTTGAGGTGGATCCCTAAATGAATGGAGGTGGAATTTTGCCTTCCCTATAACAATTGTTTCAACGTTTGCTAAAACCTGCTTTATACTAGGCAATATGTTGTATCTGGCAATATTTTTTTTATTTTATTGTTATTATACTTTAAGTTTTAGGGTACATGTGCACAATGTGCAGGTTAGTTACATATGTATACATGTGCCATGCTGGTGTGCTGCAGCCATTAACTCGTCATTTAGCATTAGGTATATCTCCTAATGCTATCCCTCCCCACTCCCCCCACCCCACAACAGTCCCCAGAGTGTGATGTTCCCCTTCCTGTGTCCATGTGTTCTCATTGTTCAATTCCCACCTACGAGTGAGAACATGTGGTGTTTGGTTTTTTGTCCTTGCAATAGTTTACTGAGAATGATGATTTCCAATTTCATCCATGTTCCTACAAAAGACGTGAACTCATCATTTTTTATGGCTGCGTAGTATTCCATGGTATATATGTGCCACATTTTCTTAACCCAGTCTATCATTGTTGGACATTTGGGTTGGTTCCAAGTCTTTGCTATTGTGAATAGAGCCACAATAAACATATGTGTGCATGTGTCTTTATAGCAGCATGATTTATAGTCCTTTGTGTATATACCCAGTAATGGGATGGCTGGGTCAAATGGTATTTCTAGTTCTAGATCCCTGAGGAATTGCCACACTGTCTTCCACAATGGTTGAACTAGTTTACAGTCCCACCAACAGTGTAAAAGTGTTCCTATTTCTCCACATCCTCTCCAGCATCTATTGTTTCCAGACTTTTTAATGATTGCCATTCTAACTGGTGTGAGATGGTGGCTCATTGTGGTTTTGATTTGCATTTCTCTGATGGCCAGTGATAGTGAGCATTTTTTCATGTGTTGTTTGGCTGCATAAATGTCTTCTTTTGAGAAGTGTCTGTTCATGTCCTTCGCCCACTTTTGGATGGGGTTGTTTGTTTTTTTCTTGTCAATTTGAGTTCATTGTAGATTCTGGATATTAGCCCTTTGTCAGATGAGTAGGTTGCGAAAATTTCCTTCCATTTTGTAGGTTGCCTGTTCACTCTGATAGTAGTTTCTTTTGCTGTGCAGAAGCTCTTTAGTTTTAATTAGATCCCATTTGTCAATTCTGGCTCTTGTTGCCATTGCTTTTGGTGTTTTAGACATGAAGTCCTTGCCCATGCCTATGTCCTGAATGGTAATGCCTAGGTTTTCTTCTAGGGTTTTTATGGTTTTAGGTCTAACGTTTAAGTCTTTAATCCATCTTGAATTAATTTTTGTATAAGGTGTAAGGAAGGGATCCAGTTTCAGCTTTCTACATATGGCTAGCCAGTTTTCATCTGGCAATGTTTATCACCAGCACCTAGATATCTAATGTGACAAGGTATATAATTCTATTGTTCTTGTCCTGGATACTTTGTGGAAAATAGAACCGGAAATTTTAACCTAAATACTAGATCTGTACTCCTAACTTTTTCAAACTTAATGCCATATGAAAGAAAATAGCTTCCAACAGAGTAAGCTCAGAGAACCAGAATCTAGTGTTAGCACTTTATAATTCACTATTTGTTCTTCTCCTGTCAAGAGGAATTCAACCAATCACTAAACGAGTTTTATGAAATAGTTCACCAAGTATAACCTGAGAAAAAGTTCCTACACTTCACTTGTCAAATGCCTCATTCCTAGAGTGACTTTGGGATCTTTAAGAGAAATTTATTTATAGCTCACAGATGCTCAATATTGCTTAGAATATGGACATACATATGCTAGACTTGTTATATATAAAGATCTTATAATTAAATGTCATATGTGGCAATTTCAATGTTGGCTCCCCACCATGGGTGTTAAATATAGCTCTATTTGAAAACCAGGTTTCTCAACTTCAAGAATCAATTTAAAAAATCAAGTGGTCAGGAAACCACTTCAAGGTATCACAGCCTATATAGATGCTACTTTATCTTAATATTATATTATTTATAACAATCACTAATCTAATGTGCAACTAAATCATCACCAAGGCAGCAACTTCTCAAAGGGAAAATAAAATTCTACTTTCTGAAGAGCTGTGCAATATCTGAAAATAGAATTTGAAAGATGAAGAAAATAAAAGAGTAAAAGGTTATTTATAAGAAAGACCAACAAGGCAGTATAGTAAAGTGCAGTTTATTTGAAAAGTATTAGGAGCTCATCTAGACACTAATCAAAAGCCAGGTAAGCAAATGCCTTGCTTCAAGGCAGAAAAGCTGATTTAGAATTAAAGATTCATGGCAAGTAAAGGTAATGGTAAAAAATGATGAACTGTAACATTAAAAAAGGAGGGAGGAAAAACATTTTCTTTTTAAAAGTTACCATATTTTCAAAAAGAAAGTAAATGGGGAAATATAAATGTGAGATATGTTTAGAAGGTGCAAATCAAAATCTTAGATTATATAGACAGGTATTCCTAAAACACAAAGAAATTTATAATTTTAGGGATAGATCGACTATATTTTTAAAATGTTTTATTTTTTGTTGTTATGGATACATACTAGTTTTACATATTTATGGGGTACATGTGATATTTTGGTGCAAGCATACAATGTATAATGATCAAACCAGGGTAATTAGATTTTCCTTAACCTCAAACATTTATCATTTCTTTGTGTTAGGAACATTCCAATTCCACTCTTTTACTTATTTTGAAATATACTGTAAATTATTGTGAACCATAGTAGCCATATTGTGCTACTGAACACTAGCTCTTCCTTCTAACTGTATTTTTGTACCCATTAACCAACTTCTTTTCATCTCTCCCTCCCCACTACCCTTTCAAGCCTCTGTAATCATCATTCTACTCTCTATCTTCATTAGTCCAATATTTTTTAGCTCCCACATGTAGGTGAGAACATGTGATATTTGCCTTTCTGTGCCAGGCTTATTTCACTCAACATAATCTCCAGTTCCAACCATGCTGTTGCAAGTGACAGGATTTTTACTTTTTTTATGGCTAAACTATCCCATCGTGCATATGCATGACATTTTCTTTATCCCTTCATTCACTGATGGACACCTGGGTTGATTCCATATTTTGGCTATAGTGAATATTGCTTTAATAAACATGGGAGTGCAGATATCTCTTCAATAAATTGATTTTTTTAATGTATATCAGCAGTGGGATTGCTGGATCATATGGAAGTTCTAGTTTTAGTTTTTTTGAGGAACTTCCATACTGTTTTTTATAGTGTCTGCACTAATTTACATTCCTGCCAACAGTGTACAAGGGTTCCCTTTTCTCTATATCCTTGCAAGCCTCCTTTATTTCCTGACTTTTTGATAAAAGCCATTTTAAAGGGTGTGAGATGATATCACAATGTAGTCTCAATTTGCAGTTTCCTGATGATTCGTGATATTGAATTTTTTAATATGCTTGGTCATTTTTATATCTTCTTTGGAGAAATGTCTATTCAGATCTTTTGTTCATTTTTAATTCGCATTATTTTTTATTGTTATTGAGTTGTTTGAGCTCTTTATATATGCTGGTTATTAATTCCTTGTCATCACATGGGTAGTTTGCAAATATTTTCTCCCATTCTGTGAGTTGTCTCTTTATTGTGTTGTTTCCTTTGCTGTGCAGAAGCTTTTTTTGCTTGAAGTGATCCCATTTGTCCTTTTTTACTTTGGTTGCCTAGATCTTACTCGAGAAATCTTTAGCAGTCTTAAGAAATCTTTGCCCAGACCAATATCCTGGGGTGTTTCCCCAATGTTTTCTTATAGTAGTTTCATATTTTCAAGTCTTAGATTTAAGTCTTTAATCCATTTTAATATGACTTTTTATATGGTGAGAGATAGGGGTCTAATTTCATTCTTCTGTATATGGATCTCCAGTTTTCTCAGCACCATTTATTGAAGAGACCATCCTTTCCCCAATATATGTCCTTGGCACCTTTGATAAAAATGAGTTGACTGCAAATATGTGGATTTATTTCTGGGTTTTCTGTTCTGTCTCATTGGTCTATGTGTCTGTTTTTATGCCAGTACCATGCTGTCTTAGTTACTATTGTTCTATAGTATAGTTTGAAGTCAGATAATATGATTCCTTTGGTTTTGTTCTTTTTGCTCAAGATAGCTTTGGTTATTTTGGGTCTTTTGTGGTTCCATGTAAATGTTAGCATTATTGTTTTCTATTTCTGTGAAAAATATCATTGGTATTTTGATAGGAGTTCTATTGAATCAGTAGATTGCTTTGGATAGTATGGGAATTTTAACAATATAGATTCATCTAATCCATGAACACTGAATAACTTTCCATTTTTTGTGTGTCCTCTTTCTTTTAAATTCTTTCATCAGTGTTTCCTGGTGTTCATTATAGAGATCTTTCATTTTTTCAATTAAGTTTATTTCTAAGTATTTTATTTGTAGCTGTTGTAAGTGGGATTATATTCTTGGTTTCTTTTTCAGACTGTTGGCTGTTTTAATATATAAATGCTACTGATTTTTGTATGTTTATTTTGTATCCTAAAACTTTTATTTTGTATCCTAAAACTTTACAGAATTTGTCAGTTCTAATAGTTTTTGGTGGAGTCTTTAGGTTTTCCCACATTTAAGATCATATCATTTGCAAACAAGGAAAATTTGATTTCTTCTTTCCAATTTTGGTGTCCTTTATTTCCTTCTCTTGTTTAGTTGCTCTGGCTAGAACTTATAGAACTATGTTGAATAAAGATGGTGAAAGTGAGCAGCATCCTTGTCTTATTTCAAATCTTAGAGAAAAGGCTTTCCATTTTTTTCTGTTCAATGTACTAGGTGCGGGTTGGTCATATATGGTTATATTGACTTTAGATACAGTCTGTTCCAATCTCTTTATTTTATAGATAAAGGCAACAAATCTTCGAGAGAGTAACTCACTCCCTGAAGCCCTAGAACTAAAATATAATAAAACCAAGTCTAGAACCCAGATGAATCTATAATATTGTGTTATTCCTGTCATACTTTTCCACATAGAATATTTGTAATTATCCTTTTTGAGAAATATTGGGCATTTTACCTTCTTTGATAACTAGGTAAACCCTTCATTTTGGCATGACTAAGTAGAATATTTTTGTTTTTTGGCTTCTAATATTGTTTGGAACTAGGTTGATTAGATGTCTTTCATTTTCAAAAGGCTGTAAGCTTATTAAGTTCCATTTGATGTTATTTATCTTTGATTTTGCCAGAGTCCAATATCATATCTTACACATAGTAAGTGGGCAAGATGTTTGAGGTATATTATGCATTTGTTCACTTAGTGATTGGTTGAATTTCCTCTTAGCAGGAGAAAAACAAACACTGAATTATGAAGTGCTACCACTAGATTCTGGTTCCCTGAGTTTACTCTCTCTGAAACTATTTGCTTCATGTGGCATTTACTTTTGAAAATTGGAGTAGAGATCTAGGATTAGATAACGATGTCTAAATTGCTACATCTGTAATTATTTAAACTAATTTATGTATCAGATTCAGTTCATAAACCATTCCAGATCTGCTCAATCTGTTTTCTTCCTCAGCGCTAGCAGCTTCTTCACTGGAGACATGGGGCCACTGTCCTTATTGTCTTATCTCCTCTCACTGCTGGCACTCAGCCCTTTCCAAGTGAAAGACGGGCATCGGCAGGAAGTCTAACCACGCTGGACTCACTGGCTTATTATTTTTTAACCACTTCTGAGCCCTGATGAATTGCCCCAACATGGGGAATAAAAATGGGATTCTGCAATATGTGTCCAAAGATACCAGATAATACCAACTGCAAATGTCTTTGAAGGATAAGACTACTGCCTCTCAGAGTAAAATATGAAGATCAGAGGGAACTGACAGATATGCTTTCCTTCCTTCTCTGTGAGGGACTGTTCCAAAAAACAAGTTTCATATAAACTGATGGGAAGAAGCCATATATGCTTGAGGACGCAACTGCATTTTCTTGTGATACTCTGGCCAGCTTAGGAATTCAGCACCTTGTATTTGCTTTCTGTTCTCTACCTCAGCATGTATGTTTTTCACAGACTCTGTTTCCCAGGGAACATAGTCTGAAAGAATTTCAATATGTAGTAGTTATTGGTTCTTATCAGTTGAGCTTCATGAATTTTTTTTTTTTTTTTTTTTTGAGATGGAGTCTTGCTCTGTCACCCAGGCTGGAGTGGAGCTTCCTTAAATTTATAAAGAGATTAGTGACAAGTCATAATTCAGAGACCCTTTTGTATTTCCTTATAAGATATAAACTGAATTTTATATTTAAAGTTTGCTTAAAATAAAGGTAAACATACTCTTAACAAGTTTTTTTTTGTGTTCAATTTGGGCCTCAGTTTCTTTTTATAGGTAAGCATTTTTTATAATTCATAATTGAATTATGAAGTTTATCTCAGATGTCTCTAGATAATTAAAATGAGTAATTCATGACATCACTATTTTAATCCTCTTGAAAATTTTAAAACGTTGCTTGAAGCATGAATGACAAGGCCTATTGAAATAGGTTATCTCTTGTGAATCATACTGTTTTTGTTTTCAACACATAACCCCTCAGTTTATAACTTATTCATATGAGGATCTTGCAAAACAGCTAATAGCTCTGCTAAGGGAGATGAGAGTGGGGTTATCTTATTACATCTTGTACAATCTCTAACACCTTCCATTTGTTTGATGCTTTTCACATTATGTAAAATACCCTTTTACTTCAGCTTCAGTGCTTACCTTCTAACCAGAATACTTCTAGTTCACTCCCCTGCAGAAATTCTTGAGCAGCCACTGGCAAAAAGCTTAACCTCTAAGTCCCATTTATCTAATTTGAACAATGAGAAGTGTATTTTATTTACAAGGGGGCTATGAGAGTTAGAGATAAAGATGTTTTGTACATTGTACAGCATAGAGATGTTTATACTATTATTTTACAGGGTTCTTGATTCCTCTAAGTTTTTTATTTTACCCTTCCACTGTCATCTCATTTACTCTCAAGGCTTCAATTACCTATTATATGCTAGAGAGTTCCAAATATATCTCTAAGACATCTCCACTTAACAATCCACAGAAATCTCAAAGAGTTTATCAAAGCTAAATTAAGTATACTTTTATCTATCCTGCCCTTTCTGTCCTTTATCTTTCTACATTTTGCTCAAGTCAAAAACATGGGTTTCAACCTTGTCTCATCTCTCCCTTGCCAGCTACGTATAATCAATCAACAAGTTCTGTAACTGCACATCATAAATAGTTCTCAAATCTGTCCCATTTATCTTCATCCCTGTGGCATCTATTATATTTCATGCCATGGTGCATCAACCCAAATATTGTAACATGCTTCCAAATTTTCCCCACAGGAATTAAACTGATCCTCTTAAACACAGGTATGTATCACCTCCTTGCAGAAAACTATGTTGCAATTAATGGAAAAATCTTACATAGTGCTTAACATATGCTAGGTGCTGTTCTAAGCTCCTTAAATATCATAATTCATTTAGCCCTCATGATAACTTATGGAAATTTCCTCCCCATCTTCTTCCTTCTTCCTCCTCCTCTTCTTCCCACTGAGCAAACTAAAGCACATGTGCTAAATAATTTGTCCAAGGACACAGAGCAAGAAAAGTGAACAAAATTAGGATTCCACATCAAACTTGGAATCTATACTTGCACTGTCCAAAACAGTAATCACTTAACACATGTGGCTATTGAGGATGTGTGTGTGTGTGTATAAATTTTGTCATTAGCCACTTGCGCACACACACACACATACACACACACACACACACACACATATATATAATGGCTTATGGCAATAATTTTTTTATATTAGGCCATATATTTAGCTACATGTCATACTATTTAATCTATTCTTACTAAGTATGTCAAAATGAGTTTTTACTCTTTCACTGTATATATTGCTGTCTATTACTAAAGTTCAGCACTTTCAAAAAGGTTATATTACGAACTCCTGTCAAAGATAATTTCATGATTTGTGTTCAGTATCTCAGACAAATCTCATAATAATCCTGATAAAATGGCACTTTCATTTCCATAGGTGAGGAACCTGAGGGAAGAAAACACAACTTCCCAAAGTTAACAGAACAAATGTTGAAGTAAAGATTCAAAACTATGATTTCAAAGTTTGTACTTCCTTTTGCTCTACGTGCTATACATCGTTCTTAACTTTATTTGAGAAAACTTTGGTTTCTATTCTATATTTTAATATATTAAAAAACTCGAGCCAGGTGTGGTGGCTCACACCTGTAATCCCAGCACTTTGGGAGGCCGAGGCGGGTGGATCATTTGAGATCAGGAGTTTGAGACTAGTTTGGCCAACATGGTGAAACCCCGGCTCTACTAAAAATACAAAAATTTGCCTAATGGTAGTGAGGGTGTGCCTGT
The DNA here is from genome assembly GCF_028885625.2 of Pongo pygmaeus. Lineage (NCBI taxonomy): Eukaryota > Metazoa > Chordata > Mammalia > Primates > Hominidae > Pongo > Pongo pygmaeus. The sequence continues at coordinate 45,100,015 of NC_072388.2, read as the reverse complement.
AATCCCAGCTACTTAGAAGGCTGAGGCAGCAGAACCGCTTGAGCCTGGGAGGCAGAGGTTGTGGTGAGCAGAGATCGTGTCAATGCACTCCAGCTTGAGCAACAGAGTGAGACCCTGTTTCAAAAAAATAAATAAATAAATAAATAACTCTGTATTACGCTTTTAACAAGTAGTTATTTATAATTCTGCTTTCTAGTACAATAAATTTAAAGCTGGGTGCTTGCATTACTCTAAGTTACTTCATTACTATTATAACTTTAGAGCTTTTTGATTTTTTAACAAATAATAAATACTTTGTAGTTATTGGCAATAAAATATACTATTCAAAAAAGAGTAAAAAAAAGTATCATTCTCCATTGGTCTATAAAAGAAAATATTATTTATATCTGTGCTATGATTTCCACTAGTCAATATGAGAGCCACCATCAACATGTAGCTCTTGATCATTTGAAATGTGGCTAGTTCAAACTGGTGTTCTCTGTAAGTCCAAAATACATCCACATTGTAAAGTCTTAGTATGATAAAAGTATATTAACTATATGATAAATTGTGTTTATACTGATAACATGTTAAAATGATAATAATTTGAATACATGAGTTAAGTAAAATATATTATAAAAAATATTTTCAGTTGTTTGTTTTTACCATTTTTAATGTGGCTACTAGAAAACTTTAAATCACAAACGTGGGTGACATTTTTGGCTTGCATTCGCCTTCTATGGATAGTGCTAACTAAAGTCAGAAAGCTAAACTGATACATCAATATTTATCAGCAGCCATTTTTAGAGGATAAAGGGAAACTGGAAATCATTTTAGTCTAATTCCTCATTTAATACCTTAATTAAAAGCCAATTCCCCCCAAATTAGCTTTACCTAGGATGCCATTGATAATTAACAGAAGAATCATTTTAATGAAACTCAAAGCAATCTCTTTGGTGGAAAATATCTGTCTTCTGGTTATTTGTCATCTCTCAGACTACTGCATCTGTATTGTGTTTATATACCTGTAAGACTAGAAGCCAATAAACTATATTTCTCAGATTCCATTGCCAAATGATTTCTTATTATCTAATAATCAATGGGAAGGACTTGAGGGTGAAGAGAGTTTGAGGAAAAGGAAAACACTCTACTTCTTCTCTTTGCTATAGTACTGTCACACAGTAATGGTAAGGATGTATGACCATCAGTGATTATGGCCCTTGGCCCTTTGGCTGTTCTAACACTTACAGTGGCAGTGGCTGCAGCTGTACCACAGCTGGTTTGGGTTTCTGGATCCTAACCTAGAGATGTTAGTAGACTTCTGACAGCTGGATGTAACCATATGCAAGGCTTTTGGAAACCCAGTATCTGCTGAATATTACCATCAAATAAGTAATCATAACTTTAACATTATGGGATGGGGATGGCCATTTCTGACTTAAATTGCAAAATTATAAAGTAAAATATCAGCCTCAAGGATTTAACCTTTCAGCTCAAGGCATAGAAAATAGTTTCTAATCTCTATAAGTCTAATCTTTATAGACACAGGGTTAATATGGTTGGAAAATCAGACACCAAAGTTAATTTTGTAAGTTTGGGAATTGAAACATTTATGCAGTATAGATTCTTGCTAGGTTGTCTTTGATGAAAATTAATACTTTGCCTGGGAAATAGTAGAACTCTTAGAGTATAAATGTAAATATTTGTGGGGATTCTGGTGAATCTGAGCATCTTGGAAAGCTAAATATCCATATGACTTTTTTTGCCAGCAAAAACAATCTTCTCTTTTCTGATAATAGTTTTTCTTGACTGAAAATGCTGTGTATTTGTCATCTTTTGGTACACAATAAATAATCCCCAAATTAGTAATCAAAACTACTATGATTTCTTATTTTTCATAGCTCATTGGGATGGGATTCTAGGGAGTTCTGCTGGTCTTGACAGTGATCACTTAGGCAACTACAAGCATTTGATGATTGACTGGAAGCTAGGGGGCCCAAGTTGGCCTCACTGACATGTCTGGCAGTTGATGGTGAATGCCATTTGGGGAAATGAGGTACTTCCATGTGTCTCTTATCCTAAATGGGGTTAGCATGACGGTTTTAGTATTCCAAGAGAGGGAAAGCATAAGTCACAAGGCTTCTTAAGGCCTAGACTGTGAAATTAAAACAAGGCCAATGCTGCTGCATTATAGTTATTAAAAAGAGACACAATGCCAGTCCAGTTTTAAGGAGGGCATCTGATATTCTTTTGATACTGAAACTAATAGGCAAAAAAAGGACTACTATACTGACTACTGTGATTAATAAACACCATACAGGAAAAACTGGTCGCAAGTGGATATGGGGAATTCATGAGATTCCTTTGGGCAACTCTTCACTATCATGTTCAGAATGGTAGACTAAACAATCCAAAAAAGCAGGACCAGTGTTGGAGGAAGAAAATTATATATAATTACTGAGGAGGCCTTATGACAAGTTACAGAAGTAAGGATTTTGACAGCTCTGCATAATTGTTTTCTTTATTTTTTAATTTATTTTATTATTATACTTTAGGTTTTATGGTACATGTGCGCAATGTGCAGGTTAGTTACATATGTATACATGTGCCATGCTGGTGTGCTGCACCCACTAACTCGTCATCTAGCATTAGGTATATCTCCCAGTGCTATCCCTCCCCCCTCCCCCCACCCCACAACAGTCCCCGAAGTGTGATGTTCCCCTTCCTGTGTCCATGTGTTCTCACTGTTCAATTCCCACCTATGAGTGAGAATATGCGGTGTTTGGTTTTTTGTTCTTGCGATAGTTTACTGAGAATGATGATTTCCAATTTCATCCATGTCCCTACAAAGGACATGAACTCATCATTTTTTATGGCTGCATAGTATTCCATGGTGTATATGTGCTACATTTTCTTAATCCAGTCTATCATTGTTGGACATTTGGGTTGGTTCCAAGTCTTTGCTATTGTCAATAATGCCGCAATAAACATACGTGTGCATGTGTCTTTATAGCAGCATGATTTATAGTCCTTTGGGTATATGCCCAGTAATGGGATGGCTGGGTCAAATGGAATTTCTAGTTCTAGATCCCTGAGGAATCGCCACACTGACTTCCGCAAGGGTTGAACTAGTTTACAGTCCCACCAACAGTGTAAAAGTGTTCCTATTTCTCCACATCCTCTCCAGCATCTGTTGTCTCCTGACTTTTTAATGATTGCCATTCTAACTGGTGTGAGATGGTATCTCATTGTGGTTTTGATTTGCATTTCTCTGATGGCCAGTGATGGTGAGCATTTTTTCATGTGTTGTTTGGCTGCATAAATGTCTTCTTTTGAGAAGTGTCTGTTCATGTCCTTCACCCACTTTTGGATGGGGTTGTTTGTTTTTTTCTTGTCCATTTGTTGGAGTTCATTGTAGATTCTGGATATTAGCCCTTTGTCAGATGAGTAGGTTGCGAAAATTTCCTTCCATTTTGTAGGTTGCCTGTTCACTCTGATAGTAGTTTCTTTTGCTGTGCAGAAGCTCTTTAGTTTTAATTAGATCCCATTTGTCAATTCTGGCTCTTGTTGCCATTGCTTTTGGTGTTTTAGACATGAAGTCCTTGCCCATGCCTATGTCCTGAATGGTAATGCCTAGGTTTTCTTCTAGGGTTTTTATGGTTTTAGGTCTAACGTTTAAGTCTTTAATCCATCTTGAATTGATTTTTGTATAAGGTATAAGGAAGGGATCCAGTTTCAGCTTTCTCCATATGGCTAGCCAGTTTTCCCAGCACCATTTATTAAATAGGGAATCCTTTCCCCATTTCTTGTTTTTGTTAGGTTTGTCAAAGATCAGATAGTTGTAAATATGTGGCATTATTTCTGACAGCTCTGTTCTGTTCCATTGATCTATATCTCTGTTTTGGTACCAGTACCATGCTGTTTTGGTTACTGTAGCCTTGTAGTACAGTTTGAAGTCAGGTAGCGTGATGCTTCCAGCTTTGTTCTTTTGGCTTAGGATTGACTTGGTGATGCGGGCTCTTTTTTGGTTCCATATGAACTTTAAAGTAGTTTTTTCCAATTCTGTGAAGAAAGTCATTGGTAGCTTGATGGGGATGGCATTGAATCTGTAAATTACCTTGGGCAGTATGGCCATTTTCACGATATTGATTCTTCCTACCCATGAGCATGGAATGTTCTTCCATTTGTTTGTATCCTCTTTTATTTCACTAAGCAGTGGTTTGTAGTTCTCCTTGAAGAGGTCCTTCACATCCCTTGTAAGTTGGATTCCTAGGTATTTTATTCTCTTTGAAGCAACTGTGAATGGGAGTTCACTTATGATTTGGCTCTCTGTTTGTCTGTTATTGGTGTATAAGAATGCTTGTGATTTTTGTACATTGATTTTGTATCCTGAGACTTTGCTGAAGTTGCTTATCAGCTTAAGGAGATTTTGGGCTGAGACAATGGGGTTTTCTAGATATACAATCATGTCATCTGCAAACAGGGACAATTTGACTTCCTCTTTTCCTAATTGAATACACTTTATTTCCTTCTCCTGCCTAATTGCCCTGGCCAGAACTTCCAACACTATGTTGAATAGGAGTGGTGAGAGAGGGCATCCCTGTCTTGTGCCACTTTTCAAAGGGAATGCTTCCAGTTTTTTCCCATTCAGTATGATATTGGCTGTGGGTTTGTCATAGATAGCTCTTATTATTTTGAGATACATCCCATCAATACCTAATTGATTGAGAGTTCTTAACATGAAGGGTTGTTGAATTTTGTCAAAGGCCTTTTCTGCATCTATTGAGATAATCATGTGGTTTTTGTCTTTGGTTCTGTTTATATGCTGGATTACATTTATTGATTTGCGTATATTGAACCAGCCTTGCATCCCAGGGATGAAGCCCACTTGATCATGGTGGATAAGCTTTTTGATGTGCTGCTGGATTCTGTTTGCCAGTATTTTATTGAGGATTTTTGCATCAATGTTCATCTAGGATATTGCTCTAAAATTCTCTTTTTTGGTTGTGTCTCTGCCAGGCTTTGGTATCAGGATGATGCTGGCCTCATAAAATGAGTTAGGGAGGATTCCCTCTTTTTCTATTGATTGGAATAGTTTCAGAAAGAATGGTACCAGTTCCTCCTTGTACCTCTGGTAGAATTCGGCTGTGAACCCATCTGGTCCTGGCCTTTTTTTGGTTGGTAAGCTCTTGATTATTGCCACAATTTCAGAGCCTGTTATTGGTCTATTCAGAGATTCAACTTCTTCCTGGTTTAGTCTTGGGAGGGTGTATGTGTTGAGGAATTTATCCATTTCTTCTAGATTTTCTAGTTTATTTGCGTAGAGGTGTTTGTAGTATTCTCTGATGGTAGTTTGTATTTCTGTGGGATCGGTGGTGATATCCCCTTTATCATTTTTTATTGCATCTATTTGATTCTTCTCTCTTTTTTTCTTTATTAATCTTGCTAGTGGTCTATCAATTTTGTTGATCCTTTAAAAAAACCAGCTCCTGGATTCATTAATTTTTTGAAGGGTTTTTTGTGTCTCTATTTCCTTCAGTTCTGCTCTGATTTTAGTTATTTCTTGTCTTCTGCTTGCTTTTGAATGTGTTTGCTCCTGCTTTTCTAGTTCTTTTAATTGTGATGTTAGAGTGTCAATTTTGGATCTTTCCTGCTTTCTCTTATGGGCATTTAGTGCTATAAATTTCCCTCTACACACTGCTTTGAATGCATCCCAGAGATTCTGGTATGTTGTGTCTTGGTTCTCGTTGGTTTCAAAGAACATCTTTATTTCTGCCTTCATTTCGTTATGTACCCAGTAGTCATTCAGGAGCAGGTTGTTCAGTTTCCATGTAGTTGAGCAGTTTTGAGTGAGATTCTTAATCCTGAGTTCTAGCTTGATTGCACTGTGATCTGAGAGATAGTTTGTTATAATTTCTGTTCTTTTACATTTACTGAGGAGAGCTTTACTTCCAACTATGTGGTCAATTTTGGAATAGGTGTGGTGTGGTGCTGAAAACAATGTATATTCTGTTGATTTCGGGTGGACAGTTCTGTAGATGTCTATTAGGTCCGCTTGGTGCAGAGCTGAGTTCAATTCCTGGGTATCCTTGTTGACTTTCTGTCTCGTTGATCTGTCTAATGTTGACAGTGGGGTGTTAAAGTCTCCCATTATTATTGTGTGGGAGTCTAAGTCTCTTTGTATGTCACTCAGGACTTGCTTTATGAATCTGGGTGCTCCTGTATTGGGTGCATATATATTTAGGATAGTTAGCTCTTCTTGTTGAATTAATCCCTTTACCATTATGTAATGGCCTTCTTTGTCTCTTTTGATCTTTGTTGGTTTAAAGTCTGTTTTATCAGAGACTAGGATTGCAACCCCTGCCTTTTTTTGTTTTCCATTTGCTTGGTAGATCTTCCTCCATCCCTTCATTTTGAGCCTATGTGTGTCTCTGCACGTGAGATGGGTTTCCTGAATACAGCACACTGATGGGTCTTGACTCTTTATCCAATTTGCCAGTCTGTGTCTTTTAATTGGAGCATTTAGTCCATTTACATTTAAGGTTAATATTGTCATGTGTGAATTTGATCCTGTCATTATGATGTTAGCTGGTTATTTTGCTCGTTAGTTGATGCAGTCTCTTCCTAGTCTCGATGGTCTTTACATTTTGGCATGATTTTGCAGTGGCTGGTACCGGTTGTGCCTTTCCATGTTTAGTGCTTCCTTCAGGAACTCTTTTAGGGCAGGCCTGGTGGTGACAAAATCTCTCAGCATTTGCTTGTCTGTAAAGGATTTTATTTCTCCTTCACTTATGAAGCTTAATTTAGCGGGATATGAAATTCTGGGTTGAAAATTCTTTTCTTTAAGAATGTTGAATATTGGCCCCCACTCTCTTCTGGCTTGTAGGGTTTCTGCTGAGAGATCCGCTGTTAGTCTGATGGGCTTCCCTTTGAGGGTAACCCGACCTTTCTCTCCGGCTGCCCTTAACATTTTTTCCTTCATTTCAACTTTGGTGAATCTGACAATTACGTGTCTTGGAGTTGCTCTTCTCGAGGAGTATCTTTGTGGCATTCTCTGTATTTCCTGCATCTGAATGTTGGCCTGCCGTGCTAGATTGGGGAAGTTCTCTTGGATAATATCCTGCAGAGTGTTTTCCAACTTGGTTCCATTCTCCCCGTCACTTTCAGGTACACCAATCAGACGTAGATTTGGTCTTTTCACATAGTCCCACATTTCTTGGAGGCTTTGCTCATTTCTTTTTATTCTTTTTTCTCTAAACTTCCCTTCTTGCTTCATTTCATTCATTTCATCTTCCATGGCTGATACCCTTTCTTCCATTTGATTGCATCGGCTCCTGAGGCTTCTGCATTCTTCACGTAGTTCTTGAGCCTTGGTTTTCAGCTCCATCAGCTCCTTTAAGCATTTCTCTGTATTGGTTATTCTAGTTATACATTCTTCTAAATTTTTTTCAAAGTTTTCCACTTCTTTGCCTTTGGTTTGAATATCCTCCTGTAGCTCGGAGTAATTTGATCGTCTGAAGCCTTCTTCTCTCAGCTCGTCAAAGTCATTCTCCATCCAGCTTTGTTCCATTGCTGGTGAGGAACTGCGTTCCTTTGGAGGAGGAGAGGTGCTCTGCTTTTTAGAGTTTCCAGTTTTTCTGCTCTGTTTTTTCCCCATCTTTGTGGTTTTATCTACTTTTGGTCTTTGATGATGGTGATGTACAGATGGGTTTTTGGTGTGGATGTCTTTTCTGTTTGTTAGTTTTCCTTCTAACAGACAGGACCCTCAGCTGCAGTTCTGTTGGAGTACCCGGCCGGCCGTGTGAGGTGTCAGTCTGCCCCTGCTGGGGGGTGCCTCCCAGTTAGGCTGCTCGGGGGTCAGGGGTCAGGGACCCACTTGAGGAGACAGTCTGCCCATTCTCAGATCTCCAGCTGCATGCTGGGAGAACCACTGCTCTCCTCAAAGCTGTCAGACAGGGACATTTAAGTCTGCAGAGGTTACTGCTGTCTTTTTGTTTGTCTGTGCCCTGCCCCCAGAAGTGGAGCCTACAGAGGCAGGCAGGCCTCCTTGAGCTGTGGTGGGCTCCACCCAGTTCAAGCTTCCAGGCTGCTTTGTTTACCTAAGGGAGCCTGGGCAATGGTGGGCGCCCCTCCCCCAGCCTCGCTGCCGCCTTGCTGTTTGATCTCAGACTGCTGTGCTAGCAATCAGGGAGACTCCGTGTGCGTAGGACCCTCTGAGCCAGGTGCGGGCTATAATCTCCTGGTGCACCGTTTCCTAAACCCGTCGGAAAAGCACAGTATTCGGGTGGGAGTGGCCCGATTTTCCAGGTGCCATCTGTCACCCCTGGAAAGGGAACTCCCTGACCCCTTGTGCTTCCCGAGTGAGGCAATGCCTTGTCCCTGCTTCGGCTGGGGCACGGGGCACTCACCCACTGACCTGCGCCCACTGTCTGGCACTCCCTAGTGAGATGAACATGGTACCTGAGATGGAAATGCAGAAATCACCTGTCTTCTGCGTCGCTCACGCTGGGAGCTGTAGACCGGAGCTGTTCCTATTCCATAATTGTTTTCTTTATTGTTATATATGACATAACCATTTTTCTTTTATTTTATGCAAACAGTCAGGGTGACAGTTAATTTTGACTTCTCAACCTAGCCATTATTTGTGTTAATGAATATCTTAGAAAAATGATGACTGAACTATAAGAGATACTGACATTACCAAGATTGGTAATATTACATGTATATATAAATATATATTCAGCAACTGCAGACTACTGCAGAAATATATATCTATATATAGTTTTTTTTTTTCCTGAGGATATCTTGTAACCTGTTAGGTGGAATCATGACCTTTTGATTGTTATTGTATTATGTATAAAGGTTAAAAATGGGAATGGATATATATATATATTGCATTATGTTTACATATATGTGTGTGTGTGTGTGTGTCTGTGTGTATATCTCCAATATATGTTTAAATTGGATAGAAGTATAGATATGAATGCAAGTAGCCGAAGGTATTAACTGTGCTTTTGTACTAGTCCTTTTGCACTCTGAACTGCTATGGCTGTGAGCCTGAAAGTTACATTTCCCAGACTCCCTTAAACACTTGCTTTCTGTTATGATCAGACAATGTAAGTTCCTGAAAGGTAATTTGTTTTTGTTTTTTCTTTTAAATTTTAAAAGAATTTTAAATCTTTTGTTTTTCTCTTTTAAATTTTCATAATGCTAATTAAAAAGAAAATAATTAAAAACGCCTTTCTTGTCAGTATTAGAGTAGCTTTAATTCTTAAAATGAGATCTAGAAGAGAGAAATCAGCGTGTTCATGGTTGTTTCCTCTATAGAAAGCAGTAATATTTATGGCCAAAAAGTGACAGGGAAGTTTAGTCCACATAATTTTGTGTTGTTTGCACACTTGAAGACTGAGAATTTATTCATGTGTTACTTCAGTAAAAAAGTAAAACCCAAAGGACGGCATGAATTGCATTTTAGAAAAAGGTCTCCTAGTCTTCACATAACTGGCTGTAGTTATTACTAGAAATGGGAATAAATGGGGAAAGGGAGTGTTAGTATTTCACTTTTGTCTGCATGTTTTTGTATATATGCCAATTATTTGAATAATTTAAAATTTTAATGCGAAAGAGCAGTAATTTGTGTAAGATTTTGGATGGGACCAAAATGGTGGAGGGGACCCCATAAACTCAAAAACAGGCATTTCATAAAATTTTCTGCTTGATTTTCTTTTTCTTTTCTTTTTTTTTTTTTATTTTTGAGACAAGATTGTGCTCTGTTGCCCAGACATGAAGTGCGATCACAGCTCACTGCAGCTTCACTTCCAAAATGCGATTTTCCTGCCTCAGCCTTCTGAGTAGCTGGGATTACAGGCATGCCACGCCCAGCTAATTGTTTTATTTTTTATTTGTAGAGATGACATCTCGCTATGTTGCTCAGGCTGGTCTTGAACCTCTAGGCTCAAGCAATCCTCCTGCCTTAGCCTCCCAAAGTGTTGGGATTACAAGCATGAGTGACCCTGCCAGCTCTTATGCATGATTTTTAATGGCTATAAATAATTTCATCCTGTGAATGTGCTATAATTTGTTTAACAAATCCCCAAAGGCATATTTAGTCTACTTCCCCAGTTTTTCACTATTATAAACAACATATTGATAAATGCCTTGCCCTTTATCCATAATTACTTAATTTAAGATATATTATTAGAAAAGATGATGCACCCATTTACGAGTTTTGATATTCACTAGCAGAAAGTTTGTAAGGAGACACCCTAATTTTGCACATCTGGTTGACAAAGGTGAACACATTTGAAAACATAGCTGGTTTCTAAATGTGAAAAACTGGGCATCTTGGACACATCAATGGATTGGTATTAATTTGGTAATACCAAGCACAACAATTTTGGTCAGGCTTCTCTGAGACTTCTTCTCAACCAAGCCTTGACCTTGGCCTGTGATAAAGTTTGGATCTGTGTCCCCACCCAAATTGCATGTTGAACTATAATCCCCAGTGTTGGAGGTGGGGCCTAGTGGGTGGTGATTAGATTATGGGGGGTGGTTTCTCATGAATGGTTTAGTATCATCCTGTTGGTACTGTCCTTGTGATAGTGAGATCTGCTTGTTTAAAAGTGTGTGGCACCTCTCTCCTCTCTCTTGCTCTTGCTTTCACCATGCTGCCTCTTGCCTCTGGAAGGTAATTTGAAGGCTGTTAGAACTGAGAAGCTCTTAGTATAGACAGCAGTGGCAATTGCTGGTAGCTGCTGGAAATTGCTGATGTTGCTATAGCTCAGATGAGATTAGGTGAATGAGAATTCCAACAATTCCATCAGTGGCTAAACTTCCTTAGTGTTTGTTTGGTAAGCAAGTACTGGCATAGCTCTGGTATCCATTTTTAGCAGTTTCAGCCCCTGAACAGCTGCCCTACTGCAGACCAGCAGTAGGCACTAGGTACTAGATTCTAGTCCAGCGGCATTTGTAGTTTTCTGGAAAACACACTTATTCTCTGTGTCCTGCTAACAATTCTCCCTTTTGCTACACCAGTCCTTCTAACACTTTTAAATCAATTCCGTTTGATATCGCCTTTGAAAAGTTAGCATATTTCTATTTTCTTTATTTTTATTTTTTGATTTTATCATTATTATACTTTAAGTTTTAGGGTACATGTGCACAATGTGCAGGTTAGTTACATATGTATACATGTGCCATGCTGGTGTGCAGCACCCATTAACTCGTCATGTAGCGTTAGGTATATCTCCTAATGCTATCCCTCCCCCCTCCCCCCACCCCACAACAGTCCCCAGAGTGTGATGTTCCCCTTCCTATGTCCATGTATTCTCATTGTTCAAGTCCCACCTATGAGTGAGAACATGCGGTGTTTGGTTTTTTGTTCTTGCGATAGTTTACTGAGAATGATGATTTCCAATTTCATCCATGTCCCTACAAAGGACATGAACTCATCATTTTTTATGGCTGCATAGTATTCCATGGTGTATATGTACCACATTTTCTTAATCCAGTCTATCATTGTTGGACATTTGGGTTGGTTCCAAGTCTTTGCTATTGTGAATAGAGCCGCAATAAACATACGTGTGCATGTGTCTTTATAGCAGCATGATTTATAGTCCTTTGGGTATATACCCAGTAATGGGATGGTTGGGTCAAATGGTATTTCTAGTTCTAGATCCCTGAGGAATGGCCACACTGACTTCCACAATGGTTTAACTAGTTTACAGTCCCACCAACAGTGTAAAAGTGTTCCTATTTCTCCACATCCTCTCCAGCACCTGTTGTTTCCTGACTTTTTAATGATTGCCATTCTAACTGGTGTGAGATGGTAGCTCATTGTGGTTTTGATTTGCATTTCTCTGATGGCCAGTGATGGTGAGCATTTTTTCATGTGTTTTTTGGCCACACAAATGTCTTCTTCTGAGAAGTGTCTGTTCATGTCCTTCGCCCACTTTTGGATGGGGTTGTTTGTTTTTTTCTTGTAAATTTGTTGGAGTTCATTGTAGATTCTGGATATTAGCCCTTTGCTTGTGAAAATTTTCTCCCATTTTATAGGTTGCCTGTTCACTCTGATGGTAGTTTCTTTTGCTGTGCAGAAGCTCTTTAGTTTAATTAGATCCCATTTGTCAATTTTGGCTTTTGTTGCCATTGCTTTTGGTATTTTAGACATGAAGTCCTTGCCCATGCCTATGTCCTGAATGGTAATGCCTAGGTTTTCTTCTAGGGTTTTTATGGTTTTAGGTCCAACATTTAAATCTTTAATCCATCTTGAATTAATTTTTGTATAAGGTGTAAGGAAGGGATCCAGTTTCAGCTTTCTACATAGGGCTAGCCAGTTTTCCCAGCACCCTTTATTAAATAGGGAATCCTTTCCCCATCACTTGTTTTTCTCAGGTTTGTCAAAGATCAGATAGTTGTAGATATGCGGTGTTACTTCTGAGGGCTCAGTTCTGTTCCATTGATCTATATCTCTGTTTTGGTACCAGTACCATGCTGTTTTGCTTACTGTGGTCTTGTAGTATAGTTTGAAGTCAGGTAGTGTGATGCCTCCAGCTTTGTTCTTTTGGCTTAGGATTGACTTGGCAATGCGGGCTCTTTTTTGGTTCCATATGAACTTTAAAGTAGTTTTTTCCAATTCTGTGAAGAAAGTTATTGGTAGCTTGATGGGGATGGCATTGAATCTATAAATTACCTTGGGCAGTATGGCCATTTTCACGATATTGATTCTTCCTACCCATGAGCATGGAATGTTCTTTCATTTCTTTGTATCCTCTTTTATTTCACTAAGCAGTGATTTGTAGTTCTCCTTGAAGAGGTCCTTCACATCCCTTGTAAGTTGGATTCCTAGGTATTTTATTCTCTTTGAAGCAATTGTGAATGGGAGTTCACTTATGATTTGGCTCTCTGTTTGTCTGTTATTGGTGTATAAGAATGTTTGTGATTTTTGTACATTGATTTTGTATCCTGAGACTTTGCTGAAGTTGCTTATCAGCTTAAGGAGATTTTGGGCTGAGACAGTGGGGTTTTCTAGATACACAATCATGTCATCTGCAAACAGGGACAATTTGACTTCCTCTTTTCCTAATTGAATACCCTTGATTTCCTTCTCCTGCCTAATTGCCCTGGCCAGAACTTCCAACACTATGTTGAATAGGAGTGGTGACAGAGGGCATCCCTGTCTTGTGCCAGTTTTCAAAGCAAATGTTTTCAGTTTTTGCCCATTCAGTATGATATTGGCTGTGGGTTTGTCATACATAGCTCTTAGTATTTTGAGATACGTCCCATCAATAGCTAATTTATTGAGAGTTTTTAGCATGAAGGGTTGTTGAATTTTGTCAAAGGTCTTTTCTGCATCTATTGAGATAATCATGTGGTTTTTGTCTTTGGTTCTGTTTATATGCTGGATTACATTTATTGATTTGTGTATATTGAACCAGCCTTGCATCCCAGGGATGAAGCCCACTTGATCATGGTGAATAAGCTTTTTGATGAGCTGCTGGATTCTGTTTGCCAGTATTTTATTGAGGATTTTTGCATCAGTGTTCATCAGGGATATTGGTCTAAAATTCTCTTTTTTCGTTGTGTCTCTGCCCGGCTTTTGTATCAGGATGATGCTGGCCTCATAAAATGAGTTAGGGAGGGTTCCCTCTTTTTCTATTTTTTGGAATACTTTCAGAAGGAATGGTACCAGTTCCTCCTTGTACCTCTGGTAGAATTCAGCTGTGAATCCATCTGATCCTGGACTCTTTTTGGTTGGTAAGCTATTGATTACTGCCACAATTTCAGAGCCTGTTATTGGTCTATTCAGAGATTCAACTTCTTCCTGGTTTAGTCTTGGGAGGGTGTATGTGTGAAGGAATTTATCCATTTCTTCTACATTTTCTAGTTTATTTGCATAGAGGTGTTTGTAGTATTCACTGGTGGTAGTTTGTATTTCTGTGGGATCGGTGGTGATATCACCTTTATCATTTTTTATTGTGTCTATTTGATTCTGCTCTGTTTTCGTCTTTATTAGTCTTGCCAGCAGTCTCTTTATTAGTCTTGCCAGCGGTCTATCTAATTTTTTGAAGGGTTTTTTGTGTCTCTATTTCCTTCAGTTCTGCTCTGATTTTAGTTATTTCTTGTCTTCTGCTAGCTTTTGAATGTGTTTGCTCTTGCTTTTCTAGTTCTTTTAATTGTGATGTTAGGGTGTCAATTTTGGATCTTTCCTGCTGTCTCTTGTGGGCATTTAGTGCTATAAATTTCCCTCTACACACTGCTTTGAATGTGTCCCAGAGATTCTAGTATGTTGTGTCTTGGTTCTTGTTGGTTTCAAAGAACATCTTTATTTCTGCCTTCATTTCATTATGTACCCAGTAGTCATTCAGGAGCAGGTTGTTCAGTTTCCATGTAGTTGAGCGGCTTTGAGTGAGTGTCATAATCCTGAGTTCTAGTCTGATTGCACTGCGGTCTGAGAGACAGTTTGTTATAATTTCTGTGCTTTTACATTTGCTGAGAGCTTTACTTCCAACTATGTGGTCAGTTTTGGAGTAGGTGTGGTGTGGTGCTGAAAAGAATGTGTATTCTGTTGATTTGGGGTGGAGAGTTCTGTAGATGTCTATTAGGTCCACTTGGTGCAGAGCTGAGTTCAATTCCTGGGTATCCTTGTCAACTTTCTGTCTCATTGATCTGTCTAATGTTGACAGTGGGGTGTTAAAGTCTCCCATTATTATTGTGTGGGAGTCTAAGTCTCTTTGTATGTCACTCAGGACTTGCTTTATGAATCTGGGTGCTCCTGTATTGGGTGCATATATATTTAGGATAGTTAGTTCTTCTTGTTGAATTGATCCCTTTACCATTATGTAATGGCCTTCTTTGTCTTTTGATCTTTGTTGGTTTAAGGTCTGTTTTATCAGAGACTAGGATTGCAACCCCTGCCTTTTTTTGTTTTCCATTTGCTTGGTAGCTCTTCCTCCATCCTTTTATTTTGAGCCTATGTGTGTCTCTGCACGTGAGATGGGTTTCCTGAATACAGCACACTGATGGGTCTTGACTCTTTATCCAATTTGCCAGTCTGTGTCTTTTAATTGGAGCATTTAGTCCATTTACATTTAAGGTTAATATTGTCATGTGTGAATTTGATCCTGTCATTATGATGTTAGCTGGTTATTTTGCTTCTTAGTTGATGCAGTTTCTTCCTAGCCTCGATGGTCTTTACAATTTGGCATGCTTTTGCAGTGGCTGGTACCAGTTGTTCCTTTCCATGTTTAGTGCTTCCTTCAGGAGCTCTTTTAGGGCAGGTCTGGTGGTGACAAAAATCTCTCAGCATTTGCTTGTCTGTAAAGGATTTTATTTCTCCTTCACTTATGAAGCTTAGTTTGGCTGGATATGAAATTCTGGGTTGAAAATTCTTTTCTTTAAGAATGTTGAATATTGGCCCCCACTCTCTTCTGGCTTGTAGAGTTTCTGCCGAGAGATCCGCTGTTAGTCTGATGGGCTGCCCCTTGTGTGTAATCCGACCTTTCTCTCTGGCTGCCCTTAACATTTTTTCCTGTATTTCAACTTTGGTGAATCTGACAATTATGTGTCTTGGAGTTGCTCTTCTCGAGGAGTATCTTTGTGGCATTTTCTGTATTTCCTGAATCTGAATGTTTGCCTGCCTTGCTAGGTTGGGAATGTTCTCCTGGATAATATCCTGCAGAGTGTTTTCCAACTTGGTTCCATTCTCCCCGTCACTTTCAGGTACACCAATCAGACGCAGATTTGGTCTTTTCACATAGTCCTATATTTCTTGGAGGCTTTGTTCATTTCTTTTCTTTTTTCCCTAAACTTCCCTTCTCGCTTCATTTCATTCATTTCATCTTCCATCAATCACTGATACCCTTTCTTCCAGTTGATTAGATCGGCTCCTGAGGCTTCTGTATTCTTCACGTAGTTCTCCAGCCTTGGCTTTCAGCTCCATCAGCCCCTTTAAGCACTTCTCTGTATTGGTTATTCTAGTTATACATTTGTCTAAATTTTTTTCAAAGTTTTTAACTTCTTTGTCTTTGGTTTGAATTTCCTCCTGTAGCTCAGAGTAGTTTGATCATCTGAAGCCTTCTTCTCTCAACTTGTCAAAGTCATTCTCCATCCAGCTTTGTTCCGTTGCTGGTGAGGAACTGCGTTCCTTTGGAGGAGGAGAGGTGCTCTGCTTTTTAGAGTTTCCAGTTTTTCTGCTCTGTTTTTTCCCCATCTTTGTGGTTTTATCTACTTTTGGTCTTTGGTGATGGTGATGTACAGATGGGTTTTTGGTGTGGATGACCTTTCTGTTTGTTAGTTTTCCTTCTAACAGACAGGACCCTCAGCTGCAGGTCTGTTGGAGTTTGCTAGAGGTCCACTCCAGACCCTGTTTGCCTGGGTATCAGCAGCGGTGGCTGCAGAACAGTGGATTTTTGTGAACCGCGAATGCTGCTGTCTGATCGTTCCTCTGGAACTTTTGTCTCAGAGGAGTACCCGGCCATGTGAGGTGTCAGGCTGCCCCTACTCGTGGGTGCCTCCCAGTTAGGCTGCTCGGGGGTCAGGGGTCAGGGACCCACTTGAGGAGGCAGTCTGCCCATTCTCAGATCTCCAGCTGCTTGCTGGGAGAACCAACCATTGCTCTCTTCAAAGCTGTCAGACAGGGACATTTAAGTCTGCAGAGGTTACTGCTGTCTTTTTGTTTGTCTGTGCCCTGCCGCTAGAGGTGGAGCCTACAGAGGCAGGCAGGCCTCCTTGAGCTGTGATGGGCTCCACCCAGTTCGAGCTTCCCTGCTGCTTTGTTTACCTAAACAAGCCTGGGCAATGGTGGGTGCCCCTCCCCCAGCCTCGCTGCCACCTTGCAGTTTGATCTCAGACTGCTGTGCTAGCAATCAGTGAGACTCCGTGGGCGTAGGACCCTCTGAACCAGGTGCAGGATATAATCTCCTGGAGCGCCGTTTTTTAAGCCCATTGGAAAAGCGCAGTATTAGGGTGGGAGTGACCCGATTTTCCAGGTGCTGTCTGTCACCCCTTTCTTTGACTAGGAAAGGGAACTCCCTGATCCCTTGTGCTTCCCAAGTGAGGCGATGCCTCGCCCTGCTTTGGCTCATGCATGGTGCGCTGCACCCACTGTCTGGCACTCCCTAGTGAGATGAACCCAGTACCTCAGTTGGAAATGCAGAAATCACCCCTCTTTTGTGTCACTCATGCTGGGAGCTGTAGACTGGAGCTGTTCCTATTCAGCCATCTTGGCTGCTCTCCCAGCATATTTCTGTTTTCTAGGCTGTATCCTGAAGATACAATTTCTCAACCATAAAGCCATGTTTATTTCTATGAAAGAAAAGAACACTTTTATAATCAGTACACTTGTAGTTGACAAAATCAACACATTTTGTAATTTTAAGAATGCCAAAAAATACCCACAGAAAGTAAATTTATAATTTTTTCTATAGGCACAGGCAATATAAAGTTTTTTCTCACATACATGGGTTTAAAGAGAGTATTAGAATTCTCTATAGCAATGTTATAGACCTCAAAATGGGGTCTGTGAACCAGTGCCAGCCTACAGACTGTTACCAGTCTTTTAGGTGATAGAGAGCTTATTCTAGAATGGAAATAAATACACTGTACCTTTCATAGAAAATGTCTTTCTACAAAAAAAAAACATAATTAATTTACATATTTTTGTGAGCGCCTTACGTCCCATACCGGTTACAATCAGTTCACAAACTCATGTATAAACCACTATATAAAAAGGGATTATAGATTATAAGAATTAGACTAAAAGTAATTCCTCTGAAATATCAAAATGTAGCACATTAGGCAGGTTTTCTTTTAGATGAAATTTCTTTTAGGTCAATATGTATTTTATTTTTGGAAAAAAATATGTTCACAATGATATATGAAATAACAATCACATGAAAGTAAACTAATACCTAAAAGTTATAATGCTGATGTAAAGGGACCAATCAATACACTACGAACAGTCACATTCACTATTCTATAAGGAACAGAAATGACTTGGTAAAGAAGTTAGATTTTAAGGAAAGATTGAGAAAAATGGCATCTCCTTTTAAGGATAATGAAATACTGATTCCAAAGGAAAGGAAGCAAAAATATACAGAGCATTAAAAACAGAGAACAGGGCTATACACTTCCCCTTTCTGTGCTCAACACAGAATGTTGTAAATAAAATAATAAGTAGGAAAAAGAATGAAACACCTAATTTATGTGAGAGAAAAGTGGGAAAAAAAGTAGAAAATTTTAAATATTAGGGTGAGAGCAAATCTTTATAGTGGCCTGTGAAGCAATTAAAAGAAATCAGAATGATGTAAACAGATGATCATTTTTTCATCCATTAGAGTGGAAGTCTTCTTTTCCAACATCCTATTGAACTACCTGATGAAAAATGATAAAGGTTTATATTAGTTTCACATATGCTAATAATAATTTCAATATTATAGTACTCAATTTCAACCAATATTCTTGAGCTTGTATTGGAATAATTTTTTGGAAAAAAGTACAAATATTATACTTCATATAAGTTAAGTTCTTGGAAATTTAATATCAAGGTAGTGAATAAGCCAAATGTATCATCATATTTGATGTCTGTGTTGTCCCTTTGTACTCATGACTTCTTTTTCTCAAAATCTGTACCAGCTGCTGAGTACAGAAGAAGCCTGTGATTTTTAAATAATTGCAGCACATTCTATAGCTCAAACAAATAAAGCTTTGATTTAAGATTGTTTAATCTCAAAGAGATCAGTATAGAAAACAGATTAGAAACATAGATGAAGTGGAATTCAAAAAGAATCTCTATTCAGCTCCAAAGCTAAGCAATAGCATTTCTCAAAAGATGGCTTCATGATGTGAACTGGAATCAAATAAATTACTACATTCCTTTGAATTTCAGTGAGCTTTTAAATCAGAGGGTGAGTGTATCAATAATTGTTCTTTGTGAAAGATTGAATATGAGCCAATGCTAATTTTATATCTCTACCCTCTCAGAAAACTTACTAATGTTTAGAGTAAAAAGAAAATGAAACTTTCCTTATATTTTTAAATCCAGATCTATACTGGCAAAAATGTTTTATTGTTAAACCTATGTTTCACCACCAAGCCATCTTCATTCACAAGGATAACAACTACAATAATCACAGCAACAATTGTCAACATTTACTGGGTGCATACCATGTGCCAGGTACTCTTTTTAACTATTTTGCATATATTAATTTAATCCTCAAAACAACACTGAACAGTTATCTCCATTTTACACAAAAGAGATAGAGCAATGGACATTTATCCTAGAAATTTCTGAGCTATAATCTTTTGGTAAGTTACTGCCAAAAATTCCATTCTTCAGAATTAGAATGTTATGATATGTAACACATAATTCAATATGCCTCTAAAAGCCTTTCACACAATGGGGATGTTAAACAATAAAAAAATCTAAATCATAAAAAGAAGTATATACATTTTGGAAGTAATACCAGAAAATATTTTCTTCATATAATCTGGCCTTCCACAGATAAATAGATTTGTTATGTGCATGAAAATATAAAAAAGGCTTTCAATGACACTGTTAGACTAGAAATAGAAATTTAATATACATTATAAATAGTAATTTAACTTATTCCCAGTGCAAAACCATTAAGTGGTGAAAATTACTTAAAAAACACAAAGAAACATTCAAAGTCCTTGAAAATTGCCACAAGGGAATAGAGCAAACCAAGAAACATTTAGTCATGGAAATTTACTAAATCTCTGTAAGAACAGCTAGTCTGTCAGACTTGAGTTACAGCCTAATCCTTCTGCCCCCACCCCTCCACCTCAGCATGATAGACTTTCCACTAGGCAGGTGTGGACAAGAAGACAGGAATTCTTTTTGTCCAAGCTCCCCATCAATGGCTACTATATCTCACCAGAAAATGCAGATTGCCATCATTTTTCATCTCTTTGAGCTCCATTTTGCAGAGGCTAAATTCCAAATGAGTTTAGCCAAGATATCTCAAGCCCCAATCTTCCACCTGGCACCCATCCTTAGAGCAGAGGCTCTAACTCCAGGCATCACAGACCAAGAACACCAATACTGCAATAGCCATTGACCCAACTCTGTCATAATATGGAGGTTCCACAGAGGAGAGGCAAGCTGGGAATATGAGAGGATTATGCTCAAAACTCTGCTCATAAAACAGGTATGTAACTCCAAGAGGATCTGGTCATTGTCTTGATCATAACTCTGAAGCAATAAATCAGAATTTTTCCTTGGGGAAGGAATACAGGAACAGAATGCACTGCAGCTCACCCCAAAGGAACTGACTTTATTTAGGACAGAGAATGAGGAAGTTCAACCCTAAGTGTATGCTCCAACAAAATGGGATGCAGGGCTGGTTCAACATATGCAATCAATAAATGTAATCCATCACATAAACAGAACCAATCACAAAAACCACATGATTATCTCAATAGATGGAGAAAAGCCCTTTGACAAAATTCAACACCCCTTCATGCTAACAATTCTCAATAAACTAGGTATTGATGGAACATATCTTAAAATAATAAGAGTTATTTATGACAAACCCACAGCCAATATCATACTGAATGGGCAAAAGCTGGAAGCATTCCCTTGGAAAACCGGCACAAGACAAGGATGCCCTCTCTCACCACTCGTATTCAACATAGTATTGGAAGTTCTGGCCAGGGCAATCAGGCAAGAGAAATAAATAAAAGGTATTCAAATAGGAAGAGAGGAAGTCAAATTGTCTCTGCAGATGACATGATTGTGTATTTAGAAAATCACATCATCTCAGCCCAAAATCTCCTTAAGCTGATAAGCAACTTCAGTAGAGTCTCAGGATACAAAATCAACGTGCAGAAATCACAAGCATTCCTATACACTAATAATAGACAGAGAGCCAAATCATGAGTGAACTCCCATTCACAATTGCTACTAAGAGAATAAAATACCTAGGAATACAACTTACAAAGGATGTGAAGGACCTCTACAAGGAGAACTACAAACCACTGCTCAAAGAAATAAGAGAGGAAACAAACAAATGGAAAAATATTCCATGCTCATGGATAGGAAGAATCAATATCTTGAAAATGGCCATACTGCTCAAAGTAATTCATAGATTCAATATAATCCCCATCAAGCTACCAATGACTTTCTTCACAGAATTGGAAAAACTACTTTAAACTTCATATGGAACCAAAAAAGAGCCCGCATAGCCAAGACAATCCTGGGCAAGAACAACAAAGCTGGAGGCATCACGCTACCTGACTTCAAACTATACTACAAGGCTACAGAAACAAAACAGCACGCTACTAGTACCAAAACAGATATATAGACCAGTGGAACCAAGCAGAGGCCTCAGAAATAACACCACACATCTACAACCATCTGATCTTTGACAAACCTGACACAAAAAAGCAATGGGGAAAAGATTCCCTATTTAATAAATGTTGGGTAAACTGGCTAGCCATATGCAGAAAACTGAAACTGGACACCTTCCTTACACCTTATGCAAAAATCAACTCAAGATGGATCAAAGACTTAAACGTAAGACCTAGGACCATAAAAATACTAGAAGAAAACCTGGGCCATACCATTCAGTTTGTAGGCATAGGCAAAGACTTCATTTCTAAAGTACCAATTTTGGCAACAAAAGCCAAAATTGACAAATGGGGTCTAATTATACTAAAGAACTTCTGCACAGCAAAAGAAACTATCAGCAGAGTGAAAAGGCAACCTACAGAATTGGAGAAAATGTTTGCAATCTATCACCTGACAAAGGGCTAATATCCAGAATCTACAAAGAACTTAAACAAATTTATACGAAAAAAAACCATCAAAAATTGGGCAAAGGATATGAACAGACACTTCTCAAAAGTAGACATTTATGCAGCCAACAGACATATGAAAAAATGCTCATCATCACTGGTCATTAGAGAAATGTAAATCGAAACCACAATGAGATACCATCTCATGCCAGTTAGAATGGCCATCATTCAAAAGTCAGGAAACAACAGATGCTGGAGATGATGTGGAGAAATAGGAATGCTTTTACACCGTTGGTAGGAGTGTAAACTAGTTCAACCATTGTGGAAGACAGTGTGGCGATTCCTCAAGGATCTAGAACTAGAAATACCATTTGATCCAGCAATCCCATTACTGGGTATATACCCAAAGGATTATAAATCATTCTACTATAAAGACACATGCACATGTGTGTATACTGCAGCACTATTCACAATAGCAAAGACTTGCAACCTACCCAAACGTCCATCAATAATAGACTGGATAAAGAAAATGTGGCACATATACACAATGAAATACTATGTAGCCATAAAAAAGAATGAGTTCATGACTTTTGCAGGGACATGGATGAAGCTATAAACCATATTTCTCAGCAAACTTTCACAAGAACAGAAAACCAAACACCACATGTTTCTCACTCATAAGTAGAAGTTGATCAGTGAGAACACATAGACATTGGGAGGGGAACATCACCCACCAGGGCCTGTCGGGGGGGTGGGGGGCTAGGGGAGGGATAACATTAGGAGAAATACCTAATGTAGGTTATGGGTTGATGGGTGCAACAAAGCACTGTAGCACATATATACCTATGTAACAAAACTCCACGTTCTGCACATGTACTCTACCCCAGAACTTAAAGTATCATAAAAAAAAGAAGCAATAAAAACAATCTAAATATCTAAAAAAAGAAAAAGAATGAGGAGCAAATATGAATATATGGAAAGAATTTTGTGTAAGAGAACTTAATTTTTTTTATATTTAAGATTTAAATACAGAAAATTGAAAACTAAAAACCACGATTTGGCAGTAATCCACAGCTGCTAGCATTGAGCACCATTGGTGGTGGATACCACACTGCTTAGGCCAGCCACTGTGAGTGCATATTTGCTCCGTTATTCTTTCCTCCACTCAGGCCAGATTCAGCATCCCAACTCCCATGCTTATGCCCTAGGTGTCATATGGTGGGAACAGGGCATAAGTGGCTCCTCTCAGTGGATGTACTTGGAGTCATGTCCTAAACTATGACTCACAGATATAGAAAGCAGGGGTGGATGCTGAGTAGGCAAATATGGGACAAACATCCACGGCAGAGTTAAATGGTTAGATGGTAACATGCCTTACCTGGCTGAAATCATGATTGAGAGATAATGTACAGCACCATCAATTCCTTCAATATTTAACTAATGGGAGAATTTACTGCGAGTTTGAATCCAAACAAAAACTATCTCCAGCCTAGGATCATTTAAAGTCACCATAAAAAAACAGAATATTTGTATTTGAAGATGTATTTGATTATGAAAATGAAGTTCACAAATTAGAGAGAAAGATCAAGAGAGAGGAGCTGAAAGGTTTTACAGCCGTTCTTGTGCTATCAGTGAAAGCAGATAGTATTTTGAATATTATGCTGGATGGGACAGTCTGCTTAACAAGACAGTACTAAGGTTCTAATTAAAAGTACAGGCTGGGGATAAAGATATGTTGGCAAATGTGAGCACTAGGTCAAAACCTGTGAGACAAAGGATAGGAATAACTAAAGTGGAAGAAGAGGAATCTACAGTGAACCGCGAAAGATACTAGTTTCTAAATATCTTTATTGGACTAAATAATGTTACCTGCTACTTACTGACAAATAATTGAAAGTTCATTTTTCTAATACCTCATGTAGTCTTTATGTTTTATTATGTAAAATTTAGTATTAAAGTTTATAGAAAATAAAAATAAGCGGAGCAAGCAGTATTTTGGATCTTAAATTAATTAATTTATTTGACATCCTCATCTATCTCTACCTGTTGTAGACATCCTCATCTACCTGTACCTATTGCCCTGCCCTGGTGCCAATCATAACTAGAAAATATCAAAATGGGCATGGAGGATTCCAAGAAGAGTGGGCTAGTAGCCTGCTTCTTCTGGCCTTGCCTGAGGGAGACAGCAGGATGCTAAGAGGAGGCTGCATCCACATGGGTGTCCTACTCATTACTGAGGGAGGAGGATAGCACTACATTAGCAGAAGGAACGTCCCAGTTAGATTAACCCAAGAAAGACTCCCATGAGTAGTGAGTTATCTAGATTGTGTCCAAAAATTCATGTGTGCCTTGTCAGTGCTGCAAAGAAGATGAAATGATAGCAACTGGGTTTCAGTGATATGTAGATACTTTTTAACCGAAAAAAAGGACCAAGACTACAGTGTTGTGTGCCAGTACAGTGATTCAAAAGGGCAACTGAGTCTGTTCACACCCCGGGTATTGGGTATTATCAATTGGATGACTGAACAACATATGTTACTGCCATAAAAATCACCTATATACTCAGACAAATTTTTGGAAAGGAATGAAGAAGTGAAGGAAAGCTGAAGGGCAAGGATGTAAAAAAGAACATGACTAAGAAGTATCTAAAAAGCCATTTAAATTAGATTATTTATACTCAAGACTCTGATACCAGTAACTGGCAAATTTAAAATATTTTTCTCTTATTTGTCCTAGTAATTAAAATGGAATATTTGAAGGAAACTTTAGTTCCATCATAGGAAATAAAAGAAAGTATATTTTATTTGTACTTACGAGTATAGATGCCATAAATTTGCCATGTCATTACATTTAAATGTCTTGTATTCCTTAGTGCAGATTAAAAGATAAGAAATCCTACGGTAGCTTTAGAAGGAATTAGATAAACCCTGTGGTTATTTCCAGATACCTGGACTGGGGATATCCTCTCTGATTATTGAAACCCCTAGCAGTGCTGAGCTGAATTTTCATACTTGCCAAGTCAAATTGTTTCTTTCTCCCATTCTCAAGAATCTTTTTTTTCAACCTCACAATATCCAGCACCTACAATAGCCTGATAATTCTCAGAGAAAAGATCCATTCATAAGGAGCATCAGAATTCCAGATCTACCGAATTTATTGCATTTACATAAATGCTTGCCTTCCTCTCAAATACTAAAATGGCAACACCTTTATCCTAAAATTATACATATAATCATATTGAATCTCATTCACTTGGAATCTCATTACATCAAATTTCTCTTATTTCCTCTCACAAAAATGACCTTGTCATTAAGTTTTTCATGAATGTTTTAACATACTCAAGTATCTGTCATCTGCAATGTAAAACCGCTTCCAAAAATTTAAATAAACAAAAAAAAACATTTATACTATAATGACTATCTTCTCCCTTCACAGTAAAATTCTTTAAAAAAAATCCTCCAGAAACAAAAAACAGTAAAACTGATTATATTTTCTCTCATTCACCTCATTTACCCCTCAACAATGATAATCAATTTTCTGTTCTCACCACGATAGCTGAAATTGCTTTCATCCAAACCATTGACAGCTTACGTGTTCTTAAATAAAATAGAAACTTTGACCTCTCTACAGCATTTGACATTATTTACACTGACTCTTTGGAAAGCTTCTCTCCCACACCTTTTCTCCCTCTCTTATGACCTTTCAAGTTTTGGATTTCTCTATTCCTTTTGGCTCCTGCCTTGCATTTTATTTTAAGATTTTCATTGATCATCTCCCTCCATAAAGAGATTGTAACTATTTAGTATTAATGATGATGTAGAGGGGGAAATGAGCAGTCACAAGCATTTCTTCTCAGACTTTAAAATTAGTTTAACTGTTTGGAAGGGCTATTTGGCAGTATTATCAAGATATAACATGAGTGAAGGTCATGAGTGAAGTATCTGGATACCTAGCGCATGTAGCAGTTTGAAATGTGTGTGCTACAACCATCAGACAGTATTATTTTTCTTTACTACTTCTAATCACACTGCACTCAATTTCTTTTGCCAGCTGAGTAGCAGCAGTCCCTTTCATTACAACCAGGACATGTCCAGAACTTTCCAGTTAATTACAGTTTAAATTTTATCTCAAATCTACATTTTTATATTACTTGATTGAACTATATTTTATGTACAATAAACTATATATGTCAAGTACATAATTGGGTAAGTTTTGGAATATGTGATACACTTGTGAAATAACTGCAATCAAGACAGTGCACACTTCTTTCACTCCCCCGAATTTTCCATGTTCTTCTTTGCAATCAATCTGATCTTCCCACCACTCCTGTACCCTGCCAATTACTGATCTACATAGGTCAGATTGCATTTTCTAGAAATTCTTGTAAATGCGATCATATATTATGTGCACTTTCTGTATCTGACTTAATTCATTTAGCGTCATTATTTTGTGATTCATCCATGTTGTTACATGTGTTGAGAATTCACTTTTTATTGCCAAATAGTATTTCATTCTATGGAAAACATTTTGATACATTTATTTGTGGATAGATGTTTGGGCTATTTCCAGTTTTGAGCTTTTACAAATAATGTAGCTGTAAACATTTATCTACAAAAATTGATTGATAGAGGCGTATGATTTCATCTCTCTTGGATAAATTCCTAGTAGTGGAATGCTTGGGTTTCATATAAACATATAATAAGCATATGTTTAAATTTTTATAAAATTGCCAAGCTGTTTTTCAAAGTAGCTGGGCTCTTTTACATTCCCACCAGCGATATATGAGAGTTCCAGTTGCTCTACATCTTTACCAACACTTGGCACAGACAGACTTTTTCATTATTCTATTGAACATACTTTGATTTTATGTTCTTACGTTGACAGATGTTTGGGTTATCTCCAATTTTTTTGTTATTGTAAATGAAAGGGCTATAAACACTTGTTTCCAAATCTTTGTCATGACATATACTTTCATTTTGTTTTAATGTTGATAATTTTGGACTATGGCACTGTGGCTAGTATGTTGTGTTCAATCCAGGATCTTTTATATTCCTCTATGTTGATGCTTTTGTTTTAGCTAATAATTCATCTTTTCAAGTCATTCTGTTAGCTCATTCTCATCTTCTGTGGATGCTTGTTCAAATCTCCATCCTATTATTTAAGCCTTTGCTGAAGTGATTTGAGTTTGTCCCCAGTGACGTGGTTTATGGATCAATTTAAGATTGTGCGCATACGCAGAATCATCGGATCTCATCCTCCATTTTTTCTCTCCTGCGAGAATTCCCCTCACTTTCTGACAGCTGGCCATGGTTGTCCAGGATCCTTTTCCTTTTTTCTATATCCAGAAAGAAAGTGAGGTTTTTAGCAAAATTAGCTGCCTGTGATGAGCTGCTCTGTGTCTGTGGTCAGCCTGCAGGGAAAAACTGCAAGAAAATGGGAAATTGACAACTTTTTTGTCGTTTATCTAAGTTTGACTCCACTGAATCACTGAATACTTAGCTAGTTGTTTTTGTTTTGTTTTATCTGGAGTTTGTAGTTGCTCTCAGTGGGAAAGATGATCTGAATGAGGGGTTATATTTTCGCATTGAATGCCAGTATCTCAAATCCAATTATAAGACTATGTCCTACCCTCTCTCAGAACAGGTTAAAGTATGGCTTGAGGTACTCAGATGGTGGAGGGGCATGACCTACTCTTTAAGTCCCCTTTGCATTCTTCTTTTCTGGAAATGGGGCAGGGTAGAGTATTGAAAAAGACAAAATATTGATAGAATATTTGTATCTTATTGGCATTTACTTATCCCTCTTTATTGGTTACTTTCTTTCTTATCCTGGATGGCCCATTGGCATCTTTA
Organism: Pongo pygmaeus; assembly: GCF_028885625.2. NCBI lineage: Eukaryota > Metazoa > Chordata > Mammalia > Primates > Hominidae > Pongo > Pongo pygmaeus. The sequence goes on along the minus strand of NC_072388.2, from coordinate 45,072,428 downwards.
AATCAACCACTGTTGACAAGTGTGTTTGTCAGGGCAAACTCTTTTTACCATCCTGGTTTATAAAGAAGGCTGGTGCTGGCAAGGAGTGGGCTTGAGGATCTGAATGTTTGCAGATGGACAGCTGTGAATGGGATGCTGATTTTCCCTTCCTCAGGCATCTTCAAATTCAGAGAATCATTCTGGATTTTTGGACTTTTTTCTCCCTCAACGTGGATTAAATGTTGGACTTTTCTCACTCAACTTGGATTGAATGTTGACATAGAGATCTAACAGCAAGTGAACTAATGCTGATTCAAAGACACCAAGAGAGGGGGCGAAATGGAAGGTGTGAAATCACAGAAACCATGGGTAAGCAAAAGCATATGAGCATACTCCCAATTTATGAAGGAAAAGTTTCAGTATTCTTTGGCAGGCTGACAACTCACAATTACAATGTTCTTTCTTTCTCCGCCTATTTAGTACTCATTCTAAGGAAGGATTGGGCCACCTCTAAATCATTTTAAGAGAAAGACTAGTCCCAGATTTCCATAGTTTTCTCATGCCTAGATACAAATCTGAGGACAACAGAGCTAAGTAAGTCACAATCTATGGAAAAGTCTCACTTGATATCATGCTACATTTCCAGGAATGAAAAACTGCAAATAAATAAGCCATCACTTGATATCCTGCTACATCACCAGGAATAAAAAGCTGGAAATAAATAAGCCATAAATAGAGAAGTGGTTAAACAAATTCCAGTGTTTCAATGCTGTGAAATACTATTCAACAGTTAACAAGTCTGAGGAAGGAACATGTATACTTACACGCAAGTATAACTATGTAACATAATTGGTAAAATAGCAATTTATAGAACAAATTGTGGAGTATGTTCTCATTTTTTGCAAAAATCATATGCACTTACATGCATGCATTTATCCTCCTTCTCCATTTACTTGCCAGAGATATTTGGGCAAGGTATTCAACCTCTCTATATCTGTTATCTCATCTATGAAAGAAATATAAAAATTTTCACAAGACAGAATAATAATAAAACAATTGAAACAACACAAATGTTCTGACTTGTTATAATCAAGAATGAATGAGTATAATTAGTTATTTATCATGAAATAAAAAACGACTACTCAAAAGCATTCTAGCCATTTGTGTTAGAATTGTCAGATGGGTTCTGAGTAAAAGAGATATGTGTACATAATTGCAGCTAATGAGGCATTGTTTTAAAGCCACCTCCACATCACCAGAGAAGTAAGAAAGAACTTTAGAGTCTCAATGGCTGCATGACTTCATTCGTAATGAAGTTATATAATCCTTTCCAGGTTGTATTCAGTTCTAGCTACCTAGTAATCATGTTCTCACCTCACCAGCAGGTGTTCAATGCTCAGAGCTCTATAGTTTCCATTACGGTGATTCAATTATTCTGTTTCTGCTTTTATGTCTACTGATACTTTCAGTGATCACCTACTGTCTCTCCCTTATTGCTCCCCTTTGTGGCTTTTGCTTACCCATGGTTTCTGTGGTTTCACGGCTTCCATTTTTACCCTCTCTTGGTTTCTTTACGTCTGTGTTAGTTCACTTCTGGTTAGATCTCCGTGTCAACATTCAATCCCTGACCCTCAACAGAGACAATTTAGTTCATTCAGTCACTAGGTAGTATAGAATCTAGTTCATTCAGTCACTAGGTAGTATAGAATCTTTGTTCACCTGTCAGAGCAGGTTTGGCTGCCCATACCAATGAGATGTGGCAATGTCACATTGTGAAATACCAGGCAATTTATATATAAGAACTCCTTCCAAACAGAAAATGGAAGTGACAGAGATTATGTGGTTTCTAGGGAGAACCCCGTTACCTGAACTTTTTTTTTTCCTTGCATTACATGGTAAGAAGTGTCTTGTACACCAGAAGGTCATTCTTGTGGCTGATGCGGAAAATTCATTCTGATAGTTCTATAATTTTTATCAGCAAGACAATAAGAATTTTGAAAATACAAATTGTTAATATTTAACTTAGCTTTAAACTGTTGATAAAGTTATGTTCACTTCTTGTTAAATCTCTGACCCCCAACCAAGAGTTATAATTGTTCAGTCAGTATGTCAGTAGTACAGAATCTCTATTTTAATCCAAGGACTCTCCCATAACTCACAAATGTATTCCTACAATTAACTGAATGACAATCTACTAGGCTAAATTTGGATTCAAATAAAAATTCTTGTAGTTTCCACATCAAACAAAATAAATTATTTTTAAGTAAATTTCTTAATTTTTAAAAACAGTTTACTTACAAAATCATCATCAGAGATTGGCTGAAGTTCAAATATTGCTAATGTACCTATTTTTAAGTGTCACTTTCAAATTTTAAAGTTATTATTCCAAAATTATATTTTATGCCACCCTTGGTTTTTTAACATTATATAAATCTCTTAAATAAATGTCTTTTTTTTTTTTTTTACTTTAGTTTAAAAAAACTCTACATTTATTTTACTTGGCCAATTATTTTTACATTTTATTGTTAGAATATGCTCTTAACTATAATGATTTGTAATTCACAGTGCCAATATATCGCAATATATTCCTGCTTATTTATAAGAATTCCAGGAAACAAAGTTTACTGAGAAGCAGTGCAAAGGTAAATTGATGCAAAAGTGTTGCTTTCTTCATTTGGAGATCTCTGTTGATTTAGGGTTGGGTTATTTTCAAATACAAAAAAAAATATTATCATTCAGTAAGACAGAGCCAAAAACTGTGTTATGCAGCCTGGGCATGCGCCATAGCAAAAGCTTTGACTTCTAACAACACCTGGAATAAATGTTTCTTCCCCTCAGAGCCAAGAGGATTGATACATGACTGGAGCCTGAATGGTAGAACTTTTTCAGAAGTGAGGAGTCTGTTGGCCCAGAAGATCTGAGGTAAAATCTGCCTCAAGATACCTTACAGTAAATGGTCAAATCTGAAGCCCTCCAATCAGACCCTGCCAAGCCAACATTCCTAAATCCTTTCTCTTGCCCTCTGATCTCTTAAAATGTGGCCCACACTTCAAATTGGGTAGACATATTTAAGCTCAACAATGGCCTTTCAACTGGCTGTTTTAGCAATACAGCTTTTCTTTTCTGGAAAGCCAGAACCATAGGTATTAATTTCTGTGCGCATTGGGCTATGAGCCTATTTGCTCTGTAACAGGAGCCTGCTATAAAAAGGTAAAAAAAAAAAAGTTCTACTATCCTCAACACAAAGTCATCTAATACAGCTTTAAGCTTGGAACTCTAACATGAATGGAGAAAACAAGACAGTAGAGATCATTGAGGAGGTTTTTATGGGACAGATTGCCTACGTTCTGTTACCCACGCCTTACTCCCATGGCTGTATCTACCTGTTAAAGAGGCTCAAAAGTAATTTTGTTCCGGATCAGAAGAAAAGAGAAATAGCCTACATTTCCGTTTCATTCTCCCAACTATACTTAAATACCACTCATTTCCTTCCCAAGTGAGCCAATGCAGAGAACCAGCAGTCACTGGCCCAGCTCAGTCAATGCTCAGGAACTTCAGATTGTAGACATATCCTCTTTAACAGGTCAAGGCATGGCTCCATGCAGCCCAGCAATTACGAACTAGAAAGAAGTGATCTGATCCCCATATACCAAACCCAATAATACTATTCAATTATTTAAATATTTCCATTTTGGATGAATATTTAGCAATGTGGAGAAATGCTCATGACCTCATAAGCAACAATGAGTAACAACAAATGATATATATAACCTTACCTACAATATGAATTCAATTTTGTTTGTATTAAAGGAGAGAAAAAAATGAAAAATAAGTAACATTTGTATTTGGATAGTAATTTTTGTGTTATTCTTTATGCAATTGGATACTAAATGTGAATTTTCTTCTTTGTTCAGCATTTTCAAAGAGACTCTAGAGTCTAAAATGAACAACCAATCAATTCTACAAACCTTGCATCGTGAGGAGTTGCTGCACCTCTTCTCCAGGATTTGCAAAAGGTGTAGTCCAAATCAAGTTCGGCTAGAACTGGTCTGTCATCGAGATATGGCTCATGAAAGAGACTGGTGTTTAGGAGGCTGGGAAAAGGAAATATTTTGAGACACTTCGTGTGTTCCGCACATGGAGGTGGCTTCCTTTTGCCTCAGGTGAAGGGAACTTCAACAAGAACACTCAGAGAGTTTGATCAGTGATCTTAGAATTTGCAGGACATAGGGACTGCCATTTGACTCACCTGTTAGAAGTCAGGAGGAAAGGTTACGTGGCTGGCACTTCTCATGTCTGGGAAGGAAAAACTGTGAAGTGCTGACCTAGATGAATGTTGCACTTCCGCTGATGAGTACGCAATGGCCAATGTTTTCCAGCGCCCAAATGTGGACCCAGCAACAGAGAGGCTGTCTGTAATCACTTTATAAGAGACACTAACAACAATGACCACTGGGACTAAAGAGAGCACAACGGAAGTAGTTCTGCCAGAAGGGCTGAGGAGACGGCTGAGCAACCACCCTCAGGGGAGACAGACCTACATCAAAGACACCTCAGCAGTCCCTTTCCCATGAAAGAAAGAGCTAGAAATTGTCCATTTGACAAACACACAAACCAGATCCCAGATTGCAATTGATTCAGATAATGAAAAGCTTGTTCTTTTCACTTGCTCTTCTAGCCTAACTTTGTAGGTGTTAGAAGCAGTTGCAGGCTAGGAGAGAAGTCGGAGCAATACAGAAGCCAGTTCTGCCTTTGCTTCAAGATCCACTGTCCACTCAGAGGCAGGCTGGCACATGGGGGATGAGAACATTCCAAGAAAGATGTGAATTTGGAATTTTCATTTATGCAGTAGATGGGGATTTACTTACTGAAAGGAACATGTTTTCGCAACTAATAGTGACCAAAAGAATTTGTACTTACTAAAAATTATCTTAAGAGCATGGGATTACCCTAGCATTTTGTTTCAGAAACTGAAATTAACAGAAAACTATAAAATTACTTTCTGCCTGAAACCTAAGAAGGCAAACTCATGCCAGAAACCAGTTACATTCACAATTATCTGGATTTTGTAATTTCCTACAATGAATAAAACTTATTATAAAGCAGAAAAGCCATCACTGTTTGTGTACGTGTTTGTGCATGTGTGCACATGCATGTGTGTATCTGACGTGTATCAGTGTAACCACCTGATCAATTCTGGCAATTCAGTACAAAATGTCAGACTAGATGTTTGGCATGAGGTAGGTATAAATAACTTCAGCATTGACTGAATTTTTAACATTTCAACCAGTTATCTGAATGTCATGGAGATCAAAATATGGAATGTGGTGACCTAAAATCTTTAGCCAAAAGGTTGAGCTTTGCAGAAGCTTGCATTTTAGGCATTATACATTAATTTGCTAACTAAACAATTTTGCCCTGCTTAGCCTTTTAATATTTCATAGGAATCTCACCGAGTACAGATAAAAAGTTCACAACAATTAGTTTCCAACTAGTATTTTAGCACACTGTAGCACAATGATTATTTTGCAATAATCAGTATCAAGATTAGAATACATAATTTATCCAGACAAAGCTACAAATTAACTATCTCACATTTTTTTTTCTCCCAACAAAGTATACAGTAATCCTGAATTCCCTATTGAACTACTTAAAAGTTCTGCAATTATACCAACAGAGGTGAAGGAAAAAGTATCAACATCTATACATACTTTTGCTGTGTAGTAAGAGCTGTTTTTATTCCCTAACCTTTGTCTCATACTTCACAGCAAATATGTGAAAATATTACCATTAATAAGCTTCTTGGATCTTTCTTTATTTGCTTTAAATTTTTTCTTTTATCTGTCTCTTTCAATACACATTTTTCTGAACACCTGGTGAACGTGTGGTATCTTTTAGGTGATAAGGATACATAAATAAATGCAAAGTTATGAAAAATGCTGGACATCACTAATCATTAGAGAATTGCAAATCAAAACCACAATGAGATACCATCTCATAACAGTTAGAATGACTGCTATTAAAAAGTTAAAAAATAGCAGATGCTGGCAAGGTTGCAGAGAAAAGGGAACCCTTATACATTGCTGGTGGGACTGTAAATTAGTCCAGCTACTCTGAAAAGCAGTGTGACAATTTCTCAAAGAACCTGAAACAGAATTACCATTTGACCCAGCAATCACATTACAGGATGTATACCCAAAAGAATATATATTGCTCTGCCATAAAGATGCATGCATGCATATGTCCATTGTAGCACTATTCACAACAGCAAAGACATGGAATCAACCTAAATACCCATCAATGGTAGACTAGATTTAAAAAAAGGTAGTATATATATATATATATATATATATATATATATATATACACCATAGAATACTGCACCACCAGAAAAAATGAATGAGATCATGTTCTTTGCTGTAACATGGATGGAACTGGAGGCCATTATCTCAAGCAAACTAATGCAGAAACAGAAAATCAAATATCTCATGTTCTCACTTATAAGTGGAAGCCAAACAAGAAAACATGGACACAAAGAGCAGAACAATAGACAACGAGGCCTACTTGAGGGTGGAGGCGGGTAAGAGGGAGAGGGTTAGAAAAATACCTACTGGCTACCATTCTTACTATCTGAATGATGGAATAATCTGTACATCAAACCCTTAGGACATGCAGTTTACCTATATGACAAACCTGCACATACACCTCTGAACCTAAAATAAAAGTTATAATGAAAAAAAAAAAAAGAAATGCAGAGTTGGCTCCTCTCACAAAATATCCATAGTCTTAGAAGGAAAAAAAGGAAAAAAGAAAGACTTGAAAACAGTTATAATTCAAGCTAGTATATGCTAAAATGGGGGTACATATAAGTTTGTATGTATCAAAATAAGAAAAAGCTCTTCATGTTTTCTAGGAAAATTTAGGATGTCTTTATAAGGTAGATTATGTACTGACCCCACATCTTACCCCTTTTGAATAAGTATAATCAAATTGCTCCCAATTGTGGGAAAAGCCAGACTTTTATTTTTTTTTATTTTATCATTAATTTATTTACATAGTCAAACATTTATTTAATTGTCTACTCCACATTTATTCATTCTGAATAATATTCTGAATATTATTTAGTTGTATGCTAAGGGGTTGCCCAGAGTTTACTTTTAACTTGAGGCTAGACTAAGATAATAATCTGGATTTGTATAGTCAGTTTCAATATTAATGGGTTCTTGAAATTTTTCTTGAAAGAATAGTTAACATTGAACAACTGAATTGGAAGCTATGAACATGGTTTTGTTTTAAAAGAGCTTAAAATGTTACAACCTCCTTAATTAAACTTAACTTTAGACACAATTATTGATAATAGTTCTTTAGTATAATACTTCACATACATTTAACAATTCGTTTCTTTTCCTTCACAGATGGAGGAATTCAATCCCAAGCACCTTCTAACTAGGGCTAGCCATTTTGAGAAACACAGTGTTATTATTTTTGTTTAATTTGCATTCAGTTTATGACATCTACTTCTTGTCACTACTGTTAATCATTTTTATTAAGAAAATGCAGCAAAATGCACAAATAATTATACAGATACTGTTTCTTAGATAAACATGTTGACAGATTGGAACTAAACTTTTTGCTGGCAGGCAGTGTTGGTATATGTGAGGAAATCAGTTTGCCCCCTCTAGATGGGTGCTGTGTTTAGACTGGCTTAAAATTATTTTTTCTAGTCAGGAGAAAAATTTCATTATCTTACATTTACTAGTAGTAAGACATAGAAAGTTGAATTTAGAGTAGAATTTATCCCCCAAAACAGAGAAAAAATTATATACATTCAGATGATTTTTACTGCATAAAATAAGGAATAATGAGGTTAACAAAAAGTCCATGTGTTAGAAAATAACTATTTTCATCACTCCATGATAACATCATATGATCTTAGAATATTTCTTGTTAATGTAAAAGCAGATAATAAAAAAATTAAGCAGAAAATTTCTGTAACTTTAGAATCCACTTAACAGACATTAATTCATTGAATGCTATATAGAGATTGCACTGAACAGCAAGAACATTTCTCTGTCCTCATTCTCAAAGAAATTTCAGAGTATTGAGAGACACATTTAAGTGCTAGGATTATGCATTCTTTGCCATAAGAACAAATGGAGAAACTTCTCACAGTGGCTGAGATGAAAAGGGGCAGAGGTTTTCACAGAGGCCTATCTAATGATATTTATTTAACTAAATTTACTGCCCACAAGCAGTATATGAGAGTGACAATTTCCCCACACCATTGTATATTATTGAGAAATAATTTTCTGTTTTGGGAAACTTCCCAAGACATTAAATATTTATTGAGCTTTTGTCGGAGAAAATAAAAATAAATGTAATAAATAATAATATAAATTGTAATAAAGGAATATGGGTCACAGTATTTGCTCTCAATTTCAAAGTCTATTAAGAAATTAGAGATAATTACCCCAAAAGTTAAATAATTATACAAAAGGAAGCTAATGCAATATAAATAATGAGAAGGACTGTGGCAGCTTTTAGGTGAAAAAAATTTACAGAAAATGAAGACCCTATGAACAAACAGATGACAAAACTTCAGAAAGAAAAGCTCTGTCTGCAAAAATATGATGGGTGTGGTTGTAATATATGGGACATACATTGATAAGGTCACGGGAAAGATGGAGGAAAGCCAGTAAGACACCATGGTATTAAGTGTATATGAAGAATATTAAGATACCTAAAGGAAACGTGCCTCTTTAGAACACTGCATTCATTTTCAAATTCAATCCATAAATATAGATAGAGCATGTTACTATGTGCCAGGCACTTGGGACAGAGAGAGCATAGAGCAAATGATTGCAGCCCTTGATATTTAGAACCTAAATATTTTCCTACAAAGAAATTCGACACAAAATATATATGCAACAGAATTATTCAGTGCCCTTTCACAGGTTCAAATTAAAATAATCTACATATGTGTGTCTACACATGTACATATATGTATATATTTACATTATATGTGCTTTGAATATATGTAAATTGTGTATCGATAAGTAGATAAATGAATACAATGAGGCTAATATTAAATAATGTATTTAATAACCAATCATTAATTAATTATGCTATACCAAGTACTGTACCAGTTACTTTACATATGATACTTTATTTGTAGTTTCTACAACTTTAAGAAATAACATTGTTAGAGTGATTTTATTAACAAGGCTATCATTATACTCCTGCTATCAAGAAGAATGAAAAAAATCACTTGAATAATATTGTCTACTTTTCTATATATTGAAATGAATGTTTTGTTGATAACTAAAATCTTAATTTTTTTCACAGAAAATGCTTCCAGAATATGCTCAGAACAATTTAAATTTCATAAAGATGTAGATGAGTTCTTACAATACTGAAGTTTGTCATACCACCATATTTCATGTGCATCTGAGTTGGAATTTAGAAATTATAACATCAAATTATATTCTTTAATTAATTGGGATATAAAATAATTTTAGAAGTTAAAATACTTAAAAATCAACAAATTCAAGTAATATAACCTATTTGGATTCTTTTTATTAAAATTTGGTCCAGTTTCAAATGATTTGTAACAGGTATTCCTAACAGACATTCTGTGATTTAGTTAAGTATTTTCTGAACTTTGATAGTTTACAGTTTGGTGTTAGGCATGGGTCACTGCCCTCACTATTACTATTAGGCAGAAGTGTGAAATTTGATTATTTAACAGCAGCACCAGAAGGAACAGTTATGAGAAGATTCCTGAAGTCATGTCTCCTTTATTTTCACTCCTGAAAATATGAATGTGTTTTTTAAAATTGATATTAAAACCACTGAAATTACTTTTCTGCCTTTCTTTTCACTCTTCCCTCTTCTCTCCTTTTCAGAGACAATAATAATTCTTGTTCATTTCATCATGCCCATCATTCTTACCGCCTAGCTCTTTTTCCTTCATTATCCAATTATCTTCAAGTTGTATTACAATCACTTCCAAACATGTCTACCTCTCCATATTTTCAAACAAACAGAAACAAAACAGTATCAATGACTATACATTTTCTCCTATCTAAATTTTGTCCTATCTGTCATCATGACAGTTTCAAATCCCTCCTATGCTACCCTTTTGTATTCTCTCCTTGATCCTTTCCTGAAAAGATCCTTTCCTGGAAAGATAATTCTCACATGTACTGTCATTTTTATTCTAAGCCTTTATTCAGTAAACAATTCTAAAGAAGATGAATTGTCTGAAAAAATTGTTTTCAATTATTTAAAATCTAATGCCTTTCTCTTCAGAAGCACTTTAGATATTCTATTCCTGAAGACAGGAGTCATTTTACATGATTGATTTTTCTATCAAGAGCATTCAATGCTGTGAAATTTAGTATAAAAATAAAATTAGCTACCTCTCTGCTATTCATTAATCAGAATCAAATTCATTCTTTGAGGAAGATACAAGTTTTTTTTTTATTATTATTTGGGCTGGCTGAATACCTGACTGCTTTAAAAACATTTTGAATAAATGAAACCAGTAACTTCAATGGGAAGTGATAGCCATATAAACCTTATTCTGTCATAGTTAGCATTTAGCTTTGTTCTGCAATGCTATGAACCAGCACTGTCTCTCCAGCTCCCTTTTTTCCTATCCCTCTCTCTCTCTCTTCCCCTCCCCTCTTATTACTTCCTTAATTCCCATTAACATTTTTTTTTCTGATAGCAAAAGCAAAGGATCTCAATTTAGAAGTAAGGTATTTTCTATTCAAGTCAAGAGAAAATTTTGTAAATATCTGAATGGCACATTGGCAACACTTTTAGAATTCATGGTGAGCATTTTATTGAATTTAACAATCTTAGAGTGTCAAGGTGTTGCCTTTTAAAAGTCTCTGACTAGGAAAGTTTGAGATTCAGTGAGAATATTCACAGCAACTTAAGTGCATAAATTTTCTAACTGGAAAGAATTTTAGAGAACTGCTATAATAATCACATTAGAGATGAGATACTGGAGGGGCAGGAGTGAGGGGTAACTCCCTCCTTGTTATCTCACTCACCAGTGTCAACATCTACTGGCAGACAAGATCTGGTTTTGTGTCCATACACAGAAGGGAAAGGTTTACACAGCCTCTGTCTGTCACAGATACTCCTGTTCTTCAGGTCACAGTTCTTCCATGCACAGATGCTGCTCAGTGAAGAGGTTCCAGAAATGCACTCTGAGCACCTTGATTTTCAAATTGTCCTACATTCTGGGTTAAGTATACACAAAAGAGGGTGCTGTACTGGCAACTCTTTGCCTTCTATAAAATCTCCAGTATAAAGCAGCTAAAGGAAATTAGCTTATTTATGGAAACTATGAAGATTTTAAAATAGTGATTCATCAACTGTTCTTATAATCAACCAGATAATAAATTTTACAAAATCTTTACTTAAAAATAAATGCCAAATTAACTGCAGTTGGATAGATGTGCACATAACCTCACTGAAATGAAGTCAGATATCAGTATATTAAACAAAGTTTTTGGATTTGAATCCTGCTCTGTCACTTAAGATCTGGGTGAACTTGGGCAAGCAAAACTCCCTGTAACTCAATCTTCTTAGCTTTAAAATAAGGATAATAAATGTACCTTTATCTTTGTGGCGTTGTGAAGATAAAACAAGTCAATACATATTGAACTCCTTGAATAGATCCTGAAACTTATTAAGGCTTCAAAGATGGAGTTCTTAATGATTGAATGTCATATTAAAAATATCCTTATTGTACATGCCTTGTCACGTATGGTCTCACAGTCATTCCAGTCAGTGCTCTGCTTACACCATTTTTCTTGCAGTCCCAGGATAGAGATAAGTATATAAGAAATTTGAGCATCTGTAAATTTTGCTATCTTCAAGCAGTCCTGGAGCCAATCTTCTCAAGGATCCCAAAGGATGATTGTATGCTAATATATCTAAATTCTTATATAAACATGTACAATATTTTTTCTTTTGGGAGATGAAACCCTTAAGAAATGAGGGATCCACGTATTCTAGGAATGCCCACAGAGAGGCCTAACACTTGATATAAGAAAGCTTGTTTTAACCATGTAAATATTTCCCGTGGCATAAAAGTTGCTAGTTACTTCTACAGTCACCTAAAGTTAAATCTGCTGCCTTATTTCATGTTTCCCATAGGCATGCCCTTGGCAAACACCACAAGTATAGTAATTCCAGAAGAAATTATCTCTAAGGAAGAATTATAATACTGTGTGTTAAGACTCAAATACTTTAATTTCTCTAGCTAAAATCATGTTTGATATTTGGTTATGAGAATGTGCTATGTGCTACAATGAATTGATCAGAACAGAAGAAAGGAGAAACAAGCTAAGAGAGCAAGAATAAGAGAAGTCATTAAGAAAATTAATTATTCTCTAGAGCACACTCTCAAAAACCTAGACATTTAGACATGGCCTCCAATTGTCCCAAAGAATCCAAACTGCAATGTGTGAGTGCGTGTGCATGCACACCCTGTGTGTGTATTCTACTTAGAGAACTAGTTTCTTACCTCTCATTCATCATTATCACCACCAAAGACGGAGAGGGAGAGGGAGATTAGGTAAGATTTGTTGCTAGACTTATTCTGAAAGTAGCTTGGTGATAACTTCACAGGTACTAGTACCAACAAAATATTAGTAATACAAATTTGCATGTTTAATATTGCTCTTTATTTTTTGTATCTTTTGGAATGACTGCCTGAGATTGCAACTGTTTTTCTTGCAGGACATAGAATTCACTTTTCTTTTCCTTATAAAGAGTGGATCAACAAAATTAAGTAAATATCAACAAATTGCTTCTTAAAAAGTTTGTTATTTTACTTTCCAACTAGTATAAGACTTTACCTGTCTCATTCAATCTTTAAATATTAATATCGTTGTTAATTATTTCTAATTTGACAGTTAAGATATTTCATTTTTGTGTTGTGTTTATTTTACTACTACCTTGGGCACATTTTTATAATTTTATTAATCCTATATATTTCCTCCTTTGTGAATTGTCTCTTTATGGTCTTTGTCTATTAATAGTGGGTTTTGACTTTTTATTTTTGTTTTTTTTGGAGACAGGGTCTCGCTCTGTTGCCCAGGCTGGAGTGCTGTGGTGTAATCTCGGCTCACTGCAATCTCCACTTTCCAGGTTCAAGTGATTCTCATGCGTCAGCCTCCCAGTTAGTTGACACTACAGGTGCCTGCCACCACACCTGGCTAATTTTTGTATTTTTATTAGAGACAGGGTTTCACCATGTTTGCCAGGCTGGTCTTGAACTCTTGACCTCAAGTGATCCTCCCACCTCGGCCTTCCAAAGTGCTGGGATTACAGCCTGAGCCACAGTGCCTGGCCTGACATTTTCTTTTGAATGTTCATTTGCTATAGATACTATCTATCTTATTTCCTTATTTTTTAATAGTTAATGTTTTTCTTCAGCTGTAGTTTTAACTTTTTGATATTTAGATAAAATTGTAATGTGTTGAGGTAAAATCTATTAACTTTTTTATACTTTATTATTATTATTATTTTTGATACAGGGTTTCACTTTTGTCACCCAGACTGGAGTGCAGTGGCGGGATCTTGGTGCACTGCAACCTCTGCCTCCCCAGGCTCAGGTGATTCTTCCACCTCAGCCTCCTGAGTAGCTGGGACTACAGCCATGCACCACCATGCCCAGCTAATTTCTTGTATTTTTAATAGAGACAGGGTTTCACTATGTTGTCCAGGCTGTCTCAAACTCCTAAGATCAAGTGATCTGCCTGCCTTGCCCTCCTAAAGTGCTGGGATTACAGGCGTGAGCTACCGCGCTTAACCTTATTTTATTACTTTTATGCGCAGAAAGTGATTTTCATCCAGAGATGAGGCAAATTTTCACCTGCATTTTCATCTAGCTAGTTTATTTTCACATTTAAGCACTTCAGAGCAATTAAGTTTCTTGAATGTAGGAGAAATAGACATATTAATTTATTGCTGAATACCATAATTTCTCAATATATTTTATTGCACAAATCAAAATTTCACCATTCTATCATAATATTTATTAAATATCAAATGTGAAATCACAGAAGAAAAGTCATGTGCACCCAGCAGTCAAGTCAGATATCACCAGGAGAAGGCTATCATGTTGCCTCCCAAGACTCTTCCTAGAAAGGCGATTCCATGATAAATTTACTGTAATACAGGGACTGGCTTTCTGACTGCCATAGTCTGAATCATGATTTGTCAATACATTAGAAATAGACTTTTCTAGTTTACACTCCCACCAACAGTGTCGCTTCTCCACAACCTCGCCAGCATCTTTTTTTTTTTTTGACTTTTAATAATAGGCATTCTGATGGTGTTAGATGGTATCTCATTGTGGTTTTGATTTGTATTTCTCTAATAATCAGTGATATTGCTCTTTTTTTCTCATATGATTGTTGGCTACATGAATGTCTTCTTCAGCCATTGTGGAAGACAGTGTGGTGATTCCTCAATGACCAAAAGACAGAAATACTATTTGACCCAGTAATCCTATTACAGGAATATACCCAAAAGAATATAAATCATTCTATTATAAAGACACATGCATGCACATATTTATTGCAGCACTACTCACAATAGCAAAGACATGGAATCAACCTACATGCCCATCAATTATAGACTGGAAAAGAAATCGCGGTACATACATATCATGGAATACTACGCAGCCATAAAAAAATGAATGAGATCATGTCCTTTCAGGAATATGGATGGAGCTGGAGGCCACTATCCTTAGCAAACTAATGCAGGAACAGAAAGCCAAATACCACATGTTCTCACTTATAAGTGAGAACTCTTACTTTTAATGACAAAAACTGCAATTGCTTTTGCACCAACCTAATAAATGATGAGAGCTCATGGACATATAGAGGGAAACAGCAAACACGGTAACCTATTGGAAAGTGGAAGGTAGCAGGAGGGAAAGGATCAGAATAATAACTAATGGGCACTAGGCTTAATACCTGAGTGATGAAATAATCTGTATAACAAACCCCCATGATATCTATGTAAAAAACCTGCACTTGTACCCACCCTTCAACTTAAGTTTTTAAAAAAGAAAGAGTCCAGAAATAAACAACTCACAAGTTTCCAAAACAAAATAAAGAAAATAATATATGTATATTGCATAAATATACAAACATTAAATACTGTACACAATAAAATAAGAAAATTCTAACACACCCTTCTCTCTTGCCAATCTCGGTGTATATTCTAGAGGTAGCCAGTTTTTGGTACTTTCTCTCGCTCTGATTTTTTATTCCTGTCACACACACACAAACCCACAAATATATGTGTATGCACATACAGACACGCACAGGCACATAGCCACACAAACACATCTACCTTGGAAATTTAAAAATCAATATTATACTTTTAAAAATATATAGTTAAAAAAGAAAACAGAGTAAGTGCAAATACACAAAACATATAAAAGTATATTTGCTACAATTTTTCAGCAGATAATATATCTCATCTACCCCTAATTCACCAAGATTTTTGTTTTGCCTGTCTTTTTCTTCTTAAATTAATAAGAGTTGTTGCATTTGGTAAAATATTTTTTATGTTCATGAGGTGAATTACATTGATAAATTTATGTGATGGTGAATGACATTATATTCATGGTATTTGTGCTACTTTATCCTGATATATAGATTCTAGTACTCTGCTTCATTTTGTCTGAAAATATTTTGTATTCAAATTTTTAATTGAAAAAATGTTTGCAAATTTCTTGTATTTTTTCCAATTTTGGTATAAAAATAAGTTAGATATCTTTCCCACTTTATGTGAAATATTTTGTGTAAAATAGAAACTAACTGCCTCTTGGATTGGTAAACATACCAATAAAAAGTGTCCTTTATAAAACTGTTTTACTACAGATTCAATTTATTTAATGGCTATATTTTATTTGTTTGCTATAAATTCATGAGTTAAAATTATTAATTAATATATTCCTGTAAAACTATCAGTTACATTTAAGTCTTTGAATGTACTGGCATGCAATTCATCCTGGTTATTGTTTTACATATATTACAGTTTCTACTACATTACAATTTTGTTTCCTTTTTTATTCCTAATTTTATTTATGTTTTCTTTTTTTAATTCCCTGTGATTTTTATTACTAGACATTTGTGCAATATTTTATTTTATTTTTTTGGAAAGAACAAGCACCAAAAATTAACCTCTGTTTTTGGATCAATTTAAGCAATATTTCGTTTTATCAACATTAATTGCTTTATTAAATTTACTTTTGTTTTAGTGTACACTACTTTTTTTAAATTGCTGTTAATTTTCAAAATGTATTTTTTGATAGTATTTGTTGCTATATATTTACCTATAATTTCTATCAGTTTGACAAGATTTCTCCTAAATACTAATTTAATTGGTATTATTGTTGCTGAACTTTATAAATTTTGATATATATTTTTCTGAAATTGCATATTTTCAGTTCTTCTGGGATCGTTTTACTTAGATAAATGTCTCTTTAAGTAAAGAGCAAATATTAAGAACTTTATTAGTAATAAAGTACAGTCAAAAGAATAAGGCTGAAGACAAGTAAAAATTGAGTGATAAATGAATTGGTAAGTAATGGTGCAATCTTAGTGAGGCAAACTGATACATTTTCTAGATACTTTTAAAAAGTTAGTGTATACAAAATCACAGAGTTCAATTTAAACTTTAAAAATATAAATACTTCAAGAACAAAAAAGAAAGAATGCAGTCTTAGATGCTCCTGACGTACCTACTATGCGCCAACCATGTTCAATTATTCTTTAAATTTTCTGCAAGGAATATGGAATTATCATAAATTATCAGGCCATCATCTTACCATTCTCCTAATTTCTATCCAAATTGTTAAATCAGAAAGCAGATCACTGAAAACAAATTCAAAAAGAAAACAAATCTAGTAAGGGAAGTATCATAATTGCACAAGAACACTATAGGTAGAAAATATAAAACTCAAATGAAAGAAAAAAATTGCTTTAAGTAAGAATCTCATTCATTTCCCAAACATTTATTTACAGACACTGTAAATATAGGACTAATGTGGTACTTAATAACATTCACCAAACAAAAGAATTTAAGCATATATTATAAAGAATAATGACCAGATATTCTACATTCAGAAACAAAAAAGACTAGTTTCATCTGAAGCAGAAAATCTTTTTTACGTTGTATAATAATGATCTTCGCTTAGGATATTTTAAGGCATTAGAATAAGTTACAAAGAGAATTCATAATGGAAAATTGGAAAAAATATAAATTATAGTTTAATATGAGTCATCACTGTTTGCAAATATCTATTCAGCATAGAATTCAAAACGCAATGCTTATAGAAACATAATCTTGTATAAGAATTCTAAATACTCAATATAATCCCTTTTGTAAGTATGAATAAAATATAAATACTATATGACTTAAAGCTTATGGAATCCTTTCTCTTTATGTTATTGAAAGTCAAGAATCTCTCTGTAGAATAGTTTTAGGTGGCAGAAGTGGTTTTCCTACCATTATATTCCTATTATGTGTGCATCTGTTTCACAGTATTTTTTATAAAAATATTCGCTGTGATGGCCACAGAGAACCAGCATAGTTAATTGACAAGCATTATGGGTATCTGTGGCTAAGCTAGTAAGCAAAATAAATCCAGACATGAATAAACCTATTTATTCTTCAATAAATGAAATAACTCAAAAGTGAAATCTTTAACATTATAATTCACATGCTGCTCAGATGTCTTTCTAATTTGTGTTTTTGCCTTGGTACTGGGCTTTATAGTAACATTGTGATTGAATGTGTTTGCATTACACACGGGGTTATACTAGTTAAGCCAAGTGGAGTCAGCCATTCATACATTGTCATTGCATCAATCTTACAATCAAGCAACAAACAATCTGTCTCCCACTGTTCCAAGAACCATGCTAGATGTCTTATTAGTCTTAACATTCCATTTCTCTATCTCAGAACTGCATGTGCTCTCCAATTGTGTTATAGTCTCCTATACCTTGTCTTGATTTGTTGTCAGTTGCTTTGCTAGATAATTGAGGAGCTGCATAAAGTATTTGGACATCAAATCTGGAAGAGCATGGAAGCCATAGTTTTGTTAAAATGTAAACATGATTAGATTTTTAGCGAATGTGTTTGGAACTACTAATTAGTTACTTTAATGTTTTAATATCAAATAAAATGAGGTTGGAGCTTTGAGTCGAGAAGATTCTATTTGCCTGATCTAAATCAAATACTTTCTTTGGTTTTCGTTTAATAATTCCATTACAACTAACCTCAAATGTCTTGTAGTTACTTTTCTGTAATCATTCTCTATGTGGTCTTAATTTTTTATATCAATAATACTATAATTGGTGGTAAGCTAATGTGATAATTTCCCTAAATATACGGCAGATAATACAAAGACTGTTAGGAAAATGACTATTCCTTTGAAGTATGAGATAATCTTGTTGGCTTATTCATAATTAAATTGCCAGTCAAAAAATAAATTAGTCATGGGCAAGTCTTATTAGTATTAAATAGGAACATAGAGAAAAATATACATGATACTTCAAGTACTTTCTACATTAAAAAATAAAAGGTAAATTATCGTTGTTGACTTAGGTCTCCTCATTCAACTTCCAGCTTAGTGCCTAAAAACAATTTGGGATTGCATTGTATAATCACATATAGAAAGGTCATTGCAAAGTCTTTATTCCTTTACAATATTTACTTGAATTCTGCCCTATGAAAGAGTTATCATCAACTTGGATTTTAAAGACATGGAAAACACTTTGGAAAGAGTAAGCACAGTATAGGTACTTACTGGGCTAAAGAGGATCATTTAGATATGCTGATGTAATGGAATGCAAACTCAACAGCATTTACTGCTTGCAGCACTTTTCCTTTCATACATGTCATCACCAGCTTGAAATTTTATATAAAAACAAGATTGTTCCATCAAGATCAATTGTTTCTGCATTAAGAAAATAGAAACATTTTAAAAGGAGAATAGAGCAACATAAAAATACTATAATAAAGATTAAAAGACAGAGGAAAAGCAAGATTTGAAATCAGCTTGTCTTACAAAACAATAACAATGCATACTTATAAAGCTAGAATGATGGTAATTATTTTGAGGGAAAGAATAACCTCTGTTTCTGGAGGTGAAAACCATTACGGATTTACACATTAGTTTAGTTTGACCTCTAAGAATCTGTTTTTACATGGCTGACTTTGTAAATTTACTCAGGTTCATGTATTCCTCATTTACCGTATGTTCACAATTATACTTAAAGTTTAAGTATAAATAGAGCTCCAGGGTCAATTCAGGGTGAGATGAAAATCGAGCTAATGAAAATGATTACTTCAGCAGTTTAGTTTGTATACTGTTTATTCTTTTCTGAATCAGGAGGTACTGTGGCAGGGTTCTAGTCAGCAAAATTTGGACTCTGCAATGGTAAAACTTTCCCTTGTATCTTACCACACATTCCAAAGTTTGATTCAAATGGGGCTCAGCTTATTTTCTTAGAAGGCAATTTCTACATGTAAGAAAGCCATATGAATTCAAACATCAGTCTTTGGTTATGTTCACCTTGCCATTAGAAAAATCTATTTAGAGTCTATGTTTCTGCTACAGTGGCATAGCATAATATATTGTCTACTACTCATAAATTAATCATAATTCATGAGATCACATAATCATAGAAAATGAAAGTAGAAGAGCTAAAATAATTTATTTCAACAATCTTAAAATTTTATTTGAACTCTGATCCTTATATAAGCCCAAGGATATGATTATTCATTATGGTAAATGTAACAATCACCACTTCACTTCTATAATTCTTGTTCTACAATATTCAGTAGCCATTAAACATGACTATGTGACAATATCAAAATATTTTTGCATTGATTATTTAGTCAAACCATTCTGTTGTGTAAAGGAAGAAACTGAAAACCAGAAGAACTCATTTTCCTAGTGTCACACATGTAATCCTGATGTTAAAATATGATAAGAAACTGTGTTTCTTGATTTCTAGATGAAAATTTATTTCCCTGTTGTCTCTCA
Organism: Pongo pygmaeus; assembly: GCF_028885625.2. Lineage (NCBI taxonomy): Eukaryota > Metazoa > Chordata > Mammalia > Primates > Hominidae > Pongo > Pongo pygmaeus. The sequence goes on along the minus strand of NC_072388.2, from coordinate 45,052,351 downwards.
ACAGTGTTTTGAGTTCTTAGTATGTTTGTAGATTTGACATTTGAATTTTTCCCCGGGTAACACAAATAAGTAATTCTTTAAAAACAATAAAGTGAATTATTGGTCTTGGAGCTAATTAGGTCTATGCCAGATAGCCAGATAGTTGATCACAAAAAAAATCTGTAAGGCTAATATTGCTCCAAAATATAATGCTTGATTGAAGGCCCATTAGGTTTTGTGCCTGTGATTTCACTTCATAGTTAAAACTGTTATTTGATAATAATTGATACACTACAAAAACATATCTGTGTATAATTTTCCCAAATTTTATATTTTCTCATATAATTCATATGCAAACATATTCTTAGAAATTTTAAAACAAAATAGTAAATAAATGTATACGATGTTCCTCTGTGCCAGAAAATTTAAAAATATATATTAGCCATATATCCAAAAGCTGCCCCAGTGACAACATAATTCCCTTTTCTTTTCAAATTAGAAGCACAACAGCACCAATAACATAGTGAAGAAGTACAGCCCCAGCAAGCCAGAGGCTGTAACTTTACTAACGGCTCTGTGATACTCCAGAAATAATTCCCCATGTCTTTTTGGATTTTTTTCTGTATTTTCATACAATTGTGATTTGTTGCTGAAATAAGGGAGCAATAGGGCAAACAATACTGCTCTGTTACCCCATCAGACACATATTGCCATACTGTTTACCCAAGACTAGAAAAAAATATGAAAACAGCCGAATATACATTGTTTAGAGGTTCTAACTTATAAATATATTGAGTGTATATATAGTATATATACACACATATATACTATATATACACATATATATACTATTTATACGTTTATATATGTATATATAGTATATATGTACATATATACTATATATAGTATATATAGTATATATAATATATATATACACACATATATATATAAAAACATATAAAAAGAGATATTGCAGACAAGAAGTGCAATGAAGCCTGAAAATTTCCTAGGCTCGGGGTTAAAAAGGTGAATGCCAATTAAATCAATAGATTTTGGCGTTATTTTATTTGGAAGAGATCAATGCCTCTTCAAAACAGATATGTTCTATGTGGAAATAGTGTTAACTCTGTTTAGATAAATACTAGTATTTGTAGCACCTGGATATAAAAAATATATTTTTACTATCCAACAAAGTTTTGGGGCTCACAGCTCATGGCTTCCCATGGCATGTACTGCTTTCTTATACTATACATTTTCAACATCCTCACCCCAAAATAATCATCACTTGAAATTTTCTGAAAGTAGAAAGAAAGGCTTTTATACTACTATAGTCCAAATGAATATCTATGATTTTTATAGGATCTATCTATAGTCACAGATCGATTCTTTGCTCCAAAATTCAAAAATCTCTGAACAGTGATGCCTAGAGACAAGTCTTTTTGGCATGATAATTTTTAAGAATAATATAGTATCTGTTGAAAGTAGTAAGGCAAGACTTTATTATATATACTGTCTGGAAAGGGTAAGGGGATAGCGAGAGTTTGGTTAATATATATAAAATTACAGCTAGATTGGAGGAATAAGTTCTAGCATTTGATAGCACTGTAGAGTGACTATAGTTAACAATAAGAGTGTATATTTTCAAATAGCTAGAAAAGAGGAGTTTGACTTTTTTCAACATAAAAAAATAATAAATGTTTGAGGTAATGGATATACTAATTACCTTGATTTGATCATTACACATTGTACACATATACTGAAATATCACACTGTAACCCATTAATATGTATAATTATGTGGCAATAAAGCATCTTTAAGATGTTCAACACTTTATGAATCAAATGAGATAGAGCCGTTTCACATATTGGCAAGGAAAAACACAGCCAAGCACAAATCCATAATTGAAGGTAAGCAAAGTGGTTTGAGGCAAGTCTATAAAGCATTGCATGGTAATGTACCGATTCTCTAGGCTGGATATTTGTTCTTTTTTTCAATGCCACCTTTAATATCCACTTTTTTGTTTTTCTTTTCATCCTTCCCCATTCACTAGAACAAATTGCCTTCATGCACGGGTTATAAAAGTTCTTTATCTCTGTATCTTTCCAGGTTCACACAATGCCTGCTATAAGGTCATAAATCTTCCCTCAATGAATAAAATCATTTGGATAAAACTGGATCTGGTGGATATAAATGGATAAGAATAATGAGATCATTCAACAAATGGCCTTGATAGAAGACCATTTCAAATGGAGATAAATAACTTTTCCAATATTCCAATATTCCAGTTCTCCAATAAAGATGTTTTCTGAATACCTGCAATAATACATTATAATGAAAAAAAATTTTGGTCTTAATTCTACTTAAATACAAAATAGAAGAACATTATGTAAGGCCTGAATGAAGAAAGTAAAAATTTATTAATATAAAAACCTTGAGTCAATGAAGAAGCAAATCATGTTTGTGAATGATACGGCCTGAAGGTCTAAACATTTCAGTTATTCTAATATTTATGTAATTCATTTAACTACAATAATAATCTTTTTTTTTTTTTTTTTTTTTTTTGAGACGGAGTCTCACTGTGTCACCCAGGCTGGAGTGCAGTGATGCAATCTCGGCTCACTGCCAGCTCGGCCTCCTGGATTCATGACATTCTTCTGCCTCAGCCTCCCGAGTAGCTGGGACTACAGGCACCCGCCACCACGCCCGGCTAATTTTTTGTATTTTTAATAGAGACGGGGTTTCACCGTGTTAGTGAGGATGGTCTCAATCTCCTGACCTCGTGATCTGCCCGCCTCAGCCTCCAGAAGTGCTGGGATTACAGGTGTGAGACACCGCACCTGGCCTTACAATAATAATTTTAAAATGTCCCTTTTGAAAATTTAAAAACACAAGTACTTCTGAAATTATTGTTGAATAAGAAAGAGGCAAAAATAACTAAATAGTTTTGAATAGAAGAGTAAAAATTAAAATTTTCTGTAGATATTAAAATATATTCAACTACTGTCATAGTTAAAGGAGAGTGGAACTGATGAGAATTAGCAAGGCAGAATAAAACAAAAAGAGTAAACAGAAACACTGTTATCCTTATCTTGATGTTAACGTGAGCTATAGTCCTAAGAATTTAGGAATATGAATGTTGCTCTCAGAGACTGAATTGTGAAATCAACACATTAATGCATTATGCATTAAAAATCACTGTAAAGAAATCACACAATTGCGTACATTTTAAAGCATCAGTAGCCTAATTTGAAAAAATCATTTTTAAAACTAACTCACGAAGTCATACTCTCCCCAGCAATCTTCATTTGTTATTCTAAACTATGTGCCAGTCTGCCTTATAGAAACAGTATGCACTGATCCCAGACGACACTGAGTGTGTGGTCATCAGGGCAGTATTGATTCTCATTGTAAATGAATCCATTGGCTCAGATACCTCATTGCTAAGAGAAAAATCTATTTTTTTTAACTTTTATTTTAAGTTCAGGGATACAAGGGCAGGCTAGTTACACAGGTAAACATGTGTCATGGGGGTTTGTTGTATAGATTATTTCATCACCCAGGTGTTATTAGTTATTTTCCCTGATCCTCTTCCACTTCCCAGTTGCCAGCTTCCACCTTTCAATAGGCCCTAGTGTGTGTGGTTCCCCTCTGTGTGTCCATGTGTTCTCGTCATTTAGCTCCCCCTTATAATTGAGAACATGTGGTATTTGGCTTTCTGTTCCTGCATTAGTTTGCTAAGGATTATGGCCTCCAGCTCTATTCATGTACCTAAATGGACATAATATCATTTTTTATGGCTGCATAGTATTTCACGACATATATGTACCACATTTATTTATCCAGTCTATAATTGATGGGCATTTAGTTGATTGTATGTCTTTGCTATTGTGACTAGTGTTGCAATGAACACACACATGCATCTCTATCACAGAATGATTTATATTCCTTACAACCTACATACATTATTTTTATTTTAAAAATAAAGTCTTAATGTTATAATATGACAAGAATACACTGAATTCAATTTTTATTTATTTTATCTTTTATATCTAGTTGCTTATAAGACTTTTAATGTCTTTATGCACATCTACATTTGTAAAACTAAAATACCCAAGGTCAAATTATTAAAATGCAGGGGAGATATTTAAAAAATTATTTAAATATTTAAGGAAAAGGTCATGCACTGTATTGTCTACAGTCTGGTAAGTAATTTTTATTCTATGAGTTGTGTGGGTTTTTTTGGTACACTACATGAAACATTATAACTTATGATCATTGATATCCTAAGACTTTGAAATGAGTGTTTTAATTAACTATGGATAATATCTTTATGTAGAGCTTTGACAATCTAAAAATGGTGTGAAAATGTTGAAGTAAAAAAATAGCAAAAATATGTTAAGGCCTTAGTATTTAATTTAGATTGATAGAATATACTTATAATTAAGTATCATTTTATTGTTAAAAATAATTGTGCTAAAATTTATAAAATTAAATATATTTCTATATAATATATGGACCATATAATCAAAGTTTAGTAAAAATTCAGAATTAAAATTTTAAAAGAGCTGATTAATAAATCAATTTTTAGATTACCTAATACCATGACTGATACACAGTGTTTATTAAATGTTAATTTAAAAATAAAAATAATGACTAGTATTTACTAAATGCCCATTCTATGCCTAGAACTATGATAATTATAATACATGTATTATCTTATTGTCCCAAGACAAACTTAGGAATTAACAACATGGACCAATAATCCCTGCCTAGGCTACCATCTAGTAGTGATCAATTTAACTTTTAATCAGAATTGTCACACTGGCACTCCAAGAAAGCTTTGCGAATTCTGTTATAGAGACAAAGTTATATTGCTCAATGCTTATTTAGAAAATAGCATGAAATCTTAAATTTTAATGGCATTTTAAACTATTTCTGCACATTTTAATATATTCTCTTTTGAGAAGTTGTGTTAATGAATCTGACTACTATGAAAATATATCGTCCAGGTGCGGTGGCTCACGCTTGTAATCCCAGCAGTTTTGTAGGCCGAGGCAGGCAGATCACAAGGTCAGGAGTTCGAGACCAGCCTGGCCAATATGGTGAAACCTCATCTCTACTAAAAATACAAAAATTAGCCGGGCGTGGTGGCAGATGTCTGTACTCCCAGCTACTCAGGAGGCTAGGCAGGAGAATTGCTTGAACCCGGGAGGTGGAGGTTGCAGTGAGCCATCCAGTCTGGGAGACAGAGGGAGATTCTGTCTCAAAAAAAAAAATGAAAAAAAATACATATATATCAAATTTTGTAGACAATGAGGAAAGTAATTTGCAAATGTTGCTTGCTATTTTTGAAAGAAAATATTATTTTTATTAAATTATTATGTAATTATCACCTAGAATTAAACACTGTTCAACTCAATGGTCATTATATTACAGAAGATTGAAATAATTTTCTTTTATAGATAGATAGGTGAGAGTAAGAAGAAGAGAAAAATTTGAAATACCTATTCGGATAAATAAGCAAAGAAAGAAGTTAAAACTGCCTGTTTACACAGAAAACTCTCAGTGTTCTCAAACCATGACTCATGAGCGCAAACCTGTTGGTATTTGGAAGTTTGGGCAACACACATATAACTTGTTTATAAATGGTTTCTATAGCACAACCCACATACCATCCAAAACCTCCATGCACTTGGAATTGAGGAAGAGATCTCATGAGACTTCACACTCAATTACAGAGTACTCTGAAGGGTGCATTTATGCTGGTTTTCTCAATTAATTATAGCAAGTGTCACCATTGACAGCTTACAGCAGTTAATTGAATTTGACAGGTTTACTTGAGAGCCCTTTTCACTGAATGCAGTAGGGAGTTGGGAAAGGAAAAGGGCTACCCAAAACAGAAACAGAAGACCCTGAAACAACAAAATAGTAATGAAATCAGCATTAGGTAGTTTGGGAATCTTTATTTCCAAAAAGAGAGAATGATCAGACAATCGGTGAGATGCCATTTCATTATTTTTATATTCTATTAGACTGTCCTATTTGCTTCTATTTTATAAATTTCTGTACTGAGATGTATAATTTTAGAGACTTTGATGTTATTTTAATAACTGCACAAAATTAAAATATTGCTCTTCCATCCTTCCTATTGGACACATTCAAAAGCCATAGGCACACAATTTTAAGTTCAAAATTAATTTCATTTTTTTTATTCACCTCACTTTAAAATTGTCTCCTCCTTCTGTATTTCTGATGCTTGTCAAAACATTAAAAAAAGAACAGTTGATCTAATTACAAATCTCATCTCTGACATTGTTTTCTTTCACAAGCCTTTCACTAACAGCATTCAGTAATTCCCATTGCTTCTATTGCTAAGTAGCTCTAGAATCCATTCTAAACTCATTGCCATTTCTCTAATTCAGACCCTCATTATATTCGTTTATTTAATAATAATATATTTTTCTAAAATCCTCTCATTCTATATTCCTGTTTTCATTTTCATATCCTCTGTGTGTTCCTGCCTTGAGTCCAATCTTTATAACATTCTTAATGTGAATTATTTTCTAAAACGCAAATTTGATTGTTATTTCTATCTCTAGGAAAGTGATAGACCAATTATTATATTAAGTTTAATTCATTAAATTTGAAATTTAAATAGATACATATAGGTACATATAAGCTACTGTATTGAACAGTACAGTTCAAGGAGGATCCTCTAAAAATGCAAAATAAAATATAAACATTAAACTTGAATCTTGAAGCATTCCACTTACCCAAGGTAAAGCAGAAAAAGAGAAACAGAGGAATTCAAAGTATACAGAGATATATACTAAACAAATAACAGAATGGTAGAAACAAATTCAACAATATCAACAACTATGTTTAATGTAAATGGGCTAAACATGCTACTAAATGTTAGACATTTTGAGACCGGATTTTTAAAAAAGAGCTCAACAGTTATATGGTGACTATAATCCATGTACTTTAAAGATAAAGTCTTAGGTGGAAAGTAAAATGATGAATAAAAGATATATAATGTAAACAATAATCACATGAAAGCTGGACTGTTTCAACAAAAACAAGTGAATTTTCAAGACAGGAAGATAATTAGCGATAAAGAAAACAATTTGATAAAGAGTAATTTTAAAAAAAAGAAGACACAATAACCATAAATGTGCATACTTCCAATAGCAAAGCTTCAAAATACATCAAGAGAACACCAAAAGAACTGATAAGATACATAGACAATCTGTAGTCATACCTAGATATTTTAATACCCATATTTTAGTAATTAATAGGATAGAAAATAAAATTAATAAGTTTATAGAAGTTTTGAATAACACCATCACCCACCTTGGCCTAATAAATATTTTAAAAAATTTTAAATAAATATTTTTAAAGTGACACATAATTGTGCATATTGATGGGGTACAATGTGATATTTTGATACATGTATACAATAAGTAATGGTGAAATTAGGGTAATTAGCATACCTATCACCTCAAAACTTTCTTTGTGTTGGGAACATCCAAAGTCCTCTCTTCTAGCTATTCGAAAAAATGAAATAATTATTGTGTACTATATTCACTCTACAGTGCTATAGAACACTTGAACTAGTCCTCCAACTTAGCTATAATTTTGTATCCATAACCAACCTTCCTAAACACTCTTCTCAGCCACTAGTAACCACTATTCTGCTCTCTACTTCTATGAGATCAACTTTTAAGTTTCTACGTAGGACTTAGAACATGTGGTATTGATCTTTCCACACTTAACTTATTTCACTTAACATAATGTCCTGCAGGCCCATCCATGTTGCTGCAAATGACAAGACTTCATTCTTTTTATGGCTGAATGGTATATATGCCACATTTTTTAATCCATTCATGTGTTGATGAACATTAGGTTGACTGCATATCTTGGCTAAAGTGGATAGTGCTGTAATAAACATGGGAGTGCAGATATCTTTTTGACAAACAAATTTCTTTTCCTTTGTATATATACCCAATAATAGGATTGCAGGATCATATGGCAATTCTATTTTTATCTTTCTGAGGAACATCCATACGAATTTGTATTCCCATCTATCATGTATAAGAGTTCCTTTTTCTCTGCATCCTCATCACCATTTTTTATACTAATGGCCATTCTAACCAGAGTGAGATGATATCTCATTGTGGTTTTGATTTGTTTTCTTTCAATAATTAGTGATGTTAAACATGTTTTCATGTAGTTGGCCATTTGTATGTTTTCCTCTGAGAAATGTCTATTCAGATCATTGGAACATTTTTGATCAATTTTTCCTTTTTACTTTTTTGCTGTTGAGTTGTTTGAGTTACCTATAGGGGATATTAACCAATTATCAGATGAATAGTTTGCAAATATTTTCTCCCATCCTTCAGGTTGTCTCTTAGCTCTATTGATTGTTCTTTTGTTCTGTAGAACATTTTTAATGTGATATAATCCCACTATTTTTGCTTTTGTTACCTGTGGTTTTTAGGTCTTAACCATAAAATCCTTGCTAAGATCAATATTTTAAAGCAGTTCACTTATGTTTTATTCTAGTAGTTCCATAGTTTCCAAGTCTTTCATCTAGGTATTTATTTTGAATTGGTTTTGTGTATGGTAAGAAATGGAGGAATAGATTTGTTCTTCTGCATATGGATATCCAGGTTTCTCAACACCATTTATTCAAGAGACTGTCCTTTCCCCAATGTTTTTGGCACCTTTATTGAAAAGCAGCTGGCTATAATATGTGGAACTGTTTCTGGGTTCTCTTTTCTGTTCCATTGGTCTACACATCTGTTTTCATGCCAATACCATGCTGTTTTGACTACTATAGCTTTGTAGCATAATTTGAAGTCAGGTAATGTGATGCCTCTAACCATGTTTTTTTTTTTTTTTTTTTTTTTGCTCAATGTTGCTTTGGCTACTTATAGTATTTTCTGGTTCCATATACACTTTAGGATTTTTTTTTTTCTTTTTCAGTGAAGAATGTCTTTGGTATTTTTACAGGGATTGCATTGGATCTGTAGATCATCTTAGGTAGTATGGTCGTTTTAACAAAATTTATGCTTTCAATCTATAAACATAGGATGTCTTTCTATTTGTGTGTGTCTGTGCTCTTCAACTTTTAAAATCAATATTTTACAGTTTTCATTGTAGAGATCTCTCATCTCCTTGGAAAATTTCTTCCTACATTTTTAAATTTATTTTGTTGCTATTATAAATGGCATTGCTTTCCTGATACTTTTGTCCACTAGTTCATTGTTGGTATACAGAAATGGTACTGATTTTTATATACTGATTTCGCATCCTGCAAATTTACTGAATTCATTTGTCAGACCCAAGAGATTTTTGATGGCTCCTTTAGATTTTTCTATTATATGATCATGTCATCTGCAAACAGAGACAATTTACTTTCTTTTTTCCAATTTCAATATGTTCTATTTGCTCTGGTTGGGACTTTCAGTATTATGTTGACTAAGAGTGGTAAAAGTGGGCATCCTTGTTTTGTTCTAGTTCTTAGAGCAAAAGCTTTCAACTTTTCCCCATTCATTATGATGTTGGCTGTGAACTTGTCATATATGGCCTTTATTGAATTTAGGTATGTTTCTTCTAAAGCTAATTTGTTGAGTGTTTTTATCATGAAGAAATGTTGAATTTTATCAAATGCTTTTTCTGCATCTATTGAAATGATTACATGATTTTTATTCCTTATTCTGTTGATATGACATATCACATTATTGATTTGTGTATACTGGATCATTCTTGCATCCCTAGGAAAGTCCAACTTGATCACAGTGTACAATCTTTTTTATGTGCTTATGGATTTGGTTTGTTGGTATTTCCTTGAGGATATTTGCACCTATATTCATCAGAAATACTGACCTCTAGGTTTTTTCTCATTGTTATTGTTGTTGCTATTGGAGTGTCCTTTCCTGGTTTTGGTATCAGGATAAAGCTTGTCACATGGGATGAGTTAGAAAGAATTCTCCATCATTCAATATTTTGAAATAATTTCAAAAATGTTATTAATTTTTCTCTAAATGTTAGGTAGAATTTGCCAATAATGTCATCTTGTCCCAGGCTTTTCTTTGTCAGAATCCTCTTTTCTTTTTTACTGATTCAATCTTATCAGTCATTATCGATCGGTCTGTTCAAGTTGTCTATTTCTTCCAGGTTCAATCTTGGTACGATGTATGTGTCCAAAAATTTATAAATTCCATCTAGGTTTTCCATTTTTATTTAGCATATAGTTGTTCATAATCGTCTGTAATGATCCCTTGTAGTTCTGTGGTATCTGCTGTAATGTCTCATATTTCATTTTAGATTTTATTTATTTGGTTTTGCTTTTGTTATTCTTTCCTTAGGTAGTCTAACAGCTTGTTGATTTTATTTATCTTTTCAAAAAACAAATTTATTTAATTGATTGCATTATTTTTGTCTTTATCTTACTTATTTCTGCTCCGACTTTTATTATTTCTTTCCTTTTACTAATTTGGAGTTGGGTCTGTTTTCACTTTTCTAGTGTCTTCAGTTGCATCATCAGGTTGTTCAAAACCTCTCTAAGTTTTTGATGTAGGTCTTTATTGGTATAAACTTCACTCTTAGTACTACTTTTGTTGTATTCCATAGGTTTTAGCATGTTGTATTTCTGTTTTTGTTTCAATAAATTTATTTACTTCCTTCTTAATTTCTTCCTTGACACATTGTTGTTTAGGAGATGTTGTTTAATTTTTATGTATTTGTGTAGTATTCAAAGTTTTTGTTATTGATTTCCAGGTTTATTTTATTATGGTCAGAAAAATACTTGATATAATTTTAATTTTTCTTAAATTTATTAATAAATACTTTTTTTGGGGGGCTAGTATGTGGTTTATCCTGAGAGATGTTCCAGGCACCAATGAGAAGAATATGTATTCTGCTGTTGCTGGATGGAATGTTCTGTACATGTTTTTTAGGTCCTTTTTTTTATACTGCAGATTAAATCTTATGTTTGTTGGTTTTCTGCCTAGATGATCTGTCGAATCCTGAGAGAAATCTTCTGTGAGAAGATTCTTCTAATGGGCACACCCGTGTATGCAAATTAATGCTATTCTTTACTATTTTTAGAATTCCCTGTCTTTGACTTTTCACAGTTTGACTATTATGTGCCTCAGAAAGGATCATTTTAGTTTGAAACTATTTGGAATCTTTGAGCTTCCTGAATTTAGATGTCCATATGTCTTCCAAGACCTGTGAAGTTTTCAGATATTATTTCATTAAATAGGTTTTCCAAGCCTTTTCCCATCTCTTGTCTTGAAACTCTAATTAAAACATTTTTTCACTTAATGGTATCCCATAGTCCAATAGACTTCCTTTATTCTATTGTATTCTTTTTTATATATGACTGGATGATTTTATTTTTATTTTATTTTTTGTTATTATTATACTTTAAGTTTTAGGGTACATGTGCACAATGTGCAGGTTAGTTACATATGTATACATGTGCCATGCTGGTGTGCTGCACCCATTAACTCGTCATTTAGCATTAGGTATATCTCCTAATGCTATCTCTCCCCCCTCCCCCCACCCCACAACAGTCCCTAGAGTGTGATGTTCCCCTTCCTGTGTCCATGTGTTCTCATTGTTCAATTCCCATCTATGAGTGAGAACATGCGGTGTTTGGTTTTCTGTCCTTGCGATAGTTTACTGAGAATGATGATTTCCAATTTCATCCATGTCCCTACAAACGACTTGAACCCATCATTTTTTCTGGCTGCATAGTATTCCATGGTGCATATGTGCCACATTTTCTTAATCTAGTCTATCATTGTTGGACATTTGGGTTGGTTCCAAGTCTTTGCTATTGTGAATAGTGCCGCAATAAACATACGTGTGCATGTCTCTTTATACTGGATTATTTTAAAGAATTTTATTCATTGAGTTCTTCAGCTTCAAGATTTCGTTTGGTTCTTTTTAAATATCTATCTCATCGTTGAATTGTTTATTCAGATGATAAGTTGTTTCCCAGAATTTGTTAAACTGTCCATCTGCATACTCTTATATTTTTCTGAGTTTTCTTAATACTATTATTGTGAATTCCTTTTCAGGCAATTCATAAACTTTCATTTCTTCCCAAAGAAGAACTGGTATAATTGTCAGTTAATAGAGAATTATTGTGCTTCTTTAGTGGTGTCATGCTTCCTTGCATTTTTATGTTTCTTGTATCCGTATATTTGGCAGAATAGTCATATCTTCCAATTTTGTAGAGTAGTTTTTGTGGGAAAAGACTTTTACCTTCAGATGTGTCCTAGATTGTTGGTCGGGTAGGGTAAAACCAATGGTTGACTTCATTTTGGGTCAGTGCCATAGTGCAGTTTTGTGCTGTTTCTTCAGCTATAGTTACTGTCAGTGATACATGTGCATGCTTCAGTAGCTTAGGCTGCAGAGGTTTGTGTGGCTGGTCCATCTATTTTGGTTATACTCTTCTGGAGGTGGAGTGGCAGTCCAGCCCATACTTCAGGGAAGCATGAGGCTGGTCAGCCTGTTGCTTGGCTAAGATACTACCCCGGTGGTAAGTGGGCACCAGGCTTTTACATGGTCAGTGGAATCATGAGTTGGTTACTTGGTAGCTTGTCTTGGGTGCTCTAATAGACATATAGAGTACTTCATCAAACATGAAGAATACACATTTTTTTCAAGTGCATATGAAAATGTTAATGAAGATAGAGCCATAAAATGTTTCTGAACAATTTCAAAACATTGAAATATTATAGTATATATTTTCTTGCCACAGTAATATTAAATTAAAAATAAATTACTACATCTATGGACACAAAATTTACTAAGCATAAAATAAAATTAATAACAATTTGTACAAAATAAAAGGAACTCATTAAAAGATACAGTTAAAAAATGAAGTCACAAATTCATAGAAATTTATTTGTGAGACACATCTGATAAAAGGTGAATCAAGAATTAAACAGTTATTATAAATTTATGAAAATAAAAAATAAAAACAGGCAAAACCTTTGAACGAGTATTCCATAAAGATGATATACAAATCATCATAAATAAACACACTTTATGGTCATTAGATATGAAATCTTCTCCATATAATTACACCATTACTGGTTAGGAAAATATAATTTAAAATCTCACTGAGATACCAGAACATCTAAAATGACTAACATAAAAAAAGATAGCACTAAATGTTGGCAAGGATGTAGAAGAACATCTCTTACATTACTAATAGCATTGCACATCATACAATCAATTTGAAAAAGAGTTTTCAATTTCTAATAAAATAAGACCCAGCAATATGACTGCTCAGTATTTATCCAAAGAAACTAAAATGTATATATTCACAAAAAAGTGTATAAAATGTTTGTATACCTTTTTTGAAACAGAATAAAACTGGAATCAGTGCAATTATTTACCAACCAGAGATAGATAAACTAACATTTTAGTCATACAATTAAATACCAATAATAGATATAAATTAATAAATAAAAATGCATTACTGATACATGCAACATTTACACCACGGAAAGACTCAAAAATATTTTGTTGAATAAAGAAAGCTAGACACTAAAAATAGACATGAACCCATTTATATAAAGTTTGAGTGGAGGCTAACCTAATCTGTTGTGATACAATTTAAAAGAGTGGTTTCTGTGGTTGTTGGAAAGGAGACACAAGAGAACTTTCTGAGGTAATGGAAATATTTTATGCCTTGATTTTGATGGTGTTTGAGTACATATATATATTAAAACTCAATATTGTATGCATTTAGTTCTATGCAGATTTTACCTCGATGCAAAAATATTGAATTTTTAACACCCTGATGTTAAAGAAAAAATTGTAATTAGCCCATAAAAATTTTCACATTTACTTGGAATAAAAGAAATAAATGCAAAATCCAAAGAAATATATTATTTTTACATACTTAATAGATTAATTTACATTAAATTAGTGGAATATTAAATTTATATACTCCTTATGAAAAACATGTACCTTGATTCAGTAATTCAACCTTTACAAATAATAAATTATTCAGGAAAATTTTGATATCATGTATATCAATGTGGCATTTTTTATAATAGTAAATTGTAAGCAACTGACATTTCCCAAAATAGAATAACTGCATTGATTAAATAGGTGGCAAACCATTTGTCTAGTCTTTGAAGACTAGGTTTTTTTAAAGTATATTTTATTATTATGAAAAAATATTCCTAGTACAATGTAAAAGAGAAAAAAGTTCATAGTTTAAAAATATATTCAGTAATGTTGCTACTTTAAAAAATACACATTCAGATATGTTACAAATAAAAAGCAACTGTAGCAACACATTCGTCATGTCTCTTGGGTAATAGAATTACAGTGAATTTTGTATAATTTTCTATATACTTTTGTGTTTTGCGATTTTTTCAATATATTATCTTTATAAATGCTTAATGTATAGACTATCTTAAATTTTTACATTTTAAAATGGCTTTAGTTTACTATCTCTTGCTGAGATTCTCTTTAGAGCAAATACTCTTTAGAAATTTGTCACTGACCATTTTTTAGGCAACCTGTTGTGATAATACATTGCATTAGTTTCCTGGCAGTTAGAAAGATACATACATATATGTGTGTGTGTGTGTGTATATATATACATATGATCTCTTTCTTAATCATCTCTATCTATCTGTATATATATCTCATCACACACACACACATATATACACATACGAATATATATGTGTGTATATATGTGTATATATGTGTGTATATATGTATATATACACATACGTATATGTGTGTGTATATATGTGTGTATATATGTATATGTGTATATATGTATATACGTATATAGGTATATTTGTGTGTATATACGTATATATACGTGTGTATATATGTATATATGTGTGTATATACGTATATATGTGTGTATATGCGTGTATATACATATATATACGTGTATATGGGTATGGTATATATGTGTGTATACGTACATATATACGTATATATTTTTAGGATCTCTTTATATATATATATATATATATAAAAAACCTGATTTTAAATGGGCAAATGACCTAAATAGACATCTTTTCAATGAAGTCATTAAAATGGCCAACAAGTATATGAAAAAGGGCTAACATCACTATCGGGAAATGCAAATCTAAACCACAATGAGATGTTGCCTCTATCTATCTATCATCTATTAGATATCTATTATCTCGCTATTATTGAAAAGACAAGAAAACAAATGTTAAGGACGTGGAAAAAAGGGACCCCTCACACACCATTGCTGGAAATGTAAATTGGTAAAGTCATTGTGTAAAACATTATAGAGGTACCTAAAAATTAAAAATAGAACGACCATATCTAGCAATTCCAATTCTGAATACATATTCAAAGGACAGGAAATCAGTATCTCAAAGACATACTTGCACCCCTAGTTTGTTGTAGCATTATTCACAATAGCCAAGACTGGGAACAACGTAAGTGTCTGCCAATGAATAATGGAAAAAGAAAATGTGGTGTATATATACAGTGGAATATTATTAAACTATAAAAAGAAGGAAATCCTGCCATTTGCAACAATCTGGATCATTATACTAAGTAAAATGAGCCAGCCACAAAAAGATACTGTATGACCTCACTTATATGTGAAAACTAAAAAAATTAAACTTATAGAATCAGAGTAGAATGGTATTTGTCAGAGGCTGGGAGTTAGGGAAAATGGGGAGATACTGGTCAAAAGGGTACAAAAATTCAGTTATAAGATGAATAAAATATAATATTCTAATATATAGCATGATGACTTTAGCTAATAATAATGTATTCTTTATTTGAAATTTCTGCAATAGTAAATCTTTGGGAAAGATCCTTGCTATACACACTCAGACAGACACACACACACAAAGATAATTGTGTGATTATATATGTTAATTAATTTAATTGTGGTAATCACTTCAGTGTATACATGTATCAACTCATGTCGTATAACTTGAATATATACAATTTTCATTTGTCAGTTATACCTCAATAAAACTGAAAAATAGTCAAATGTCTATGTTTATATATAAAGCAATAGGCATTCAACGAAAAATTTTTCTAATAGTTACTTATAATTTAAGTTTTCTTATTATGAAGTTGGCCTCCTTTTGACATCTGAATATTCTGTGTACAGATATAAAATATTTTATTTTTAATGCAGATTTTAGTATTGTATTCAAGAGCAATTATTTATGACAAATAACCTCCAGTCATTATTTAGAATTTTTCTTCTACTCACAGTAACATTTCTAGGTAGAGCACAGAAAATAGTTGACCTTGAGTTGATCTTTCCATTAATGAATTAGTTACTTAGCATTTATTCTATTTGAACTGACAGCAAGAACCTTTTTTCTGGAATTATAAGAAAACTATTTTTTAAAAAACTTTCTATAACATATGCAGGATCCATAAAACTTACTGACTGCCATGAAGACCAAATATTTATATGATGTTCTATGAAAGGAATGTGAAGAGGCAGATATTAAGATATTAGTTATTTGTTATGAACTGCAGATGGAGAGTGTTGCAAATGAGAAGAATTAGATGTAGAAATTGTATAAACAAATAATAGTTTAAATTTAATGATCTTGGTAAAGATGTTATATAATCATAGTAATCTATGGTATTTAATAGAATTATTTGCATTAATATGGATGTGTTTTCAAATGCAAAACCTCAGTATTGACTGATTTAAAAAATAAGTGAACTTATAAATGAGAAATCCTAAGATGGATTTTCAATATAAAATTATCTGTTAGTGAAAAGAGATGAAGACAATGGATCACTAGTGCTATAATACAACAGCTAATTTAATAGGGAAAAAAGCAATCAATATGAATTTATTTTATTTAATATAAACTGGAAGATGTTATTTGTATTCTTTTATGTCAAATTTTTATGGCAGATTGCACATACTGAAATTGTTTTTACTAAAAAAGTTCTGATGAAATATATCATCTATTTTATTTTATTAGCACATGACTGAGCTAGTAAAGAAATAAATAGACATTTCCAAGATCAGAAGTAAAAACATTTCTAAGTCTGAGGCTACCAAGGAGCTTCAGCCAATCCCCAGTACTTCTGTATTAATGACTTCACACAGCACAGAAGGTAAATACTAGGCCTTGAACAGCATGGAAAATTTGAACAAAACCTCACATACAAGCTCTGGTAGATTTCATGTTGAACCTAAAATTCATACATTAAGCCATAATATTTAAACAAATCATTCATGGGGATAAATGTGCTCCAAATGAAGCAGGACATTTAAAAAACTCAATACTCTTCTCACATCTAAGTGCAGCACAAGTTAAACAAAATGGAAGAAACATGGCTGGAAATACAGTTTACCAAAATTGACCCATAGCCATTAAAAGTTCAGAGAGGTAAACTTTCAGAGGAGAGGTAAATTATTATTAAATGGTATCTCTCTCTCTCGCATGCACACACACACACACACACAATTCACCAATTTACCAGGTCCAGATGTTTTTACAATGCCAAACTTCAAACACCAGTGAATCCCAATGTTACATAAATTGTTCCAGAAAATAAAAATGGTGAAAAACCTCAAATTTACATATTAAACCTCAAATTTACATTTAAAATGTAGCATTGATACCCATACTTGATAAATTTTGCCAAAAATGATACAAGAAAATGGAAAGAAAGCTAACCTATCTCACTTAACAAATATCAGTGTAAAAACCCTAAATAAAATATCAGCACATATATTAGAGCAGTACATTGAGAATTTCTTACAGCAAAACCATCTAGGATTTTACCCTAGGAATACAAGAGTGAAAGGACAATTCTATATTATGATATAAATTAATATATTTCATCATATTCATTGATATAAAAACAATCATAAAATGCAACTCTCATCCTTGATTGAAAAAAAAAATAAAAATAGGAATTCATAGATACTTTATATGTGTGTCTATTCAATTTATCCAATACAATTAGAAAAGAGATAAGAATTTGAGGCAGAAATTTGGAAAAAATAAAACTATCCCTATTTCCACAAGAACTAATAATATACCTGAAAAATATTTGATAATCATAGAACTAACTCAAGGCAAACAATTCCCAAAGTAACCAAATATACAATTAGCATAGTAGCCTACATATACTCAAACAAAAATTAGTTAGGAGATAAGACAGAAGGGAAAACTCTTCTAATACTAGCAGTATTCCAAAAATAAAAGAAAGAAAAAAAAAACATTTAGGAATAAAATTAGAAAAAGAAGTGCAAAGTCTATATAAGAAAAGCCATAAAAAACTCAAATCATATAAAAATAGCTTTAAGCAACTGAAAATGCATTCTTTGGATGAAATGCATTGTCATATTGGGAGGTTAGAAAACAGTCCACGTGATCACTCTAATTCAGACACCAACTGAAGAGTTAGGGGTCCTCAAGACCACCCTTACTTCGCACATCAATTGCAAGTATTGGGGTACTCAAGACTACCTTCAGCTTTGATAATTGAATAGAAGGACTCACAAAACTCACAGAAAGCTGTCAATACTCATAGTTATCATTTGTTACAGTGAAAGGGCATGCACTGAAATCAGCTAAGGGAAGAGACCCACAAAGCGGAGTCCAGGAAAGCTCCAAATACAGAGTTTTCAGTTGTCCTTTTCCAGTAAAGTCATGTACAACATTAACACTATGTTACAGTAGGCATTAAATATTGACAGCCAAGGAAATTCACCTGAGTCTCGGTGTCCATAATTTTTATTGAAGGTTGACCTCAGTCTCTATCCCCTCTGCAGTTCAACCTGATATTGCATGACCCAATGCCCCCAACCTAAGTCATGTCCTAGAATTTGAAGGCAAAGGTCAGACCTCTTTTTGGACAAGGTTGAATTGTTTACTATGGAAACATATATGCTAATTTTTTCTAAGTTAATTTATATATTTTGATATAATGCCAATAAAATATCAACATTCTTTTTCTGTGATTAGGGAACAGTCAGTTCTAAATTATATAGGGAAAATGGACATTCGATAAATTCTAGAAAAACTATCAAAATGAAAGCAATGAGGACAGTTGACCCCTGACAAATATAGAACACCCTTGATAGTATACTCTCTGGTACTAGTCACAAATGTCTTTGTAAGTCAAAATTTAAATTAACTAAAAGTAAATAAAATAAAAATTCAGTTTATCAGTCATATTGGCCATATTTCAAGTGGCTATCATTTTGCACAATGCAGCTATGAAACATTTCCATTATCTCCTAAAGTCTACTGGATTGTATTGCCTTAGAGCTTCTATATTAAGCAATATTGCTTCAAGAGTAGAGAGAGGCACAAAACAGAAATCAAAATAGACTGACCCACCCAGTAATATGGATATTTAATTTGTGATAAAGATGAAATATCAAGCCAATGCTATAATAATATTTAATAAATGGTATAAATCAGTTGAGCAGCCATTTAAGAAAATGTATAATTGGATCTGTACCTCAAATCATAAAGAATCAAAAGAATGCATATATACACAGCATGGGTAGATTCACCTGGGACCTGGATATGGGTAATGACTTTCTTACTGTGATTAAAAATCAAGATGTACTAAAAAAATAAAATAAAATCAGACACCACTTAAACCCAATGATCGAAATTAGCATAATCAATTTTGTACCAATTTCAGTATAAACTGAAATCCTGTGACTTTTAATGCAATACACTGGGAAGCAGATGGCATCATATAGGTCTTATCTATCAAAAATGCTTTACTTACATCCAATCATAACTACATAATTTGAAAAATCTATATTGAGAAATATTCTGCAAAAAAATTGGCAAGGATTGTAAAAAATGAAAACACCATAAGAATAAGGGTAGGCTTTTAGATTAAAGGATATTAAAGAGGCATGACTAATAAATTTATGTTTGATCCTTGATTATACCAAATAAAAGCTGAAAATGATATAACTAACATTACTGAACTAAGAAAACTTCAGTACATATAGTAGATAATATTAATCAGTTAACTTACTTGAGTATGAAAATTACACTGAAATTATATATTCTTGGAAGTTACATGCTAAAGTATTTAACAATGAAGAATTTTTAGGTCTGTTACTCACTGAGTAATGGCTAAAGCAGTCATTTATCGATTGTATCGCTTAGACTTTTCTATTCCAAGTGACCCCAAACTTAATGGCTTAGTGTAACGATCAATTATTAACTCATAAATTTCTGGCTGCCAATAAGGAAAAGGCTCAGAAGGATGATTCTGCTCATTTTCCTGAGCTCAATCATAATGGAGTCAGTCACCTGACATTTCTTCTGGGAGTGGATGATCTGGGATCACTGTATTCACATGCCTAGTGCTTTGTAGGCTATTGGTTTGAGCACCTTAATTATGCTCTACTTGTACTTTGTGAAGGTTAGCTGGAGTATATTCCTATCATAGCAGATTTCCAATAGGAGGAGAGTGGTAGCTTCTAGGAGTTCATGCCCTAGATTGAAGACTCACATGATGACACTTCTGCTGCATTCCATGGATCAAAGCAAGACAAAAGACCACCCCAGATTCAAGCCGTTGGGATACCAACTTTGCCATTGATATGAGGAGCTGGAAAGTCTTTTAAACACACTTTATCTGTGTCTATCCATCCATCCATCCATCCATCCATCCATCCATCCATCCATCCATGTACATATTCATCCATCTATCTATTTACAGACAAAACAACTGCACACTCTTAGCAATTTGTCAACCTGAGTAAAAAGTGTATGGTTGTTTACTATAAAGTTCTGCAGGATTAAAATCTTAAAAAAATGTATTATTGGGAAAAAAAGATGAAACAAGATAAAAATATCTTGTCACCTCTTATTTTTTTTCTGCTTACCTTCTTTTGCTCCCTGTTCCCACATAAGACAAAACTGTCCTGAAATTCTGATTTTGAGGTTCCAGTGAATTCCCATACAGGAAGGTCCATCCATGTAAAAGAAGATGTGATTTGCATGGATGAAATCTTCATATTACTCTCATTCATTTTCCATTCAGAATGACCTCACTAAGTTTATGTAAGATGTTTTTGGAGAGATTTCTATAACAATTTTGCTAACAATTTAAAATATTTCTATTTTCTATTAACCATAATATTTTTCCATATCAAAAACAATCAGACCATCAATGAGCTTGTTCTTTTCATCCTCAAAGTAAATTTATTCATGTTTACCTACCATTATCTGAGTTTTTTCTCAGACGCTGTGAAATTTAGTCCAAAAGTCTCTGCAATTTTAATTTATTACCATTATACACATTTCTATCTTCTATAACTTACACTTTCTATAATGGTAAAAGCAGAATTGATGTGGTTGTTACTAGATTAATTTCTGTGCACTTGTCTCAATTATTTTTCTTAGCCATTACTTGGAAGTCTATATAGTTTATATTCCACTGTGTAGCAGTATGTACTCTGTCAACTTAGTTATGTTAAAACTGTTGCCTGGAATTTCATATTTTATATCCTCCAGCCTAGTGATGCAGGATTTTTCTCAGCCACTTTGCCAACCAGGGACCTCCACAATTAGCAACACCCCCTTGCTACCCAGGCCTCACTCAGGCCGGGCCTGCCACTGGAGGAACCCCGCCCACTTGGCCTGTGGTATAACTTGTACTTGCGTTTGGTGGCTCTCACACTCTTGTCCCTCATCCAAGCAGAATGAGGATACACTGACAGTTCAAAGAGTGAGGAGGGCAGGGAAGACTTTTATTGAGTGACAGAACAGCTCTCAGTGGAAAGGGGCCACAGGCGTGTTTCCTCACCCATCTACTCAGGTGGGTTTCTCCTCCAGTGTGGCTGCATCCAGGAATTTTATGGACTCAGAATGGGGAGTGCATGCTGATTGGCTTTGGGTATGCAAAAAAGGTTAAAGAGAAGACATGGTGCAAAGGTGGGCACAACTATAGAAAACCAATTAGGAAAGGGTAGGTATCTGTAAAAGAGGCGAAGGGTGGGGATCACTCAGAGGAAAGCCTGCCAAATGGGAAGACAGGTTCTTAATCCAGTCTGTGGATTTGACTTGTAGTTTGGCTTTCAGGCTTTAAACTGTCTTCCTTGGAGGTGGGGTTTCACTGAGGACCTGTCCCTATCTACCTAGGCATATGACTGCCTCCTGTCACTGTGATTAGAGTTAGCCAAAATAAGAAATTGTTTCACATTTAGAAGACAGAAGTTAAGCAGCTACCATTACTCTTTGAAGGTAATTAAATTGAATGCTGTGACAGACAAAAAGAGTTGGTTCTGTCTTGTGTTACTCTGTGTTCAGCTCTTCTCACTGCCAGCCCTGTGGCTGAAAAGAAACTGAAGCCCACAGTCAGATGTTCTGCTGAAGACCTTTAAAAGCAGGATTTATGCAATGTGAACAATTTCCCCTAATATTTTCCCTTTACTTCTCTGATGTTTCCATTTTATTTGGCAGCTCTACGTTACCGGCTTCCCAGAATCCCCTGCAACTCCTGACATTTTTGCATAAATCGTTATTTTAGTAGGACTGATTTGTGACTTTTCCCTGATCTCCCAAATCTCCCTTAGATTTTTTTCTCCCCAGTCTCTCCCACAATTACATAAAACTTTATTCTTATAATAAATCTATAATTTGTCATTCTCATGGCAGATATATTTTAACGTTTAAACTCTATCATTGCAATTATTTTATAAACAATAATGAAATGTCTCAGAGTCTTACATGTTGGTTTGCAAGATTCTGTACGATGTAAAATTAAGGCAGTTGTTCTATTTTTACATTTATCAGATTCCTTCGAAGTATGGTTATTCACACTGTATGCTATTTATTTATGGGAATAGTTGTGAAAATTTCCTTTCCATAAATCTAAGATGTAGTTTCAGCATAAAATTATGTAATTTAATGAATCTTATTCCAAGTGCAATACGGGTTTGGAAACTTATCTTTGTAAAACAAATAATTAGTTATGGAAATTTTCACTTGATAATTAGAAAAGGAGTCAAAGTTCATTTTACAAAGGCTTAATAATTCTTTTTACTTTAGATAATTTAAACAAAAGAAAGTCTTTTGGTGTTAAGCCTAATTAATTTTTTCTCTTTTGCAGTATACATTTCTTTGTAATTTTTCAAGATCGTAGT
Organism: Pongo pygmaeus; assembly: GCF_028885625.2. NCBI lineage: Eukaryota > Metazoa > Chordata > Mammalia > Primates > Hominidae > Pongo > Pongo pygmaeus. Next base: position 45,029,208 of record NC_072388.2, on the reverse strand, counting down.
TAAAACACATTGAATAATACCTTTATCTCAACAGAGGATATAATAAATGGTAGATTTACACTTAAAAGCAAAAGCTCTGTTTTCAGTAAGGTAAGATTCAGCTCCCTTCTTTGTATTTCAATTCCCAGTTCTTTGCAGTTTCCTCTCCTATACAAGTATTCATTATCACAGGGAGGAAGTCTTGTCACATGCAGTGACAAATTGTTTCATTTATTTAAGATAGAACCTTTGTATTTCACTCCGTATGCTAATTCAAACACATCTTTAATGATTAGGAAAAGATAAAATCCTTACTTACTGGGAGCAGAAATTTCTGTGTTCACAGGTTTATAAGCAAACCACATACTGAGTGTCCTGCTACCTGAACAACAGTCTCCTTTTAATCAGTAAATCATTATGCCAATAACAGCATCAACAACAAAAAGTTGTATGGTATTTTGAGATTAGTTTCAAATCTTGCTTTGCACATTCACAAAGATAATACCAGAGAAAAGCCTACCACTCAACTGACTCAAAAAAATGAGACTTTAGGGAGTCAAAGAAGAAGAGTCTCATCTTTTATCTAAACCAAGACTCAAGCCACTTGGCTTATGAACCTGCCAAACTATGATTATCAACTCTTCCTTCACCAGTTTGTTACTAGTGGAAGGTATTTGAGATTCTAGTGGTGAATCCATCTGGGTCTGCAGCAACCTCAATTCTTGCCTACTTCAGAAGAAAGAATTCGACTTAGGGGCATAAGGCAGAAAAAGAGACTGAGGCCAAGTTTCAGAGCAGGAGTGGAAGTTTATTAAAAAGCTTTAGCACAGGAAAGAAAGGAAAGTGCACTTGGGAGAGAGCCAAGTGGTCCACCTGAAAAGCAAGTGCTCTGTTTAACCTTAATCCTACAACTTTATAGGCTGGCCCACCTCCAGTGTCTTGCCTGTCTTTCCCGTGATTCTTACTTTAGAATAGGCTCCCTGTATGTGCAGTGCACTCCTTATCCTTGGGAACCGAACCTGAGCAGTGTGTTTAGGAAATCGTATGCATGCCCATCTGAGGCTTTCTTCCTTTTTCCAGTGGAGTGCCCCTGGAAGCTCATACTCCAACATTCTGTCTCTTAATGAACATGCTTGGGCTTACTTACCCAATACCTGAGATTTTATTGGAAGCCCTTCTTGCTTCTCCCTGAGGCCTGCATTCAATTAACACTTTAATGTTAACAGCTGTGGATCAGCAGGAGATTGTCTCTCCCTGGTGCTAGCTACCAAATATTATTATTTTTAGAGAGGAAATGTGACAATCCTTGAATCATCACCTGATTGCCTGACATTCCTGGTGGGTGGGTGGGGACAGCCCTCTCCTGCCCTGATCGTGCCTGTCTAACAACCTGTAACAAGCTTAATCAATCTTGTCAAATGGTTGCTTCTCAAATATCAGAAATACAATCTATTAATATGACAAAACTAAGTTCATTGCTTACCCTGTTAAGGGAGAAAACCACCTGAAGAAGTTGGGGCAGTGTCTTGAAGAGTGATGCGTAAGGCGAGATGCACAAAAGAATGGAAAAGAAGCAAAAATGATCATAATTAGTTTTGGTGTATCTTAGTTTATAAGTTACCTACTTCAGTCTAAATCACAGTGTCATAAACATCACTTGAGATTTTTTTAAAAAATGAAACTATAGGAATAATGGCCTTCACATACCAAGATACATGATAAAAGAGGTAAAGCCTTACTGAGGTGTCTCTTCACTTGCCCTAAAGTATCTTCTTTCTATTACCTAGCAGCTCCTTTATTTAGCTTCTGGAGCTATCCATGCTGCCCTATGTCTGTTCCAAAGTCCATACCAGATCTTAGTAGAAAAAGCTGAGGTGCCGATGTTATCTCTTTTTTATCAAATATAATAAACATTCCTTTAGAGTGATAGATAGTGGCAAAGGAGAATTCAGCAGTGAATGGATTCCTAATTTTCCTTCCATACCTACCTCAAGAAGTCACCTCCCCTAGGAAATATTGGATCCTTCGCTTGAATTAGATATGCCTCCTATGTTCTCTCATGACATTTATAATTATCCAGTATCAAATTTTCTTATAACTATGTGTGTTTTTCTTTATATTCATTATCAGTCTGTTAATTCTTAAGAGTAAAATATGCGTAAGGAGGCTCTGTATCGACAATGTCAAGAAATGCTGGCTTAATGAATGAATGAAGTAATTCCTACTGAAATGTGAAATACAAACCCTTTCCTGAGAAACCTGCTAATAAAAAATATCTAATATTTGAAAGGGGGGAGCTTATAGCCAAATGTTGCCAGATAATCTTAAACAATTTTATTCATATTAAAAGGAATATAAAAAGCATGATTTTCAAATTGTTAAAAGTCATTCTAATAAAAATAATCACATGTTAAAATTTTAGTTTTATTTAAGAATCAACAGAAAGACAAGATGGGGGTTGATGATTTGGGATGACAGATCCAAAGGGGAAAGGAATACTGAATTAAAAATGTCAAGTTAGGTATAACTGATCAAATTTTTTTTATGGTAAAATCAAAGCCTTCAGGGTGTATATGTTCCCAACAAGTAAAAATTAAATCACAACTTATAATTTTTCTACAAATTAACCTCAAAAGTTAAATGTCTGTAAAAGATGTGGAATTTCAATCACATTTACTCAAAACATTAAGTTGTGATCTCTCAGACAATAGGAAAACTAGAAAGAAGCCTAATATGAAAACCCTCTAGAACAAAGGTATACAAACTTCTGCTCTGTAAATCATTACTAGCCTGCTAAAAGGTAGGAAACTCATTCCGGAATGTAAATTACTTAATCTCTAAACACTCTATTTTGTTTGGCTGACATTTTCTTCCTAGAAAGACTTTGTCAATTAAAGTTTATATCCTGGTACAAGTTTCTTGTCTCGTTTGAAACTAAATTCATCAGGTACCAGGAGACCAGAGGACAGAGGGAGCAGTGTTTCTCAAGCATCTTTTGCCTACTCCATGTATGAGCATGCTATCGTAAGTAGAATCAAACTAAAACCAAATTGTATCATAATCTTCTTGTCCCTAAGAACCACCTCAGATCCTTCAAGGGAAATCCAGGATACTACTGTAATGGGTTTACTGGTATCTCTGAAAAAACTATGTTCTAATCCTCTAATGTAACTTGCAAATGTTACCTTACTTGGAAAAAGAGTCTTTGCAGATGCAGTAAAGTAAGAATGTTGAGATAAATGTATCATCCTGGATTATCTTGGTAGGCCCTAAATCCAATGGCAATTGTCCTTACAAAAGACCCACAAAGGAATAAACCAACACAGAAAAGAAGTTGATATTAAGCTTAAGGCAAAAATTGGAGTTTGGCCTTAGGACAAGCAAGCTAGCAACTACTAGAAGCTGGCAGAGGCAAGAAATGTATTCTGTCCTAGACTCCCTGTGGGGAGTACAGCAATCCAGCTGGATTTCAGACTTCTGGAATCTGGAACTGTAAGAAAATAAACTTTATGTTTTTTTCAAGCCACAAAGTGTGTGCTAATTTGATATGGTAGCCCCAGGGAACTAATGCAACAATTCTTATATATTTTGTGGAATCTAAAAATCTGTGCAAATCATCAAGAGAACTCTTAATACTAGCCAAGACAGACACCTACCCACATGTATAAAAGACATGTATAAAAGACATGTTATACAACATGTATAAAAGACATGTTGACTTTGTGATGAATGTTCTGTTATGATGCCTTAAATAAACCTTAACTTTACTAATATAAGTGGCTTATTTCTTGGTGACATTAATTTGTGACTACTACCCAAAGAAAAATTCCATTATTACTGCCTTTTCATACTGAATTCAAACACTAACAACTATCAGGATTGGCCAACTTGAAATTTGATAAATTAGGCTGAAACATAAAGTTGCATTTTTTTCATTATACTTTAAGTTCTGGGATACATGTGCAGAATGTGCAGGTTTCTTACATAGGTATACACGTGCCATGGTGGTTTGCTGCACCCATCAACCCATCATCTACATTAGGTATTTCTCCTAATGCTATCCCTCCCCTAGCCCCCCACCCCCGACAGGCCCTGGTGTGTGATGTTCCCCTCCCTGTGTCCATGTGTTCTCATTGTTCAGCTCCCACTTATGAGTGAGAACACGCAGCATTTGGTTTTCTGTTCCCGTTAGCCTGCTGAGAATGATTGTTTCCAGGTTCATATATGTCATTGCAAAGGACATGAACTCTCCTTTATATGGCTGCATAGTATTCCATGATGTGTATATGCCAACATTTTCTTTATCCAGTCTGTCATTGATGGGCATTTGGGTTGGTTCCAAGTCTTTGATATTGTGAATAGCTGCAATAAACATATGTATGCATGTGTCTTTATAGTAGAATGATTTATAATCCTTTGGGTATATACCCAGTAATGGGATTGCTTGGTTAAATGGTATTTCTGATTCTAGATCCTTGAGGAATTGCCACACTGTCTTCCACAATGGTTGAACTAATTTACACTCCCACCAACAGCATAAAAGCATTCTTATTTCTTCACATTCTCTCTAGCATCTGTTGTTTCCTGACTTTTTCATGATCACCATTCTAACTGGTGTGAGATGCTATCTCATTGCGGTTTTGATTTGCATTTCTCTAATGACCAGTGATGATGAGCTTTTTCTCATATGTTTGTTGGCTGCATAAATGTCTTCTTTTGAGAAGTGTCTGTTTATATCCTTCATCCACTTTTTGAAGGGGTTGTTTTTTTCTTCTAAATTTGTTTAAGTTCCTTGTAGATTCTGGATATTAGCCCTTTATCCAAGGGAAACATTTTCTCCCATTCTGTAGGTTGCCTGTTCACTCTGATGATAGCTTCTTTTGCTGTGCAGAAGCTCTTTAGTTTAGTTAGATCCCATTTGTCAATTTTAGCTTTTGTTGCCATCACTTTTGGTGGTTTAGTCATGAAGTCTTTGCCCATGCCCATGTCCTGAGTAGTATTGCGTAGGTTTCCTTCTAGGGTTTTTATGGTTTTAGGTCTTACATTTAAGTTTTTAATCCATCTTGGGTTAATTTTTGTATAAAGTGTAAGGAAGGGGTCCAATTTCAATTTTCTGCTTATGGCTAGCCAGTTTTCCCAACACCATTTGTTTAATAGGGAATCCTATCCCAACTGCATGTTTTTTTTCAAGTTTGTCAAAGATCAGATGGTTGTAGATGTGTGGCATTATTTCTGAGGTTCTGTTCCATTGGTCTATATATTTGTTTTGGTACCAGTACCATGCTGTTTTGGTTACTGTAGCCTTGTAATATAGTTTGAAGTCAGGTAGCATGATGTCTCCAGCTTTCTTCTTTATGCTTGGGTATATACCCAGTAATGGGATTGGCTATACAGTCTCTTTTTTGGTTCCATGTGAAAATTAAAGTAGTTTTTTACTAATTCTGTGAAGAAAGTCAATGATAGCTTGATGGGAATAGCATTGAATCTATAAATTACTTTGGGCAGTATGGCCATTTTCACGATATTGATTCTTCCTATCCCTGAGCATGGATTGTTTTGCCATTTGTTTGTGTCCTCTCTTATTTCCTTGAGCAGTGGTTTGTAGTTCTCCTTGAAGAGGTCCTTCACATCCCTAGAAAGTTGTATTCCTAGGTATTTTATTCTCTTAGTAGCAATTGTGAATGGAAGTTCACTCGTGATTTGGCTCTCTGTTCATCTATTATTAGTGTATAGGAATGTTTGTGATTTCTGCATGTTGATTTTGTATCCTGAGACTTTACTGAAGTTGCTTATCAGCTTAAGGAGATTTTGGGCTGAGACGATGGGTTTTCTAAGTATAAAATCATGTCATCTGCAAACAGACAATTTGACTTCCTCTCTTCCTATTTGAATAGCCATTATTACTTTCTCTTGCCTGATTTTCCTGACCAGAATTTTCAATAGTATGTTGAATAGGAGTGGTGAGAGAGGACATCCTTGTCTTGTGCCGGTTTTCAAAGGGAATGCTTTCTGCTTTTGCCCATTCAGTATGATAATGCCTGTGGGTTTGTTATGGGAACTAAAAACACAGCACTAGGACTTCATGAAGCATACACAAGTATCAATAGCTGAATCAATCAATCGGAAGAAAGGATATCATTTGTCATTGCTTCTCTAGTTCTTTTAATTGTGAGGTTAGGGTGTCAATTTTAGATCTTTCCTGCTTTCTCCTGTGGGCATTTAGTGCTATAAATTTCCCTGTAAACACTGCTTTTGCTGTGTCCCACACATTCTGGTATGCTGTATCTTTGTTCTCACTGGTTTCAAATAACTTATTTATTTCTGCCTTAATTCTGTTATTTACCCAGTAGTCAGTCAGGAGTGGGTTGTACAGTTTCCATGTAGCTGTGTGGTTTTGACTGAGTTTCTTAATCCTGAGTTCTAATTTGATTGCACTGTGATCTGAGTGACTATTTGTTATGATTTCCATTATTTTCCATTTGCTGAGGAGTGTTTTACTTCCATTTATGTGGTCAGTCTTAGAATAAGTGTGATGAGGTACTGAGAAGAATGTATATTCTGTTTATCTGGGGTGGAGAGTTTTGTAGATTTCTATTAGGTCCACTTGGTCCAGAGCTGAGTTCAAGTCCTGAATATCCTTGTTTATTTTCTGTCTTGATGATCTGTCTAATATTGACAGTGGGGTGTTAAAGTCTCCCACTATTATTGTGTGGGAGTCTAAGTCTCTTTGTAGGTCTCTAAGAACTTGCTTTATGAATCTGGGTGCTCCTATATTAGGTGTACTCATATTTAGGATAGTTAGCTCTTCTGTTTGCATTGATCCCTTTACTATTATGTAATACCCTTGTTTGTCTTTTTAGATTTTTGCTAGTTTTAAGTCTGTTTTATCAGAGACTAGGATTGCAACCCTTGCTTTTTTTTTTTTTTTTGCTTTCCATTTGCTTCATAAATATTCCTCCATCCCTTTATGTTGAGCCTATATGTATCTTTGCACATAAGATGTGTCTCCTGAATACAGCACACCGATGGGTCTTGACTCTTTATCCATTTGCCAGTCTGTGTCTTTTAATTGGGGCTTTTAGCACAGTTACATTTAAGGTTAATATTGTTATGTGTGAATTGGATCCTGTCACTATGATGCTAGCTGGTTATTTTGCCCATTATTTGATGCAGTTTCTTCATGGTGATGGTCTTTACAATTTGGATGCTTTTGCAGTGGCTGGTACCCATTTTTCCTTTCCATATTTAGTGCTTCCTTCAGGAGGTCTTGTAAGGTAGGCCTGGTGGTGACAAAATCTCTCAGCATTTGCTTGTCTGTAAAGGATTTTATTTCTCCTTTGCTTATGAAACTTGGTTTGGCTGGATATGAAATTCTGGGTCAAAAATTCATTTCTTTAAGAGTGTTGAATATTGGCCCCCACTCTCTTCTGGCTTGTAAGGTTTCTGCAGAGAGATCCACTGTTAGTTTGATGGGCTTCCCTTTGTGAGTAACCCGACATTTCTCTCTGGCTGCCTTTAACATTTTTTTCTTCATTTCGACCTTGGTGAATCTGACAATTATGTTTCTTGGGTTGCTCTTCTCGAGGAGTATCTTTGTGGTGTTTTCTCTATTTCCTGAATTTGAATGTTGGCCTATCTTGCTAGGTTGGAAAAATTCTCCTGGATAATATACTGAAGAGTGTTTTCCAACTTGATTCCATTCTCCCTGTCGCTTTCAGGTACACCAATCAAATGTAGGCTTGGTCTTTTCACATAGTCCCATATTTCTTGGAGGCTTAGGTTAGTTCCTTTTCATTCTTTGTCTCTCTAATCTTGTCTTCATGCTTTATTTCATCAAGTTGATCTTCAATCTGTGATAACCTTTCTTCTGCTTGATCGATTCAGCTATTGATACTTGTGTATGCTTCACGAAGTTCTCATGCTGTGTTTCTCTGCTCCATCCAGGCATTTATGTTCTTCTCTAATCTGGTTATTCTAGTGAGCAATTCCTCTAACCTTTTTTCAATGTTCTTAGCTTCCTTGCTTTGGGTTAGAACATGCTCCTTTATCTTGGAGGAATTTGTTATTACCCACCTTCTGAAGCCTACTTCTGTCAATTTGTCAAACTCATTCTCCATCCAGTTTTGTTCCCTTGCTGGCAAGGAGTTGTGATTTTTTGGAGGAGAAGAGGCATTCTGTTTTTTGAAATTTTTAGCCTTTTTGCACTGGTTTTTCTTCATCTTTGTGGATTTATCTACCTTTGGTCTTTGATGTTGGTGACCTTTGGATGGGGTTTTTGTGTGGACATCCCTTTTGTTGATGTTATTTCTTTCTGTTAGCTTTCCTTCTAACAGTCAATACCGTCTGCTGCAGGTCTGCTGGAGTTTGCTGGAAGTCCACTCCAGACCCTGTTTGCCTGGGTATCACCCAGGCAATCAAAGATTGCTGCTTGTTCTTTCCTCTGGAAGCTCTGTCACAGAGGGGCATCTGCCAGATGCCAGCCAGAGCTCTCCTGTATGAGGTGTCTGTCGACCCTTGCTGGGAGGTGTCTCCCCATCAGGAGGCATGGGAGTCAGGGACCCACTTGAGGAAGCAGTCTGTCCCTTAGCAGAGCTTGAGTGCTGTCCTGAGAGATCTGCTGCTCTCTTCAGAGCTGGCAGGCAGGAACGTTTAAGTCTGCTGAAGCTGTGCCCACAGCTGCCCTTCCCCCAGGTGATCTATCCCAGAGAGTTGGGAGTTTTATCTATAAGCCCCTGACTGGGGCTGCTGCCTTTCTTTCATGGATGCCCTGCCCAGAGAGGGGGAATCTAGAGAGGCAGTCTGGCTACAGCGGCTTTGGTGAGCTGTGATGGGCTCTGCCCAGTTCGAGCTCCCCTGGGGTTTTGTTTACACTATGAGGGGAAAACCACCTACTGAAGCCTCAGTAATGGTGGATGCCCCTCCACTACCAAGCTCGAGCATCCCAGGTCGACTTCAGACTGCTGTGCTGGCAGCAAGAATTTCAAGCCAGTGGATCTTAGCTTGCTGGGCGCCATGGGGGGTGGGATCCATTGAGCTAGACCACTTGTCTCCCTGGCTTCAGCCCCCTTTCCAGGGGAGTGAATGGTTCTGTCTTGATAGCATTCCAGGCGCCACTGTGGTATGAAAAAAACAACTTCTGCAGCTAGCTTGGTATCTGCCCAAATGGCCACCCAGTTTTGTGCTTGAAACCCAGGGTCCTGGTCATGTAGGTACCTGAGGGAATCTCCTGGTCTGAGGGTTGCAAAGACTGTGGGAAAAGCAGTGTCTGGGCCGGAGTGCATGGTTCCTCACAGCACAGTCTATCATGGCTTCTCTTGGCTAGGGGAGGGAGTTCCCAGACCCCTTGTGCTTCCTGGGTGAGGCGATGCCCCACCCTGCTTCTGCTCGCCCTTCGTGGACTGCACACACACTCTAACCAGTCCCAGTGAGATGAACCAGGTACCTCAGTTGCAAATGCAGAAATCACCCACCTTCTGCATTGATCTCACTGGGAGCTGCAGACTGGAGCTGTTGGTCTTTAGCCATCTTGCCAGCCACCTCCTGAAATAGTAGTTTCATAAAATGCTACATTAGTTACTTTTAGTCAGTGACTAACAACTTTATACTTTCTATTTAGTTTGCTTTGTCTTGCTTTTTTTATACTGGTTTCTATTTATTTTGCGTTGCCATTGCTTTCCTGTCTTCAGTTGGAATAGTCTAATTATTTCAGTCTTCCTTTCCTTTGTCTTTGATTGCTTTAAAATTTTTATTTCTAGTATTTTATGTGTTACTCTTAACGTATTTACATGTGTACTTGTTTCTAAAAGGTCTACACTTAATCCTTAATCCTGCCATTCTTTTTTTTTTTTTTTTTTTTTGATACAGGGTTTCACTCTGTCACCCAGGCTGGTGTGCAATGGCGTGATTACTGTTCTCTGTAGCTTTGAACCCCCAGGCTCAATTCATCCTCCTCCTACCTCAGCCTCCTGGGTACCTGGGACCACTGGTGGGTGCCACCATGCTTAGCTAATTTTTTTTTGTATTTTTTTGTTGTTGTTGTTGAGATGATGTTTTGCCGTGTTTCTCAGGCTGGTCCATTCTTATTAAAGAGAACCAGAACCCAGCATCTTAAGCCTCATTCTGATTACTTTTCTCTGACGTATTATTTAGAAATTTGGTCTCATTTTTTTTTTTAATGTTTCAAATTAGTCATAATTACTCCTGGTTTTTTTTGTTTTTTTTTTTTTTTTTACAGAGAGTCAATGTCCCTTTAGCTACACCTAGATATTCAGCAAGTTTCCCCCACTGTTCCTGAAATTTCAGTCCTACTTCCTAGGTATTTCCTTCTTTATGAAGTACAGCATTTCAAAATTCCCTCAGTGAAAGTAACTAGGTGATAAACTCTCTTAAGTTTCTGTTGTCTATAAAATTATTTAGCTTTTACTTTTGAATGATAGCTTAGTTCAGTTTAAAATTCAAGGTTTATAGGTATTTTTCTTGTATTTAAAAGATTCTAAGATAAAAGTTGAAATTATTTTTTAAAAGACTCTATTTCAATGTCTTACATTTTTTCTCTTTTTTCAAGACAGTGTCTTGCTGTGTTGCCCAGGCTGGAGTGCCCTGGTACAATTTTGGATCATTGAACCCTGGACCTCCCGGGCTCAACTGATCCTCCCAACTCAGCCTTCCAGGTAGCTTAGACTAAAGGCATTACTCATCATGCTTGGCTAATTACTTTAACTTTTTGTAGAGATGAGGTCTCACTATATTGCCCAGGCTTGTCTCCAACTCCTGGGTTTAAGTGATCCTCCTAGTCCTCCCAAAGAGCTGGGATTGCAGGTGTGAGCCACCACACCTGGCCTATTTTTTTCTTTATTCTGACTGTTGAGAAGTCTAATCATCATGCCTTTGTTGATAAACTGTCTTTCCCTTGACAGCTTTGAAGCATCTCTTCTTGTCTTAAGTATTCAGTATTTGGCCACAAAATATCAAGATATATATATTATTATTATTCATTCTACTGTAAATTGGTTTTTCATCAGTTCTTAACATTTCTTAACCATTATCTCTTCAAATATTAACTCTATCTACTTTCTCTATCTATCTTGAAATATATTTAGGTACATGTTAAATCTTATTTCATTCTCCATGTATTTTCGACTGTTATTTTTATTTCTTGTCTCTATGCCTCTATGTATTAAGTTTGCTTAATTTATTTAAGACTGTCTTCCAGTTAGTTTCCTCACAACTTTTTCAAATCTGTCTTATCTGTAATGTAACTCATCAATCAAGTTTTGATTTTTATTAAACATTTATTTTTAAGTGCTCTTTGTCGTTTTTTTTTTAAATTGTCCTACCTTTATTATATCTTTTTCTATTCTTAAGCTTCTTAAATATCTTCTGTTAAATTTCAAGGATAATTGTTTGGGTCTTTACTCCTTCAATCCCATTATGTGAATTACTTGTAAGTCTAATTTTAATGTTTGCTGTTTTATCTGAATTGTAGCAAAACAACAAAATTATCACAAAACATTTGGTGTTGAATTGCATGTAGAGACTTAATTTGACCCTAGCACAGAAGAATTTACTTTGAAGATAAAATTCCAATAATATGAAAAGAAAGAAATCAGCATAAAGTTAATTAATGTGGTATCATCTTTTCAGAGCAAGACAAAATGAAAACCAAAGTAATGTCAATAGAGAATATTGCTCGAATAACCTGTTGTATATCCATGCAATATGGACACATATATATATGGATGGATGGATCTATGTATATATACACACGTGCAAACCCACACATAAATATACACACATATTCATTCTACTGCATGTATCTGCTTATTTAAAAAAATAAAGACACAGGACACAAGAAGCATGAATGTTAATGTAATGGAATTTAATGATTATTTATGGGAGAAATATTTGACCACAATTTTTCTCCTTTGCTATTTGTATAATCACTAGTATATAAAGAACTAACATGTGTGATGTAAAATTCTTCATGTTTCTCAATAAAACATGGATTTTTAGAAAAATTTCATGCAGAGATAATCAAAAGGAAAATCACATGCACTCATCTATATTGAAGTAATCTCTTTAATTATATATACAGCTCTAGTGCATAATTTTATGTAAACACTGTATAATCTCTTTTAGTTCTTCACATATTTGACTAATTTGCATAACTGAGTTAGTCTGCCACTGTCTGATTTTCTGGAATACTGATTTGCTCTCTGCTCTAGTTTAACCCTAGAAAATGCCCAATTATTAATAGCAGTAAGAAATATGTGTTTACTGTAACTTCATAAACATCACATATAAAAAGTAATTAAAATTGTCCTCTTTTCAGTAGGAACATCTTTCAGTATTTTTCCCCAATGAATGTAAAGCACTACTAATGGCACAAATAAAGATAAAATAAACTTCTGGGCCTTAAGGCCTTCAGGAAGTTTCTGAATCCAGTAATAATCAAGAAAACGTTGCATATTGGTATAAAGAAACGCATATAATGATTGACAATGTTTTCCACAATAGTAGCAGAAAATTCAAAGAAGCATTTCTCTTGAGCATCTATTAATAAACTTAAAAATAGTGCCCAAAAGACGACTATATTGCATTGTGCCCTTTTACATTTCCTTTACCATTAGAAAGTTAAGGATCGATGAGAAGACCCACTGAATACCATGGCCTAAATTGTTAGAAATCCTCTCTTTCAATGATTATTTCCTTCTCCCCAATATTTAGCTTCCTTCTGTCTTTTCACTGTTAGTCTCAGAAAGGTAGCCTACATATGTTTTCTATACTTTTCCTCTATCTTTCAGCTCACTGTAAGTGGAGTCCTCTGATACTATACTGAAAAAAATGCCCCCAACATTTACAGATGGCTTGATAATTGAATATGATCTGGTTTCAGAAAAAACAAATGGAGAGTACATGTGTTCAAATTACTGTTGCTGGGTAAAAGTAGACACTCACAAAAGAGAAATTTTTGTTTTGTGGATGCTCACTGCAAAACCTGTAAATTTTCATTTCCCTCTAAATTATCATTAGGAATTTAAAGGAATATAGTTTTCTATCCTTATGTTCCTCAATAGTGAGAAAGTAAAAAAATACCTTAGCTGCTTGCTTCAGGAAATGTGTACCAGAAAAACAGAACTAAGAACCAACTAAACTGGCTCACATTTCAAGCCTAACAGCTTGCTTTTTCTGACTGTTCTGATGAACAGCTTTCCCATCAAGACATACTTCAAGACCCTTACTTTAATGTTACCACCAATTCAAAACTTTCATGTCATAAACTCTGACAGATCCCTACACATTTATGACTCTGAAACCAGGGTCAAATACATAATTTGCAGAGCTCAGTGTAAAATGAAATTTGGGGCCCATTCTTCAAAAAGTGAGGACGAGATGACATTAAAAATACTAAATACAGCATTTTTCTATTTGTTTCATTGTCTATCTGTTAACATGCCATGGTATTTTTTATTTGCTATTTAATAATGCTTTTCATTAAAACATTAAACTTTTAAGTCATTAGCATGATTTTTTCCATTCACTTTTGTATTGTGACATGCCAGTTTTAAAGACACTTAACTGTTATGTGGAATCACCAAAATGCACAATTTATATTTTGCAGCTCAAACATTCATCTGTACACTGTTCTTACCAGAATAGTAAAAATACTGCACAAAACTAACCATTTTTATTTCACTTTCATGAGCAAACATTCTACCAATACTCTCTACCTTTAGCTTACTGATGAGTAAGGAAAACTGAAAAAAAAAAAAAAGGAACTATGTGCTGCCCTATCTTTCCCTCTTAGCATAAGAAGTTGGTTGATACTTAGAAATAATAGGAGTAAGAATGAATATGGATTTCTTTGATGGATATATAGATGTGATGGGTCTATAGATATAACTGTGTATATAGAACCTATGTTGATATATATAGACATACATGGACATAGGTTTCTTTCATTGTTTATGTTTTTTGAAATACAATTTCCTTCTTCTTCTGCATTTTAAACAAGTTCTGGTTGAACAAAAGTGTTGCCTATTGAAGCTGTCAATATCCCTGCTTACCCAGTTGTAGGCCTAAAACAATATGTGCTTGCTTTGTCTTGCTTTTTTGCTGAACTCCAGACATTGTGGATTCACAGGTAATTGAATCATGGGGGCTGGTCTTTCTCATGCTATTCTGATGATACTGAATAAATAAGTCTCATGAGATCTGATGGGTTTATCAAGGATCTCCGCTTTTGCTTCTTCCTCATTTTTCTCTTGCCACTACCATGTAAGAAGTGCCTTTTGCCTCCGGCTATGATTCTGAGGCCTCCCCAGCCACATGGAACTATAAGTCCAATGAAACCTGTTTTTGTTCCCAGTTTCTGGTATGTCTTTATCAGCAGTGTGAAAACAAACTAATACAGTAAATTGGTACCAGAAGAGTGGGGCGTTGCTGAAAATATATCCAAAGATGTAGAAGTGACTTTGGAACTGGGTAACAGGCAGAGGTTGGAACAGTTTGGAGAGCTCAGAAGATAGGAAAATGTGGGAAAGTTTGGAACCTCCTAGGGACTTGTTGAATGGCTTTGACAAAAACGCTGATAGTGATATGAACTGGTCTGAGATGGAGATGAGAAACTTGTTGGGAACTGGAGCAAAGGTGACTTATGTTGCAAAGAGACTAGCGGCATTTTGCCCCTGCCCTAGAGATTTTTGGAACTTTGAGCTTGAGAAACATGATTTAGAGTATTTGGTGGAAGAAATTTCTAAGCAGCAAAGCATTCAAAAGGTGAATTGGGTGCTGCTGAAAGCATTGCATTTTAAAAGGGAACAGAGCATAAAAATTCAGAAAATTTGCAGCCTGATGATGCAATAGAAAAGAAAAACCCTTTTTCTTTTTTTTTTTTTTTTTTTTTTTTTGAGGAGAAATTCAAGCTAGCTGCAGAAATTTGCATAAGTAGCAAGGAACCTAATGTTAATTCCCAAGACAATGGGGCAATGTTTTGAAACCTAGGCAGAGACCTTCACAGCAGCCCCTCCCATCACAGGCCCAGAAGTACAGCAGAAAAAAGTGGTTTCCTGGGCAGGCCCAGGGTTTCTGCGCTGTGTGCAGCCTAGGGATTTGGTGCCCTGTGTCCCAGCTGCTCCAGCCATTGCTGAAAAGGGCCAAGGTACAGCTTGGGCTGTGGCTTCAGAAGGTGGAAGCCCCAAGCCTTGGCAGCTTCAGGTGGTGTTAAGCCTGTGGGTGCACAGAAGTCAAGCATTGAGATTTGGGAACTTCAAACTAGATTTCAGAAGATGTATGGAAATGCCTAGATGTCCAGGCAAAAGTTTGCTGCAGGGGCGGGGCCCTCGTGGAAAATCTCTGCTAGGGCAATGTGGAAGGGATATGTGGGGTTAAAACCCCCACCCAGAGTCCCTACTGGGGCACTGCCTAGTGGAACTGTGAGAAGACGGTCACTGTCCTCCAGAACCCAGAATGGTAGATCAACAGACAGCTTGCACTGTTCACCTGGAAAAGCTGCAGACACTCAATGCCAGCCCGTGAAAGCAGACAGGCGGGAGGCTGCACCCTGCAAAGCCACAGGGGCGGAGCTGCCCAAGACCACGGAAACCCATCCCTTGAATCAGCATGACCTGGAGGTGAACCTGGAGTCAAAGGAGATCATTTTGGAGCCTTAATATTTGACTTCCTCAATGGATTTTGGACTTGCATGGGTTCTGAAACCCCTTTGTTTTGGCCAATTTCTCCCATTTGGAAAGGCTGTATTTACCCAATACCTGTACCCGCATTGTACCTAGGAAGTAACTATCTTACTTTTGATTGTACAGGCTCATAAGTGGAAGGGACTTGGCTTGTCTCAGATGAGACTTTGGACTGTGGACTTTGGAGTTAATGCTGAAATGAGTTAAGACTTTGGGGTACTGTTGGGAAGGCATGATTGGAATTTAAATATGAGGACATGAGATTTGGAAGGGCCAGGGGCAGAATGATATGGTTTGGCTGTGTCCCCACTCAAATCTCAACTTGAATTGTATCTCCCAGGATTCCCACGTGTTGTGGGAGGCACCCAGGTGGAGGTAATTCAATCACTGTGACTGGTCTTTCCCGAGCTATTCTGGTGATAGTGAATAAGTCTCATGAGATATGATAGGTTTATCAGAGGTTTCTGCTTTTGCTTCTTCCTTGTTTTTCTCTTGCCGCTGCCATATAGGAAGTGCCTTTCACCTCCTGCCATGATTATGAGTCCTCCCCAGCCTTGTGGAACTATAAGTCCAATTAAACCTCTTTTTGTTCCAGTTTCAGGTATGTTTTTATCAGCAGCATGAAAACGAACTAATACAACAGGAATTCTTTACTCACAGGGCATCATGAACATCTCTGCAAGTGGAGTTGCAACGCAGCTAGATATACACACTGTGTATACCTTTTCTGCTCACAAACGTGCTCATCTCTCATTACACTTCACTTAGAAAGTACAAGTTCAAAGATAAATTAAGAATTTAAAAATGGCAAAAAGAGAGTGCTAAACCAAGTACAAGGCAGTCTCACATGCAATACTCATCTTAAGAATTACCTATCCCCATTTTCAAAACTCCTACACATACCTGTCCCTAATGTTTTCCTTCTGAGACACTACTAAGGCTCTATTAAGGTGGTGTTCTTCCTTACTGCAGTAAGATTAGTAAACTCAGCTATACTTGATCAACAGGGCTTCCCTCACAGCTCTCATGGGGGAATTTTGATGCCAGAGAGTTTAGAATCAAATTTATGACCCAATATTATGAAGCATTAAAAGATCTCATAGTATGCATTTTATCCACTAATCTCACCCATAATCCATTTTTTTCTTCAAATTTTCCACTGTCTTATTGCTACTACATTTTTATGTTAAATTGTCCTGCTTTATCGTATACCTTTTTCATAAATCACTTTAAATCTTTTTAGAATAAGACAGACTATTAGTAAACTTTTAAACTGTACTTATCACACATGCTTACATGCAAACATAAGCATTATACAATATTTCCTGTTATCAGACTCTGTTTCCTCTAATGAGGAAATGATGATTCCTCTTTGAAAGTGAGGCTAAAGGAATAGTCCTGGTATCATCATATAGTATCATTTTTCTGTGTTGTGTGTTCCAACCTGGATTTGTTTCACTCATTATGAATAAGAATGTCTATTTATTACTTCATTGTCTTTGTTGCTCATTTCTTACTTGTGTTGTTTTTGGTTTCTACCTATGAACATCCTCAAAATTTGATATGCAAATATTGATTTCTTTTTATTTTTCTGTTGTTTATTCTTTACTTCCATTCTGCTTAAACCACTTGTCTTACACTTAACAGGTAATCAATATTAATAACCTGCTGTTCATTCTTTCATAATATTTCATCTCATATAATCAAATTCAAAAACAAATGGAAACACACACTCATGATTTTCTTTAGGTCTTATTTCATAAAACAAACAAGTAAACAAGCAATGCTCATTATATACTTCATTTGTATTTTGTTTTTCAATAACATATTCTGAAAATTCTTTCTAAATTAGTCGATTGTAGATCTAGCCGACATTGTTTAGCAGGCACTGACATTGTTTCCTTTGTCCCCTATCCTCTTTATGATAAATAAGCTGATACTCTCTACAGGGTTAGGGAGAGCTTGGAAAACTAGTTGCCTGATATAATAATCGATATATAATGATTAAAAAGTATAAAGTCACATTTTTTATAGCATTAAATCTTAAATTTTTGAAGTAGTCCTCATGATACCCATCATTGGGCTGAATTGTGTTCCCATAAAATTCATATGCTGAGGCCTTAGCCACTAATGTGATAATTTTTGAAAGTAGGAGCTTTGGGGGAGATAAGGTTTAGATGAAGTCATGAAGTTGGAGCCTTCATGATGGGATTAGTGCTTTTATAAGAAGAGACATGAGAAATATCTCTCACACTCTTTCTCTCCCTCTTTTCACCATGTGAGGGCCCAGCAAGAAGATGAGCCCGCAGCGTGGTGGCGGGCGCCTGTAGTCCCAGCTACTCGGAGAGGCTGAGGCAGGAGAATGGCGTGAACCCAGGAAATGGAGCTTGCAGGGAGCCGAGATCACGCCACTGCACTCCAGCCTCGGTGACAGTGTGAGACTCTGTCTCAAAAAAAAAAAAAAAAAAAAAAAAGAAGATGAGCCTGGAAGAGAGGCCTCACCAGAAGACAATCATGCTGGTACCCTGATTTCAGACTTTCCCAGTCACAAAAACTCTCAGAAATAAATGCCTATTGTTTAAGCCACCGAGTCTATGGTATGACAAGTTATAATAGTTCGAACTGCTTAATATATACCATGTCTAAGAATATTAAAGTGAACTAGGAAAAATGGGTGCATATTGTTAAGAGGTTACCACTGGTTCATTATTTTAGGTGTTAAGGTTAGGAATACCACACATAGCTATCTGCACCAAAATCTGAAGGAATCCATAACCATGGGATACATTAGAACTCACTCAATCCTGATTGATGTGTCTGAAGGAATTGTCCACTTGGCAGCATCAAGAAATCCATTCAAAATTTTCCATTTCTGCTTCCGTTATAATCCCAATAACAGGACCAGAAGTCTGGATTCCCATTTTTCAGTTCTTTGGTCACACAGCTGATATAGTTTGCACACACACTTAGAGACGCACACACACACACACACACTAAAATTTTTCACAATATGTCTGGGGGACCAGGATGGCTGAATTTTAATGAGTTTCTTAGTCTTACACTTCTGACCCTGGCGACAGCCTTAAGAATGGAGGATATTGGGCTCAGTGTGGTGGCTCATGCCTATAATCTCAGCACTTTGGGAGGCTGATGTGGCAGATTGCTTGAGCTCACAAGTTCAAGACCACCCTGGGCAACATGGTGAAACACCATCTCTACTAAAAGTACAAAAAGTAGACGGGTGTGGTGGCGCATGCCTATAATCCCAGCTACTCTGGAGGATGAGACATGAGAAACACTTGAACTTGGGAGGTGGATGTTGCAGTGAGCTTAGATCATGCCACTGCACTCCAGCCTGGGCAACTGAGTGAGACTCTGTTTCAAAGAAACAAACAAAAAAAATGAATGGAGATGGAGGATATCGGTCTTCATATCAAAATTTTTCCTGACATCATATTGTTCTTAAGAGAATGTCATTTACTTTCTGGGACTACACTACCTTTTATTTATGTGTGTAACTTATCCCATAAAACACAAAGAGAGTGAAGACATGAGGGACTTATATGCTTAACTAACACCAAATAACCTTTGGTATGGTAATGCAGCAATCAGAGTTAATATTGCTAAAGAGTGTAAAATGCAAATAAATAAATGCCTCTTTGAAGAGTGAAAAACTTATTTATGAGAAAGATGTTTTCATAATTTGTAAAGTTAACAAAAGGCATACACAATAGTAGTCAACATTAATATAAACACACGTGTAATACTCAGAACAATACCATGATGTAGATACCATTATTATAACTATTATATTCAAAGCAAAAATCCAGACTAAAAGGATGAATAACTTGCCAAGGCTCCACAACTATAAAACCTCAGAATCAAAACTAGGCAGTGTGGTGCCAAGGCTTGGGCTCTTGACCAAAGTTTAGTATCTCTTATTACATCACCTTGGTTATGTTTAACTCTAAAGGTATGTGAAAGTGCACATAGTGATAAAATAGGGTCATTAAGAACTGATACAAGAAATAATTTATTTGAACGATTTGAAAATGCATCTCAGTTATCCAGTATAAGATATCATACTGACTCATGTTCAAAATATGATTCTGTCATTTAAGAAAGTTTATAGCATGTTCTGTTTAGTTTAAAAATAATTCAACTAACAATTTGTTACAATAAAAGTTTCGCTACTAAAATGTAAAGTTCTCTACTATGTAAAAATTGCAGCCTAAAACTTATAATAGCTGTTTAACTTTATTACAACAACATTATTCTCTTGGACTTTGTAAGCTTCCAGTCTCTGAAGTACATTCCTTTATATTTTCAGACTCTGAAATATGTTCCTTTATGTGCACATTTTATTAGCAACTTCAATTTAGCTAAACCTTCGGTAAATATCCCAATGTCATTGACTGACATCATGGAAAGAACAGTGGCTAATAGTGTAAATCTGAACAACTTTCTTCATGGTTACAGATTACAAAGTTGTATTGTGCTCTGAAACAGCCTTTCCATTCTGGTCACTGACCCATCCAATTAAGATTAATGATCAAACTGCAGGCACCCCCAGGGAGCAATTTCACCAGTTAAATATCACTCTTTTCATTTCCACCTTTTATCTTACAGTTGTTGGATGTTCAATCACAATTTTGATTGAAATGGTTATTTCATTTTCCACTGGCTTATAAATTATGAAAAAGAAGTCAAAGCAAATTAGAGGTTGTACCAAAGAAAACTTAAATAGATTATCTCCCAATTTCATTTTTCTTTATTTTTAATTATAATAATATTTATTTAAGCTATTTTCTATTTTTCCAACTCAAGGAAGTAGATTTTTAAAAAGTTTTTCAGATGAAATAACCGGGTTAGTTTTCCTTAAATGTTTCAAATTAAAGACTGCAAAACTGCTTTATCCTTCTTTTCTCTGTCCTCCCTAACCTCTCTCAGAAAATTTCTAGACTGGAAAAATTCCAGCCCCATACTAACCACGGTGGAAAATAACAACTTACTAAATACATAAGTACTTTTTAAAGGAATTTGGCTTACTTTTCTTTCCCCTCCTATGCTCTCTTCTTACCTAAGTTCTATCATTTCAATGGAAATTGAAATTTTTCATTTCTAAAACAAGTTCCCAAGTGATGCTGCCACTACTGGTCTGTGGACTGCACTTTATAAACCACTGTCTTAGAAGTTTGTTTCATTTCTGTGCTCTGGAAATTCTACCAACAAACATGCCGCTTTTACTCTTATAAGAATTGGTATTTGAAAAAAAATCCAACCAGAACATGATAGATATACTCTGTATTTGGGTAGTTACTGTATACCATGATAGTTCATCTATGCTCAGGGAAGTCAGGGATTCCTGTAATTCGGGTAGAATCTGGGAACCCCTCTGTCCTTGAGCCTTCTCTCAGATTTAATCTAAAGAAGGATGTTAGCAAAAGATAAGCTATTAACACATTTTCTAGCTAATAGAAATGCCTCAAATCAAAACTGTAGGCATAAAAGCATTTTTATAATTTCAAATTCATGTTAATTTTTAGTGAAGGGACTGTAGTATGTGGTGGGTGAGCCGGGGGAGATAATCTGTCAACTGTTGAACCACTAAAGTAGGATAAATTAGCAAACATTTTGTCACATGTGCAAGACTGATAAATTTGTCTACTTTTTGTCTACAAGAAAATGAAAATTTACAGTTTCATAGAATAATTTACTATATTTTAGCATGCTAGTGAAATACTAGTTTTCAAATAATACGATATTTAGTGTACTAGGTGTGAATATAATAAACAGAATCATTAAATAAAATTAATTTAAACTTATATGGAAAATAAGTGCATCATTTGTGTTATTGCTAATATATTTTAAAAATAAAAGAAACATTTGGTTATTAATCTAACAATTATTTTAGCAAATAAGATAATTATCATAGCTACTAATTCATTTTTATTTAGAACTTCAGAAGATGAAAACATAAATCTAGCATGTATCTTGTATGTTTAAGAAGAAAATATTTTACTACTCTGAATATGTTTTCCAAAATCAGCAGATTTTTTAACACTTTGCTAAGAGTTTATTTGCAGATTTACCTGAAGCAATTACACTAATTTTTTGAAGTGTTTGGTTCTTCTAAATGATTTCTCATAAATGATACATCAGGAAAATGTTATTTAATAACTCTCCTGCTACATACAGGCAAAGATTAAAAATTAGGAAAAAATATAAACTCATAAATTAACTGGTTGCTCACTTTTTAATCAATGTGTGTAATATTTCTGTTGTTTTCACATAGATACTAAATACAAACTTTTAAGAATTCTTGAGAGTATTTATTTAAAACAATGGGTTTCAGTAAAGCTGGATTCACAGGTGTGTTTACAAGTTTGCCATTTTCAGTACTCAGTCTGTTTTCTTATTAGGACGTGATTTTTACCTGCTCAGATGAGATATTTCAAAAATCACTAAGAGTAACAGAACTTTATTATTATAGTGGAAACATATACCTTTCCTATTTTTGGCCATTGCTTCTTCTGTTCTTCATATACATGTAGCTAAAGAGAAATGTAGGACAAACAACAATAAAGTGAAGCCTGTATTGTCGTTGTAACAATACTTTTTTTTATTTTTTTTGAGAGAGTCTCACTCTGTCGCCCAGGCTGGGGTGCAGTGGAGCGATCCTGGCTCACTGCAAGCTCCACCTTCTGTGTTCACGCCATTCTCCTGCCTCAGCCTCCCGAGTAGCTGGGAGTACAGGCACCCACCACCACACCCGGCTAATTTTTTGTATTTTTAGTAGAGATGGGGTTTCATCGTGTTACCAGGATGGTCTCTATCTCCTGACCTCGTGATCTGCCCGCCTCGGCCTCCCAAAGAGCTGGGATTACAGGCATAAGCCACCACGCCTGGCCTGTAATAATAATTTTTATTACTATTATATCATAGTCAACCCTTGAACAACATGGGTTTGAACTGGAATAATTCACTTATACCTGGAATTTCTTCCACCCCATCATCCCTAAAGTCACCAAGACCAACCTGTCCTCCTCAGTCTCCTCCTCAGTCTACTTAATGTAAAGATGACAAAGATGACCTTTATGATGGTCCACTTTCACTTATTAAATATTAAATGCATTTTCTCTCTTTAATACTTTTCTTAATAACATTCTTTTCTCTTACTTTATTGTAAGAATATTGTATATAATGCATATAACTTACAAAATATATTTTAATTATGTTATTAGTAAGGCTTCCTGTCAATATTATGCTACTATGGTTAAGTTTTGAGGGAGTCAAAAGTTATACACAGATTTTCAACTGCACAGGGGTCAGTGTCTCTAAAACCTGCATTGTCGAAGGGTCAACTGTATTGTATTATGTTAATAACCTGGGGTCATTTCACTTGGAAAACAATAAAATATAAAAAGAAGTAAGAAATGTATAACTGTTTTAAATTTATGTTTAAGCAAAACAAAAATATGTTAATTTAGGTTTCTTATTATTCTCACTAGTCACTAAGTAAAGGATATTTGATGAATTTTGGAATTATTGTATATATACTTATGTTCAGACAAAAAATTTTTTAAATTAACTTTCCAAAATTTTTGGCTCTATGATAGCATTAACTGATACTGCAGAACTTCAACATCTCTTCCACAGTGCAGGCTTAGGAATTTTGAATGGAGGACAGATAACATAGTGCAATTGAATGTCCTCCAGCTTTGAATTAACATTGATCTGGTACGTATGAATATTTAGTCAACTTCTCTTAACAGGCTTGCTCATTTGAGAAGTGAGAGTAAAAATCCCTATTTCAAAGCTGTTGTAAAGATAAAGTCAACTAACATATACAAAGCAGAGAAGTAGAGGAAAGTCAGTCAGTGGTTGATAGATGTGCACGAAGGGTCTCCTAATATGCCTGGATATTTGGGCGGATCACAATATCCAGCAGCTTGGCCTTAAATTTTATATATTCAAAATTTTATCAGTTTAGCCAAAAATTATTTGACTTTAGGGAATCTATGAGTGTGATTCAAATGCAAAGGCAGAAATTTTTAAAATAAACCAAAAAATAATGTGTTCATTTACCACTATGTATTGACTTAATGTCTGTTCCATTAATCTAGGCTTCTCTACAAAAATATAATATTAACCCAGGTTTTCTACTCATTAAGTTATACGCAAAGACAATATTCTCATCCTTATTTCCCATTTCACCTCAGAGATCACCCTTGTGTGATCTTGTATCTTTCCACTCATTTTTGCGAATACAAATGTTCACTCTCTCTTTAAAAATGTCTAACATTGCATTCTACCCTCATAGTTTTACTGTTATATTAGGGTTATTTCTTGGCATTTAAAATACTGGCTTTTTTAAACAACATTTTATACTTCTCCCTTTCTCCTCAAAATGGTGAATATCATAAATTGTAGACAAGTCTTCTCCTTCTAAAGACACTGAGAAAATTTTGGTGAGGGCTATACATCAGGGGGTGACCATATCTACTGGATGGTAAAGTATGAAGATAATAGTCCAATTACTAAAAATGTTGGACAGTGCTGGGAAAGAGAAATGATAAAAAAGCTCAAAAGACGCAGAGTTGAAAGGTATGAATAAATGGCTGCATCAAACTTCTAGGCACATGTAGAAATAATGGCTACTAAATCCCAGATTGGGTTACCCAATGGTGCCAGCTCATTAGGAAAAAATGTGTTTACATACAGTCTATATACTTATCTGTATACATTATTTTCATTAAGTAAATTTAGGTATTTTAGTATGTATCATTGGTAACATTGTCTCACATTACAGACAGGCTTCATAATTCTAGAAAAGAAGAATATAGAATGGCCACCTTGAAATTATCTGGAATGATTCATAAAAGTTAAAATTATGTAAAATGTGTATCTATAAGCCAGGGTCTATACCTGGCTTATAGTAATTGGTACAATTATCAATCTTTTTTTCTTTCCCTCATATTATTTTGATTGCTTTGAGAAACGTATAGTGTTCAATTATGTATTCTCACTGCTTCATATAATAAATAATAGGTAATTAATAGGTAAGAAATTAATGACATATAAAATAATTATAGAATGATTAATAATAAAACACATAAATTAACAGACAATTCTCAAAAACCCTTCTGATACACATTTTCTGACTGTTCAATTGACATAAATAACTAAGAGTCACCACTTTTTCTAAATAAAATATGGGAGTAGGTTTTTAACAGGAAGATACTTAGGGATTCAAGACATTTCACAATAATAAACACAAATTATGTAGGTGCAGGAGATAACAAGGGAATTCTATAGGACTGTTATTTCAGAGGTTGTTTGCAACAATTTCTTGGCTACATTTTACTTGATTTATTGGAGATAATAGTTTTTATGAAAGCATGAGTTGGAAGGTCTGTGTGATTATCTGGCATGGATGTCAACATTGAATAAACTGAAATCATAGAACACACCAGGTAGTTAGCATATCTTATTTAAGAAATTACTTTTCCACAGGTCATGCCTTAGTATAGAATCCATATTGAATGTTTGGGATCTTTTTAATATAATTTATTGGTATTAATAAATTCTATTTCTAAACTTCCTAAGGATGCAACTGTACAGGTCTTTGTTGTTTACGTGAATCTTTAACGCTCTGTAAATTAAAATTGTTACATTTCTTAATGAAAACAAGCAAAACAATGAAAAAGGAAGTGCCAGAAATAGACAGACCTAGCTCGGAGCTAACCACACCTGTCCAGAGAAAAAAGGCAGAGATCATGAGACTATTCTAAAACTGAACCAGAAATGGAAAATGAAATAAAACATGCTTTTTAAAATTTACCCCTTGATTTTTTGATAAATGAAACATATTAAACTCACTTAGCAGAAATATTATAGATCTCCATGTAAGATTTGGCTTAAATATCAAGATGTATTTCCATACATATTCCAAAAAGTCATGAAAAGGTTTATTATTTGAATAATAAAACTTTCTGGAAAGAGCAGTGAAGGCTTCTGGGCTGGTCTGAAAACGTCTTAAGAGAACAGGGACAGAACACTGGCTTTGAGTTTTATAGCAGATAGAGGGAACAGGGTTGGGATGAGGTTCCTACATATACAGGCCAGAGATTGCATCATTTGAACCTCCCACTGGCCCCAAAGGAAGGTGATCAAAAATCAGAGTGAATTGCAACAAAAACTCAGACTCTGTTTTTGATGTCTGAATGAGGACAACTTTCAAGGGTCACTCATCTTCTTTTCCCACTTAAAAAAATTCTCTCCACACTTTAATTGATTTAAAATTGTACCTAAGTTTTGAAAATGCTTATATACATGTGGAATTTTTTGTTTATAAAAGAGGTTCCATAACTATTTTTATTGTAGTTAAAGTAGATAACCAGAGAGCTACCTTTTAAATAATTTTTAAAGTGTGCAGTACACTATTGTTAACTATATGCAGAAAGTTTTACAGCAGGTCTCCAGAACTTTTTCATCTTGCATAACTGAAACTGTATCCACTGAAAAGCAGCTCCCCATTTTCCCAGTGGGAATTGGGAACAATTAATATTGTTAGATCATATGGTAATTCTCTTTATAATTTTTCAAGGAACCTACCCACTGTGTTCTCTACCCTTTTTCATAGCAGCTGATTCATTTTACATTCCTACCAATAGTGTTCAAGGGTTCCAATTTTCTCCACATCCTTACAAACACCTGCTATTTTCTTTTAGTTGTTGTTCTTGTTTTTCATAATGCATTCTAAGAGGTATGAGGTAGCACCTCACTGTGGGATTGATTTACATTTCCTTGATGATTAATGATGATGAGCATCTTTTCATATACCTGTTGGCCATGTGTATGTATTCTTTGGATAAATGTTAATTTAAGTCATTTGCTCAGCTTTTAGTCAGCCAATAATATTTGCTTTTCACTGTAGAAGTTGCTTATATATTTTGGAGATTAACCCTTTATTGGATGCATGCTTTGCAAATATTTTCATTCATACTGTAGATTGTCTTTTCACCCTGTTGATTCTTTCTTTTGCTGTGCAGAAGATTTTTTAGTTTGGTGTCCCACTTGTCTATTTTTGCTTTCGTTGCTTGTGTTTTGGTGTCATAACAAAAAAAAAAATCATTTCCAAGATCAACGTCAAGAAGCTTTTCTCTTGTGTTTTTTCTTAGGAGTTTTATAGTTTCAGGTCTTAAGTCTTTAATCCATTTTGAGTGATTTATTGTGTACGTTGTAAGACTTAGACCTAGTTTTATTCTTTTGCATGTGCATATCCAGTTTTCCCAGCACCATTAGTTAAAGTGACTATCTTTGCCTCACTATGTGTTCTTGGCCCTCTTGTCAAAGATCAGTTGACTATAGATGTGTGGATTTCTGAGATCTCTGTTTTATTAATCTGTATGTCTGTTTTTTTATGACAGTGTCATACTCTTATGATTACTGTAGCTTTGCAATATATTTTGAAATCACAAAGTGTGGGGTGGGGCCTCCAGCTTTGTTCTTCTTTCTCAAGTTTGTTTTGGCAACTGAGAGTTCTCTGTGGTTCTGTATAAATTTTATAATTTTTTTATTTATGTAAAAAATGCCACTGGGATTTTAATATAGATTTCATTGGATCTATAAATTGCTTTAAGTAGTATGGGCCCCATTTAGCATTCCTCGTAAGGCATGTCTAGTGGTGATACATTTCCTCAACTTTGTTTTTCTAGTAAAGTCCTTATTTTTCATTCATTTTTAAGAGATAGTTTTCCTGGATAGTATTCTTGGCTGGCAGTTTTTTTTTTTCAGCACTTTGAATAAATCATCCCATTCTCTTCTGGCCTGCGAGATTTCTGCCGAGACATCTCCTGATAGACATCTACTGATAAGGTTATGGAGGTCCCTTGCATATAGTAAGTCGTTTTTCTCTTGTTGCTTTCAAAAGTCTCTGTTTGTCTTAGACTTTTTACAGTTTCCTTATGACATGTCTTGGTGTGTATATTCTTGGATTCTTACTTGTTGACATCCAGTGGGGTTCTTAAATCTGGGTATTCATTTACTTCCCCAGATTTGGCAAGTTTTAGTCCATTATTTCTTTAAACTCTCCACACCTTTCTCTCTCTGTTCTTTTGGAATTTTCATAATGTGCATATTGGTGCACTTGATGGTGTCTTATAAGTCTCTTAGGCCTTCTTCACTTCTTTTGATTCTGTTTTCCTTTTCCTTTTGACTGGATACTTTTAAATCACCTATATTTGAGTTAGCCAATTCCTTCTTCTGCTTGTATAAGTCTGTTGTTGAGCTTCCCTATTAAAGTTTTTACTTTGGTTATTGTATTCTTCAGCTCCAAATTTCTGTTTGGCTACTTTTAAATTTTTTATCTCTTTTTGATGTTCACATTTTGTACAGGCATCATTTCTTGAGGTCATAGAGCATATTTATCACAGGTGTTTTGATTCTTTGTCAGGTGACACATACACCTCTGTTTCTTTATAATCTGTTTC
Organism: Pongo pygmaeus; assembly: GCF_028885625.2. Taxonomy (NCBI): domain Eukaryota; kingdom Metazoa; phylum Chordata; class Mammalia; order Primates; family Hominidae; genus Pongo; species Pongo pygmaeus. The sequence goes on along the minus strand of NC_072388.2, from coordinate 45,001,040 downwards.
TGGAGATTTATTTTATTCCTCTTCTTGGGTCAGGTTTTTCTGTTTCTTTGTGTAGCTCACAACTTTGTGTTGGGATCTACACAAATGTAAAACAGCCACCTCTCCTATTCTTTATGAACTGACTTTGTATAAGGAAAGACTCTCACCAATTAGCCCAGTTGGAGATTCTGAAGGCCTCTGAAAATTTTAGGGGGAAATAGAACTTCTCTGAGGCCTGTGCATTCAATTTCTCAATTAGAGATGTTTATAGGCTGTGCACTGCGACTCACTACTGTAATCTCAACAACTCTTCAAGGCTGTAGCAGGAGGATTGCTTGAGGCCAAAAGTTCAAAACCAGCCTAGGCAACATAGCAAGACTCCATCTCTACAAAAAATAAAAAATCAGCTGGGTGTGGTGGCACAAACCAGTAGTTCTGGCTACTCAGGAGCCTGAGTACAGAGGATTACCTGAGCCCAGGAGTCAAGGCTGCAGTGAGCTATGATCACACCACTGTACTCCAGCCTGGGCAACAGGGCAAACTCTTGCCTCAAAAAAAAAAAAAAAAAAAAAAAGTTACTCAGTTTCTTTTTCAGGAGCTTATAATCTCTTGTTCCTCTGGTGTGTCTCTGTGAAGGTTTCCTGGTTCTACACCAGCAAGCCTCCTTCTTTCTCTAGTTCTCAGTGGCATCTATGCATTCAGAGTGTGTCAGCTCCCTCTAATGCCCTGAGTAATGTGAGACAGATGCCAGTTACTCAAGTAGCTCTCCAAAAAAAACTAGAACACTGGATACACATTTCCCTTCTCCTCCTCCTTTCTGAGGTAGAAGGCTGGAGTTGTGCTCTTTCTCCAGAGTGCACTGAGTTGTGCCAGCCATAGCAAGCTCCTCTCCCAATTCTTCTTTGTTCTCTGTTGTCTCCAGACATCCAAGACATGCTGGTTCCATTAATGCCCCAAATGAAGCAAAACAGAATTCACTTTCTTGGGCAGCCCTCTGAAAAGCTAAAACATTGGATGCATGCATTCCTCTTCTTCTTCCTTTTTCCCTGAGGGAGAAGGATTAAGCTGGAGGGTTCTCTCTTGAGACTGAGTTGTGTGGGCTTGGGGAAAAGGGGTGTGTGTGTAAAATGAAATTACTCTTTTTACTCATTGAAATGTTGCTGTTCTCAGCTGTGTTTTCCCTTGTGGCACTGCAACTTCTTAACTGCGTTATAGAAACCTCATAATGGTATTTTGGTCCACATAGTATTGTTAAATTGATATTTTTGTAGGCAATCAAGGCCTGGGACTTTCTGTTCTGCCATCTTACTGTGATCCACAGCACACTGTTCACAGTCCTACTTGAACTTTTGATAATTGTTTCTTTGCCTTACACACTAGATTACAAGTTCCTCAAATGAATAAATAAAACAATGAAGTGAACCGGAATGTATTGCTGCTGTTTTCAGTATTGGTGGAATACTTTGAATTATGCAATCTCTTATTTTGTTTGTTGTGGTAATTTAGGGGAGACGTGATTGGGTAGTGTTTAGAGTCATTATATGGAAATACAGAGCTATTTTGGGAATAGCAGTTTATTCCAATTCATTATTCATTCCTATTTCAAATTACAGAGATTCTCTGAATTCTATAGGGCAATCTATTTATGGCTATACCTAATTTGCAGTTTTTCTGTTTGATGTTCTTTAATCTGTAGATGCCAATATTGGTTTTCCCAAAATTAAAGTAGTTTTTCTTTCTTTCTCTGTGTAGATTTCCATTGCTGAGGGTCGGGAACAACCCTATTTTAATTAATTTGTGTCATTCTTGAAGGGATGAAATTCCACCTTTTTCTGCAGACCAGCCTTATAAGAGTAAAATTTTCTTTTGTTATAATTTTCTGAGTTTCTATAAAAACAAGATCTTTTTTAGAAACAGCTCTGGGTCTATGATGGAATGATGACAGTGAAAAATGTCTACTTCAGGCTTGTGTTTGTTTATAAGAAAGGAAAAGTAAGTATCTGAAATAGTGTACACATAGTCTCTATTGTATGTAAAAGAGTTATTAGATCAGTTTTAAGGAGTTTTTCAAGCCTTACGAATCAGTGAATATTTTAATGCTATTAATATAAAGTGGAGAAGTACAAGTTAAAAGAATGTCTTACCTTTCAGTGTAGTTCTATAGGCTTTTTGTGGTAGTTATCATTAATGTATAAGAAATATGTTTATAAGGGAATCATTTCTTTACAGAAACCACAAATTAGAAGCAGCGAGTCACTGGGCATTCTTTTTCCATGTTCCAATGTCACCATTAGTAATAAGCATGTTTTCCTGAAAATTGTTAACCTTTGGTAAGTTTTAAATCTAAAGATTAGTCACTCAATCTGAACTTAGATTTCTTATAGGTGGGAGATTTGGGAAAGGCTTCAAATCCTGATTATTAAACTTTATTTTTATAGTCTTGTGTTACAACAATTACATCACACAATCATTTAAAAAAAAGATAAATTGCGAAAATATTCTCAGAGATCAGATAACAGTAATAACTACATTTTTCTGCCTGTTTCTGACAGAGAAATTACCTAGAACCCACACAGACCACTCAATTATAATTTTATTCAGACTCTGCTTAAGGATTCAAAGTAGCATTATGATTTTATGTGTCTTATTGCTCAACATTCACTGAACTATGTGAAAAATACTCAGTGGGTGAGAGGAATACAGTGGTGAGCAAGATATATAGTTTATGTCTTCAGGAAACTTAACAATCTGAATGAGAATTCTAGTAAATAACAGGTGAATACAAAGCAATATATTAAATCCTCTTCTGGTGATTACTGCAGTGTGCTCCATGAGCATGTAGTGGGGCACTAAATTCAGTCTGATGTCAACAGAGAAGGTGTTTTATTGGCATTGATGGGCTAGTTGTGACTCTTAGAACAAGGTTGAGTTAGCCAGGTGAAGAGGAATTAAGGTTCAAGAATGTTTTGATGCAGAAACATTATATACAAAGCCATAGATGTAAGAGAGGGTGTGAAGCCATAGATGCAGGGGACTGTCCCTTGCAGACCCTGACTCAACGACGGATGAACAAAGTACACTGACACACAGTTCTGCTTTGCCAGTCCAGCTAAGTGTCCATACCACTTACAGACACCAAGCAAGGTTCTCTACAGAGTTTGCAGCCATGGCCTCGACTTGCCAGTGAGACTAGCATTTATTCAGTAAAGATTAATTGACAAAGGTTGTGAGTAAATACACCTGTGGGTAATTAACCTGGTTGCCCCCATCCCGGAGAGAGCCATCATGTACCTGCAAGTGATCAAAGTTTGGTTTTAAGACCCCATGAGTAAACAAGCTAGTTAGATAAACTACTCTTCCTTCCTTTGTACCCACTTTAAGCTATTTACTCAAGGTAAGGATTGGGTTGCCTTCAGCCATAACCTTATCCTGAAACTTTTCCAAAAACCTTCAGGCCTTCCAAGAAGGTTTGTGGCTATTGCTTATAACTAAAATTTTCCCCACCAGCCTGACAGAATCCCCACACAGATATAAGAGAGGGTGTGGTGATTTCTGGAAATGTAAGTTAATTCTGTATAACTGAAAAAGAATGTGAAGTTGATAATCAATGAAATGGCATTGAGGTGCTGAGGAGAGATTTGTATTTCATTTTAAGGGCTATTAAAAGATTGCAGGAGATGATATAATTTATTTGAGCTTTCAAAAATATTACATTGACTTCCATAAGGGAATATGAAATTGAAAATATTAAAACCAAATGTAAAGAGTTTTTCTTGATTAAATCCAGAAAAAGAAAATCATGAAGCTATAAAAATTGAGACAACTAGCAAAATTTGAATATGAACTGTGTACTAGATGACAATATTCTATCAGTGATAAATTCTCAGAACATAATAATTATATTGTCGTTGTATAAGAGAATGCTCTAGCTCTTAAAAACAAATGATGAACTACTTAGGGAAGAAGGTGTCATTAAGTCTGCAACTAAATTCTAAAGAATTCAGGGGAGAGAGACGACAGAGAGAGAGAATGTACTACATATTAAAAATTAGCAGATCCAGAAGAGAATGTAAATACCAATTGTATTATTCTTTCAGTTGTTCTGTAGGTTTGAAATTTTTCAGAAGTTCTAAAGGAAAAAAAAAGAAGAAAAAGTGAGAGAATAAGATGTTCATGTGTCAAATATGGTCAAGAATAGAGGATGTTATTCTGGTAATTCAGATATGAAATGATGGCATCTTTTTTTGAGCTGGGTACTAAGGAATTAACTCCAGGATTCAGTTTGACATATTCCTTGGCTTCCAAACCTTTTGGATTATTTTTTACTCTTATGGTTTGCTGAAAGCAAAAGTTACTTAAGAGGAGATATATTACCTCTAAACTAAAAGATACATCTTACAACTAAATAACTATGTCCCCAGCAGATGAGTCCCAGCTCAAGGTGATTCCATTAGCCTGTCATTTCACTTTATACTGCTATCTTTCCACAGTTGCTATATAGTTATGAAAGATCAAGCTTTTGTTCTCTGGAATATAAGAAAAATAAATGTGGGTCTCACATGGTGATGGTATAGAGTCATTACTGGTGACTCTATTGTATGAGTTGATCAGTCTTAACATGTGACAAAATTGTTCCTCTCCTGCTGGCAAGTAAGCAGCACTTAGTGAATAAACTTTAGGCATTCAAGAAAATTTGATGTGTTTCCCAAACTTGATATAAAGTCATGTTCAAAGTACCAACAAATTTAGTGTATGGATTTTGTTAATATGCTCTTCACTATATATTTGAACAGGAAATTAAATCCATTAATAAGCTAAAAAGTCCCTTATTACTAGTAAAAATGATGTTACACATGCTATCCCAGACTCAAAATTGCAACTGCTAACCTTTTGTGTATACGCACGCCAGGCATATCCAAAGTACTCGTCATCTGAAACAATCTTTATAAAATCTACAAGTTTAAACCAAGGTGCTGCCAATGGGGAAAATAATAATGAACACTCACAATCCATTTTCTACTTGCCAGGTGTTCTTCTAAGAGCTTTACTTAAATGAATTAACTTAATACTCACCACTAACCTATGATATTGATACCATTATTATGGTCATTATTTTAGCGAATGAGATTGAGTGTAGAGAGTTTAATGTCGTATAGTAAGTGTTGAAGTCTGACTACAAACTCAGACAATCTAGCTGCAGATAGACATTAGAAAGAAGCAGGTAGATTTGAGAGAGATTCAGGGATCATAGGGAAAAATCTTGACATTACATTTCTGAAAATTGTTCCATATATATAAGTATTACATTTTAAATTTATCTAAAATGAGACTGATATTACTGAACTGTATATTAATAATAATCAATGCAATAATACTCCACAATCATAGTCCCAATTGTTAAAGATATTCACATGACTTAATAACTTACTTGATGTCTCTTTGATATATGCAATATGCTTTGTTCTTATAAGCAAAAGATTGTGTGATGAGTGACCCTTTAATCCCTAATATTACATCAGAAACATATATGCATATATGTCCTTCATCCCGTGCTTACTTGTCTTGAGTCAGTCAACTTGCTTACTTACTGCTGTAAACTTTTAATGTCAGATCTCAGATCCCTAGCATCTCTTCACAGAGCTTTATTTTATTGAAGATTCAGATTTTCTAATATAGGTTTACATACTAATCTTTCTGAATAGTTTATCATATTGGATTTGGTCTTTAGATGTGCATACCATAGGACCATTTGCCACTCTTGAATTTAGGGGTCATCAAATTTCTATGTTTTATTTTATTATTATTATCATTATTATTTATTTTTTGAGACAGAGCTTGCTTTCTTGCCCAGGCTGGAGTGCAATGGCATGATCTCAGCTCATTGCAAACTCTGCCTCCCGGGTGCAAGCGATTCTCCTGCCTCAGCCTCCTGAGTAACTGGGATTACAGGCACCCAACACCACACCCGGCTAATTTTTGTATTTTTAGTAGAGACGGGGTTTCACCATGTTGATCAGGCTGATCTCGAACTCCTGACCTCAGGTGATCTACCCGCGTCAGCTTCCCAAAGTGCTGGGATTACAGGTGTGAGCGACCACACCTGGTTGAAATTTCTATGTTTTAAATATGAATCTATCAATGTCTGTATTTTATATATGAGTAATCCATAAAAGAATGAAAATGAATACTGCTATATTTATGGAATACTTCTTTTATTTCAGCATCCTCATCATTTTTATTGATCTTTATGTTGTACTTAAAGTATGCAAACTTTAATGTTTTATAAAGTTTATAACATATAATTAAGCTCAACTTAACTAGCATCATCATGTTTTAAACTTACATTCATTTTTAAACTTTTATCACAAATAATCAGAAAAATCTCATAATTCAATGTAATAGTTATTATAACTTATAAACAAAAAATACATAATATTGTTATAATGATTATCATTTTTATACTCAAAAAGTGTGAGATATCCAGCTATGAATATTATGTGTACATTCTGTGTCATGGCAGAGCATAACATAAAATATAAGAATTCCAAAAGATAAGCACAGGACCTACAAGATTTATCCAAATTTAACATGTGGAATCAGGGAGAGCACCCCAGAAGAAGTGATAAATATAACTTGAGACCTACAGCAGCTATGCTTTGGACCAAGGATCCAAGAATAGACAGCATTATTCCCTTTGAGTTTTCAAAGAATTGTAAAGAAATAGCATATTCAGTGTCTGTAGAACAGGAAATAGAACCTTCCAATTTAATTGCTAAACTCTTCAACTTATTTAATTTGAATATATTTACAGGTTAGTTCTAAATATTTTAATTGCTAAAAAAAAAACCTAAGATTAAAAAAGCAAAATTTATGCAAATACTTGCATGTAGTATCTTAGCAAAAAATAAATATTCATTCATACTAAGCAAATAGCTTATAACATAGGTTATTTATTTTGTCCAGTTGAAACTAGATAAGAGTTTGTTTTCATAAATTCTCTGTACAGGATAAGTGTCAGCAATTCTACAGAAACTACAGAAAGGAAAAATTCACTGATTAGGACCTCAACTCTTACAGAAGTTCCCCTTATCAAAAATTTTTATGTTTCCCTTTTATAGTCATAGTGCGCTAATACATAATAAGAAGCATAACTGTATAAACACATACAAGTATTTATTATAAATATAACATAGAAAATTTTAATTTATAGACTGTCACTTCTTCAGGAAAATAATATTTCCAGGGAATCAGAAGTAATCAAAGTTTTCTAAAAAGGGGCCCTTATTCCTTTAATTCTGTTGGTAATGGTAATAATCTTGAGGGCCAGATGAATTATTACTACTTTTCAGAGCCCCTGCACCAGTATACCACCTAATCCAGAAAAAATGGAATGAATTCGTCAATTTTATTAATTCAAAATAAGTTTCCAATGATGCTTTTTTGAAAGGGGTACTAGATTTGCAACCTGACTAATTTTAAAGGGATATCAAAAGAAGCAACATTTAGAAAATACTATGTAAATTTAAATTCTATAAACTGATAATGTATTTTTCATTCTGGTACAGTAATTCCTCTGTCATTTAATTATTTCTACATTTTGTTTAAGTAACGCTAATTTTTTATATATTGTTACATTAGATTCATACTATAAATTTGTATGCACATACACATATGTGTGTAACAATGTAATAATAATACATTCTTCAGCAAATCAAACATCTAAAGATTGCTTTAAAAAACAATTTTGTTTAAAATAATTTTTAGTTACAATAAACTTCCTATAGAAATACTCCCTTCTCACTACTGCACATACTAGTCTTAATAAAAAAAAGAAAAAGAAGTGTATGTTACAACTAGGTACCTTAAGACTGGACATGTTTTCTAAACTCCTTTTCCTTAAATTCAATTATCTTTATTTTTTAGTCACACTTTTATGAAAATATTCTTTCTTAAAGATGATGAGAAACGAATAAGAACAGAATGTGAAAAAAGAACATAGTTAAAATAAGGAAAATAACAGAAATGCTAAAGAATAAAAACATACAAAAAACGTAAGCATATCCTTATTTTTACTACCAACACTTCCACAAAGAATAAAAAAGTCTTTTTTGAATATGTATACTTTGATTGATGCTAGGCGGAATGTAACTAGTGATCTTGAGATGGCTGAAACTCACTCACTTGCAATTTTAGGATTTGCTGAAAGATACATCCTTTCTGAATTTTCAAACAATCAACAGCACTATTAAAGTATCAACATTTGAAATGTCTGCATGACTGAAGTAAATGTTAAGAAATGTTTAGAGTCAGCTTAAGAAAATAAAATTGAACTTTCACATATTTAAGACAGCAGCACCTCTAATTACCCTAGCATTTTCAATCACCTTTACTTTTAGAGAAGTGTGTCATAATTGTGTTACAGTTGTTATCTAACAGAGTTGAAAAGAGGAATAAAATAATCTTATTAGATTATATGGCAAAAAGTCCAGCAATGAATATTCCAATCTATAATTCCCAAAATGAGATCCTGGAAAGGCATATTGCTCAAGGAAAAGAGAAGAAATTAGAAATTGTTATAAATGCAAAAGACACCCATGAAGTCAGTGAATACTATTTGAACATAATTATTTTAAAAGTCAAATCGATAGGCTCCTATAGATAAAATGTGCATCAGCCTGTTTGTTTTACTGTTTCCATGGGTACAAAGACTGTTTCCTTCTTTTTCCTTACGTTTCATACCAAAGACTGTGAGGTAAAATAATGGTAGTCACTTTCAATATGTGTTATATTATTACTCATCATTAATAAAAACCTTCAACCTGTATATTTGGATATATCTGAATAAGTAAAGAGTCTCCGATATTAACTGCCTCTGGAAAAAAAAATCTGTAAGGAATTTAAAACAACTATTATGTATTAAATTTTAGTATGTCATTCATTCAACTATTTTTTTAAATATTCGTGAAACTAAATATATATTTTAAGCTGTTTCTACTTAGCAAAAGTAAAAAATACTAAATCAGCAAGGAAAAAAGCAGTTGATCAACAGGATATTTAGTGTGATTTAAACATTGTGAAGAAAACTTACATAATTTTTGGCAGCTTTCCATACTTCCAAAGATTGGGTAGTACTTGTATATTAAAGAAAAATATAGTTCAGTGACAGGTAAGAAGCATATATAAATATTTTAAGATTTTAGACTTAAGGTTCAATCTAGATATACTAGGAATTTGCAGTCCTATATTGTACACGAAACAAAAAATGTGTAGAAAAAATAGTTATGTAAAATAAAGGCAATTTAAAGTAAATTTAGTAATATAAAAATAAATGTTTTAAAATAAGTAATAATCTAATTAAAATACACTCAACTTACTTTTACTTTTGATTGAGATTTTTCAAGTACGCAATTTTCTAAGGTAGAATCTTTTTTTTTCTCACCTTATCAATTTTACCTTTCCTCATAAGATCACAGAGCTTCTGAACATTCTTATGAAGTATAGACTTCAATTCGACAACAAATAAATTTTTCCAAAAAGTGAATACATGCATCCACAAGAAAATTACAAACTACAAGGGCCATTTAAATACCCCAATTTGTCTAATGTGCCTGTAACTTCAAAAAATGGTATTGTTGTCACAACCTGTTAGAAAGCGTGCTTTTGTTTCTAGAAGTAAATTGACTATATCTTTAGTAAAAACTCTGATGACTGTGAGAATTCACACATGAGAAGAAATAATAGAATATGGAGTGGTTCCAAGTGATTTATAAACTACAATTTTTTAAGGGTAGGGATTATCCCTTTCTTATATTCACGAGAAATCACATCTGATTAAGTTTATTTTCTGTGCGAAATTAAGAGAAAATAATGTTACAGAAGAAAAATAAGACAGAAAACATTGAGTATATGACTTCAGGCAAAAAGAAAGTAATAAATACTCCTTCTATGTGGGTTTCTAAAAAGAAATGTAGATGCAGTTCAAACCAGAAACAGAACATCAGTTGCTAGTCATGTGAAACCCTGTAATTCTGTGTGTGTGTATGTGTGTGTGTGTGTGTATGTGTTTCACATATAACCTGAATTATTAAAATTAAGGATATGTTCCAAAATAAGTATTTCTCTAAAAGATATATCCTAAAGTAACCTCAAACTAAAGAAATACAACATGACTTTCACCATAATATTCTAGCTCTTAGCATAAGGGAAATTCAGGCAAAATGTCAAATGATATAGTATAACAAAAAATGTTACCAGCACCTAGACTGATTCTGTATATCTTCTTTCTTTCTGTCATGTATCTAATTTTCTCATACTTATGTCAAAAAATAAAATTATTTTTGCATTATTTTATTTGAAAACAGAAAGTTTTAACCACTACCTCAAAAATGCTTGTTTAATTAATAGATTATTTCTCCCAATTCATAAAGAGCTTTACAAAAGCAATTGTAGTATAATTTAGTTTCACATCTTCTTAGTTATCTTTAAGCATGAATTCTGTTTCTTTTCTGCCTGATAATGGGAAAAATGATTTTTGGGTTGTGAATTACGAAGGAGGACATTTTTAGAATAGCTGAAATATTGCTGGGCAAAGAGAACATCAAATCAAAAGAAGTAATGTCACTAAGGTATGTAGCACATGTGCATCAATATATTGCCCTGGTTTACATGACTGAATCTTCCAAAGCACACTCCAGTAACCATGGATTTTTGAATATTAAGTCTGTGAAAACTAATTGCAATTTATTGAATATGTCAGTGAAGCAGAACATCAGTAAATCAAGTCCAAGTCACTGTTACAGCATTTTTCCCTTCTCTTAAGCAACTGACAGTTTCTTCTTTCAATCAGTGAAAGTTACAAATAGTCCAGGAACCAGCTGCAGTAGAAGAGTAATGGTTGAAAGACCAGATGATCCTGTTTTATGACCCTTGGCACAAAGATTAAACCCTTTGTTTCCAGCAATGCACAATTTCATGCTATTTCAGGGAGCTTGACCCTGAACTGAACTTCTTCAGACTGTTCAGTTCAATCTGAATTTATAAGAGCTAGTGACAGTCTGTAGCATGTAATGAAAAAAAATAATGGAGGGACAGCTGTTTGCTTTCACAATCCTGCCATTGAGGCTAAGAGAGAGGAAAACTGTGGGGCTGATGGACTCAGAAGGAAATGAGTTGGGATTTAACATTTGCAAAGAGAAATCCTTTTGTTATGCACTGATTTGAAGTAAATCTCTGGCAACATTTCCAAGGGTCAGATTTGGGAGTGTTTTCCTTGCAATACTGAAAGGAACATAACCAATTTTCTAGTAGCTGATTGTACTCTGCTAGTTCAGGCATTTGATTAAAAGTTATATGTTATTTATCTCTCCTAAATCTAATCTCATGTGAAACATATAGGAACATTTCTTGAAAGTTAACAAATTTGTAGAAGTACCAATTTAGGATAGGATTATTTTTAATTACATATTGAAATATTATTTATTTAAATCATTACAACAGAAAATACATTGAGTACTTTGTATTTTGAATTTCAATAACATAAGTTAGAAATTTATAAATGCATTTTTGTAGCTATGTGTGCAAAATCTCATTCTAAAACAAACATAATAAGGAAAATATGCCTTTTGTAAGGAAAAGTTTCAATTTTCCTTACATACACAACAAAATATGACAGATTTTATTAAAACTATCACAAAGTTCAATTTCACAATGACTATTATTATTGAACTTTGTAACTGTGAAATCTATGAACTATGGCATTTAAAATTTTGCAGAGAAATTTAGAATGCAAATCTGCTTATACAGTTCTGAATTGGAACATGAAATTCTTGAAAAGTGTTGGCAAATATGACAATTAAAACAATTGCCTCTGGGACACAGAGGTCTCCTCCCACAATTTTTCCAACAAGTATTTGGCACCTAAGGAATCTGATGTTTAGCCATTCTTAAATACGAAGAGGGAAGAGTCTGGTAAAAAATATTGAGGAGTCTTAAGATTATGAAATGAATATTCCATAATCTTAGGGATGAACTCCAAAGTGTCCTGCCTAAGGAAGCATTGTCTGTTTAGTGAACTATATTATTCAGGAAGATCTTTGTGACATCTTCCAAAAATAAGTGCTTTTGTAATTATTCTTCCCTATTAATGACAAATTATTAAAATAAGCTGTGGACTCCCTTTGAAATCATAATAATTTCCTATGGAAAAAATATGGCAATTTTCCTGAACATACCCAGGGGCCAATAGATGACACCTTATTGAGTAGACCAGGGTGGTGACATTGTGTTATGCATGTAGCTCTGCTGCAGTATACTCCACATGAAAGGCCAGTAGAAATCATCAGTATTAGACCAATACATGTTAGACCCTACCATGGCCAGTGCTTAACAAACACACAGATTCTTTTGTTGTTGTTGTTTGTTGTTTTCTTTCATTGTTTTGAAAGTCTACAATATAAAGCAGCCTGCTAAATTTGACTCCACAGAAATTAATGATAAAATGATTAATGTTAAGAAATAAATCAATGGTTCATATGATATGTGCTGAAGGAATTTAGAGTCAGGCAATTATTTTTCTAACTACAGTGGTTGAAAATGTTTGTGGAATAGCTAAATTTCAAATGGCTCTTACAGATCACTTCAAAGAAGTTCAGTTTTCCTCATGTGAAATATTTCCAAATGAATACATTATGAATGAGACAATCTAGATCATCTGAGGTTCTGAATCATATATTACAGTGTTAGTGTGGCTGTGTTAAGGCATAGCACAGATGTTTTCAATAATCTTCATAAAACAGAATAATAGGTATGAGAAGTCATATACTTTATCAGCTTATGTACTTCTAATAAAACATAACATTTTACTTAAATGAAAACATTAAACGGAAATATCTCACATTCAGAGTTAGTAATTTTATTATATAAGACCTTAAAACTTGGAGAAAAAGCAGTAGAATTTTGAGAATTCATATTAAATGAAATAAATGACTTAATTTATTAACACAAAAACCAAATATTTCTAATTATTTTTCTTTCCCACCCTCTCAGAGTAATATGAAACTAAGTATTATGTATTACATCTCAAGGTGATATAAATCATACACATCTTTGTACCATCAGAAAAGTTAATATAGATGGTTACATGTAATTTGACTTTAGGGCTGGTAATACAGACTTAGCCAAACTGTTTCCCCAGTTTAAAGTGATTGGTTCAAGAGAAAACCACTTGATTCAAATGGATGCAATCACAGGTACTCAATGAAAATTGATACATAAAAGTTAGGGGTAAAAGTTTCTCTCACTATAGAATTATAAGAGATAAAGACCACATAGTGCTGGAGCTGTCAGTGGATATTGTCTCTTTCTCTCATTCATACACACACCAACACACACATACACAGACTGATTTGGAAAATAAATATATAAATCTGGGGCAAATGGAGTGTTAAACATTTGAAACTACTAACTCTAGGCACAACTGGTCCATGATTATTCTCTGAATTCTGTGATTTAAAATTGTTACCTTTTACCTTGAAGGCTACTTTAAAAATTGACTTTTGGTCTTCAAATATCGGGGGAAATTTAGCCAGATATCGGGCAAAATTCACCCCCGATATTTCACATATGTTCTTTTCTATTTTCCCCAAGCGTCGGCCAGTTTGGGAAATAAAGGGACAGAGTACCAAAGAGAAAAATTTTAAAGCTGGGCGTCTGGGGGAGACATCACATGTTGGTAGGTTCCGTGAGGCCTCACAAGCCATAAAACCAGCAAGTTTTTACTAGTGATTTTCAAAGGGGAGGGAGTGTACAAATAGGGTGTCGGTCACGGAGATCACGTGCTTCACAAGGTGATATAGTATCACAAGGCAAATGGAGGCAGGGCAAGATCACAGGACCACAGGACCGGGGCGAAATTAAAATTGCTAATGAAGTTTCGGGCACGCATTGTCATTGACAACATCTTATCAGGAGACAGGGTTTGAGAGCAGACAACCAGTCTGATCAAAAATTTATTAGGTGGGAATTTCCTCGTCCTAATAAGCCTGGGAGTGCTATGGGAGACTGGGGCTTATTTCATCCCTACAGCCGACCATAAAAGATGGCTGCACCCAAGGAGGCCATTTCAGAGGCCTACCCTCAGGGACACATTCCCTTTCTCAGGGATGTTCCTTGCTGAGAAAAAGAATTCAGCGATATTTCTCCCATTTGCTTTTGAAAGAAGAGAAATATGGCTCTGTTCCGCCCAGCTCACCGGGGGTCAGAGTTTAAGCTTATCTCTCTTGTTCCCTGAACATTGCTGTTATCCTGTTCTTTTTTCAAGGTGCCCAGATTTCATATTGTTCAAACACACATGCTCTACAAACCATTTGTGCAGTTAACGCAATCATCACAGGGCCCTGAGGCGACATACATCCTCCTCAGCTTACAAAAATGACGGGATTAAGGGATTAAAGTAAAGACAGGCATAGGAAATCACAAGCATATTGATTGGGGAAGTGATAAGTGTCCATGAAATCTTCACAATTTATGCTCAGAGACCGCAGTAAAGACAGGTATAAGGAATTATAAAAGTATTAATTTGGGGAACTAATAAATGTCCATGAAAACTTCCCAATTTATATTCTTCTGCCATGGCTTCAGCTGGTCCCTCCGTTTGGGGTCCCTGACTTCCTGCAACATTCAAGACTTCTTTTGAGATATTGTTTTTAAGTCTTTAGACATACTTATAATCCAGGAAGCAAGATTCATAATTGGAAGTGTTTGATTTGTAAAATATTTGACCATTTATGAACCAAAACCAAAACTTAATTACCAAGGAAAAAGGAATTATAATTAAATATACATTCATTACTAATATTCTTACCCATTTAAAGATCACCACTTTTTAATATGGGCATGTCTGAACTTTTCAAATATATTGTTTTTCAGGGCCCGAGGTAAACTGACATTTTCCCTTCACATCTGAATGCCACAGTTCTACTCCCACAGTCTACTTTATTGTGTTTGCTTTTTTCTTCCTTACGCAAACACACAGACACACATAAATAAACACACACACAAGCCCTGAAGGGACTCGTATTTCTTTAAGTAACATTAGTAGTCAATAAATACATATAAAATCCAGAAGAAAATGCATTTATTTCAGCCTCTCTCATTCAAAACATCCCAGAGATTGCATGTAACACCTAGATATTCCAATAAGTTACTTGATAAAGTTCAGATGCAACTACCCATAAAATAACACTTTGATAAAGTGATAAAATATGAATTGTTCATGTGAAAAAAAAATCTGTTATAAATAACAAGTCCAAATAGAGCAACTGGCTCGGACAAGGTAAATATTCTTCCAGTATAAAACTTAAAAGTTTCATGAAAATTATCTGTGCCTTTGAATAATGTTTTCAGTAGAAAGTTATTTTGAAAAGCTATTTTAATCTAACTCCTCCTTCATATATTGTATGTGATAATTTACTTCTTTAGGCATAAGAAGAGCTCAAAGAAAACTTTTTCAATTGAATAATTAATTATTGTGCAGAAAAAGAAAAACAAAAATATATAAAAATATATATTAATGCTAACAGAACAAAGGGCAACTGAGACATTAAAAAATGAATCATATATTAAACCAGAAGTTGACACATATATGGATTCTGACAATGGAATCTGGAAAGAAATATCAGTATTAAAGTCTTCAGCTGCATATTATATGGTCATACACAACATAGCAAAAATTATCTGCTTTGCTTCCACCCAGTATTTCATCTTTTCGTTAACTAACTAAAGGCCACACAGTTAGTCATATAAAATCCACACAATCAGTTTTAGCTTGTCATTTAGAATTTCATAAAGTGATAAATGAAGTTAGTGTTTAAAATACTTTAGTGAAAAGAATTTGTGATGGTCTCATATCATTAAGGATGTAGTCAGGAATTCAGAAAGAACTCTGGTTATTTTTAAGACATAATTTAATATAGGGAACTAGTTAAACAGGAGTTAGAATACCAAAAATAAAAAATAAAACACTCACACAAGAAACAGGCCATCTCTAGGTCTGGGTGAAATAATGTGGCAGTTTGAGGGGGAGCAGATAGAAGCACAGATGAAAGACTCCACAAGACAGAGGTACTTAGCATTCTAAGGTGGGATTTTTTTTTTTTTTTTTTTTTTTTGTGCCTTAGATGATAAAAGGAGAGGCCCATAGAACAAGGGCTAAGACTTCTGGGGAGGGGTAGGGCTGATTGGCTGGACTTCATAAGGAGTTTTGGTAAATTGGCTGTAGAATTAACTAAAGAAGCTGGCTACTATAACCAACTGTTCCTGCCAGAGCAGAGCCATTGGTAGGGAGGCTCCAACAAGAATAGAAAACAAACAGGAAAAAGCAAATCCTCTCTCGTCCTCATGCAGTGTCCCTTTCATGCTCCTAATTTATATTTTCCAATAGAATTCTAGCTAATGAAGGGGAAAATTGTAGAACTCTAACTCCAGAATCACAAAGAAGGGTAGATTTGAAGGTAAGAAACAATAGCTTAATTATTGGTATCTTTTAGTTATCTGAAATCTTTAAATAAGGATGTCAAGAAATAAAGATTGCTATAAACATAAAACTTTCTAAAAGATTTTTGTGGACCTTGCTTTTACTTCTTATGTTATTAGATTAAATTTATTTTATTTTAGTGTTGCTTTCTTGATTTACAAATTGTTTCTGATGATGGTAGTGACTGTATCAGGGTTCAACCAGAAAACAAAGACTTTAGCCATTACAGGTGTTGGTTAAACACTATACGACTGCTACCTTTGCTTCCATTGTTAGAGCTTGAGGTCCACATGGTGGCCATTGAGAAAGAAAGATGAATGTAAAGTGCATAGAACAAGAATAAATTTAAACACACGACCATGATCTGGAATCTGTGAGCATAAGCTGGCTGGAAATCATAAAGATGGACTAGAACCCTTAGGTGTCCTGCAGGAAAAGCTGTCACCTTTCATCACAGTGTTGAGCACATCTCAAACTCAGTCACCAAAGATCCACTAGGGCAAGGTGGAGTAATTGCAGGCCTGGCTTCTGCCCCAGACCAAATTAGCCAGCAGATAAGTGCCACACGTAAGAGCTGCAAAAGCACCTGTTTCAACCTTCTAAGCATAAAACCAATAACTACTGCTTTACTTCCACTCTCCAAATCTCCACACAAAAGTATCTCTTGTACTTAATACGTCATTAAAGAGTTCAAAGGCAGCAAACACATACAAAAGTGGATTTCTTCTGAGGAGGTAGAAGACACTTTTGGGATGGCAAAAGTGTTCTGAATTGAGAGTGTTTTAAGATAACCTGCAAATTTTGACTGTAAAAAAATAAACTTCTAATTGCTTTAATAACAGTAGGCCTAGAAAATATTTGTGATATATCATTTTAATTTAAAAAAATATTATTTTGATCACTTATTAGCCTGATTAACTAAGTTAATACAAAAAGCATTCAATGCTGTTGCAAAAATATATATTTTATAACTTATTTGTATAATTTCTGTATAGTTAAATGTTAAAATTGTATATATATGTATATAATTCACTTTTTACTTTATGTGCACTTTTAACAGGTAAATATATTTCTGTAGTACATATTAAAGAAAACACAAATATTTTTATAAAAGGTTTCTCCCAGATGAGAATATGCAGGTGATTTTTCAAGGTGTAATATACAAAAGGTACATATTTTATTTTTATTTTATTACTTACTATTTTTAGAGATCTATTTTAAGTATCTCTTCAAACTGGAGCTTTTTGAGGAAGTCCCTAAAATACTATTAAAGAACAATACAATAACACTTTTCTCTTCATGCAAGGCTCTATATTTATTTGTATTTTAAAACATTAAAACTGCATGGTCTTAGTATTATACATACTTTGCTTCTAGAAAAAAAAATCACTTAAATCTACTCTTGTGAAACACTTTTGCTATGCAGTTTTCTTCTTTTACATGTATCCTGTATTCCATTTCTACTGTACTTCAGGGTAAGCCTTCTGGGACTACAGAATGCTCTAAATTGAATGTACCCCATATTATTTTTGCACTCCTGTTCTCAGGAATCTAATACAGTTTCCAGACTTCTCGCCATCTCATTAAAAATTAGTAGAGGGATGTCAGTAGGCACACAACCTTACAAATGCAGGTCTGACTTCGTAAATTAAACATACTTTGTGTGTGTACATTATTAATTCCTGTTTGCTTTTAGGTGTCAGCATGTGCACACTCATTGGTACCATCTTTGCATTTGGAAGTTCTCTGGATTTTGGAGAAGAAAGCAAATGAATGGCTTATATATGAATCAGGATTATGAATTATGTAAATCAAGCCACCAAGTCAGGGCAAAGAGAAAATTAAAGTTACACTAAGGGCGTACTCCAAGAATTTCTCAGGAAAGACAAGAAAAGAAAATGTCAGTTTTAACAGGTAATTCCACTTACCTACAAAGATTTTTTGCAACAAATATGACAATCCTTATTTTGTTGAATTTTTTCTCTTCAGCTCTTAAGGGAATTAGATATGAAACTATTGTTTGTACCTGTATTCTGGGGTAAATTATTCTAGAACTCCTTTGAATGTGCTTTTTCAAAAGTGTTAACCTCCAGAAAAATAAGCAACAGTAACAGAAGGGTCAGTCAATAGATGTTCCTAAGTGAAGTGCCAGCATTCTGAGCCATAATTTTTGTGACTTCATATGAGGTTATGTTTTATACAAGCCAAACTTATTTTTAAGGGTAAAACAGAAGAGCAGGTTGAAATGGGGAACAGCTCAGAAAGTGGCAGAAAGTGCTAGCTATGGAATCTTTGCCCACCTCCAGCCTCTGGACCAAATATTTTACTATGTACCATGTGCATAATAAGCTACTGGTGAATAGTTTGGCAGATGTCTCTAACAGGAGTCACGTGGCAGATGTGTGGGGACAAGAATGTAGGCACAATATCGACCTTAAATGATGAGTCTGAGAAGGCAAAGGGAATGCTATAGTCAGAGATTCCTGAGATGAGCAAAGGAAGGTAAGGATAGCCTTTATGCAAAGCCTGACAGCAAGATGGGAAGCCATGGTAATGTGAATTTCACAGCAGAAACAAAGGCAGACATAATGAAGTGCTTGGACTCTGCTTTGTGGCATATACTTAGGATCAACTTCTAAATTCTATATATTTTTGTTATCTAGGACCTTGAACCAGTTATTAAAACTCAATTTCAGTTTTTTCATCAATGAGATTACTTAATAATATTGACCTTAATATTGTTGAGAGGATTAATTGAGACGACACATGAAAATAATTATCTAAGTGTCTGGTATCCTAGAGCAGATCCAGGTTGCCATTTGAAATCATTGATGTTAGCTTTTTTTCATTTATATCTGAACCTTAAAATTTATTTATATTTGGTCAATTTATTTTGAGGCTGTCAGTTCAAATTTCTTTTAATAACATTTGAAGACAAGATGAGTTTTATCTAGGATGGAAAGTGAGGAATATTTTCCATTACTAAAATTAACAGAGTGAACATCTTACAGGAATAGCATTTCTGAAAGTCTTAATATTACCCAGAAACAAATGAATATTTACAGTTATACACAGGCAGGCCTCAGAGATACTGCAGGTTAGGTTCTAGACCCCTGAAATAAAGTGAATATCACAGTAAAGCAAGTCACATGCATTTTTTGGTTTCGTAGTGCATATAAAAGTATAATTACACTATAGTCTATTAATTGTGCAATGGCATTGTCTAAAAATGCATATACCTTAATTAAAATACTTTATTGCTGAAAAACGCAAACTATTATCTGAACTTTCAGTGAGTTCACAGCATAATTTGGGTGGTTGAGGGTCTTGTTTCAATGCTGATGGCTGCTGACTGATCAGGTTGGTGATTACTGAAGCTTGGGGTGGCTGTGGCAATTTCCTAAAATAAGACAGTAATGAAGTTTGCTGCATCAATTGACTCTTCCTTTCATATAAGACTTTTATGTAGCATGTGATGCTGTTTGATAGCATTTTACCCACAGTAGAATTTCTTTCAAAATTTGAATCAATGCTCTCAAACCCTTCTGGTACTTTATCAAATAAATCTGTGTAATATTCTAAATCCTCATCAAATATAAAACTAAATAAACAATTCTTCATCCTTTCAAGTTTTATCTTCAGACTGGCTATTCAGTCACATCTTCAGGTTCCATTTTTAATGTTAATTCTCTTGCTATTTCCACCTTATCTGCCATTACTTTCTCCACTGAAGTCTTTAACCCCTCAAATTCATTCATGGGACTGAAATCAAATTTTTCCAAACTCTTTTTTTAATGTTAATATTTTCGCCTCCTCTCATAAATCACAAATGTTCTTAATGACATCTAGGATGGTAAATACTTTCCAGAAGGTTTTCAGTTGACTTTGCTTAGATATATCAGAGGAATCACTATCTATGGCAGCTAGAGCCTTACGATATTTATTTTATTTATTTATTTATTTATTTTGAGACGGAGTCTCACTGTCGCCCAGGCTGGAGTGCAGTGGCGCGATCTCGGCTCACTGCAGGCTCCGCCCCCCGGGGGTTCACGCCATTCTCCTGCCTCAGCCTCCCGAGTAGCTGGGACTACAGTCGCCTGCCACCTCTCCCGGCTAATTTTTTGTATTTTTAGTAGAGACAGGGTTTCGCCGTGTTAGCCAGGATGGTCTTGATCTCCTGACCTCGTGATCCGCCCACCTCGGCCTCCCAAAGTGCTGGGATTACAGGCGTGAGCCACTGAGCCCGGCCGAAATTTATTTCTTAAATAATAAGACTTGAAAGTCAAAATTATGCCAGGTACATTGGCTCACACTTGTAATCCCAGCACATAGGGAAGTGAGGAGCAAGAATCAGAGATCACTTGAGCCTAGAAGTTTGAGACCAACCTGGGCAAAATAGTGAGACCCCATTTCTATAACAAATTAAAAAATCGAAAGAATAGCTGGCTGTGGTGGTGTATCTCTGTAGTCCCAGCTGCTTGTGAGGCTGAGACAGATGGATCACTTGAGCTCAGGAGTTTGAGGTAGCAGTCAGCTATGATGACAGTATTGCACTCCAGCCTGGGCAACAGAGCAAGATCCTGTCTCTTAAAAAAAGAAAAAAAAAGGAAAGTCAAAATTACTTTTTGATTAATGGGCTGCAGAATGGATGTTGTGTTTGGCAGCATGAATATACTAATCTTTTTGAACATCTCCATCAGGGCACTTGGTGACTAGGTACATTGTCAATGAGCGATAATATTTGGAAAGAATCTTTTTTTTTTCATGAGATGTAAGTTTCAAAAAATGGGCTTAAACTATTCAGTAAATTATACTGTGAGCAGATGTGCTGTCATCTATCTAGCCTTTATTGTTCCATTAGTGTATCACAGCAGAGTGACCTTAGCATAATTCCTAAGAGCCCTAGGATTTTTGAATAGTACATGAGCATTGGCTTCAACTTAAAGTCATCAGCATTAGCCCTTAATAAGACATCTTGTCTTTTAAAGCTTTGAGGCTAAGCATTGAATTCTCCAATTGGATTCTCCTCTCTAGCTATGAAAGTCTTAGAACACATCTTCTTCCAATAGAAGACTGTTTTGTCTACATTGAAATCTATTGTTTAGTGTAGCTACCTTCACCAATGATCTCTGCTAGATTTTCTGGGTAACTTGCTGCAGCTTCTACATCAGCACTTGTTGCTTCACCTTGTACTTTTTATGTTATAGAGATGGCTTCTCACCTTAATCCTCAGGAACCAACATGTGTTAGCTTCAAACTTTTCTTCTGCAAGTTTGTCACCTCTCTGAGCCCTCAAAGAATTGAAGGTAGCTAGAGTCTTGCTCTGGATTAGGCTCTAGCTTAAGGGAATGTGGTGGCTGGTTTGATTTTCTATACAGACCACTAAACCTTTCTCCATATCACAATAAGCCTGTTTCATTTTCTTGTCATTCGTGTATTTACTGGAGTAGTAAGTTTAATTTCCTTCCAGAACTTTTCCTTTGCATTAATGACTGGCTATTTGGCATAAGAGGCCTAGCTTTTGGCCTGCTTTGACTTTCAACATGCCTTCTTCACTAAGCTTAATCATTTCTTGCTTTTGATTTAAAATGAGAGACGTTTGTTTGACTCTTTCTTTCACTTGAACACTTAGAGGCGAACGCAGGCCATTAATTGGCCTATGCAATATGTTGTATCTCATGGAATAGGGAGGCCCGAGGAGAGAGAGTGAAACAGGAATAGCTAGTTGGTGAAGCAGTCAAAACACATACTGGTATCTATTAAGTTAGCTATCTTATGGCACTCTAAAACAATTACAAGAGTAACATCAGAGATCACTGATACAGTTCACCATAACAGATATAGTAATAATGAATAAGCTTGAAATACCATGAGAATTACCAAAATATGACATAGTGACATGAAGTGAGCACATGCTGTTGAAAAAATGGCATGGATAGACTTGCTCTACACAGGTAGCAAAAATCCTCAATTGTAAAACATGCAGTATCTGTGAAGTGCAATAAAGCAAAGTGTGATATTACAAGGTATGCCTGTAAAGCATTGTTTTAAAAACACTGCTAAGAAAAATTTAAATAAATTACGTGTATTGAATAAGAATACAAAATGTTAATAATCTGATTTTGATACTTGTTCTCTGCTTGTGTATAAGAATTTTGTTATTAGGAGATCCACACTAAAGTATTTAGAGTTAAAGAACATAATGTAACTGTGTGAGTTGCTCATACATTTAAGAAAATACTGTGTGTGTGCATGTGTGTGTGTGTGTGTTCACCTGTTTGTATACAGAGAGAGACAAAGAGACCGGAAAAAAGGGAGAAAGAATATTAATAATAAAGCAAATGTATTAAAATGTCAATGCTTGGGGAATCTGGATGAAGAATGTACATGAATTATTTGTGCTATTTTTATGGATTTTGTATTCTTACATTATTTCAACATAAAAAATTTAAAAAATATTGTTCAACACTAGTCTCACAATGTTGACTTTATGGGAAATGATATGAAAACAGATGCAAGACTTGGTGAATGCCATATCAGTCCCCACATTAATTATTTATCCATGCTTACTTTAGTGTAGAAATCTATATGTTTATTTTCTAATATTTTAATGGCAGTATGCTATATGTGAGTTGAAGTTATTTTTGAGTCCTCGTCAACTTTGTATTTGACTTTAATTGATTTTTTTACTATTGATACATCAGATGTCAGCAAAAGGGCTTGTTAATTTAACAGAAAGAAAATTAATAATATTCTCATATATTTTCCTCATTAAATTCACATTATAGGAGTAATGGTTATTTTAAATGGGCATAATTATTAATAGGAAAAATACACACATTAATTTTAAACACTAATGACTGTGGCACTACTTACTTTTCTAGAAGTAATTTAGGCACAGTTGCATGAGTTTCAATTCCCCTTTCACCAAACTTATTAATGATTTTATGGCAAACTCAAGACAATGTACAGTAAAGGTCACTGGAATGAGGCACATATAAACCTTTTAAATTTATGTGCTAATATGGCCTTATTATCTATGGCATGCTGCTATTTGATGATACCTCACTGAGAATATATCTTAACAACATAATGTCCTTCATAAAAGTGACTGTCCACAAAAAAGTTTTCTCAGCCTACTTATAGTTGGAAAGACCTGTTATTTATTTTTCTTCCCCATCCTTTCATTTTCTTTTTCTTTTAAATCCTTATGTTGCTACATGGACCCCATCTAGGCATCTTTTTGAAATTATGTATATAATTTTATGCATATATATAAAATGAATCCAAATATTAAGTAGATCTATTACCTTATTTTTTAGCATCTGTTTGCTTCTTAACATTTTCAGTCTGCTTTAAGTTCTCAATACTCCATGAAATCAAAAGTTCTTTTCTTTGTCACCATTAATTTTTACCTCTCAAATGCTTCAGCAAAGTAATGAAAATAAAAGAATTTCACAATTAGTACAACCCCATCATTTGAATCCTGGTGTTGCCATATAATGAAACTTGACTTATTATGAAACATTTCTATGCCTAGGTTTCCATCTGAAAGATGTGGATGAAATACCCATTTTCCAAGTTTTTTTTTTTTGTATGTGTTGAATGAAATCATGGATACAAAACAAATAACAAGGGTCTAAAACATACATACTAACCTCTCAAAAATCTCAATGTTAAATAAAAAGAAATTTATTTGGCAAAAGTTACTCCAAGGATATGGAGGGTGTTGCCTAGAATGTTTCATTGGAAATGTAAAACTTGAGGTAGGTGTTGGAAGGGTGGGCTTTAGTTAAGCAGATAAGTAAAAATAATATGTTTTATGTATAGAAGAGCAAGTTATATCTTGGAAATGGTGAAGAGACCACTTCAGCTGAAGCGGAGATTTTCAGGGGCAAAAGTTGGGGGCTGATTTAGAGAGATATGAATCTATGAATGCTATATAAAAGAGTTTGAACTTTATTTTGAAGACAAAAATGGAACTATTGAAGTTTCCTTTTTGGAAGAAGAGTGCCTTTATGAAAGCAGTGATTAACGCAGATTGGTTTAGAAAAGCACTGGGCAGCATGATTTGGAGACTGGAAAAGAGAGACCAAAGGTTAACCAGTTAATGGCTTATCACAAGTGCCCACACATGAGGTTCTAAGAGTTTGCCTTTGCTGTTTGCAGTGAGAAGAAAAACTAAAGAAAAATTTGATTTTTTCCATAATAAAAGTTGATAAAATTTATTATCTGGCTAATTTTTTTGCATTAATTTTTTTGCATTATGAAAAAAAGTTTCTCATAAAATTTGGAGTTTTTTGTCTTCAGTAATGGAGGAAAAAATGTCAAAGACAAAAATTATGGAAATTATAGTAAAGAAAGGTACTTTTAGTTAGATAAAAAATTGATTTTAAAAACAGAGATTAGGCTGAATAACTACATATCAATTCTTTGGAGACACTTTGCCACAGGAGCCTGGAACTTGAAAGAAATGGCCTCCAAAATATGGATGTATATGTATATGTATATATTGTATTACAATGGTAGTGAAATTTTGGTGCTTACCTACCAGTTGTTGACAGCTAGAGGAACCAGTAAATGGTAAAATTGAGACAGAGAGGATAATCTGAATAGGACACTGTGACAAAGGCCAGTGTAAAAAAGAATTTCAAGATGGAAAAGAGAAACGTGATTATGGTAACTTTCAGTGTGTCCAGAATATTCTAAGCACTGATCCTAACACACAGAATTTCATTTAATGCCTTTAGCAATCCTATGAGAAAATATTTTACATGCAGACACATATCCTGTGAGAGTTTTCCCTGTTCAAGAATGTATCATAAACCCTGAACTGAGGACGAAAGGCACTACATTCTTTTCACAATAAGTATACAAAGTTATCATAAATCAGAATAAACCACAATCCAGCAGAACTACTCAAAATAGCCATTTAGAAGTCTAGCCTATTCTACCTAGCCCAATTGTAGTCAATATAAGAAGACGGCTGAAAATTAAGAATGTATTGGCTTGTTCAGGAGTTTAATCATTATGAACTGTAACCTTGCTTCCTTGAGCCAAGAGAAATGGGCTCCAAGAGACTCACTTATAAAGATAAAAGATCCCTAAAAACACAGAGTAGTATTGTTTTCCCCTCTTTGGGTATCCTTTGAAAGTCTCAACTTGATTATCTGTTTCTGTGCTAACTGGACAAGGCAAAAGAGAGAATTGGATAGTAATAAATGGTTTCCCGGGGGACTGCCAAGCAAAGAGAAAGCAAGGATCTTCTCTATTCAGGTTTTGTTTTCTAAAAGGTGCAGGAGATAGATACTGAGTTCCAATGCAATCTGGATTGTTGGCCAGAGAGGCTTGATAAATTTGGGGCTTCAGCTTTATTGGGGCACTCAAAGCATTGGGACAAAGATCACATGTCAGAGGGAGAAACTGTGAATGTCGCAGGTGAAGATCAGCAGGAGGATGTGGAGGCACAGAGAGCACAGGCCTAAGGGAGATGCAGAAAAGAAGTGACTCTGTAATAGACAGTGGAACCTGCTGGAATAGTCGTCTGTCTCCTTTTAGCTGATAATCACAAGGATAACCAGAAAGTGCTTAAACCCAATAAAGAGAACTACAACCTTTCCAATTGGATATTTTACACATTTCACTCTCCTTGCCACTTTGCCACTACCCTGAAAATACACCTTCGACTGAAGAGGAGTGTAAAAAGAGTAGACCCTATCTTCCCCTTACACTCTAAGTCCTTAAAGCCACTGAGACCTAGTCAGCATAGGCAGAGACGATGAGAAGAGACAGGGATTGGAGTTTTTTAATGAACAGGACTTTATATCAAAGTCAAAGTGTTCTGACAGCAGAGAGAAACTGGAAAGTCATTGAATCTAGCCAAGATATCAAAAGGGACTCTCTAACAATTGGGTGAAGGTGAAGTTCAACATGATATATGTGTAAGGCAGTTGTTTCAAACATACTTCTAATATTTAACTGTATTTAACAGATAGAGAAGTATTCCTTATATTTAATTAAATCCACAAGTGCTATTAAACATTAACCCATTTTAATTTTCTCTGTTAATGGAGAATTTTTTTCCATATAGCAATTACACAATACTTTAATATGTTAAAGTCACCATTTATATTTTCTTTCTACTAAGTTAATGCTCTAGAATTCTTTATATTCACTTTTTATATCAACTTAAATTTCATGTTTCTCAAAAGTCTAAAA
Source organism: Pongo pygmaeus (assembly GCF_028885625.2). Classification (NCBI taxonomy): domain Eukaryota; kingdom Metazoa; phylum Chordata; class Mammalia; order Primates; family Hominidae; genus Pongo; species Pongo pygmaeus. The sequence continues at coordinate 44,974,312 of NC_072388.2, read as the reverse complement.
ATTTTAAAAGTATGTTTGACTAAATATTTTAGGTCACTTAAATAAAGAAACAGTAATAAATTATTTAAATGCCAAAGACCTACCATCCTGAATTTTACAAAAATTCTGGAAAGTCTTTTTTTTTTTTTTTTTTCACATTTACTAGCACCAAACATTTCTCTCTGCTGACCAAGACGGACTTAATGTTTCCTTCAACTTCACTAAACTTCAGTCAGGCTTCTTCTTGCCTCTAGGCCCCTGACTTCCCTCTCATATCCATCCTTCCAGAATCCAGATAGCCTAAGCAAGGAGTTCTCTGCTCTCTCTTTCCTCAGTGCACTAACTTTAGAAAATTTGTAATTCTAGATTATTTTTCTGACACTTTGAAATTTAAATCTATTTAAAAAAACTTATTCCTACTTCTTTTTATTTTTAATTACTATCAGTACATAATAGTTGTCTATATTTATAGGTTAAATGTTATGTTTTGATACAGGTATACAATGTGTAATGATCAGAGTAATCAGAGTATCTGTCATCTGAAGAATTTGTCATTTTCTATTGAGAACATTTTAATTCTATTCTTTTAGTTGTTTAAAATGTATAATAAATTATTTTTAACTATAGTCATCCTATTGTGCTACAATATTAGATCTGTTATACTAGATCTAATTTACTCTAACTGTAGTTTTGTACCCATTAACCATGCCCACTTTATGTCTCTCTCCCCACTATCCTTCTGAGCCTCTGGTAATCATCATTCTACTCTGTTCTCTAGGTTCAATTTTTCTTTTAGCTCCACATTTGAGTGAGAACCTGTGATATTTGTCTTGCCATGCCTGGCTTATTTCACTCAACAAAATATCCTCCAGTTACATACTTACTTTTGCAAATGACAAAATTTTATTCATTTTATGTCTGACACATATTTCAGTGTGCATATGTACCACATTTTCTTTATACATTCATGCATTCATGGGCCCTTGGGTTGATTCTATATCTTGGCTATTTTATTTTATTTTATTTTATTTTATTTTGAGATGGAATCTCGCTCTGTCCCCCAGGCTGGAGTGCAGTGGCGCGATCTGGGCTCACTGCAAGCTCCGCCTCCTCGATTCAGACCATTCCCCTGCCTCAGCCTCCCGAGAAGCTGGGGCTACAGGCACCCGCTGCCACGCCCAGCTAATTTTTTTGTTTTTTTTAGTATAGACGGGGTTTCACCGTGTTAGCCAGGATGGTCTCGATCTCCTGGCCTCGTGATCCGCCCGCCTCGGCCTCCCAAAGTGCTGGGATTACAGGCGTGAGCCACCGCACCCGGCCGATCTTGGCTATTTTAAATAGTGCTGCAGATATTCCCAGATATGCAAGTACAAATATTCCTTCAATACAGATTTTTGAGGAACCTCCAAACTGTTCTCCACAGTGGTTATGCTAATTTACCTTCCCACCAACAGTGTACCAGTGTTCCCTTTTCTCCATATCCTCTCTAGCATTTGTTATTGCCTGTTTTTTCGATAAAAGCCTTTTTAACTGGGAGGAGATAATATCTCATTGTAGTTTTGGTTTGCTTTTCCCTGATAATTAGTGATATTAAGCACTTTTTTCATATAGGTCTTGGCCATTTCTCTGCTTTTGAGTAACATCTGTTCAAATATTTTGCCCATTTTAAACTGAATTATTAGATTTTTTTAATTGAGTTGTTTGGGTTCCTTATATATTCTGGTTATTAATCGCTTGTCAGATAATCAGTTTGTAAACATTTTCTTCCACTCTGTGGGTTGTCTCTTCACTTTTACTTTATTTAAAAAACCTAAACATTCCAAAAAAATACTGTTAAAACTAATAAATTCTTACAGGATTCTAGAACAACATACAAAAATCAGCAGTATTTTTATATGCCAACAGCAACGATCTGAAAAAGAAACCAAGAAAGTAATCCTATTTGACAATAGCTACAAATAATGTAAAATACATAGAATAAATTTAACCAAAAAACTGAAAGATATCTACAATGAAAACTGTAAAACACTGAAGAAATTGAAGGGGACATACAAAAAAATGGAAACATATTCTATGCTAATAAATTGAAAAAATCAATACTGTTAAAATTTCTATACCAACCAAAGCAATCTACAGATTCAAAGCAATTTCTATCAAAATACCAATGATATTCTTCACAGAAATAGAAAAAATTATCCTAAAATTTATACAAAAGACCCAAAATAGCTAAATCCATCCTAAGCAAAAAGAACAAAAGTGTAGGAATTATTACCTGACTTCAAATTACACTACAGAGCTACAGTAACCAAAACAGCATGGTACTGGCACAAAAACTGACATGTGGATCAGTGAATCAGAATAGAGAACCCAGATATAAATTCATACATTTATAGTCAGCTCGTTTTGACAAAGGTTCCAAGAGCATACACATTAGGAAAAGGTCAATCTCTTCAATAAATGGTGTTGGGAAAACTGGATATCTATATTCAGAAGAATGAAATTGGACCAGTATCTTTCACCTTATACAAAAATCCAATCAAAATGGATAAAAGACTTAAATAAGACCTGAAAGTATGAAACTACTTGAAGAAAACATTGAGGAAACACACCAGGACATTGGTCTGGGCAAAGATTTCTTGAGTAAGACCTCAAAAGCACGGGCATCCAAATACAAAAATGGACAAATAGGATCACATCAAGCTAAAAAGCTTCTCCACAGCAAAGAAACCAATCAACAAAGTGAAGAGACAACTCTTTTCCCATTTTTATAACTCAGGACTGTCTTTCTCAAGGAACTTGGAGCCATTCTTTGAAATATAATCATCAAGGAACATAGTGGCTCTATCTCCCAGTCTTTGTGTGAATGTAGAAGCTTATCTTCAGTGACATCTCTTCCAAGCTGTGAAACTACCTCCTGTCATGATGATACCAGAAAGTTTTTTCTGGGTAAAGTCAATTAGCAAACACAGATGGGCTATGTTCCTCCCAATCCCAGTTCTTAAAAAGTCTTGAATTCAAACTGCATCTTGGTCTCTCTCTTTTATTGCAAGATCCTTCTATAAAGTCTTCCTTACCTGTTTAACATTGCCTGGTGCAATTTTTGCTTTGACACTACCATCTTCTTCTTTCTACTGTTCTTTAAATTATGAAACGAAGAAAACCTTAGGATCTGTAAGTTTATGTATAAATAATACAGTCTGCCCCTTCCAGACTTTTTCCAATGAAATCTTAAAAATGCTAACAAGAGATGGCTATTCTATTACAAATCTGGTGCTAATGTTAGTAATATACATTTAGAGGAAAGGCATTTTTTTAGGAGAAGATAATTACTAGCCAATTTTATCTACCAAAAGTTTCATATTGAATGCTTTATTCCAACAGCAACACAAGTATTTTATTTCCCACAACGTGCTGATTTAACCGTTTATTTAGAGGCCTAATATACACTCAATAGCTCTAGATTTTCATCTCTTCAGGAATGCTCCAGGAATCATGGCATTGCTAGAGTCTTTTTTTTTTTTCCCCATCCCTTTCCTTCTCTTTCATATCCTTTCCTTTCCTCCTTTCTGTGCTTTCTTTGTTGTTGTTGTTATGGAAATTTCAGTCACTCAACTTAGTAATCTTTTGCTATCACTTTAAAGTTCCAGCTCCTCATCTCACCCTGACAAGCTCTTGAGTTAACTCCTCCAATGCACCTAATTGTCACACTCATCCTCACTGCTCTAGTAGGAGACAGTACACCTGAGGAGAGTCCTATGTCCATTGAGCAGAAACGAGGGGAAGAGAGAACAAATATTGCACATATTTGGGAAGTTCATGTAAGAATTTTCATTTTGAAACACAGCAGTATAGAATTTGTAACATCTAGTATTTACTAACTGCTCACTAAGTTCTAGGCATTGTTCTAAACGCTTTGCATGAATTATCTTCCTTAATTCCCATAGCTATCCTACAAAATAATTACCAATATTAGGCCCACTTTACAAATGGGAATGTTGAGACACAAAGAAGTCACAAAGTTAGCAGTGAACCCTAGATTCAAAAACAAGGTGTTGATTCTATCAAAGTGCCATATCCGCAGTCTTTTCTTTTCTGGAATATTTCATACAGATTTATTTTTCAGCGTTACACTTGAAACAAGCTGTTCATGAAGAAACAAAGACTGAGCTTATCACTTAGAGAGTATTCTTCCTGTCGCTTGGACAAATGCAAGTATATGTTTGTACTTCTCTGTGGGAACAAAAACTTTACTTTTGCTTCCCTTTCTTCCAACTCATCACATGTAATGATTCTACTAATAGGCATATAAAAGAGTTCAGAATATGGATTGTGGGCGAACAATTACCCAGGTGCCGAGGCAAGAGACAGAAGGCACACACTGTTTCAGTATAATAAAGAAAATAGTTAGAATAAGAATAGTTATAATACAAATTAGATACAGAGATGATCATGGACAATTATCAATCATTAGTATAAACATTAATAGCTTTTAATATTACTCTTTGTTGTATTACTCATATTACCAAGGAATAACTGGCGGGTATAGGGTCAGGTGCTGAAGGGACATCGTGAAAAGTGACCTAGAAGGCAAGAGGTGAGCCCTCTGTCACGCCCGCATAATAGCCACTTGAGGGCTCCTTGGTCAAGCGGTAACTAACGCCTGTGCCTGGGAAGGCACCCGTTACTTAGCAGACCGTGAAAGGGAGTCTCCTTTCCTTGGAGGAGTCAGGGAACACTCTGCTCCACCAGCTTCTTGTGGGAGGCTGGATATTATCCAGGCCTGCCCACAGTCATCCGGAGACCCCTCCCTGTGGAGCTGTGCTTCAATGGTCACGCTCCTTGTCCGCTTTCACATTCCTCCCATACTTCTGGTTCCTCTTTGAAGTTCTTAGAAGATAGCGGCAAAAGAAATAGTGAAAGTCTTAAAGTCTATGATCTTTCTTGTAAGTGCATAGAAGAAAACTCTGATGTATGCTGCCTTCCCTCTCTGCTTCGGCTACCTAAAAGGGAAGGGCCCCCTGTCCCATGATCACGTGACTTGCTTGACCTTATCAATCACTTGGACAACTCACCCTCCTTACCCTGCCCCCTTGTCTTGTATTCAATAAATATCAGCGCGCCCAGCCATTTGGGGCCGATACCGTTCTCCGCGTCTTGGTGGTAGTGGTCCCCCCAGCCCAGCTGTTTTCTCCTTAGCTCTTTGTCTTGTGTCTTTATTTCTTACAATTTCTTGTCTCCGCACACGGGGAGAAAACCCGCAAAGCCCCATAGGGCTGGACCCTACAATGGATCTGTTGTAATTTTTGCCTGAAAGCCTACCTCTTTTTCAGCTCTTTCCTATTTTATCAGAGAAAAGAGTCTAAAATTCTCATTGGGCCAAGCATGTTGTTTCTTCATTTAAAAGTTTATGTAGACCCTTATGTATTATTTCATCAGTGCTGTAGATGGACACTTAGAAACAGTGTTGATAACTTCCAGCCCTACTGAAATACCTGCAAATGCCTATAACATTATGATTGCTTTCTCCTGAAAGAGGCTTTAAACTTGTTCGATAAATTTAAACATTATATTCTGCCACCGATTATTTGGTTTCTTGAGGTACACCATGCAATCATTCACCCCTACCAAAAGAAAGAAGAAAAAAAGGTCTCAGTGTAATGAAAATAATTGTAACTATGGCCCAAACATGTAAAAGCCAACAACAACAATAAAAAGTATATAGTTGTGCTATATCATTTTCTCATATCTTCTTAAAAATATATTCTTTTAATTACCCAAAAGAATCGTTTTGACAATTGGATACACATTTTTCAGGCTAGAACAAGGTGAATGTACAATTGAGAAAAGAGTAGAAGAGAAATTTCACATACAAATGGTCTCAGAGGTCACCTTCAGGTAAAGTTGACAAATTTTTCAAAGCAGAGAAAAGATCTAAACTTATTTAAAAATCTTTATTAAATAACAGTGGTTCTTTAGGTTACATTGTCTTTGTCTTTAAATAATGTGAATTTTCAAAGAGGATTACATCAATTAATTTATAACATTTACTCATCCTTTGTTTTCATAAGCCCTGTACTCGGTTATTTTAAATTCAGTATTTTTTAAGGTTAGCTTGCTTGTGCATATTGCTCTTTTCCTTCTACACATCAATTTATAATATTAAAAATAATTGTCAAACCAGAGGCAGCACCTCGGAAGTTTCCTCTAGCAGCTGACAAAAACATGTTTTCACCAGTAATTTAACGAGGTCAACACCTGGCACATAGATTTTGCACTTGAGCTAACAGAAAAAAAACTATTTATATTGACAGGGTTTTCAGATACTTACATAGAAAATAACTCTGAAAAATTTTAAGTTATACAGCTAAATGACTAAAATTTCTTTTTAAACATGTCTATAATGTAGTATCTGACTATTAATTTGGGCTAATAGTGAATGATAGCATGTTATCCCAGATAAAACCTAGTAATAGGAGCACATTGAAAGTGATTTTTGGGGCAAGTACTACAAGGAGAAATTGAATCAAACATCTGGTCTATAGCATATGAAAAATTGTTAAAGCTCAAAACTGGATTCAAATTCCTGCTCTCTACTAGTTTTAAGATCTTTGGAAAGTTAGCAAATCTCTCTACACCCAGATTTTCTCATTTGTAAAACTGAGATAATAGCTCCCCTTCTCATAGAATTATCTGAAAGTTATCTAAAAAACTGTGCAAACCGATTAACATGATGTTTCACAAACAAAAGAATAATAAATACTAGCTAAAATTATTATGGCTATATTTCGTATCATTATCACTATCATTGTACATAATTTAAATCCATGCCTAATTGTTTATAGCCTTGGAACCTTAGTCAATAATGTCATGTATCCTTCTCCCTAATAAATTACCTCTATTTTTTCCTTCTCCTTCTTAAAAGTATCTGAACCAACACATACATAGACAAATACATTCCACACATATCATGACACACACTTGAATCAGATCTCCCAAGTCTACCTTTAAATCCATTTAACTACTCATCTCAGAAACACCTTGGAAGAACACAGCGCTTATATTATATGTGATTTTCAGATATATTTAATACTGTGTCCTCTACATTTTCAATACTGAGAAGCAGACACTGTTTTCCAATCTCATATTTCATTTTATTATCTTCCAGAAATTTATTATTATTTGAAGACTCAAATGCTAAGTAACATTAGCACTTCTGCTTCCTGTATGGCAGAGTATGTCCCTAAGAAAACCCTACTGCGGAGAGTAAATATAACTCAGATTTGAACACACACTCAAAAACTAGCCAAGGCTCCAGAGAGTGGAAAAAATTAAAAGTGATTTTGGATAAGGGTCCAAACATGATGTAACAAATCAGAAAAAAAAATGGGTTTCTAATTTTTTTTGGACTGGCTTGAAGATTGGCCATAATTGTGGCATGATGCAAGGTGGATGAAACTTTATTATAAAATCCTCTCTATTTCTAGCATAATTAACCAGGTAACAGAGTCTGAAGTGACCACATCTGCTGGAAATTGAGGCAGTAGGGATCCTGGAAAGGAAGGAGCCAAAGAAAGAGTGCCCTAGGTTATACGTGTAAACTCTGCTGAAGTTGCTGTTTGACTCTTTGTCATGTTCAGAGCTCTTTGGGTGGTCTAACTTAACTAGCTTGCCCAAGGGACAAATTTTTCCTTTCAGCTCAACTCACATCAAAGATCAGCTTTACGCACCGTTTGATGTTCCAGCAGTTTATTCTGGCAGTGCTATTAAAAGATGAATAGCAGGTGCAGGCCAGTGACATGGACCAAATGCAGGGGCCATATGACTGCCTAACCAGAGAGTCTCTATCTGGAGACTATTCTCAGAGTCTGGAGGATTCTTCTCTCTTTTATACCTGTATTCAGTCTGGACCACTTACCAGGTGATTCTTTCATAAAGGGAGTTTAAGCTATTCCTGTAAGGGTAAGCTTTGTTTTAAGGTTCATGAAAGTTGCATCTATGCTGAGATGTTTTTTTTTTTTGCTCTTGGAAATCCTCAGACCAGAGTTAGAAATTCCTGGACCAGCTTCCATCATACTACAAGGTAACACATTGTATCTATTCTGCAAGATGCTTGAGTGGGCGTTATGACGATCATTAATCTTAGATGCACAATATGTCTCATAGTATATTACAGCCCTGAACAATGAATATGCAGACATGTCTCAAAGCAGTTTGCAAATAAGACTCAAATGTGATATAAGCAGGTGTGATAGCATTTGTAGTGTGAATCTAACCAACTGCCTGTTAAAAAAATAGCTACTGCTTTTTGAAGCAATGTAATAGAATCCATATTTGACATTCAACATTTCCATGATAAAATCTAAAACAACATCTTGCAAACAACCAAAGCACATCATGTTTTCTTAAGGGAAAATATAATTAACACAGGCCACCTCCAATATGATCCAGATATTGGAATTATTAAACTAGAACTTTAGAACAGCTATCACAAGTGTGCTCAATGAAATAAAGAAAAATACATTCATAATGAACAAACAGAATCAGAGGAATCTCCAACATTTGTAAAAGTGGAGTCTCAGAATGAAATATTTTTTTAAAATGACAAAAATCTTCTTAAATTTGTTGAAAAATATCAATTTACAGTTTAAATAACTTAGCAAACTTCAAATAAGAGAAATAGGAAAAACTCACCTAGAAATACCGTAGTCAAACCGATGAAAACCAAAAATTAAATAAAATCTTAAAAGCAGTAAAGAAAAGATAAAATCATGAAAAATTATGGAATAATAATAGCCTTTGTGAACATAGATGTAACAATCTTTAAAAATTATAGCAAATGAAATCCACTAATATACAATGCATTATAATCAAGTAGTAGTCTTCCAAAGGGTTCAATCAATGTAATTCACAAAATAACAAAATAAAAGAGAACAACCACATAATCAATTCAACAGAGGCAGAAAAATTATTTGGCAAAACTCATCACCAATTCATGGTAAAAGTTACCAGCAAACTATGAATAGAAGAGAACTATCTCTGTCTTATAAAAGTCATCTATAAAAATTCTACAATTAATATAATATACAGTGGAGCAATGCTTAATACTAATGCCACCTTCCTCTCTCACACACATAGAAGATTTAAAATAACTTCTGTTTTATGGGGTTCGAAATGTTTAGCCATTGGAACAAGGCAAGGTAAAGAAATAACAGTAATAAGAATCAAAATGGAAGAAATAAAATTGCTTCTATTTATACATGACATGATTGTTTTAATAAAAAAATCCTCGGGGTCTTAAAAATTTATTAGAATTAATAAGTAAATGTAGCATTGTTGAGGTACAAAACTCACTAATTTTTTATATACTAACAATAAGCAATTAGAAAGCATAATTTTAAAATGTCTATTAGAATAGAGTAAAAACCTAATAATAAAATTTAGGAAAAATATTTACGAGACATCTACACTCAGATCTGTAAAACATTGCTAAGAGAAATTAAAGAATACCTATATGAGGAGATATACCATGTTAATGAAGGAAAAACTCAGTATTTTTTAAACACTGATTCTCTTCAAATAGATCTACAAATTCAAAGCAATTACCTCCAAATTTTAACAAGATTTTTGGAAATACTTGATAAGCTTATTATAACATTTATATTGAGATGGAAAAAAAAACCCAGAAAGTCCAAAGCAATTTTACAAAATAAAAACCAAGTTTGATAATTTACATTAACCTTCAAAACCACAATATAAAGCCACAATAACAAAGGCTGTGTGGTATTAGCATAACAAAGGATATATGGGTCAATTGAACAATGTAGAGTCCAGAAATCGTCGTATAAATATATGGTCATAGATTTTGAATCAAGATTTTTAAAGCAAGTTTAAAAAAAAAAAAATGATGGAAGTAGGTATCTGTTTAGTAATGAACATCAACCCTTAACCTGACAGCCTACAGAATTTACTCAAAAAGGGGAATATAACTAAACATAAAAGTAAAAAATATAAAACTTCTAAAAGACAACTAAAGATAAAATCTTTAAAGCCTGGAAGCAGGCAAAGGCTTTTTTAGATAGGAACTGTAAAATAAAATGTTGAAAAAATTGGCCTTTATTAAAATGTAATATATTTCTCTTGAAAATAAAACATTAAGAAAGTGAAAAGGTAGCCAGATAATGGGGGAAAACATTAATATCTTACCTCACCAAGGACTTTAATCTAATTTGTAAAAATGCTTACAATGGCCAAATAATTCGAACAGCAAAAGAGGAGAAGTAGAAAAGAAAGGAGAAGGAGAGGATCAAGGAGAGAAGGAAGAGGAAAGAGAAAGAGGAAAAAGAAAGAAAAAATACACACAGTAGTAATTAAGCAAATGAAAAGATGATTATCATGATTAGTCATCAGAGAAATGCAACTTTAAACTATAATATGACACCATGATATAGATACTAGAATGGCTTAAGAAAACTACAAATATCACATGATGTCAAGGGTGTAAAACAACTGGCACTCTCATGTATTACTGTAACATGGTACAGCACTTTGGAAAAGTTTGGCAGTTTCTTTAAAAATTAACCATGTACCTACCATAGGACACAGTCATTCCATTCCTAAGTCTTTGCCCAAAAGAAATAAAGTTATATGTTCACATAAAACGTGTGACAGACACAGATATTTATAGAAGCTTTATTTGTAATATGAAAACCTGGTAAAAATTCAAATATTGAAGAACAAGTAAATAGATAAATACAATGTGTAAGATTTCCACGGTGAAACTCATAGCAATAAAAAAGAAAAAATGACTCATAAACTCTTCAATATAGATAAATTTCAAAATTATGCTGAGTGACAGAAGCTAGACACAAAAGGGTACATACTCATTCATTGAAAATGTTAAAAAGTGCAAGGTAGCTTATAGGGATAAAAAGCAAATCAATGGTTCCATGTGGTCATGGGCAGAGGGGCACATGGATTGCAAAAGTGTATGTGGTAGTCAGCTTCCAATTTTGCCTATAAAAATTCCTGTTTCAGGTATTTACACTTTTGCGTAATCCCGTCTCACATTTTTCAGGGTTATGACTCACAGGGTGTAGCAGAAGTGATGCTATGTCATTTCCTAGATTCTCTCACTTGGATCACTCACTCTACGGGTAGTCAGCCGCTATGCCATGGGGAAACTCAGGCAACCTATTGGGCCTATAATGATGGCTACAAGGATCTGAGCCCATCTGCCAACAGTGATGCAGCTGAGCCACTTTGGACAAAGGTCATTCAGCACCACTCAGCTTTCAGATGACTGCAGCCTAGGCAATATCTTGATAGCAACTTCATGAGAGACATCGAACTAAGGTAATCCTAAAATCCTCACCCACAGAAAACATGACATAGTAAGTACTTGTTGTTTAAAGCCACTAATTTTTGGGGTGATTTGTTACACAGCAATAGAGAACTAATACAGATTTTAGTAACAAAATTGGATGCTACCATATCAAAAACTTAAAACAAAGAAATTGCTTTGAAACAGGGCAGTGGACTTTGATGATACTATTAGCAAACACTTAATGAACCTTGAACAAATTATTCATAAAATTTGGACTTTGAGGTGACTATCAGTAAAGACTTAAAGGGAAGTGAAGAAAATCTTATTGGAAACTAGAGGTAAGGTATAATTACTAAATAGTGGCAGAAAGTTTAGCAGGACTGTCATTTATAATAATGTACAAGGTAGAAAGTGTATATAACCATGTGATCTAGCTTAAGGTGATTATAAAGCTATTAAAATCTATGGGCTATTTTGTCCTTTAATGGATTTCTTACCAATATATAAGTTTAAATTAATAAATCCCTGAAATGTTCTTGGGATCCTCTTGGTTCCACAATCATCAAACGAAAATATTTTTTCACTGACAACACATTTTTTAAATGGTTGTAGGTATGTTATAGAAAATCCATTGAAGGAGCACAGGCGGCAGCCTAATGTCTAAGCTGTTTGAGCTCCTTGGGGGAGGAGCAGCAGCCAGCACTGTGAATCACAACAGCCTAACTCGCCTAGCTCCCTGGGTGGAGGAAGGGCAGCACCCATTTCTATAGCTCCAGGCTGTTTTTCTCCTACTGAAGCCAGGAAGGCTGGACAGCTTGGTCCCAAGACTTGTCCCTACAGCCCAATACACCAGCTGTGGCAATCTGTGGCCAGAGTGCCTCATCAGGCCTAACTCTGACCCATCCTTCCTCCATGGGCAGGGCTTCCCCACAGGAACTCCAATAACTCCAGCTAGAGGCTCAGGGACAGAATTTGGATCTCCCTGGGCCTGAGCCCCTAGGGGAAGGGGTGGCCACAGTCTCTGCAGACCAGCAGACTTAGCCTCTCCTCCTGGTAGTTCTGAGGAATCTGGGCAGCCCAGGTGAGTGGGTTTCCCCCAAGTGAAACACACCCTCTCCACCAAGGGACAAAGTGTGCTTCGTTAAACGGGTCCTGCTCCCTGTGCCACCAAACTGGGTGAGACCCTCTAACACGGGTTGTCAGACAGCCTATACAGGAGCAATCCTGCTGGCATCAGGTTGGTGCCCCTTGAGGTCAGAAGTCCCAGAAGAAGAAGTAGGCACCCATCTTTGCTACTCTCTAGCCTCCTTGAGTGACATCTCCAGGCACAAGAGTGAATCAGTTGAAAAGGGCCTGAAGTGAACCCCCAGCAAACTGCAAGCCTACAGAAGAGGGACCTGACTATTGAAAGAAAAACAAACAAGCAGAAAGCAACAACGACTGTATCAACAACAACAACAACAAAAAGGCCCCCACAAAACCCCATTAAAGGATAAGCAGGCTCAAAGACTGAAAGTAGACAAACTCATGAAGATGAGAAAGAATTAACGAAAAAGTGTTGAAAACCCAAAAGGCTAGAGTGCTTCCTCTCTAAATGATCGCAACATCTCTCCATCAGGGGTGCAGAACTGGATGGAGGATCAGATGGACCAAATGACAGAAGCAGGCTTCAGAAGATGGGTAATAAAAAACTACGATGAGCTATGGAGCATGTTCTAACCCAATGCAAAGAAGCTAAGAGCCGTGATAAAAGGTTAGAAGAATTGCTAACTAGAATTACCAGTTTAGAGAGGAAAATAAATGACCTGATGGAGCTTAAAAACACAGCACGAGAACTTTGTTAAACATACACAAGTATCAACAGCCAGATAGACCAAGCAGAAGAAAGGATATCAGAGCTTGAAGGCCACCTTACTGAAATAAGAGGTGCAGATGAGAATAGAGAAAAAAGAGTGTAAAGTAATGAACAAAGCCAGACTCCAGAAACTGTTTGCCTGGGTACCAGCAGCAGTGGCTGCAGAACAGTGGATTTTCGTGAACAGTGAATGCTGCTTTCTGATCCTTCCTCTAGAAGTTTTGTCTCAGAGTAGTACCTGGCCGTGTGAGGTGTCAGTCTGCCCCTACTGGGGGGTGCCTCCCAGTTAGGCTGCTCGGGGGTCAGGGGTCAGGGACCCACTTGAGGAGGCAGTCTGCCTGTTCTCAGATCTCTAGCTGCGTGCTGGGAGAACCACTGCTCTCTTCAAAGCTGTCAGACAGGGACATTTAAGTCTGCAGAGGTTGCTGCTGTCTTTTTGTTTGTCTGTTCCCTGCCCCCACAGGTGGAGCCTACAGAGGCAGGCAGGCCTCCTTGAGCTGTGGTGGGCTCCACCCAGTTCGAGCTTCCCAGCTGCTTTGTTTACCTAAGCAAGCCTGGGCAATGGCGGGCGCCCCTCCCCCAGCCTCGCTGCCACCTTGCAGTTTGATCTCAGACTGCTGTGCTAGCAATCAGTGAGACTCCGTGGGTATAGGACCCTCCGAGCCAGGTGCGGGATATAATCTCCTGGTGCACGGTTTTTTAAGCCCGTCGGAAAAGTGCAGTATTGGGGTGGGAGTGACTCGATTTTCCAGGTGCCATCTGTCACCCCTTTCTTTGATTAGGAAAGGGAACTCCCTGACCCCTTGCGCTTCCTGAGTGAGGCAATGCCTCTCCCTGCTTCGGCTCGCACACAGTGTGCTGCACCCCATGTCCTGCGCCCACTGTCTGGCACTCCCTAGTGAGATGAACCCCGTACCTCATATGGAAATGCAGAAATCACCCGTCTTCTGCGTCGCTCATGCTGGGAGCTGTAGACTGGAGTTGTTCCTATTTGGCCATCTTGGCTCCCGCCAGGAGCTACTATTTGAAAAAATTAACAAAATAGATAGACCACTAGATAGACTAATAAAGACAGGGAGAGAGAAGAATCAAACAGACACAATAAAGAATGATAAAGGAAATACCACCACTGACCCCACAGAAATACAGACTACCATCAGAGAACACTATAAACACCTCTATGCAAATAAACTATAAAACCTAGAAGAAATGGGTAAATTTCTGGATGCATACGCCCTCCCAAGATTAAACCAGGAAGAAGCTAAATTCCTCAATAGAACAATAACATGTTCTGAAATTGAGCCAGTAATTAGTAGCCTACCAACCAAAAAGCCCAGGACCAGATGGATTCACAGCTGAATTCTACCAGACATACAAAGAGAATATGGTACCATTAGCTCTGAAACTATTCCAAACAACTGAAAAGGAGGGACTTCTCCCTAACTCATTTTACGAGGCCAGCATCATCCTGATACCAAAATCTGGCAGAGACACAACAAAAAAAGAAAATGTAAGGCCAGTATCCCTGATAAACATTGATGTGAAAATCCTCAATAAAATACCGCAAACCAAATCTAGCAGTACATCAAAAAATTTATCTCCCACAATCAAATCGGTTTCATCTCTGGGATGCAAGGCTGGTTCAATATATGTAAATCAATAAACATAATCCATCACCATAAACAGAACCAATGACAAAAACCACATGATTATCTCAATAGATGCAGAAAAGGCCTTTCATAAAATTCGACATCCCTTCATGTTAAAAACTCTCAATAAACTAGGTATTGATGGAACATATCTCAAAATAATAAGAGCTATTTATGACAAACCCACAGTCAGTATAATATTGAATGGGCAAAAGCTGGAAGCATTCCCTTTGAAAACCAGTACAAGACAAGGAGGCACTTTATCAGCACTCCTATTCAACATAGTATTGGAAGTTCTGGCCAGGGCAATCAGGTAAGAGAAAGAAATAAAGCATATTCGAATAGGAAGAAAGGAAGTCAAATTGTCTCTGTTTGCAGATGACATGATTTTATATTTATAAAACCCCATTGTCTCAGCCCCAAAACTCCTTAAGCTGATCAGCAACTTCAGCAAAGTCTCAGGATACAAAATCAATGTGCAAAAATCACAAGCATTTCTTTACACCAACAATAGGCAAGCAGGGAGCCAAATCCTGAATGAACTCCCATTCACAATCGCTACAAAGAGAATAAAATACCTAGGAATACAGCTAACAAGGGATGTGAAGGACCTCTTCGAGGAGAACTACAAATCCCTGTTCAAGGAAATAAGAGACAACACAAACAAATGAAAAACATTCCACCCTCATAGATAGGAAGAATCAATATTGTGAAAATGGCCATACTGCCCAAAGTAATTACAGATTCAATGCTATTCCCATCAAACTACCGTTGACATTTTTCACAGCATTAGAAAAAACAATTTTAAATTATTTTTGGAATCAAAGAAGAACCTATACAGCCAAGACAATCCTAAGCAAAAAGAACAAAGCTGGAGGCATCAGGCTACCTGACTTTAAACTATACTACAAGGCTACAGTAACCAAAACAGCATGGCACTGGTACCAAAACAGACATATAGACCAATGGAGAAGAACAGAGACCTCAGAAGTAACACCACACATTTACAATCATCTGGTCTTTGACAAACTTGACAAAAACAAGCCATGTGGAAATGATCTCCTCTTTAGTGAATGGTGCTGGGAAAACTGGCTAACCATATGCAGAAAACTGAAACTGGACCCCTTCCTTACACTTTATACAAAAATTAACTCAAAATGGATTAACGACTTAAATGTAAAACCCAAAACCATAAAAAACCTGGAAGAAAACCTAGGCAACACCATTCAGGACATAGGCATGGGCAAAGACTTCATGACTAAAACACCAGAAGAATAGAAACAAAAGCCAAAATTGAAAAATGGAATCTAATTAAACTAAAGAGCTAATGCACAGCAAAAAAAAAAAAAAAAAAAAAAAAAGAAAAAAGAAAAAAAAAACTATCATCAGAGTGAACAGGCAACCTATAGAATGGGAGAAAATTTTTGCAATCTACTCATCTGACAAAGGTCTAATAACGAGGATTTATAAGAAACTCAAACATATTTACAAGAAAAAAACAACCCCTTCAGAAAGTGGGCAAAGGATATGAATAGACACTTCTCAAAAGAAGACATTTATGTGGCCAACAAACATATGAAAAAAAGCTCAACATCACTCATCATCGGAGAAATGCAAATCAAAACTACAGTGAGATACCATCTCATGCCAGTCAGAATGACCATTATAAAAAAGTCGGGAAACAATAGATGCTGGCAAGACTATGGAGAAATAGGAATGCTTTTACACTGTTGGTGGGAATGTAAATTAGGTCAACCACTGTGGAATACAATATGGACCATTCCTCAAGGATCTAGAACCAGAAATACCATTTGACCCAGCAATCCCATTACTGGGTATATACCCAAAGGAATATAAATCATTCTACTATAAAAACACACCACACGTATGTTTTTTGCGCACTATTTACGATAGCAAAGACCAACCCGAATGCTCATTAATGATAATAAAGAAAATTTGGTAGATATTCACCATGGAATACTCTGAAGCCATAAAAAGGAATGAGATCATGTCTTTTGCAGCGACATGGATGAAGCTGGAAGCCATCATCCTCAGCAAATTAATACAGGAACAGAAAACCAAACACTGCCTGTTCTCACTCATAAGTGGGAGTTGAACAATGAGAACGTATGGACACAGAGAGGGGCACGACGCACACCAGGGCCTGTTGGGGGGTGGGGGGTGATAGGAGGGAACTTAGTGGACGAGTCAATAGCTGCAGCAAACCATGATGGCACGTGTATATCTATGTAACAAACCTGCACATTCTGTACATGTATCCCATTTTTTTCTTTTTAGAAGAAATAAAAAAGAAAAAAGAAAATCAATTGAAGCCTTCAAAATACCAGTATTTAAATATTAAATATCTCATAAAAACATAACAGATTTTGATTTATTACAAAAACAACTCAATATTTACTCTAGACATGATTTATTGAAAAATAATCAGAGACAAATTAAAGACACTGAACTTGTCACTATTTTCATCCTGATATATGAAAAGAACCATGCAGTAACCCTACATAATAAAACTGAGCTGTAACTTTGTAGAAAAGAAAAACCCAATGGAAAAGTAAAGAGGACAATAAGCACATTTTATTTCTGACCTGATTTATTTCAAATAAATGAAACAATTAAAAAGGTAAATCACAAAATAAATATCTCATGTTTAATATTTTTACATTTATGCAGTTGTATATTTTAATCGAAAACAAACTTGAAGACTCTAATATTGTCATATTTATTTTGGTTCCTAGTGAAAAGACAGGCTATTAGCCTTACTTAGAAAAAGAGACGTTATGGAATCATTTTCTTGAAACAAGATGTCAAAGTGATTTGAAGAAAGATAAATGTTTTTCATTACATTTTAATTACCACATTGAATTTGAATGGAAAGATATTCATAAACGCTTGTATCACTTTTTATTTTTAACTATGCAGGAATGAGAAGTCACTAAGGTTGACTTGCAAATAACTATAGAACCATATCATACAAGGAATAATTTGAAGAAAGGCAAGAGTCAAGTTGTTATCAGTTAAAATATATTTAGGTTTTCTATCATCTAAAGTTACACTAGAATTAAGAGTCATGACCACTCATAGGTATTATGGAAGGAAAATAGCCTATCATTGTACTTGCCATGTGCTTTGCATATATTAAAGGTGTCATATTTATAATCATAGAGGGGTCTGATATTCCACATACTGAAATTTAATATCAAAGTAAATCTAGAGATTATTTCAGATAACTTTACATTTACTACTCTTCTTTCAGTATTCTTAAGACAAGAATGGTTATATGTGGCTGGTGTTCTGCATAAATAATGACTTGTTTCCCCGCCTAGGATTCTCCACTAATTGAGGAATGGAAGAGAATTCTAAGCAGAATTCTAACAATTTTGCTATCAAGGCACACGTTCTTCTCAAGTAAAATTTCTTAACCTTCCCAACATTAACATTTAGGGCTTGATAATTTTTGTTTTGAGGGACTGTCCTGTCTATCATAGAATGTTTAGCAGCATTTCTAACCTCTACCTACTAGCTGTACCTTCCCCCAAGTTATGACAATCCAGAATGTCTCCAGACTTTTTCTAATGTAGAAAATTGTACTCCCCTCCCCTTGAGAATCATTGCACTAAAGTTAAAAAAAGAAAAGAGAAAGAGAGAGAGAGAGAGAGAGACATTATGGATTAGGAAATGTTTCTGCTTTCCCAATGATCAACAAAATACAGGTCACTGACGGTTTCATAGTTGATTGCTAAAGAGCTCCTTAAAATCTAATTCCAAGTATCAGTTGGAAGAAAATTTTTTGCACAGAGAAATAACATCTATACTTTCCTTTTGTACCTTTTTTACTATAAGGACTAGTATTAAGATAGGAAGAATTTGCTGAGAGTGGATAGTTGTGATAATTCAATGAATAAGCCTTGGGAAACTGAATTTGGATTGGGCCATGACTTGTCCTGAATCACATGGAAAGGGGCTTATGATTTAGAGACAATAAAGTCCTTTAATGATTTTCTTTGCTAACAGTCTGGTTTACTCTTATATCCTTGCTAGTTACTAGGATATTCCCCAGAGTAATCCAGGACACTTTGTTGGTAGCATATGTCACTCTCATCATGCTATTAGGATTGCCAGGACCTTTCCTCCTTCTTTCTTACTGTTACAATATTCTTGCTGGTTACTAAGATATTCCCCAGAGTAATGCAGGACAATGTTGGTAGCATGTCACTCTCATCATGCTATTAGGACTGACAGGACCTTTCTTCCCTCTTCTTTGCTGTTTCTATATCAGTGTTGGATAACACTAATCAATAACGGCACTCTTTCCCCCTGATCCCTTCACTGCCTCAGAATCCTCACCAGAGCTCTCTGAGAAATGTATGTCTTAGTAATTTCATGTCCAAAAGATAAGAATGGGTGACAAACATTTGCATTGTTCTTTAAAAATAGAAAATGTTTAAAATTATTTTTTATTTGAGTTTCCGTACAGCTTTTTGATATATAAACAGAAAATCTTACATTAGTTACGAGTGCAGGTAAGGGAGGTTGTTCAAGTTCTTGTGACTAGAAAGCTACAAAGACAGCCTATAGTATCTTTACTCTGGAAAAGAACTTCTCTACTTCCACCCCTAGAAAAAGATCCAATTTAAGGCAGACTAAAACTGTGACATATTCTGTATATTTTATTTATGATATTAACTATATCTTAAATATTTTAGTAATATGTTTAATGATTGGATGTTTGTCTTGAAACAGCCCTAAGGGCAAGGTTCTTGTCCAAATAAAAAATATTTATAAATTTTACCATATAACAAAGACATTTAAGAGGATTTCAGTGAATCACAAATACATTCTCTTTCTGTTTTAACCAAATCAGACATTTTTATATAGTAGGAATCTCAACTTGAAACCAAGCAGTCATTAGCTTAGGATTCATCATTGTCTTGTGCTTAAGAAACTGATAATGTCAGAGCTCTAGGATGGGTATGACTACCTGGGGTCAAATTGGATGATGGTCAAAGGAAAGAAAACAAACCACCACCAAATCTGGCTTAGAACAGTGTCTGAGAGACAGAAGGGAGACAGATTCTGAGAATAACATGGTATGTCTCTCAAGTTATTGTAACATCTGGCAAAGCCTTCACAGGTTTATGTCTGAATCATTCAGAGACACTGACTATAAGCAAAAACTAAAAGAGCTAATTAATTTAAAAATGCACATTATGATGATATTGAAAACAAGCCCAATAATGAAAGAAAATTCTGTGAGATGCTGAGAGCCTAAGCAGCTCTGCCTGGGAACTTAGGCAACAGAGTTACCTTCCCCAAGGAAGGGGTGAGGGGTTTTCTCCTATTCTCCATGCTTTGGCCCACATAGAGGGCTACAGAACATGGTGGTGACTCATTAGACATGCACAACTGTGACTTGGCACAGACCAGTTTGTGCCCGCAGTGCTGGTAGTGAGTGACTTGGCAGGAGCAGCAACAGAAGCCTCTGTACAGATAGGAGTTGCGGAGCTACTTGAAGGACAACACAATTCAGGAGCCCCAACACCACAGAATGAAAATAACTCATGTCACAGGGCAGCCAGAAGAATGTGTTCATTTCTATGTGCAACATGACCGAAAGACCACTTTTCTTCTCATGTGGATTTGGAAACCTAGGCTGGGCATTACTGACTTGGTTTAATTTTTCCTTATATTACCATAACATCCTGAGAAAACACATGCAACTAGTTAACACCTTTGATTGAGTTGACCAAAGAAGCCTAGTGAAAATCATATGAAAAGAGAATGGTGCTAGTGGTTTCATTTAACTCATTGATCCCCAGTCCAAATGTTCACTCTAGTTATGTATCTTTTCTTAAGCTCCAGATTAAAGAGAAATAGTATATCTCAATTGCTTTTCATTTACTAATTCATATTATTAATTGAAAACCTATTATCTGCCCTTCCTAGGTATTGAGAATAGAGTGGTAATGAGAGAAACGGTGCTTGTTCTCATAAGAGGCACATCCTTGTGGGAACCAAGTAAATAAGTAAATGAATTACATAATTTCAGGTAAAGGCAAGCACAAAGCAAAATTAAATCAGATGACATATGAGTGACTGTGAGGTGGTGGTCTGCTTTACATTGGCTTTGGATTGGGGGCGTATTTCAATTGGACCTAAATAATGAGACAGAGCCAGAGAAAAAAATTATGGGGGAGACATTCTGGGAAAAGAGGTGTCCAGTGCAACAGTTAAAAGAGAGGAAAAATTTGGCAAGTTCAAAGAAGAAAAGAGAAGTCAGCATGACTAGAACTTAGTGAGACAGAGAAAGGAAGAGGTGAGGTTGAAGAGAGTCAGAGGCAAATTCTATTTGGCTTTAGAGTCCATGATAAAAACATAGATTTCATTCTAAGTGTGATGAGAAAGGCATGAAAGTATGAAGCAGGGGAATGTTTGATGTTATTAGCTGTGTGGAGGCTAGTTTTAGGGAGTCTGTGTAGTACCTCAGTTAAAAATTAAAAAGAAAACAGAACTTTCTCTCTAGAGTCCAACACTTAGGACTGCAAAATTTACACTATTTTTTCTTCTTATGAAGATGATTACATTTGTTCATTAATGTCAAGAGTTTAATGACAATATTACTGACTTAACAGTAATATGTGGAAAAGAAAATCACTGTTAAGACTATAATGTCTGATTTTAATATTAGTGTCATTTATAACAAAGTTATGATGCTACATTGTATAAAATTCAGTCATAACCAGAGTATTTGTAAAGATTTTTAAAGTAATTATTGAGCCATTTTTAAGGTCAGTAAGACAATTGCCTTTTTGAATTGAAGATACACATAAAATCAGCCATTTATCATTTTATTAACAATTATTAACAGGAGAAAGCCAATTTTGCCTTCAGTAAATACCTATTTTTAATAAATTGAAGTGAAGACAGTTAAGGTTTCAATTGGTGTGTCTTCATAAATAATTAGGTTCCCTATATTTTAGACACGAACAATTTAATTCATCAGTTACTGAATACGCAAATCTATTACTGCAACATGAAGTAAATAGACCATTAGTTGATGGGTTTGAAAAATTCTAGTTTTACTTTTTTCTTTTTTAACAAATGTAGACACTTGGATGACCATTTGTAATATAGAGAATATTTCAGTTTCATTCTCTATCCTAGTAGAAACAAGCATAGTTCCTTGTTCATAGTTGTAGTTTGAGAAATGTGTGATTATTATTCTAAGTAAATCAGTAGATGTTAATTTTCTTTTCTATATAAATTTTACTCTTTAGGTGATAGCACAATTTCTGGAGAGCCATTTTTATTAGAGTAAAATTCTAGAATTAAAAAAAAATTGTTAAAAGGCTAGTATTGGCCGGGCACAGTGGCTCTCACCTGTAACCCCAGCACTTTGGGAGGCCGAGGTGGGTGGATCACGAGGTCAGGAGGCTGAGACCATCCTGGCTAACACAGTGAAACCCCGTCTCTACTAAAAGATAGAAAAAATTAGCCAGGCATGGTGGCGGGCACCCGTAGGCCCAGCTACTCGGGAGGCTGAGGCGGGAGAATGGCATGAACCCGGGAGGCAGAGCTTGCAGTGAGCCAAGATTGCACCACTGCACTCTCAGCCAGGGCGACAGAGCGAGACTCCGTCTCAAAAAAAAAATTTTTTTCTTAAAAGGCTAGTATGGCTTCCTACTCTTTCAAATATAGAAAAACAACTCCATAAACTTTGCTAATATTTCCTTGAATTGTTTTTATATTTGAATATTTTAAAGTAAAATCATATGATCCAGAAGCCATTTAAGTCAACTTCCTGCCTTCAAGTACGATAAACTATTTTAAAAACTGAACTTGAGTGTTTGTCATTTCAAAGTATTATTTCATGATATATAAGCCACAAATAGAGAAATATCTGAGCTAGGATAAAAAGATGTATTTTGATGTCTAGTATCTCAATACAAAGAATCACACATTATTATACCCATTTTATAGATAAGAAAAATAAGGCTCAAAAGAACTGAAACACAGATTGAGAAGCTCAGGTTGATTTAGTCCTAAAACTTTTATGGTGATTCCTTTCCCTGTGTTACTTGCATACTTATTTATTAAAATAAATTCTCATCTATATTTAAAGAACATTGACGTTTTGTTTCATATTTTAAATGTTTCATTATAAAAGTTATGCACTAAAGTTACACATCACATAGGCTAGATACATGGGAAATGTACTACTTAATTAGCTGGTATACTTTTTCGATAGGCCTCTGCCTATAGAATTTAGGTTGTATAAAACTGTGATATTCAGACATTATTAATGTTCCTTTAGAAATAGTAAAATAAAAAACCAATAATTTTACTGCAGCTTGCTATTGAAATTGTATCAGACATTAAAAAAATGAAACAGTCCATTCAAGCACACATCATGTTAATGTTATAATTGAGTTTTAAGTAGGTCATCCAAAACGATATAGAAAAAATATATGCATATCCAAACTAGGGGAAACAATGAGGATCCAGAATACCATCATTCAATTCACATTTAGATCTTTTCAAATCACATTTAATGTGTTTTTTCAGGCAAATTCCCTTCATGACTCCTCTGTTCCAGTGAAATTATGTGCTTTGAACTCTTCTTGTGTCTGCTGCTTTGTGTCTGCCTTGCTGAACAGATGCCTCTCCCCTCTCTTCTTTGCCCAACTAAATCCTGTCTGCCCTTTAGATACAAATAAGTAATTACTGCCCTGACTATGATGTATTTTGTCATAAGCTATTTCTCCTCTATAATCCAATAGCATTTAAAATTATGTTAATTCTTATATGCATTTTGAATATTTAGTGTATTTTAATGTTACAAAATGAAAGTTTGCATAAATATAATTTTTATAGATGTATAACCTATACTTTTCTATATTTTCTTTCTATTTCAACTACAACCACAATCACTAAATATTTCTCTAAATATACAAGTTTCTAAGTATCTATCTTCTTATTTATTCTTTATATTCCTACATATTTTCTTAATTTCACTGAATATAAGAATTTTTGTTTGTTTTCTTCACAGATGTCTCCCCAGTGACTAAACAGTGTCAGGCACATATCTTGGGCTCATGTAATATTTGTTGTATCTCTATTCGGAGACTCTGTTAGGCCAAAAGGCAGAAGATAAAATCTTAGTCAATTCTAAGTAAACCCAGCAATTTGAAGCTTAACCCTCACTAATTCAGAATTCCCAGCAATTCTCTCATTCTTTTCCCCCAATTTGTTGGGCCTCATGTAGAGAAAATGGTGTTGGAAGAGGTCATCTATTTGTAATTACTAATCATTGTCCTCCTATTGATCACACTCAATGGCATCTGCCCAGACGTTCAGTCTGTCTCCATGATCCTTTGAGATGATCTCCAGGGTTTTTCTGAGCACTCTGTACCTACTCATCTTTACTCATGGTATCTTTAAGTTTCCCAGCCTTCTCATATTCACTCAAGTGCCTACTTCTGGGGCTTATGAAGATTCAGCCACATAACCCTTATCTCATGGGTGACAGTACCTAAGAATTACATATACTTCCTCTGCTGTTCACTTCCTATATTTTCTAATGCTTCTGCCTCTCCAGCTTGTAGAATCATCTCTCCGCCTTTACCAACTTTCACCTATAGTTTAGGAACCAGTCTGTAGGAAGAACCAAAATGAATAGCTTCTATATCACTGTTCTTCATCACACCATTAAGTAGGCTTCCCTACACGCTGATGCCATTTGTACCCATAACTTGAACTGGTAGGGACAGAAAATGAAACACTTGCATGGATGTGAAGGTCTGCTGAGTCAATTGACACTTTTTCCTTAACTGTTTTATCCTAATAGGTGAATTACCATAGGCCCAATGTCATTAACTCAAGAGAGAGGATGTCACTGTTTTTTATTAAAAGTTATAGATAGAATATAACAATCCATCTTAATCTATTGGTTGTGAAGAAAAACAGGCAAACAGAGAAACAAATAAACAAAAAAAAGCAGAATTGAGAATATGGCCTGGTTAGCATCCTACAAACTTACCAAAGAAGATACTGAGTAAATCACACAACTTTAACCTTAGATTCAACCACTGAAACACAACTAAGTCTCCTTCATTCCCACCATGCCTGAGATCTGGTGCCCTTGTGCTAAACCCAGAGAAAACTTATACTACTTAATTTTAAAATTTGTCATGCTCAGCATGCTCTAATTCTCTAATCCCTTTTTCTGCAAACTAGTTTCCTATTACAATAGGAACACAATGAAATAATGCTTCCTATTTATTGGATTCTTAGTGTATGTCAGAGTTTTTTTTTTTAAGTTCTAAGTGCTTTAAAAAGAGCATTTATCTGTGCTCACAGCAACTTTATCAGGCCATCCTTATCATTCCCATTTTACACATGATAGATCCAGGTATTGAACAAATGAGTGAGTGGTTCAATGTTTTGCACAGGATCATAGAGCTAGTACGTGGAAGAGAAAGGATTCAAACCTCCTGACACCAAAATCTATACTTCTAACTTTTAAGCCAAACAGTTTCCAACAAAAGATCCTTATCCAGTGACTTTTTGAAGTTCCTCTGCTCCGTGAACCATTATGTCCCATGCAATTCCATCATATTTACTGGTCCCTGATTTTAAGGAAACATCTTGTGAAACAGCTCAACAGGTCCCTGACTATTTAATGACCACAGTGCATCCAGTATTTAAGTACCAATCAGAATTAAAGTGGATACAATTACACCTTCTTGGACAAGGTACCTCTCCAGAGACACTCTCAACAGTAGCTCAGAAAATTTCGCCAGCTCCTGTTCTGCAGTGGTTTCTTCCTGTAGTGGCTTCGTACTCTGCCAACTTAACCAAGTTGGAACTATGTTTCCCAGAATCCCTTTTCCCCATAGTTCTCAGGTAGGATTGGCCACATTAGATTATTCCATGAGTTTTTGGAAGGAAGAAGTAAAGCCACGTTTATTCTCTGAGGATTAATGTAGGGTCAGAACATGTTGCAATTCATATACATTTTCTTGGACCTCATTGCCTACCTTGTTGGCCTGAAGCAGCAGCAGATCAGCAGCTCTTTCAACTTTTGTTTGTTTTTCAGCTTCCCTGACTCCTAGGCTGTTGTGTATTTAACAACAAAATGAAGGGTGCCTGCTTCTCCTGCAAGTCAATCTCATCACTAAAATGAGTGGCCAACAGAGATTCCCGCTCATACAGGCTCTGCTTAATTCTGACTCTTCCCTGCTTCATGTCTAACTTTTCTTTCCAAGTGACTGCCCTGTGGACTTCAAGTCAGGCTCCAGAAGCAGAAACAACAGCAACATATAAAGTGCATTATAGATTACACCTAGGGATTCTGCTTTCAAATCATCCTCCTCCTCCTCTTTGACAATTTCCCCATATGCCTGCTAGCCCTCTCTTTGTGTGTATAGAAATAATTGAAGGAGAATCTTTAGTAAATTGCTTGTACCTGATAAGCATTTGTTTTATTAAACCTGCCTAAAACACCCGAAAAGGGTGTACACATCACTGTTCTATACAGTCATAAAAGTTTTTGTAAATGTGGTCAAGAAAGAGTAGAAGGGTGAAGGGGCATTTGAGTGGCCTTTTCATATATAAGCAAAATATGGCTATTAGAGAGAATCCTCCAGAAAGCATCCATGCTCAGTGGGGAGGCAGTCTGGGATCCATTCACAATGGTATCAGTCTTGCAGATGAGTATTTCTCAAAATTTTGACATCCACTGGACATTTAATGAGCACTTGGCATTCATACAAAACACAAACTTTAGGAGCATAAATCTTTATATGTTAAGTAATAAAGCATAATTAAATCGATAGTAGTCCCTAGTAAAGGTAATAAAAAACTAGTTTCATAGAAATGATAGGTTAAAATTGTGCTCCATAATTCATCACAATTCCTATATTCAGCTTGATGGCAAATAACCATAGGTAAATATCTACACCTAGTGGGTTTTGTTTCTTTTATGTCTTCTATTAAGTTGGAAAGTCCTAATTCACATTAGAACTACCTAAACATCTGGTAGCTCTGTTCTGAGCATTATGAGTTTTTTTTCTTTTTTTAACTAAAAGTAACACAGTGATTTAGCGATTTCTCATTGAAGAAAATAGAGACTATTCTGATAGCCACACTACAATGAGTGCAAATTGGGGCTGGAAATGATTTTTTTTGTTGTGTTGTATGTAATTTAAATGTGATTTTTAAACATGTGTAATAAAGTTTCTGAAGAACAAATAAAATGATTATGTGATGAGACAAACCTCAATCACAAAACTATTTTCTTTGCTTTTTAGAAACTTTATTATACCCATTCAAAAAGATGGTGTTACCTGCAAAAGATAGTACAGGCTTAAAAAGAGTGTCTTAAAAATCAGTGTTATTAAAAATATTTAACAAGGCAAATTTTAATTATAATACTTGTACATATTTATGGGTTATAATGAGAGAATTTTTATCTTTACATTATGTAATAATCAAATCAGTGTCTTTAACTGATATGGTTTGGTGGTGTCCCCACTCAAATCTCATCTTGAATTGTAGCTCCCACAATTTCTACATGTTGTGGGAAGTAATTGAATCATGGGGACGGGAATTTCCCATGTTATTCTTGTGATGGTGAATAAATCTCACAAGATCTGATGGTTTTATAAAGGGGAGATTCCCTGCACCAGCTCTCTTCTCTTGTCTGCCACCATGTGAGACGTGCCTTTCCCCTTCTGCCATGATTGTGAGGCCTCCCCAGCCATGTGGAACTGTGAGTCCATTAAAACTCTTTCTTCTGTAAATTGCCCAGTCTCAGGTATGTCCTTATCAGCAGCATGAAAACAGACTAATACAGTAAATTGGTACCAGTAGAGTGGGGCTCTGCTGAAAAGATACCCAAAAATGTGCAACTGACTTTGGAACTGGGTAACAGGCAGAGGTTGGAACAGTTTGCAGGGCTCAGAAGAAGACAGGAAAATGTGGGAGTTTGGAACTCCCTGGAGACTTGTTGAATGGCTTTGACCAATATGCTGATAATGATTTGGACAATGAAATTCAAGCTGAGTGGTCTCAAAGATGAGGAACTTGTTGGGAACTGAAGCAAAGGTGACTCCTGTTATGTTTTAGCAAAGAGACTGGTGGCATTTTGTCACTGCCCTAGAGATTTGTGGAACTCTGAACTAGAAAGATATGATTTACGGTATCTGGAAGAAGGAATTTCCAATCAGTAAAGCATGCAAGAGGTGACTTGGATGCTGTTAAAGGCATTCACTTTTAAAAGGGAAATAGAACGTAAAATAAAAGTTTGGAGAATTTGCACCTGACAATGCAATAGAAAAGAAAATCCCACTTTCTGAGGAAAAATTCAAGCCAGCTGCAGAAATTTGCATAAGTAACAAGAAGCCCAATGTTAATTCTCAAGACAATGGGGAATATGTCTCCAGGGCATGTCAGAGACCTTTGTCACAGCCCCTCCCATAACAGATTCAGAGGCCTAGGAGGAAAAAATGGTTTTGTGGGCTGGTCCCAGAGTCCTTCTGCTGTGTGCAGTTTAGGGATTTGGTGCTCTGCATCCCAGTCATAACTAAAAGGGGCCAAGGTACAGCTCAGTCCATGGCTTCAGAGGGTGCAAGCCCAAAGCCCTGGCAGCTTCCACATGGTGTTGAGCCTGTGGCTGCACAGAAGTCAAGAATTAAGGTTTGGGAACCTCTACCTAGATTTCAGAGGATGCATGGAAACTCTTGGATGAGCAGGCAGAAGTTTGCTGCAGGGGCGGGGCCCTCATGGAGAACCTCTGCTAGGGCAGTGCAAAAGGGAAATATGGCATGTGAGCCCCCACACAGAGTCCCTACTGGGG
The DNA here is from genome assembly GCF_028885625.2 of Pongo pygmaeus. Classification (NCBI taxonomy): domain Eukaryota; kingdom Metazoa; phylum Chordata; class Mammalia; order Primates; family Hominidae; genus Pongo; species Pongo pygmaeus. The sequence goes on along the minus strand of NC_072388.2, from coordinate 44,945,630 downwards.
CACTGCCTAGTGGAGCTGTGAGAAGAAGGTCATTGTCCTACAGAACCAGAGTGGTAGATCGATACACAGATTGCACCGTGCATCTGGAAAAGCACAGACACTCAATCCCAGCCCGTGAAAGCAGCCGGGAAGGGGTCTATAACCTGCAAAGCCACAGTGCATTAGCATGACCTGGATGTGAGACATGGAGTCCAAGGAGATCATTTTGGAGCTTTAAGATTTGACTGCCCCATTGGATTTTTGGACTTGCAAGGGGCATGTAGCCCCTTTGTTTTGGACAATTTATCCCATTTGGAAAGCCTATATTTACCCAATGCCTCTATCCCCATTGTATCTAGGAAGTAATTAACTTACTTTTGATTTTACAGGCTCGTAGGTGGAAGGGACATGCCTTGTCTCAGATGAGACTTTAGACTAAGGACTTTTGAGTTAATGATGAAATGAGTTAAGACTTTGGGGGACTGTTGGGAAGGCATGATTGGCTTTGAAATGTGAGGACATGAGATTTGAGAGGGGCCAGGGACAGAATAATATGGTTTGGCTATGCCCCTACTGAAATCTCATCTTGAACTGTAACTCCCACAATTTTCACGTGTTGTGGGAGGGACCTGAAGGGAGGTAATTGAGTCATGGGGGTGAGTCTTTTCTGTGCCTTTCTCATGATAGTGAATAAGTCTCATGAAATCTGATGGTTTTATTAAGGGGAATTTCCCTGCACAAGCTCTCTTCTCTTGTCTGCCACCATGTGAGACATGCTTTTCACTTTTCTCTATGATTGTGAGGCCTCCCCAGACACGTGGAACTGTGAGTCCATTAAACCTCTTTCTTTTGTAGATTGCCTAGTCTTGGGTATGTCTTTACCAGCAGCATGAAAATGGACTAATACATTAAGATTTCCATTATCACAGATATTCATTCTTTATGGTGAGAACATTAAAATCCCCTCCTCTAGCTGTTTTGAAATATACCATATAAAATTGTTAACTATATCACTCTTCTGTACAATAGCAGCCCAGAACTTATTCCTCCTAATTTATGACCCTGTGCCTGTAAATAACCTGTTCTCACCCCTTTTCCTCCTCCCTTCCCCAGCCTCTGGTAACCACTATTCTACTGACTACTTCTGTGAGATCAACTTTTTAAGATTCCACTGAGTGATATCTTGTGGTAGTTGCCTTTCTGTGCCTGGCTTACTTCACTTAACATGATGTCCTCCTGGTTCATCCACGTTGCTGCAAATGATAGAATTTCATTCTTTTTTTATGGCTACCTGGTACTTCATTGTGTATACATTCCACATTTTCTTTCCCCACTCATCCATTGATGGACACTTTGGTTGATTCCATATCTTGGCCATTGCAAACACTGCTGCAATCAACATGGAAGTACACATATCTTTTTGACATACCAAAGAAATACTGATTTCTTTTTTTTTCCTCTGTATTCCCAGTAGTAGGAGTGCTGGATCATATGATAGTTTTATATTTAATTTTTTGAGGAACCTCCATGCTGTTTTCCCTAGTGCCTGTGCTAATTCCCACCAACAATATATGAGAGTTTCTTTTTCTCTATATTCTTACTAGTATTTGTTATCTTTTGACTTTTTGATAATAGTAACAAGGCAAAGGTTAATAATTTTGCTCTGAAAAATTAAGTTCAGGCTCTTTATGATCCCAAATACACTGTGAGATCCACTAGTATCTCAGTTGTATAGTATGTCAGTTGAAATCATAGGTGTATATTCATTATTTTTTAAATCAATTTTTTCCCCAGAAATTATATGAGAATCTTTTCCCTTCAAAGTCACTAAACCTTAGTCACTGCGTATCTCTTCACTGAAAAGACATAGTGTCTATGAGTTGGTAATTTCACCATTTTAACTTTCATCCCCACTGAACAAATATGATAGGTATATTCATTATTTTTTAAAATCAATTTTTCCCCAGAAATTATATGAGAATCTTTTCCCTTCAAAGTCACTAAACTTTAGTCACTACATATCCCTTCACTAAAAAGACATATTATCTATGAGTTGGTAATTTCACCATTTAAAGCTTTCATCCCTACTGAACAAATAGTCACAGATATATTATTTGCCATCATTTCTGAGAAAATAAGGTATTGTATAGAGTTGCATTCAAATATAAATACATTTTAAAAAAGAATACCAGGCTTAATGAGTTAAATGAACAGTACTCCATAAGTACCCACCCTGCACTATGATCTTGATGAGCCTTGCCCAGTCTATGCCACAAGTCATAAATCAACTGATAACTTAAAATGACAAAATTTTCTTGTATCCTGTTTTCCAGTGTTATAGACAGCAATAAATGTTTAACAGTTCTCCATCACATATGTGCATACATGGAAAATTGAGTCATCTGCCTAATGGTAATTTAATTCAACTATATAAAATGGAACATTTATAATCTCATTTTAAATTGAAACTATTTTTTCAAATTAAATGCTATTAATATTATGAAATATCCAGCAGTGATACCAGATAGACAATTTTTGCTAATAGCCAGATTCTTCCTTTTTTTTCTAAGAATATTGGTCCTGAAGTACTGGTTTAATTAGCTTCTCAGCAATCTGGGACATAATATCTGTTCATGCCATGAATAAATTTTTAAAATAAGTAATTACTCTTTTTAAATTTTGTTTAAATTTTGCTATTCTCCTACCCCAATAGAGCAGTGATATTATTAAGAGATAAAAATGAATCTTTTTAATGATAAACCTCATTTTGCATACATGCTAGAAAAACTCAGATGATTTACCAGAAGTCACATATAGAAAATGACAGAATTTTAATGACTTCTCAAAGCTCATATAAATTATATTTGACAGTAGGATGAGTAACTATTGGCTTCCAGCCCAAATAGCTAATAATTAGATATTCATTCATTTTCCCTGCTTCCTTTTCAATTACATGTGTGAAATTTTAACCCATGTAGTCACTTGTACCAGTGTACCAGTGGAGAAAATTCCCCTTGAGTCTCTCATATTTCTGCATGCATTCTGAATAAAAGCATTCAGTTTTTGTTCTGGACTATGGACTATTGACTATTGACTTTGTTAGGGCTGCTATAACAAAATACCATAGACTGATAATAAATGTATTGCTCATAGTACTGGATACTGGGAAGTTTAAAATCATGGCACCAAGAGATTTGGTGCCTGATGATGGCCCCATTCCTCATATATGGTGCCTTCTTACTCTATCTTCAACATGAACAAGCTCCCTTGAGCTTCTTTTAGAAGGTCACTAATCCCATTCATCAGTTTCACTCTCATGAACTAATCACCTCCTAAAGGTCTCATGTCTTAATATTATTGCATTGAGATTAAATTTTAACATACTAATTTGGGAATGGGCAGAAATAGTCAAACCATAATAATTACTTTTTTATGGATGTTTATATAAAACCTCAATTCTAGCTGACAGTCAGCTGACTTGTTTCTTCTTAACATCACATTTTCTTCCGGGGATGAAATCTTAAGTATGGCTTCCACATTCACATGTCTGATGCCTAACTAGTTGGATGGAACATCTGGGGCTGGCCTTGTATTGTTTCCATGGAGCCCTTTCACATATCTAGCCAGAGTTTCCTCATAGCATGGGCATCCCAAGATAGACTTAAGTGATCTCCAGTTAGTCAGGCTTCTTACTTGGTATCTGTTTTACCATGCTTCGCACTTCAAGCTAACATTCCAGGAAGCCAGGGGGACTCTGGAAGGCTCTAATGACTTAACCTTGGAACTCTCCAAACCTTGGAAGTTTACAGCCTTCTATTTGTCAAACAAGTGACTAGGGCTAGTCCAGAGATATAAGAAAGAGAACTCCCACTTCTTAATGAGAGGAAAAGCAAATAATTTGCAGCAATTTTTATTCTACTACCTCTATAAATACATTCCTGAAAGTTGAAAAACAATGACCTAAGGAGTATTAAAATGTTTACAGTTTAGTCTTGGTATTCCAAAGCTTTCTTACAAATATTATAACACATACTCATTTATTTACATAAAACCTATTTTTGCTTCCTTTGATAAATTCTTAGACTTTAAGTCAATGAAATCTCTGATGCAATTTCTATAAATAAATTGATATTATAAAATCAGTATGCCATCTTTAACATTTTTCCAGAGGGAATGTAGAAAATAGCAGTTCTGATATTTCCCAAGCAAATTTTCAATGTCATAATTCATATTGGTGCCAATAAAAACCAACCATAGTGAAAACATATGTAGGATAAAAAATGTTAAAAGTAATGAAAATGCAAAGTTAAAGTTATCTTACTAACTTTTGAACTTTAACAAAGCAAAATAAGGCCAAAGAAAAAAATGTCTTAAAACTTCATTCTTGTGGAAAGTAAAGAGGATAAAAAATTGATAAGTAAGAACAAAAAAAAGACATTTAATTATAAATGCATTGCAATCAATTGGAAATATTTAAGAAAAATGGCAAATGGGAAATTCTTGTTGAAAAAGCAAAGCTAACAAAGAGTTACATAATAATTAAAATATAAAAATGCCTTATATAAATAAAAATATAAATTTATTAATAGAGAAAAACATGGAAATAGCCTTAGACTGATATAAGACCTGCAGAGTTTGGTCTCAATACCAGTTTTAATTTATTCTCTAAGTGAACATGAACTAACCAAAATCTCTTTGGTCCCCTTTTGTTGGTTAAATTGAACTAGGCACAGGATTATATAGACTAGATTTTTCCCCTGTTGAAGAATTTGCTTCATTTTGTTCTTTGTAATCTTTTTAATACAAAATGTACATATAAATGTACACTTGTACAGTGGGTGTGTATATGTATACACAGACACACATATACATAGGTACACAAACACATATTCACATATAAATACACATTTAACTTCTAATATATAATATACAAAACATAATCGATGGTATAAATATAAGGTAATAAGTCAATTAGTTTATAATTATAAAATAATACATTCATATGATTAAAACTGCAAAGATTACAAATGATATATGCTGAAAAGTTAATCTTCCTGCTATACAAGACATCTGGTTCCAATTTCCAGAGTAGACTAAGGATAATAGTGTCTGCCATATCCTCTCAGAAAGCTTCCGTTCATACCCATGAGCATGCACACACGCACACACACACATACTCATATATACATATATTTTAAAGAAATGGAGAAATTATGAACATATCAGCACAAACAGATTTACTATACTGTTTTAATAATTTATTTTCATATTCTGTTTTATTATTCCACTATTAAAAAAGTATATATATATATGTATACACATACTACTTGCATGCATGTTTAAAACATAGGGATTAATTCTTAGAAGGGGAATTGATGAATGATGAGTGTATATTCAGAAATCTGAAAGCTATTTCTAAATTGGCTTATGAAAAATCCGCCAATGATGCCCATTACTACTACTACCAGTGATGTGGGAAACAGCATTTCCCCAAAACTCTGATAGCAGTTCAATTATCAAGTTTTCAATCTTTATTTTTTACGCAAAAGGTAATATTTCATTGTTTCCACCATAGGTGAAGTTTTGTATATTTTCAAGTGTTTATTAGCTAAATATATTTACTTTTATGACATGCCAGTCTAATTATTTTGACTAATTCTCTATTGTTATTTATTTTATGATTATTAGGTCATTTGAAATATTTTGTAATGATAAATGTTATTTTTTTCAATTTTAAGTTCATTTTTTAATTTTTTTTTTTTTTGGATTGAACAACAGGAATTTATTATCTCACAGTTTTGAGGGCTAGAAGTCTGAAATCAAGGTGTTGGCACAGTTGGTTCTTTCTGAGGGAGAATCTGTGCCACACCTCTCTCCCAGTTTCTGGTGGTTTACTGGCAAGCTTTGGTGTTCCTGGGCGTGAAGACTCACCCTAATCTCTGCCTTCATGTTCACGTGGTGTTCTTGCTACAGACTGAATGTTTGTCTCCCCAAAATTTCTTTTTTTTTTTTTAATTTATTATTATTATACTTTAGGTTTTATGGTACATGTGCGCAATGTGCAGGTTAGTTAAATACGTATACATGTGCCATGCTGGTGCGCTCCACCGACTGACTCGTCATCTAGCATTAGGTATATCTCCCAATGCTATCCCTCCCCCCTCCCCCACCCCACAACAGTCCCCAGAGTGTGATGTTCCCCTTCCTGTGTCCATGTGTTCTCATTGTTCAATTCCCACCTATGAGTGAGAACAAGCGGTGTTTGGTTTTCTGTTCTTGCAATAGTTTACTGAGAATGATGATTTCCAATTTCAACCATGTCGCTACAAAGGACATGAACTCATCATTTTCTATGGCTGCATAGTATTCCATGGTGCATATGTGCCACATTTTCTTAATCCAGTCTATCATTGTTGGACATTTGGGTTGGTTCCAAGTCTTTGCTATTGTGAATAATGCCGCAATGAACATACGTGTGTTTTCCAAACACCATTTATTAAATAGGGAATCCTTTCCCATTGCTTGTTTTTCTCAGGTTTGTCAAAGATCAGATAGTTGTAGATATGTGGCGTTATTTCTGAGGGCTCTGTTCTGTTCCATTGATCTATATCTCTGTTTTGGTACCAGTACCATGCTGTTTTGGTTACTGTAGCCTTGTAGTACAGTTTGAAGTCAGGTAGTGTGATGCCTCCAGCTTTGTTCTTTTGGATTAGGATTGACTTGGCGATGTGGGCTCTTTTTTGGTTCCATATGAACTTTGAAGTAGTTTTTTCCAATTCCATGAAGAAAGTCATTGGTAGCTTGATGGGGATGGCATTGAATCTGTAAATTACCTTGGGCAGTATGGCCATTTTCACGATATTGATTCTTCCTACCCATGAGCATGGAATGTTCTTCCATTTGTTTGTATCCTCTTTTATTTCCTTGAGTAGTGGTTTGTACTTCTCCTTGAAGAGGTCCTTCACGTCCCTTGTAAGATGGATTCCTAGGCATTTTATTCTCTTTGAAGCAATTGTGAATGGGAGTTCACTCATGATTTGGCTCTCTGTCTGTTGTTGGTGTATAAGAATGCTTGTGATTTTTGTACATTGATTTTGTATCCTGAGACTTTGCTGAAGTTGCTTATCAGCTTAAGGAGATTTTGGGCTGAGACAATGGGGTTTTCTAGATATACAATCATGTCGTCTGCAAACAGGGACAATTTGACTTCCTCTTTTCCTAATTGAATACCCTTTATTTCCTTCTCCTGCCTCATTGCCCTGGCCAGAACTTCCAACATTATGTTGAATAGAAGTGGTGAGAGAGGGCATCCCTGTCTTGTGCCAGTTTTCAAAGGGAATGCTTCCAGTTTTTGCCCATTCAGTATGATATTGGCTGTGGGTTTGTCATACATAGCTCTTAGTATTTTGAGATACGTCCCATCAATAGCTAATTTATTGAGAGTTTTTAGCATGAAGGGTTGTTGAATTTTGTCAAAGGCCTTTTCTGCATCTATTGAGATAATCATGTGGTTTTTGTCTTTGGTTCTGTTTATATGCTAGATTACATTTATTGATTTGTGTATATTGAACCAGCCTTGCATCCCAGGGATGAAGCCCACTTGATCATGGTGAATAAGCTTTTTGATGAGCTGCTGGATTCGGTTTGCCAGTATTTTATTGAGGATTTTTGCATCAGTGTTCATCAGGGATATTGGTCTAAAATTCTCTTTTTTCGTTGTGTCTCTGCCCGGCTTTGGTATCAGGATGATGCTGGCCTCATAAAATGAGTTAGGGAGGGTTCCCTCTTTTTCTATTTTTTGGAATACTTTCAGAAGGAATGGTACCAGTTCCTCCTTGTACCTCTGGTAGAATTTGGCTGTGAATCCATCTGCTCCTGGACTCTTTTTGGTTGGTAAGCTATTGATTACTGCCACAATTTCAGAGCCTGTTATTGGTCTATTCAGAGATTCAACTTCTTCCTGGTTTAGTCTTGGGAGGGTGTATGTGTGAAGGAATTTATCCATTTCTTCTACATTTTCTAGTTTATTTGCATAGAGGTGTTTGTAGTATTCACTGGTGGTAGTTTGTATTTTGTGGGATCGGTGGTGATCTCACCTTTATCATTTTTTATTGTGTCTATTTGATTCTGCTCTGTTTTCGTCTTTATTAGTCTTGCCAGCGGTCTATCAATTTTGTTGATCCTTTCAAAAAACCAGCTCCTGGATTCATTAATTTTTTGAAGGGTTTTTTGTGTCTCTATTTCCTTCAGTTCTGCTCTGATTTTAGTTATTTCTTGCCTTCGGCTAGCTTTTGAATGTGTTTGCTCTTGCTTTTCTAGTTCTTTTAATTGTGATGTTAGGGTGTCAATTTTGGATCTTTCCTGCTTTCTCTTGTGGGCATTTAGTGCTATAAATTTCCCTCTACACACTGCTTTGAATGCATCCCAGAGATTCTGGTATGTTGTGTCTTGGTTCTCGTTGGTTTCAAAGAACATCTTTATTTCTGCCTTCATTTCGTTGTGCACCCAGTAGTCATTCAGGAACATGTTGTTCAGTTTCCATGTAGTTGAGCGGTTTTGAGTGAGATTCTTAATCCTGAGTTCTAGCTTGATTGCACTGTGATCTGAGAGATAGTTTGTTATAATTTCTGTTCTTTTACATTTACTGAGGAGAGCTTTACTTCCAACTATGTGGTCAATTTTGGAATAGGTGTGGTGTGGTGCTGAAAACAATGTATATTCTGTTGATTTGGGGTGGAGAGTTCTGTAGATGTCTATTAGGTCCGCTTGGTGCAGAGCTGAGTTCAATTCCTGGGTATCCTTGTTGACTTTCTGTCTTGTTGATCTGTCTAATGTTTACAGTGGGGTGTTAAAGTCTCCCATTACTAATGTGTGAGAGTCTAAGTCCCTTTGTAGGTCACTCAGGACTTGCTTTATGAATCTGGGTGCTCCTGTATTGAGTGCATATATATTTAGGATAGTTAGCTCTTCTTGCTGAATTGATCCCTTTACCATTATGTAATGGCCTTCTTTGTCTCTTTTGATCTTTGTTGGTTTAAAGTCTGTTTTATCAGAGACTAGGATTGCAACCCCTGCCTTTTTTTGTTTTCCACTTGCTTGGTAGATCTTCCTCCATCCTTTTATTTTGAGCCTATGTGTATCTCTGCACATGAGATGGGTTTCCTGAATAAAGCACACTGATGGGTCTTGACTCTTTATCCAATTTGCCAGTCTGTGTCTTTTAATTGGAGCACTTAGTCCATTTACATTTAAAGTTAATATTGTTATGTATGAATTTGATCCTGTCATTATGATGTTAGCTGGTTATTTTGCTCGTTAGTTGATGCAGTCTCTTCCTAGTCTTGATGGTCTTTACATTTTGGCATGATTTTGCAGCGGCTGGTACTGGTTGTGCCTTTCCATGTTTAGCACTTCCTTCAGGAGCTCTTTTAGGGCAGGCCTGGTGGTGACAAAATCTCTCAGTATTTGCTTGTCTGTAAAGGATTTTATTTCTCCTTCACTTATGAAGCTTAGTTTGGCTGGATATGAAATTCTGGGTTGAAAATTCTTTTCTTTAAGAATGTTGAATATTGGCCCCCACTCTCTTCTGGCTTGTAGGGTTTCTGCCAAGAGATCCGCTGTTAGTCTGATGGGCTTCCCTTTGAGGGTAACCCGACCTTTCTCTCTGGCTGCCCTTAACATTTTTTCCTTCATTTCAACTTTGGTGAATCTCACAATGATGTGTCTTGGAGCTGCTCTTCTCGAGGAGTATCTTTGTGGCGTTCTCTGTATTTCCTGAATCTGAATGTTGGCCTGCCTTGCTAGATTGGGGATGTTCTCCTGGATAATATCCTGCAGAGTGTTTTCCAACTTGGTTCCATTCTCCCCGTCACTTTCAGGTACACCAATCAGACGTAGATTTGGTCTTTTCACATAGTCCCATATTACTTGGAGGCTTTGCTCGTTTCTTTTTATTCTTTTTTCTCTAAACTTCCCTTCTTGCTTCATTTCATTCATTTCATCTTCCATCGCTGATATCCTTTCTTCCATTTGATCACATCGGCTCCTGAGGCTTCTGCATTCTTCACATAGTTCTCGAGCCTTGGTTTTCAGCTCCATCAGCTCCTTTAAGCACTTCTCTGTATTGGTTATTCTAGTTATACATTCTTCTAAATTTTTTTCAAGTTTTCAACTTCTTTGCCTTTGGTTTGAATATCCTCCCATAGCTCAGAGTAATTTGATCGTCTGAAGACTTCTTCTCTCAGCTCATCAAGGTCATTCTCCGTCCAGCTTTGATCCGTTGCTGGTGAGGAACTGCGTTCCTTTGGAGGAGGAGAGGTGCTCTGCTTTTTAGAGTTTCTGGTTTTTCTGCTCTGTTTTTTCCCCATCTTTGTGGTTTTATCTACTTTTGGTCTTTGATGATGGTGATATACAGATGGTTTTTTGGTGTGGATGTCCTTTCTGTTTGTTAGTTTTCCTTCTAACAGACAGGACCCTCAGCTTCAGGTCTGTTGATGAGGTGTCATTCTGCCCCTGCTGGGGGGTGCCTCCCAGTTACGCTGCTCGGGGGTCAGGGGTCAGGGACCCACTTGTGGAGGCAGTGTGCCCGTTCTCAGATCTCTAGCTGCATGCTGGGAGAACCACTGCTCTCTTCAAAGCTGTCAGACAGGGACATTTAAGTCTGCAGAGGTTACTGTTGTCTTTTTGTTTGTTTGTGCCCTGCCCCCAGAGGTGGAGCCTACAGAGGCAGGCAGGCCTCCTTGAGCTGTGGTGGGCTCCACCCAGTTCGAGCTTCCCAGCTGCTTTGTTTACCTAAGCAAGCCTGGGCAATGGCGGGCGCCCCTCCCCCAGCCTCGCTGCCACCTTGCAGTTTGATCTCAGACTGCTGTGCTAGCAATCAGTGAGACTCCGTGGGCGTAGGACCCTCTGAGCCAGGTGCGGGATACAATCTCCTGGTGTGCCATTCTTTAAGCCCGTCGGAAAAGCTCAGTATTGGGGTGGGAGTGACCTGATTTTCCAGGTGCCATCTGTCACCCCTTTCTTTGACTAGGAAAGGGAACTCCCTGACCCCTTGCACTTCCCAAGTGAGGCAATGCCTCGCCCTTCTTTGGCTGGCGCACGGTGCGCACACCCACTGACCTGTGCCCACTGTCTGGCACTCCCTAGTGAGATGAACCCAGTACCTCAGATGGAAATGCAGAAATCACCAGTCTTCTGCGACGCTCATGCTCGGAGCTGTAGACTGGAGCTGTTCCTATTCAGCCATCTTGGCTCCTCCCCCCCCATTTTTTAATTTTTAAAGTATTTTTAAATTTGTTGTTGATGAGTTTTAAAAATTATTACGAACACAATTTTATCTTCTTTTCTATTTGGGAATTCCAATTACATACCACGTGACGTATTCACTCTTTGACCCCTCATATTCAATATAGCTTTATATGTAAAACCTATTACTTGTCATTCCTAAACTTAGAAGACAGATCTATAGAGTGACACTTTCTGAAGTCACAGAAACAAATGCAACACATAAAAATCCAGGAAACAAACAAAATTCTTCCTAAAGCTCTCAAGTGGTGACTGATAAAAATGTGTGAACATTTAGCATCTTGTCTTAGCTCTACATCTTGACCTTCAGTTCATTTCAGTCAGTCTAACAGAAGAGCTATGTTTTCTCTAAAATTCATACTCTTACCTATGGTTTGTAAACAGCTTCAGATATTAGTCAATAAATTAATAAGTACATGACTGACTTGGTTATATGACCAGCAGTGTTCTAGGTATGCAAACTATGACAAGAAAAATATAAGACCTAGCTTTTTTTACATTTAAGGCATATAAATCCTAATTTGGGGGACTAGTTACACTATATTAAACAAAAAGAGAATAATAATTGGGTGTCTCTGAGTCCAGTTATAAATTTTAAGTGAAGGGAGAAGTCTATAACGGTAAACACAGATGAGGAGAAAATCTTAGAGTCTGAGCAGTACATTAAAATATTTATATTTTCTAGACAGGATTAAACTAAAAACGCTTGACAGTAGAGGGAATTAAACAAAAGGAATTAGGAAGAAGAATATGGAGACTAATCTTACTAGATTGGAAATCTTGTCCTGAAGAGTAATGAGACTGAAGATGAAGTTTTAGTAACAGTCCTAATTTGTACAGAAGGAAGAAAACCATCCACAAGTTTTCCAGATATTACATGATAAGCTCTAAGTGCATTAGAAAGATTAGGTTTACCATTCAATGTGATATAAATTGGATGGGGAGCTGGAAGCAGGGAAACCTGTTCTTGCAGTGACATCTGTGCCTTAAATGGCAAATATTTCATTTAAATCAATTAGTGGTAGAAATGGGGTAAGATAATGAATCCTAAAGTCATTTAGGAAGATTTATGAATGAGTCAAAGGCTAAAGCCTGGCAGCATGGTTTAATCTGTATCTATTGAGAAAAATGTCAATTGAGAAAATGATGCAATTTTAGGAAACAAAGATGTATTTGTTTTGCTTTAGTGTGGAAAAATATTGCTTTTTTTCTCAATGAACTTCTAATTTTCACTTAAGTAATGATATTTTAAATTTGTTTTATGGTAGTTGGAATATGGCTTATACCACTGGGTAAAATTTGTATTTGATTAGAACAGCGGATAAAACCTCATCCACAGTTTTTCTAGGTTTAAAACAATTATATTGCAAATGGTTTTAGATTATTAGGCTGGTATACAAGAAATTGCGATTTTTGCCATTTCTTTTAATGAAATGTCAGAAATCAGCAGAATATATCTCTTAGATATTGGGACCAAGGCAGTATTAGAAAACTTCTTCACCTAAACTAAGTCAAAAGAATTTCTTAGTAAATTTTCACAAGAATTTCCTAAGGTTATAAAATCTTTTCAAAGGGTGTCTTTGTGACAAAAAATATTTCTTCCAATATATTGACTGCTCTTAAAAAGGGAGAGAAATAAGAAATTTACTCAATATTTGCCTTCATACATCCTAAGTGTTGTTCATGATAACACTGGAAAAGTTATCTGGAAATACAGTGTTTCTTTGAAAATCTTGTTTGCAAATATTGTTTAATGGAAAAGTATGCTTGTTTGCAAGTGTTCTTTCTATCCACCTTAGAAGTTAGGACTATTCTCATAATACCTTTATTTTCTATCAGTCCAAAATGTCCTATGATCATTTATTACTAGTCATGACATGGATGTAAAGAAACAAAAGCGACAATCCCAACTTTAAGAACCTATTAAGGCCAGGCACAGTGGTTCACGCCTGTAATCTCAGCACTTTGGGAGACCAAGGCGGGTGGATCACTTGAGGTCAGGAGTTCGAGACCAGCCTAGCCAATATGGTGAAACCTTGTCTCTACTAAAAATACAAAACTTAGCCAGGCATGGTGGCGTGTGCCTCTAATCCCAGCTACTCAGGAGACTGAGGCAGGAGAATTACTTTAACCCAGGGGACGGAGGTTGCAGTGAGCCAAGACAGCACCACTGCACTCCAACCTGGGTGACAGAACAAGACTCTGATAAAAAACAAAAAACAAACAAAAAAACTATTAAATATTCAACCACTATATCCCCTTATTATAATGGAACTTCAAAGTCACCTTAACTGTCCACTTTGATAAGTGTTTTCTTAATTGGTGGAAATATCTTTACAACCAAATAATATTGATAGAGCACTTTCTGCCTAAGAGTTTTAAAAGAAAAAAAGTAAGTTTATATTTTCTGATCTCATATCTATGCTTTGCTTCATGTATAACATTTTTCTTTGTCAACATTTTTAGGATGACTAATTGTCTCACTTTGCCAGGGAATGAAGGGATTTCTGAGATGTGGTACTTTTCGTTTTAAAGCCAAGTTGGTCACCCAGAGACTGGTATCCATTGTAATTATGAGTGTTCTTTCTGTATAACCTTCTTAAGTGCTGTAGATCTGCATTAAATCTTTTTGCCCCTTAAAGTTAATTTATAACACAATAGGAAAAGTTAGGGGGACCATATAATTTATCATCCAAACCAGGACACTTTTGAGAATTAAAGGAAACAATAGTTTACCTGGGACAATTGGGGAACAACAGACCAGACAAACCGAGGATGTATGAGCACCTTTGCCAGGGTTACCCTTTGAAATTGTGCATTATTTCATATCAAAAGCTTTTATGGCTTCTTGATTTCAATAAAGTAAAAGTTTTACATTGGACTACAAAACCTTTCATGACCAGACCCCCTTACATCTCTAATTTTCTCTTCTACACTCTCCGCCTTGTTCTCTCTCACACTGGACTCCTTGTTCTTCGTTCAACATGCCAGGTACTTTCCTACAGTAAAATGTTTCCATTGGTTGTTCCTTTTGCCTTTCCATTGTCTCCTTTAATGTTTCTTCAATTGTCACTTTTTCACTGAAATGTATACTGACCACCCTATATAAAATTGTTATCTCTTTCCTCTCTCCAGCATCTCTTACATTCCTTACTTTTTTTCCCATCATAATTGTCATCTGGTATCATACCATTCTATTTGCGTGTTGGTTATAGAGTGTTGTGTGTCTCCTCTCTTTTAGAAAATAAACTGCCTAAGGGCAGAGAGCTTTCTCAGCATTGTTTTCTGATTTACTCCAAATGCCTTGAACAAGGCCAGACACATAGTAGGTGAGTACTATGTATTTATTGAATAAATATATATCTCTTTTTGACATTTTCCCATATAGTCCAAGTTTAGGCACAGATTTTATCCTCTTATCATGCAATAGTGTAGTCCCCATTTAAACACATTTTTATTTGATAAACACAGCCACCGATCATACTCTGAAAACTTCCTTCTTCTGAGTGTTTGCCATCACTTTACTTGTATTAGTATAAACCAATGAAGTTAGTATTTTCTAAACATTGTTCTATAAAACACCAGATCAGCAGGATGTTAATGGATATTTTACACTGACACAAACATCTATATACATCTATACACACAAGTTATGCATTTAAATGCCTTTCATATGCATTATGAATCTGCAAATGAGGATTTTAGGATATCATGTTTCCTAAACTTATTTGGCCATGGATTTCTTTTCCAGGTCCTCTCAAGTTGAAATTTCCGTGGTCACTCTTCAAAACATATTCATTATTGGTTTATATCTGTTGCTTGATCATATGTATGCACAGAGGAGGACATATTCAACTAAAAGCTGATGCATACAATTTGGATACACATGAAAATTTCTCAACATAGTAGGAAAGCGTTGTGTGTCCTTAGGCACTGAGTGTTTAAAAGTGGAAGATAAAATGAGACCTCCAAGGTCAAATTAAGGATGCAGATTGCATCCTCAATCTCTCCTAACGTCTCCATTCATGCTTGTTTTGGGATGTGAATTGTTGTGAGATGG
Source organism: Pongo pygmaeus (assembly GCF_028885625.2). Lineage (NCBI taxonomy): Eukaryota > Metazoa > Chordata > Mammalia > Primates > Hominidae > Pongo > Pongo pygmaeus. The sequence continues at coordinate 44,930,287 of NC_072388.2, read as the reverse complement.
TGGGGGGGCCAAAATTGGAAGAGGATGGCAAACTATTTACATATATAATATTAAGCAAAGATATTCATTCTAATTTAAGGGGAAGCAAGGCAAAAGATCTTGAAAAGAAATCTCCACTCTTTAAATAAATGTGTGTATTAAATAGAACTATATTGAAACACTAGAGTTTCTATCAGTTTCCATGCTGATGACTGATTTGTTGGGATGGGCAACATCTTTGATATCTGCCTTAAATTAATATTAGAGGGCTTCAAAGAAAAGTCAACTCTATGTTCCTGCACTTTGAAACCAGGGAGTCAAGAGTTTCATTCCTGGAGGAATTAACTAACTTATTGGCAGTATTAATGAGAATATAATTCTTTCTTTTCAAAATGAGGGATTTCAAGAGAGCTGAATAAGTATCTCCTACCAATAAATTAAATATTTTAGAATAAAAGAAGTAGCAGGGTGAGAAAAATAGGTAAGAGAAGAGATAATTTAAGAAGTTTAAAAAGAAAAATAAAGACTAAACTAACAGAAAAAATAGATGAAAAACACTCAATGTCAAGCATCAACAAAATGTGCTTTTTTTCTTGCTTATCCTTTTGCCTCTATTACCTAGAAGCATGCACAATTCAATTACTGTTTCTTAAATGAATAACTGAGTGAATAGTACTTACCATGGGACATTGAGTTAAGCCCAAAAACAATTCTAAACCTCAGCATCATTGAGAAAAATAAAGGGGGGCTGGTGGATGGTGCCAGAAATAAATATCAATAGTATATTATGAGTGAAACATAATAGAAAAGATCAAAGGATCAAGATGGAATTGGAGAAAGGAAAGCAGGATCATAGTCATCTCTGAGTACCTACAAATCAGGAAAAATTGATAATCAGGACAAAACACATACTTATGGGTATTGTCTTAATCTATTCTGGCTTATGTAACAAACTACCATGGACTGAGTGGCTTATAAACTACAAATTCGTCTTTCACAGCTCTGGAAGGTGGAAGTTCAGGATATGGTTGGGTTCTGGTGCAGACCCTCTTCTCATTGCATCCTTATATGACAGAAAGAGGGTGAGAGACCTCTCTACAGTCCCTCTTATAAAGGCATACGTCCCATTCATTAGGTCTCCACCCTCATGACCTAATTACTGCCAAAGTTTCCACCTCCTAATACCATCCTAACATTTCGAGTCAGGATTTCAACATATTAATTTGGGGGTAGGGGCACATAAATTTAGTCCATAGAAGATATCTTTTGGATGCAATGCTTTTAGTGGTCAGTGTTGTTTCTTGGCCTTCCTGCATCCATGCATTCTTCCCAAGAGAATCCAAGTTCCTTGGGAATACGACTTTTTTTCTTGCTGGTTATTATCTTGTGGTACTCTATTAGATTTTCTGTACTCTACTGGTAAATTGAATACTGCTTCCCTGAAATTTAAATTTGTGGAGTTACTAAGAGAATGAATTTAGTTAGCATTGGTTTGTCCCCATGATTAAGCCTTGAAAACAAATCTGTTACTGCAATGAAATCAGTGCAGTAGTTTCTCTGCTATTATTTTTGTTCCTGTTGGTTTGTAAGTCTCATTCTATAGATTTCTTGGAGGCAGCTATAGTTCATCTTGCAATCAAATATCTGAACTGAACAATGGTGGATAATATTTATAATCTGTCATATAGACTTAATTTAAATTATTGAATAAATATACTGTTAACTTTAAAAATACAATTTATAAATTTAGATAAGGAGAGGAAGAGACTTTATTTCTTTCAAAGGGTTACAGCCTGCAGGATGGCCATTCTGACAGGCTGGGAAGCATAGCCTCCAGTGGAAGCCAGAAACAGATACTTTGAGGGAGGAGCAAAGGGAAGGGAACAGGAATTTATGCTGAATGAGGTGGCCAAATACAAGTTTTAAGTAAGTTATATGTGGAATCATAAATAGTTAGGAAAGGTGTGCAACTGAGCTTCATGACTCTCCCTGGGTCCTGTGTACAAAAAAATGTCAGGGTTACTATGTTTCAAAGGTGGAGTTTCTAGCCCTCTGATGTCAAACGGTGAATCAGAGGACATGAAAACTCTTACTCTGCATTCTCCATAGACTGTCTGGAAACTCTGTGTTGAGTGGCCTCTTATCAGGCAAAAAAAAGAAGGGTAGCAGCATCAGGTAGTTGGTTGATATCAGTGGTGACATTTCTTGAAAGGGCTGGTATCTGTTTAGCCCTTAGGGAAGAAAGACTAATGGCAGTTGGCGAGGGATAGCAATGTATAAAGAGGCATGTTCAACCTCCTATCCCTTCTTATCACGGCCAATGACTTAATTTTCAAGGTTACTCTGGGGTCTCTACGGCCAAAAGATGGCCTGTTCAGTCAGTTGGGGGACTTAGAATTTTATTTTTAGTTTGTCACACACACACAAGCACATACACATATCTTTTTGTAATTTATATTCTTAGCACTATTCTTACTGTATTTTATATAATTATAATGTGATATATATAATATATACAGACATATGTTTGCTGTACATGTTTGTTTTCATTTGTGAGATCCTCATGAGATTATTTCTTATTTATCTTAGTACTTTCCCTAGCAAATAATACATTATTAGTATTTATTAAGTAAATAACTATTATATTATTTAAATAATCTTTTGCTTATAAAGTCCCACTATAGTATTCTATTAAAATGGCATTCAGACAAGAGCTAACTACCCCGATATATGTACCTAAACCTTAATTTATCAGACCTGAGTGGCCTAGAAATTTACAATTACACAAACATAAGCCATTCTTCAAAATATGTATTACCTTGTCTAAAATGTGTAAACATCTAGATGTTTGTAACTTTTGAATGACATTTGCATGACTGACAGATTTTTTCACTTTTCTTCGAGATACTTGATATATAGTTTTTAAGTTATATTCATATTTTCTGCTTTAAATGAGTAATTAGTTTACATATGATAATTTTTAAGACTTAGAAAAATCTTTAGACCTAGTTCAATCCAACGAGTTCTCTAGAACTTTTGCTAATTTATGTCTTTCCACAGAAATTGAAGAAGGCTGGAGGAACGTACCCACTGAGGTTGGAATCAAAGAGAAATGAAATTGATGAGAAGACAACTGAGTAGGCAATTTTTAGCTAATGATCCTAAAGCATTTCTCATCCTATGTCCAACCAAACGCCCATTAGAATTGAAGGGAATCATAGGAAATATTAGTACTCATTAGCAATTGAAGTGGTTGCTAATGGGAGAGTTGAGAAACACTTAATGTAGAGTCCACACACACTCTCAAAGACAGTTGTGGTGAATACTATCATTCTGTGTTATTCAGAAAGATTTTCAACTCAATTTCCCTTGGACAAATACCAGAATTTTTGAGAGAATGCAGTATTATATGGGAAAGTAACAATTTATACCTTATTTCAATAATAAGATATTTTTCATTTGTAAATTTACATCCTGATGATATTTAGTATTGGCTAGAATACCGGAAATAGAAGCTCTAATATGCTGTTGCTGGGGTAGCAAATTGATACTGTCACTTTAGAAAGAAATTTGTATTTAACTTATATGATAAAATTGAAAAGGTAAATTTCCCATCAGAATTCTAAGTATATTCCCTGATAAAAGTCTTGTGTGTATATATATATATATATACACACAAGATATTTATGTGTATATATATATATATATACACACAAGATATTTATGTGTATATATATATACACACAAGATATTTATGTGTGTATATATATATACACACAAGATATTTATGTGTGTATATATATATATACACACAAGATATTTATGTGTATATATATATACACACAAGATATTTATGTGTATATATATACACACAAGATATCTGTGTGTATATATATATACACACAAGATATTTGGATGGGTGTTGATTGTTACACTTTGGGGAATAATGAAAATCTAGAAACACTCAAAGCCCATAAATATGGTAAATGATAGTGATGTATTATGTATTTATATTTGCATATATAGTCATGCAATAAAATATTCTAATCAAAGGTAAATAATTGCATTTATAGCTATATTCATGGCAACCAAAAATAACATTGAATTAACAGAACAAAAATCATAACAATTTATACTAATATCATTTATATGAAATGTAAAAAGCATATGCAAATGATATGTGTATAGACATTCATACATATATTATATGTGAAAACATTGGTTGTCTGAGCTTGCTTATGTGGTCCTTGGAGGAGAGTATAATGCTACATTAAGAGCAATGGAAGTGTGATAGATTATAGAAATAGTTTTTCTCCCTCACTATATTCATGCACTTTGCAATGTGAATTTCCAGGTCTTCCCAACAAGAGGTAGAGACTATCCCTCTATCTCTCTGAATCTGGAAAGTCCCAGTGACTTTCTTTGGCTATAGAATGTGATGAAAGTGAGAGAGTGTCTGCTCTGAGACTAAGCCCTAAAACAGCTGGCATGATTCTACTCTCTCTGAACCCTGCCAATACCATGCGAACAAGCTCCTGCTGGCCTGCAGGAGCTAAGACACCATGTACAAGCTGTGTTGAGCTTTCCCAGCAGAGGCCATCCTAGACGGCCAGCCCCCAGCAGCTGACTTCAGACACTAAAATGAGAAGAACTGCCCAGAACAAATTGCTTACATGTAGAGTTATGAACTAAACAAATGCTTGTGGCTTTACGTCTTGCGGCTTTAAGGCATTTGGGGCTTTTTTGTTATATAAGAAAAGCAGAATGATAGCTAAGGGAATCATAGATAATGTCCACCTGGAGACCGGAAAGGAGATATTGGTTAATGAGCTCACAGTTCTGCAGAATAAATAAGAGATACAGAAATGTCATTTGGTTACTGTGTTGTTTTCTTTTGGTGCGACGTGACTGCACCCTTCATTGTGGGCCTGAGGCAACCATCAAGAACTTGGGAACACTTACAAATGCTGTAACATGACTTCTCTGCTTTTATGTTTTACTTTTTAACTCATCCAAGAATCATGCTTATTTTTAATTCATACTATAAAATTCTAAATTATAGTAACAGATATTTTTCTTTTTTAGGAATGTTATGGGGTAAAGATGGAAGCTCTCAACTCTTGAAGACATTAGAAACTACATCAAATTTATCCAGCCCATTTTAATAACATACATGAAGCGTGGAGGTGAATCACTATTGCTTTGCTTCTGCAGTTTTAACCTACATAATAAGCAAGAGCAATGTATTCTAAAATTATAAAAATATATTTCATATCGTGCTGTAAAGCATGTACCAAGGTTTTTTTTTTTACTGTTAAATACTGTCATAAATATGGAAGTAAAGACTTTTTTTCTGCATAATTTGTGTTCATTGCATTTAAATGTAGTAGATTAAAACCCTGACATTAGAAAATAAATGGGATTATCAAAATAAATTTTAATTAAGATCCTCCTTCCTAACGGTTTTAAAAGTGTAAATATCAGCAAAATATCTTACCTGTACTGAATTTATCAGTGTATCTAAATTCTTTAATAACTCTCTTGTGCTGTTGTTCACTATTACTATTCTGACACCAACTGAAATTCTTGTTTGAAATGCTATGCTGATATCCAAATAAATAGAAAATTTTAGCAATTCATATACCTAGAGACACTTTAAAATTGTCTAAACTAGAAAAATCAATTATTCCCAAGAGCATTAGTTAATTTAAAATGCAATGAATATACATTTGTTTTATAGTGCTCTTCAATTGAATCTAAAACTAATAGAATGCAAAAAGTACAAAAACTTGTGTAGAATCATTTCTTTATGTCGATTAGGCACTATCAAATAAATTAAATGCATCACACCATATAACACTAATTGTATCATACAATTTTCCTTTATAAATACTCTTTTTTTCCATTTTCTGTCTGTAAAAATTAAAGCCCAGGATTTTTAACTTTGCATAAAATTCAGTCTGTATGTCTCCCTCCATTTCGCTTCCTGAAAAATCTGCTCTGAATTCTGTGCATGGTCCAACTTGCAATCTACAGATTTAAATTTTCAATATACTCACATATTTTGAGCAATTCAATACTTCTCTGACTGTCTTAGCCAACTATGAAGGTGTGACTCAAGTCACTTGCTCAAACATTTCTATAACCATTTCACCTGAAGTTCTCATTTCTTCCCATGCATTCTAATACATAACACATATTCTGCAGTAGTTGATTAATTTATACTTCTTAAGGGCACTTATGCCATCTTCTTTTTTGCTATCAGTAAAAAAACACAGTATTCAATAAATGTTGATGAATTAAATAACTCATCTAGAAGCACAACTAAAAAGTTATAATAAGAGATCATTATCTACAAATGACCTGGTAGAGTAGTTTTCAATGTATAAAATCTTTGATTGTATTTCTGAAGATTTGGCAGAGAAGACAAGGCAGCACTTCTCTACTTGGAAAGTAGGGCAATTTAATTTGCTTTTTTCAACATAGAGATAGTTTCTGGAGGTGATACAGATTTCTCTCTTATTAGAAATCATTTTTCTATCATTTATTTTAATATCACTGCTAAATGTAAGTAAGTTTGGGCATTTGAACAAAAGACTGCTTTTTGAAAAAAATTTGTATAATTATAAAAAGTAAAAACAATATTTATTTCTATCAAATGATGAAGTGGTATACAAATTATAGTCTATTCATAGACAGATTATTAATGAAAACTAAGCAGTGTATATATAAACACAGATTTAAAAATTTTAATGTTGAGTGAAGAGCACATGGCAAAATGATGGGTATAAGATGTACATTAAAAAATACTTTATTTAGATATGCCTATATAAAATGTCTACATTAAAGAGCATGTAATTTTTTTTAATGAGAAAAAAACCCAAAATATTTTAGAATAGAAAAGGGTGATTTAATTTTTTTCCGTAACATTCTTTTTATTTTATTAGAAACAAAATATAATTGTTAATATTTATCAATGGGAAAGTTTGTTCATGTTAACCTATGTTATTCTCTGAACATTTCAGTGTTATGACATAATTTAAAATAAAAATATACTACTCTATCAAAAATTAAGGCTAAGTTTATAAAGAAAACTCTCAATTATCTCCAAAACCAACCCCATATGTTTTCACGGTAGGTCTTAAGTTAGGTGATTTCTCAAAGGTTATACAAAGAGAAAAAAATAGAGCCTCAATAATAAATCTGAAGGCTTAGCTCTCATTTTAATGCCTTTTTCATTAAATCGGCTTAAAGAGTTGATGCATTTTACATTATCAGCGTAGAAACTTGTCTTTATCTTCAATGAAATCCAGGCAAAAATTGAGTTGGTTGAAAACTCCATGGTAACAGAGAATGTTTGAAGAAGGCAGAAGCAGGTTGGCGTTAGCCAAATACATATAGACAACAAGAGTGCATGTGAAAACACTTCAGATATTTTGCACGAGTTTTTCTTTAACAGAAAATGATCGTCAACCTAGAAAGGTAGACAAATATTGCTAAAAAGAAATGGAAGCCCAAGATTGATCATGAAGTAGTAAAAGACCTTCTAGTTATTATAAATGAGCTCAAGTTTCTTGTGCAGGGTATTGAAGACATTTGTAAGTGAGGTCATGGAAATAATCTTGGTGATGTTAATGATATATATGTATATAAACATAGATATATAATATCTATTGTGCTTTATAAGCATGTATATATATACAAACATACAAATGTAAACACATACTTGTAAATATATTCACATACATAAGGTCACTCTCTTTCTATGTATACATAAGGTGAGAGGGAGACTGACATTGGAGAGGGGTGAAACAGCCAATATTAATTTGTATTTTACCTATAGTATTTCATTTAATCCTCTCAACAGAGGAGGAAAACTAGCAGAGAAAGGTTTGAATCATTCAAGTACTTACATCTTTTGAGTGTTAGAGATGGGCTCCAAGTTCAGGAAGCTTGGCTTCCGAGCCCAGGTTTTTCAGAAATCTCTCTTCCCATTTTCAAGAGATGATTTTGAAAAGTATTTAGACCTCTAAGTTTGACACCGATTTCAGGCAAATGCTGATTAGGTTATCATATACATTGTCTGTTGGTTTTTGGAGAATTAACTTACATGATAGACTAAGCTGCTATATAAAAAGGTCTGTCTTACCTGATATAAACGGTTACAAATGCCGGACACACAATTTAAAAAAAATCCTTAACCTATACTTACTAGGGAATAAACAGCTACCCTTCATCACAATACTTATAATGAACAACTTCTCCCAAACTGATCAAGTGCAGCATCCATTAATTTCTTAATTAGACACAGGTCAAACTTAATAATTATGATGCTGGGACACATATCACTAGCAACAGTGTCCTTTTTGTAATGACTTTCCTGGAAGGTCATCATTACAATTAAGCAGAAAATCATAGTGAACTGAATTTGGAAAGGTACATAAACTATGTATGGTATAATTTCTGACAAGCCAACATGGAAAGTGTAAACTAATGCCAGAAAAGATAAGTGCATCGGATTATGCAAAAGGAGTTGTAATTTAGAACTTATGGGAGGAGGATGTTCAAATCCTCTGCAAAACTGGAAGCCTCAAAAGATTTTTGTCAGTGAAACTTGGCCAAGAAAAATTGCTAAATAACTGAGGAAAAGTAAGGAAGCCTGTGGAAGCATCAAGGGTTGTGAGTAGAAAAATAAAAGCAAAGTTCACTTATGAGTAATAAAAATCCCAGGTTAGCACTAAATGCGAGTGTTGTCTAATTTCATCATCAGAGCTCCTTCAGAGGCAGGAGGTAATTGCTCTGCAGGTAATTCCCACAATTCAGTGTACAGATGTGGGAATAAAGAAAAAGAAAAGAAAAAAAAAAGACCAGAAGATGTGTTCATGTTCAAAATTACACATCACACAAGATGACAAACTACCAGCACTACCAGGTACTCGCTATCAGGAGAAGGTCAACAGATGCAAAACAGATGACTAGAATCACAATAATAATAGAACAATGTTTGAAACATTATATAATGCTTAAACTATCTAAATAGATAAGGAATAAAAATATTCTAGAAATTAAATAATATATGTTACTAAAAATTTAACACTTCAAGTGATTTCCAACTTCTATTCAGTGATGTAAAATGCTGGAAAGAATGCTGTTCTCCCAAGAAAAATCTACAAAAATTCCAAATCCATAGCTGTTCTTTTTCTTTCTGAATTATTTATTTATTTAGAACTTTTAGGTGCAGGGGTACACATGGAGGTTTGTTATATAGGTACATTGCGTGTCACAGAGGTTTGGTGTATAGATTATTTCACCACCCAGGATATAAGCATAGGTAGATATGCTACCTATGCTACCCAATAGGTAGTTTTTTGATCTTCACCATCCTCCCTCTCTCCACCCTCAAGTAGGCCCCAGTGTCTGTTGTTCCTTTCTTTGTGAACATCCATACTCAATATTTAGCTCCCATTTATAAGTGAGAACATGTGATATTTGGCCTTCTGTTGCCGTATTGGTTCACTTAGGATAAGGTGGCCTCCAGCTCTGTCCGTGTTACTGCAAAGGACATAATCTCATCTTTTTTATGGCTATATAGTATTCCATGGTGCATTTGTACCACATTTTCTTCATCCTGTCTACCATTGACTGGCATATAGGTTGATTCTATGTCTTTGCTACTGTGAACAGTGCCGCAGTGAACATACACGTGCACATGTCTTTATGGTAGAACAATGTATATTCCTTTGGGTATATACCCAATCATGCGATTGCTGAGTCAAACAGTAATTCTGCTTTGAGTTCTATGAGAAATTGCCAAACTGCTTTCTGCAATAGCTGAACTGATTTACAGTCCTACTAGTAGTGTGTAAGCACTCTTTTTTCTCCACAACTTCACAGCATGTTATTTTTTGACATTTTAATAATACCAATTCTGACTGGTATGAGATAGTATTTCATTGTGGTTTTGATTTGCAGTCATTAGAGAGAGACCATCACAGGGCAATCTGCTAACCTAGTATCTGGGGAGAAACAGGCACCTGCAGGGAGAGTCAGGGTTTGAATCTTTGCTTAACTAGTGCAGATACTGGACAACAATAAGGAGAATTCAGCAAGAATAGTTGACAAATTGGTAGAGTGTGGAATGGCAGGTGAGCCTGGTGGCTGTGGAATTTTCAGTGAAAAACTTATTTATTTATTTATTTATTTATTTATTTATTTTTGAGATGGAGTCTTGCTCTGTCACCCAGGCTGGAGTGCAGTGGCATGATCTCGGCTCACTGCAAGCTTCGCCTCCTGGGTTCATGCCATTCTCCTGCCTCAGCCTCCCAAGTAGCTGGGACTACAGGCGCCCGCCGCCATGCCCAGCTAATTTTTTTGTATTTTTAGTAGAGACGGGGTTTCACCAGGTAAAAAACTTATTTTTAAAAAATCTCCTAGAGACTGGAGGGTTTACTGGTGAACTTTACCAAACATTAAAGGAAAAATAATACCATTTCTTCATAATTTCTTTCAGAAACTTGAAGAAAATAAAAATACATTATATGAGCCCAACACTGTTGTAATGCCAAAACTGGAAAAAAAAATCATTACAAGAAAACTACATACCAATATCTCTCATAAACATAGATGCAAAAATCCTGACAAAATATTTTAGCAAATTAATACCAAAACATAATATAAAAGTAATCGCGTATCCTAGCCAAAGTTGGTCTATCCCAACAATACCAAACTGGTTCAACATGCAAGAATTGATCAATAAAATTAACAATATTAAAATCATATTTAAAAAAAGGAATCATGTGATTAACTCTAGATGCAGAAACTGGATTTGATAAAATTCAATACCTATTTATTGAAGAATAGATATTGAATAGAATGTGGAAAAATCTTAGAACACTGGGAATAAAAACTTCTTTGACTCCATAAGGAAGAGACACAAAAACATTTAACTTACATTATGTTTAATGATATAAACAAAGGATGTTTGTGCTAAGATTGGAAACAAGCCAAGCCAATATCATACTGGAAATCTTAATGTAATAAGGCAAGAATAAAAAGTGTACAGATTGAAGGGAAAGAAATAATAATGTCTTTCTTTACAAACATGACCGATCCCATAGAAAATCCCACAGACTCTTTAAAAAGCTTCTAGAACTAATATGTGAGTTCAAAAAGATCTAAAGATAAAATATCACTCTGCAGAAAATCAATTGTATTTCTGCATACTAGCAATGAACCATAGTTACTTAAAAGATAAGACTGCTACCATCATCAATAAAACAAATAATGAGATACGTATATATTTAATGCATACATGCATATTTCTGTATGCAGAAAATTATATGGATAAAAGAAATCAAATAAGACCAAAATAAATGCAAAGAAATACTGTGTTAATGGATTGAAAGACTCACTTTGTTAAAAATTCAAATCTCTTAAAGTTAAATTATAAATCAAATGCAATACCAATCAAAACACCAATGATTTTTTCCTTAAATATATATATATATTAACAAGATGAGTATAAAATTTACGGAAAGAAAAAAGAAACAGAATAACCGAAACAACTTTGAAAAATAAGTAAAAATTTAGATGATTCACATTACTAGATGTCAAGACTTACTATGAAGCTATAGGGGTTAAGACAGTATGATATTAGCTAAAGGATAGACCTTCAGATAGATATAATGGATTACAGTGCCCAGAAACAGACCCACCCAAATATTGTCAATCGAGTTTTTTTGAGAAATGTACAAAGTCATTTCAACAGAGAAAGGACTGTCTTCTTAACAACTGGAACTTGAACAACTGGATGTTCGTATGTACAAAAATAACCCTTGACCCAAGCCACACACCTTACAAATTTGACTCAAAATGATCACAAGACAAATATTAAATATAGAAAAATAATATAAAACAATAAAACATAAGGAAAATTGTATGAGCTTGCCTTAAGCTAAGAGTATTTAGATACAACAACAAAAGCACAGTCCATAGAAACTTGGATTCTTTTTTTTCATCTAAAACAGTATTATGAGGAGAAAAAGATAAGACACAAACTGGGAGAAACAATCACATTTCTGACAAAGACAAATGAAATTATGTCCACGTAAAACCTGCATATAAATGTTTATAACAGCCTAATTTATAACTGCCAAAATCTGGTAACAACAGGATATCCTTCCCCATGTAAATGGATTGGCAATCTATGTGAGATATGGCTCACAATGTAATACTAGTCAGAAAAAAAAGTTAGAAACCATTGATTCAACAACTATTGATTTGAAAACAACATGGATAAATCTTTAAGTGATTCTTTGAATCTGGTTGCTAAGTGAAAGCAGCCAGACCCCAAAATGTGTGTCAGGGTTTCTCAACTTAGGCACTACTGACCTTTGGGGCCAGATAATTCTTTATTGTCCGGGGTTGTCCTGTGCATTGCAGGAGGTTGAGTGGCATATCTAACCTCTTCCCACTAGAGGTCAGTAGTAACCCTCACTCCAGTCTTACCAATCAAAAAATGTCTTCAGACATTGTCAAATATCCCCTTGGGGACAAATTTGTCTCTCACCGAGAACCCCCAGTCTACATATTGTATGTTTCTATTTATATGATATTACGGAAAAGAAAACTATAGACTGAAAACAGGCCAGTAGTTGTCAGATTTAGGAAAAATGGAGTGGGCAACTACAAGAGAATTTTTAGTGTGATGGACTGTTTTGTATCAGGGCTACGAATATATGACTCCTCAAAACCCATAAAGCTACATACTACAAAAAGCAAATTTTACTGTATGTAAATCAAAAATAACCAGTATGTAGGGGAAACCCAAAATCAAACACAAACTGTGATCTATGAACCTAAATGAACAACAAGTGAACAACAAACCACACATAGTGTAATAGGAAACAAAAAGAAAACTAACTATTGTTACTTTGGAAAGCAGTGTTTTAACTAAATATTGTAAGGTTAAAGATAAAAATAATTGTTTTGGTTTGAACATTTGTTCTCTCCAAAACTCATGTTGAAATTTGGTTGCAGTGTTAGAAGGTGGGACCTTTGGGAGGTGATAGCTCCACCCTCAAGAGTGGGATTAATATTGTCATGAAAGGCCATATTTGGGCCCCCCGTGGGCCTCTTTGCCTTTTGCTATCTGCCATGTGAGGAAAGTGTTTCTTCTCTGCAGAGGATGAAACAAGAAGGCCTTTGAAATATGCCAGTGACTGAATCTTGGACTTCCCAGCCTCTAGAACTGCGAGAAAATAAATTTCAGTTCTTTATAAATTATCCAGTGTCAGGCATTCTGTTATAGCAGAACAGACAGACCAAGAGAGAATAATAAACAAATATCGCACTCTAGTTAGCAAATTTTTTTAATCAAATGCATGTGGGTTAGGAAATTTGAAACTAAATAATAAAGTTGAACAAATAAATAAATACATTATATATACTGAGATTCTGGTTTCTCAATGGCAGAGAAAAAAATTACTAGGACTGAAGTGGAACAGCTAGAATAAAACCTGTGGTTGTTAGATTAATAGGTGAAACTATCATTATAAATATATGGTTTCTAAATATTTGTACAAATATTTAGATAGAGAAAATATATAAATGTTTTATGCGTGTGTGTTTAATCAAAGCTTTGTGAGCTAAGAAGTCCTAGAAACAACACTACTTCCGTAGCAATGAGCACACTAAGTATTCAGACCTTAGTGTTCTAATAGCAGTCTCCTTTACAAGGAACTTGAGCGCTTAAGAGGAGTGTTTGATTCCAGGTCAAGAAAAGAAAATATACAAGATGAGTCCAGAGCATCCTGGACATCAAAAAGTAAGGAAATGCTCATAAAAGGATGAGGGCACACTAAAAGGGCAGAGGGGACTCTGTGAAAGAGCTCCAATGACCAATATACAACAGTTTGAGCAATAAAATAATGTAGCATTGTATTATAACTCACAGAATAAATATCCATGTATCCAATTGATATAAATGTATAATTGAATAAGTAAATAAATGTGGGAGAATGGGTAGTTCTTCTTTGTAGAATAAATCCAATTAATAAATGTAGAAGAAATGAAGAAAATAGAACATTTTCATTAGAATAACACAATAATAATAATTAGTGGCAAGATTGCATGCTAAAATTATGCACATTTTTAGAAGAGATACATTATAGGATATTTGTGTAGTGTCAGAGTATCTTCCTCTAAGATATTTATCAATACAGAATGCAAAACAGTAACTTTACAGTAGATAAACCTGCCATACACGACATCAACCACATGATCAAAGTTAATATCACCAGTTATAATGACATATGACATTTTGTACCTCCTGATACAATGCACAGAAATGGACACATCCCTTCTGTGATATAATTGCCAAAAATGCATAACCTCAATCTAAGCATGTAAAAATAACAGACAAAATAAGCCTAACAAAAGTGATACCTGCTCTGATAAGATGATGGAGAGTAGTAATGACTTATTAGATGAGTGTCATTTTTATTTGCCTCAAGAAAACTGAAACAATGCATAGCCAGTTTGGTGATTTTATGCACATGAATGAATCCCTGAACTTGGCTGGTTGGCACTCCACTTAGGAAAGGATGAAGATAATCTCTCCTTTCGTTTCACTTCATAATACACTGGGAAATGAGTATATCAAAAATCGTTTTTTGCAGGTTTATATGTTTGCTTTTTTCCTCTACATCCTTCTTAAAGTTATCCTACCTTTTTAAAATCAAGATTACTTAGACTGATTTAAAACAAAAACCCTGTAGGACTGCTGATCATCTACAGCTTTTCAATGCCTCAGAGGCAGGCAGAGAAGCCACTAAACATTAGAGCAAAACTGATTTTCTTTTTGTACTGACTTCAGAAGGTGAACTGAAAGTTACCTTCAATTAAACGTTCACTTTCAACATGAAGACCCAGTGAAAGAATCTGAAACTGGATTTGGTATATTTAATTAGAGCTAAGTTATTTCAAGGACTTTAGATCCTTCTGGTAAAGATTTAATAAAATAGTGATAGAGTGAAGTGTTTGGATATTTTAAGCTCAATAAATAGCCTGTTCAATCATTAAGGCTTTAACAGTTCCTTGAAACAGAACCAGTAATCCTTTCATCCAATGGGCTTATCTCAACTATAGAATTTTATATAGCATTTATTATATTAGACCTTGTCCTCTCCCCTTTATTTTACAGGTATATAGGCCTGTTCTCGTCTACTAGACTTTATTTACATTTCTTGAGGTCAGAGTAGTATTATTTAACTAAATAATCACAGGGCCTTGACCAATGCCTTCTATATATTAGGGTACAGATAAAGGTTTATTGAATAAAATAGATTCTGAGAGTAGTTTTGTTATCTTTTCTGAGAAGAAAATGGATATCTCTATCTCTATATCTGTACTTTACCTTTACCTATATCTATATCTGTCTGTATGTCTATGTATTTACATGGATATAAATATGGATATAGATATCAATATAGATACAATTCTGTATCTGGGTTACTTTTTGGTACACAACTGTTGCATTTTTATGGGTACACCATATTTATATATATGGCCAATCTTATTAATTCATACCAACAAATAATTTTTAAATGTTTTCCATTTCTAATATTCTTCATAATGCACTTAATGGTTTACCAATTACTTATAAGTACACAGATTGTAGGCAATGAAGCCAGGACTAGATCTCAAGTCCTCTGAATTCAAGAGCTCTTACTGCCTGTGTTCAACCTTTCAAAAAGTAATTTTCCACCAAATGAGAAACTGTATGAGCCACACCTACTCACACTTTCTTTCCCAAAATTTTGCATTTGAGGAGCAGAAAGATGAGGCTGTAATAATATCCACATTTTTTCCTACCAGCTCACCTGGCAATCTGTTTTAATCTTGGCATCCTCAATCCCGGAAGTTCACCCAGAGTTATACAGCAATTAGAGGCAACATAAATTAGGATTTAAATATAATGTGTAGTTTTCTTCAGAGATACCTTAACATTTAATGTAAACCAGACTCTCTCTATATATAGAGGTCAAATTATATATAAAAATAAATACATAATTATATATATGAAGGACAAATTTGGGTGACAAAAAGGAAACTAAATGGTAAATCAGTTGATCCATATTAAAATTGCAGTACTATCATTTATAAGCTTTCTTTGGGTGAACGTTTTAATATTTTAACTCAATTACCTTCTCTATATAATGAAGATGATACTTCCTACTACATGGTTTTAGTCTTCCCTGCACAAAACATTTTGAGAGGATGATACGTGTGCAGTGAAAAAAAGGAAGTTTTAATTAAATTTAGAATAATTAGGTTAGACTTAATTTAAAATGTTTCCTATATAATGTTTTCCACAGAGTAATTTACTAATGTGAATTATAAACCCTAATGGGATAGATACTCTGTGTAGCATTTCATATGTATGTATGTGTATACACCCACACACACACACACAGACTTTTTTTTAATCGCGAAACATTTTTTGTCCTTGGGCTGGGAAAATATGCATTACAGTTTATTGTTTCTCTGTAATTGATACACTTTGTAAAAGGACCATTACACATGTAGTAAGATTTATAGATATTTTAAAAACATTTCAGCAAATTGTTGATTACCTACAGGGTGCAGTTATAAAAATATCACTGCTGCTGGGTCTGTTTCCTCATACTTTCCCTGTGCTTTGCTGTGTCTCATGGGAAGAAAAGCATGTTTAGGTAATTGTGCTCAGTTTTTATTATTAAGCATATTTTCTGGATGGTGCTTTTTGAAGGAACAACAAAGGTGACAATTATAACATGGAAAATAAAAAGAAAATAATTTAAAGAGGAGACAAACACCCTTTAAGTGATAAAATTAAAAATATTCTTCCATATAACTCATGCACAGATTAAATGTCAGCAATTAAAATGACCTTCACATTTATTTTTCAGTTGGGGTTAATTATAGTATTAATCAAATACCTTACAAACTGGTTATGCAAGTAAAATCTGCTGGCACGTTATAGTAACAGAAATATTCACTCCAGGATTTATACATTAGAACCTATCCTACCTCATTGTCACTATGTTTAATTTATAACATCATTCTAATTGGAAAAAAATAAGTTAAGGGTGAACTCCTTCAGTGCATATTACTGATTTTATCATACGTTCAATTGTCATTCCTAAAATGTGCTAAATCTCTTGAGTGAAGATATTTATTTAAACAAATTAATGTAGAACTATATCAGTCCATCATTTTACCTTTAGGAATGATTAAGTTCCTTAAAATTTTCACCAGAATGATTGTGATGTTGTATACAATTTGTATTACAAAATTGTCTGGATATCTTACTTTATACTGACAATAATTCATCACAACTACTCTGTCTCACAATCTGCTGAATGTATAGTCATGGATCTATTATTCATAAAGAATTATAAAATCAACCTTTCACTCTTAAGTTAAATTGGGGGAAAAACTTCCATTTTCTAAAGGTCGAGATCTTTTTTTATAAAGAAAATGACAGTTTATATCAACCCCATTATATATAGATATAAATAGTCATCATCATTTTAAAAGTATACTTTCTTTAGTGTATGAGTTTGAGTTAGTGCTATCAGAAACTGATCGTACTGAGTACATTTTGTTGGGGGTGGAAATAAAAGATGCTTCAATAAAATCAATCTTTGGGGACATAAATTCACTTTTACTGAGAAGGTATACTTTATCCTAACTGTTGGACAATGTTTTTTTCTTCACACTGTCTCACACAACTTTAGTAAATTACTGACTGTGTAAAAATGTGCTGTTTTCAATCTTAGTGTGATAAAGATAGAATGAAGGTGTAGTGAGACAAATATTGAAAAATAGGACATATGGAGGAAGACGAGAAAAAGACAGTGAAAGATCTGAGACTATTTATTCTGAGGGAATAACAGAGGAAATGATAAAAGCTTATCCTCATCATGGAGTTATCAAAATTGTCTGACAAATAGTTGCTGAAATCCATGTAGGCCAACTGAGGGCTTATTTGCACTAAAGGAAGAAAAATCTCAGGAATCACAGAGGTATTAAAATTAAGAGAGAAAGTATGGTTGGTTTAGGGACCAACCATGCTTTTTTTGTGAAATGTAGAAGAAATAAACCGTACTTTCTTTGTGAAATGTAGATGCACGAATAAAATCAATGATCCTTTTCTAACAAAATCTGAATGAATGCATGGTGTCTACTTTCAAAAACCCCAATGCATACATTTTTAATCTTTATGTTACTTTATATAATAAATTCAAAACAGGAAGCTAAACTGCAATAATCTACTTTACTTCTATATGTTTGATACAATTGTATTTTGTGACATAGAGCCACCAGGCCTGGTATTCTGTCTTATTGAACAAATCAGGGAAGACATAGCCCAGGAAGAAAGCTAAGGAGAGATAGTGACAATTCTGAAGTTTAAGAAGTTATTACTCCTCAAACCCCAAACTTAATCTCGTTTTGGGATTAAGACTGTAGTATTCATTCTAAACTCAGCTGGTTGGAGACTAAGACTGTTGCAGACAAAGTGAGTCCCCACATTGGGAATTAGCCCCAGAAATTTTTTGGCTTTGTTCAGGAGAAAATTCAGGTAGGAGTCAGTAATAGAAGAAAACAGCTTTATCAAAGCGACCGTATTACAGATCTGTAACTGCTCCTACAAAGCAGAGCCACTCCACAGGCAGTGAAGAGGAGCAGCTCAGAAGCAGGTCTGTAGTCATATTTATACCCACTTGAATTACATGCAAATTGAGGGGTGGCTTTAGCAGAAATTTCTAGAAAAAGGGTAGTAAATTTTGAGTCATTGGGTCATTCCACTGAAAGGCGTGGTAACTTCCAGATGTTGCTATTGAGAGGTGACAGCGTGCTGGCAGTCCTCACAGCCCTCGCTCGCTCTGGGCACCTCCTCTGCCTGGGCTCCCACTTTGGGGGCACTTGAAGAGCCCTTCAGCCCACTGCTGCACTGTGGGAGCCCCTTTTCTGGGCTGGCCAAGACCGGAGCCGGCTCCCTCAGCTTGCAGGGAGGTGTGGAGGGAGAGGCGCCAGCGGGAACCAGGGCTGCACGCTGCGCTTGTGGGCCAGCTGGAGTTCCGGGTGGGCGTGGACTTGGCGGGCCCACACTTGGAGCAGCTGGCCGGCCCTACCTGCCGGGCAATGAGGGGCTTAGCACCCAGGCCAGAGGCTGCGGAGGGTGTACTGGGTCCCTCAGCATTGCCAGCCCACCGGTGCTGCACTCGATTTCTCGCCGGGCCTTAGCTGCCTTCCCTCGGGGCAGGGCTCCGGACCTGCAGCCCACCATGCCTGAGCCTCCCACCCCCTCCATGGGCTCCTGTGCGGTGAGCCTCCCAGATGAGCGCCGCTGCCCCCTGCTCCACTGCGCCCAGTCCCATTGACCACCCAAGGGCTGAGGAGTGCAGGCGCACGGCACAGGACTGGCAGGCAGCTCCACCTGCAGCCCTGGGCAGGATCCACTGGGTGAAGCCATCTGGGCTCCTGAGTCTGGTGGGGAGGTGGAGAACATTTATGTCTAGCTCAGGGATTATAAATACACCAATTGGCACTCTGTATCTAGCTCAAGGTTTGTAAATACACCAATCAGCACCCTGTGTCTAGCTCAGGGTTCGTGAATGCACCAGTCAACACTCTGTATCTAGCTACTCTGGTGGGGCTTTGGAGAACCTTTGTGTCCATACTCTGTATCTAGCTAATCTGGTGGGGACCTGGAGAACCTTTGTGTGTCTAGCTCAGGGACTGTAAAAGCACCAATCAGTGCCCTGTCAAAACAGACCACTTGGCTCTACCAATCAGCAGGTTGTGGGTGGGGCCAGATAAGAGAATAAAAGCAGGCTGCCCCAGCCAGCAGTGGCAACCCGCTGGGGTCCCCTTCCACACTGTGGAAGCTTTGTTCTTTCACTCTTTGCAATAAATCTTGCTACTGCTCACTCTTTGGGTCTACACTGCTTTTATGAGCTGTAACACTCACCGCGAAGGTCTGCAGCTTCATTCCTGAAGCCAGTGAGACCACGAGCCCACTGGGAGGAATGAACAACTCCAGACGCGCCGCCTTAAGAGCTGTGACGCTCACAGCGAAGGTCTGCAGCTTCACTCCTGAGCCAGCGAGACCACGAAGGAAGAAGGAAGGAACTCCGAACATATCCGAACATCAGAAGGAACAAACTCCAGACGCGTCACCTTAAGAGCTGTAACACTCACCACGAGGTTCCGCGGCTTAATTCTTGAAGTCAGTGAGACCAAGAACCCACCAATTCCAGACACACTATGGCAATGGTAAACTGACATGGCATTGGTGGGTGTGTCTAACAGAGGTACTTTCACCTCTTCCCTGTTTCAGCTAGTCTTCAATCTGGTCCAGAGTTCAAGTCCTGCCTCCTACCTCAAGACTGCTAATATATGTATTGCCTGCTTAATCAGAATGGGTTCAGTAGTTTGGAGAGAACTGAGTTTTAGGCTAAGAATAGTAACTGATGTCTGTGGAAAAGCAGGGAAGATTGATATTGGCATAGAATAAATGTTAAAGGCAAATTATATGTTGCACTGGTAGTGTACTGACCTTTTGAAAAGGTGGGGTATACTCCAGTCTAACAGTGGAAAAATGAACTAAAGGATTCCCAGAGATCTTGCCAAAAATTAAATGGGTGATAAAAATAATAGCTCCTTTATCTGAGTACTACATATGTGCAGTTACATATGCTGAGTTATTATATGAATTATCCCATTAAGTCTTCACAACACCTATACAAAATACATACCAGTGATAATCCATTTTAACAGTGTAGAATCGAAGACTTAGATTAAGTGGGCTCAGAGGTTCAATTAGAGTCTGTGTTATTAGTTACATATTGCTCCATAACAAACTATCTTAAAGTTTTAGTGGCTGAAAACACAAATGTTTATCACTATACTTTCAATGCATCATGATCCAGGAGTGGAATAGCTCGGTGTTTCTGTGTTAGGGTCTCAAGATCCTGCAATAAGGGTGCCATTTAGGATTGCAGTGATCTCAGGGCTTTACTGTTGAAAGAATTTTTTTTTTTTTTTTTTGAGACAGAGTCTCCCTCTGTGGCCAGGCTGGAGTGCAGTGGCACAATCTCGGCTCACTGCAACCTCTGCCTCCCGGGTTCAAGCGATTCTCCTGCCTCAGCCTCCTGAGTATCTAGGACTACAGATGTGCACCACCAAGCCCAGCTAATTTTTTTTTTTTTTTTTTTTTTTTTGTATTTTTAGTAGAGACGGGGTTTCACCATGTTGGCCAGGATGGTCTCGATCTCTTGACCTCGTGATCCACCTGCCTCGGCCTCCCAACTCTTACAAGATCACACATGTGGCTTCTGATAGGGTTCAGAAGAGATGCTTCCGAGCTCACTAAAATGGGACTCTCCCCAAAGCTGCCTCAAAACATGACAACTGGCTCCACTCTGAGTGAACAATCCAACAGCAAGTGCACCAAAAACAGAAGCCAGATATATTTATAACCTAATCTTGGAAGCAACATCCTATCACTTCTGCCACACTCTTGTGTAGAAGAAAGCTGATAAGTCCAACCCACACTCAAAGATGAGATTTCACAAGAGCCTGAATACCAAGAGGTAAAGATTATTGGGGGCTGTTCTAGAGCATGCCTACCGTGCTATATTCTATATACTTCAGAAACTATACTTCCAACAACAGCACTTTATCACTTTCCTCTTAATTTTTAAACTCTAAGTTAGAATGCTTGGATTTTTCTAGCTACGTGGTCATAGATTTATAATATCATAAGCCAAGCAGAATAACTATTTCCTCCTTTTTTGCTTAGTTGATAACTGTCCTTTAGAAAAAGATGAACAGCCCTGAGAAAGGTAGCAAGTTCAATCTTCCCAAACATATATTTTTTAGTGTGTAGCAGCTCCCTGCTATTAAGATAAGAAATAAAATGAAACTGAGCTTTCAACCTTGCCTGTGAGGCATACTTTTTTTTTTCCCCTCTGATACTTTCTTTGTCAAATGTAGATGCAGAATAAAATCAATGATTCTTCTATAAGAAAATCTGAATGAATGCGTGATGTCTACTTTCAAAAACCCCAATGCATACATTTTTAATCTTTGTTTTACTTTATATAATAAATTCAAACATAGGAAGCTAAACTGCAATATTCTATATGTTTGATACAATTGTATTTTGTAAGCAATTAGTTTTTTATATATTCTGATTTGTTAATGTAAAACTATTTTTTCTGTTGAGTACAGAAAGAGAAAAATCAATTCTACAAAGATTGTAAAATTTTAATATCTTTTTTGAAAACAGTAAAAAGAAATCCCTCAATTTTATAAATATTTAAGTCGTATGTTCCTTTAAAATATTATTAGCTCCAGGCAATGATATTCAAACAGTCTGCTCCATTTCAATTACCATTTGTTTACAAGAATTTAGGTATTCTTCAGATAAATAATTAATTTAATTTAATCTTTTTTTCATCTTGAAAGCATAATCCTACTAGTATTACATACACAAAATGTGAGTCACTTTTAGTGGTTATCTAGAAAAGGTAGGGTATTAGAAAGTTGATAAGGACCCATTTTATGAAAGTGTGTCAGAACTGACTCCATTTTTCAGTTACATTTTAATGAAAAAATGTATAAATATGTTTTTAAAAGGCAAATAGTAGTTAAAAGTGTGTAACAAAATACACTATTTTCTATCCTTCTTTTCCCAACCTATTAATCTTATTCCCCAGAACCAACCTTATTACACCTTTAGCTGTTTCCCTGACTATTTAGCATGCTTGTACTGCTATTTCTTCAACTTACAATTTTAGACAGTTATTTAATTTTCAAGAGTAATATGAGGATTTACCTGACTTACAAAACACCCACACAGGGCAGACAGATACATAAGCACAAGGCTCACAAATACAAAACCTATAACTTGTAATGTCATTACATCGTAATATTTAACTAAATTGATGTACAGTGCTCAAATTGTTCTGACTGGGTAATTATTCAATGAAACGAAGTCTTGTACTATGATTACAATTCTTTCATAACTTTTTGTTTCTCCTGAAGATAATAATTGCCTATTACTTTTCACTTCCTATCCCATAAATTTAAATGTATTTACAAATCGCTGCTAGCCGTTTATTGTACACATACATTGACACATGCAAGATTATTTCTAAGATTTTACCACTTGAGACTGGTTTCCTCAGGTTGTTTCACCACGGATTGTTTTACTTAGGGGCAGATTTCAACTGGAACTTCCAAAATTTGTCAAGGCACGATGCTAAGCTACAATCCACACAACTTTACACTCAGATCTACTATGTGGCACTGCTACAATTGTATGCCCTAAAAAAACAGGAATTCAGTAAAAATCTATTTTTGGCACAATTTCCATCAAGAGGAAACATGAAGTGTATTTATAGTCATGCAGCCTGTATTATCCAGTATATTCATTGCTGGAGAGAATGTCTATTTTTTTCTAGGATTTGATGAGAACAAAATGTTCTGCTTACCATTTATACACATGATGGCTGGTTAATTTTTTCACCAACTATTTTGGCCCCTGTAAATTTTACATCTTTTATCTCTTTTCCTACCCATGTCCTCTGGTGCTAGCTGTGGAAGGATACAGTCTTAGTGTGATAAATCCCTGACTGAACTTTGATGCCACCAATCCAGATAAATTGGCATAATGGTCGGGGGGAGATTATGAGACGCCATTCTTACACTGGGACAGCTGATAAAGAGGTAATTACACACGGGAATGATGTGAGCTTTGTAAATATGTCCTACTAAACACCAAATAGTGTATTTATAATACATCTTCTTCTTAGCTGGACTTCAAAAACGCCTACAGCCAGCTCCTCCAGGACACCTGTATGAAGAACTATAACAGGCTTTGCAGGAGGACAGGTCTGCAGCTGATGTTGGCTGACCAAGTTCTCATTGCCCTTGCCTGCAGTTTTCAGAATAACTGTAGAATATGCACAGAATGCAATATCCTGTGATAATGAGGATCTTTTCAGATCTTTTCAGGCTCTGTTCTCATCCATCCTAGAGCAGGACATCCAGCAATGCTTGTGCCCAGTGATCCAAGTTGCCCCTGGGGTGTAAAACCCAGAGTTGAGTGCCTTGAGAGTCTCTCAGCTGTAGTGCAAGGTGGGAAAGACTGTATCCTATGTATCCTACCTGGGAGGCTTTCTGAGCTTGGGAGATTGGCTTGCCATGGATCCTAGGCTTCTGTTGATTCTTGCTCCCTGTGAGTAACGAAGTTGCTTTACCTGACCTGTGTGAGCATTCTGTCTCACCAGACTAGATCTAAAAATGAAAGTGGTAGAGGTGTGACTGCTGTAGCAGTTGTATCTGTTTTAAGCCCCTGCCAGAGACCAGAATATTTGCACAGCTCTGGCAGCTGGGTTAGTCCAAAACCTTCTTTCAGACTTAGAAAACTGAAGTCCTGATCTTAGCCAAGAGGGTAGGAAGCAGTAGCTTCTTAATCAATAGTGGCTAAATAATATTTCTTCTAAATGTTCACCAAATCATTTGATCATGTTAACACATTGCTAGGGTTGCTTCCATCCATTGAAAGGTGCTTGTGCAAATGAGGGACCTTAAGCCAAAGATTCATTAACTTCATAGTAAATCCACCTTTGTTCCTTTATTTTTATTAAGCATATGTAGCAGTGGCTTCCAGAGAAAAGGAGTATGAGAAGTTAACACAGGAGCCCTTTCATGTCTAAAGATGTCTGTAGCCCACCTTTACATTTAATTATTAGTTCTGTGGGTAAAGACTTCTAGGTTGAAAATCATTTTCCCTCAGAATCTTGAAGGTATATTGAGTAGTCCAATGTCATTCTGAATCCACTTTCATTTATGTGATTTGTTATATCTATATAAAAATTTTCTTTCTGGATAATGTTAAGACTTGTTATGGGTTAAATTGTGTTCTCTAAAAATTAATATGTTGAAGCCCTCCCCACTCACTACCTCAAAATATAAACTTATTTGGAAATAGTGTCCTTCCAGATGTATAAGATGACATCACTTAGGTGGGCCCTAATCCAATGTAACTGATGTCCTTATAAAAAGGAAATATTAGAACATGGAAACAGATACATGTAGAGAGATGATGATGTCAAGAGACAGAAAGACAGTTACCTATTAGCCAAGGTAAGAGATCTGGACTAGATATATATTTCCCTAGGCCCCCAAAAGAAACCAACCTAACTGACACCTTGACATTATACTTCTAACATTCAGAGATGTCAGACAATAAATTTCTGTTTTTTAAGGCACTCCACTTGATTTTGGGCATTTTGTTCCAGGAACCCTAGGAAATTAATACAGGGTCTTCTCTTTATCTCCAGTGTGCTAAAATTTGAACATGATGTGCTTTGTCTATTTTTTTCCTAGAATCCTTTTAATTTGGAAATATATCCCCTTCAGTTCTAGGATATGATGCTTTTTAACAACATGTCTTCGATACCTTGCTACTCGCCATTTTCTGATTTGCTTTTTTGAAAATTTGCATTTGTATTCATATTGAACTTTTTGGTTTAATTCCTTAATTTTCTCATCTCAAGTGCATTTTTTCTATATTACTGTTGTTCCCCCTCCCCACTTACTGCATGATTTCATCAACTTTTTATTCTAGGAGTTTGAATAACTCCTAGAATATTTCTATCCTATTAGTTGAAATTTAAGAACTCTTCCTTGCTCTCTGAGTGTTTCTTTTTTTGGATCATTCTGGGTTCGTTGTTGTCTATTTCTTTTCCGTTTTAAAATTTTAGTTCACAATTCAGCAGAATTGGAAGTTTGTGCTGATTCCAATTTGGAAGATTTCATTGGTCTTGGTTTGGTTTACTCATGTATTTGTGATCAGCTCCTGAGTGGGCTAGAGGCTCATTTTTGTTTCACATTTTTTTTATCCTCCATCACGCCAGCCCAAGCATGTTCACATTAAGCTGGACATGATTTCTCTCCTTAAATAGTCTCGAGTGCTTTTTAGTCATGCTTTTATTCCTATTTCTCCATGAAATTTTTCTCATCAAGGTCACTAATGATTCAATGCTGAAAAGTAAAACGATCAAATCTTAATTCTTATCTTTCCTGGCTTATCAGGGGTTGCTCAAGCATTTCTCTTTAAAACACTTTTACAAACTTTTGCTTCCGAGACATCATACTTGACTCCAATTCCTAATACATTTCTGAGTGGACCGTAGAAGTCTCCTTTGCTGGTACACCTCATGATTACATTTCTAAATATGGATGTGCCACATGCCTCATTCTTCAAGCTGTTTTGCTTTTTTAAGAATGTACATCAAGTTTTTGTCATCTCATCCTCTCAAGACATGGAAAATCCTATATCTAATGACTTCCAAAAGTGTATTTACAACCAGGCTTCTCCCCTAGGCTTTAGACTTATATCCAAATACCTACCCAACATGACAACTTGAACATCTAAGACGGATCTCAGACTTATCATTCCAAAATTGAACTTCTTATATTCCCATCACCCACGTGTATTCTCTCTTGCAGTTTTTTCTATATTCTAAATGATAACATCACTTTTTCTGTTTCTCAAACTAAAAACCTTGGAGTTCACCATGACTTCTCTCTTTCTCTCATAATGCATATCAAATTTATCACTATATCCTGCTGTTGCTGTCTTCAAAATATGTCAAAAAATGTCACAACTCCTTTCTATCTCTACTCCTACAATCTTGGCAAAGTTGCCATAATCTTTTCCTGAATTATAGAAACAACTTTTAAAATGACTATACTTAATCTATCTTTGTGCCACCCTTGCTTTAGCTTATTTGTAGAGTGGCCAGAGTAACTAAAATATAATTTATACCATATCACTTCTCTTTTAAACTCTTACAATGGCTTCTCTGCTCATCATAAGTAACAGTCCACATAGCATGAAAAAGCGTAATGTTAGAAGGAACAAATCTTACACATAATGTAAAAAATTGTAAAACTTTATACAAACTCATAAAAGAGTTGTTAAATACATTTTGGAATATGTAGATCTAGTTTATGCTTATAAATAGAAAAATTTTCTATAATAGAAAAGAAAAAATATCCAAAAATTGATCTGCTACTCCAGTCAAATTGCAAATTGCCAAAAATAACCAGCTCCTGAAAAACAAAAACAAGTATAGTATCATATGACAAGAATTATTATAAATTCGTATCACTAAAATACTCTATTATTAGCACAATGGTATGATATTGACCAATGGAAGAAGGGAGAGATTAGAAATAAAGTGATGCACATACAAAAATCAGTATGACAATTTATATTGTTTTCCAACAAGAAAGGTGCATGTTCATCCACACATACATATCAATTTTAGGTGGATTTTGGACTCATGTATGAAAAGTAAAAATTTAAAATTCTTGGATGAAGATGTAATAGGCAACCTTGATAAGTTTTAAAATGAGTTTTTTAAACAAAAAAAATTGAAAAGCACAAAAGCCACAAAGAAAATTATGATGAATTGAACTTGATTAAAATTATAAACTTTTATTCATCAAAAATGATGATAAAGACAACCAGGAAAGATATTTTCAATACATAAAACTGAGAATTAGCCAATATAACATATAAAGTTCTCCCGCAAATAAATATAGAATAGACGAAAGAATTAGAAATAGAAAAATGCCAGCGGTCATAAAGATGCATTTTACTGAGAGGAAAGATGGTTTGCCAAGAAATAGATAAAAAGACACTAATCTTCCTTTGCAGGAAAATGATCGAATACCCTCTCACACTGATGAAACAATTATACTAAATATAGATGAGTATGTTTATCAATAGTCATTCTTATATTTTTTGACAGGGTTATAAACTAATACAATCTATTTGGAAAAATATTTGATATTATCAATAGAGCTAGAATCCTCTCTTAGATATTGTAGCTAGAGAAGAGAGGAGGCTTGTGGACAGTATCTTCTCAAGATTGACCAGAGGAGGGACTTAACAAAATAATACTGTGTATGCTCAGTATAATTCAGTCCAATTTATTATTAGAACAATAGCACCAGCTATGGTAGATAATACTTACATAAACCCAGAGAAATAACTTGCACATATAGTTTTAAAATTTTGGAAGACCTAGATCTATTTGACAGGTCTGATTTTCATAGAATCACAGAAGTAATGATGTTTCTTGTGGAGAAACACACAAAAAAGAATTTGGGTTTTGCTCAAGTCTCCTAGATATAGTGTTTAGAAGTTTCTGAAATAGGGTGTATGTGACTGGAGTATGTATATCAACTAACCTGATTCCAAGTTGTATCAGATGACATGCAGCCTGCCTCATGTTCCAAACAAACCCTTTAGGGAAGAGAAGCCACTCTAAAGTCTAATGATTGATTCAGCAGAAGTTGATTTGTTTGTTGTTGTTTAGTTAATTAAAACAAAATCCCTACTTTAAGATACATTCCAATTACTTTTAATAAGTTTTATCTCAAGGAAAAGCCCCAAAACATCTGAAAGGAGGCAGCAATTTTAAAATAAGTACAATCGCAAGCCTCAGTATTCTCTAACAATTTAGTATGTATGTGTTTATTTTGGTTTTGCCAAGGCATTATTTTGGTTTTTTTCATGATTCATTATATCATAAACAAGATATTACTTTCAACACTTTTCCAAATTAAAAATATTGTCACTGAAATACTTAAACAACTATGATGAGTTACCAAATTTACTAAATTGTACTTTTACAAATAAAATTAGACAACAGTTTGAAATTAAATACCCAACTTCCTTATAACCACTAAGTTAGTCTTAAATTGGTTATCTTAAAACGAGCATCAGAAAATAACATTTGTACCAGTATTATATATCTGCGCATTTTAGAAGCTCTGAAATTCTAAACTTTCCTGTGTTTACAAAAACCACTATTTCATTTTGCCCTTTAAAACTTAAAATGCACTGGAAAAATCTGAAGTCCTATGTGTATTTATATCTGAAGTCTAAAGTCTTGTATGTATTTTTTCAAACACTTATATAACAGATAATATTAAATATATATAACCAAGAGTAACCCCCTATCCATTTTTATTGCTTTTAGTAAAATAAATTTTCTCCATTAGCATATGAGGTTTCTCAATTTTCAATTACACTTTTTGTCATTACTGCCCTTTGTTTTAGTCTTGCTTTTTGGAATGCATTTTTGAGACACAAAAATGTTATATTTTCACATCTTTCAAAAGTGTTCCCATGTAACTAGGATGGTGCTGATAGAAGGCTCATGTACAAAGAAAAATCAATCTACTTTTAGTTATGATGTCTGAAGGGTTAAAATCTGTCAATACTTTTTATGATAAGTAGCTTATAATTAAAATATAGTTTATGGAAGGAGAAAAGGATTTAGAGATTTTGAAGCATATCAAAATTTTTGAATTATTTCCAGGAAGTAACTCCTAATCACAAAAACAATCATAAAAATAATTCTGACTTTAATTTTGCTCTAGGAATTATGTCCTTTTCAGCATATTTGAGAGGGTTGAATTCTAATGCTTATAATTCAAAATGCATTAACAAAAGGCAAATAATTATCTCTAAAGCTTATTGCACCATAATGTTTTCCTGGGTTGTTGACAATATGTTCTGGTGAAAAGGTTCATTTGTTTATGCTCCAAAGACTGATCATTCAAGTTAATTAAGCATGAAGCAGAAAACATCTTTGGAGCGCTTGTCTCTAGAACCTCTTTCATTTCTTTTGTGGTGATTCACAGTATATCCTGTTTTTGACAGTCGCTAGGTTGCTGATAACTAAGTAGGTTTTCAAGTTTGAGAAGTTTATTGAGCATCTTGTCTCATGAGGCCAAAGTACCTAGCTACTAAAGCTACCAGGCTGCTGTTGGTACAGTGGAAACAAAAATTAGCAGATGAGGAGAGCAAGAGCAGAGGCGGAAAGTGGTTATAGGATTGTGTATTTTAATTGGGGAAGGCTGTCTAGAGAAATATTTTCCCTAATCTTTGCTGTCACAGAATCTGTCATCACACCACGGACCAGACGGACTCCACCAATGTTTCTGTGATTCTAAGATTCCTAGCAGTAACCTTGAAAACTGCACAAACACTACTAGTTAACATCTGTGAGCAAAAACCCATGCAGCCAGAACTTTTAATTAATGAATATGCCATTTGAGGTCCGAAGCCACAGACAGAAATATCTGAAGATTTGACAGGATCCTTAAAATGCTGTAATAATTAAATCATGCACATATCATAATACTTGAAGTTTCATACTCTGTCAATGACATAAAGCCTCCCTTTTTATAAGTCCCTTTTATACTACAGACACTTAGTTATCCTGATTTTCCAAAGGAAATGTATTTTCCAAGCTAACACAGGGACAGAGTCTATTCTACAAATACATATATTTTCAGGTTTAAACATAACTATTTATGAGATTCTTTCTCTTCCCTTGTACCTAAAAGGTAAATATTACTTCTTACTCTGAAAATGATTGAGTAGTTGAGTCTGGTATAACTTGAAATGTGAAACAACCCCACTGTGAATTTTTGGAAGTCTGCGTATACTTTTTCTAGATGTTAAATTTTCAAATATATTGCATTCAATCTTCAATTAGCTTTAAAATCAAATGAACATGTAGATCATAACAGTTAACTTATAGTAATATAATTTCAAGCCTTTATAGTTCAGTCAATAAAATATATGTTCACTGCCAGAAAACCTGTGTGACTCTTAAAACCAGTCCTGACTTTTTTCCTCTTAGGCATGTCTATAGTCAGAAAAATGATAGTACTATTGTTTCCTGAATTTGAAAACAGAAAATCAAGTAGTTCAGTTCAAAATTATTTTCAAAATATTTCAAAAATATTTCCACAATGATTTATAGGTCTATGCTTCTTTATAGCCAAGGCAATTATAAAACAATCATAAAAATAATTCTGATTTTAATTTTGCTCTGGGAATTGAGTCATTTTTAGCACATTTTGAAGGGTTGAATTCTAATGTTTGTAATTCAATTTGTGAAGAACTTTCTTTACTTGACTTTCGGTTGAATATTTTTCTTTATGATATTTTTCCTGTATCCTCTCCTTAATATATTCCTAATAATAATGACAAAACTACTAATTTCCAAATTTTAACAACAGTTTGATAAACTTCCCACTGACATAAGCAAAATATTCTTTTTCAGTTATTTAACCTCAACAGTAACAAAATATTTCTGGCTCTAATGTGTTTTAAATATACGTCTTCAAGTGAGCTTTAACATACAAAAAATATTCATGCATGTAAGTTTCTACTTAGACATGCTTATAGACTTTCTTATATTAAGTGGCTTTTAAATATTTAAACTATCAATTCCTTTTCCTATACTTCACTGACTGTAGTCAATAGAAAGTCTCTAGAACATGTGGAGAAGCCCCCATGCCCCAGGCACACTTAAAATTGCTATGTAATACATGCGTATTTTATTATTTATTATGTATATTACTTTATTCAGACCTATTTATTCAGGCCTATACTTTTGAGACTATATGAATTGTCTCCTATTTTGAGTAGAAGGGAGAGATGGAATTTTTTTCTCCTGTCTTTGGTACATGTTTGCTTGGGCACGAATCAATGGCCTGCAGCTATTTATATGCTTTCATCCCTTATTTTGGTTATTTTTCTCAAAGCATTGGGGAAGATAAAATGATTGAGTAATTTGCCTTGGTGCCAAACCTCATTGACTGACCCTTAAAAATGCATTGAAATTGAAAATCCTTGTAACCGAACTGAAAGAGTATTTGAAAGGGAGTGAATATGGCATTGATTTTTGTACCTGGAAACTGAGCTTTATGGCCATTTATTAATTTCACCTTTTCCATAATCCCATGAGAAGGAAGGATAGAAAACTGCAATTTCTAGAGCCACAATCAGACAATAAACAAATTGATCCGTGTACAGTTTCATATTTTCACTCTGGGGTTGAAAGAATGGAAATGAAACAAATGGTTTAAAATTCTAAGAGAAAAATGGAAACTTAGTGATGGGAATCCAGAAGGATTTTATAGAAATTTGTGATTGACCTAAGACATTCAAGGGGAAAACGAACCTTGGATACTCTCTGTATCAGTGGTTCTTAACTCAAGCTATTCATTAGAAAAAGCCTTGGGAACTTTTATAAAATACCAATGCTCAGACACCATATCCCAGAGAATCTGGTAGAATTTATCTGGAGTGTGGTATAGGCATAGGTATTTTATTCAAAGCTCATAGGTGATTCTACCTTACAGTCAGGATTGAGAATCATTAATCTAAATCAGAGAATAGGAATTATCTTAGGATCTTATAAAAATGAAGAATCTGACTCAGCAGGTCTGGGCAGAGACTGACAGCCTAACAAGCTCCCACATGAGGTGACTGCTGCTGCCACTGCTACACATTTGACTAGCAAAGGTGCCACAGTACTGCTCTGTGAATTTTCATCTGTCCTCCAGAGAAGGTGCTGTAGCAGGTGCTCAGCTTTGGTGAGTGCTCCCATCAGCTTGTGTATTTTTCACTGGAATTTTAAGAATGTTTCTTTTTAAATTTTACAAATGGACACTTTTAACATTTATCCCTCAAAGTATCAGTGTATCATTCAGACACATATTTTTAAAATAATTTATTAATTGATATGTGTTATTTGTTGGGTTCCTCAAGAAGAAGACAATGAGACTAAAATTAACCTATGGGAAATAGTAAAGGATGTTTTTGGGAAAAAAAGAGCTGTGGAAAGAGAGGAAAGGAGAAAGTAGAAGTGGGCAGGGGTGAAGGCAGTCAGTGATGCAGTGTCAACAAAGGAGGCCTCTGTCAATCCCATGCCCTTCTCACTTGTTCCGTGTTGGTACAAGGGGAGGGGAGATTATCCCCCAGCATTGAATAGTCTTTGCATATTGGCTGCCCAGGTCAGAAATACGACTTTTTGTGAGGTGGCCACTGAGTGCTGTCTGACAGCAGTAGCACTACCAGAAGCTAAGAGAATAAGTCATTCAATCCTACAGGAGGATCTGGGCAGTGCAGCACAGAGTCCACTAATGTCTATTCCTTGTGCTGCTTGAGTATTCTTATAAACTGTTTCCTAATTTCTATAAAAGCTTCCTAATTTCAAATTCTTTGGAATATAAATGAATGGCTGGCATCATATTTTTATCTGCCTTTGAAATATGAGAACACACTTCTGGGAGAGAAGTTTCTCAATCTCTCCTGAGGTCCTTAACTATTTATTCAGTCATCCAATTTCTACTTGTCCTTTAACTTAAATCCAGGTATAGAAAAACTAAAAAAAAAAACAAAATATTGACAGTAAAGCTTATCTTTGGAGGAAGGGAAAGACAGATATGAATGTGAGAGAATGCAGTTCATGCAAGGTTGAGATAGGCTAATTTTATTAAGGGAAACTTATAAGAGGATGATCAGTGGGACAAAGGACAGCTGTCATTGCTGCAGCTGCTATCAGAACCATCATAACTGGCACTCATGATCTCTGTTTTCCACTTTAGATTCTTCTCTCCCTCAAAGAGCACCTCTGCAGATCTCCATGGCTTACATGGTGCATAGTCCTTCATTCTGGAGTGATCTGTGCCCTGGATATTTTATGTACTTCTCAGGTTGTGGGTGCTACACATATGTATTTCCTATTAAAATTGTATAAGGAATTATCAAGAAGTGCCCAAGTGGATGAACAAGGTGCCTTATTCTTCACTATTGTATAGCAGCATCCCTACCTTCTTCTGATCGTGAGTCAATTAATGCAGCCAGGATAATGACCCCTCTTCTCATCTTCTGGTCTGCAAACATGAGAAGCCCCAACTTTCACACCGGTGTCATAGCTTATAGTTCAGTGAAGATTTTTCTGTGTTCATGGTGAATCTCTTGAGTACTTTTAGGAAATAGGAATTCTAAAGCCTCAGAGCCCAGAGGATATATAATACAAAGAATATGTATTCCACTGCTGCTGATGGTTAGTTTTTGATATCTATGTTTATTTATTTTGCCCTGAAAATAAACATGAAGCTTCTGGACTGGGGGAAGACTATTATTACAGTAGTAAGCACATTGGTTTCCTGTACCCTATTTCTCCCCTTCAAAGTGATGCAATGAGAGCCAGGTCTGCAAGTGTATAAAAGAAGATTTTTGTACCAAAGGCGAGGAATCCCAAAATTACAATTCTGGGAGCTTATATGGGCTATAAACTGCCCAGCTGCTACCTTCTCCTCCAGAGACTGGGGATAATTTTATCTACTTCATGTAAACAAATCTTCTCTGGGAAGAGAAGAGGAAGTTTCCTAATTTCAAATTCTTTGGAATGTAAATGAATGGCTGGCATCATATTTTTATCTGCCTTTGAAATATAAGAACACACTTCTGGGAGAGAAGTTTCTCAATCTCTCCTGAGGTCCTTAACTATTTATTCCATCATCCAATTTCTACACTTGTCCTTTAACTTAAATCCAGGTATAGAAAAACTAAAAACAAAAACAAAATATTGACAGTAGAGCTTATCTTTGGAGGAAGGGAAAGACAGATATGAATGTGAGAGGATGCATGAGGGCTTCAAAACATTAGTTATAACCTATTTCTTAAGCTGGGCACACAAGTTTCATTTCACTTTTATAGCTTCTATATAGTTTAAAATGTATTCTTGTATATTCATGAAATATTATAAAATAAGTGGTTAATTTATAATTTAAGAAGACAATATCAGCACTAATTCTCCATGACTCATGTTGGTGTTTACTTTAGCAATCATCAGAAATCTTGCTCACTAAGAGTGGGTGTCACACTCCTAACTTGATATAAATCTTCCACAGCTTGCCAATGCTTTCCACCAATTCCTCTGGAACCTATGGCCAATTATCCTCATTTTAGCATTTATCGTCCTCACCACTCTTCATCTAGATGCCTCAGTTTAGGAATCAACAAACAGCCCACAAGCAAAATCCATCCTGTTGCCTGTTTTGTACAAAAAGTTTTATTGAAACACTCATTTATTTACTTAGTATCTATGGCTGCTTTTCTACTTCAAGAACAGAGTTGAGTCGTTGTGACAGAGACCATCTGGCCCACAAAGCCTGAAATATGTGCGATCCGGCTCTCTACAGAAACAGTTTGCCAATTCCTGGCTTATCTGAAACCTCACATTTCCTCAGGCCACAACCTCCACCTAGCTCTTTCAAGAAAAGGCTGCTTTTATTTCCTTTGCATGTACCTCACAACTACAGACAACAAAGGGGGTGTTGCTAACGCTTCTAAACTATGTTTCCTTCCTTTGTTTTTCTAAAAACCAAAACATGAAGCACATGCCATTGCACTATGCACTCTTTTTGATGGCCATCACCCTTAAAGACCTCCCTGTCACTCTTCCTTACTCACCTCACCCATGAGTCTAGCACCTGGATTGCTGTCAGCCAGTCCCACCCATGATCGTAAATTTGACTATGCCATCATTGATAACCCCATTAACTCGCTTTGTATTCAGCTTAGATTTAACATTGCTGTCTTTGACCATGCCATCCCATCCTTTCATTTAATTTATCCCACAGCCCACATTCTAACACATCCAGTTCACTTTTCCATCCTCCATTATCCACTTATTCACATTTGGGAATCTTGTTAAAAATACAGCTTCTGATTTAGGGAGTTCTGAGCATTTTTTTTTTTCTTTCTAACAATCTCCCAGGAACGCCAGTGTTGCTGGTCCTCAGATCACAGTAGTAAAGCCCTAGATTTCATGGTCTATTATTTTAATAGAAGTTATGGGGGGAATCTGATCAGTGGAAGGTGGTAAGCATGACTTATTCCTGAGTGTGTAAAAGTGTTTCTCTGTTCTTAGGCCATTGTGTCTGCTAATCAGCACCTAATTAGCACACGACTGCACACAGTCAGGCAGAAACTGGGGCAAATTCTCCCTTTCTCTGCCATTTGTTCTGTTCAAGCCCTCAATAGATTGACGATGCTCATCCACATAAGTGAAGGCAGTCAGTTTCATTGAGTCCACGAATTCAAATGCTAATGTCATGTGGAAACACCCTCACACACACACCCAGAAATCCTGTTTAGCCAGTCTGCTAATTGATGTTAGATTCCTACTCTCTTACAGAGACTGGAAGATGGGGGCATTATCTTCTTATTGATTACATTTCAAAGGGATGGCTTCCACGTCTTTAAGAAAGTCATTCTTAGGTTGTAAAGCTGTCAAGACATTTAAAATGATTTACATCTTAAAAGTTTTCTAAAGTAAATGCTCTAAGAAAAGGGAGATCAGGAGCCTAGAGTCAGGAAGAAGCTTGTCAGTCAAGCTGTGAAAAACTTTATGGCCATCTTGGTCAAATGTCTCATATTTACCCCTGCTTCTTAATCTCTCCCCTATACATCTAAATCTCTCCCTTATCCTCCCTCCTGCACATGCATTATTTTTTTATCTCCACTTTAATATGTAGTAGGCCTTTCATACTTATTATGTCCAGTATTGTCTTATGTCCTCACCAATCCTACGCTAGGAAAATCTACTTTTATCTCAATATTCCTCATCAGCAAATGTTACCATCATCCACACCGAATGCTCAACCAGAATCCTAGGAGTAATCATTTTTTCCTCTTTCCCTAAACCCTCATACCAAATTCAGCAGCAAGTCCTATTTGAGTCTATCTCAAAAATATATTTCTTATCCATCCACTTATCCTCATTTCTACTGCTACCGTGGATATATAAGTAACACAGGCCATTGCCATACTCTGCTAAACAGTTTTACAAGAATTGTTTAAAGTCTTTCAAACTGAATAGTTATTTCAATATGGTATTCTGAGCTGAGATATTTGCATACAGGGTTATTTATAATCTTGCATTTATGAAACACTTATAAAATATTAACATTTCCAATAGTGCAGTTAACTTAATGATGCTGAGCTTTCCTAACATGATTTAAATAATCTTGTTATAGGAAAGGGGTATCGATCCAGACCCCAAGAGAGGGTTACTGGCTCTCACGCAAGAAGGAATTCAGGGTGAGTCCACAGTGTGCAAAGCGGCAAGTTTATTAAGAAAGTAAAGGAATGAAAGAATGGCTACTCCATAGACAGAGCAGCCCTGAGGGTTGCTGGTTCCTCTTTTTTTATGGTTATTTCTTGATGATACGCTAAACAAGGGGTGGATTATTCATGCCTCCCATTTTTAGACCATATAGGGTAACTTCCTGACATTGCCATGGCATTTGTAAACTGTCATGGTGCTGGTAGGAGTGTAGCAGTGAGGACGACCAGAGGTCACTCTCGTCATCATTTTGGTTTTGGTGGGTTTTGGCCCACACCTTTACTGCAACCTGTTTTATCAGCAAGGTCTTTATGACCCGTATTTTGTGCTGACCTCCTGTCTCGTACTGTGACTTAGAATGCCTTAACCATCTGGGAATGCAGCCCAATAGGTTTCAGCCTCATTTTACCCAACTCCTATTTAAGATGGAGTTGCTCTGGTTCACATACCTCTGACATTCTCCAATATTTGATATCATATGACAAATTTTTATTTTCACTATAAGAATGAATTTCAGTGCATTTGTGTTAATTATTCCTGCAAGTAGTGGATAAACATGATTTATATATTTTTAAATAAAATAGCTCCTTCATTAATAAATTTATGTTTGTCTCAAAAGTCAATGTTTTCTGAGTCTAATAAAGGTTACTTCAACTTTGCCTATGAACATTTTTTAAATAGAGGACTAAAATCTAGATTTCATTTTGTGAAAGATATTATAACCCAAAGTAGCAGTATGTGATTACCAGCCAAAAGTCATTACATCCAGAATTTCTTCTTAAAAAGTAAAAAAGATTAGTTAATACAAAAATTTATTATCAGTTTTTGACATAGATTGTTGACGTATCTTACTGAAAGATAAATACTGTCCAGAAATCAATCTATTTCAAGTAATAATTTGACATCATTCCCATCATTTTTACTAGAATAAATTATTGTCTTCGTCCATTTGGATTGCTATAACAAAATAACATAAAATATGTTGTTTTAAAATAAGAGAAATTTATTTTTTATAGTTCCAGAGGCTGAGAAGTTCAAGATCAAGATGCCAGCCGATTCAGTGTATGGCAAAGCCTGACCTCTTGCTTCATAGATGGCCGTCTTCTCCACATTCTCACGTGGCCAAAGAGGCAAGGGACTCTCTTACAAGGGATATAAAAACTGAGAAGACTTCAAGAAAATAAACTCTATCCAATGTCTTTTTCCAACACCTGCTATCAACATTTGACCATTTATCAAGAACATTTTGGTGAATAGACATAAATAAAAGATAAAAAAAATGCTTTCACATATCGTGTAAGCAAAAAAACCAAACCAAAACAAAACAAAAACAAAGAAACCAAACAAAACAAAAAATAAAAAGAATGTCCAGGTTCTTGTTGCAATATTTTGTACAACAATGTCATTTTAGTTGAATGACTAACTAGATAAAAATGTTGCCTTTTCCTTTTTTCTTTAGAAATATATGATTTACTTGACATTTCTTTAATTAAAATAACCTATCCAGGATATCATTGTGTAAGACCTGTAGTTGATACTGGCTTATATGATCTATTTTACTATTATTATTAGAATCCAGAGAATTGCTATCTGTATATCTATCTATATATATCTTACACATATTTATATATATACATATCTATAAAATAAATCTATATTCATATGCTTATATATGAGATACGTGTATGGGAAATAAATCTTATATATGCATACATATATAATGAGATTTGTTACAGAAATCGGTTCACATGATCATGGAGGCTAAGAAGTCTCACAATCTGCCACTAGCAAGCTGGAAAGCAAGAAAGCTGGTAGTATAGTTTGAAGCCATGAAAGCTGGACAGCTGATGGTATAAATCCCAGTCCATCTGAAGGTCTGAGTACCAGGAGCTTTGAGGGCAAGAGAAAAAGATGGATGTCCCAGCTCACATTTGCCTGAAACTGGGGCAAATTCTCCCTTTCTCTGCCATTTGTTCTGTTCAAGCCCTCAACAGATTGATGATGCTCATCCACATAGGTGAAGGCAGTCAGTTTCATTGAGTTAATTCAAATTCACCCATTTCAAATGCTAACCTCATGTAGAAACACCCTCACATACACATACCCAGAAATACTGTTTAGTCAGTTTGGGCATCTCTGATCTCGTCAGGTAGACACACAAAATTAACCATCACAGGAGATAATGAGTAGGTTGAGAAAAATCAGCAGGAAGCAATTTGGCATAAAAGCTTCGATTCCACAACACAGCCAGACAATGTTGAGGCAGTATGGAAAGTATCTCTCTGTAACTGTTTTCTCGTGTGATATACACCAGAAGAAAAGAGGCATGTATAAATTTTGAAAACAGAATTAGCTATTAATAAATTCTGTAACACTTTATGGCCCTAAACAACATCTCTAATAAAGTAATGCAAACTACAGATGCAGTTATTCTCTCACCTGCCAAAGCCATTAGAGCATCATGAAAGCTGAGTATTTCCATAAGCACCTAGAGAAATCAGTAGAATGCAAACGTTCGCGTAGATCTTCAGCTCATAAAGCATGAAATATCAAATGCTAAGCAATATCAGCTTATTAGAAGTGAGAGTACCTGCATATTTAAATATATTTGTAAGTACAAATATGTATCCTATTTTTTTATTTTTTAAATTTTCTTTAAAAACTTTTGGCATTAAAAAATTCCAGATTTTTCGAGTATGTTTTATTTTCTGTGACCACATTTTCCAGAGATATGCTGGCTTTACTCTTCTAATTTTTCTTTCAGAGGACCAGTTATTAGTTATTCATTAATTCCGCTTTTTTAAATCAATGTGTAATTTTATATTTATTTCACCCCAATTTCTTAAGTTTTCATAAGGTTTGGCTCTTTTAAGATATTTCAGTGATTAATTTAATTGCTCTCATCCTTTTGCAAAATAAATAGTTTAAAAGGCAGAAATTTCTGTAAGTAATATTTGGGCTGCATTGTGTATGAGTTTCAATGTACAGTGCAATTTTCTTTATTATTTTCTAAAAACATTTAAGTAAATTTTATTTTAATCAAGTATATATAATAGAAACAAAGTACTATTTAAAATTTATTATTTTAAATTAAAAACAGGTAGATCATATAATCAACGGACACAAAAAGGACTGTCATTCAGTGCTGTCTACCCCAGGGCTATATAGTCCATTCTTTGATTCTTTTCATTTTCATGTTATTACAGTTTATGAGTGGTTTTATTACTTTGGCAATCCAGTGCAATTCCTGTCTTAATATGCATTAAAGACTACCTAATAACTTTAAATCCAATTAGTTCTTTTCAAATGTTTGAAAATTATATCAGAAAAATGCAAGAAGCCTAAATTATTTAAATGTTATCTCTAATAGATGTAAGCTATTATTAAATTTAAATATGTGAAAATATATATTATCATCTATAATACTTCTCATGTTGAGTCATTTGGAGAGATGTTTTTAATGAATCACTGGAATTGATTAGAAAATGTCCATCTATTTAGGTGGAACATTTGTGTTTAGGGAGACATAATAGATGATCTATTCTACCACAAAATAAGTCAGAAAGATTCTCTTCTGCATTGTCTTTTTCTGAGTATGGGGCTAATGCAATTTTCCAATGTTCTGCTGTGTATACTGGTGATTAGCCATTTATTATTTTAGGTACAGACAGGGGATTATAACAAGAGCACAGTTATATAAACAGTATACAAAGATGATGTAACTTTAAGTCGGTCACAAGTACTGTTAATATCACTAATTTTAACAGTACTAATAAAGTGAACTATCAAAATATTTAAGACATGTAAAGTAATAAAAATATTTTAGTGTAAAGGCAATATGAATAAAATATCTTTTTAAAAGTACGTGTCTGATTGTTGAGAAATCTTTAACATTGTACATTCAATATTAATATCCTAGATAAATTAATTTATAGCCATTAATAGCATAGTTATTAAAAACATGTCATGTGTCATGGTTACCTTAAGTTTTCAAGATAAAATCTTCGAATGCAAAAGGTTTAAATAAACCCGTTCATAGATATTGTAGCATATGGCATTAAATTCATTTTTAAAAGGGAGGTAGATAAATTTCCCTGAAATACCTTACAAAATATTCTTGATGTGGAACAAAATCCAAACAGAATGTTTCTAAGTTAAAAAAATCTAATTACTGCTCCCTTTTAAGTCTTTTTTGAAAATATCTTTTAAAGCTTGCCAGACAAGCAGCAACTTGCCCAAAAGGGAAATGCAGAAATTATTCATAAAGTCACATTTTACATCTAGGAACATTTCCTGGAAATTAAAAGCTGTTTGGAGAAGTTAAAAGGCTTTGGGGAAATGGGCAATGAATTGTAAACATTTTAGATTATGGAGTAAGATGTAATGTCACTTTCCATTTTAAACGAGGAAATAGTTTCGGAAAAGGTTTGAAAGAGACGGATCAAGATATACCAAATAAATACATATATTTTTTGAGACAGAGTCTCGCTCTGTCGCCCAGGCTGGAGTGCAGAGGCGCATCTCGGCTCACTGCAAGCTCCACCGCCCGGGTTCACGCCATTCTCCTGTCTCAGCCTCCCAAGTAGCTGGGACTACAGGCGCCCGCCACCACACCTGGCTAATTTTTTGTATTTTTAGTAGAGACGGGGTTTCACCTTGTTAGCCAGGATGGTCTCCATCTCCTGACCTCGTGATCCGCCTGCCTCAGCCTCCCAAAGTGCTGGGATTACAGGCTTGAGCCACCGTGCCCAGCCAAATTTACATAAATGTTTGTATTTTTGTCTATTTTCATGTTTATATTCATATTTAGGGCAAAATAATTTCCTCATTGAAAAACAAGAAAGGTAAAATTATAAATCTAGAAACTAAATAACTCCTGAAGCCATGAGGTCAGATTGATAAAAGCAATAGAAACCCATAGAAAAACATATTCAGGTATTCAGAGGGCAATGAAGGGAGAGGACTGTAATGGGAGTATCCACCTGCAGAAAACAGCTATAAGACCTCAGCATAACATACGAATCAGCACCTTGAAGTCCATGAAGAATGAACAGAAGCAACAGACTCTGGTGGGCAGTTCATTCTTGGAGATGGGAGAAAGTATGATGCAAGTTTTCATTTTCTGTGGCTTCAGTTAGGAAAGACATAACAGGAGATAAATAGCTGTAGAATTTTTTTTTGAAAATGATTTTATTTCCTTTTGGAACACATTTTTAATTCATAGCGGGAAGACAACAAAGACTGTCAGCTTTAGGGCACTAGGAAAAAACAACTACCACCTGGGGAGAGGGAGGAAAACATCTTGAGCCAAAAGCTGCAGCTGAAGCATGGCAGGAGAAATTGTGAAGGCCACAATCTTAATATTTAGAAACACAGAAACTGCCTAAGATTAAGGCATAATAATAAATTATCAGAAAACACCACCACCATGCTCTTTATGACTGGGATAATGAATACAGAAGCAAATCTCATGGAGGTACAGTACAAAAGGAAGACTGAAAGTTGAAGATGGAGCTGGAACTGAGAAATTGTAAATTGGTCCCCACTCTAAACAATCGTTTAGCCCCCATCCTAAACCAAAGGTTTTGCCAGAGGAATTTGAAACCTGTGATGCACTGTGGGTAACTATAGCAACAAATTTCAAGCCCAGTCCAACCTCTGACTATAGTAATTCAGACACCTATACTGAAGGCCTAGCAAAAGGAAATATATATATCTATTTAACTATATCTAGTAAAAACAAAATGTCTTTCCAAAAAAAAGAAGTAAAGACTTTCTCAAACAAAAATGGAAAGAATTCATTTCCAGCCTACACTATAAGAAATATTAAACAAAGTTCTTTGGATGAAAGACAACAATATAGACAGCAATATAGATCTGCACAGTAAAAGAATACTAGCATAAATAATAGTTTAAAATTCTTATTTCTTGTTTTTCATTGCTTTAGAAGATAACTGATATGTAAGTTAAAAATAGTATAAAGTAAATGTACATTTATAGCATATGTAAAAGTAAAATATATGCTAACCACAATACAAAGATGGGAGAGGGGAATTAGGAATATACCATTGTGAAGTACTTATACGTGAAATATCATATTATTTGAAGATGCAGTGGTTAATCAAAGGTGTTTATTGTGTAACATAGGGCAACCATTATGATTTTGTAAATGTTGTAATTACTAACTTGATCTAATTGACATTTAAAGAATACCCCAAAATTGCAGATATACATTTTTTTTTTCAAGTGCAGATGAAGCAATCACCAAGATATATTCTATTCTGGGTCATAAAACAATTCTTAACAAATGTACAAGAATAGAAATTCAACAAAGTGTGTTTCCAATAACATACTTAAACTAGATGTCAATTACAAAAGAAAAGCTATTTGAAAAAATCCTCTGAAAATCTGGAAGTTAAATACCATACTTCTGAATAACCTATGCATGAAAAAAGAAATATTGAATGCAACTCTACGTTTAACTGAGTGTAAATGAAAATACAACATATCAAAATGATTGGAATGCCACTAGAGGAATGCTTAGAGAAAAATGTACAGCACTAAGTGTTTATTTTAGAAAAGAAGAAAAGTCTCAAATCAGTAATCTATGCTTCCATGATAAGAAATTTAAGAAAATAAACACAAATAAAGCAAAAACATCAACAATTATAAAGATAAAAACAGAAACCAAGGTAGGGTGATATTGATGAAAAGATGAACACATCGATCAACAGAGTAGAACAGAAAGCCCAGAATAGACCTCCACTGTCAACTGATATTTTTTTCTAGGTGCAAAGGCAAGTGAATGGATAAAGGATACATCTTTACAAGAAATGCTGCTTGAAAATTTGAACATCCATACACAAAACTGTGTACCTCAATTCATCTTATACCTTATCTAAAAAATAATTTAAAGTGTATTACAACATTTAAATGCAAACCAGAAAGTTGTAAAACATCTAGAAAAAGATTATAATGAGAATATTTGTGATCTTGGATTTGGAACCAAAGAGTTTTTAGATAGGACACTGAGAGCATGACTCATAAATGAAAATACAAATTGTACTTTTTGACTGGAAAAGACATTGTTGAAAGACTGAAAAGATAGATACAGCTGGACTAAAATACTTGTTAAATGCATATATTTCTGTCACATGACTTGTATCCAGAAATTATAGGAAACTCTCACAAATCAACATTTGGAAAATAAATAAATTGAAAATGGAAAAGATCTAAACAGAAACC
The DNA here is from genome assembly GCF_028885625.2 of Pongo pygmaeus. Lineage (NCBI taxonomy): Eukaryota > Metazoa > Chordata > Mammalia > Primates > Hominidae > Pongo > Pongo pygmaeus. The sequence goes on along the minus strand of NC_072388.2, from coordinate 44,885,984 downwards.
ACCAACGAAGATATATAGTGGCAAATAAACATTTGAAAAGAGTGCTTAACTTCATTGGTTGTTAGAATGCAGATCAAAAATATGAGATAGCACTACACACTCTATAGAATGGTTAAAAAAAACAATTAAACTGAGAGCATCAAGTGCTGAAAACACCAACTGAAACATTTATATATTCTTAGATGTAAAGTGGAATAACCACTTTCAAAAATGGTTTGGCCATTTTTCATGCAATTAATCAAACACTTATCATATTACCAAGCAACCCTACTCGTAGGCATTTACCCAAGAGAAAAGAAAACTTATATTCACACACACACAAAACCTATATGGCACAGTTACTAGCCACTTTATACACTCCAAGAATTGGAAACAAGATATCTTTCAATCAGCAAATGAAAGAAGAAACTGGTATATCTATACAATGTAATACTAGTCAGCAATAAAAAAGAATAGCAATAAAAAATCGTTGCTCTGTAGTCTTCCATGCCATAACTATATAATAATTTAATCATATAGTTGAGGAATGATAAAGGTATAGATGATTTTCAGTTTGAACTTTTACAAATAATGTTATTTTATGTACATACGTATCTTGAGAAGATGCAATAAGAAAGAGAGTTAGTGGATCCATGAATACATGTATCTTCAATTTTATCAGATGATACCAAACTTTGCAAAGTGGTTATGCCAGTTCCTCAAGGGCATGGAAGTTCCATTATTTCATATGCTCAGAAAACCTTCCTATTGTCAAACTAGTTAATTTTTCCAATATGACGGGCATATTGCTGTATGTAATATTTTTTTGTTTGCACATAATAATTGCTAATAAAGCAAAATACCATTCCATACATTAAACTGTCATTTGAATTTTTCCCCTTTATTCACTTTCCTACTAGCTAGGATTTCCTTTTATTTTCTTAATTATTCGTAGGAGCATTTTTTTAGTGTTCTGGATACAAAATATTGGTCAAACACATTTTACAAATACCTTTTCTGATTTTATGACTTGTTTTATCACTTTCACAATAGTGTATAATCTCTTGATAAAAAGCTTTTAATTTTTTATGGTTAAATTTACCCATCTTTCTTTTCCTGTCGGTGATTTTTACTTAAAAAATCTCTTCCCTGTCAAAATGTAATGAAAATTCTTCTATAATATTATCTTAAATTTTAGACTTTTGCTTTTCAGATCTAATAATCTACCTTTTGTATGGTGTCAAGTTGAAGCCTAATTACATTTTTCTCCATGCATGGATTGCCAATTGTTTCAGCACAATTATACAAAAAGGGTATTTTCTCTCACTGCTTTTTAATGCCCTGTCTCTCATAAGTCAATATCTGATTACCTATTACTTTGCTTTTAGGGCCTCTAGTTTTTCTTTGGTTTCTTTGTCAATTCCTGAGTCAAACAGCACCTATCTAAATTATTATATTTTTATAATAAATCTTGCTATCTTCTAAGTTACTTCACTTTGTTTTGGTTTTGGGTTTTTATTGACAGTTTTTGTTTTTGTGGGGTTTTGTTATTTCTTTAGCCATGCAATTTTGTAGTTCACAAGTTGTTTTACTTGGAAAAAAATAATAATAATATAGCAATGCAATATAGGACATAATTTTGTAACTCAAAGGTGAAGACACTCCATTTAATTTTGTTTCAACTCACGAGTGTGTTGGTGAAATGGAGAAGTATGTAGGTTTGAGCTGAGCCTAACTCCCGTCTGGAAAGGGGACAGATAACAGCCAAAGTGATGTGCTTTGTTCCATTTAAAAAACTGGCTTTTATCTTGGGTAAAATAAAACTACCATATCAGAGTTGAGAAATCCTTTTTCGTATTTCATGTAAGATTAGTTGAAAAGTCTTCTCTCAAAAGCCTTTATTGACCTAGAGAAATAAGACTTTGTTACTCTTGAAAGATTCTGAGTTCTTGAGACGGTGGTGTCTACAGACAGTTCAATCATTCGAAGACCAAGTGATGTGGAAAAACTCAGAGGGTATCAGGATTATTAGCAGTCTCATTGGATTGATAAATAAATGAAAACTAGTAAATCTTAGGAATGATGGCAAGTATGCATGGTCTATTGACAATTATGCTGAGGATCTGTATGGTAATAAAACAGCTGACAAAAGTTTCTGAAATACACAGCTATAAAGTCTTTATACAGCAACAGCTGATGAGATTCTGAGAGGACAGCAAGGAACAGAGAGGCAGATGTTTCCTGCTCAGCATTGTCTCTTCTGGTAAAATAGCCCTGGGTAGTGAGGTTGTCCACAAAACAAGAGATTTACTACCATCTCAATATCAAATGATTCAGAAGCCACCTGCAGTGAAATGACTGTCAGAAATGCAGCTGGGTCTGAAAACTTTATTCTGAAATTGTTTTGTGCCTTATTGATACCTATCAAAAAACATACTGGTACCTACATACTAGTAGTGTCAACAAAGCGATTCCATTCATTTGACAACATAAATTTTGTGTCTACGACATTCTTAGAAAAACATTCTATAATCATTCCTACCAAGGAAGAGAAACAAGGAAGTGATGACATCTAGATTTCAATTAACCTTAAAGTTCATTATCATGAAAAATCAAGCCACTGTTTTTAGTAAATGGCTTTAGAAGTCCTACAAAGTACTGTTTAATGGGGTTGGTCCTAGGTGCCTGCTAAACTGTGTGTGTGTGTGTGTGTATTTGTATAAATCCTTTGGGATCTTGTTACTATTAGAGATTCTGTTGCAGTATTCTGAAATGGGGCCTAATATTCACCATTTCCAACAAGCCCCCAAGATGATGCAGAGACCAACTATTCTGTGATCTGTATTTGGAATTGCAAAAACCTAGATACAGAATGTTTCTCAACAGTGGATAAACCTCAGAAACACCTTATACATGCCCAGATTTCACCAAAGAAACTGCTACAGTAAATCTAAGGACAAAAACAAGCTGTGACAAATGTAAGAAATACTATAGCTTAAAACATACATCTGAAGGTTATTTCACTTTATATCATTACTGTAAAAAAAAAAAATCCTTACATCTAGTCTAGAAAATTTACTTTAGCATATACTACGAATACATTTTAGCAAAATTTCTTAAAAACTGGGAAAATAAACAACATATATCAGAAAACCTATATTGATTTTCAAATAAGTTATGTATTTGAAAATTCATTTAGAAACAACATTAAATTGGAAAATCATGTTATCAAACTTCCCATCATTTTACCTCAGCAAGGATCACATAATGTTTTGAAGACTACTATCTATTTGACAAAACATTATTAAATTTTAGTTCATTGAGGTATTATAAATGAATCTCTCCTCAATTTATGGCCACCTCTGAATTGAGAAATAAAGTTGTTTTTCAGGGATAATTTATTCATTGATTTTATTTTATATTCTTTGTACTTCAGAATATAAAATAGAAACCTAACTAAACTGAGATTAGAAATGCCATTTCTTTAGCATAATACTACTTCAGGCAATAAAAGGAAAACAAAACAATTGCCAAGTCTAGGTGAATTCTTTCTTCTGATCATGATGATACCTTGTCATTTTCTATGCTATTGCTGTGGCGGAATTTCATTTTTAACTTTAAATGTTTTTTTTTCTAATTTTTCCTAAACTTTTTACTTTGTTAAACTGTTTATGTCATATATTTAAAAATTATTTTTATCACTTTATAATTTAATTTTACTTTAATTTTTATATGTAGTCAGTCCTCTATATCTATGGGTTCCACACCAATGAATTCAACCAATTGTGGATCAAAAAGTTTGAAAAAAAATGCATCCATATTGAATATGTAAGACTTTTTTGGTCATTATTCCCTAAACAATACAGTATAACCACAATTTACACAGCATTACATTGTATTACAAGATGATTTAAAGTATACAGGAGAATATGCACAGGTTATAAGCAAATATTACACCATTTTATGTAAGGGACTTGAGCATCTGTGGATCTTGGTATCCGCAGGAGGTCCTGAAACCAATTCCCCGTGGACACTGAAGACTGACCGCGTGTGTGTGTGTGTGTGTGTGTATAATATATATGTACTTTTATGTATATATTATACATATGAGTGTATATACGTACAGTCTATACACATACATACAGATACAGTATATACACATACGTGTATACACACGTATATATGTATAAAGTAGTTTTAAAAATATAAATAAATCTATGCAATATATTTATTTGTAGATATACAGAATAAAATACGGAATATTTTAAAATAAAATTAATTTGAAGAACTAAGTACATATTTAAAGAAGATAAACAATACCAAAGTCAAAATAAGTTCTCCTAGTCACTTCAGAGATTTCTTTGTCAAGGTCCTTGTTTATTAAGGTCATAAATACTTTGTATAAGCAGGGCTAGTGACCATATGTGTGTATTTCCTAAAAGCATATCGTAAAAGTAATCTATCTCTCATCTTAGGTTATTTAACAATATTGTCATGTTGAAGCTTTAATTTAGTCTTTAAATATTTAAGCAATATATTTAAATGCATTCCCTATTAGTCATCTGTTAAATTATTTAATTGCTTATATATTAAAGCTAAAACATAAAATATAGATAAGGAAAACATTGAAATTTATTATATAACTATTAATAATGCCATGTAATTAAATATTCAGTTCAGTCTTACTCAATTTTTATGTCTAATTTATGACACTAAAATATAACAACACTGTGATAGGAGTCCATTCAAGCAGCAGATAATTTATAAATATATTGTAAAGATCATAAAACTATACAAAACAAAATGGATAAGTAAGAAGTGCCACATTTTTTTTCTTTTGACTTATGCTAAACATGCACCAACATTGAAGATGTTTATTTGGATTCTGCTGAATGCAGTATAGTCATTATTTCATCAGTGTGTTATTTCCATTGCATATTTTATGGCATCACATATACAGCAAGAATGCATTTACATAATTATTGCACTAACAAAATTACTGTTAGGTATATATATACAAATCACTTTCATCCCTCAAGAATAGTATTTTCATAAACTCTCTTGTTAAAATAATTTTCTAATTTCTGAGGGTCTCTGAATCTCTATACTTTTAATCAATAAATAAAATTCACCCTTACTTCTGAACTCGCCTACCTACAAATAATGGAATGAACTTTCAGTCTTGGTGCATAGAAATAATTACCATTTGCATATAGTTATTTTAGGGTATTTTGACATTCAGCTGATGTTATTAAATGCCGTATTCATCTCACCTCCAGTATTCATGGCACACCACATTATACATTGCTGGCATTAAATAAACTACATAATACTAATAATTTTTTTCCAATTTAATGAGTAACTGAGTCTAAAATGCTTGTCTAAGTAAAATTGAGTAGTTATTTTACTGCTGCACCTCTCAGAGCCTGTGATGTATTAATATACATTATGATTTTTTTTTTTTTTTTTTTCCAGATAGGGTCTCACTCTGTTTCCCAGGCTGAGTAGCAAGATCATGGCTCACTGCAGCCTTGACCTCCTGAGCTCAGGTGATCCTCCCACTTCAGCCTCCTGGGTAGCTGGGACTACAGACGTGCCACCACATCTGGCTAATTTTTAAATATTTTTTGTAGAGACATGGCTTCACCATGTTGCCAGGCTGGTCTTGAACTCCCAGGCTCAAGCAATCCACCTGCCTTGGCCTTCCACAGTGCTGGGATTACAGGCATGAGCCACTGTGCCTGGCCATATGACATCTTAAGGGAAAGCTTTCTCAGAATTTCCTAATTATTTTTTGTCATGGAACCTTTGTTATGTAGAATCTCTCAAGATATTGTTGAGTAGAACTTCATTTTTTTGGGAGCAGGTGACATAGAGTATTTTGCAAGAAATAAAAAGATATGAATATTTTTAAATGGCCACTCATCTTAATACATACTTATGTGAGTATACATTAATTAAAAGGACAATATAGCACTTTTGTAAAGCATATAAAATGGGATTCAGAAATGAAATTATATTTATAAGATTTGAGATATAAAGGACCCATCAAATTATAATTTATTTGGCACCAATTAGAAAACATGTTGTGGTAGAAAAAAGTTAGAACCAGATCTGGTAGGTCTGAAGGCATTTGGTTCTATTCTGTAGGATTTAGATAACCCCTAGAGGATTCTATACAATGTTGGGCAACAATTTAAGGGACAAAGGTTTACCTGATGAGAACAGAGGAGTTAAGATGGCTAAATATGCTTGAATGTGATACATAAAAGGGTTAGGAACATTGTCTCCAGGTTTAATATCCTAGAGAAATGAGTGCTCAAGGGACACACAATAATTAACATTCAACTTTAGAAAGGTTATTGTATGAAAAATGATTCAATTTTTTTAAAGGAATTGATAATAAGATGAGGTAGATTTCAGTTAAATATAAAATATTGAAATTATCTAAAGTTAACTGTTCAAAAGTGTAAAGAACTTCTTGGGGAAGTATGAATTACCCAGGAACTGGGAGTACTATAACACAGGCAAATCCATTATTTCTTTCTTAGATTCTGATAGACAATACAAGAGTCAAATGAAATGTTGCAAAAAAAAAAAAAAGATGGAAGATTTTTTAAAGTTAATATTTATGAGTCTGTGCTCTACTAATGAAAAAGCAATCTTTCTATTTTGTAATATGTGGAATTATTTACATATTCTGAGATAAAGAAAATAAATTAGTCATACACTGGAGAAATTTGCCTCATATCTAGTTAATCAATGTATAAATGCTGAATACATAATTAACACCAACATCCTAAGAAACCCAATGGCTCTGGGCTCTTGCCCAAAATAACTACCTTCTGTGATTCTACTTGACCTTTTATATAAAAAAATTATCTCCAGATCATTAGGTTTGAATTACTGTTAAAATTAGTATAATTTTAAAACATTGGATGAATGGGAGGATAGTGTAATTGTCTCAAATAACAAGGATAAACATATTTTTATAAATGATTTTGGGACTACTGGATAGCCATTTGGAAAGGGATAAGATCAGATTCTATAAAGTTTCACATACCCAAGTTCTAAGAGAAAACATGCAGTATTCTTCTATTACCTGAATGTATAGGTAATATAATAGTATAATATTATAAAGCAAATACAGAATACAAAATATCTATTATAAATAGATAATAAAAAGCAAAATACAGAATACAAAATGAGTATATTGATAAATTTCACTACACATAAATTAAAAAGAACATAGTTTTACATTGATAAAACACCTCAAGCAAAGTCAAATATAAATAAAAATTGGGGGAAAATGTTTGCAAAATATATCACATACAAAAGGTTAAAATCTATGATATGTAAAAATAAAAAATGTAGAAACTCCAGCTTCTAGTCAAAATGTAGTAGGATAGACCAGATTTACCTGAACAATTGTGACAAAATATGTGGCACAGTAGCATTCAAGATATTGAGCATCAGACATTGAAGGACAATGGTCCCTGAGGGACTGGAATGAAACTAAGTAAGCCCGACAATTGTCTCAGGTTACATCCTGGAGAAGCTTTCTGAAGAGTCATATAGGGAGGAGAAAACTGGGTGAATTACAGTGGTCTCTCTGGGTTGAAGAGATGGAGCTGGAATTTGAGGAAGCCAAGACAGCTTCATAGGGCAATTTTATAAGACAGAATACTGGAGAAGAAAGAACTGCACATAGAGAGAATATCATATATCTGAAAGGATCCCTGTCAATATTCTCTTGAATACTGACCATTGCATTTGTGTATGGAAATTCAGATTGTGGGAAGGGTCACCTGAAAAGATTATAAGGAACAGAATACAGCTCATACAAGGCTAAACAAGATTACTGTTCTTACCTGCCTTAAATAAAAAAAAAAAAAAAAAAATCTCATCTTGCATTAGTAGTGGGGAAAGATTAACCCTAACCTAAACACAGCCCTGATTCTGCTTACTAAAAAGCAAGACCTACATGATTGAATTCTTTTCAAGTAATTTAATTATGTGCCAGAAAAAAAGGTTCAAGAATATTTATACCAAAATGAAAAATAGTCCTCACATAAGATAAAATTCATGACGTCCATCATCTAATTTAAAAAATGACCAGGAATGCAAAAAAGTAGGAAAATATAACTTAAAATGAGGTTAAAAAAAGATCAACCCATTAAATCTTATCTATAAAATGAAATAGATGACAGAATTAATGGACAAACACATCGAAATGGTTTTTATGACTGTATTATTTATATTCAAAAAGCTAGAGGAAAAGTTGAATATATTAAATAAAAACACGGGTGATATTATTGAAAAACAAGCAACATCCAGAAATGAAAACAAAATGTCAGAGATAAAAATACACTGAATAGGATTAATGAAAGTTAGATATTACAAAGGAAAAGATTAGAGAATTTGAAGACACAGCAATAAAAATCCTACAAAACGAAACAGAGAGATAAAAAGATGGAAGGCACCTGAAAACCATAGCCTGTTGGCCAAATCCAGCCATGCCCACTTGTTTTCCTTTTGTTTATGGCCGCTTTCCCACTATAATAGCTGATTTGAGTTTGTGACAAAGACCGTAAAGGCCCACGAACCCCAAAATATTTAATATCTATCTTTACAAAAATGTTTACCAATCCTTGTTCTAGCCTGTAAAATAAGGCAAATATGATAATGATAATAATAAACCATGCCATTTGCTTAGAAAAATAAAGCTTGTATTCACAGATGACATAATTGTTTATATAGAAAATTTCACTGAATCTATTAAAAAGCTACCAGAACTCATGAGTTATTTAGCAAAATTATTGAATAAAATGTTTAAATGTGAAAATCAACTGTATTGTTATATACTATCAATGAACAATCAGAAATATGCAAACAATACCATTTACACCGTTAGCATAGGAAATATTTAGAAGTAAAACTGACACAGATTTTCAATAGCTATGTATTGAAAACTATAACACTTTACTGAGAGAAATGTAAAAAGACTTATATGGCAGGAGGGTATTGACTGAAAAGGTTCATAAATGATCTTTTTTGGAGTAATATAAATATTCCATTGCTTGACAGTGGTGACTGCATGACTATATATTGTCAGAACTCATCACAAAAATAAAGTCGCATGGCAAAAATGGTGAATTTTATTGCATTTAAATTATAATACAGTAAGTTTGTCTCAGACAAATCATGAAAAATGGAACAAAAATACAAACTTTAAAAAATATCCAAGATTAAATATATGAATGATGTAAACTTATGGTAAGGGACATGAAAATAACTATATTATAATATAATTTCTCATCTAATAAACATGCCGACATTTAAAATTTAACGAAGTACTCTGTCAGTTGGGCTGTAAGAAAACAGGTATTCTTATACACTGCTGTTGGGAATGCAAAAAGCACCAGGATCACGGATAAATTTTACAATACATAACACATGTCTGCTGGACTCCCTAGAAGCCCAGTGAAAATTGAAAGCCTCGGGCAACTTAAGAATTTTCTCTCTTTGAATGTGTTCCTCAAACCACACACACAACTCATAAAGCAGAGGGTGGAAACCTTAATTGTTTAAAGTATCTGAGCATAGCTACATTTAAAACCTTGGCCTTAAAATATGCCTTCAACATTGGAGATCTCAACAGTAAATGAAAACATAGAGACAGCATACAACAGAAAAACAGATTTCACATTGTGTGTCCAGAAAAGTTAATTACTTAATTAAACAAACAAAAATACAGAAACTCTCAAAAAAGCAAAATAGAATCAGGAGTTGCTACATTATATTATTTAAAATATATCGTTTTTCACCAATTATTACTAGATGTGTAATGAGAGAAAATGATCACCAATAACAGAGGAAGAAAAAGGGCCAATAGGAAGGAATCTGAATGTCTGAGTATGCCCAGACATTAGATATAGCAATGACTTCAAAGCAGCTATTATACATACATCGCAAAATTAAAGAAAAACAAAGAATTGTAGTATTGTGTGCTAAAAATCCGTGAACAAATAGGAAATCTCATAAGAGAAATAAGAACCATAAAATAAATCAAATGGAAATTTTAGAGTTGGTAAAAAAAAAAAAAAAAAAAAACAAAGCACGATGACTAAAAAGAAAAGCATTATCTAGATAGGACTGACATTAGTTTTGAGATGTTAGAGAAAGAATCATTGAACTAGAAGGAAGACCAGTAGAAACTCTCTAATCTCAAAAACAGCAAAATTATACTGAAGGAAAAAAAAAGAATCTCAAAGATATGTGGCATAATATCAAGAATTTCATATTAAATGCAAGTGGAGTTTCAGAAGAAGAAAAATGAAAGACAAACCACAGGAAAAATACTTGAAGAAACAATGGCCAGAAACATCCCAAATTTACTGTAAAGCAATAACTTTCAGATCCAAGAGTAACAAATTCCACATAGAAAAATGCAAAGGAAATCACATATAGATCTGTCATAATACAACTGCTATAAAAACTAAAGTTATAAGATTAACAAAAGCAAGAGAAAATTAATACACACTCACAGGGAAAGAAAATTTTTAATGGCATATTACATCAGAAATACCAGAGGCCAGAAGAATGGGATATGAAAGCCTTTGAAAGAAAAAAAATTGTCAAGGAAGGTTTTTATATCTAGTAAAACTATCCTTCAAAAATTAAGGTGTATAAAGATATTTCTACATTTTTATATGAATAAAAACTAAATTTGTTGCCACCAGACTTGTACTATGAGAAACGCTAGTGGAAGTGCCTTAGACTAAAGAAAAGTGCACCAAGGGTAACTTAGATTCACAGGAAGGAAGGAAGACACTGCAAACAATAAATACGGAGATAATTGTAAATGTATATGTACATTCTTCTTTGAATTTCTCTAAAGTCAAAAAAATTTCAAAGACAATATTATAAAACTATATTCTTGAACTGATATTATAATAAATGTGTAAAACATATCACAACAATAGTACAAAATAGGAGAGGAAATCAGGTTATACTGGTACAAAGTTTTTACACTTAAAAAAGTAACTATGTATTTATTTGAAATATAGTGTGATAGATTAAAATGCATGCTACTTTTTAAGAGAAGCCAGTAAAAACTGTGTAAATACAGCTAAAAATTCAATAGAGGAATGAAAATTGTATAATAAAGCATATTTTAACACAAAAGAAAGCAGTCAAGGAGAAATACAGGAGCAAAGAAATGATAAGACAAACAGAAAATAAATACTAAATTAAGAAAAAATACTAAATAATTACATATTCTAAGACAAATGCTGTTAGACTAGATTATAGGAAACATCCAACCACATGCTTTCTACAAGAGATGCATATTAAAATCAGAGACACTAAGGGGGTTTTCATCCCCTGCTACAAGTAGTCTTGTTACTTTTGTAACAGAATACAAACACAAATCAAAGGAGACATGAGTAAACTATATTTAAATAAGAAAATATAGACTTTAAAATAAGACAAAGTAGAAATAAAGATGGACCTTTTCATGACTACACAAGGGTCAATACAGCAGGAAGATATAACAATTAGAAATATGCTTAACAAAAGAGCTTCAAAAATCTGGCAGCAAAAGCAAAAGAAAAAATAGAGAAATGATAGATTGTAGTTTAAAATCTTAATATTGTTTTCTTAATAATTCATAGAAAAAGTGGATAGAAAATCAGTAAGAATATGGAAGACCTGAAAACAATATCAACCTGCAAGACATAATAGACAGTTATATAACACTTTACTCAACAGCAGAAAAATATATATAACTTACAAACAGTCATGGAAAATTCATTGACATAGAAGATAAGCCGAGCCAAAACAAGTGTCAATAAATTTAAAAGGTTGAAATCACACATATATTACCAAAATCAATTCAAGAAGAAATTAAGAAATCTGGATATCTCTGTATCAAATCAAGGAAAATGTAGGCTACAAGATCCATAAACACAATTGTATTTTCTGAGTTGCATTTCTATACAATAACAAAAACCTTCCTAAAAAATTAATGCAAATATTCCATTCATAACAACATAAAAATGAGGCAGTTACATATTAACAAAACATGTATATGACCTACATATTAAAAAATAAAAACTGCTAGAACTTAAAGAAGACCCAGTTAAATGGAGAGATGCATATGTCCATGAATTGGAAGAATCAGTAAATGTTAAGATATCGAGATGTCAATTTTCCTCAAATATATCTATAGTTCCCATATAATGCCAGTCTAATTTCTCCAGCCTTTTTGCATAAGTTGACAAATTGACTCAAAAAGTTTAATGAAAATACAAAAGATACAATATATTCAAAATAATTTTGAAAAAAATATAATAGTGCTGGAGGATCTACACCTGGATTCAAAGGCTGCCTAGAAATCTGCAGTACTCAACATAATATGATATTGGTATAAGAATACGCATATATCCTTATATCAAAGAGACAATATAGATTCAAAGAAGAAATCCACATAAGGCCAATCAACGTTTTCCAAAAGTGTCAGGTAATTCACTGGAGAAATGATAGTTGTGTTATTTATTTTTTTTAATACATGATATTGGAATAACAGGATATTCTTGTGTAAATAAACGAATATTTACTCTTTTAATGGATTATATTCTATTATTTTCTGATTTATTTTGATGTACAAATTATCCTTTATTTGACTTTCTGGAGCATTTCATGGTCTCTTTAGTATAAGCAATGGAATTGGAAAAAATCCCCATTTTCCAATTGTTATAATAAAAATTGATCTGAGCAGGAATCATCAATTGATTCTATCTCTAAGGGGCATTTTTTATGAGAAAACAAAGATAAACCCAAAGTAAGAAATATTTTATTTTAAAAACTGACTTGTCTTCCTCACAAATGTTATGGAAAGACTGAAAATACCAAGTTAAAGGAGACTAAAGGGACATGACAGCTAAAGTAGCATGTGATCATAAAGAAGGTCCTGCAGGGTAGGGAAAAATAACACTATAAAAGGGCAATATTGCTACTGCTAACTGCTTTGGGGTATGGATTATAGATTAAAGTATTATTTCAATATTTAATTTCCTAAACTTTATAATTATACAATAATTTAACAAATATACAGAAAAATAACATTAGAAAAATATACACAGACTATTAATGGGTTAAGACATAGTGATAAATCAAATATGCCAAATGTTTAAAAATGATGAATCTGAGTAAAAGATATACTGGGGTTTTATGTATTATTATTATCCTTGCAACATTATTTGTCCATGTAAAATCATTTTGAAATATAAGGTTAAAAATAATAATCATATATAAGGTAGCAAAACATGCAAGATATTTCAAGAAAAGGCAATTTATGAAGAGAAAAAGTAAAAATCAGAATTTTTTTAAATTTAATGTAGGAAGAGTAGAATTACATCATATTAAGGAAGTGTGAGCAAAAAATATGAATAAAATCCTCATGAGAAAGTAAACATTATATGAAAATAATTTTGCTCCTTTTATTTTCCACAAGGCTAAGCAACAACCTGTGGGTGGGTGGATAATAAGATAAAGATAATAAATAATGTAGTCAAAGATATAATTTTTAATATAAATATGAAATCAATCTGTTAATACTTTAACCCTTTAAAAATACAAATATGTGGGATGTTCTTAAGTTATAGTTTATCCCCCAACACTGTGATAGAACAATATATCATTCATAAATTAAAAGATATGCATTCTGTGAGTCAATCTCAATAACCATCTGTTCTGTGAAATGGTTTGGAGTTTACACACAGGAACAATTAGGTTTTGATGCATTTATGCATATTTATGGTAATATTGTTAATTGAAGCCAAATATTTTAATCTTCTCAATTCTCAGTTCACCAACTAAACCATCTGAGCTTGGGTGAACAGGGTTAAGAACCAAAGAGAAAGGCTCTTAAATTTATTGGACACAAATGGAATAAAAGAAAATGTCCCTCTGGTCCTCCAATATTCAGAAATTATTATAATTATCTTAGAATTATGACTGGCATTTAGCAAATTAATGAGACTTAGGTACGTGAAATACAGTCCAAGGACACTTAAAATAGAAAAATGTACCCATATTTTCAACTTTCTGTACAATGCTCTTTTTATCTGACTACATTTTAAAATCCTGTGGATAAAATTATAACTAATATAGAAATACTTCATAAATTATATATGTGAGTGCATGCATATGTATTACTGCAATTCACAGAAGTATTTTTTATTTGGTCAAAAATGTGTTAAAAATCAGAGAAATAGAATAGTCAAAGCAATGTAGAGCAAAAAGAACAAATCTAGAGATATCACACTATCTGACTTCAAAATTTACTACAAAGCTATAATAATCAAAACGACATGGTACTGGCATAAAAACAGACACATAAACCAATGCAGCATAATTCATACTCCACAAGTAAATCTGCACATTTATGGTCAATTGATATTCAACAAAACCGTGAAGGCCACACAATGGGGAAAGGAGAGTATTCAATAAATCGTGCTGAAAAAAATGGATATCCACATGCAGAATGAAATTAGATATTTCTCTCACACCATATGCAAGAATCAACTCAAAATATTTGGGAATCTCAGCACTCCATTTTCTGCATTGGAGTAATCTTTGAGGCAGAATATCAACAGAGAAATATCAAACCTAATTCATTTGTCCTATAGACCAAATGAACCACAGACACATACAAGACATTTCAATAAACAGCTACAGAATACATGTTATTTTAATCAGCACATAAAATATTCTTTAGTATAAAATATATATTAGGCCAAAAACAAGCCTCAAAAAAATTTTAAATATTAAAATATCAAGCATTTTCTGACCACAAATGGAATAAAACCAGGAATCAATGACAAGCGGATATTTGCAAACTGTACAAAGACACAGAAGTTAAACAATTTGCTATTGAATGACAGTTGGGTCAATGAAGAAATTAAGAAATAAATCAAAAAGTTCCTTGAAATAAATAAAAAATGAAAACACAGGATATCAAAACCTATGGTGCACAGCAAAAACAATGCTAAGAGGAAAGTTTATAGCAATGAACACCTACATCAAAAATGTAGAAATATTTCAAATTATCAACCTAACAATGCACCTCAAGGAACTAGGAATGTAAGAACAAACCAAACCCCAAATTATTAGAAAAAAAAATAAAGAAAGAATAAAGATCAGGGCAAAACTAAACAAAACAGAGACTAATATCAATACAGAAGATCAATGAAACAAAAAGTTCATTGTTTGAAAAGATAGGCAAAATCAATAAATCGTGAGGTAGACTAACCAACAAAAAAGAAAGACCTAAATAAAAAAAATCAGAAATGAAAAAAGAGATGTTACAACTGATACCACAGAAATATAACACAAAGGATTACTAGAGACTATTATGATCAAAGACACATTAAAAAATAGAAAACTTAGAAGAAATGAGTAAATTTCTGGACATATACAACTTATCAAGATTGAATCAGGAAGGAATAAAAAATATGAACACACCAATAATGAGTAATGAGAATGAATCAGTAATAAATAGGCTCCCAACAAAGAAAAGCCCATCACTGGATGACTTTACTGCTGAAGCTACCAAACTTAGGAGAACTAACATCAATTCTTCTCAAACTACTTCAAAATATTAAAGAGGAGGGAATTATTCCTGCCTCATTCTATGAAACCAGCATTATCCTGATACCAAAGCCAGACAAAAACAAAATTAGAAAGTAAAAACTACAGGCCAATATCCCTGATGAACATAGATGCAAAAATCCTCAAAAAATATTAGCAAACTGGTTCCAAAAACTCATGAAAAAGATAAGAAACCATGATCAAGTAGAATTTATCCCAAGGAAGTAAGGAAAGTTCAACATATGAAAATCAACAAATGTGATATATCACATCAACAGAATGAAGGTCAAAAACCAAAAGATTTTAATAGATGCAGAAGTGTTTGATAAAATTCAACATCTCTTCAAATTAAAAACTTCCAACAAATTAAGCATAGAAGGAACATACTTCAACATAATAAAGGTCATATATGACAAACCTACAAATAACATGATACTGAATGTGGAAAAGCTGAAAGACTTTAAGAACTGGAACAAGACAAGGATGCCAACTTTTGCCACTCTTATTCAACATAGAACTGGAAGTCCTTACCAGAGCAATTAGGCAAGATAAAGAAATAGAAGGCATTGAAATTGGAAAACAGGAAGTCAAATTATGCCTTTTTGCAGACGACATGATCTTATATATAGAAACACCTCAGGAATCCACACACACACAAACACAGACAAAACATTTAGAACTGATAAACAAATTCAGCAAAGTTGTAGGATAAAAAGCATGATGCAAAATTTGTGGTGTTTTTATAAATCAAAAATGAATTAGCTAAAAAAAATTAAGAAAGCAATCCTATTTGCACTGGCTACAAAAAAAATTAAGAAAGCAATCCTATTTGCACTGGCTACAAAAAAAATAAAATTTCTAGCAATAAGTTTTCTAAAGAGGTAAAAAATGTCTATAATTAAAACTACAAAACACTCATGAAAGAAATTGAAGAGGGTAGAAACAAATAAAAAGACATCCTATGTGCATGAATCAGAAGAATGAATATTTCTAAATGACCATACTAGCTAAAGCAACCTAAAGATCAGTGCAATCTTTACCAAAATAACAATGATATTCTTCACATAAGTAGAAAAGTAATGTCAACATTTCTATAGAGCCATAAAAGACTCTGAATAGCCAAAGTGATACTGAGCCAAATCAACAACAACAACAACAACAATGCCGAAAGTATCACACTATCTGATTTCAAAATATACTACGAAGGTATCATAACCAAAGCAGCATGGTATTAGTATAAAAACAGACATGCAGAGCAAAGGAAAATAATAGGTAAGCCAGAAATAAATCTGCATATTTATAGCTAACTAATTTTTGACACAGGTGCCAAACACATTGGGGAAAGAACATTCTCTTCAATAAACGGTGCTGGGAAAACCATATTCTCATATGCATAAGAATAAAATTAGATCCCTATCTCTTACCATATATAAAAACCATCTCAAAATGGATTTAAACCTTAGAAGTAGGACCTGAAACTATAAAACTACTAGAAACAAATATACAGGAAATGCTTCAGAATATTGGTCTAGACAAAAAAAAAAACAACAAAAAAAAAACGGCTGACATTTCAAAAGCAAAGGCAACAAAAACAAAAGTACACAAATGGGAGTATATTAAATTAAAAAGCTTCTGCATAACAAAAGAAACAACATAGTGAAGAGACAATCTGTAGAAATGGAGAAAAAAATTGCAGATGATTTATCTAACAAGGGACTAAAACCCAGAATATACAAGGAGTTCAAACAACTCGAGCAATAATAATAATAATAATTTTAATAATCCCATTAAATGGGCAAAGACACTTCTAAAAAAAAGACATACAGATCAATAGGTATATGAAAAACAGATGCTCAACATCACACATTATCAGAGCAATGCAAATCAAAACTACAATGAGATATCATCTCATTCCAATTAAAATGGCTATTATCAAAAAGATAAAAATAACAGTATAGCATGGAAATTTCTCACAAAATAGAAATAGATCTATTATATGATGCAGTAATCCAATTACTGAGTATTTATCCAAAGGAAAGATAATCAGTATATCAAAGTGATACCTGCACCCCATGTTTAATGCAGCATATTATTCACAATAGCTAAGATACACAATCAAGTTAAGTGTCCATCAACTAGATAAAGAAAACGTGGTATATATACATAATGGAATATTATTCAGATACAAAAAAGACTGAAATTCTGTCATTTTCAGCAACATGGATGAAACTGGAGGTTAACATGGTGAGTGAAATAAGCCAGGCAGAGAAATACAATTATTGCATTTTGTCATTCATATGTGGTAGCCATAAAAAGTTGATCTCATGGAGTTAGAGAGTAGAATGACAGTTACCAGAAGCTGGGAAGGGTGGTGGGAATGGGAAAGATAAGGAGAAGTTGCTTAATATGTACAAACAGACAGGCAGAAAGAATAAGTTCTAGTGTTCAGTAGCAAAATAGGGTTAACTGTAACTTACAATAATTTATTCTATATTTCAATATAGCTAGAAGAGAAGATTTGAAATATTCCTAACGTAAACTAATTATGAATGTTTGAAGTGATGGATATCCTAAATATCTTGATTTGATCATTATATACTGTATGCATGTATCAAATGCATAAATGAACGGATAAAATCTGGTGTACATATATATGTATATGTGTGTGTATATATATATATATATATATATATACCTCTCTCTATATATATATATATATACATGTATATGTATATAGAATATATATATAGAGAGAGAATAGAATAGAATACTATTCAGATATTAAAAAGAATGAAATCCTATCTTTTTCAGTAATATGGACGTAACCAAAGGTTATTATGAAAAGTAAAACAAGACAGGCACAGAGAGACAATTATCATATGTCCTAATTCACATGTGGGAATATCCACTGTGAATATTTATCCAATTTTCTTTATCCATTTATCAGTTGATGGAAACTTAGGTTGATTCCATATCTTAGCTATTGTGACTAGTACTGCAATAAACATGGAGGTGCAAGTATCCATTTCATGTACTGATTGTCTTTCCTTTGAATAAATATTCAGTAGTGAGATTATTGAATCATATAACAGTTCTAGTGTTCAATAGCAAAGTAGAGTAAATATAATTTATAATAATTTGTTATATATTTCAAAATAGCTAGAATAGAAGATTTTAAATGTCCCCAATATAAACTAATGATAAATGTTTGAGGTAATGGATACCCTAAATATTATATCCTGATTTGACCATTACACATTGTATGTGTAATGGTATCAAAATATCAAATATACCACATAAACATGTAAAATTATTATGTGCCAATAAAAAACCTATTTAAAATGGATTAAAGACTTGCTTTTAAGACTTGAAACTGTAAAACTACTAATAGAAAACATAAAGAAAAAGCTCCATGATAATGTCTGGACAATGATATTTTTAATATTACTCTAAAACCATGGGCAATAAAAATGAAAATATGCAAGTTAAACTACATCAAACTAAAAACCTTCTTCACAACAAAATAAACAATTAGTAAATTAAAAATACAACATATGGATGGCAGAAAATATTTACAAACCATAATCTGAAAAGGGGTTAATGTCCAAAATATACAATAAACTCAACTCAATAATAACAAAACAATTAACCCCATTTTAAAATGGGAAAAGGATCTGCATAGACATTACTCAAAAGAAGACATACAAGTGGCTAACAGGTATATGAAAATATTCTCAATATCATTAATAATTAGGAAAATTAAAACCACAATGAGATATCACCTCATACCTGTTAGAATGCCCATTATTAAAAAGATGAAAAATAAATGTTGATGAGATGTGGAGAAAAGACACAGTGTCCCAACGAAGGAACACTGATGGAAATTAGTTGTAAATTACTACAGCCATTATGGAAAATAGTATGGAGATTCCTCCAAAAATTAAAAATAAAGCTCCCATATAATATAAATCAATCCTACTACTAGGTATGTATCCAAAGAAAATGAAATCGATATGTTGAAGAAATATCTGTGATTTTGCATTCATTGCAGCTTTATTCCCAAGAGCCAAGATATAGAATCACCTAAATGTCTGTCAGGTAATGAATGGATAAAGAAAACGTGATATATACAACCCGTGGGATACTATTCAGGGTTAAAAAAGAAGGGTCTCCTGCCATTTTCAAAAACATGGATGAACCTGGAGGATATTGTATAAAGTGAAATAAACCAGGCCCAGAAAGACAAATACTGCATGATTTCACTTACATGTGGAATCTAAAAAGTCAAATTCATAGAAGGAAAGAATAGAACTGTGGTTACCACGGGCTTTGGGAAAGAAAGGAGTGAAGAGATGTTGGTCAAAGAATAAAAAATTTCAATTAGATAGGAGGAATAATTTCCAGAGATCTATTGTACAACATAGTAACTACAGTTAACAACAATGAATTTTATTCTTGAAAATCACTGAAAGAGTAGATTTTTATTATTATACTTTAAGTTTTAGGGTTCATGTGCACAACGTGCAGATTTGTTACATATGTATACATGTGCCATGTTGGTGTGCTGCACCCATTAACTCGTCATTTAACATTAGGTATATCTCCTAAAGCTATCCCTCCCGCCTCCCCCACCCCACAACAGGCCCCAGTGTGTGATGTTCCCCTTCCTGTGTCCATGTGTTCTCATTGTTCAATTCCCACCTATGAGTGAGAACACGTGGTGTTTGGTTTTTTGTCCTTGCGATAGTTTGCTGAGAATGATGGTTTCCAGCTTCATCCATGTCCCTACAAAGGACATGAACTCAGCCTTTTATATGGCTGCATAGTATTCCATGGTGTATATGTCCCACATTTTCTTAATCCAGTCTATCATTGATGGACATTTGGCTTGGTTCCAAGTCTTTGCTATTGTGAATAGTGCCACAATAAACATACGTGTGCATGTGTCTTTATAGCAGCATGATTTATAATCCTTTGGGTATATACCCAGTAATGGGATGGCTGGGTCGAATGGTATTTCTGGTTCTAGATCGTTGAGGAATCGCCACACTGACTTCCACAATGGTTGAACTAGTTTACAGTCCCACCAACATGTAAAAGTGTTCCTATTTCTCCACATCCTCTCCAGCACCTGTTGTTTCCTAACTTTTTAATGATTGCAATTCTAACTGGTGTGAGATGGTATCTCATTGCGGTTTTGATTTGCATTTCTCTGCTGGCCAGTGATGATGAGCATTTTTTCATGTGTCTTTTGGCTGCATAAATGTCTTCTTTTGAGAAGTGTCTGTTCATATCCTTTGCCCACTTTTTGATGGGGTTGTTTGTTTTTTTCTTGTAAATGTGTTGGAGTTCGTTGTAGATTCTGGATATTAGCCCTTTGTCAGATGAGTAGATTGCAAACATTGTCTCCCATTCTGTAGGTTGCCTGTTCACTCTGATGGTAGTTTCTTTTGCTGTGCAGAAGCTCTTGAGTTTAATTAGATCCCATTTGTCAATTTTGGCTTTTGTTGCCATTGCTTTTGGTGTTTTAGACATGAAGTCCTTGCCCATGCCTATGTCCTGAATGGTATTGCCTAGGTTTTCTTCTGGGTTTTTATGGTTTTAGGTCTAACATTTAAGTCTTTAATCCATCTTGAAATAGTAGATTTTAAGTATTCTCAACACAAAATAAAACGGTAAGTATATGAGGTAATGCATATGTTAATTAGCTCTATTTAGCCATTCCACAGTGTATTCATATTTCAAAATGCCACAATGTACATCATAAATATATACATTTTTAATTGTCAATTTAAAAAAATTAATTTTTTAAAATTAGGGGAATAAAAATTTTTTACATTTCTTATCAAGGTAATAGAAGAAAAATTGAAATAGATTAAATCCCCATTACAAAATATTCACATTTCACATGATCAAATTTACATAGCATGCAAACTCCTAGAGTTATAGAGCAAAAGCATGTTTTTCTTCATAGTGGAGCAAAATTCTTTATTTGAAAATCAACTCTTGATGTACTATTAGACCCTAGCATAGAGTGACTAAGGAGCACTAAATAACCTGAAGCTTATCATGAGCTGGTGTTATCACAGCTACCAAATCACAAGAGTGAGTGGACATAGCCAAACAACAATAACAACAACCACCAAAAAAAGAAACAGAATATGGTGAAAGTTATTTACTTATAATTGGGCTTAATCAGGTCCAGAAGGCAAGTCTAGTTCACCTACCCCTGTGGCACTAATGCCTCTCAGTTCATAACCTATGGCCTTATGGTTGTTTCCTATGACCAGCTGACTTAAAATAAAAGGACGTGAGCCTGGTGTATCGATGCAAAACATTGGTTGAAGTCAGAAATGGATTGCTGCCTTTAAGGGTAGTCCAGGAGGAGAATAATGAAGGAAATTTTTTTCCAGAAGGCAGAACTGCAAGCAGTACACTTGATTATAGACAC
Source organism: Pongo pygmaeus (assembly GCF_028885625.2). Lineage (NCBI taxonomy): Eukaryota > Metazoa > Chordata > Mammalia > Primates > Hominidae > Pongo > Pongo pygmaeus. Next base: position 44,863,900 of record NC_072388.2, on the reverse strand, counting down.
ATGGAAGAATTGTTGGCCTGCAGTATGGGTATATATTGATTCTTGGGTAATGAGGACAAGCTTGGCTAGTGGGCTAACCATCTGAAAGCACTAACACTCAAGAATCGGGGATAAGATGTCTGGAGAAGAAGCACGAATGTGTGTATCTTTATATCTCACATAATACCAACCAGAGAAAATATGCATTAGAAAAGATGGAAAAAATGGCCTGTCTTGAGGATGTGAGACAGACATACACTCATCAGCCACTCCAGCAATTGCATCATGGGCCCCTGCTTTTGCAAAAACAGTGGTTATTGATGACCTAATAGCATAAGTTTCCTCCAGGTTGATTTAGCTGTTGATACTACTGAATAAGCCACTTGCCAGAGTGAAGAATTATTTTGACTTCCTTACATGACACCATTCTTCATGAAGGTCATCCAGCTACGTGGTGACAAGTCAATTAAATTAAACTCTTTCAACCTTAAAAGATTCAGTGAAATTTCCTTAAAGAATTGATAAACACTCCAAATATGATTCTGCAGATCATCCAACAATACAAATAAAAAGCCAAAATGCCATCTTAAAAAAAAAAAAAAAAGAAGAAGAAAGAAAATTCTAAAATGAGTGACGGGAAAGGGAAATGGTAAATCATAATTATGGCCCAAGGTGTAGTTGTAGCTTTGTTTTCTAATCCTCATTAGTCCTTTTAATAATATTGCAAATAGCTTTAACCCTGAATGATTAAGCTTGCAACAAATTTACAAGAAATAAATGAACAACACTATTAAAAAGTGTGCAAATGACATGAACAGACACTTTTTAAAATTAGACATACATGTGACCAATAAGCATATGAAAAAAAGCTCAACACCACTGATCATTAGAGAAATGCAAATCAAAACAATGAGATGCCATCTCACACCAGTCAGAATGGCTATAATTAAGAAGTCAAAAAAATAACAGGTGCTGGCAAGGTTGAAGAGAAAAAGTAACAATTATACACTGTTGGTGGGAGTATATGTTAGTTCATCCACTGTGGAAAACAGTGTGGCAATTCCTCAAAGGCCTAAAAACAGAACTGCCCTTAGACCCAGCAATCCCATTACAAAGTATATACACAAAGGAATATAAATTGTTCTATCATAAAGACACATACCTGTGTATGTTCATTGCAACACTATTCACAATGGTGAATAGACATGAAATCAACCTAAATGTCTATCAATAGTAGGCTGGATAAAGAAAATGTGGTATCTACACATCATGAAATATTATGCAGCCATTAAAAAAATCATGATGGAGCTGGAGGCCATTTTCCCTAGCAAACTAAGACAGAAACAGAAAACCAAATACTATATGTTCTCACTTATAAGAGGGAGCTAAATAGTGAGAACACGTGGACACATAGAGGTGAACAACAGGCACTGGGGCTTATCGAGGGTAAAGGGTGGGAGGAAAGAGAGGATAAGAAAAAATAACTAATGGGTACTAGGTTTAATATGCGGTTGATGAAATAATCTGTACCACTCCCCATAACGCAAGTTTACCTATATAACAAACCTGTACATGTAGCCCTGAACATAAGTTAAGGTGAGCGCCACCTATTCCTATTTCATAACTCTAGATCTGGGTATCATAGGAGTATGAGAAAGAATCCCAGTGGCCCATGGGGTGAATTGTATCACATGCAACACATGTAACTCTCCTGATTTATTTGATTGTACATGGTTCCTGATCCCCAGGCAATTGTTCAATGGAGTGCTCCAACTGCTATTACTTTTATAATATGGTTTGTCTTTGTCTCCACCCAAATCTTGTCTTTAATTGTAGCTCTCCAAATTCCCACATGTTGTGGGAGAGACCTGGTGGAATATAATTGAATCATAGGTGTGGGTGTTTCCCATGCTATTTTTGTGATAGTGAATAAGTCTCACGAGATCTGATGGTTTTAAAACAGGAAGTTTCCCTGCACAAGCTCTCTTCTCTCGTCTGCTGCCATGAGAGACACGCTTTCACCTTCTGCCATGATTGTGAGGCCTCCCCAGCCACATGGAACTGTGAGACCACTAAACCTCTTTCTTTTGTAAATTTCCAAGTCTCGGGTATGTCTTTATCAGCAGCATGAAAATGGACTAATATATTTGACTTCACCTGTTAAGATTCATGGATAATTCAGGGTTTCCCACAGTGAGGGCTAGGCTCTGATAGAGGATTGATTGCCCCAGTTAAGCAAAAGCTCCAGCAACTATGGCACCAAAGCTTGGTCTTTGGCTATTCCCACAAACCTCACACTCAAATGGTATGCGATGTTGATGGTTATGACTGAGGATTTTTCAGCAGCTGTCCAGTAGGCTGAGGCAATACCATCTGGAAGGATGAGGAAATAAATGCCCTTTGGGCATATTTTGATTAATGAGAGACAACCCATGGGAAGGATCTACAGGATTAATTCCTCTGTTTTGCTCTCCGAAGGGGATTATTTTGAGGTACCATAGCTCCATTTGACTTACCCAGAGACCTCTGCATGATTTAGAGAGCAGGTGTGTTTATACAACTGTAACCATCTTGGGAATACACCAACATTTATTTGCTTTTCTTTTTCCTCATTTCTTTTTTCTTTCACTATTGGTTCCCTGAGTTTGCACTTCTCAGTTTGGCATTACTACATAGTTTCTGCTTTTGAGAACCCAGACTAACACATTGGCATAAAATAAAATTTCTTTGTTATACACTTTAAAAAATTATATAGGTTTTTAAAGCAAAAATGGATTGACTACTCTACCTTAGCTTTAGAATGATAGATGATTCTAGTTAGGTATTTCTACAGAAAAAAAAAAAACCTCCAAAACTGAATGACTTAAAGAAAGAATGATTATCTCTCATGGGTCTGCGAGTTGATTGAGTTCAGTTGGATGATTTTAACTTGGGTTTCTTGTATGATCATAGTCGATATCAGCTGGAGATGTAGTCATCTGAAAGCTTGACTGTGATGGATTTACAAGATGCCATAGACAGAATGTCTATACATGGCCCCCAGTAGCTTTGGCTTCTCATAATATGGTGATTAGGTATACAGAGGAAACATCCTAATAGTGAGAGTTCCATGAGGCAAAAAGCAGAGGCTTCCACAGTGGTTAAGGGGTTTGCTGTAAACTGACACATTGTCTCTCTGTCCTATCCTGTTGGTCAAAGATGTAACAAGTTCTAACCAGATTCATGAGAGTAGAGATATAAACTCTGCCTCTTGATGGGGGAATAACATGTACACATGGCTTTATAGAGAGCTTGTGGGATAAGAGATGTTGTGGCCAATGCTGGAAAATGCATTCTGTTACAGTGACATTATCACTTACTAACATAGATAAGGACAAAAGACAAGAAAGGGTGTAAAGCAATACTTGAGTAGTTTCTCCTACTGTTGGCACAACAGGAGCAGGCATTTTCTTTCCTTTAAAGATCTACTTATTCAGAGAAAAAATTTACTTTTTGTCTTATTGAATGTACACTTTTTCCTAATCTTGCAATTCTCAACTGCATTTTATGGCATTTCCTGTACTATCTAAAGTGTTACCATTTTATTTTTAACCTTATCATGTGATAATGCAGGTTTTGCTTAACTAAGTCCATTGATGAGTTATTCACCCCTAATAAAGACGAGTTTGAATGAGTATATTGAAAGATCAGGACAAAGACTGCAATCACAATGCATTTTTAATTTTTCTCTTGATGAATTGTTTAAATCCTTGATTTGGGCTAGCTGTTTATCCCTGAATGAAAATTTTACACAGTACTCAGCTCTTATATTTTACAAAATAAAAAGTCCTCTAATCACTTTAGTTTCTGGTACAGTCAGTCCCTTATAAGAATTTAAGGTGTCTAGCCCATTGTGAAAACCACAATTTCCAAATTTAATTCACAATTGTTCTCCTTTAGTTTATACCTGTGAAAGCCAAAATTTAGAAAATCATCATAGTGATTTCTTTATTTTCTCTCCTGGCTTCTCTTTCCCTCTTTCCTCAGATTGCTGGAACCTGAGTTTCTGATCCTTCTGGCTTGAGCCAAAGATAGGGGGCAGGAATAATATTACTTGACTTGTACTGTTATGAGCTAGCCTCAGGTATCACAAAGCTGAGAAAACTGCCATAGAGAAATTTTTTGGGTTATGTATAAGATTCTCTTTGCCAGGGATTTCTTATAGGCAGGATCATTGTTGTATGTAATGTGACTTGTTGCGGGAAATCAGGGACCCCGAACAGAGGGACCAGCTGGAGCCGTGGCAGAGCAACATAAATTGTGAAGATTTCATGGATATTTATCAGTTCCCAAAATTAATACTTTTGTAATTTCTTACGCCTGTCTTTACTGCAATCTCTGAACATAAATTGTGAAGATTTCATGGACATTTATCGGTTCCCAAATAATACTCTTATAATTTCTTATGCCTGTTTTTACTTTAATCTCTTAATCCTGTTATCTTCGTAAGCTGAGAATGTACGTCACCTCAGGACCACTACTGTACATATTGATTGTAAAACATGTGTGTTTGAACAATATGAAATCAGTGCATCTTGAAAAAGAACAGAATAACAGCAATTTTAGGGAACAAGGGAAGACAAAGATCTGACTGCCTGTGGGGTCGGGCAGAATAGAGCCGTATTTTTCTTCTTGCAGAGAGCATAAAAGTGGACGTGGAAGTAGGAGAGATATTGCTGAATTCTTTTCCCAGCAAAGAATATTAATAATTAATACCCCAGGGAAGGAATGCATTCCTGGGGGGAGGTCTAATTAACAGCCTCTCTGGGAGTGTCTGTCTTATGCGGTTGAGATAAGGACTGAAATACGCCCTGGTCTCCTACAGTACCCTCAGGCTCACTAGGTGGGGAAAACCCCACCCGGGTCAAATTGAGGTCAGACCGGTTCTCTGCTCTTGAACCCTGTTTTCTGTTGTTTAAGATGTTTATCAAGACAATACGTGAATACAGACCCTCATCAGGAGTTTTTGACTTTGCCCTTTGCCTTGTGATCTTTGCTTTGCTCTTTGCCTTGTGAACTTTTTGCCCTTTGAAGCATGTGATCTTTGTGACCTACTCCCTGTTCTTGCACCCCCTCCCCTTTCGAAGTCCTTAATAAAAACCTGCTGGTTTTGCGGCTCAGGGTACATCACGGACCTACTGATATGTGATGTCACCCCCGGCGGCCCAGCTGTAAAATTCCTCAATTTGTACTCTTTTTATTTCTCAGACTGGCCAACACTTAGGGAAAATAGAAAGAACCTATGTTGAAATATTGAGGGGGTTCCCCCAATAGAGACTCCTCTGTTTGGTTATTTACAGTACTACTTTCAGCCCATGGTCAATCAGAGATGTTTTTCTAGCCTCTTCTGCTGAAGTTTCCTCATGCTTCCATGTTGTTCAGGACTTGAGAATATAGAAGTCAAGTTCCACTGTGGCCTACACAGTTTCATAGTAAATAGCACCTTATGGCCCACTATCAGTGTTACTATAGATACTTCCTAATGATAGTCTTTTATTTTGTCACCATGGATTATAGAAGCCAGCCTCTTGTCAGATTCTTGTAACCACTGTCCATGGTGTCTCCCAAACTCCCAGTTTTTTTTTTTCAATTTGGCATAAAATTAATAATAGGAGTTGAGACTAATATTCTGACTCCTCCAGATTAATTATGTGTCTGCTGCACAACTTCTCAACCTAAATTATAACTAGGTAGTCAACTATGATTCACGAAACCCTCTCTTAGTTACCTCCTTTGCAAGTGCTGTTGCAAGTGCTGCTTAGGATTCAGCACTTTCCTTTGCTTTGGAAAGTGAAAATTCTTGTTATCTATGGTCTTTTTGTAAAAGAGATACAAGACTTACTTCTTAGCCTTTGCTCCTAATTCTAAACTGAGGGGAGAATGTCCCAAATATTAATATCTTGTAAATGGAAAGATAGGGAGAAGAGAGACAGAAAAAAAAATCAACATTTAAATGAAACGTCTCAAATTCTGTCCTCTAAGTCCATCTTCACCAAAAAGAACCACCTGATGATGCTTACTGTGGTATACCTCACTATCTTTGATTAGAGGAAGTGAATGTTAAATAGTAGATACATATATTCCAGTTACAACAAACATATTATAAAGTACATGTTGTCATTATGGTTTATCTATCAGTTGTGTATAATTTGGTTGCCTTATTGTTTAGCCTTCCTATTTGATATGCACTAAATGAATTCTTCCTTAAAAAAACACCTTTAAGTATCTCTGTTTTGTAAATGTTAATGTTCATATACTTGTCAGCAGAGGCATCTTCTTTTTTTTTTTTAATGGAGTCTCACCCTGTCATGTGCAGGCTGGAGTGCAATGACGCGATCTCGGCTCACTGCAACCTCTGCCTCCTGGGTTCAAGCAATTCTCCTACCTCAGCCTCCCAAGTAGCTGGGGTTACAGGCACCCAGCACCACGCCTGGCTAATTTTCTGTATTTTTAGTAGAGACAGGGTTTCACCATGTTGGTCAGGTTGGTCTCGAACTCCTGACCTCAGATAATCCACCTGCAACGGCCTCCCAAAGTGCTGGGATTACAGGCATGAGCCACCATGCCCAGTGACAGGCATCTTCTATTACATAATTAAATTATATAACTTTTCTATAACATCAAGTAATTTTTTTTTTGAGACAGAGTCTCACATTGTCACCCATGCTGGAGTGCAGTGGCACGATCTTGGCTCACTGCAACCTCTGCCTCCTGAATTCAAGCGATTCTCCTGCCTCAGCCTCCCAAGTAGCTGGGATCACAGGAGCTCGCCACCTCACCCAGCTATTTTTTTTTTTTTTGGTATTTTTTTAGTAGAGATGGGGTTTCACTATGTTGGCCAGGCTGGTCTCAAACTCCTAACCTTGTGATCCACCCACCTCAGCCTCCCAAAGTGCAGGGATTACAGGTGGGAGCCACTGCGCCCAGCCAATATCCGATAAATTTTTAAATATAATGTGTATGGTAACATCTAAGATGGATTAAACTCAAAAACCACTTAACTTATTCTTCAAAAGACATTTGCTAATATGAGTAAATTTTACTTATTTATGCATATTTAGAATAGGTAATTTGAGATTTTTTAAAATTATTATTTCTTTTTCAAATAGGACCGTTGTATTGCTATGTTGCCAAAGCTGGTCTCAAATTCTTGGGCTCAAGCACTCCTCTTGCCTTGGCCCCGCAAAGTGTTGGGATTACAGTTGTGAGCCACCACACCCAGCCACTAATTTGAGGTTTTATCCCTTACTATCACAGTAAGTGATAAAACAGCGCCTAGCTGCAACTCAGAGTAGAATGTTGACTAAACTGGAAATAAACATTTGTTCTCTCTGCATTTTACCCTTTCCTGTAATATATTTTTATAACAGTAGGTTAGTAAAATAAGGTATACCAATTTCTCATTGATTAAATAAGTAACTTTTGAGTTTCAGAAATGTTTTATTATTGAATAAACAAATTGCCATATAATTGACTATAAGTCAATTCCTATAAGCCTTGGTAGACTTAATTGATAGAAATAGCTGTTCTTTATTTCAACTGATAAAAGAGTGTATTCTTACATGTTTTTATTTATAGTAAACTGATGAAAATAGGTTTTATCCTCCAGTTCATTCCTTTTTATGTAGTTTATAAACTCTAATAATCTGTTTAACTACTCCCATGTAGATGTGACTTCAGAATGTCTGAAAACTTTATGCTACTGCTCTTCTTACCCATATCTTCTAGGGATCATATCCAAATTTTATTTTTATTTTTAGCCTAAAGTTATTTAACTATCCAGATCCCCTTTACTCTCTATAAATAAAAAAAGTTTCAAGAATTTACCATAAATGACCTTCATTGCAAGAAAAACAAATAAAATCTTATTGCATTACTATCATAAATAGCCTTTCCTTCTTTTTATATTGTATGCAAAACTTTAAAATTTATTAGTGAGAATAATCTCATAGAATCACAAATAACACATTGGAGTGGTAAGGTGGTGATGGGAATCTGGCTGTAAAATAGGAAAACCTAGATTGAAATCCCACCCCTGACTACATACCTCTAGGAAAGATACAGAATCCTTTGAGTCTCAACATCTCTAAAAGACAAAAAAAAAAAAAAAAAAAAAAAAAAAAAAAGGCAGGTGCTGTTCAGAAGCTCTTTAGTTTAATTAGATCCCATTTGTCAATTTTGGCTTTTGTTGCCATTGCTTTTGGTGTTTTAGACATGAAGACTTTGCCCATGCCTACATCCTGAATGGTGTTGCTCAGGTTTTCTTCTAGGATTTTTATGGTCCTAGGTCTTATGTTTAAGTCTTTGATCCACCTTGAATTGATTTTTGTATAAGGTGTAAGAAAGGGGTCCAGTTTTAGTTTTCTGCATATGGCTAGCCAGTTTTACCAACAACACTTATTAAATAGGGAATCTTTTCCCTATTGCTTGTTTGTTTCAGGTTTGTCAAAGATCAGATGGTTGTAGATGTGTGGTGTTATTTCTGAGGCCTCTATTCTGTTCCATTGGTCTATATATCTGTTTTGGTAACAGTACCCTGCTGTTTTGGTTACTGTAGCTTTGTAGTATAGTTTGAAGTCAGGTGGCATGATGCCTCCAGCTTTGTTCTTCTTGCCCAGCAAAAGAAACTATCAGCAGAGTGAACAGGCCACCTGTGGAATGAGAGAAAATTTTTGCAATCTATCCATCTGAAAAAGGGCTGACATCTAGAATCTACAAAGAACTTAAACAAATTTACAAGAAAAAAACAAATAGCCCCATCAAAAAGTGGGCTAAGGATATGAACAGACACTTCTAAAAAGAAGACATTTATGCAGCCAACAAACTTATGAAAAAATGCTCATCATCACTGGTCATTAAAGAAATGCAAATCAAAACCACAGTGAGATACCATCTCATGCCAGTTAGAATGGCCATCATTAAAAAGTCAGGAAACAGATGCTGGAGAGGATATAGAGAAATAGGAACGCTTTTACACCATTGGTGGGAGTGTAAATTAGTTCAGCCATTGTGGAAGACAGTGTGACAATTCCTCAAGGATCTAGAACCAGAAGTACTATTTGACCCAACAATCCCATTACTCGGTATATACCCAAAGGATTATAAATAATTCTACTTTAAAGACACATGCACACCTATGTTTATTGTGGCACTATTCACAATAGCAAAGACTTGGAACCAACCCAAATGCCCATCAATAATAGAGTGGATAAAGAAAATGTGGCATATATACACCATGGAAAACCATGCAGCCATAAAAAAGGATGAGTTCATGTCCTTTGCAGGGACATGGATGAACCTGGAAACCATCATTCTTAGCGAACTATCACAAGAACAGAAAACTAAACACCGCATGTTCTCAATCATAAGTGAGAGTTGAACAATGAGAACAGATAAACACAGGGAGGGGAAAATCACACACTGGGGCCTGTTGGGGGTGGGGGGGTGGGGGAGCAATAAGATTAGGAGAAATACCTAATGTAGATGATGGATTGATGGGTGCAGCAAACCGCCGTGGCACGTGTGTACCTATGTAACAGACCTGCACATTACGCACATGTACCTCAGAACTTAAAGTATAAAAAAAGGGGCTGTTATAAAGACTATTTAATATTGAATAATACATAGCACTTAATATGTGCTCAGAAATTATGCGTTTTGTTTTTTATAATACTTCAAATATTGGCTGTTTTTATAAATAGGAATACTGTTGAATTTCTTTTATTACTAATTTCAGAGCTAATTGATCATAGATTTGTTTTCAGGGTTATTCAGACAAGTAAGTAATATATATTCAAAGACATCTGAACCTCCCTGAATTTGAGGTTTAAAAGACACTTTCATTACACAGTAGTAAATGGTCTACAAATCCTGTAAAGTTCCAGTTCAGTTTCATTTTAAAGTTTGTTTTTCTGTGAAATACCTCAAGAATTATCTGATAGTAAAATGTTGCTCTTTCCTATGTTGAAACATTTAGAACCTGTAAAGATGAATGTAGCCGGGGAATAAGAAATAAAATGCCTCATAAAAGACTATAGAAATGCTAAAGGTTTTATAGGGAAAAAATGAGGTGAAAAATTGGGAAGCAATTTAGAGTTACAATGAATGTATTCATACATTTAAGCATTAAAGCCAAATTAAAGAGATTAAAGAGATTTTCACAAAACATTCTGAAGAAACAGAAAAGGTGACTTGCGGGTATAATTTAATTATAAGCCTGTCCTCTGAAATCATACTGATTTATCATTTCTTAACTCTGGCTCATGGATTGAAAAAGACAAATAGCATAGTGCTTTCCTTCTGGAACTCTTCAACGTTACTGAATTATTCTTACACATAAGAAATAATGAAGAATTATCTAAATCTGGGGATCATTTCCCAACTCATGAGCCAATGATAAAAAAGTTATTTAAACATATTAATAAATACTTTTTCTCATCAATAATATTTTCTCAACAGGCATGAAATAGGATAACACATTGTTGGACTATTAGGTTCCTAATTTGTTTTGATTGGGTTCCTAATTTTTCAGAAAAACCATTTTTTAGAGAACCTAAGTTTTTTCATTTAAACTACCAGAATAAACACTGCCTAATCAAACTTTTTAAAAAGTAGTTATTATTTTTCAAAGTAATAAAATTTTAGTTGGATTTTTTCACATGGAGTCTCATTTATTCTTACAAATATTAAAGAAGGAAAAAAAATACAAGATGTCAACCAAATGGTGACCTTACAATCTTTGTTACCGATGCATTTTAAAAATTGTGAGTAGTGTATATACAAGTGTGTATAAACTAGAGAGACATACGTTAGTGACATGGAGTTCGTTGATTATATTTTTGTAGTCTACTGCCTTAGTAGTCCTGTGTTTACTTAGATATGTCTATAGTTAAGAATCCATGAAGCCGTCAGCAGGTAAACCTGGAGTTCTATGGAACAATCACTAACCCATGATGAAATTTCTACAGTATAAAGAAAATTAATTACTACTTTACAGATATTTATGTAGTATTTATAATATATAATACATTTGTTGCACAGAATACAAAGAATATTTTTAAGGTTTATGTCTTTAGAAATTGAACACCAAGTTGAAAAGATAATATACACATATATGAAGAATTTAGTGAAAGGAAAGACCAAGGTGGAGGAAAATAATAAGAAAAAAATATATATTTTAAGACACAAGACTTGAGTTAGTCAACTCTCTAATTCCAATCCACTGTCTTTCTCACATGAATCACCCCACATTTTTGTACCTTGAGTGGTACCAACAATGAAACCTAATTGAAAAACTGGCCTCCCACGCTCCCTCAAATAAGCCTCTGTCCTGCTTGAAAAAGTGAAATCACTTTATAAGAGCATTCATAGCCAAGAAAGAGACAGATAGAATAGTCCATAGGATTTAGCAACAGGTAGAAGAAAATTACATAGATAGGATAGGTGATAGAGATAGATAGATAGATAGATAGATAGATAGATAGATAGATAGATAGATGATAGATAGATAGGTGATAGACAGATGATAGAAGATATAGACTAAGAACACAAACTAGTTGAGGTATTTTGAAGTATGATGTAACTGTCTGACAATAATAAAACATTATCTTGCCTGAGACAATTTTAAGACAAATAAGTATTTGTAGTGCCTCTTATTAAGGTAAATAGAAATCAGAACATTATTATGTATATTGAAAGTGATCTCCTTTTTAAACAACCAAACTTATATGAATTAAACAGCAATTAATTTCAAAAACACTGATGAAAGACAGAGTTTGAGCAAGATTTAAGAACCCAGAATGCCCTGGACAGAACAGAGCCTAAGCATATTTACTGATTTGTGAATTTTAACCCAATTTATAAGATAATTTATGCTTCTAGGTATCTTTTCACACAATCTTTGCCTTAAATGGTAAGACAAGCTGGAGCTTTCTTCTCTGAGAGCCAGTGACAAATTCTCAAAAAATATGAATACTCTTACTCTGTCTTTAGTATAATTTAAAAATAATCATTACTTCTGGGATCTCTGTTTTAACAACTACCACCATTTTCTTCATTACAAGAGCTCGAAAGCTTGTAACCTTTCCTATTCCTGTTTCTTCAGGTATCGAGCCCTAATTATACAAATAATAAGATGTTAGAAACATAATGTGTTCTGTTTAAAGCTGGGAAGTACTTTCATGTTTCAAAGTGAGATGCCAGATCATCTTTGTAAAACTATACATAAATCTAAAATATTTGGCAATCCTTGGTCCAATAACTACCTCAAAAATATGAGAAAGACTGAATGGCACTAACCCAAACAGGGAAATAATTTGTTTGAAAAAAAAGATGGTAAGTTTCTGTGGCACAGTTTTGTTCCTCCCTATCACACTTCTATCCTCACATGGTAGAGAAGAGGGGATTCAAAGTGTTCATAAAATATGAATCATGACCTCCGGCAGTATGTGGATACAAAGATCACAGCAGGAGTCAAATGGAAAATTATAGCTGGCTAACTTTCTGACAATAGAGAAGAATGAAACGGCAATACTAGGAACATCCTGCCAGATGTTCCTATCAGAGCTTGTTGAGGACAAGATTTTATCAGGAAGGGAGAAAGCATTGGTTTGGAGGGTGGAGGGATTGTAAAGAGACTTTTTTTCCCAAGACACGTATCTGTAGGAGCCATGAGACTCTGACATAGTACATACATGTGGAAAGAATTATAAACAACAGAAAGGCAAGCAAAGGAGGCATTTGGGAATTAAGGGCACTGAAAGCAAAGGAGCTTAAAGCAAAGCTGTAAGCAAAGGAGACATTTGGGAATTAAGGGCACTGAAAGTAAAGAAATCCAAAGTGATAAGGTGTCTCTCAGAAGCCCACAAAAGCCCTCTACAAGATAAAGGATCAGCTATCAATAAGAGGCTCCCTAACTGCTTCTGCCAAGCACAGAGAGCACTGATGCCAGAAGACAGTGACATTCAAGTACCACCTTGCCTTGTGTCTCCTCTCTGCTAGCTCAAACATGAAAAGTTCAGAAAACAAAGTCAGACTGTTAGTGCAGAGGAGCAGAAGAGAAAAGTGGGAAAATTGAAAGGGAAACCATTGGTTTTCCGCTATCACATTGTAGGCTTTCAGGCTTGTAGCATGCTTGAGCTAGGAGAGGGAGAAATTTAATCTACCTTCTGTGAAATTTAAGATACTGGTTATTACCCAGAAGCAATCATTTTAAATTATTCAAATGTCATGTTTATAGCATCTAGAAATTTAGACTATTCACTACCTAAGAGCAATAGAAAGGGTAGTGCTTATCTGTCAGAGATCTCCTCTAAGGGCAGTAAAGTAAGTAGACCCATACAGGGAAATGAGAAAGCCAAGTTACTTTCTGTTTACATGCTGTAGAGCTCTGTTTTGTTTTTGTTTTTATTTTCCCCAAAATGAATATTTTTAACTAAGTAAGAATTCTAATCTGAGACCCTTGGCAAAGACCTGAAGAACCACATTACTTGATAACTCTCTAAAATGCTGATTATCTTTTGGATCTTTTGGATATTTCTAACTGAACTAAAAAATGAAATGAAGATTGTTCTTGTAGGTTTCTCCCATATCAACTCTTCTCTAATTCAAGGGCAATTCCCACGGGTCATGGGAGGAACTCAGCGGGAGGTGATTGAATTATAGGGGTGGGTCTTTCCTGTGCTGTTTCCGTGATAGTGAATGAGTCTCATGAGATCCGATGGTTTTGAAAGGGGGAGTTTCCCTGCACAAGCTCTTTTCTCTTTTCTGCCACCATGTGAGAAGTGCCTTTTATTTTCTGCCATGACTGTGAGGCCTCCCCAGCCACCAGGCACTGTGAGAGCATTAAACCTCTTCCTTTTGTAAATTGCCCAGTCTCGGGTATGTCTTTATCAGCAGTTCGAAAATAGACTAATACAACGTAGTTGGAACCAAATTACTTAGGAAATTTTCAAAGGAGGTGCTCAACATAATCATCAGGGAAATAAAAAATCAAATCTACAATGAGATATCACCTCACACCTATTAGAATGGCTATTATCCATAAACAAAAGATAAGTGTTAGTGAGGGTGTAGAGAAAGGGGAACCCTTGCACACTGTTGGTGGGAATGTAAACCGGCACTGTCACTGTGGAAAACAGTATGAAGTTTCCTCAAAGCATTAAAAATAAAACTACCATATGGTCCAGCAATCCCCTATCTGGCTATATAACCAAAGTAATTGAAATCAGGGTCTTGAAGAGATATTTGCACCTCCGTGTTCATTGCAGCACTATTCACAATAGCCATGTCCATCAACAGATGAGTGAATGAAGAAAATGTGGTATATACCTACAATGGAATATTATTCAACCTTTAAAAAGAAAGAAACCCTGCCACTTGCAACAACATAGATGAATCTAGTGGACATTATGCTAAGTGTGCTAAGTGAAATAAGCTAGACACATAAGGACAAGTACTACATGAAACCATTTATATGAAGAATCTAAAGTAGTAAAAATCACAGAAGAAGAAAGTGAAATGGTGGTTTCCAGGGGCTGGAAGGAAGGGAAAATGGAGAAGTGTCAGTCAAAGTGTACGAAGTTTCAGTTATGCAGGATAAATAAGTCCTAGAGGTCTACTATACAGCACAGTGCTGTAATAGTGTAATAGTTAATAATTCTGTATCCTACACTTAAAAATTTGCTAAGAAAGTAGATCTTATGTTTTGTTCTCATCACAAATAATAACGTTAAATAAATACAGCAGGAGGAACATTTTGAATGTGATGGCTATGTTTATGGTACTGATTGTGGTGATGGTTTCATGAATTTATACTTAACTCCAAACTCATTTAGTTGTATAAATCAAATATATACAGCTTTTTTTGTCAATCACATCTCAGTAAAGTGGATTTAAAACATAAAATAAAATAAGCAAGTTATGACTCCAATGTATGACCTCCCAAAAGCTTCCTGAAGGCTTTACTCATCTCCTTTTGACACCTTTAAGCCATTCTCAATGTATTATCATACTCTTTTTGTAGAAGTCCAATTTAATAATATACTTCTTAATAATGCAGATTTTACCAAAGATTTTATTTGGAAACTAGAAAGAAACTTTACATTGTGCATCACATTGCAATTCCCTAAAAATTTCCTAATAATTCTTATTAGGTACCTCAATTCTTCCTCTCAGGTCCCTCTCTCAATAAAAGCCATATTTCGCTAACATTGGGAACTATTTATCTCTGGTATTTAACTTTTCTTCATCCACTACTAAAAAACAAAATCCTGTGATTAGCAGACCAGCTCTTCTTAGAGAATACTTTATATATTCTAACTCAATGTATTGGTTATTACAAATTATCCCCCAAATTAGTGGCTTCAAACATATTTACAGTTTCTGTAGATTAGGAACTGAGTGTAGCTTATCTGGGTCATCTGCTTCAAGGTCTGTCAAGGCTGCAGTCAAAGTTTCAGTCAGGACTGAAGTCATCTAAAGACTCCAAGATTCTATTTCCATGTTTAATTATTTGGTGGTTGACAATATTTAATTCCTCACTGGTTATAGGCTATAGGCTGCTCACAGCTCTTTGCCATGTTGGCCTCTTCATAGGGCAATTCAGACACAGCAGCTTGCTTCATCAGAATGCAATATTGGGAAAAGACAGACGGGATGCAAGAGGGAAGTCACAGTCTTTTTATAACCTAATCTCAAAAATGGTATCCCATCACTTTTGAATATTCTATTTGTTAGAAGAAATTTACTAGGTTGAGTCCACATTCACATGGAGGGGAATACACAAGGACCTCAACCCTAGGAGGCAGTAATTACTGAGGATCATTTCAGCAGGCAGCTTATCAAATGGAATCAAGCCTTTAGTGAGCTCTCATTTTCTATCCTAATAGACTTAATAATAGATTGACTCAGTAACAACTGATCTCTTCCTAAGGAGGGATTCTATTGCTAAGAAAATGATATTTATTCATAAATCACCAACAAACGAACATGCACCTAAAAATATACAAAAGAGCATATATACATAACATGAAAATAATATTTTTATAAATAGCTAAAATAACAACAAATAATTATCTTGCTTGGAAATGATTTTCCCTTTGCAATAGGATTCAAAACAGGATTGTTAATTTTAAGTGGAACATACTTCTGTACATATACAAAATATACAATTTATAAACACAGTCAAATATATTTCAATTATATAAGAATAAATATTCACATATATCACATATTTTGTCTCAAATTATATCAATAAATTATTTTTACTATAGCATATTAACAGTTTCATGAAGTCAAAATATGAAATGACAGTATGCGACATTTTTGAAATGGAAGTTACAAGAAAGATGATTATAAAACATCTCAGTTCACTAAAAGTTTTTCTAATATTTCTTACCCAGCACAACAGTAGTATGTTAATTCCAAAACATAAAAATAATTTATTCTCTACTTATGAAAATTCCTTGCAAGCCCTATTCCTGAGTCTGTCTTCTTAGAAAAGAGTAGAATGACTAGCTAACCTTAGAATGTTCCATTGCCCTCTACACTCCCAAATTTATGTCAACTAAGCAAAGAAGGAAATACTAGCCTTTGAAATAGAAGAGAAATAAACTGAAAATCTAAAGTAAAACATGAGTGGAATTTGGAGACTACCTAAATTCATCTAACGGTTTGTGACACTGAACACCTGGAATCATGTGTGAAAAGTACAGAAATTGTTCTGTTACACCTACCCCTATCAAGTTTAGATGTCTCTGGTTGTCTAGGAATATAGAGTTGAAATTAAGAAAAAAAATAAGATGTCATTGGAAATGAAAAATGGTTAAAAGAAACAAAAAAATCACCAATGCCAAAATATTGAAACTAGAAATTATTCCAATATTATGCCACAGCAATTGAGAATATCTTGCTAACACAATATGCAAAAAAATACAACTAAAATAAATGCAAATAAATAATAACACAAATAATATCAAAATTGAAAGACAACACTGAAATTATGTAAACGTACTTTTCCTAAAAGTAAGCATTTTGGTGGAAGTATAAGTGGAAGAGTTATTTAACAAGAAAAATATGCAAACAAGATATTGGGACTTCAACCTTCTTCATCCAACTTAGAAAAATAAAGTCCTATAGATATCTAAACTCCTTTTTAGAGAGCAGTTTAATTATTATATATTCTAATTGGGAAATAATTGGGAAAATAGGATTTTTCCTATAGAGAGAGTCCATTTTCCTATATAGATGGAAAGCATTCTAGGGCAAAAACAGACTTGGCCATTCATTCACTAATTATTCATTCGTTCATTTTGATGCAGCAACTTAGTAGAAATGCTATGATATTTAGCAGGAATAGCTCTAGTATATTAACACATTATCAGAAGAGAAATTTGAACAGCAAGAAAGGACACAGGAAAAGACACACAGAAAAATTGAGACTTATATTTGACTTCTCCATGTCTTGTACAGCTCATGTCCTTTTTTAAAAAATTTTATTTTAGGTTCAGTGGTACAGGTACAGGTTTGTTATACAGGTGAACTGCGTGTTATAGGGGTTTAGTGTACAGATTATTTCACCACCCAGGTAGTAAGTGTAGTACCCAACAGGTGTTTTTCTGATCCTTTTGTTCCTCCCACTCTCCACCCTCAAGTAGGCCCTGGAGTCTGTTCCCTTCCAGATTGTGTCCATGTGTTCTCATTGTTTAGCTCCCACTTTTAAGTGAGAATATGTGGCATTCGGTTTTCTATTCCCATGCTAGTCTTCTTAGGATAATGGCCTCCAGCTCCATTGCTGCCAAGGATATAATCTCATTCTTTTTATGGCTGCATATTATTCCATTGTGTATGTACCAAATATTCTTTATCCAGTCTACCATTGATGGACATTTAGTTAATTCTATGTCTTTATTATTGTGAACAGTGCTGTAATGAACATACACATGCATGCGTCTTTATGATAGAACAATTTATATTCCTTTGGTTATATATTCAACAATGTGATTGCTAAATTGAACGGTAATTCTGTTTTAAGTTCTTTGAGAAATCACTGCACTGCTTTCCACAATGGCTGAACTAACTTACATTCCCACCAGCAGTGTATAAGTGTTCCCTTTTCTCTGCAACCCTGCCAGCGTCTGTTATTTTTTGAATTTTTTTTTTTTTTTTTTTTTTAGATGTAGTCTCACTCTGTCACCTAGGCTGGAGTATAGTGGCACAATCTCTGCTCACTGCAACCTCTGCCTCCCAGGTTCAAGCCATTCTCCTGCCTCAGCTTCCCAAGTACCTGGGACTACAGGCATGTACCACCATGCAAAGCTAACTTTTTGTATTTTTAGTAGAGATGGGATTTCACCATGTTGGCCAGGCTGGTCTCGAACTCCTGACCTCAAGTGATCTGCCCACCTTGGCCTTCCAAGTGCTGGGATTACAGGCCTGAGCCACCATGCCTGGCCTATTTTTTGAATTTTTAACAATAGCCATTCTGATTGGTAGGAGATGGTAACTCGTTGTTCTGATGTGCATTTCTCTAATGATTAGTGATGTTGAGCATTTCTTCTTATGCCTATTGGTCACATGTATGTCTTTATTTGAAAAGTGTCTGTTTTCAAATAAACCCCACTTTTTAATGGGGTTGTTTTTTGCTGGTAAATTTAAGTTCCTTTGAATATTAGACCTTTGTTGGATGCACAGTTTGTAAATATTTTCTTCCATTCTGTAGGTTGTCTGTCTACAGTGCAGCTCATATACTGCCAGCAATTTTATTGGTTCTTTCTTCAAATTGTAACCAGAATTTGACCTCTTCTCTCTGTCTTAACTCCACCACTCTTATCCTAGTCTCTCTCTCACCTGGATTACTGAATTAGCCTCTTGCCTTCCTGCTTTTCTACCCTTGCCCCACTATAGTTACTCTTCATATAAGTCTACAAAGTGATCATGTCACTCTTCTGGTCAAAATCATAACATGTTTTTTTTTTTAAATTTATTTTGAGTAAAACAAAAGTTTTTACAATGCCTTGCATGTCCCTTCACAACCTAGTTTACTGCTGCAATTCTGACCTCATCTACTGCACTTCTCTGACCTATCCGGCCACCATGCTGTTCCTGCCATACCAGTGTTTTTCTTGTCCACCAAACATACCCTCCACCAGGCTCATACTCGTTTTAGGGCCTTTGCACTGGTTGTTTGATAATTCTGCCTAGAAAGCTCTTCTCCCAATTGTCTCCACCATTAGTTTTTTCACTTCTCTCAAATATTTGTTCAGACTTCATCTTATTTTGAATTCAACATATTCCCTTCACATACTTCCCATTTTTCTTGCCCCATTCTATTTTCTTCCAAAACATTTATAACCTTAACTACACACACACACACACACACAACTTATTCATTGCCTGCTTCCGCTAACTAGACTCTAAGTTTTGTGAGGGCATGATTTTGTTTTTCTACAGTGATGTATCCCAAGTGCCAAAAATAGTACCTTGCACAAAGCTGGTACTAATAATAAATTGCTGAATGATTGAGGAGAGAATGGATCTCCTAGGGAAAAGGCACCACAGATATGAGACTATATAGAAGAAAATAAGTGCAACAACTTAATTAAAACCCTTCCATGTATAATGTTTTTCTTAAACTTTACCTTTTATGAAAATTTCTGGGCTCCCCACACATGAAGAGATAGTACAAAATCTGAAGGGTACTTATTCAAAAGTAAGGGATATTTGCTCCATTGTTCCAAATTAGCCCTGGATCAACTTACAGCATTTCAACAGTCTCTAAGTAAAGGATTCTAAGTATATTTTGCAGACAGGGAGAACGGTAAGGAAAAAAAAATCCATCCCAAATATTTTTTTGGCAAATATGAGGATTGACCATAAATTATTCTGTCAGAAGCAATGCAGAAGTTATGCAAATATTCTGTTAGCATAAAAATTATGCACCTAGCCTAAAAAGTGCAAATGTAGAATAAAACTTAGAGATGATGAGTTCCTGAGAACAGGAAGATAAATAAGGAATTAACTAGGTGAATTCTGTGAGAAGCAATAAAGAAAAGTTTCAACAGTATAGCCAATATAGGTTTAACAAGAAAGTTAAGTCGGGAATGTGAAGAAGACAATTAAGAAATTCACTTATAATGTAAAGTAAATGGAACAATTGATGAAAGTGGAGCTATGGCGATATTAGAAAGGTATTAAAACAACTATGGAGGTAATACAAAGACTGACACACAGAGATCAAACAACAAAATGATTTGGATGTCAAGAGAAAAAAGTGAAACAAATAATAAAAATATATCATTTTGTATTTTTTAAATACAAAATGTATTTCTGTATTTAAAATAAATACAAAATATAATAAAATATGTTAAAATAAATACAAAATATAATAAAATATGTTTATTATTATTAAAATAACCCTAACAAATTTGAAATGAAGGAAAACTGAGCATGTAATAAACTTAAATAAAACTTTAGCAAACAACAACATAGAGCCTAGCAACATTATGGAATCCCTGGAATAAACACAAAATTTTATGTTGAACTAGCCAGCAGAAACAGTCCATTTATAGACGATCCAAACCCAAAAATTATACTGGCCTTAAACTTCTTTTTTACATTAGTAGATATCATGTATTAATATTATTATCCATGTTTGAAGTTAAAAGTAAGGAATTCCAAAGTTCACAATCTCAAAAAATATATGAAATCCTTCTGAAGATGTTATTCAACTAAAATTATTTTGGTTAAGAAAAATGAAGATTTTGTCAATGAGAAAGGAGGTCTTGCTATAAAAGTTCTTGCAATGAGCATTGATTGAAGTGAAACATAGCTAAATAGAAAAAAAAAAAAAGAAATAGTTGTCCCTCTCTCTAAGCTCTTTAATATGTATATTGACTTAGCTTTTCTGTCTCCTCTCCCTTTCTTCATCATTGCCTATTACTTCTAGACTGCATGGAGCAGACCCTGTGATAGGTCCCCCTTTTTAGTAGAAGTTGAGTTGTGTACATACATGGTATAAGAAGAGTAGATTTTTGAATGTCAATGTTATAATTTTATCTCTATTAGCCTTATGACCATTTCTTTAACATGTTACAGGAGGGCATTTTCATTTTAATAGGAGATTGATTACTTACCATGACTATTTCTACTCTAGAATTACCCAAATACTGACATACTGAGGAACACCATTGTAAGTGACCCACCTGTGGAAATAATCCTCTTTGTAGATGTAGACACAAAAGTGATCCTAGGAAAATATAGATTTCCTTTAAAAAATGCTTTCCAAATTTTAAGTCGTCAGCTGCTGTCTGTCATTGTGGTGTGCATGTCTGTATATGTGTATTTTCTGAAAAACACACTACCAACTCTTGGATGCTTTCCCTTCCTCAACACAGTAATTATATTTGTACTTAATTTTTAGCTTGTTATATATAATATTTTGCCAAATATGATCATTTAGAGTCTTTTTGACACAAGCTTAGCATCATAAATATTGACTGTGTAAGAACATTGACCATATTTGCCTAAAATATGAGGATTTTGATCCAAGTACATGAGAATTTAAAATTGAAAATATGCAAAAGTCTCTTTCAGTCCAGGATCTTCAGAGGCAGTTGATGGGTATGATTTGTCATCATTGCCATTGCACTCAGTTTAGGCTTTAATTTCAATAATTACTCTTTACCTTGTATCAAAGGCCAGTCACTGCTGTAGGCAATCAAATTATAATAACCAATCTATAACCAAAACCAAAATGATGATAATCCTGCACCATCAAATCCTCTTTCTGCCTCTCTGGTATTTGTTTTCTGGAAACAAACAAACAAAAAACAAAAACAAAACAACCACCTAGCCAAACTCTGACAATACAAATTCTCTGAAATCTTTTTCACACTCCTATCGGTATTTATCTACTTATCTTCCAAGAATCCTGTATTTATAAAGATGAAAATGACCTAGGAGATGTTTGAGTAGGTGGAAAGCCTTTTGCTTCACATACTTTGTACTTTATTATAAAACTGCAGCCTTTTTGGCATGATTATGGTTTTCAGCAACCATCAGCTAAATTTTGCTGTTGGAGAGCTGATATAATGAACACCCCCAATTGTATGTGGGAAAGTGTCCTCACTCACACCTGTAAGACAAAAACTGGTATTCTCTGATCTTTTAAATAATGGTATAGCTCCCTTACTCTTTGCTTTCTCTCTTCCCTCCTGTATTTCTTTTATCCCTCTTCTTTCCTCTCTCCCACTCTTCCTTCCTTCTTTCTTGGTAATCAGCCTAAACACTATTACACAGCTTGAGTAAATTAAGAGTCTATGGGGGAATGAGACTGCAGCACATTTCTGACTGTTGAAACCCAAATGGAGTGAAGGGCATCTGGAAGGAAGTGCATCAGAAACTTTATATGTGTTATCAGAACCCCAGTGTGTGAGGAGAGCATAGGCAATAGCCCAGTGTGGGGTCTTAAAGCTTGGGAAGAATGAGCAAGTTTCTAAAGGGGAGGAGGGAAGTGGTGAAAGGACATTCTGGTGGGTTATTGGAGCCCAAGTAGGGTAAAGAACTAGCTGTGCAGACAGAATTGTAGCAA
Organism: Pongo pygmaeus; assembly: GCF_028885625.2. NCBI lineage: Eukaryota > Metazoa > Chordata > Mammalia > Primates > Hominidae > Pongo > Pongo pygmaeus. Next base: position 44,841,294 of record NC_072388.2, on the reverse strand, counting down.
TGAAAATGGGAGACAGTATAAACAAAGAGGGCATCAATCCAATAGCAAATAGAGTGTGGGTAAATGGGGCTACATGTTACTTTTTACTTGAGGAAGGAGTTCCAAGTAGAAAAAAAGAAGATTAAAATGCACCTTGTGGCATTGAATTGGAAGAGAAATTTGATATATTGGTGTGAACAGGAGGCACTAGTGGAAATTTGTGATTTGTAAAATATAGAGAAAGCTATTATAGTAGAAATTTTGATAAGTAAAGAGAACTATTATTATTCATGTGAAATAACAATTTTCAATATATCAGGATATAGAAATCAATGTGGACATAAAAGGGTATGTGAGTGTGAGTGTGTGTGTGTGTGTGTGTGCACATGTGTGCATTTTCTAGCTTCATCAACTGACTGGTATGGCCCGAGAAGAGCAACACCTCAATGGAAATGACCATACCAAGATCACAGATCTGGTTCCTAAATAGCATTCTCCAGGAAAAGAAATTAGAACACTTTGTACAAATGGCTGACTCTAAGACTAGAGCGGGAAAAGAACAAGAACATCTCACTCTGCCAGAAACTAAGGCAGTGCTCAAAGAATGATGGGGATGTATCAAAAAAATAAGTAAATAAAAATAAATAAATAAATAAATAAATAAATAAATAAATACAAAACAAAGTTAACTCAGAAGCCAGCATAAGGGGTTCAAATTGACCAAACAGGATATTTGAGCAATGAAATAAAGAAATTATAACTCATTGGAGAAAATAAAAACCTCATTAGTCCATACTAGTATAAATGAATAATTAAAGAAAAAAGCTATTAATTACAGAAAAATGTCAACATAGAAAAAAAACAGATTTAGAAATTCACCATTTGACAATTATAGCTAAAATAATTTCACTAAAAATCATCAATATATACTAAAACTAGTTAGTGAAATGGAGAGAGGAAATAGAATATTTACATCCTCTCAAAATACCTTCAAACAAAATACATACTAAAAAAGGGAAGTGAAAGAATTTACAGTAGAAAAATCTTGCAATTACCACTTTAAACAAGTCATCAAGGTTGTCATCATCAGTAAGGAAAAACAAAATCACTTGCCACCTGATAGGACTAAATGAGCAGAACACTGCATCACGTCTGTGACACTTCCGCCAAAGATGCAGAACCTGAATCTAATTATGAGAAAGTATCAGACAAATTCACATTGAGGGACATTCTTCAAAATAATTAACCTCTAGTCTTCAAAAGTTCCAAAGTCATGAAAATCAAGAGAAGACCAGAAAACCATTCCGGATTGCAGGAGGCGAAAAGGAATCACAGCAAAATGCAATTCCTGATCCTCGACTGGATTATTTGGCCATGAAGGGCATTTTTGGGACAACTGGCAAAAGCTGACTGGGTCTGTGGTTGATACGGTAGAAATGTATCAGTATAAATTTTCTGATTTTGATGACTAGATTGTGATAATTGGAAAATATCCATCTTTTTGTAGAAAATACTAACCCAAGTACTGAAAGGTGTGAAGCACTGTGTTGGCAATTTACTGCAAAATGGTTAAGAAGAACAAATTCTTTGTAATAGTCTTGCAACTTTTTCTGTAAGTTTGAAATTTTTTCAAACTAAAAAGACAAAAATGATGTAACTCACACACTCCTCATTATATTTTTCTCTTTCCCTTTGCAGGCCACAGCGTAGGTGGCCCTAATCCTGGATATCAAAGTACAGAGGTTATGTGTAGTTATTTTGCCAGTTGAATGTCAAGGCAGATATACATGCCTTGGTGGAGGTTTTTTTCCATATCACTTTTAAAAACAGTTGATTAATGTAGATTAATAATCAGTTACCAATCCTGAGGTATTTGGACTAATTTTCTTGTTGCCCATTTGTGAAATTTTGATAAGTACAGAGAATTCCTCATTTCCAGCCAATGGTCCCTCATAATCATATGGCATATGCACATTTGGCAAAAGGTTGAGAGGCCACTTTTTTTCTTAAACCAATAAGGAATAATAAAGAGAGAATATCACATTAACTCAGAATAGATCCACTGTTTCCACAGTCCTAAGCATAATTTATTGAAAGGTTTTTAATTTAATTGACTGTATATATATGCATAATTCAGAGGAGTTGATAACCATAGGATAACAGAATTAGAGATGAAAAATCTCAACATGTTGCCGACCAGAGAGAACATCATTTATCTCATTGCATTTGGGTGTTCCTTACTAAGTTGGATGTGAAAATCCCCTACAAAAATAATTCAGAAGCAAAAGATATATGTTTTAAAATTGTTCAAGCAGAAATAGATTTTCAGGGAAGGCTGTCATGAAGATTTTATGCTGATAAACTCTAAATTCTAAAAGCGGTTGTAACAAGTCTCATTAAATATTTAACTTTTTAGCTTCCTCTTTGCATAACTTTTTGTCTAAATAACATACTAGAACATTTTAGAATCTTCCATTTCTCCATTCAGTGCCCTCCTGAGTTATGTCTCTATATCCTACAATCTTGGAAGTCAGGTCAAGTCCCAAGTCCCTTTTATCATTAAAGTAGGTTTCTAATTAACCTTTTAATACAAAGAAATTCAGTTTAAAATGCATTACCCTTTCAGTAATATTTGTATTTTGGCAGTCAGATGTGTGAGGATTTCCTTGGTAGGGTAGAAATCCTCAAAAGCACAATTTAAGTATCTGGAGTGGTCATTTTCAATCTCCATCAACTATTTCACATGGATAAAATACTAAAATTTAACATAAATATGAAGATAATTTCTAACACAATACAATGTACAGAACATGGTCAATATTTGCGATCAATATGGCAAATTGTCTATGTTTTTTACAACCTGGACAAATTATTATTATTATTTTTATTATTATTATACTTAAAGTTTTAGGGTACATGTGCACAATGTGCAGGTTAGTTACATATGTATACATGTGCCATGCTGGTGTGCTGCACCCATTAACTCGAACCTGGACAGATTATTAATTTTGTTTTAATTATCCTGGTCTTAATTGCATAGTTGTTCCAATAACTTTGGTCAATATCTTTGTGCCTCAATATATTATCAGTAGAAGCCAAAAAAATGATAAATCAGACATTTTAGTACTTTTAAAAACATTCTAATTAGAATATAAGCAATCTATTAAATAGCTTGGTTAATATTTTGTCATCAATTTAATATTTTTCATCAATTTAACTATAATAATGACATTGGTTTAAACTGAATACTGTTAATATCTCCCCCAAAAAAGCATGAATTAATTTGAAGAAACTTGTGGCAGACGTTCTTGGTGTGCTGGCTTTCTGTTTCCCTTAGCAACCTTCCCCAAACTAGATCTGGTTAGACAACCCAGCTCTGCCAATGAGACATAAACAGAAATTAAGGTGTAGAGCTTCTAAATATAGCGTTTCTCTTCTTTCTTCAAGTTTATTTTAAAGTTTTTATAATGTTCTTCATGCTATGAATATATATATCCTAATTTTTTTTATTATACTTTAAGTTCTGGGATACATGTGCAGAACGTGCAGGTTTGTTACATAGGTATACATGTGCCATGGTGGTTTGCTGCACACATCAACCCTTCATTTACATTAGGTGTTTCTCCTAATGCTATCCCTCCCTTAGCCCCCCACCCCCTGACAGGCCCTCGTGTGTGATGTGATGTGTCCATGTGTTCTCATTATTCAACTCCCACTTATGAGTGAGAACATGCAGTGTTTGGTTTTCTGTTCCTGTGTTAGTTTGCTGAGAATGATGGTTTCCAGCTTCATCCATGTCCCTGCAAAGGACATGAACTCATCCTTTTTTTATGGCTTCATAGTATTCCATGGTGTATATGTGCCACATTTTCTTTATCCAGTCTATCACTGATGGGCATTTGAGTTGGATCCAAGTCTTTGCTATTGTGAACAGTGCCACAATAAACATATGTGTGCATGTGTCTTTACAGCAGAATAATATATACTCATTTGGGCATATAGCCAGTAATGGGATTGCTGGGCCAAATCGTATTTCTGGCTCTAGATCCTTGAGGAATTGCCACATTGCCTTCCACAATGGTTGAACTAATTTACACTTCCACCAACAGTGTAAGCATTCCTATTTCTCTACATCCTCTCCAGCATCTGTTGTTTCCTGACTTTTTAATGATGGCCAATCTAACTGGCGTGAGATGGTATCTAATTGTGATTTTGATTTGCATTTCACTAATGACCAGTGATGATGAGCTTTTTTTCATATATTTGTTGGCCACATTATGTCTTCTTTTGAGAGTGTCTGTTCATAACCTTTGCCCAGTTTTTGATGGGGTTGTTTTTTTCTTGTAAATTTGTTTAAGTTCCTTGTAGATTCTGAATATTAGCCCTTTGTCAGACGGATCAATTGCAAAAATTTTCTCCCATTCTGTAGGTTGCCTGTTCACTCTGATGATAGTTTTGGTTTTTTTTATTTTTTTCTGTTTTTTGCTGTGCAGAGGCTCTTCAGTTTAATTAGATCCCATTTATCAATTTTGGCTTTTGTTGCCATTGCTTTTGCTGTTTTAGTCATGAAGTCTTTGCCCATGCCTATGTCCTGAATGGTATTGCCTAGGTTCTCTTTTAGGGTTTTTATGGTCTTAGGTCTCACATTTAAGTCTTTAATCCATCTTGAGTTAATTTTTGTATAAGTTGTAAGGTAGGGGTCCAGTTTCAGTTTTCTGCATATGGCTAGCCTGTTTTCCCTAACCATTTATTAAATAGGGAATCCTATACCCATTACTTGTTTTTGTCAGGTTTGTCAAAGATCAGATGGTTGTAGATGTGTGGTGTTATTTCTGAGGCCTCTGTTCTGTTCCATTGGTCTATATGTCTGTTTTGGTAACAGCACCCCGCTGTTTTGGTTACTGTATCCTTGTAATATAGTTTGAAGTCAGGTAGTGTGATGCCTCCAGCTTTGTTCTTTTTGCTTAGGATTGTCTTGGCTATATGGGCTCTTTTTTGGTTCCATACGACATTTAAAGTTGTTTTTTCTAATTCTGTGAAGAAAGTCAATGGTAGCTTGATGGGGACAGCATTGAATCCATAAATTACTTTGGGCAGTGTGGCCATTCTCACAATATTGATTCTTCCTATCCATGAGCCCGGAATGCTTTTCCATTTGTTTGTGTCCTCTCTTATTTCCTTGAGCAGTGGTTTATAGTTCTCTTTGTAGAGGTCCTTCACATCCCTTGTAAGTTGTATTCCTAGGTATTTTATTCTGTTTGTCACAATTGTGAATGAGAGTTCACTTATGATTTGGCTCTCTGTTTGTCTATTGTTGGTGTATAGGAATGCTTGTGATTTTTGTACATTGATTTTGTATCCTGAGACTTTGATGAAGTTGCTTATCAGCTTAAGGACATTTTGGGCTGAGACAATGGGGTTTTCTAAATATACAATCCATGCCATCTGCAAACAGAGACAATTTGACTTCCTCTCTTCCTATCTGAGTATGCTTTATCTTTTTCTCTTGGTTGATTGCCCTGGCCAGAACTTCCAATACTATGTTTAATAGGAGTGGTGAGAGAGGGCATCCTTGTCTTGTGCTGGTTTTCAAAGGGAATGCTTCCAGCTTTTGCTCATTCAGTATGATATAGGCTGTGGGTTTGTCATAAATGGCTCTTATTATTTTGAGATACGTTCCATCAATACCTAGTTTATTAAGAGTTTTTAGCATGAGGGGTTGTTGAATTTTATCAAAGGCCTTTTCTGCATCTATTGAGATAATCATGTGGTTTTTGTCATTGGTTCTGTTTATGTGATGCATTACCTTTATTGATTTGTGTATGTTGAACCAGCCTTGCATCACAGGGATGAAGCCGACTTGATCGTGGTTGATAAGCTTTTTGATGTGCTGGGGATTCGGTTTGCCAGTATTTTATTGAGGATTTTTGCATCAACGTTCATCAGGGATATTGGTGTGAAATTTCTTTTTTTGTTGTGTCTCTGCCAGGTTTTGGTATCAGGATGATGCTGGCCTCATAAAATGAGTTAGGGAGGATTCCCTCTTTTTCTGTTGTTTGGAATAGTTTCAGAAGGAGTGGTCCCAGCTCTTCTTTGTATCCCTGGTAGAATTTGGCTGTGAATCCATCTGGTAGAGACCTACAAAGAGACTTAGACTCCCACACAATAAAAGTGGGAGACTTCAACACCCCACTGTCAATATTAGACAGATCAAAGAGACAGAAAATTAACAAGGATATTCAGGACTTGAACTCAGCTCTGGACTAAGTGGACCTAATAGACATGTATAGAACTTTCCACTCCAAATCAACAGAATTTACATTATTCTCAGCACCACATCACACTTATTCTAAAAATAACCACATAGTTGGAAGTAAAATACTTCTCAGCAAATGCAAAAGAACATAAATCATTAGAAACAGTGTCTCAGACCACAGTGCAATCAAATTAGAACTCAGAATTAAGAAAGTCACTCAAAACTGCACAACTGCATGGAAACTAAACAACCTGCTCCTGAATGACTACTGGGTAAATAATGAAATTAAGGCAGAAATAAATAAGTTCTTTGAAACCAGTGAGAAAAAAGACACAGCATACCAGAATCTCTGGGACACAGCTAAAGCAGTGCTGAGAAGGAAATTTATAGGACTAAATGCCCACATCAGAAAGCGGGAAAGATCTAAAATCGACACCCTAACATCACCATTAAAAGAACTAGAGAAGCAAGGGCAAACAAATTCAAAAGCTAGGAGAAAAAAAAAGAAATAACAAAGATCAGAGTAGAACTGAAGGAGATAGAGACATGAAAAACTTTAAAAAATTAATGAATCTAGGAGCTGGTTTTTTTGAAAAGATTAACAAAATAGATAGACCGCTAGCCAGACTAATAAAGAAGAAAAGAGAGAAGAATCAAATAGACACAATAAAAAATGATAAACCGGATCTCAGCACTGATCCCACAGAAATAAAAACTACCATCAGAGAATACTATAAACACCTCTACACAAATAAACTAGAAAATCTAGAAGAAATGGATAAAATCCTGGACACATACACCCTCCCAAGGCTAAACCAGGAAGAAGTCGAATCACTGAATAGACTGATAACAAGTTCTGAAATTGAGGCAGTAATTAATAGCCTACCAACTAAATATAGCTTTTTAGAAGGTGATAACCTTGGCTGCTGGCAAGTCTTTTTCCTCCTCCCCACCCACACCCCCGAGCAGCATGTGGGCCTGATGCTTACAGGATTGGCAGCCATTTTGCAGCAGTGCTAACAAACATTAGGGTAAGGACTACATGCCAAAGCTGGGATAGCGGCTTTGTGATTTTTGCACATTGATTTTGTGCATTGGGATGTGTCTGGGTTCCCTGATGATGTTTTTTGAGAGAGAGTCTGCTTTTCAAACTTCATATTATTCTCTATATTGTTATATGGCTATAAGATAAATAATTTTCTTGTTGAAAATATAGTTCCTTGGGTTTTATGTTATTTATATCTAATCAATGTAATCAATCTTAATTGTTGCAAGAGCAAATGAGCTATTTTTTATTACACAATCTAACATAAAATACTTAATCCTCAGCAGCAGGAAAATAATGATAAAGATAATGAAGGTTCAACTCAGGATAACCAAAATCACCACAGGGACCTCTATACCTCTCAGACATTGAAGAAAACTTAGAATTGCTCTATTGCCTCATAATTTTTGGTTCTTTAGATTTTATTTTTTAATTAAAAATATGTAGGTATTCTGATGAGAATTTATATTCCATAGTATAAAACATACTGACATTTCTTCTTTACCCTTCTCTTCTGCTTACTTGCTACCCTTTGGATTCTCCTCTGGAGCTTCAGATTCCCTTTCAATTAATCAGAGTGGCTTTCTTCTTCCTTTATAAAATTATTTCAAGCCAATAAACAGGACCTGAGAACAAAGAGTAAGCCTATTTTTCCAACACGAATGGCTCTTTACTTCAGAGAATTTCTGTGTAAATGAAATGCATCCCTTCTAAATGTTTATGCATCAGCAATGAGCTGTTGGAATGTTCTTACCCTGCTACTATCCCTTCACATAGAAGGGGTTAGAATAAATAGTTATTTATTTTGGGAGACTTTTCTGCCATATGCTTTTTAAAAATTCCCTGCATGCCATCATCCTTTTTGTGAAAGCACAAAAGCAAAGAAAAAAATGTATACATCACTGGCAAACCACAATGTCTTCTGAGGGGAGCAAAATGGCCATGCACTCTTAGGAAATATATGTATGCATCTCCTTTACTCATGAAAGCTCTAAATGGTAATTACAATCCCAGTTTAATTAGATACAAGTAGATAAATAATTAACAGAAAAAATTATTCTTTCCCAACTTGAATAGTCTGCTATAGTCATGTGGCATAATCACTCAGTCCCCATCTTCTTCATGTGATTCAAATTGTGAAAGCGTATTTGACCATGGGTTTCACTAGATATTTCAATAGACTGAATGATGGTTACTCTTTTCCATGTCCCTCCATGCATTAAACCAATTAATCAATGAGAGTATATGTAATGTTTTTATCAGAGGGAAGTACTTATATCTACAGATATATATATATATGTATATATATATATAATATGACTAAAATAAACTATGAACTAGATTATCAGATTCCTTTGCCTATACTCTGCACTAGATTTACAGTCTATTAATTTCTGAATTTCACAGACAAGTAAACATTTCAAAGGTTTTGGGGAGGAACATAATTTTAAAAGCTTTATTTTTGAAATCTAAGAATAAAAATCTGTTCTTTAAATTGAGTGTTATTTCAGGAAAAATATATATAATCCTTATTTTTCTCAATTTGTAGCAAATTGATTAAAAAAAAAATCTTTGCAAACAAGCACTGGCCTTAGCTTAGCATTGAGGCTTGGTATGCTAGATTCATAAACATATATATTCATCATGCATCCAGAATGTATATTTTGCTTAATAATATTAATAGAGTTGCTTTCTCATAAAGTTTAATTTATGGTTCTGAAGTTTACCAGTAGCCCATAATTTGTTTCTACCACTTACTCACTGCTTGGATTTGCCCCTTCTGGTACTTATTGGCAATTTCAGATTTCTCTTTATCATTCCATACAAAGTTACGTTTTTCCAAGGAGGAAGTGGTATTAATTGGTATTATTTACTCATCAAAGATATAGATAATATTTTCAGCTTTATTTTCAGATAGTGCTTACAGTCAAGATTTCCAAATTATATATTAAAATGTAAGAAAGGCAAAAGAAACAACAGAACCTCAAATCCCTAAAATGCATTTATAGTGTTATAAAATGCCTTTGTAAAGAGAATCTTGCTAGCACACTTTGGAATGAGACATACCTGCTTTACTTTCTGGTTCTGTTATTTTATGTACAATTTTGAGTTTTCTAGTGATCACATTTTAAGGAGAGAAAAAAAAAAAAAAAGAGAGAAACACTCCATAATAGCGCTTGATAAAGTTGCTTTGCCTTGCCGTGTTTCGAATATCCCCACCATTCCTTCTGGAGGATGCCTGGCTTGCCCAGCTATCTATAAAAGCTGTTTAGGATAACGAATTAAGCTTTTCATGTGTTGAAAAACAGCACCTAAATCCCATAAGATAAAATTGCAATGATTATCAATCTTCATAGATAAACTAATCTGGAGCTAGGAGCAAGGAAGGGTATTTGGCAGCACTTGGCAATTTTTGTGGAAATAAAAAAAAAAAGTTTTCATCTAAATTCTAAACATGCAGCTCCTATGGTCACAAAAGTAATCTGAAACTCTTCTAAAACTCCCTGAGCCGTTTAGAAATCAAAGATGGTAGACAGAATAATGAACCTCCACTCTGAAGATGTTCATGTCTTAATCTGAAGAACTGTGAATGTTACCATATATGGGAAAAAAGACTTTGCAGGTGTGATTGAAATAAGACTCTTGAAATATGAAGACTGTCCTGGACTATTTGGACAGGCTCAATGTAATCACAAGGTCCTCATAAGCAGGAGCCAGAAGTGTCAGAGCCAGAGAGATGTGACATGGGCAGCAGAGGTTGGAGTGATGTGCTGTGAAGATAGAGGGGGAGCCAAAAGCCAAAGAATGAAGACTGCCTCTGCAAGCTGGAAAAATAAAAAAGAAATGGATTCTTCTCTCGAGCCTCTAAAAGAAACACAGTTTTACTGGCACATTGGTTTAGCATGTAAGATCATTTTGGACTTCTGACCTCCAGAACCGAAAGATAATATGTGTATGTTGTTTTAAGCAACTAAGTTTGTAGTAATTTGTTACAGCAACAATAGGAAACTAATGTTAGTGATAAAATAAATCATTGCATGAAAGGACTACTATTTTCCAAAGAAATAAAAATCATTTCATTTTAAAATCATTAGCACCTATAATAGGATTTATTTCTCGGTTGAACAAATGATTACGACCAACTCTTCTTTTATCCAAATCATTTTAACTGTCTTCAAAACATTTATTCATATTTACTATGCTGTGTATCATAATTTCAATGACTGAGTACATACAAGAATCCATCTAGGAATTCATCTAGGTAATATGAAAACCCCTTAGCATAATACAGGAATACACAATAAGTACTTAGTAAATGCTTGCGAATGTTTTCATTTTTTTAATAATATTGTTAGCTTAAATTATGTCAGGTTTTATTTTCTCACAAGACCACATTTATCAAGAACTCCTACTTAATTTTAAAAAGAAATAATTAGATGTATCATAGGCAAAAAAATATATGCTTGCCTGCTAATTTTTGAAGTTTATATCTTGCTAAAGCAGAAAAACACAAAATCCAGATCACATCCAACTTAATATAATGTTATAACTAATAATTATTTTCTTTTGACATATTAGTTTTATCAAAAGATAGTCTGGAGTACATTTTCACAAGCATCTTTTGGTCATCCGTAGGTATGCATATGATAAACTGAATTCTTTTTACCTATCTCCAGTGCTCCTCCCTGAAGGAGGCACTGCTTATCACCTCTTTGAAGTAGTTGCTCTGGCTAATGAAGTGTGAAACCAGTGAGGTGACTTCTCAGCAGAACCTTTTAGAACTAGCCCATGTATCACTGTGATCCTTTTTGCTCTTCCCCAGTGACGGGCAAGACCCAGATAGTGGCTGCTCAGGCAGCCTGTGTCGCTGAGTGAGGGCACCATGGAGTAAAAACCCCAGCTGATCCACATGAAATGCAATGAGAGCAAGATGCAAACAAACCTTTGTTGTAATAAGTCTCTGAGACTTAGGTGGTATTTGTTGTGAACTATTGAGATTTGAGGACTCTAGGATAGTCTTGCTCAGAAGTTCTCAAAGAGTGGTCTGAGAACCTCTTAGGTGTCTCCAAAACTTTTTTGCAAGCTTCTTGAAATTTTCCCTTTACAACTATAAATCTGTGTGAATTTGGATTTTCTTCTTGTTCATCAGCCAAAACAAAATGTCGCAGAAGATTGAAAGCAAAAGTAAAGGTGAGAGTCTAGTTGCCATCTATTAAGCCAGACATTAAAGATATTGCCCAAAATTTTTTTTAATGCCATTCTTTTAAATATTTTTTGTTTTAGAAAATATAGTAATTATTAAACAGCTTATTTATGTTAACATAATGGATTTATAACTGTTAATTTTCAGTAAACAAATACTTTAAAAATGTGTTTCGATTTCTAACATGATAAATATCAATGATGAAACACACACAAGCAAAAGCTTTTCGAGGTCATTAATAACTTTCCAGAGTGTAAAAGTGTTCTGAAACCAAAAAGTTTGAGTTTCTGACGAAGGCTATCCTAAGGGATACAGTAGAAGCCTGCTGCGCTGACTTCTTCTCTTATTGCAGCTTTCCCTGAAGTATCAGAATACACATTAAAAACCAAACTTGCTTGTTCTGTTATATATGAAGCAGAAAGTTTTCCTTTCTTGGGCTTGGGCTATGAAAGGCATATTTGGTCTTGGGTATCCATGAAATAGCTTTACTTACACTGTCAAAAAGCCTTAGGGCATTGGTTTCTTTTATTTTTTTTTCCTTTTTTGGTCTTTATTCTTTGTGATTTTCTTTTTTCTTATTTTCCTATGTTCATTTTACCTTAACACTACACTTTCTAACTTGAAAAAGAATTGGGGTAGATGGAATTCAAGGCTGAAATAAACCTTCTGTAACACTTCTGCTAAACATGAGGAGATTGCATTTAACTAGAAAGCCTTGCCTAACAAATAAATATTAATAGATTACCTGTATTTGAGCCTTACTGAGTTTGAGCTAGAGAGTGAAAAATACAAAGCTGATCTAGAGTAAGTATTATGAACTCTGTCAATCAGATCCCCTTTCAAGGCTGAGGGAGTTATTCCTCCATGAGCTGGGTTGGTTGTTGGAGGGCTGATAGCTGATCAGCTGAGAGCTAACAGGTGTGTAGAAGCCTGACACCCTCAACTCAACACAGCACAACTCTCAAGGGCCCACTGACCTTGTTGTGACAGCACCATAGTCCCTCTCTTCTTCTCAATCTGTCATCCTTCCTTTCTCCTATAGCTGTTGATCCTAACAGCCTGACTGAATAAACTTTCTGAGAAGAGAATTACAGTGATACATATTAAGTGAAGTAACTACGGAGATACGTAAGGGAGCATCAGCCATGCCTTAGAGCTACAGGAAGGCTTCCTAATGGAAATGAGGTCTAAAGCTGAAAGCTAAAGCATGCATCAGGGTTAGCCAGCCAAATTGTGGGTGGGATGAGGAGAATTTCAAGAAAAAAAACATAAAGAAAGGCCCAGAGGAGAAACAACATGATTCATTTGTGCTACCATTTCTTAAAACGTTTTTTTTGTAACTACCTCAGAAAAAAATCACTAGAGTCACAAAATAACCAATATCATTATTTCATATTCAAAATGTGATCCAAACCTTTCCTGCCCCTTGTGCTTATGACATGATTTTCTCCCTTGTCATTGCTTAGCTCTGTTCTCTCTCTCCGTCCCTTTCTCCTCCTCCCGAATCTGCTATGTGTGCTAACAGAGAGCTCAAATCATAAGATGAGAGTCTTTTGCGGGCAAAAGCAGGGTCTAGCTAGCCATTCTTCAGCTGGGAAACAGAGAGTGCTTCTGCTTCTTGACTCTTGCCTGGCTTTAAAAATGGATTCCTTCACTATTACTTTTATCTTTTATTTGACAGGCTAGACATCTCCCCACTTTGTCTGTATCTCTCTATTGTTGTAATTGAAATCTAGATTGGCAAACTACCAGCAGCTGGTAAAGATAAATCAGGGTATGCTATCTCTTAACTAGTTCTTTGTATCCTCCTACATTCACCTGTGGCCACTATTTCTATATTAGGTAATGGATATTTTTAAACCAACTGCAAATATGTCATAAATAATTATTAGTTTTGTAACAGTACTTTTATCCATTTATTATTGGTGTCTTGGAATAAAGATGTACATCAACTTTTTTGTAATATATACAATAATAACACCTTGGTATGAGTAGACTGCTTTGATTCTCTCAGAATGTTCTTTTCCATGAAGGGGCATAAAAGCAAAATCCCAGCACACGTGGAATATTTGTAGCTCCAAACTGCACTTTGAATAACACATTTTCCACATCAAGGTATTTATATAAGTTTTAAACCTGCTATAATTCTAACTGAGCCATTTTTGATCTAAATGTACCATTTATCCTAATAACCCATGTGTATATGGATACCCTAATTTCAGAATACATCCTCTTTTTTTTAACTGTAATTTCACTTCCCTCTTAAAATGTCCTCACTGGCTAATCAGTAGTAGGCTTTAAGCCAACCTCATTAGTTTCCAAATCATGACCTAGTAATTGATTACTATTTTAATTTTATTTTTGAATACTTCCTCCGATGTAGACTGATTATTCTCAAATTGTCATGTGTATAATATGTTGCATTCTTGTTCTCTAAATTTTTCCATGTATTTTAATGCGTTCATTGTAGAATGTAACAGTATATAATGCTGAGGGGAAAATAAAGAGGGGAAAATAAAGAGGAAAAGTGATACTTCATATCACTCTTCTAATGATATAAGAAACAACACCAAGTATTGCCATATATGGTGTGCTAACTATGCCTTAGGTATTAAAAGAAAAGTTGCACTGGGACCGATGAGCAAATAGAAGTTGATATTCCTCTAACACTATTGTCAGCTATAGGAGGGAGAGCACAGACGAAGCCAGGAAAATCAGCTCTGTTGAAATAAAGGGAAGGAGAGTTTTTAAGAGCAGAAGTGGGGGATTGTAGACCATCTGTGTTTGCTAGTTGGCTTTACCAAAAAAGAAAGTAAACTTTATCTTATCTTCATGATGGGGAAGTAGTTTTACAACTACAAGATACCCACTGAAGTTAGGCTAGTACTTCCTACAGAAACTGGGAGATCTGAAGGCTATATTCCTTGATGACTACATTTCAAAGAGGATGGGCCTGGGTGGGGATATCTGAGAAACATAAGGGTTATATAAGTGACAAGAGACATTTTTAAAAAATTACATCACAAAGGGGCAAATAAAGACATTAAAATTACAAGTTTTCTAAAATAAATGCTCTAAGAAATGGTAAGTAAGGGGCCCAGAGTCAGGAAGAGGCCTGTCTGTAGTTTACTCAAGCTGAGGGCAATGTTAAAGTTGTTTCAGTCATAGTCAGTGGATTAAATAATTTTAAAAATATAAGAATAGCAATAGCTAACATTAAGAGATAATTGAATGCCAGGAATTACATTAAAGATGTTATATGTGTTTTTTCATCTAATCCTATCAATACTATGCAATAAAGATCTCCAATTTAGAAATAGTGAAACTGTGGTTCAGGAGGACTAAAGAAATTTTCCAAGATCACTTGTCCTTTAAATGGCAGAGCTGAGAGTTTGTCACTGTTTGCTCTGATTCCAAAGATTGTGCCATATGCTTCTTGGTTATCAGTGACATTTCATCTGAGTCTATGTTGCTGTTAAAAAATTACATCATTTGCATAAAGACTTTTGATTTAGGGGAGTTGATGAGAAAAAAATGTGGCTAATTAGTAAATAAATTTTCTTTGAGAAAAAAATTAATGGGCCTTTATTACTAGAAAAGTGTACCTGGATGCTAAAAGCAAATGTTATCAATACTATCTTCCCTTGGGAATATTTGAGAAAGAGTTCTCATCAAACATTATTGCATGGTAGCAGGAAATATAAATAGGGATAAAATATATAAAATGAATTAGCATGTAAGAATAGGAAATTCATTTATTTCTGGTAAGGAAAGGTAAAAATTCAATCTATGCATATTACATTTTAAATATATTTTCTGGTGTTTTCTACTGGTATTGTCTGAGACTTCTTATCCAATCCTAGGTATTGGCATGTTTTCCTCTTACAAAGGTAACATCACACATATGCTAACATTTAATCCACAGATGTCAATGCACATATGTTATGATTATACAATTGCTTTGTCTTCCAACTGGCTAATCAGCAGTAGGCATTAATACAGTTTATGATGTTTATATTTTCAATAATCTCTTAATATATCCCCTTTTCTCTCACTTAAAAAAAAAAGGTAAAATGCTTTTTAAAACATTACCTGTGTTGGTGCTGTAGTTATTATTATTACTGTTAAAATGTTAGTCTTTCTTGAAAAAGATACTTTATAAAATATCAACACGTAGTACACTATGAATCTATGAATCTTCAGTACCAGGAATAAAATACAGAAAGTTATAGGCCACACAAAAGACACAGTTTTAAGAAAAGTTTCTATATGGAAAACCACATGCCTGGATTTTTTTTCTTATGCTTATAATATGAATCTCCCATTTGACAAAAAAATTATAAATAAAAATTGATGAATGAGATTTGCTTAAAAGTTTATGCATTCAGAATTTTACTTATTAATGCATAAAATTTTTCAGTTTTTGTGATTTAATAAACTCTTTTAGTCATTCCCAATACTTAATTGAGCCAAAATCTGCTATTCTTTACAAGTAGTTTTTTTCTAGATGATATGGTTTGGCTGTGTCCCCACCCAAATCTCGTCTTGAATTGTAACTCCCGCAATCCCCATGTGTTGTAGGAGGAGCCCGGTGGGAGGTGATTGAATTATGGGGTCAGGTCTTTCCTGTGCTGTTCTCATGATAGTGAATGAGTCTCACAAGATCTGATGGTTTCAACAATGAGAGTTTCCCTGCACAAGCTCTCTTTTTGCCTGCCATCCATGTAAAATGTGACTTGCCCCTCCTTGCCTTCTGCTATGATTGTGAGGCCTCCCCAGGCATGTGGAACTATAAGTCCCATTAAACCTCTTCCTTTTGTAAAATGGCCAGTCTTACGTATGTCTTTATCAGCAACATGAAAATGGATTAATACATTAGATTTCTGTTTTTCTATCTGTCTAAGCTTGGAGCCATTTGCAGTCCTTAGACTCAAGTAAAATGACATTGAGCTAAGGCTAAATAAGGATTACATAACCAGGATAATATTATCAATTTTTTTCCCTAAGAAGATAAATACCAAATACCAAAAGGTAAGCAGCATTTTAGTGCCCTGAATCTTCTGGCTACCTGGACTCCCTTGTATAGAGAGTTGGTTGTAGAACATGCGTAATCATATGCTGCTTGTTCATCTTTCATTTCTACTTCTTTCCATTTGAAGAAAAACATGGTACATTTTTTCTTTTTGCATACTTTTCCCCTTTTAGGAGTTTTAAACCACTGAAGTCTTGACACAAGCAGTGGAAACTTCACAAACTGAATTTAATTAATCCTTTTTTGCTGAAACAGAGTAGTGTTTAAACTTGGTTCATACCTTTTCAATTGGTCTTATCAAACCTATGGGGTTTTAAAAGCCTTGGGCAGCTGATAGCTTAATAGAAAAGAAAAAATAAAAGCTACCAACCACATCTTTAGGAAATATAACCTCAATGTAATCCCTTCCAGAATCACTTCTGTCACCATTTAACAAGTGAAGTCTATTTTCATCAAAGAATGTAAGGCACCATTTGTTAATTAATATCTATAGTTTTTCTTCAGTGAAACAATATGTATGCAATATCTGAACAACTTGTGTTTAGAAAATATTTTTTTTCTGCTCCTATTTTTAGAAATCTTCCAGCTACTGGTTAAAGAAAAAAGTCTGGCATGAATCCATAATAATCAGTTCTGGCTAGATTAGAATTTATGTATTCATAGGGCTTCATCAAATTTTGGCTCTAAAAATGGTTGTGGTACAATTGTAAGCAGCAAGTAAAATATCTAGTAATCATTCCCTTCCAAATAGCTGAGGCCAGCATGTTTAACTACCAGTGATTTGTAAACCTGTCACCCATTTTCTTCTTTATAATCAATAAGTACATATCTACTCAAGGATTTGCTTTGGATTTATCTGAATTGACCAAACACTCCTCTTGTTAGTGAACAAGTATTGAGAAGAATTTTGAGCATATTTATGATCTTCAGACTGGCACATAAACTCTGATATAGGGAATTTTAACTACATCCTTATAGCTTTTACTTTTACCAATAAATATCCATATGCACACAATAAAGTTACAATAAGTAGCTAAAGAATTAGAAATCTAATACATTAATGTAAGTGATGTGAAATGAAATACCCCAAGCTAATTGATCTAAAATAATATTGAAAAATGTTTTTACTCATCAATACCTGATGCAGAGAGAGACCAAAACACTCAGACCTAGGAATTATTAGAAAAATAATAAATTCAAGATATGGTTGAAGTTTTTAAATTTTAGCTAATATTAACAATGAGAATCAATAATCTGAGGAGCTATGTAATAACTATCACTGTTACTTTTTTTTTTAACTTTAAATGCTTACCCAACAAATAATGTTTTCAGTCTCCAAACAATATACGACAGCATGAATACCATTGAATTTAGTCCCTTTCTACGATAGAACAGTTATGGAAGATCTGGCTCTTCATTTCTGATCAACCTCAGAAGCACCATGTATTCTAAGCAGTGGTATTTAGAAACGGCTACTTCAGAATTATCAGAATTGCCTGTGAGTGCCCAGATATGTCTATATGTATACACACACACACACACACATTCCAGAGGGCCATTCTCAGTGATTCTGATCAGTACAGATTAGGGTGATGGAAAACTAAATATTTTTATAAGGTCTCCAGATATGTTAGATATACATCCAAATCTGGAAATCACTAATCTGGAGCACATCGCATTTCTCAGACAATTTTGTATCTTTTTATATTACTCAGTGTAGAATTTAGAATTTCAGTTCCAAAAGTAAGAAACAGAACACATGGTATTTAGATATGTAATCACAGATGTTAGAATTAAAGTCTAGATGTATTATGTTCAGATTAGTCTCATGTAATCAATTACCATTGATTAAGCACTTTTCTTGTAGACTCCTATGTATTACTTAAATCAATTATTCACAAAGGGAAGAAATAGGCTCCATTTACCATAATTTCATACAGACACAGAAGAAAATGATGCTACAAAATAATATACCACTTGGTGCTGGATCTACATATAACAACCAGGATACATTCCAAAATAAATAGATATTTAAAAACAGAAAGAGAATGGGATTTATAGGATAAAGCCATTTATACTTAAACAGAAACATGGAACAGCAATATATATTTTCAGTTCTGTAGTTAAATGTATATATATTTGACAGATATTCACTAAATCCAAAAGAGTAGAAAAGGCATGAACATAGGGATAGGAAACAAAGTAAACTAATAATTTTAAAAAAGGATGTAAAAAGGGTACTTATACAAATCAATATAATAGCATTTCATGAAATAGAGTAGAATAATTTAATTCTGTGAATCTGAGTTTAAAATGTTAGAAAACAGTATCCATGATACAAGAATTTGAAGGCTTTATTTCTCGTACCGTAAGACTTGTAGACACTGGGTCTACTGATTTTATTGCTTTAGTGCAATAAGTACCATAGCATACACTATGTGAATTTAAAAAAGAATGGAATGTAATTTTTAAGCTGTCATCAAGAGTTCCAGTCAGAGTAGGAACCATCTTTATTTAGAAAATATCTTGATAGGCCACTTTAAGTGAGAACTGTGTATCTCAACAACCTGACATGGAAAGAGACAGTGAATCTAAAGACAGCTTATTGACTCTACCTAACAGAAGAAACGTGTAACGCTCCTAAAAGAATAAGAACGAAGGTTGGAGGTCTGAGATAGGAGCAGACAAGTGAGGGAGGGAGAGAGGAACATGGCCAGATACAGGAATCTGCAGGGCTCCGGTGGTAAATGTGGTCAGGGAGAAATTGCCAGTGGTAGGGTACCCAATAGACAATAAGGAAGTTTAATATTCAGTTTTAAGTTTGAGATTCTTCAATATAAACTCTACCTCAGAAAATTCTGTGGCAAATGCAACCTAACGGTGGTATTCATAAAATAAAGAAATTGGGCTGACTTTTAGCACAGGGCAAAAAAGTTCCACCAATAGAACTAATTCCAAAGGAGAAGGGCTAGGAAAAAAGGTAGTTAGGACAAATATTAGTGTGTCCCCTGTCCTTCACTTCCTCACACATCCCTAATCCCCTACCTGCAATAATCCCTGGAGAGATTCCAGGACTGTTAACGTGAAAATTACAGGATGAGACACAAATTTCTAAATCCATAATAATGTAAAATTTGTAAAACTTTTAAATGTATATCATCACATATGATCCTTACGCAAACAGTTACAGATTGAAATATTAAAATTCAGATGGGATAAATGGCCATGCAATTTATGGCATAACTAGGAAGGTAGAAGTGACATCTAAACTATGTAACTAACACAAGTTTTCTAGCTTTCAGACCAGTGTACTTTTAGCTAATTTTCTCCAAATATTATTGGTGAAGAAATATATACCAACTTCAAAATAAAAGTTGAGATATCCCATTTTAAATGCAAGCATGCAAACTAGCTCTTTAAAGTATTATTTTGGAAACAAGCTAGAATTTTTTCTCTGGTTTGTGAACATGTTTTAGGCGTTTTTTGTTCCTTCTTATTTCAGTAATAATATTCTTAAGTAGAGTCCAAAATAGCCCTGCTTGTAAAATAGGCTCTGCTAAAGTCACAGCACAGAACAGACCCAATAAGGATTGACTTTCTATGACACTAATACAAAAATACTCCTAAGAAGCTAAGTTGAATAAATACATGGAACAACAAGAACTATATCTGTATTTTAAATCTATATTCAGTGGCAAAATTAGCCAACAAGCCTTGCAAGTATTTGTCAAAGCCATAAAACAGGCTTATCAAATTAATTAAATCTAAGTTTGGCTAAATCACAGGTCAGTTTGATCAAAATAGTTGCTTAGTTCTCTAATAGATACAATCTTAGTGGTAGTTAGTTCTATCAAATCCTAATGTACCTAATATACCTCAATACCTTATTACCTATGTCCATCAAGAGTCTGGAATTTAAATTCTGAAAGACATCATATTCTTTAACAAAATATACAGACTTTTTGTTAGGAGACAGCATAAGAACTGGATGACATCTAGTGGCAGCTTTTGCAACAACAGTTGTGAGTTCCAAAGATTCAATTATTGCCTTGTTCTAAATGCAATTCTCTATAGGTGGGTTTAGGCTGCTTATTTACAACTCCTTCTTTTTTTAAAAAATAGCTATTACTTCAATTATAGATTTATGATATATGAGAGTCAAATTCTGTTTTTCTACAGCTTTGGGCATGTGGAAGGTCAGTCCCATATCTCAAAATGTATAGTTTGTTGTTTTCACAAACACTATCCTTTTGATCATTGTCTTTAAATACATTCCTTCTATATACACAGCACAGAAAAATCATATTTCTCATCTAGTAAAATCAGTTTTTTTCACATTCAAATGTGTTGAAAATTATTTTAAAGTTACCATATTAAAACTGAAATCTTTTGTTTCATTTTAGTACAAGCCATTCTATTTAAACAAAAAAGAATCACACCTTTATTATTTTAGCTCTCATTAAGTCAACCAACACATTTGTGAACAAAGTCAGATGCATGAAGAAAGACTTATTAAGTGATAAACATAAAAAATAAGAAATATAAACAACAGCTGATGTTTATTGTGGTCATGTCATTTACCAGGCAAGTGTGCTAGGTGATTTACCTATATCATTTAATTTAATCCTCACAGAATCTTTTTTTTGAGACGGAGTCTCGCTCAGTCGCCCAGGCTAGAGTGCAATGGTGCGATCTCGGCTGACTGCAAGCTCCGCCTCCCGGTTTCACACCATTGTCCTGCCTCAGCCTCCCGAGTAGCTGGGACTACAGGCGCCCGCCACCACGCCCGGCTAATTTTTTTTGTATTTTCAGTAGAGACGGGTTTCACCGTATTAGCCAGGACAGTCTCGATCTCCTGACCTCGTGATCTGCCCATCTGGGCCTCCCAAAGTGCTGGAATTACAGGCGTGACCACTGCACCCGGCCAATCCTCACAGAATCTCTTTACTGTCCATATCTGCATCTCCTGATGAGAAAACTGAGGCTTAGAAAGTTAGGCAACTTGTCTAGGGTCAGACAGCTCAGAAAAGGTAAAGAATTGTCTGACTCTAAAGCCTAATTTGTGACTACTATGTTACAGTGAACATGTAGTTTCAAATCCAATTTAACCCACTGATTATTTCCTTAATGTAGTCAACAATATTTATCAAATGCTTAGTATGTGACAATAACCCTTCTATATGCACAGATATCCTTTCTATATAGCTCATGTGATTTAAGTACATTATGACCAGTGACAAAAATGACATATATTTTTTTCAGAGTGACCTTGGCACTATTTATTAGAAATCCTAATAAGTATTCCAAAAGTACTCCTACAATTCTAAAAATACTCCCTTTCACTTATCTGGTTCTTCTATGCAATATGTTCACAAGTGTCCATCATGCATTTGGTGTTTTGGCACTGCATATTTTTTTTCCATGGAGCTCTGTTCAAAGTAAGTTTTCTACAAGGAAAAGTGGTAATGATAATTCAAGTCAATGCATATGTATGTGTTTGAGCTGATGAAGATAAAAAAGACAATCAGCAATCATAGAAGACAGATCTTTTAAACAAACTGATGACATCTTTATCATTCTTTGACAGCATATCTCATTACTTATTAGAAAAGGGGGTGTACAAGATTAATACATGCAAGAAAAAGACATATTGAAACTACTTTTTATGGACACTTATTTCAACAACTAATTAGATCTTGGATGAAAGTTATTTCTTTCAACTTGCTAAATATGTTTCCCTACTGGGGTTAAGAATTCCAGTTAACAACTCTATTTATAGCGGATAGAAAGTGTTCAAAGGGCTGTATCAGCTTGCCCCACAGTCTGTGTGATTCTGTGGGATAAATCACCATGAGTAAAGTCGTGCAATCTTAAAATGATCTATCACAACTGAAAATCAATATATCAAGCACATAAAATAGTCCAGGATAATTCACTTGCCAAGTAATAAATTGCACATGCATATCAATACCTCATCAAAAATAAGCTTAAAATTCTTAAACTATATGATTAATGAAACTAGCACAGCCTGAAAAATATATATTATACTGCTTACACTAACCAATATATTATACTCAGAGTTTTATGCTTCTGAGAAATGGCATTTACATACACAGTATCAACAGCGAAGATAAATCAGGATTTCTTGCACTGAAGTCCAGTTCTTTAGGTGGTGATTCATGTTTCACTTTTTTAAATGGTGATTTATACTAATGTATTTCTCATAAAATATTTAATACTGCCTACAATTGTTGCCAAAACTATGTTCTAACCACTTCCATCAGGATACCCACAGTAATGCTTCCCAAAGCAATAGTAAATTTGTGAACGTGCATATTTTACAATAAGGTGACAAAATTCCAAATATAGAAAATATCTGTGCTACAAATGTTAACCTCCTCCTCAGCCTACCCGTCTGCTGCAGATATCCACAATTCATTATGTATCGGGTGCAGAGAATTCACGGGTTTAATGTGATCTGAGCTATGTTCTACTTGACAGTCTGCACTGACCATTGTATTCACGAATGTAACCAAAAACATCTTTTGAAAGACTTCTTTTCATTAGAGAGTACAGACAACATTGACCTTCACATGAGGCCCAATCCTCCTAGAAAACAGATACAGTTAATAAATCTCCCAACTTGTTTGTGTTCCAGAGATCAGTTTTCTGCAAAGAATCAACCTTCCCCAGATGAGTTAGATAAAACTCAAGCATGCCCCCTTGTTTACCTACATCAAGGCCAGATACAGACTCTCCAAGTTCTCATTATCTGTCTCATAAACAAATTGCTTGTCCTCACTGACCACTATGGACAAATGCTTGCTAATTTGAATTGACCAAACTTTAGTCAGGCTTCTCTGTTTCCCTGAAATCCCTAAAATTTGGCCTGTCCTTGAGTTTAAGCAAGCACTGGAGTGCTGAACAACCTCCTTTTAATGGCCCCTTTGGGGAATTAGCTACTGCCAAATAAGACATTTATTTCTTTTGCTCCACTGTCCTATCATGCCACTTACTCATCCCACTTCCAACACCTGGTTATTTCCAGCCTTGTTTATTCTTCCCTGTAAAAGAAGAGCCCTCTCTGCCTGAACTTTGAAACGCTTACAGATCTTTTGGATAGAAGTGTTCTCCTCATGGCAAAAGTCTCTTCCTGCTATTGCAATAATCTTTTAGAAGAAAGTCTCTCCTTGCCTAAGTCTGGATTTTTTTAATTTGACACATCAAAAATACTGAGAATAAACTATTGCAAGTTAGTGCTGAATAGCTTTCTCTTTAAGCTCTGTTCCATGAGGACATTGCATTTTTAATAACAGTTCTATTGAGATATATTTCACATACTATAAAGTTCACCCTTTTAAAGTATACAATTCAAAGGTTTTTAGTATGTTCAGAGCTTTATGCAACTATCACCACTAGGATATTGCATTTTGAACAATGAACCAGTACAGTAGTAAGTATTTTATTTGTCCTTAAAAATATTGCACGAAAAATGTGTGTAAATACAATCTCTACATTTATTTTCACTTTTCTTGAGATTGAAATATATACCACAAACATATTTATGAATATAATATCAATGCTTCCTTTTTTATTATTTTCGAACTTGCATTTAAAAATAGTTTAATTTTATTAATTCACTGATATGGTTTGGCTGTGTCCCCACCCAAATCTCATCTTGAATTGTAGTTCCCATAATCCCCACGTGTCACAGGAGGGACCGGGTGGGAGGTAATTGAATCATGGAGGAAATTACCCCCATGCTGCTGTTCTCATGATAGTGAGTTCCCACAAGCTCTGATTATTTTATAAGGTGTTTTGCACCTTTTGCTTGGCACTTCTCCTTCCTGCCGTTATATGAAGAAGGATGTGTTTGCCGCCCCTCCAGCCATGATTCTAAGTTTCCTGAGGCACCCATAGCCATGCAGAACTGTGAGTCAATTAAACCTCTTTCCTTTATAAATTACTCAGACTTGGGCAGTCCTTTATAGCTGCATAAGAATGGACTAGTACATTCATTATTCTACAAATATTAATTAACATATCTTCAGGTACTTTGCAAAACTATTTTATCTTATTTAAAGGAAAATATACGATGCTATGACATTCTATAAGCGGGTCAACCTGATCTAGTGGAGGTGAGGGTAGGGGTGGGAAATTGGTCAGATAAGGATCTCCTAAAAAATAATTTAATACAACCCAAGTTAACTTAGTAAGTCCCAGGGTAAATTGGTGAGTGATGTGGTAATAGAAGCAATGGTCTGTTTTCCTGTTTAGGAAACAGCAAATGTCCATGGGCTAGAAGTTCATGGATGATAGGTCTGAGTCACAGACAGCTATACTCCATACTCAGACTAAAGATATGTGGGGTCCTATCAGGCAGGCCTGCAGCATGTCATGTATTTGGGGTTGTATCTCAAGAACAAAGGGAAACCATGGATCAGTGTCATTCAGGGCTGAGACAAGATGAGATTTGCATTTTAAACAAATCACTCTGGCTTTCGTGCTGAGAAGAGATTGGAGTGGGGCAAAAATGGCCACAAGGAGTATATACATGGCTAAAATTTCAGTCTGGTGATCTGGATCACAAATAGTTTTTATCCTAACTGTATAGTGTTCTGGTTATTTATGATTCTCATCAGTGGTAAGCAATATCACAATATGACATTCCCAGATTTTGGTTTTGGCAATCCAAATTTGAAAGGCACTATATTCGCCTGTTGGAAGAAAAGCCTTTCCCAGAGCTCCTGTGGGTTGGTTGAATTTGGCAAGTTCTGTGGCAGACCATCTGTGCAAAAATTCTCTGATTTCTCTAGCACATTTTGCTCTGTAGCTCTGTTCAGAATAGCCTCAAAATGTTTTCATTATTTCATTCAGTTTCAAGCAGAGGAAAAAGATTTAAGAGCTTCTTTAAGTGGCTTATGCTCAGTTAATTTTTATTTTTGCTTTTTTATCCTTATCAGTTTGATATCTGAAATTGGTGGTTCTAATTACTAACTGATATCTGTTAAGCATATAATTTTAAAACTTCAACTTCTTCCAAGGTTTCTCTCATAAATAATTAAATACATAATTATATGTTAGGCCTTCTCTGTTTCTTTCTTGCCCTTTCTATAGGCCTCTTTCTGTTTGAAATACAGCAAGTCAGGTATATTTTATATTTACTTAGCATAAATATTTATCTAAATTTTTATAATGCATCATCATAGACAGATATTCAACATAATTTCCTAAAAATAACGTAGTGAAGATACTGTGAATAAGAAGGTAGAGCTACAAAGCTATGTTTCTCAGCATAAATAACAGATAAGAATTTATAAAAGGATGCCAAGTTCAAGTTTTTTTTTAACAAAAGAAGTATTAGTTATTCAGCTCAAGATTTTCCAAAGTAAAAGTAAAAACTATGTTTTGTATGTTCTTTTCAAATTTGGAATTCATAATTTAGGACTTAAATTATAAATACAATTCAGTTTTCAAATTTAGGGTATAACTATATTTCTAATTGTTTCAAGAATAAAGTATTATATTTATAAACATCTAAAAATGTTCATAAAGTAAGTTTAATTGCTACCATGTAAATAGTGTCTCAAAATTTTAATGAAAGAAAACAAAGATTATGTCTTTTGCCTCATGGCAGATTGGATCTTAAAGAAAATCAGTTTTATGGTTAGGCCTAACCAAAAGGTTAGGCCTTTTGGTTGATAAATTGCAAACGGAAGAGTAGAAAACTAGGAGAGGATAGAACCTTCCAGAAAGTTGTGGTTGTGTGAAGAAAAGACATACACTGTCATAGCTATAACTAGGAAGGGGAGGAGAGAGCAAATTTAGAAACAAGGGTTTAGAAGGAAAAGATAAGGTGAGAACAGCAACAACAAAAATGGCTGCAGCAGCTATGGTATAAAGAAATTTTGGTGGAAGTTTGTCATTTAAAGAAACTTTTTTACAAAGTCCTGCACTGTATTCTTGTTTGAATTTATTCATGTCTGTTCTTTTGAGAGAAAGAGAGAGTGTGTGTTGGGGACAAGGGGAAGGTATTACATAAAGTCTCTTGAGACTGACTCCCAGGAAGCCAAGTTGTTCTTGGGCTACATTTCTATTACAGAAGGCTAAATTTAAGAAATGTGAAAATTAGCAGAGGTAAGTTTTTAAAAAATCAACACTTAAGGTTTGAATTGCAAATAAATAAATAAATCATTATCAAGATAAACCTAAGGAGTAGTTTGAGTCAAAGCCTATGCACTCAAGCAGACGAGTTAGAAACCTTGCTCTCCCATTTAGGGTGCAGTGATCTTGATCAACTGATCAAATGATCAATTTTGGCATCTACAAAATGGGAATGATAAAATAATAAAACCAGATTCATAAGGACTAAACTGAATAATGGGTATAAAATTCCCGCTACAGTAGTTAGAAGATAGTAATTTCTCAATAAAGGGTGGTTGTTATTATTTTCATTAACTTTCCAAAAGAGAATCAAAATGTTAATGAAGTATATGCTGTTTTGAGGACATTATCTCATCTGGTAACATAATTTTGTCAAAAGCAATAAAGTTTATGTATTCAAGTATCTATGCCAAGAAATAGGTATCAGTCAATGCATCCCTACAGTTTTAAGAGCCAAGACACTTCATGTTATAAAAACAGATATATTTCTACAGGACTATGTAAAATATTTTTTTTAGATGTAAGTTTATTAAGGTCAAAGTCGATACACAAAGACATACACACAGACACACATACATACACAGAGTTTAATAAATAGGCATATGCTATTTAAAAGCAGCCATGATACATAGATCACCACTCAATCCCCCTAAGCCACACCACACATTTATTCTTTCACTTTGAATAATATTGTCTACTTCTTACAATGAGATATAACTGTCTTTAAATCTTTCCATGTTCTTCACAACTCATTTCTGATCAGAATCCTTCCTTCCTTTCAGTTCAGGGGTAAATTTTGCAAAGTCAGTCCTTTATTTTATAGTAGTTCTCTCCTTACTCTTAATTCCCCGTTCTGCCACTTGCAGTGAAATTTGCTCAATTTACTTTCTCACTCTTCACATATTTCATCTCATGAGTAGTGGGAAGACAATTAGTTTTGCATCTCTTTCCTGAAGTAATTTAAATTAAAAACATTTTCTAATTTGAAAAATGTGCTCTTGATTCTCTTGTCCACACATGAAAACATCCTGTTGAACAAGTGCTACTTAATCTATGAAGATTCTGTGATTCCATTTGAAGAAGTTAGAAGCTATGTCCTCTGTGCTTCCAAAATAAAATATTGTGTGCATACTTTCACTATCTTCTGATCTCTCTCTGCACACCAAATGCAGGCATTTCATTAACAGACTGTGTCCTGAAGCATTTATCTATCTTATGTCTACCCTGGCCTCATGCTCCATCCCAAGTGTATGGCGCCTCAACTCTCCTTCATTTGAGATTAGATGATATTTCCACAGAAATGATCTATTCTTCCTTGTGTAATTGTTCTTGGATGTCTGTGTGTGTTTTCTTCCATTCCACTGACCAGAATTCCTTGGCTACTCGAGCCCTATATTTTATCCTGGACCACATAGAAGAAAATTAGACAATTATGGCCATTAACAAAGTGTATTTTAATACTGAGTATTTGTGTGGGTGCATCTTTTTTCTTTCCAGGATATGAGCTCTTTGAGGCCATTACAATTTTTAGCAAATGTAGACTCAGTTCCAAATCCTATTGCTTTTCTTCTCTTTCTATTCTTTCTTTTGAGATAATATCATCTATGTTTATGGCTTCAATTATCTTCTATATGCAGATGACTCACAAATTTATATTTCTAACTCAGGCTTCATTGTAAACACTATACACACATATCTAACCAAGAAGTAAACTTCTTCTCTGGGATGTTTCTAGATATCTCCTCTGAGATACATTTTAAAACCTAACTTCACCAAAACTGAACTAACGAATACTCTCCATATATATCTAAATCGTTTCTTATACCTAATCCTCTCCTAGTATCTACTATTTTAATTCACGGCATTGTGATTCTGCTAGTTGGATTCTGAAGTATGACCCTTCAAGGTCATACTTTACCCCCATATGCATCCATCACCAAGGTCTATCGACTTTACTTCCTAAAGATGTCTCAAATATGTTCACTTGTCTACCTGCTATACAAGATCCTAAAAGAAATGACAGTTTTCTTTCCTTGGGACTTCTTTCTAACTTTTGTGACCACATCTACTCTAGCCTCCTATTAATAAGTTCTCCAGAATTATCTTGCTGCCAAGATTATCTTTTCAAAGCACAAATCTAATTCATCTTTTTGCTTAAAACACTTCAATGGCTGTTACCTTTTCTTGAAAAAAGTTAAATCATGGGTTGTACATCCATGTTTATTCCTGTGCAATTCACAATTGCCAAGATATGGAATCAACCTAAGTGCTCATCTACAGATGGATGAATAAAGAAAATGCTACACACACACACACACACACACACACACACACACACAGTGGAATACTATTTATCCATAAAACAGAATGAATCCTGTCATTTGCATAACATGCATAAGCTTGCAGAACTTTTGTTAAGTGAAATTATTCAGGCACAGAAAGACAAACACTGCACTATCTCACTCATATGTGATACCTAAAAGAGTTGATTTCGTAGAAATACAGAGTAGAATAGTGGTTACCAGATACTGGGGAGGGGTGAGTGGTGGAGAAGAGGGTTGCTGGGAGAGCTTGGTCAATGAATGGAAAGTTATAGTCAGACAGGAAGCATAAGTTTTGGTGTTCCATTACACAGTAGGGTGACTATGGCTAATAACAATGCAGTGTGTATTTCAAGCTAGCTAGAATAGAAGATTTTGAATGTTGTCACCACAAATAAGTGATCAATATTTAAAGTGATACATATGATAATTAACCCCATTTGACCATTATACTATGTATAATGCATTGAAATGGCACACTGTACCTCATAAATATAATTATTATGCATCAGTTACAAAAATTGAGTCAAAACTTCATTTTTGTCCTATAATTTTAGAACAGTCTACCTCATTCCTCTCCAGGCACACTGGCCTTCTTTCTCTCATCTTAGTTGCTCTGTGCCGAAAAGTCTTCACCTTTGCACATGATGTTCCCCTTGCCTGCAGTACTCCACCTTGTTCCTAACACATGTGGCTTTACCTAGTCTATTATTAGTTATCCTTTGTAGTTTTGCTTTTGTATCATAGGCTCTGAAAACATTGTGACATCTTCGATGAGGTCAGATCCATCTTTTATATTCTCTTATTGTCCTATATATCTCTTCTCTATAGCACTTGTTGCAATTGCCTAGTTACATTTTCTGTAATTTTTTTCCTTCATTATTTTTCCAAGCACAATTTCATACACATAGTAGGTGCTTAATATATGTTTTTCAATGGACAAATGAAGAGGGAATCAACATATCTAATATGTATTTGTAGTCCCAATGCTTTCTAGATTGCTGTGGATATGGTAGGTTCAAACACTACTTAGGGAGAGGGATTAAAAATAAAAAGAAGCACTTCTCTCACAAAAATACTCTTAAAAAGCTTAATTATGACATATTTGACTTGCTGAACTGAAAATTAATAAAACAGACATATTAAAACAATTTTAACTTGTCCTAAAATAGTTTGCAGAATTTAAAATCTTAGAACAATAAGATTTTGTGTTTCCCACCCAGTATTTTTTTAAATCTGAAAGTTAAAATCTAGGTCAACTATCAACTCATTTCTGAAGCCTCCTGGTTCCTTTAGAGAGAGCTGGATGCTATTTCCTCTGTGCTTCTGCTTATGTCATTAAATCACCTACATTCAACATCATAAAGCTATATTTAATAGTTGCAGAAAGACAGGGTGACCCAAGAAGTACACTGAGTAATCTTTATTAACCAATAAAACCAAAGAACAAAAGTAAGATGCCATGAGAAATCAAAGATTCTAAACACAGTTTCAGCTATTCCTCTGGGGATTCATTTATTCAATTGCTGCACAAAAGATTTTATCCTCATCTGTTACATAAGCTCTCTAATATTTCTAAGCTACCAATATTAAGCATTCTTCATTATTTTATTAAAAAAAGAGGATTTAGGATCAGAAAAAAATAGAGCGGTGTCTATTAATTCACTATTACATGGAGGTTTGCCACATGGGCAATTTTATGTATTATTGTTTTATGACATTCTATATCATGAAGACATTTATTCAAAATTCTCAGCTGAGTAACTGATTAACCATCCTGTAAAAAAAATACACATCTACATTCTAATATACTCTGTTGTTAAAGAGAGGGTACTAAATTAAGCTTTATTAATTAACTGCTAGGCATGACTTCGAGATCTTTTTTCAGGTTTATTGAAAAGTAATTTAATTCATTAAAAACTCATATAACTTATAGTCATGAATTGTGTTGATTTGGGTTGGTTAACTTAGTCTATTTTTGAAAATACATAGTAAGACATCAGTGGCATTTAGTTTGCCTCACCTGGAAACTGACTTAAGGCACAGACTACTGGTTTTCAGTGAATCAGAAGTAATTGCTTGCTAAATGAGCTTTAGAGCAATGCTATGTCTTGATTAACCATTCTCTTTTTCATCTTTTGTAAAATTGCTCATTAATCAATATGCTCCTAAAGAAATTTGCATTCGATACAATGCAATAATACTGGTTTTAATAAAATCATCTGAATTTTAATTCAGTGATTTACTTGAAGTAGACTTAAATTATTTACAGTAAAGAACTATAAGCATATGTTTTCTAGAAAGTTCCTAAAGTTCTCTAGAAGAAAATGTGATATTATCAGCGTATTTCCTAATACAAGTATTACCTTGCAAACAGAATGTAGGTTTCAAAAATGCAGTGTGAAGAAAATACTCTTTGAGAGTAAACTTTTAAGTATATCTTGTAGCTGTGATTTTGTTCAGGTCTATATAAAGAATTTATCAGATGGTTTTCATCTTTAAAAAATTTACCTATCTCTTGAGGGTAATTAAAACCCAGAGTTATGTTCTACTTTCTCAGAAAGAACAATATAACCATTGATTGACTAAAATGGATTTAAAACAAAGGTATAAAAATAACCACAGAGACTATTAGCAAAATTCATAGCAAAAAATTCTTAATCAACATTATGAGTTAACTGGCAAATTTTATATGTAGTTTTATCAGGAATATTTGAAATTTTAATTCTTCTAATATGTGATGACATTCTATTCTGGAGTGGAATTATATTTACATACAGGTAAAACTTCCTAAAATTTCTGAAAATATGATTTTTAAATAATTTTTAAGCTCCTTTTTTTTTTGCATTTACATTTATGTAAAATTAGGCATGTGCTCAGAAAAAAGAGCTCCCTAAGCACAGAATCGAAACATTTGGGGAAGAAATGTAAGGTGTAGCCAGTTTTCTACATGCTGGTCATTACGCCAACAGTGCTATGGCTAAATTAGGTTGCTTTCACTTTCCTTTTCTGGTGTACTTTCTTTTAGGATTTTCCAAATTTTTCTTAACTTAGTTTTAGTCACCCTTCTGTTCATGCCAGAAAATCAGAAATGTTTACCTTGTTTTCAAATCCCCAGACTATATTCTTAATATTTTTAAAATTATTTTTGTTATAACCTCTTTTTCTCAAGGATTGTAGTGTCAAATACAGTTCTAACATTACTGTTAGAAGTCCCATATCACAAACATTCACACCAAATATCCTAAAATAAGGAAAAGACTCACATTTTAATTTAATAACTATTCCCTTATGTAAGTTAAAAGGACTTAGTTTAGTCCAATCATCCAATAGTAAATTGCGTCTTTTTATTTTTACAACTATTTTGTCTAATGAAATAAACATCTATATTTTAAGCATATATAATGCAGTACACTAATATTATAAAGTAATAGTTTGATTTAAATTATATGGTCTGACTTTTAAATCATAGTCAGGTGACCTGCAAAAACACTCATTTGGAAATATATAAAATATATAATTAATTTACAAAGCAGTATTAAAGATATTTAAAAATCTATCCCTTGGAAACAATCTCACGTACATAAACACACCCTAGTACTATAAATCACAGTGTTATCAAATTAGAATAGTAAAAGCAAGTTTCTTTTCCAGACGTTTTCTTCTTTAAGAGATTTGTACTTTACCCTCTCTTTGGGGGTGTCTAGCTATACCTTTTAGGTAAAAAATAGAGTCCTGGTGACCATGGGTTTTTGGTATACAGCAATTACTCAATGAATGTTTTTTAACTGAATAACTGAACAGACTAATAGATGAGTAATCTTGCTTAAATGATTTTTACATAGTCTCCTTGCTTTTAGGCTTTTCCTCACCTCCAAGCCATTATGTGAACACTGCTAAATCAATCACCCTCATATGATTTCATATGAAGTTTTCTCAGAAAAACTTTCTTAGTTCTATAAACCCATAATTTATGAATTCTAGTATGACTTTCTGTGTTCTCCATAAAATGAACTCAGGTTTTCATTCCATATGTATCTTTTGCCTTTCTCCTACAATAACCGTAGCTCCACACAAACTTATCTACTCATGACCTCTCGAACTTTTTCAGATTGTTTTCTTCTCTATCTTCATGCTTTTACACATAACCTTCCAAACCCTAATCATCATTTAAAGAACTGTTGAGATTCTTAATCCTCAGTAAAAGTTCTCCTGACAACCACAGCCAAGGCTGTATTCAGGAACATTGATTGGAAATTGTTGCCTGTGTCTTGTGATTTGGAAGTCATCAGGGATGCAGTAGAAGGACTCACATCTACACAAACCAACCAGCCACCAAGGCCTCATCATAAAGGGTAGAGCTGGCCTGTTACATATTCAGCTGTCCCCCTCCAATAACAACACTGATACCCAATTTATCAGGAAGTCTTGCCTGCTCTGACTCCAAAATATATTCCTTCCATCCATGTCTCCACCTTTGCTGCTGCTGCTTATGATTATTTACCGCCATTTCTTGCATGGACAACTGCAACAAATCTCCTCACTTCCACTCTGGTGCTCATATATTCCCCATTCCTCACTCCTATGCCCCCAACTCTGCAAATCCATTCTCCACATGTCAGCCATATTATTTAAATAAATATAAATCTCTTAGGTTTAAATATAAACTTCCCAACCTCTAGGGCCATTAAGACTCCAAAGATTTCTCAATATATTTAGAATAAAAAATGAGACCCCACGGATATAAATGTCTACATGAACTGTACCCTGACTATCCTCTAATCTCATTTTCCATCTTTCTCTTCTTGTTTCCTATGTTGTTAGATGAGCTGCTTACTGTTCATAGAATATGACAACTCAGGTCCACCTTGAGGAATCTGTACTTCCATTTTGTTTGCCCTGCAAATTTAAATTTACATCCTCAGATCATCATGTGGCTGGTTCACTTCCGTCTTTCAGATACCAGTTCTGACGTTAGTTTCTCGAAGAATCCCTCCTCAGGCAATATCCGTTAACACAGACACCACAGTCATTCTCTTACAGTCTTTATTTTGGAGCATTTATTACTACTCAAATAATACTATGTTGTTTATTCATGTAATACTTTTTTTTTTCCCTATTTACCTTGACTAGAATGCAAACTCAAAGAGAACCAAAATACCGATGTCTCCAGTATCCAGGATCTTGTTCATTTCTACATCTCCAATATCTAGAATAGTGCCTGTGAGAAAACCGTGGGCAATCAAAAAATGCTTTTTTTTGAGAAAATAAAGGAAAATAAAATAATAAATAAAAGAATTAAAGAAAATTACTCATGTGCAACCACTTCGGACACTCTTAAAGTTATGTTAATATTACAGCCATCTATTTGAAACTCAGCTAAATACTGCCTTGTACTAGTTACAATATTATTTTATTTTAAATTCCTTCATTTATTCATCTGGAATTATTAACTAGGCACTATGTGCCCTAAAGGACACAATAGAAGACTCCACAAATTCATGACAAACATCCTGGAAATGAGATGGAGGAGACTCCAGCCTAGGTTGAGGTGGGGAGAACAGCTAGGAAAGGATTCCCTGAGGACATAACATTCAAATGGAGACCTTAAAGGATGATCCAGAAGCAGTAAATCAGAAATCAGAGTGAGGGAGGTAGAAGACTATGTTCATTAAATTCTTTATATTCCTAATTACCCAGCAGTGTTCTTCAAACCAGAACTAGAATTTAAATAAAGTAGAAACATCACACAGGCAGTGAACAGTAGGTATTATATTTAGTCTTCTACTTCTTACAGGGCCAGGGTGCTGAGGGGTAATGCAGAGGGAGAGAATAGGAAAATAATATTTATTAATGCCTGTTAAGTGCCAATTTAATCCAAGAGTTTTTACATGAATAACACTATTTTGCTGTCTCAACAGCCCTGCTGCAGAGGCTCCTAAATAATTGAACGTCCTAAGTCGTACTTATGGCTGAGGTTCTAAGTAGACCTATTTTGACTCCCTCAAACCCATGTTCTTTTCTAATACGTTGTCTGACTAGGTCAGTGGTTCTCAATCCTGGCTGCATATTAGAATCGGGAAGCTGAGGCCCTCCAGACTAATAACGTCAAAATGCCTGGGAATGGAACCCAGGCTTCAGTGGTAGTTAAAGTTCCTCGGGTGATTTTGACATGCAGCCAAGTTTGGGAATCACTGGTCAAAACAAGGACAGAGCACCAGCCAGTTTAATTGATTTACTTTGGTTATCTCACCCATATTTCTGCTTTTAAGCAGGATACCACTTAAACCACAACAGGCAAAAAAGATGATTCTACTTTTTGGCATGGCCTCTTTAATGCATTAGTCCTGAAAAGTCAACTGTGAAGGTTGAAACAGCAAAACTAAATAATTAAGCTACTTTTTTCTCTCAACACACCAGGTTCAGTATCTGTTTTAATAATTCCTAGCTCCACCAGCATATGCTATCATATTTAATTCTCTGTGGTCTGGCACTACATATTTTTAGTAACCTTAGCTTTAGAAAGAACAGAAGGAAGTTAACACCATTTACATAACTAGAGGAACATGATTTATTTAAGTTTGAAAAAAAATCACAGGAGAATTCATGAAACTTAAAAATTCATTTTCTTTTAACTGCTACAACAAACATCAGTTGGCACTTAACAAAAATGCTGTTGTATGTATTATTATTAAATAAGTCATGTGCAGGTTAATATAAAAGGAATTAACAATGCTTGTAGCCATTATTCCCAAATGAGACAATATCTTCCCTTTACCCTAGGCTATAAAACATTTTTCTATCTCAAAGATAACATGGTGATCTTTATCTTACACTTGTCATGACATTTATCACTGCCAGCATTAGACTTTGTAAATAAATGCCTAATTTGAATGTCCTTTTAGATCCTTGAGGTAAAGCAATGAGTCATACCTTAGAAAAATATTTTATACAAATCAATAGATATCTTGATCTTTGGTTCATCATATTAGTTCATATGACTAATAACTACTTAGCGAAAGATCACTGAAAATTAAAACCATATGATGTCATTATGTGACCCTCTAACCCAATGATTCCTCTTTCCGCTGTATTATACACATATTCATTAATCACAAACTTGATTCATTATTGGGAATAATCAGAACACAGATAGACTAGAGTTTACTTTTTTCTTCAAAAAAATTGGTTTCTTTGAAAGTCACCATTGCATATCAGATTGTGAAGTGAGCAGTATAGAGAGAGAAACAAGAGAACAAATTTAATTGTAATTTTATTATGCTTATGACACGGTTATTTTATTTTAGGAATAAAATAACACAGTGATGACAAAGAGTTGATTTAATCTCTTCATTAGGGAAGTCCTGATATTTACTGGAAATATCTTATTAGCTACTAGCTTAATTTATATATAGCAAAATGTAACAAAAGTATATTTGTTTTAAAAATGATTATCCTAATGTAGATGTTTTTCCAAATTTTAACTATATTTTACCCTTCGTAACTTAATCTGAATGTTTTTGAAAATATTTATTTTATGAATTTAGCCGTATAAAACGAATATAATAATATCTTCAAGGTTAATCTCAAATCATATTTTTGAGATCATCAAAATTACACTGACTTTAGCCATTTTACATCACACTGTCAGATGTTGGCAAAAGAGAATTCTCCTGACTTGTCACTTAATATTTTAAGTTATCTGTGGTTAACCAAGATTTGTCGAAAAAGTGACAGGTCAAATTTTCTCATGATATGTTGAAAATGTGGAGCTGCTACATTTGATCTGTACACTGTGACACTGACTCAAACATGAGATAGGGCAAAATTGATGCCATCTGTCTCACCCTACAAAGACAGTCAGCATGTGGTCTAGAGTTTATTTTATGCTGATGACAGTCTACATTTACTTTTTGTAGTCAATTTCATAATATAATAGGATTAACTGTGCACATTCCCCTGTTATTCAGCAATATTTGCTCATTCACTTCTATAACACCATCATTCTGTTGGTATTTTCAAGCTGTTTTTGGTATCTTTTCTTATTACATTCATTGGCATATAGCCAGTAATATTTGTTATATTTGTGTGTGTGCTCCTTACATGACAGTTTTCTCTGAATTATATTACCTACTTTAATATGGGCTTTCTTTTAAAGTAGTTTACTATTTCCAGTTTCTTCTGAATTTAGAATATATTCTCAAATAATATGAAATAGAATATATTTGAAATAAGAATTTCTTCTTGATTATACTGTTCTTTATGTTTGCATTTGTGACATAGTAAGAAATATATATTTGGTCTGCCTCTCACCCCATTTCCTGGCACACAGCATCTAAAATTCTTGAAATGGCCAAATGTAATGAGTGTATTTTTGTATGCTAATGAGATGCCCAGTGGCTCTGAGCTACTGGATAGCTTTCAGATGAGAGCTGGTTGCCAGGGGAACCAACCTTGTGATTAGAGGGTAAGAACTTTCATTTTTATTTATTTATTTTTTTTGAGACAGAGTTTCACTCTGCTACTCAGGCTGGAGTGCAATGGCATGGTCTTGGCTCACTGCAACCTCCACCTCCTAGATTCAAGTGATTCTCCTGTCTCAGCCTCCCGAGTAGCTGGGAATATGGATGCCTGCCACCATACCTGGCTAATTTTTGTAACTGTAATAGAAACAGGGTTGTGCTATGTTGGCCAGACTGGTCTCGAACTCCTGACCTCAGGTGATCCACTGGCCTCGGCCTCCCAAAGTGCTGGGATTACAGGAGTGAGCCACCATGCCCGGCCAAGGGTAAGAACTTTCAACCCTAGTCTCGGACCTTCTCTAGGAGGGCTCTGAAGGTTGACTAGGTTACCAGCAGTCAATGATTTTATCAATCATGCCTACATAAGGAAGCCTCCTTAAAAACCCAAAAGGATAGCATTTGGAGACCTTCCAGGTTACTGAACACCTGGAGGTGCTGGGACGGTAGTAGGCCTGGAGAGGACAGGGAAGCTCACTGCCCATTTCCACATACCTTGCCTTATGTACACCGTTATCTAGTTATTGATCTGTACCCTTTTTTTTTAATGAGAAGCCAGTAAATGTTTTTACCTGATTTCTGTGAGCCATTCTAGCAAATAATCAAACCCAAGAAGATGGTATGATTTATAGCCAGTTGGTCAGAAGCACAGGTTGCAGCTTAGACTTGCGATTGGCATCTGAAGTAGAGAGCATCTTTTGAGACTGAGCTATTAACCTGTAGGGTCTGACACTGTCTCTAGGATATTATTAGGATTGAGTTAAATTGCTGAACACCCAGTTGGTATCCACTGAGAACTGGAGAATTGCTTAGTATGGGAAAAAAACCCATGTATTTGGTGACCGGAAGTGAAGTGGTGGTGTGAGTGTTGAATGAGACTATAGAGAAAAACTGTTTTTCCTCATGCACACAAAGATGTTTCACCTTCTGCTGTAGAGAATCACAAAACATTGAAGCATTTGAGCAGAGAAATAATACAACCAGCTATTTCTGGCAGAAATGCAGAAGGAAAATTGGATTAGAGTAGGGTTCTAATGAAATGACACAGATGAAAGAACTGAACATAAAGCTGTGAGATGAAGAGAAGAAGATGGAAATTACAGATATCCAGGAAATAGAATTTGCAAGATTTAATTATCAAGGAAGATGGGGATAGGATTCTTGAGGAAATGAGAGGTCTATCATGTCACTTAAGTTTTTAGCTTGAGTGATTGACTGATATTTGCAAAACTTGAGATAGGAAATGAGGAAGGTGGATTAGGTTAGAGGGAAAGATGATGAGTTTTTCAACACAGTGAACAAAAGATATTATTTGTACGTCCAGGTGAGCTGCTTCCATGGTTTGGCAACTTAGGAAGCTAATTTAATGAAGGACATGGTTGATGGTGTCAAATGTTTCAAGAAAACCAAATAAGATGAGACCTTAAAAGACATATACAGATTTCACAGTTAAGTGGTCATCAATAACTTTGTTGGAGTCTTTTTGGTGAGGCCAGAAGCCTTACCATGCTAGTTTAAGAAGGAATCAAAGATGCTAAAATGAATATAATTACAGGACACATATATTTTGAGATTGTGCTTTTAAAGGGAAGGAATCTAAAGCATATTTAAAAGCAGGTAGAAAGCTGATAGAGAGTTTTTTATTTTTATTTTTAATAGGAGAAACTTGAACATATTTCAGTCTAGAAGAAGGAAATCAAGATGGTGGAAATATTAAAGATAAAGTAAGAATGATAAAAATTGGTTTGCTAAGACTCAGCACATTTTGGAGGAATCAGATTAAACACACAAATTGTGGGTAACATCTTTATCTAAGACTGCAGGAAAGGATGTGAGGATAAATGCAGATAACAGTACTTGGAGGAGTATAAGGGGTTTGTACTAGCCAGTCTTAAAATTCTTAAAGACTTTAGTCAATTATTTTGTCTTGGTTTTATTTTATGAAGCATTTTGTTTACACAATATGGTATCTAATTACACACATTAAAAAAACTTAATGTAACTAAAAATATTTATGTTTGTATGAATGTGCTGTAATGTGTATTAGTTTTCCATGGTTAGCATTTGAGAGAGCTAAATTTCAAGTATATTCTTCAAACTATCTAATTTACATGTGACTTTTTTTTATACTTTAAGTTCTGGGGCACATGTGCACAATGTGCAGGTTTGTTACATATGTATACATGTGCCATGTTGGTGTGCTGCACCCATTAACTCGTCATTTACATTAGGTATAGCTCCTAATGCTATCCCTCCTCCCTCCCCCCACTCCACAACAGGCCCCAGTGTGTGATGTTCCCGTTCCTGTATCCAAGTATTCTCACTGTTCAATTCCCACCTATGAGTGAGAACATGCGGTATTTGTTTCTCTGTCCTAGCGATAGTTTGCTGAGAATGATGGTTTCCAGCTTCATCCATGTCCCTACAAAGGACAGAACTCATCCTTTTTTATGACTGCATAGTATTCCATGGTGTATATGTGCCACATTTTCTTAATCCAGTCTATCACTGATGGACATTTGGGTTAATTCCAAGTCTTTGCTATTGTGAATAGTGCCACAATAAACATATGTGTGCATGTGTCTTTATAGCAGCATGATTTATAATCCTTTGGGTATATACCCGGTAATGGGATGGCTGGGTCAAATGGTATTTCTAGTTCTAGATCCTTGAGGAATCACCACACGGTCTTCCACAATGGTTGAACTAGTTTACAGTCCCATTAACAGTGTAAAAGTGTTCCTATTTCTCCACATCCTCTCCAGCACCTTGTTTCCTGACTTAGTGATCGCCATTCTAACTGGCGTGAGATGGTATCTGATTGTGGTTTTGATTTGCATTTCTCTGATGGCCAGTAATGATGAGCATTTTTTCATGTCTTTTGGCTGCATAAATGTTGTCTTTTGAGGAGTGTCTGTTCATATCCTTTGCCCACTTTTTGATGGGGTTGTTTTTTTCTTGTAAATTTGTTGGAGTTCATTGTAGATTCTGGATATTAGCCCTTTGTCAGATGAGTAGATTGCAAAAATTTTCTCCCATTCTGTACGTTGCCTGTTCACTCTGATGGTAGTTTCTTTTGCTGTGCAGAAGCTCTTTAGTTTAATTAGATCCCATTTGTCAATTATGGCTTTTGTTGCCATTGCTTTTGGTGTTTTAGACATGAAGTCCTTGCCCATGCCTATGTCCTGAATGGTATTGCCTAGGTTTTCATCTAGGGTTTTTATGGTTTTAGGTCTAAAATTTAAGTCTTTAATCTTGTATCAATTTTTGTATAAGGTATAAGGAAGGGATCCAGTTTCACCTTTCTACATATGGCCAGCCAGTTTTCCCAGCACCATTTATTAAATAGGGAATCCTTTCCCTATTTCTTGTTTTTGTCAGGTTTGTCAAACATCAGATGGTTGTAGATGTGTGGTATTATTTCTCTGGGCTCTGTTCTGTTCCATTGGTCTATATCTCTGTTTTGGTACCAGTACCATGCTGTTTTGGTTACTGTAGCCTTGTAGTATAGTTTGAAGTCAGGTAGCGTGATGCCTCCAGCTTTATTCTTTTGACTTAGGATTGTCTTGGCGATGCGGGCTCTTTTTTGGTTCCATATGAACTTTAAAGTAGTTTTTTCCAATTCTGTGAAGAAAGTCATTGGTAGGTTGACGGGGATGGCATTGAATCTATAAAGTACCTTGGGCAGTATGGCCATTTTCATGATATTGATTCTTCTTATCCATGAGCATGGAATGTTCTTCCATTTGTTTGTATCCTCTTTTATTTTGTTGAGCAGTGGTTTGTAGTTCTCCTTGAAGAGGTCCTTCACATCCCCTGTTAGTTGGATTCCTAGGTATTTTATTCTCTTTGAAGCAATTGTGAATGGGAGTTCACTCATGATTTGGCTCTCTGTTTGTCTGTTATTGGTGTACAAGAATGCTTGTGATTTTTGCATATTGATTTTGTATCCTGAGACTTTGCTGAAGTTGCTTATAAGCTTAAGGAGATTTTGCGCTGAGATGATGGGGTTTTCTAAATATACAATCATGTACATATGACATTTAATAACTTTAACATGGTCACTGCCTCAAGAAAAGATGCAAATCTTATTGGGTTAAAGGTTAATTATACATTTATTTATTTGTTTTTTACCACTAGTCTTTTTTGGAGTGACAAACTGTAAAATAAATGTTGGTGTATACATGAAGATAGTTCCTTAGCAGACTCATGACTCTGTGTGTGTGTGTGTGTGTGTGTGTGTGTGTATGTATATATATACAGTCATGAGTCACTTAATGGCAGGGATTCAATCTGCAAAATGCATCATTAGGTGATTTCACCATTTTATGAATATCATAGATTGTACTTACACAAACCTAGATGGTATAGGCTACCACAAACCCAGGATATGTGGTATAGCACATTGTTTGTAGGCTACAAACCTATATAGCATATTACTGTACTAAATACTGTAGGCAATTGTAGGAATAGGTGTATCTAAGCATATCTAAACATAGAAAAGGTACAGTAAAAATATGTTATAAAATATTAAAAATGATATACTTTTATAGGGCATTTACCATGAATGGAGCTTGCAAGACTAGACGTTGCCCTGGCTGAGTCAGTGAGTGAGAGAGATAAGTGAATGTAACGGCGTGGGACATTACTGCACACCACATAGACTTTATAAACGCTATATACTTAGGCAATACTAAATTTATACAAATGTTTTTTCCTATAAAATATTAGCCTTAGCTTACTGTAACTTTTTTACTTTATAAACTTATAAAATTTTTCTCAATTTTTTGACTCCTTTGTAATAACAGTTTAAAACCCAAACACATGTACAGCAGTGTAAAATATTTTCTTTATATTTTCATTCTATAAGCTTTTATCCATTTATTTACTCATTTATTTATTTACATTTTCAATGAGTGGCAGTGGAGTAGGTTTACACCTGCATTGCCACGAACAGGTGAGTAATGTTTTGTACTATGATGTTATGACAGCTACAATGTCATAACATTATGATTTTCTAACTCCATTATAATCTTTTGGGATCACCTTCCTGTATGCAGTCCATTGTTGATTAAAACGTGGTTATGCAGTGCATGACTGGGTGTGTATGTGTATATATACATATTATATAATACGTATTATTACAATGTATTATTATATTATATAATAAATTATATACTACATAATATTACTAATGATAACTATGAATATTACTACTAATAATATATTATAATATATTACATAATATATAACATATTATATACTATATAATAATATATACATATATTATTATATGATATAATAAAATTATATATATATAATTTTGGGAAGAATTAAATGACAGAACTCAAAACAGAACCATCATAAAACTCTCCACAGATTTAGCATATAAAAGAGATTAGCAATGTGAGAGAATTCTTTGGACATTTTGTCCTTCTAAGAAAAAGCAAACTACTATCATCTTGCCTCCTCCCAACCCTCTCTATGTTTGAGTCAGCCAGGGCCAACTTATCCAGCAGGCACAAAAGGCAC
Organism: Pongo pygmaeus; assembly: GCF_028885625.2. NCBI lineage: Eukaryota > Metazoa > Chordata > Mammalia > Primates > Hominidae > Pongo > Pongo pygmaeus. The sequence continues at coordinate 44,798,242 of NC_072388.2, read as the reverse complement.
AATATGTAGAACCCACAATATTTTTAGAGGCCTATAAAAATGTTTTAATATCTTTAAAAATCAAGAGAAGAAACTAAACTTTTAGATAAAACAAAATGTTTTAATACATAATATCAATTAATTTGTCTTCATACCAATGCAATTGTAAAATATAATTTCTAACATTTCCTATTTTTTTTTTTTTTTTTGAGATGGAGTCTGGCTCTGTCCACCAGGCTGGAGTGCAGTGGCGCAATCTTGGCTCACTGCAAGCTCCGCCTCCCAGGTTCACGCCATTCTCCTGCCTCAGCCTCCCGAGTAGCTGGGACTAAAGGTGCCCGCCACCATGCCCGGCTAATTTTTTTTGTATTTTTAGTAGAGACAGGGTTTCACCATGTTGGCCAGGATGGTCTCGATCTCCTGACCTCGTGATCCGCCTGCCTCGGCCTCCCAAAGTGCTGGGATTACAGGCTTGAGCCACTGCACCAGGCCTAATTTCTAACATTTCCTTATGGAAGGAGGGGCCCATGAAGCCAAAGTGGTTATACTTCATGAAAGTCATAATGTGGTCCTTAAGTCATGGGAGAGCAGTGTTTTAGTTTAGGTTCTTCTGAAAAAAAGTTATATGGTAATCTTATGAGGTCATATAGACTATACCTCTCAGAAGGCACTTGAAGGACAGGTGACTACGTGAAGATTATAATTTCCACCTGAGCAGACTTCTTTGGTTGGCTGTGTCATTTCTCCTTGGCCCACCTATGAGTTTAGCTGTAACAATGATGGACAGTTTTGTGCCATATCATACAGACACTAATAAATATTTCATCTCAGGCACATACTGTATTTCACACTTTTTCTCTTTCTGACGCAGCATTCTCAAGCACAGTACCTGCTTAGCACAAGTATACTCATTGTTTAAAGGTACAGAAAGTTAGTTATAGTTGTTGAATAAAATTGCATTTTGCTGTCGTTGTTTAGAGCGCTCTATAAATATCAATTAGATAAGGTTAGTAATAGTACCATTCAAATCTATATATGTACTGACATGCAATTTACTTGATTTGTCAATTATTAGAATAGGAGTGTTAAAATCTTCAACTAGCCAAAAATTCTTTGCAAAGAATAATGTCAAGAAGAGTATTTCCTAGGTTGTCCCCTAGGATTTTTATAGTTTGAGATCTCACATGTAAATCTTTAATCCATTTTGAGTTAGTCTTTATATATAGTGAAATGTAGGGGTCAGTCCAGCTTGTCTTCTGCTTTTGGCTAGCGAGTTATCCTAGCACAACTTACTGAGTAGGAAGTCCTTTCTCCATTTCTCTTTTTTTGTCAGCCCTGTTGAATATCAGATGCTCGTAGGTGTGCAGCTTTATTTCTGAGTTTTCTATCCTGTTCTATTGGTCTATGTATCTGTTTTGTACTAGTACCAGGCTGTTCTGGTAACTGTGGCTTTATAGTATAGTTTGCATTTAGGTAGTGTGATGCTTCTGACTTTGTTCCTCTTGTTTAGGATTGTTTTGGCTGTTCCTGCTCTTTTGGGGTTCCATATAAATTTTAGAATAGGCCTTTTTCTAATACTGTGAAGAATGATGTCAGTAGTTTGATGGGAATAGCACTGAATTTGTAAATTGCTTTGAACAGTATGGCCATTTTTATGATACTGGTTCTTTCATTCCATGAGCATGGAATGTTTTTCCATTTGTTTGTGTCATATCTGATTCTTTCAGCAGTGTTTGTAGTTCTCCTTGTAGAGGTCTTTCACCTCCTTGGTTAGATGTATTCCTAGGTATTTAATATTTTTCTGTGGTTATTGTAAGTGGGATTATGTTCTTGATTTCATGCTCAATTTGGATGTTGTTGTATAGAAATGCTACTGACTTTTGTACATTGACTTTTGTATCCTGAAACTTTACTAAAGTTGTTTATCAATTCTAGGAGCCTTTTGACCGTCTTTAGGATTTTCTAAGCATAGAATCATATTAGGAGTGAAGAGACACAGTTTGACCTCTTTTCTTATTTAGCTGCCTTTTCTTTCTATTTCTTACCTGACTGCTCTGGCTAGGATTTCCAGTACTATGTTGAATAGGAGTGGTTACAGTGAGCATCCTTTTTCCAGTTCTCAAGGGGAATGAATCGTTCAAACTTTTGCTTATTCGGTATGATGTTAGATGAGGGTTTGTCATTGACAGCTGTTATTATTTTGAGGTATATTCCTTCATTGCCTAATTTATGGGGGGTTTTATCATGAAGATCATGTTGGATCTTATTGAAAGCTTTCTCTGCATCTGTTGAGGTGATCATATGGTTTTTGCTTTTGGTGGTGAATCATATTTATTGATTTCTGTATGTTGAACCAACCTTGCATCCCAGGATTAAAGCCTACTTGATCGTGGTGTATATATATTTTTTATGTACTGCTGGATTCTATTTGCTAGTATTTTGCTGAAGATTTGTGCATCTATATTCATGAGGGGTATTTGTCTGAATTTTTCTTTTCTCATTGTGTCTCTGCCAGATTTGGTATCAGGCGGATGCTGGCTTCATAGAATGAGTTATAGAGGAACCCTTCCTTCCCTGTTTTTTGCAATATTTTTAGTAGAATTGGTAACAGTTATTTGTATGTCTGGTAGAATTCAGCTGTGAATCCATCTGCTTTAGGGATTTTTTTGGTTGGCAGTTTCTTTATTACAGATTCAATTTCAGAAATTGATATTGATGTATTCAGGGTTTCAATCTCTTCCTCATTCAATCTTTGGATATTGCATGCTTATAGGAATTTATTCATTTCATCTACATTTGCTAATTTCTGTGCATAGAGTTGTTCATCATAGTCTCAGGATCTTCTGTATTTTTGTGGGTTCAGTTATACTATTACCTTTGTCATTTCTGATATTGCTTATTTGGACATTCTCTTTCTTTTCCTTGTTAATCTAGCTAGGAGTCTATCAATCTTATTTATTTTTTCAAATAAGAAACTCTTGGTTTCATTGATCTTTTTATGTATTTTTACATCTCAATGTATTCTAAGTCCCAAAAAACAATTGCAACAAAACCAAAAATAGACAAGTGGGACATAATTAAACTAAAGAACTTTTGCAAAGCAAAAGAAACTATCACCAGAGCAAACAGACAATCTACAGAATGGGAGAATATATTCACAAACTGTCCATCTGACAAACACCTAATATCTAGAATCTATAGAGAACTTAAACAAATCAACAGACAAAACCAAAATGACCTCATTTAAAAATGGGCAAAGAACAAGAACAGACCCTTCTCAGAAGAAAACATACAAGTGGTCAAGAAACATATTAAAAATGCTCAGCATCACCAATAATCACAGAAATGCAAATCAAAACCATGATGATACCATCTCACACCAGTCAGAATGGCTATTATTAAAAATTCAAAACAACGACAGAGGCTGGCAAGGCTGTAGGGAAAGGAAATGTTGGTATAAACAGTATAAACTGTTGGTGGAAATGTAAATTAGTCCAGCCACTGTGAAGAGTTGTCTGGAGATTTCTGAAGGAATTTAAGTCAGAGCTACCATTTGACCCAACAATCCCATTACTAGGTGTATACCCAAAGGAAAATAAAGCATTCTACCAAAAAGATATATGCACTTGTCTGTTCATTGCTGTACTATACACAACAGCAAAGACATGGAAACAACCCAGGTGCCCATCAGCTGTAGACTGGATAAAGAAAATGTGGTGCATATATACCATGAAATACCACACAGTCATAAAAAAGAATAAAATCACATCCTTTGCAGCAACATGGATGGAGCTGGAGGCCATAATATTAAATAAATTAATGCAGGAACAGAGAAGCAAATACTACATGTTCTCACTTATAAGTGGGAGCCAGTGTTGAGCATACAGGGACATAAATACGGGAACAATAGTCACTGGACTACTGGGCAGGGGAAGGGTGGGTTAGAAAACTACCTATTGAGTACTATGCAGACCACCAGGGTGATGGCATTCGTACACTGTATAACACCAGCATCAGCCAATAATTTCTTGTAACAAATCTGTTCATATATACCCTTGAGTAAAATAAAAGTTGAAATTTTAAAAATAAAATGAAATAAAACATTCAACTATAATTTTGGATATTTCATGTTCATTTTCCAGTTCTATCAGATTTTGTGCATGTATTTTACTTTCTGAAGCCCTCTTTGGCTGATATTTATATAACCACACCCATTTGTTGTAGTGTGTATTATATATCCTTTACATCCTTTTGCTTTTAACTTTTCTGTATCTTTATATTTAAAATAAGTTTCTTATAGATATCATACAGTTGAGTGTTTTTATCCTATCTTAGATTCTCTTTAACTGGAGTTTTTACATATTTTGTATTTAATGCAGTTATTAATATAGTGGGGTTTAAATCTACCATCTTGTTTATTATTTTCTAGTCGATCCATCTGTTCTTGTTTTATATTTTCTTTTTCTGTCTTCTTCCAGATTAATCAATTATTTTTTAAAGTTTAATTTAATCATTTCTATTGATTATTATATTTTGTTGTGTTTACATTCCTTGTTTTTCTAAGGCAATTGTTTTCAATTGGTGATTTTGCTCTCAGAGGACATTTGACAATGCCTAAAGACACTTTTGTCTCTCACTACTGGAGGGGATGCTACTGGCAGCTAGTTGGTGGAGGTCAGGGATACTGCTAAACATATTGCAACATATAAGTCCTCCACAACAAAGAATTATCTAACCCAAGATATTAATAATGCCAAAGTTTAAAACACTGCTATAATTTATACAAAACACAGAATTATCACAGTCTGCTTTCATATAATATTACACTACCTTACATGCAGTTAAAGAACCTCATGCTTCTATTTCATAGTCCCACCAGTTATAATATTATTATCATATATTCTAATTCTGTGATTGTTATAAACACCATAATATATTGTTATTGTTATTGTTTTAAACCATCCATTAACTTTTTTTATGTGTGATAAGAACACAACATAAATTTACCCTCTTAGCAAACATTTAAGTCTACCACACAGTATTGTTAACTATCGGCACTATAATGTATAGCAAATTTCTGGGATTTATTCATCTTGCATAACTAAAACGTTGTTCCCTTTGACTAATACCTCCCTGTTTGCACCTTCCCCAGCTCCTGGAAATCACCACTCTATTCTGCTTTTTTATGAGTTTGACTATTTTAGATTTCTCATATAAGTGGTATCACGTAATATTTGTCTTTCTGTGACTGGCTTATTTCACTTAGCATAACGCCCACCAAGTTCATCCATGTTGTTGCAAATAGCAGAGTTTTCTTCTTTTTAAAGGCTGAACAACATTCCATTGTATGTATATATCATATTTTATTTACCCATTTATTGATCAATGAAGATTTAGGTTGCTTCCACATTTTGACTATTGTGAATAATTTGCAGTGGAGGTGGAAGTTCAGATATATTTTTGAGACCCTGATTTCAACTTCTTTAAGCCCACAATTGGGATTGCTGCAACATATTATAATGTCCATTAACTTTTTAGAAGTTATTTTATCTTTGCCTCTAGAGTACACATTATAAGTCGTGCACGGTGGCTATAGTACACATTATTTAAAATACATAGTCACAAAGATGAACTATTAATAGCCTCAAAGATATATTTAAAAAGTTGAAGCCTAGCCAGCACACTGACTTCTGCTGTTTTCACTGTGGTTACTATTCAGCAAACCATCATATTGGTGATCTGCACCAATCATTAGTATAGCCAAACAAATGGATCAGATATGCTGTAATCCATGTATTTCATCTTTTAAATATAACCTGACTTTTCCTACAATTCTATCTACAAATAAGAATTTTCTAGCTTATGCATCTTTTAAGCTGTGACATTTTCTTTGGAACATATAATGTCCCATTAAGTTAAACATTGAGGCAGTTTAATATTTTTTACCTTATGTGTCTGGTTTTAAAAGATTTATATGTTGCAAGTTAAAAATTAAATTATATTTTTATTATTGAGGATGTGCATTTTTATTGCTTCAGGGTTTTTATGTAAATTCTCTTGCTAATTTTAGTTTACTACTAAACATATTTCTTTAACTGAGTTTATATTTGCAAGTATGAGGAAGGTCAACATTTAGAAGAGAAAAAAGTGTCAACTCTATTGGAATAAGTGAAAATATAGTCTTGGAATTAAGCATTTTTGAAGATGTTTTCTTTTCTAAAGAGTAAATGTTCAAAATAGTAAAAGAACACTATTAGAACTTAATAGCCTAATCCATCGAAAAATAAAAAAAAAGACTATTTAATTTCCCTTTAACACAGGAACTAAATCTTTTTGAAATCTTGTGTATGTCAGGCTCTCTTTGCATTATAATTCCAGCAAGGTGATCTTGCTAAGAATCTGTTGCAAATAGCTTTGGTCCTTAATGTCACAACCTCCCTCCTGCATGACTGAGATAGTAAGCACTTAAAAAATCAAGGCCGGGAATGATTATCCTTTGTGTATTGTTTCATTATTTCATTAAAAAAAAAAGTTTTCTCTATTTCAATTTCCTTTGCCTTTATATGGTTTTTCTCTTTCTTATAGTCTCTGACCTAAAAAGCAGGAAGTAAAAATGTTCAAACGATCTGGAATAAGTACAAGTACAGAACAAAAATAATTTTTGCCCTTTAACTGTCTATGAACCAAATAGTTTGAATTTTAGAATTTTAATTTAATGCTCTTCCAACTCCATATATTTATTCCCTAAAAATATTAAATTACTTATATTCAAATGGACTTGTATTTTTTTTTGCTGTCCATTTACAGTTATTTGAACAAAATCATACTTCCATTTTTTCTTACTCCTCAATCATTTTCTCTTGGCATAATATTATAATTCCTTGTAAGTACCTGATGTTGTGTTATATCCATATTATCCACTTTTAATGTAATTTCAATGAACAAGTCACCTACATCAATACTTAGAGATGTTGATAATGAAGATTCTTATGGAAATGATAGGGTTTATTTTCACACTTGCCACATTAAGTAGACCCATTATCAAAGATAAAACAATCAAGTATTAAACACTAGACAAATTCTTCTACAGTTTTGTACAAAACAAAATAAATTAATTAACTATAGGGGAATTCTATAAAATCTTCCCATAGAAGTCCTACCTGCCATTAAAGTATAATCTATGCCCAGATATGACAGTTCTGGTCCAGAAAATGGCTGTTTCCAAAGTTATACTGAAGATCAAACATGGATTCATAAGAGTTAGAATTATTTTGTTTATAAGTAACAGAAAACTAAACTGTTTTAATTAAACCAATTAATTAGTTCAGATAACTGAAAAAGTATATCCATTTATTAAATGCAGAATAGCTTGCCCAGAGGGTCATCAGGTTAGGAAAGGTGGGCTGCTGGAAAACTAAACTTTCCCTAATGACTGAACATTTCTGACTCCAGACTTCCCAGTTTTTCTAAGCAAGGCACAGAATACTTTATCATTGGCATTGTATTTACATATTTTCTTTTTCTTAGAAGGTGAAAATATATTGTGTTTTATGGCCTTTAAATGAGAAGATTCCAGTAACTCCCCTCTTATTGCTGCCAACATATAATTTTTAAAAGTTAAAAACATAATTATATTTTATTTGAATAGATGTAAAGCATCCATGTGTTAGATTTACTTAACTAGTTAATGATGGAGTAATCAGGGAGGTACAGCTAATTCAAAAAAATTAAGAGGCCAAGTATTCATAGCATACAAAAGACACAATGTAGAGAAAGATCAAAGATAGCTAAAGAGTCTAGATCTGGGGGTGGGTTACATATATAGAGAAAGCGAGTACAGGTCTATTCTAAGAGCTCACCAGGAAAATATACAAAAGAATCTTACAAGACTGAAGGTAAAGGTTTTAGCAGAAAACATTTATTTATCCATGTGAATATATTTTATCTAAATGCTCCAGTTCTCCTTCATAAAGTGCTGTGTTGGAAAATGGCAGAGAATGAGAAAACCAGAGGAATCTATTTTATAAAATCTCTATAAAATCACTTTTATTTAAGGTATGCATCAATACTCACATAACATGGAAAATGCTATTTAAACGATAGAAAACTCCTAAATAAAAATTTTAAGAACCTTACATTTATTTTCATGTATACTCTGAAATCTACGGGCTGTAATGGTTAATTTTATGTGTCAACTTGACTGGGCTGTAGGATGCCTGGGTGTGTCTGTGAGGGTGTTTCTGAAAGAGATTGGCATTTGAGTTGGTAGACTGAAGATCTGCCCTCACCAATACAGGTGGGCCTTTTCCAATCCACTGAAAGCCTAAATAGAAGAAAAAATGGAGGGAGGGGAAATTTGCTCTGTCTGCTTGAGCTGGGACCTCTGATTTTTACCTTCCCTCAGGCTTCAGTACTCCTGGTTCTCAGGTCTTGAAACTGGACTGGGACTTATAACACTGATTGTCCTGGGTTTCACGCCTCTGGTTTGGACTAGAACTACACTGCTAGCTTTCCCGGACATCTGGCTCACAGATGGCAGCTCATGGGATTTATCGGCCTCCATAATCACATAAGCCAACCCATCAAAATAAATCTCTTTCTATTATATAACTACATGTTAATATATCCTGCTGGTTCTGTTTCTCTTGAGAACTATGACTAATACAGGGGCCACAATTATGAGAGGATTTATTCTTACATTAAACAAATTATTTGTCTTTTTAAATTTAGATTTAATTTAAATATTGTAAAATGTACAGATCTTAAGTATACAGTAGCATGAGTTTTGACAAACGTCTACACTCATGCAACCAATACTACACTTGAGACATAGGACATTTCTATTAACCTAGAAATTTCTCATTCCCTTTTGCAATCAAACTCTGACCTTAAAGAAAACCACTAATCTGATTTATATCACCAGAGAGTAATTTTACCTATTTTAAAATTTTATCTAAATTGAATCACTTTTCATTTAACATGTTTTTAAAAATTCACCCATTTTGTCATGTGTCAATAGTTCATTTTATATTGCTATATATTCCATTGAATGCATATCCCAAAATGTATCTACTTCCCTATTGATAGATATTTGGGCTATTTCCATTATTGAGCTATCATTAGTAAAGTTGGTATAAATAGTCATATGTAAATTTTCTGTGTCAAATTTTTCATTATTTTTGATTAAATACCAATATACAGAACAATTGGATCATGGGGTAGTTTTACAAGAAATTACCAAATAATTTTACAAAATAGTTCTACTATTTCACACTTCCACTAGCAATATATGAGAGTTATATTTGCTCCATGTTTATCAAAATGTTGTACTCAGTATTTTTTATTTTGGTCAACAATATTTCACTGTGCTTTTAATTTGTATTTCCCTATTATGAACTTATTTATATGATTATTAGGTATTTTTTAGAATTTTACCTAACTATACAATGTTTTGTGTATACAACACAAAAACGTATAGCAGATAGCACAAGGCATAAAAAGCAAGGAATCAAAGTGTATTACTAGGGAAAATAAATTGATCACAAAGAAAAACATCAACAGAAAAAGAAACGAACTACAAAAAATAATTAACAAAATAGCAGTAATAAAAAATCAAAAATTACCTTGAAAGCAAATGTACTAAGTTATCCAATCAATACACATACAGCAGCTGAATATATATATACACACACACGTATACATATACATATATACACACACACATGTATACATATACATATATATACACACATATGTATACATATACATATATACACACACACGTATACATATACATATATACACACACACATATGTATACATATACGTATATATATATACACACACACATATGTATACATATACATATATATATATATATACCAATATAGGCTGCTTATAACAAATTCATATCACCTATCAGACACACACAAGATGAAAGTGATGGGATGAAAGAAGATATTTCATGCAAATGGAAACCAAAAGAGAGCAGAAGTACCTACACTTACATCAGCTAAAATAGGCTTTAAGTCAGAAACTGTAAAATCAGACAAAGAAAGACATTAAATAATGATAATCATCAATTTATCAAAAGGATATAACAAGAATAATATATATACTCTCAATATGGGAATATCTAAATATATACTTTTCTACCCCGAGAGAGATAGACTAATTCAGTCATTCTAGGGAACTTCAATACTCCAGTTTCTTGAGACTTAAACTTCACTTTAGACCAAATAGACCTAACAGACATATACAGAACACTCCATCCAACAGCAACAGAATACACATTCTTCTCAAGTGTGCATTCTCCAGGAAAGATTATATGTTAGGCTATAAAGCTAGTCTTAGCACATTTAAATAGATTTAAATCATACAAAGTAACTTTTCTGAGCACAATGGTATTAAACTAGAAATCAATAACATGAAGAACTTGGGAAAATTTTAAAATACATGAAAATTAACACGTTTCTGAAAAAAACAGTGGGTCAAAGAAGTTAAAAGAGAAATTTTAAAATATATTGAGACAAACATAAATGGAAAAACAACATATGAAAACTTATGTGATGCAGCAAAAGCAGTTCTAAGAGAGAACTTTATAGAAATGAACACCTACATTAAAAAATAAGATCTCAAACAATATAATGTTGTATCTCAAAGAACTAGAAAAAAAATCAACTAAGCACAAAGTTAATAGAAGAAAAAAATAAAACAGATAAGAGTGGAAATAAATGAAATAGAGATGAGAAAAATAATTAAAAGATCAACAAAACCAAACTGATTTTATGAAGAGATTGAACAAAATTGACAAGTCTTTGGCTCATCTAAAAAGAGAGAAGAGAAATAAATAAAATCGAAAATGAAAGAGGAGGCATTACAACTGATGTCACAGCAAGACAATGAATTATAAGACATTACTTTAAATAATTATACACTAACAAATTATATAACCTAGAAGAAATGGATAAATTCCTAGACACATAAAACCTACCAACACTGAGTAATGAAGAAATAGAAAAAATCTGAACAGACTAATAATGAATAAAAAGATTGAATCACTAATAAAAAGTCTATCAAAGGAAAGCCCAAGACTGATGGCTTCACTACAGAATACCACAAAACATTTAAAGAAGATCTAATATCATTCCTTCTCAAACTCTTCCAACATATTAAGGAATAAATACTTGCTAACTCATTTTATGATACCAAAATTATCCTGGGGCCAACACCAGAAAAGGACACTACAAGAAAAGAAAATTACAAGGCTAGGCACAGAGGCTCATGCCTGTAATCTTAGCACTTTGGGAGGCCAAGGCAGGAGAATTGGAGTTTGAGACCAGCCTAGGCAATATAGAAAGACCCTAGCTCTATAAAAAATTTAAAAAATTAGCCAGACATAGTGGTGCATGCCTTTAGTCCCTGTTACTTGGGAGGCTGAGGTGGAGAGATCGCTTGAGCCCAGGAGTTCAAGGTTGCAGTGAGCCATGATCACTCCACTGAACTCCAGCCTGGGCAGCAGAGTGAGGAAGGAAGGAAGGAAGGAGGGAAGGAAAGAAGGAAGGAAGGAGGGAAGGAAGGAAGGAAGGAAGGAGGGAAGGAAGGAAGGAAGGAGGGAAGGAAGGAAGGAAGGAAGGAAGGAAGGAAGGAAGGAAGGGAGGGAAGGAAAATTGTAGACCTATATTCCTGATGAATATAGTGAATATGGATGCAAAATTTCTTAATAAAATACCAGCAAACTGAATTCAATAATATGTTAAAAGGATCATAAAGGATCATTCACCATAATCAAGTGGATTTATTCTTTGGACACATGATGGCTCAACATATAAAAATCTATACATTAGATACTTCACATAAATAGAATAAGGACAAAAACCATATAATCAACTAAATTGATGCAGAAAATGCATCTGGTAAAATTCAGCATTCTGTTATGATAAACATTCTCAACAAATTATGTATAAAAGTAACGAATTTCAACACAATAAAGGCCATATATGACAGGTCCACAACTAACATCATACTCAATGAAGAAAAGTTAAAATCTTTTTCTCTAAGATCCCTTCTATTCAACATAGTACTAAAAGTCTTAGCCAGAGCAATTAGGCAAAACAAAGAAATAAAAATCATTCAAGCTTGAAAAAAAGAAGTTAAACTGTCTCTTTTATATAGAAAACTCTAAATACCCCACTTAAAAATTGTTATAAGTAATAAACAAATTCAGTTATCTTGCAAGATATAAAATCAACATACAAAATCAATAGTGTTTCTATAACAAGTTGTTAAAAAAAAAAACATTCACAATAGCTACAAAAAATAAAAGAAAATACTTCAGAATAAATTTAACAAAGGACAAATACCTGTACTAAAACTAAAAAATACTGATGAAATAAATTGAAGACACAAATAAATGAAAAGATATTCTATGTTCATGGATTAGAATTCATATTGTTAAAATGTTCATACCACTCAAAGCAATCTACAGATCCAACATAATCTTTATCAAAATTATACTAACATCTTTCACAAAAATATGAAAAAAATCTTAAAATTAATATGGAATCATAAAAAACCTAGGGTAAGCAAAGCAGTCTTAAGCAAAAAGAAGAAAACTAGAGCTGTCACATTCCAAGACTTCAATATATATCACAAAACCATAGCAATCAAAACAGCATGGTACTCGCATAAGAAAAAAAAAAGGAAATAGACACATAAACCAGTGAAACAGAATAGAGAGCTCAGAAATAAATGTATGCATTTATAGTCAATTAATTGTGTATTAGTCCCTTCTCACACTGCTATAAAGACATACGTGGGACTGAGTAATTTATTAAAAAAAAAAGAGGTTTAATCAACTCACACTTCTGCCAAGTATACAGGCTTCTGCTTCTGGGGAGGCCTCAGGAAACTTACAGTCATTGCAGAAGACAAAGGGGAAGCAAGCACATCTTAACATGGCTGGCAGGAGAGAGAGAGAGAGAAGGCGGAGGTGCTACATACTTTCAAACAACTAGATCTCATAAGAACTCTGTTATAAGAACAGCAAGGGAGAAGTCCACCCCCATGATTTAATCACCTCCCACCAGGCCCGTCCTTCAACACTGGGAATCACAATTTGACATGAGATTTGGGTGAGGACACAGAACCAAACCATATTAAGTGGTTACTATATACTGGGTGTGTGGTGGTGAAGGTGTTGGAAAGATTTTGATCAATGGATACAAAACTTCAGTTAGGAGGAATAAGTTCAAGAGATCTATTATAAAGCATAGTGACTTATAGTTGCAGCAATGTATTTTATTCTTAAAAATTGCTAAGAAAGTAGTTTTAAGTGTTCTCATCAGAAAAAAATAAGCCTGCATATGTTAATTAGCCCAACTTAGCCATTCCACAATATATGCATATTTAAAAACATGTTGTACATGATAAATATATATTTTCTTTATTTGATAATTAAAAATAAATAAGTGAAACAAGAACAATTTTCTTTTAGCAGGGTCTGTTCATATATTATATCTTTTTAAAGGATTGTTCATAATATTTTTATTGACTTGTAGGGTACCATTTTCTGAATGTTTGTATCTCTCCCAAATTTATATGTTTAAATCTTATCTGCCAAGGTGATAGTATTAGACAGTGGGGCTTTTTTAGGTAATGAGGGCAGAACCCTCATGAATGAAATTAGTACCCTTATAAAACAGGCCCAAGGAAGACCTCTTACCTTTTTCACCATGTGAGGACATGGGTAGAAGGTGTTATCTATACACTAGAAATCTGTCCTTTACTAGACACCAAAATCTGCCAGCACTCTGATCTTTTACTTCCCAACATCAAGACCTGTGGGAAACAAATGTGTTTTTATAAGTTTCCTAGTTCATGGTATTTGTATTATAGCAGCCCAAACAGACTAAGACATAGAGTTTTTTTTTTTAATATTCTGGATGTAAGCCTCCTGTTAGATATGTTTACGAATATTTCCACCCTTTCTGTAATTTATTTATTGATTTTATTAATTACATATTTTGCTGAAGTGTTACGCCATAGGATATCCTTATGATAAATTTAGAAACAGGGAATTTTAAAAGCATGAATACGTCTGCACATTCAAAACCCAATGAAGTGTAAAAAAATAGCTTAGTTATGGTAGTCTGAAAATGAAAGAACGAGGGGCAGCTTTGGAAGAAAGTATTTAAAGTATTTGAGAATGAAATGCAGGTGGATGTAAGAAAGGAAGACCACAAATGAGAGGTACCACAACTTGAGTTTCAATGTGAGGAGGGGATGGTAATAATATTTGGAGCAGACACAAGATAGCCAGAAGATAATACTGTAAGTGAGGAAAATTTTATTGTGCAATAAGAAGAATAGAGGGAAAACACCTGGTGAAGAATTTTCTCCAGATAGAAAGCGAGAACCTTAAGGCCAGCAAAGATAACTCTCTCTAGCTCCCTGCTTCATTTTCTACTGCCTGTACTAAAAGGAATGGATAAAGTTCTATCTCAAAATAATTGGAAGTAGCAAGTCATTAAAAGTCTAAAGCAGTCAGATATATTTGCAGTTTAATTCAGTAGTGTCATGCAAGTAGAGACCAAAAGAGGTGGCTTTACACTCCAATGAAACATGGGTGATAAAAGTTAAAACTCAGATATAGATTAAAAATACCAATTCCATATGTATTCTTTTAGCACCTTTAAGTATTCATCACTATACTAAGCATGGTGGGCTTACACAAAAGAAATATAAGAGCTAGAAAATTTATACAAAAACTCACAATTTAATTAGAGAGAAAAGACCTAATATACGAAATAATAAAACAGTAATGTGAGACCAGCTACAGTTAAGGGGCAAAACCACATTCAAGTACAATAACTGTTTCCAAAGAAGGGAATTACTGGCTGACTTGGACAAGCTAGCATAAGCTTTTGGAAAGACAGGTGATTGGTATGCCTGTGGTTGGCCTGACTTTGGATGGGAGGAAGTAAGGCAAAAGGAGAAAGACTTTAGGGCAAAGTATTCTCTCGGGATCTGCCCCTCATCAATAAAAGTGCTATTTTAAAATATCACTTTTCTGAGGTAATTGTTGAGTTAAACATAAACATGAGGTAATGTTTCGCCCACAGGAACATTCTCAAGCAATTTCTTCTTATCCAAGACTAATCCTTTTTCTGTATTTCAATACTGAATGCTCTCTCATAGTCTAAATATCTGTCTTAAAACCTTGACTCTTTTCTTGCTGGCTGTACAGCTTTATTGTTTTCCATTGTGAGGTGTATAATTAAATCATGTGCTGTAAAGCACTATACCATTCAATAAAATAGAGTGTCTTTATAGAAGGTGTTTTCTTTCCAAAGTGACTTTGACCTTTTTATACTTGGTCAGTTGAGATACATTCTGGAAAGAATAAAAGTAAATGGTTTATCTTTCACTAAACTTAGGCTAAAGACTGTGTTTTGTATCTATTTTTTAAACATATACTATTTATCTCTTTTTCTTAAGCTACAATTTTTTGAGCAACAACTATGTGCTTGGCACTGTGAAATGTAATTTGCATATAGTTTCTCATTTAATTCTGACAATACCTTTGCAAGTTTAAGTGCAGAGAAGTTAGAAAACATCTCTAGCAGTATATAACTGCAAGTTAAAATTCAAGAATTTAAGTAATGTCTCCCTGTGCCACGTCTAGCTAGGCAGTAGATGACAAATAAATGCAATGCATTATCCTACATTGCATCACAGATCATACAAATAAAATTTCTATAAAATACACGTATTAGGATGATTGGCAAAAGTTAACTTTATATGTCATATTTCTTTCTTAAGTTTGTACTGTGGTTTAGAAGAAAACATCTTTATTCTTGGAAAAGGCAATCAAAACTACTTACATGTAAGGAGGCTGGATGCCTGCAACCTACATGCATGTTGTTCAGAAAAACAATAATATATGTGTGTGTATTCACTTTCAAAATATTAACAACTGGTAAATTAATGCATTTTACTGAAAAGCATATAGAAATTATTTGTATTATTTCAGCAAATCTGTAAATTTGAAATGCTTTCAAAATTAAAACTCCAAAATCTTTCAAAAATAGTAAAAGATACCAGTGGAAAATATTGCCTTCCATTTCTTTTTTATACAGCTTTATTGAGGTATAATTGATATACAAAGAGCTGTACATATTTAATATATACAATTTGATGAATTTGGACATATGCAAACACCCCTGATACCGTCACTACAATCAGGGTAATAGATGTATCTAAAACCTCCAAAAGTTTCCTTGTGTCCTTTTGTTTTCATTTTTTCATTGTTTTTATTTTTTGTTAAGAACACTTAAAATGACATTTTTCCTCTTTACAAATTTTATTATTCATTTATTTATTTATTTCATTTATTTTGAGACAGAGTCTCGCTCTGTCGCCCAGGTTGGGGTGCACTGGTGCCACCTCGGCTCACTGCAACCTCTGCCTCCTGGGTTCAAAGGATTCTCCTGCCTCAGCCACTGCACCCGTGCCTCCTCTTTACAAATTTTGACGTGCACCACACTGTCTTAACTATAGGCACTAGGTTTTATAACAGATCTCCAGAACTCATTCATCTAGCATTACTCAAACTTTATATCCGTTGAACAACTCCCTAGTTCCCCCATGCCAGCCTCTGGCAACCACTACTATACTTTTTTTTTTTTTCCATTTATTATACTTTAAGTTCTAGGGTACATATGCAAAAAGTGCAGGTTTGTTACATATGTATACATGTGCCATGTTGGTGTGCTGCACCTATTAACTCTTCATTTACATTAGGTATATCCCCTAATACTTTTCCTCCCCCCTCCCCCTACCCCACAACAGGCCCCGGTGTGTGATGTTCCCCTTCCTGTGTCCAAGTGTTCTCATTCTTCAGTTCCCACCTATGAGTGAGAACATGCGGTGTTTGGTTTTTTGTCCTTGCGATAGTTTGCTGAGAATGATGGTTTCCAGCTTCATCCATGTCCCTACAAAGGACATGAACTCATCATTTTTCATGGCTGCATAGTATTCCATGGTGTATATGTGCCACATTTTCTTAATCCAGTCTATCACTGATGGACATTTAGGTTGATTCCAAGTCTTTGCTATTGTGAATAGTGCCACAATAAACATATATGTGCATGTGCCTTTATAGCAGCATGATTTATAATCCTCTGGGTATATACCCAGTAATCAGATGGCTGGGTCAAATGGTATTTCTAGTTCTAGATCCTTGAGAAATCGCCACACTGTCTTCCACAATGGTTGAACTAGTTTACAGTCCCACCAACATGTAAAAGTGTTCCTATTTCTCCACATCCTCTCCAGCACCTGTTGTTTCCTGACTTTTTAATGATTGCCATTCTAACTGGTGTGAGATGGTATCTCATTGTGGTTTTGATTTGCATTTCTCTGATGGCCAGTGATGATGAGCATTTTTCACGTGTCTGTTGGCTGCATAAATGTCTTCTTAAATATATACACACCCAATACAGGAGCACCCAGATTCATAAAGCAAGTCCTTAGAGATCTACAAAGAGATTTAGACTCCCACACAATAATAATGGGAGACTTTAACACCTCACTGTCAACATTAGACAGATCAACAAGACAGAAAGTTAACAAGGATACCCAGGAATTGAACTCAGCTCTGCACCAAGTGGACCTAATAGACATCTACAGAACTCTCCACCCCAAAGCAACAGAATATACATTCTTCTCAGCACCACATCACACTTATTCCAAAATTAATCACATAGTTGGAAGTAAAGCACTCCTCAGCAAATGTAAAAGAACAGAAATTATAACAAACTGTCTCTCAGACCACAGTGCAATCAAACTAGAACTCAGGATTAAGAAACTCACTCAAAACCACTCAACTACATGGAAACTGAACAACCTGCTCCTGAATGACTACTGGGTACATAACGAAATGAAGGCAGAAATAAAGACGTTCTTTGAAACCACCGAGAACAAAGACACAACATACCAGAATCTCTGGGACACATTCAAAGCAGTGTGTAGAGGGAAATTTATAGCACTAAATGCCCACAAGAGAAAGCAGGAAAGATCTAAAATTGACACCCTAACATCACAATTAAAAGAACTAGAAAAGCAAGAGCAAACACATTCAAAAGCTAGCAGAAGACAAGAAATAACTAAGATCACAGAAGAACTGAAGGAGATAGAGACACAAAAAACCCTTCAAAAAAATCAATGAATCCAGGAGCTGGTTTTTTATATTTGTTGTTTTTATGAGTTTTACTAGTATAGATTCCTCATATATGTGGAATCATGCAGTATTTGTCCTTCTATGACTGAATTATTTTACTCAGTATAATGTCCTCCAGGTTCAGCAATGTTGTTGCAAATGGCAAGATTTCTGTTTTAAGGCTGAATAATATTCTATTTTATGTATACAACATATTTTCTTTATCCATTGATGGGCGCTATACAATGCCTTGGCTATTGTGACTAATTCTGCAATGGAAATGGGGGTGCAGCTATCTCTTTAAGAGCCTGATTTCAATTGCTGGATCCAGATTGCTGGATCATATGGTAGTTCTACTTATTTTTTTGAAAAACCTCCACACTGTTTTCTATAGTGTCTACACCATTTTGCATTCCCACCAACAGTGTACAAGGGTTCAAATTTCTCCACATCCTTGCCAACACCTGTATTTTTTGTTAATAGCTATCCTAATGGGTGTAAGGTGATATCACATTGTAGGTTTGATTTTTGATTTGCATTTTCCTGATAAATAATGATGCTGAGTATCTTTTTAATACCAGTTAGCCACTTTTATGTCTTCTTTGGGGAAATGTCTATTCAAATCCTTTGCTCCGTTTTTAATCAGGTTGTTTTTATGCTATTGTGTTGTAGGAATTACTCATATAATTTTGAAATATACCCCTTATCAGATATATAGTTTGCAAATATTTCCTCACATTCTGCAAGTTGTCTTTTCATTCTGTTGATTGTTTCCTTTGCTGTGCAGAAGCTTTTCATTTTGATATAATCATATATGCCTAATTTGCTGTTTTGCCCGTCCTTGTAGGGTCATACCCAAATAATCATTGCCAAAACCAATGTCAAGAAGAACTTCTTGGCTAGGTGCAGTGGCTCATGTCTGTAATCTCAGCACTCCAGGAGGCCGAGGCGGGCGGACCACCTGAGGTCAGGAGTTTGAGACCAGCATGGCCAATATGGTAAAACCCCATCTCTACCAAAAATACAAAATTAGCCAGGCGTGGTGGCACATGCCTGTAATCCCAGCTACTCGGGAGGCTGAGGCAGCAGAATCGCTTGAACCCAGGAGGCAGAGGTTGCAGTAAGCCGAGATTGCTGCCACTGCACTCCAGCCTAGGCAACAAGAGAGAAACTCCAAAAAAAAAAAAAAAAAAAAAGGAACTTCTCCTATGTTTCCTTCTAGGAGATTTACAGCTTTACAGTTTCAAGTCTTAGTTAAGACTTTAATGCAATTTTGAACTGATAATTGTGTGTAGTGTAAGAGGTTTCAACTTCATTCTTCTGCATGTGGATATTAAGTTTTCCCAACACCATTTTTAAAGAAACTACTTTCCTCAATGTGTACTCTTGGCACTTTTCTTGAAGATAAGTTGACCACACATGTGCAACTTTATTTCTGGGTTCTCTATTCCCTTCTGTTGGTCTGTATGCCTCTCTTTATGCCAATACCATAATGTTTTAATTACTGTAGTTTTGTAATGTATTTTGAGATCAGCAAGTGTAATATCTCCAGCTTTGTTTTTATTTCTCAATATACTTTGGCTATTCTGGGTCTTTTATGGTTACATATGAATTTCAGGATTTTTTTTCTATTTCTGTAAAAAAGCTATTGGGATTTTGATGTGGATACAATTTAATCTGTAGATCATTTGGGGTTGTATAAACATGTTAACAATAAATATTCCAATTCATAACAATGGATATTTTATTTATTTCTGTCTCCTTATCTCTTTCATGAATATTTCATAGTTTTCCATGTACAAGCTTTTCACCTCCTTGGTTAAGTTTGTTTATTCACACGTATTTAGACCAATAGAGCTTGCACTACACTACACATTTTGTTTTAGCATTTAAAAAGGCTGTGTTCATTGCTGACTATTGCATAATGTTTCAAAAAGATTTGTGATATTACCTTTATATTCAAATTAATGGAAATATTTTGCGTTGTAAATAATATTCTCAACCAAAATATTTAAAATTTTATTTCCTATTTTTATATTTTCTAGCTTAATATTGAAATGTTCTACAAATAATATCCATTTTGTAAGCATTTTAATAGGGAAAACCTCAATATTTTGTAAATGTTCTTTTTTTTTTTTTTTTCATTATTATTATTATTATTATTATACTTTAGGTTTTAGGGTACATGTGCGCAATGTGCAGGTAAGTTACATATGTATACATGTGCCATGCTGGTGCGCTGCACCCACCAACTCGTCATCTAGCATTAGGTATATCTCCCAATGCTATCCCTCCCCCCTCCCCCCACCCCACAACAGTCCCCAGAGTGTGATGTTCCCCTTCCTGTGTCCATGTGTTCTCATTGTTCAATTCCCACCTATGAGTGAGAATATGCGGTGTTTGGTTTTTTGTTCTTGCGATAGTTTACTGAGAATGATGATTTCCAATTTCATCCATGTCCCTACAAAGGATGTGAACTCATCATTTTTTATGGCTGCATAGTATTCCATGGTGTATATGTGCCACATTTTCTTAATCCAGTCTATCATTGTTGGACATTTGGGTTGGTTCCAAGTCTTTGCTATTGTGAATAATGCCGCAATAAACATACGTGTGCATGTGTCTTTATAGCAGCATGATTTATAGTCCTTTGGGTATATACCCAGTAATGGGATGGCTGGGTTGAATGGAATTTCTAGTTCTAGATCCCTGAGGAATCGCCACACTGACTTCCACAATGGTTGAACTAGTTTACAGTCCCACCAACAGTGTAAAAGTGTTCCTATTTCTCCACATCCTCTCCAGCACCTGTTGTTTCCTGACTTTTTAATGATTGCCATTCTAACTGGTGTGAGATGGTATCTCATTGTGGTTTTGATTTGCATTTCTCTGATGGCCAGTGATGGTGAGCATTTTTTCATGTGTTTTTTGGCTGCATAAATGTCTTCTTTTGAGAAGTGTCTGTTCATGTCCTTCGCCCACTTTTTGATGGGGTTGTTTGTTTTTTTCTTGTAAATTTGTTGGAGTTCATTGTAGATTCTGGATATTAGCCCTTTGTCAGATGAGTAGGTTGCAAAAATTTTCTCCCATTTTGTAGGTTGCCTGTTCACTCTGATGGTAGTTTCTTTTGCTGTGCAGAAGCTCTTTAGTTTAATGAGATCCCATTTGTCAATTTTGGCTTTTGTTGCCATTGCTTCTGTTGTTTTAGACATGAAGTCCTTGCCCATGCCTATGTCCTGAATGGTAATGCCTAGGTTTTCTTCTAGGTTTTTTATGGTTTTAGGTCTAACATTTTAGTCTTTAATCCATCTTGAATTGATTTTTGTATAAGGTGTAAGGAAGGGATCCAGTTTCAGCTTTCTACATATGGCTAGCCAGTTTTCCCAGCACCATTTATTAAATAGGGAATCCTTTCACCATTGCTTGTTTTTGTCAGGTTTGTCAAAGATCAGATACTTGTAGATATGTGGCATTATTTCTGACGGCTCTGTTCTGTTCCATTGATCTATATCTCTGTTTTGGTACCAGTACCATGCTGTTTTGGTTACTGTAGCCTTGTAGTATAGTTTGAAGTCAGGTAGTGTGATGCCTCCAGCTTTGTTCTTTTGGCTTAGGATTGACTTGGCGATGCGGGCTCTTTTTTGGTTCCATATGAACTTTAGAGTAGTTTTTTCCAATTCTGTGAAGAAAGTCATTGGTAGCTTGATGGGGATGGCATTGAATCTGTAAATTACCTTGGGAAGGATGGCCATTTTCATGATATTGATTCTTCCTACCCATGAGCATGGAATGTTCTTCCATTTGTTTGTATCCTCTTTTATTTCCTTGAGCAGTGGTTTGTAGTTCTCCTTGAAGAGGTCTTTCACATCCCTTGTAAGTTGGATTCCTAGGTATTTTATTCTCTTTGAAGCAATTGTGAATGGGAGTTCACTCATGATTTGGCTCTCTGTTTGTCTGTTATTGATGTATAAGAATGCTTGTGATTTTTGCACATTGATTTTGTATCCTGAGACTTTGCTGAAGTTGCTTATCAGCTTAAGGAGATTTTGGGCTGAGACAATGGGGTTTTCTAGATATACTATCATGTCATCTGTAAACAGGGACAATTTGACTTCCTCTTTTCCTAATTGAATACCCTTGATTTCCTTCTCCTGCCTAATTGCCCTGGCCAGAACTTCCAACACTATGTTGAATAGAAGTGGTGAGAGAGGGCATCCCTGTCTTGTGCCAGTTTTCAAAGGGAATGCTTCCAGTTTTTGCCCATTCAGTATGATATTGGCTGTGGGTTTGTCATAAATAGCTCTTATTATTTTGAGATACGTCCCATCAATTCCTAATTTATTGAGAGTTTTTAGCATGAAGGGTTGTTGAATTTTGTCAAAGGCCTTTTCTGCATCTATTGAGATAATCATGTGGTTTTTGTCTTTCGTTCTGTTTATATGCTGGATTACATTTATTGATTTGCGTATATTGAACCAGCCTTGCATCCCAGGGATGAAGCCCACTTGATCATGGTGGATAAGCTTTTTGATGTGCTGCTGGATTCTGTTTGCCAGTATTTTATTGAGGATTTTTGCATCAATGTTCATCAAGGATATTGGTCTAAAATTCTCTTTTTTTGTTGTGTCTCTGCCAGGCTTTGGTATCAGGATGATGCTGGCCTCATAAAATGAGTTAGGGAGGATTCCCTCTTTTTCTATTGATTGGAATAGTTTCAGAAGGAATGGTACCAGCTCCTCCTTGTACCTCTGGTAGAATTCGGCTGTGAATCCATCTGGACCTGGACTTTTTTTGGTTGGTAAGCTATTGATTATTGCCACAATTTCAGCTCCTGTTATTGGTCTATTCAGTAAATGTTCTTTAAGCCCTTGTATCTATATAAAATAGATGTACTTTCCATAGCTGTATTTCTTATTCTCAGATAACAATGAAGGGCATAGTGCTAATTACACATCAGAGAAATATTTATTTTATGGTGCTGAACATTTACCTTTTTCCCCTAAGTTACATTTCCTCACTTAAAAAATATATAACATTGGTGATGTTATGAAATAATATGCCCACAAAAACATTTTTTCAAGTAGTGTAAGAGTTACTGTAGATATATTAAGGAAAAAAGTATAATTTCACCCTCAGAAGCTTAATACTCATGTAGACTATATAGAGAATGATGGTTCTCCTTTCTAAGGAATGGATTTAATTTCTTCTTCCAAATGCCAGCTGAAAGATGATAATATTTAGTTTTCTTTGGCTTTAATATCAGCAATAATTGAACATATACAAAGTTTCTGAAATAATAAAAATATTTCTGAGTTTTACTATTGTTTTTCTTGTGGCAATTATAACTATGTTTATTTTAATTCACTGTCCACATTAACTACTGCATAGTTTAACACTTATAAATCATATATAAAGATTTATATGTAAACAAGGTATTAAATAAGCATCAATATTTAGTGTTTTGTTGTTGCTGTGACCATACATGGTTGTTTTGAATGGGAGTCAGATTGTTCACAAGTGAAGAAATTAACAGTCATTAGACACCTTTATAGGTGTCTTATACCTACTATAAAAATATGGGAAAATACGTTTATAAGGATTTTTAAACCAAAGAGTACATACAACTAGTTTACATTGCTTTTATCACTCTTCTAATAGAATACCTTCCAGATATTCTCTTTTCAACTCCTTAGCTTTATTCTTACTCTATGGACAATATCTAGCTCAATCAAGTAGACAAATTACCTGGCACTGTCTAGAACAGAACCATTCTATTTTCCCTCTTATTATTGCTTACTAGTTAATCAACAATGTTTAGCATAAGAAGATTTATGTGTATTTAAGGCCCTATACAAGTTGTGTGATTAGTCAAATTACTTAACCTTTCATATCTTCTGTTTCCTAATAAATACAATACAAATGACATACATATTACATAGGATTGTTTTCAATATTGTCTTATGTACATGAGAACTAAATGAGATAAAGGATAGGAAACACTTAACACAATGTGTGACATGTAAATAAGTACTCAAATAATGGTTATTTTTCTTTGTCTTAGGTGAACTGTGCAATTGTGGATAGGATCGGAGACTAGGGACATCAACCACAGCAATGTCTTTCCTTTTAATCCTCTTCTTCCCCATGTTTCCTTCAACTCCTGCCCAATCTCCTGAGTAAAGTATCTATCTTCATGTATTTTTCTATTTCCTTCCAGTTTTGACATTTTTATTCATGCATAATAATTGTACATATTTATGGGGTACATGTGATATTTTGATACATGCATATTGTGTGTAATGATCAAAACAGGGTAATTAGAATATCAATCACTTGTTTGTATGAGGAATATTTCAAATATTCTCCTCTAGTTATTTAAATATACAACAAATTATTGTTAATGTCAGTCACCCTATTAAACAATATAAATTGTTTTTTCTATTGAAATTCATTTCAGTACCTATTAACCAACTTCTCTTCATCCCTCTTGCTCCTAAACTTCCAAGCCTATGATAATCATCATTCTACTCTCTTCCTGTATGAGATCAACTTTTTTATTTTTAGCTTCCACCTGTAAGTGAGAACATGCAATATTTGTCTTTCTGTGCCTGGTGTATTTTACTTAACATAATATCCTCCAGTTTCATCTATGTTGCTGCAAATGACAAGATCTCATTCTTTTCTATGGCAAACTAATACTTTGATGTGAACATACAATCTATTTTATTTATTCAGTCATGTATTAATGGACACTTTTTTTCATTCTGTAGCTTAACTATTGTGAATAGTGCTGCAATAAACATAGGAGTGCAGATATCTCTTCAAAATACTGAAATTCTTTCTTTTCCATACATACCCAGCCAGGGGATAGCTGAAGTATATTTCAGATCTATTTTTAGTTTTTTGAGGAAACTCCATGCCAGTTTTCATAGTAGTTGTACTAACTTACATTCTTTCCAGTAACTTAAAGTGTACTCTCCTGGCCGACCAGGTTTCTGCTGATGAATTCACTGAAAGCCATATTGGGGCTCTGTTAAATGTGTTGTTTCTTTTCTCTTGCTGCTTTGAGTATTCGTAATTTGTCTATAAATTTTGCTAATTTGATTATTACATGCTTTGGGTATTTTCTCTTTGAGTTGAATTTGTTGACTGGTATCCTCTAAGCTTCCTGTACCTGGATGATGTCATCTTTTCCCAGAATTGGAAAATTTTTAACCCATTATTTTCTTAAATTTGCTTTCTAGACCCTTTTCTCTTTAATCTCCTTTGGGAATTTCTATTATGCAGTGGTCAGTTTGTTTTATAGTGTCCCATAATTATCATAGGCCTTCTTTACTCTTATTAAATTATGTTTTTCTCCTCTGCTTGGGTAATTTCACATGTTCTGTTTCAGACTCACGTTCTTTACTCTGTTTGATCAAGTCTGCTATTAAAGCTTTCTAATGAGTTTTTTGTTGCAGCTATTGTATTCTTTATATCTAGTATTTCTATTTGTTTCTCTTATTTAAATAATTGTTCCTGGATTGATTGACAAATTTCATTGAGTTTTCTATCCATATATTCTTGTAACTCCTTGAACTTCTCTTAGATCATTCTGAATTCTCTGTTCAATACTTCACACATCTTGGATTCTTCTAAGTCAATTGCTGAGCCTTTGCTGGTTTATTTTGGTGTTGTCATATTTAACTGAGTTTTCACAGTTCTTGTGTATTTCTGTTGATACCTGCGCATTTGAGGAGATATTTATCTTTTTTGGGTTTTGGAGGTATTCTTTGACGGTGTTTGACCTTTACTAGTTAGTATTAGAAGTTAAATACTGGCTGGTTGCTTCCATTCTGGGAAGAACTTATAATGTGCACTATACCAAAAACACTACACTGGAACTAACTCATTAACTCATTGTCCTGCTATTGTTTCCTAGTCTTGATAAACTTAAGCAGGCACCAGAAGCTAACCCTGAGTTTTACTTGTTTCTGGGCAAGGGGAATAATCCATGTAAGCACCTGTTCTTGTAGATAATCCAGCCAGGACTTCAAGCCTTCTGACAGATTGTGTCCCTTATAGCACTATGGTGCCAGCCAGTCTCCACACTCTGACATCCCAGCTGATTGGAACTCAGAGTAGTCGCCTAGATCCACATGCCAGTTGCTATGATTAGTGCCTTGTTCTTTGTCCTCAATGCATCCCAGGTGGTTTAGCCTAACTGGAACTCTCAGTGGTTCCCATGGAATGGGACCAGAGTGGGCTTACCATGAAGATTCCCAGTCGAGTGTGTAGACTGAATGTTCACCTCCATCCGCTCTTTTCACCTTAGAAACTGTGGGTCTAGGAAAATTCTCTGTGAGTAGTGTTATGGTGGTGTGGGGCAGGGCAGCACTGTCTGAATTGGCCACTTCTCTTACCAATCAAGGCTTCTGTCAATTTTGTGGGCCCCGGGGGTTTCTTCATGTCTTCCCCAAGTTCTAATAAACTCAGCAGTGGTACTCTTGTCTTTAAATAGTTTCTACTTGTATTTTTGTAGAGAGAAGAGAGTGATACCAGGGAAATCTTCTATTCCATCATTTTATTGATGTCATTCCTCTTCCAGTTTTGACATTTAAAAAATAACATGAATTATTACTATTATATAGTAGTGCTATCAATATACCAGTGTATTGGAAAATAAAATTATAAGCTTTAAAACATTATGGAAACAATATTTCACTAATCCAGTAAATTACAGACTTTTTTTCCACCAGATACTCATTTAGTTAAAGTGTAAGAAGTAGAAACTTATATTTTATACTTAAAAACTACTCAAAATGCCTTAAACAATAAAGCAAATTTTGGGTCCAAGATAAAAACCATGAATAAAACACATAATCATGACAGGCTTTAGGTAAGAGTGAATCCATGATTAACAATTTCACTAAGGACCCAGCGTTTCCCATATCACCACATTGCCTTCTGTATCATCAACTACATTTCAAGGAATATTCCTCTTATTGTCACAGGATGACTGCCAAAAGCATCCAGTTGTTTGCTTCTTAGCCAGAGGGAGAATGAGCATCTCTCCTTAAATTAGTGCTTGTCAAATTTAATGTGCCTGTGAGTCACCTGACATCTTGTTAGATTGAAAATTCTGATTCAGTAGGCCTTCAATGCAGATCTTAAGATCTTGAGATCCTGCATTTCTAACAACCTCTCAGATGAAATCAAAGCTGCTAGTCTGTGGATCACGATTCATTTAGCAAGGCCTTAAGTGAGTGGTTTTCAGCATGTGGTTGTCCAAATAGCAGAAGCAGCAGCAGAACCTGGACAGTTGTTGGTAATGAAAATTTTGGGGTCCCACCCATAAGCCCAGAAACTCTGGGCGGGGGGTAGGGCCCAGCAATCTCTATTTTAACAAGTCTTCCAGGTGATTCTGATGCACACTAAGTTTAAGAACCATTGACCTAAATCATATATAAAATAACTGGACTTACTCTTCTAGAAACAACTTAGGTCACATGCTTATCCCTTAACTAATCCTTGTGACCAGGTTATTGCCATGCACTCATTAGCTTCAGCCTGATAAACTGATTCATCATTCATGAGCCAATCACTGGGTCAATGAGATAGGTATAGTTCTATTAGTCTTTGCAAAATAGAGCTGTCCTTATAGCTGGAGGTGAGATTTATCCCCATCAAACTTAATTTGTGACAACTGAACGAGAAAAGGGAGAAATGGTAGCTGGGGGGAGAAAGTGACAATTTCCATTACAAACCCAATAAGAATAAATGGGTGACAAGGAAATTGATTAAGATCCAAAGTAATTCAATAATTGTTTACTAAATGCCCACTGGCCCCAAATATAAAGCATTAAACTAAACACTGTGAGGCATAAAAGACAAGATGCGGTCTAAATGAGGAAATGTGAACCAAGGAACAGTCATTAACCTCAAAACTATTTAAGTGTCATGATAAATAATATCCCCAAAAATACATACTGTAGGTTTTCAGAAAAGCAACTCAGAAAACTTTTTGCTCTTGAGAAAGTGGGGCCTGTCCTGGAACTTGATGCACTCAAGAAAACTAGATACCAAGAAGGGAAGAAATAGATGGACATTCCAGGTTGAGTTAACTGCCAAGACTTAGCTGTAAAGACAGAAATATGCTCATAAGAGAAACTAATTTGCCCTGCTGGAATCGATTATTTGGGAAACTAAGATGGATTAGACATAATGGGGCCAAATTATGGCAATCTATCAACGCCAGGTTTTGAAATCTGAATTTTGTTCTATGGGCAATAAGAAGTCATAGACCTATTTGAACAAGGGACCAAAACTTTAAAAGTATTATTTAAGGAAATTTAGACAATTAGTAAGGAAATTAGTAAGTTATAGAGGACAACCATGAATTCCAAATAGCAGTGATCAGAGGAATATTAGAAATATACCTGTTAGTAACAGGTCAGAATACTTTATGTTTCCCAAAGTCACACAGTTTATAGGTGACAGAGCAAGGACATGGACAGCAGTATTTTATAAGAATAATGCTATTAATGAACTTATATGTACCAAACATTGTATTTATTCAGTAAATATTTATTTTATTTGTTTTATCAAACATGATTTTAGGCACTTAGGATTCATTACTGAACAAAGCAGACCAAAAGTCCTGCATTCATGGAAACCTCACAGGAAACCTCATGCATAGGAACGTATTCAGATCTCGTATCAACCTTATCCTCATTTTAAGATTGAGTCACAGGAAAATAAACTAATGTTCCAAGGTAACACAGCTAGTAAAGGGCAACTTGGAGTATAGTTATAAGAAAATAAAGTTAGGGGAGAATATCAATGAAGGAAAAGCAGTAATCCAAACATCTATTCAGGAAGACCTACTCCAGAGTAGCGCCAGTGAGGATCACACAGGAAAGGAGATTGGCGGGATAACTTATGGAAACATTTTAAAGCCAGAAATTCCACCGAGACAGAGCAGGAGCAAGTGGTGCCAAGTGAGAGGAGAAGTAGGTTATAGACAGCAACCAAGTAGGGATGATCACAGGAATATTTGAAATATACCTGTTAGGATCAGGTTGGACTGGGTAGAAAAAAATGTGAGTTTGTTATCTAATATGTGTATTTTGAAGTGACACAGGGGCATTCAGCTGAGATATGAGAGTAAAATATAGATATAGAGAGTGAAATATATCTATGGGTTTAATTGTCAGATAATGTGAGATCAAACCCTAACTCTGTCCCATAATACCTAAGTGGCCTCAGCCAATCTCTGATAGCCTTAGTCGTTTTTTTTCTTAAATTTCTAAATAGAGATAATGATAGTAATACCCAACGTTATTGTTGTCCTGATAATTAAATGAAATAAATGGTTAACCAAAAGTACTTGGAAATATCCCTTGCATATAACACATGCTCAATAAATATTAATTATTATACTTGTTATTAATAAGTGTCCAGATGAAAGTTTCACTTTGAATAATGTAACTCATATCCTTAAATATGAGAGTGGAGATTATATAATACTAAAGACCCTAAGGAAGAAGTTTAAACACAGAATAGACTAATTTTATAACAGGAAAAAACTCACTTTATAAACATAAATAAAACTAGAAATGAAACTACCCTCACCCAATTGATGCTAACTCTAATTTTAATCAACAAAGACTACTTGCATATGAGAATAGAGCCATGACCAGCCCTGTAGGAACGGCTAACATTTATTCAGTACTTATTATGCACCAAACACTAAGAGCTTTATATGTATTATCTCATTTAACTGATTTAATAATACATTCTATTATCTCCATTTTATAAATGAGAACACTAAGGTACAGACTATTTTATGTTTCCCAAAGTCACATAGTATAGGTGGCAGAGCAAGTATTTAGACAGAGATGATCTGTAATAACTAGTACTCACATGCTAGACATTAGACTATACCCTTTAAACAAAACTGCATATGTAGAAATATGGAAAAGCATAGCTGAGTGAACCTGGACAAGTCTCTTTAATGCCTCATCAAAATTTAAAAGTACAGTGATTTGAATGAGATAATTTATGCAGACTTACTGTAAGTATGTACTAGATGTCTTAATACTTTAAACTCTTCCCAATTTGATCATAAGGGGAAGGTAGTTTAAAATACATGAGCATTAATTAACAATTTTGAGACATTCCATTTCCTCCTCAAGGAATCCATGGCTTGGCAAACATTTATTATGAAGAGAAAAAGTTTTGGTTGAAAGGAAAACATCAGAGACCCTACAGGCACACTGAAATATAATTCTGTTGAAGTTTGTAAATAATAACATACAAATGAAGACTCCAGAAAGTTTTATAATATTATTTTGTTTTAGTACAATGCCTTTTCTTGAGATATCTCAGTGGACTTTATTATGAATCATAATTATAATGAAGCTGCAGAACCTTCCTTTTAGTTTTTTTTTTTTTTAACCGTTACAGATAGTAGGAGGAATATTAATTTCTCAAGGTCATTCAAGGAGTTAGAGGCTGAAGCTGCAATATAATAAAAGATTTCTAACCCAAGTCATCTGATAAATATCACCATGGGTTTCCAAAGGGTTTGGCAAAGAACATTAAAATGTCAGAAGAAATCATAACTGAAAAAAGAAGTATACTACTGGGAAGTCAAAAAAAGCAACTTTGTAAGTTTTAATTTGTAAAGCTTAAAAATATTCCTACCTCCATATTCCCCACTTGCATCTCAATTGTTCCAAATTCAAAATAATAAAAAGCGAAAATACAAATCACAAATTACACTTATTCTAAATACCATATTTCTAAATAAAATAGCATTGATAACAAGAAAAGTTGTTCTTTCGCAACCATGAGAGAAGCAATACAAGAGGTATTTTTACTATTGAAAGTCCTGGAAGTAAATACGCAAACCAACTTTTTTTTTTCAATTTGGAATTATATAATCATTGCAGTTTAAAACAAGAATAAAACTAAACATAAAAGATAAAATTATAAATTCTAGTTGTAGAATCTAAAAGGATTATGAATTTATGAATAGCTGATATCTATACATTTGATTTTAATTGGATCCCATAATTTAATTAAAATAAAGGCCAAGGATTTATTGCATCCAAAAACTAGATACTACTTATAAGTGTAGGATACCCTATTTATTCTATCCTCAATCTGAGCTACTTGGCTTTCCCTTCAATAGGTCTATTAATGAATATATAAATGGATTAATGTGGTAAAAATTTACTGATAAAAAATTAAATTGGATGAACTTCCATTTTTCTCTAACCCTATGCCACGACTTCAGTTATTATATATATGTGTGTGTGTGTGTGTGTGTGTGTGTGTGTGCGTGTATGGTGAAAAATATATTTCTTTTACTCAAAGCTCACCCAATTAAAGAATGGAAACATAACGTTATCACATTTCTGCATCTAAAAAGAAGATAAAAATCCAGTGTAACTAAAAATCAACAAGAAAATTTAAAACAAAAGGTTTAACATTCATACAGTCCATATATTTAATTAAATTTTAAAAACTATCTTAAATACACAGCACACAGTACTACCTAGACATTAGTATATAATGGGGTTTAGAGGTCATTTTTTCTTGAATGTTGTTAAAAGGTCAGATTTGTCCAATTTGTCAGGGGTAGTTGGGGCAGAGTCAGGATGAATAGCAAGGTTATAACTTTTTTCATCATAACTAATAAGCTGTTTCTTTTTCTTTCTGCATAGATGCTTGTAAAGATCATAGGTACCATCAAAACGCAAGATAGGTAGTTTCTCCCAAATGACATCCCAATTTTTTGCCTGCATCTCTTCTTAACTGATGAAATTAGTGTTATATAACAAAAGTTCACAAGAGCAGAGGAGATTCCTGAGAATAAATGTGATTGCTAAAACAGCAGAATGTCCTAAAAAAACACTAAGGAATGATTCATAAGATTTCTCTGAAAAAAAATCATTTTTAGCATAAAATTTTTTCAATCCTAGTCAATTTGTAATCAGCTCGATTTCTCTTGACACTCTTTAAAGTACAAGAAGTCAAACAATTTTGCAGTTCTCCGCAAAGCTCATTTTCACCCACGCAGTATGGCTGTACTTAATCACTGCATTAACAAAATGCTAGTCATCCAACATTCAAAAACATGCAATGGTGCCAAATAGAAAACATATTTTAATCCATCAGTAAAGAGAATAATTTTAGGTAATATTTACTGAACAATTTTTATGTGACAGGGACCATGCTGTTTTCACATGGTATGGAAAAACTGTTGTATAATGGTTAAAAATATTGACAATGGAGTTGGTCTGATTTTAATAAAATTGATCTCATCACACTTAAAAACATTTCATGTCCAAATAAATCCTTAAATTAGCTGAGAAACTTCTCTAGATCCTCAGATATAATTGTTACATTTTTAAACTTTTTCTAACTCTGTGCTTCGTAATCAGTTCTTAAAAACAGCATTAAAGTTTATTAGTATATTAGGCAGAATTCTAAGAGGGCACCCACAATTATGGTGCCAGCCTCTAGTGTTCATGTATAATTCACTGCCTTTCAGTGTGAATCAGGTCTCTGAATAGGATACCACAGGTAGGATACACTCCATGATTCAGTTATCTGGCAAGGGAGAGCGGATTTTGCAGAGGTAATTAAGACCTCTAATCAGTTGACTATAATTTACTAATAAGGGAGATTATCCTGAGTGGAGCTGAGGTAATCAAATTAGCCATTTAAAAGGAGACTAGACGCAGTGGAGGGATTCCAAAAATGAGAGATGATGCACAAAAGCAGGAGAGATGTGCTACTTCTGTCCTGGAAGAAGTGAATTTCTTCTTCAAGAGCAGACCATGTGGCAAGAATGGATGTTTGGTTTCTGCTCAATAGCCAGCAACAACACTGGAACTTTAGAGCTATGACTACAAGGAATGGAATTCTACCAAAAAGTAGCGGAATTCTACCAACAACCAGTAACACTGTAGGGCTAAGAGTCAGTCCCGGCAGACAAGAGACATGATGATCGGAATCCCAATAGGTCTCACATGTCCGGGCATATTGTCTGCCCTACCTTCTTGCCTCTCTTAAGCTGACCTAAGTCACGTAGCAGAAAGCCGCCTTCCCAACTTAGCTGACCAAGCTGAATTTCTAACTATAAAAGGAAGAACCTAACCGTTAATCTCCTTGAGCAATGTCTTCCAGGTTGCTGAATCGGGACTCTGGTTTTCTTGATAAAAACCTGACCAGATCTAGCTGGCGGGCGACAAGAACTCCAGGACTGACTTTCTTCTCATTATAATCTTATTGTAATACTGAGCCCACCTAAGGCGGAGCTTTATCTGCCCTAGGCTTTATCCTTTCTCTGTGCATAGGACGCACGTTAGGGCGTGAAGCCTCACAACACAGGCACAGAGAAGAACCCACGTAAACATGCACATGTGGCTCTTTTCCCCGCCTCAGCTTCCTTAAAATGACAAGAGCCTAGCCTTTCCGGGAGCTAGCACCGGGATCCTTTTCCTGTAATGCTGCTCTCTTGCATTGTTCCAGCCGTATGCCTATTAAGCCTTGCCTGAGAAACATTTCTTTGGCTTAGTGCGAATATCTACATGACAGCCAAAAAACTAGAGGTCCAGGGTACTACAACAAGATGGGGTTATAGCCCTGTCTGACACCTTGATTTCAGCACAGTGAGACCCAGAGCAGAGGACCTAGCTATTCATATCCAGAGTCCTGGCCCATAGAAACTGAGATAATAAATTGGTGTTATTTTAAGCTGGTAAATTGGAGTAATTTGTTACTAAGCAATGGAAACTAATGCAACCAGTAATCTAATTTTCTACATAGCTCTAAAACAATAAGCTTGGTTTGGGACCTAGATATGACCCCATTCTCATCTATTGAGGGAAATAATTTTGTGGTTATAATGCAGGTAGCAAACACTGCTACCATGAAGAGATTTTATAAAATTAGCTTATTCCTCCCTATTAGAGTGTAGACTTAACAAAAACCAATAATGTAGTTATTTTTATCCTGGAAATTTAAATAGATAATTTAAAAATATTAATTCTATGCGTTTTGCTAGATATTCTTACAGAGAAAAACAAAAAGGAATAGAACCAATCCTAAATGGGTTTATAATCTGATTGAGAAGGGGTAATTAACTTAGATTTAGAAAGTGGCTTCACATACAAATATTAAAGAATAATCATTTGACTCTCATTAGCATCCCTGCTTTGTCTTACTCAACTCCACTATGTGACTAAAGAAGACAGCACTTGTCTCTTAGCTCAAGGTGACCATGTAAAAGAGTTCTGTCCATTGAGATTCAAGCAGAAGTCTGCTGGTACTACTCTGTCACTCTACTTATTCCTTTCTGGAATGTAGATTTTATATTTGGAGATGTGGCAACAACCATCTTGCAACTATGAGGGAAAGGCCAAAAAATTTCACAAATATGTCAAATACTCAGTTATTTTAGGTGGAGAAAAACTCTATTTGTTTAGGCTGATACTGGTTGGGTTTTTCATTACTTATAACCATGTTTTCATTAACTGCCAAATCCCACAATTTCAAAGACACTGTGCATTCATATGGAGTAAAGTCCAAGAGTCTTATGATCTAGGCATATTTTAAGTTACTGCAAGTAGAAAGGCAGTACAGAATGAAAAAACCTTAGGCCCATTTTGTATTCTCTCATCTTTTTATCTATGCATGTTAAATGGTTAGGGCTCATTTGATTTATCGTACTTTCTAAGCTTGAAAAAGAATGGAAAATATCATAGAGCAAAACTGATACCTAAAATATAACTCATTATAAGATTTTTTAAAAAAATTTAAATGAGAAAAAGTTTCAGCAGTAACTATTGAATAAAGTTATTAAATGGTTTGTTTAGTTTATTACAGTTTTTGTTTTACCCTTCATTGCTTCAAAACAGGATTGGAGATGACTTATAGAGATATGCATATTATTACAACAGATAATGAGTAACAAATTGAAAGGTTGAAGTTAATGGAAAATATGCTAATCCTAAAAATAGAATTAGAAGAAAAATACCATAATATTCTATGCAATAACTAATGATAGTCCATAAGTTAAACTCTTAGCTTCTTAAAGAAATGAGAGTAATCAATCTGCTTCAGTATTCATATCCAGTGGATAAAAATATATCAACCATTCAGAGGCTGCACAATTTTTCTTATTTTTCAGATCTGAAAGAAATTTATCTGTTTTGTAGAAGAAACATTGTATGGTGCTTGTACATCATCTTAATGAGTACCTATTCATTAAAAGCAACAGCCCATTTTTAATAGCTAATTATCTCAAAGCAATTTGAGAGGACAGCTCAGCAAATAGCCTTTGCATATTAAGACCTCATTAAATAAGTAAGGAAAATGTTAAAACCCTAAAGGAATGGACACATAATAGGAATCTTTAATTTTTACATGGAGGACAATAGATGGTTCATGTACAGGAAAATATCAGCCACACTAGTAATCAAACATACATAAGTTCATAGAGGAAAAACATGTTGTTGCTATTAATACATATTTTAATAATTATAATCTGTATTAACTATTATATGATTTAAAGAGATTCATTCAGTACATGTCGCCAAGCAAAGTGTTCTTTATTTTGAGTGAATAATTTGCCATCTGTATTCAGTAGCCCTAGTGTTTACATCCTTTAACTCAAAAGTTCACTTGAGGAAACCTATTTACATCAGTCTTATACAAAATGTTTTTTTCTCAAAACTTCCATTCTCTTACCTCCTGCCTCACTTCGGCAAAGGTCTTAAAACCTCTTGAGATTTAGTAAAATAAAGTAACTGACAGAGTTGTGAGTTGGCACATCTAATTTCAAAATCTCAAATGATGTCAATGTGGAGGTTCATTAAATGTTGAATATAGACATTTAACCTTGTCATTTTACATGAGATTAAGGGAATGTATCATAATTAAGATACAATTAATTAATCATAATACATAATAATCATAATACATAATTATAATAATATATATAATCATAATATATAATTAATGTATCATAATTAAGATGACAGATTTAATAGCAGAGTCCAGTTGAAACCAATTTCTTTGAGGTCCTTGTGTTCTTTACACAGTATGATACAGACAAGGATGGCACATATGATCCAAAACTAGAGCTGATTTTGGCTTGTCTTTTATTAAAACAAGCAAGCAAATAAACAAAGAAAACAAAAACAAAAGCAAACTCCCTTGACTCCACTTGCTCCACTGACCCAAGGGACTGTCTGTATTCAGTGATTCACTAATTTCTTCTCACTCACTCTGGTTATGCTTCTGTTCCTCTGAAACTGCTCTTTTCAAGGTCACTAACAACTCTTCCATTTTGCCAAATCATGGCCATTAATGATTGACCTTCTACTTGATTTCTCAGTAGTATTGGACACAGGTGACAACATTCTCCTTAAAACACTTTCTTGTCTTGACTTTTGTGGATAAATACGCTTCTGTTTTTTATTTTTATTTTTTCCTCTGCCTAACAGAACATTTCCTGTTAGTCTGGAGAATAAATAAATAAGTGAATTTTAAGTAAATTTTAGTTTCAACCTAAACAGTTTCTCAAGTTTACTTTTTTGGAAACTCAGTCTTTTCATTAAATGCAAAGTAAATGTGTAAGCCTTTAAAAAGGTTAGAAAGATATTTCAGAAACAGAATAGTTTTGAACTTTTAGAAGCATAGACATAATTTTTATAAGCAGCTGGGAGATAGTACAGAATTCCATTTGGAGAAATTTTTTTCATATTCCAGAGCAAAGAATAGAAAGATTATCAAGGATTCAGTATTTAACTTTTGAACTAGTGTGTGTTAACTAATTTGCATTTTTAAAGGAAGGTATCAAAAAAGTTCTACTTCATTTGTGAGAATAGAAAACAGTAAAAATATTCTAAGGTGGTACAGATAAAACTATAACCTTCTTTAATGTCAAGGAGAAATGCAAATTGAATACATTTTAGCCAAATTTTTGTTATTTCCCCCAAATGAGAGTATAAATAGCTCAGAAATGCCAAATTGTGCCAAGTAGTTAAAGTAGCAATTATCATGTTATTATCTTATTAAATAAGAACCAGTAGATACCATAACCGTGTCTACAAATACTAGGAGGGAGAAATGAACAGAATGTTACCTACAAATGTGTAAGTTAAAAATAAACTTATCATGCATGTCTAAGGGTTGGTTAACTCACATATCACAATAACTCAGTAAGTCTTCCATTTACTGACAAATGCAAATGGAAGTAAATATGTAATGAATCACTGTAATTATAGAGGAAAACACTTGAAACAAAAAGGTTTCACAATACCAGAAACTCATTTCTCATTTTCTGAGACAGAAACATTTTAATAATGAGAGGAAAATCCTCACCATCTTTAGAATTGTTACTTAAATGGATGAACTAATTTTGATTTACTGAATTCAAACTACTGTGAGTATAATTCAACTAGCATTTGTCACTGTGGAAGATACTGGTAAGTAAAAGAATAAAAATTACCCAGCCCTTTGTATTTAAAAAAGCAGCAACAAAAATACAAGGTATATATATACATGCCTTTATATATGCATTATATATACATATATATGTATATAAAATTAAAGTTTTTTTTATATATATGTATATATCAGGCATAATCTGTTTAGGTTTCTCAGGCTTATGTTCTTACATTTTTGGAAACTCTATCTTTGCATTAAATGCAAAGTAAATGTGTAAGCCTTAAAAAATTGCAAATTGAAGCATTTTTTTCCCAATTGCCATGTGAAATGTAGGAGCTAGTTGATATGCGTCATATCAAGTGAGACAATAAGAGATAACAGGTCTCATCACGGTAAGATGGGTCAGCCAATGGTAGCCCATGATGTCTAAGCAGAAATAAAGGAATGGAAAAATACGTTCAATACAAGTGGAAACCAAAAAAATGCAGGAGTATCTGTGTTTTTATCAGACAAAATAGATTACATGAAAAAAAAACTATAAGAAGAGACAAAGAAGGTCACTATGTAATGATAAAGGGGTGAAGTCAGCAAGAATAGAAATAGACACATCAAACAAAGAAAATTGCAGGCCAATATTTATGATGAAAATTGGTGCAAATATCCTCAACAAAAGATTAGCAAGCTGAATTTAAGAATACATTAGAAAGTTAATAATCATCACC
This sequence comes from Pongo pygmaeus, assembly GCF_028885625.2. Lineage (NCBI taxonomy): Eukaryota > Metazoa > Chordata > Mammalia > Primates > Hominidae > Pongo > Pongo pygmaeus. The sequence goes on along the minus strand of NC_072388.2, from coordinate 44,759,872 downwards.
ACGTGGGAGCTATCCCTGGACTGCAAGGATGGTTCAACATATGCAAATTAATCAATGTGATACATCCTATCAACAAATGGAAAAATATCCAATCAATATTGTTAATATATTTATGCTACCCAAAAGAGTCTAATGATTCAGTGCAATTCCTGTTAAAATACCAATGACATTATTCACAGAAACAAACAAACAAAACCCTGAAATGTATATGGAACCACTAAAGGCCCAGAATACACAAGGCTGCCCCAAGCAAAAAGAACAAAAATGGAGGAATCACATTACCTGACCTCAAATTATACTACAGAGCTATAGTAATCAAAACAGCATGGGACTGGTATAAAATCAGACACATAGAACAATGGAACAGAATACAGACCACAGGAACAAATTCACACACCTACAGTAAACTCATTTTTGACAAATTGATGAGAACATACCTGGGGAAAAGACAGTCACTTTAATAAATGGTGCTGGATATCCATATGCAGAAGAATGAAACTAAAATACTATCTCTCACCAGATACAATAATCACATCCAAATAGATTGAAGTCTTAAATCTAAGACCTCAAACTATGAAACTACATCAGGAATACACTGGGGAAACTCTCCAAGACACTGGTCTGGGCTACAGCTTTTTGAAAAATAACCCAGCAGCACAAACAACCAAAGCAAAAACTGACAAATGGGATTACATCATGGTGAATGGGGTATCCTCAAACATTTATCCTTTATGTTATGAACAATCCAATTACACTCTTTTAGTTATTTTTAAATGTACAGTTAAGTTATTATTGACTATAGTCACCCTGTTGTGATATCAAATACTAGATCTTACTCATTCTTTCTGGTTTTTTTTGTACCCATTAACAATCCCCACCTGCCCCCAGGCCTGCCAGTATCCTTCCTAGCCTCTGGCAACCATTCTTCTACATGCTATGTCCATGAGTTCATTTGTTTTGATTTTTATATCCCACAAATAAGTGAGAACATGTGATGTTTATCTTTCTGTGCCTGGCATATTTCACATAACATCATGATCGCCAGTTCTATCCATGTTGTTTTAAATGACAGGACCTCATTTTTTAATGGCTGAATAGTACTCCATTGTGTATATGTACCACATTTTCTTTAACCATTTATGTGTTGATGAACACTTTGGTTTCTTCCAATTCCTGGCTATTGTGAATAGTGCTGCAACAAATATAAGAGTGCAAATATCTCCTTAATATATTGATTTCCTTTCTTTTGGGTATATACCCAGCAGTAGGATTGCTGGATCATACGGTAGCTCAATTTTTAGTTTTCTTGAGGAACTTACAAACTCTTCTCCATAGTAATTGTACTAATTTATATTCTGACCAACAGTGTACTAGGGTTCCCTCTTCTCCACATCGTTACTAGCATTTGTTATTGCCTGTCTTTTGGATATAAGCCATTTTAACTGAGAGAGATGACATCTAATTGTAGTTTTGATTTGCATTTCTCTGATAATCAGTGATGTTGAGCACCATTTCATATGCCTGTTTGTCATTTGTATGTCTTCTTTTAAGAAATGTCTATTTAAATCTTTTGCCCATATTTTGGTCGGATTATTAGATTTTTTTCCTAGTGAGATGTTTCAGCTTCTTATATATTTTAGTAATCAATTCCTTATCAGATAGGTAGTTTGCAAATATTTCTTATTATTCTGTGGGTTGTCTCTTTGCTTTGTTGATTGTTTCCTTTGTTATACAGAAGCTTTTTAACTTGATGTAATCCCATTTGTCCATCTCTGCTTTGGTTGTCTGTGTTGGTGGGGTATTGCTCAAAAATCTGTAGCCCAGGCCAGTGTCCTGGAGAGTTTCCATATTGTTTTCCTGAAGTAGTTTTATAGTTTGAGGTCTTAGATTTAAGACTTTAATCCATTTTGATTTGATTTTTGTATATGGTGAGAGATAGGGTTCTAGTTTCATTCTTCTGCATACAGATATCCAGTTTTCCCAACACCATTTATTGAAGAGACTGTCTTTTTCCCAGTGTATGTTCTTGTCATTTTTGTCAAGAATGAGTTCACTATAGCTGTGTGAATTTTGTTCTTTACATTAATTGTAATATTTAAATTTTTCTTCCTGGTAAATTTACCATTTTATTGAATTTTTAAAATCTAATTATCGAGTTTCTTCATTAATTTTAATATTTGAAGTTTTTCTGATAATTTCATTAAATTTTTCAATGTATATTGAAAATCAATGCAGGATTAGAAACATGTTTAAATAATGAAATGTTTTTGACTTCTACTTTTGATGGTTTCACCTACTAATTCTATGCTGATGGCTGTTAAGTGTACATCTAAAGATTAAAGTCTCTCTTGAGCTTAAAGGCAAACATCAAATTTCCTACTCTACATATTCACTTGGAAGTTTTTGTAAAATATCATACTTAATATATTCAAAGCTAAACTTGTTAGCAATGTTGCTTGATCTCTATTCAATACTACTATTAATGATAAATAATATATAATCTTTATTGAACTTATTTTATTTTAGGCACCATGCTGAGTGCTTAATGGATATCTCCTCATTTAATCATCAAAGCTCTGTTAAGAGTAATAAAATAATAAATAAGAAAATTAAAATGTAACTTGGCCAAGGAAATGTGCTAGCACTTGAAGCCCCTTCCCTTATCTACCAAACCCTTGATCCCAACCCCTACTTCTTTATTGTATATACTATCATTATGTATGTTCAAAATTTCTAGATTATTTTTTACTCTTTCACTTCCTTATGTACAAAAGACATGGTCACAAAAGTCAGTGGATTAGATCTTGACAATATTGTACATTTGTGGTTTTATTTTTTTAATTCTCATTGCCTTTAGCTTGCTCCAAACTTATAATTCTATTCTGAACTATTATTGAGGACCTCCTTCCCTAGTATCCCAATAGTTGTTTGTATTTTCCATTTTTGAATTCACTTTTGCTTTCATTGCCAGATTCCATTGATTGCAACACTCATCTTATAATGCAAATTCTGTGTTCAGATATTTCCAGTTTTATATTTATCCCCACAATCAAATTTAAACTCATTTTGTCTGAGTTTAACCAAATTGATCAGTATTAATATAACTAGATAAAGTTTTACAATCTTATTTTAAAATGTTCCTTTTTCAAGTACATAAGCAGAAATGACTGTACCACCCATCCCAGCCTCATGGTTTTTCCTGTAAGCCTGTCTTTACTCATTTCTTTCACTTCCATTTCCATATCTTGAAATTGTACCCATTTATTAAGGCTCTGATCAAATAAAAACCTTTTCTGAAAATCTCCTTGAGTTCAAAACAATTACTTGCTTTACTGTATTCCCATTGGTAGTTTTGTGTTAAAATTGCATATTATGTATATTTTCTCCTCTACTGAACTCCTGTATGTGCATTCACACACAAAAAAAATCCAATAATGTGCTTCCTATGTATTACATGAACTCTATTGTCAAGAAGCAATTTAGTTACATAATAGTTTATGTAACTAAAACACCTTAATTATGATGAATATGACAAATTTGGCATCTTTGATTTCTCCATAATCCTGTGTAAATGCTTGAAAATTTATGTTAAATGAACATATAATTACAAAGAGAAATTGGACTTTATCTGTAGTCAGGAAACGTTATAGAAATTGTATACTATTATAAGCTAGAATTAAAGAGTGAAATTATAGCCCCTGTTAAATTTATAATTAGAAATGAGGAAAATTTTTCTTTCACTCTGACAGACTCGATTTGTGATAGATCTTAAGAATGTAAATATAATAAGTTATAAAATCAGATGAACAGAAGAATTTTACAAAAACATTGTTAGATTACAAATTTTCCAATTTCTTTTCTCAGCGACACATCGATGTATAAGCCTAAGACTGACAAAAAGAAGAAAAACAGAAAAGAAAGGAAAGTTAAATGAGCAAGGCTGTGGTTTCTTGTATTAAATATAGTAAAAGAAATGTAACCATATAGTAAATGACTGATAAGAATGCCCCATGAATTTGATCTTTGGGGTTTCAAAAAGAAAAGAAGCAGTCCTAATAATTTTAGAAATAAATAGTTAACTCAGGAAGCCCTTTAGTTAAAATATAATGACTAACAATCACAATTTATTTCTATGCTATACCATGACAGCCATTAATAAGTTCACGAACTGAGTTCATAATTCATATTGATGTCCTTCTGTTTACTCAGCAGTATCCGGTAATATTTTTCATTTGTATTACATGAAATGTATTCCCAAGATGGAAAATACACATACAAGTATAAAAACTCATTATCTATTGGAAAATAATAGTATTTTCATCAACTTTATAGTATTTTAAAATTATAAAACATGTTAAAAATTCTAGCATCTGTAAAAATTGTTAATATATTTTGAGATTTCAGGATTCTGCATATATCAGGAAACATCAAAATGCATGAGAAATACATTTCTAAGTAGCTTATATATCTGGAAGAATTTATTAAATTTCTCTGGAATATATCTGTAAACTGGAAGGATTTAATAATTTAGAGGAGACCAAAACTAAACATGAGTATATTTACAAAATGGGAGGCAAACTCAAACATCTACAAGCTTCCCAATGTATTTTACAAAGTGCTATTGCAAAAAAATTTGTATTTTTGGCCCTAAAAATACAAAAGCAAAACTAGAGCCTAATTACACATTTTCAATTGCTTATTTATTCAATTCTTTATCCACTATCCCTTTCAGTAATTAATTTATTTAATGCATGCCTACTTTGTACCAAACACTAGGGATAATATATACAAGGTAAAGTAGACAAATAAAATATCCAGACACAGCCCATACTAGATTAAACAAAGTGTCAGTCTTAAAAATGAGTTACAAACTAACAGTGTTAGATACAATGCCAAAATCATGATGCGTGAAAGAAAAAAGTGACATTAGACTTTATTAAAATTAAAAATTTCTGCTTTGTGAAAGAAACTGTTAAGAGAATAAAAAGACATGCCACAGATTGGGAGAAAATAAGTGCAAAACATATAACTGTTAAAGGACTTGTATCTAAAATGTACAAAGAACTCATAAACCTCAACCATAAGAAACAAACGACCAAATTTAAAACTGGGCAAAAAAATTTTACAGCTTTCCCACCAAGAAATACAGATGGTAAATAAGCATATTAAACAATGCCCAACACCATATATCATCAGTGAACTGCAAGTAAAAGTAACAATAAAATACTACTGTACACTTATTAGAATGGCTAAAAGCCAAAAAACCTGACACTATCAAATACTGGCACTATTATTTATTACCTATGGGAGTGCAAAATTGGATAGCCATTTTGGAAGATAGTGTGCCTTATTTGGATAGTCCCACTGCAGAAGTAATTAGCTAAATTAGGTCACATTCCATCAGGGTGGTTCCCTAAATTGACTGGCATCCTTACAACAAGGAGATATTTGAACATATATGTGCATACAGGGAGAACACCATGTGGAAATGAAGGCTCAGGGTGATGCCTCCACAAACCAAGGAGTGCCAAAGATGGGCAATGAAAAACTTAACACTAAGGTGAAGGCATGTAACATATTTTTCATGGAATGGACTTTTCCTACTGTTAGAAGGAACTCTACTAACACTCAGATCTCATACTTCTAGCCTCCAGAATTGTGATACAATAAATTTCTGTTGTTTAATTTACTCAGTTTATGGTATTTTCTAGTAGTCCCAGGAAACTAATATACCATATGATCAGGAATTGTACTCTTACGTATTTACCCAGTTGAGTTGAAAACTTACATCTATATAAAAACCGGCTCACAAATGATTATAGCAGCTTAATTCATAATCACCAGGAACAGGAAACAGTCAAGATGTTCTTCAGTAAGAAAATGGATTAACAAACTGGCATATTCATAGAATTGAATATTATTAGCAATAAAAGAAATAAGTTACCAAGTTACAAAAAGTCATAGAAAACATGGCACATATACGTCATGGAATACTATGCAGCCATAAAAAAGGATGAGTTCATGTCCTTTGCAGGGACATGGATGAAGCTGGAAACCATCATTCTCAGCAAACTAACATAAGAACAGAAAACCAAGCACTGCATGTTCTCACTCATAAGTGGGAGTTGAACAATGAGAGCACATGGACACAGAGGAGGCACAGCATTATACACCAGGGCCTGTGGCGGGGGTGAGGCTGGAGGGGGATAGCATTAGGAGAAATACCTAATGTAGATGACGGGTTGATGGGTGCAGCAAACCACCATGGCACGTGTATACTTATGTAACAAGCCTGCACGTTCTGCACATTGTATCCCAGAACTTAAAGTATAATAATAATAATAACAATAAGATAATAATAAGATCCTTTTATCACGTAGAAAATTCCAAGAGATTTAGGAGCCCAGAGGCTCCTAACATTCAGGGAACTTCAAAGGTTTTAGGAGCTCTGTGTCAGAAACTAGGGTCAAAGACCACATACCACAACAAAAGATTTTCCTTGTGCTCTTATCTACAAGGCTTTTAGAAACTATGTGCCACGAACAGGGGGAAAATACTAAACATATATTTCTTATATCACAGTATTTAATAGCATATGTCCTCCAATTTATTTTATCTTTTTCTTCAAGATTCATCTTGGCTACCCTTGTGCTTTTATATTTCCACATACATTTTAGAGTCAGCTTGTATATATAAACACACTCATATTTCGATTGGTATTGCCTGAAATCTATAGATCAATTTGGGTAGAATTAGAATCTTTACAATTAAGAGTATTCCAAACCAAAATGATTTATTTTAATTACTTTCAATATTGTTTTGTCATCTTCCTGAGTAGAAGTCTTACATATTTTTATTAGGTTCATTTCTAGGTATTTTATATTTCTTAACTCTATTGTAAATACCACAATATTTAAAATAATATTTGTGATCATATATTAAAGTATATAGGTGAATTTTTTCACATGATCTATAATTTAGAAACTTGCTCAATTTTATATAAATGTTGTATTAATTCTGTTTTATATGTATTTTGAAATTATATATACACAGTCATGTTATCTGTAAATAATGACAGTTTTATATCCTTTTTATATGGATCTTGCTACATGATAGTAACGAAAATTGTAAATTTCTAGATTAGATGTTAGGGAAAAAGAAGCATTTAATATACCACCTGTTTCCCTTCACTTTTACATATTATATATTCCTGCCAATGGAAAGTGGCATGAACTTCAGAGACATGAATGCCAAAGATAATAGTTTTAAATATGGAAAACTTTTGTGCACCTGTAATAATATAAAAACCAAATAGTTAACAGTAATGTCTCCAAACACCCTCTTATTTCTCAGTCATTGCTAATAAATATTGGCTTGCTTTCTGTTTTAGTTTTTTATTAACTGTTACATCAAATTACCACAAACTTAGTGGCTTAAGACAACACAAATTTAAGATCTCATAATTTTGTACATCAGCAATCCAGGCTGGGTCTGTTGATTTCCCTTCTATGGGTTTTCTAAAGGTGAGATTAAGATGTTGATGGCTATGCTTTTTGTTGGCAGGATCTGGGAAGCATATACATCCAAGTTCATTCAGGTTGTTGGCAGAATCCAGTTCCTTGTGATTGCAGGGCTGACATCCCCATTTCTCTGCTGCCTGTCAGCTGGTGGATGGCAGTGATTTCTAAAGGCTTCTCTTTGATTCTTGAACATGAGCCTGTACATCTTAGAGGCAGCCATGGCACATTGAAAAATCCAGCTTAGAATTACTTTGACTTCCCCTGATTTCTCATTGCATCTCACATCTGTCTCCAGCCTGGGAAAATTGTCTGTTTTAAAGGGCTTTGGTAATCATATTGGGCCCATCTAAGTAATATTGGATAATTTCTCTATTTTAATGCCAGTAACCTTAATTACACGTTCAAAGTCCCTTTTGCCATGTAATATGACTGATTTCAAGCGTTAGGGTGTGAACACCTTTGAGGCTGGGGTTAGGGCATTATTCAGCCTACCACATTTTTTGCAGGCTCTTAAATAAACTCAAACTGGCCTTTTTTCCAAACAGGTAAAGTAGTTTAATATTTTTTTCTAGTGTGAATTATTATTTTTTTCTCCATGGCCATGTCACACCTAACGCATTTCTGCTAGACCGGCCACTACGGTTATTGTATTATTGTCTCCCCACTGTACTATGGCTGTGCTCTCTTAGTATCAACTCTCCTTTCTGGTTTTACTGTGGAACGGCCTAGATTTTGATTCTCTTCACCCTTTAGTCTTTAAAGTAGATCCAATCAAAATTATGTATTTACAATTCAAGATGTTCTCTCCATAGATGTTTTCATCAAATGTCATTATAACAAACACCAAGTAAAGAAATTACCACTATCATCACACAACAAAAAGATGAGCTATTTCTCATCAAATTTTTGTTCAGAGAAATATATTTATGATTTTTCTTTCCTTTTTTTAAATTTCAGCTCTTTATTACATTGTTTTTGTGGGTCTGTTTAACATTATTTAGTTAAACATGACATTATGTGAAAAATACAACCGCCTAGCATTTTCTGAAATGGTTTATGTCAGATAATCATTTCTTCCAAAGATCACAAGGAGAGGGAAACTTCAGGTGTATGCAGATGCTTCTTCTACTTATTTTTGACTTTCTAACATCCAAAGGGTATCTAGCTCTTCTCTCTATATTGGCTTATTTAATGCAGGAGTCATAAATTTGCCAAATTATAAATGTGCTTTTACTTTTCTGACAGTACCTCTTCTAAAAGCTATATATTTAAAAATTGCAGTTTATCTCTTTCACCTTTTAAATTGAACTGGAAATGTTTTCCTATAATTAAGCCTCAGAGATCTTCTGCACCATATAGGAAGAACTGACAAAGCATCATCAAAAGTATCTTTAGAAAAAAGCAATTATGTGGTTTAATACAGTGTCATAACAAGGAGTTGATTGGGAAAATGTTAATCAAGGATTTAGTTGGGTATCAAGAATAATCCCATTATTTAGAAGTTCTGTATTGTTAACTCTAAATTAGTCACTTACTACTTGACTATATGAGTATGTTCCATGTTATAAACTAAAAGTTCAAAGAGGAAGTAGTCTCATATTCTATCTCAAATTATAATAGATTAAGAAATTCAATGAGAAATGTAATAGAAAATGTTGGTGGGAAGAGACCCCTCAGGTTTATGTTTAGAGAACATAAATCAGTAAGTCATATCTGTAAGATGGATACAACAAGACCCTTCTCTAAGGAAAGAATGACTCTCAACCCCATGAAAACATGGGTGAAGGATATGAACACACACTTCTCAAAAGAAGACATTTATGCTGCCAACAAACATATGAAAAAAGCTCATCATCGCTGGTCATTAGAGAAATGCAAATCAAAATCACAATTAGATACCATCTCATGCCAGTTAGAATGGCAATCATTAATGTCAGGAAACAACAGATGCTGGAGAGAATGTGGAGAAATAGGAACATTTTTACACTGTTGGTGGGAGTGTAAATGAGTTCTACCATTGTAGAAGACAGTGTGGCGATTCCTCAAGGATCCAGAACCAGAAATACCATTTGACCCAGCAATCCCATTACTGGGTATATACCCAAAGGATTATAAATCATTCTACTATAAAGATACATGCACACATATGTTTATTGAGGCACTGTTCACAATAGCAAAGACTTGAAACCAACCCAAATGCCCATCAATGATAGACTGGATAAAGAAAATGTGGCACATATACACTATGGAATACTATGCAGCCATAAAAAAGGGTGAGTTCATGTCCTTTGCAGGGACATGGATGAAGCTGGAAACCATCATTCTCAGCAAACTAACGTAAGAACAGAAAACCAAACACCACATGTTCTCACTCATAAGTGGGAGTTGGACTATGAGAACACATGGACACAGGGAGGGGATCATCATACACTGGGACCTGTTGGGGGGCAGGGGCTAGGGGAGGGATAGCATTAGGAGAAATGCCTAATGTAGGTGACAGATTGATGAGTGTAGCAAACCACCATGGCATGTGTACACCTATGTAACAAAACTGCACATTCTGCACATGTACCCCAGAACTTAAAGTATAATTAAAAAAAAAATGACTTCCTCAAAGATGTGTCCAAATGGAAATTTTGTAAGAAAATAGGAACTCAAAAAGGTACATAATTTCTCAAAGTGGCACAATCTTTCTTAAAAACATAGTATTCAATTCTACAAAGCTAGGTGAAAAAATAAGCATTCAAAACAGTCTATATAAAAATGTATATATGTAATATATAATATTTATGTAGAACATACAGAATAAATTCTATGCAATAAAAATTTTAAATTTAACATATCATTTATATAAATATATACTATAGTCAATCTATCCAACTATTGAGAAAGACACAATGAAAGAAACTTTTGCAGTATTCACTTTGTTTCACTGAGTGACAGCATTATGTGCAATTTTCATTTTTATGCTCATCTGTATTTTCCAAAGTTTCTATAGTGACCAAATATTATTTTCATGAATCTTTTCTTTACTCATCTTGGTATATACTCACATCTAATATTATATGTCATAATAATATATAGAAGATGGGTCTTTGGGAACTTATTTATCTGACATGGGTGTCTTTATGATTCTCAGTAATAAGAGAATTGTTAAATTATTCTATTTAGAGGATAATTTAAAATATATGTATTGTATCAATGAGTATTAAATAAAATTGAATTAACAATATAATATTAAGTAAAATTGTTATATATGTTATATATATATAACGTTTATATGATAAAAGTAATATAGGATGCTTTTTTTCAAGCATGTATTATTGTTAGCTCATACTTATGAGGCTCAACGGAGAAAAAAGGCATTATAACATGAAAATTTTTAATTCATTTCCTTTTGATATAACAAAAATATTTATAAAAGTAAAAATAAATAGTACCAATTGCTTGGTGTTTTTACTTCTCAGAACTTTGTTTTAATAAGCAATAAAAATAATATGCCAAATTATTTGAGTTTGTATATATATTTTAGACTCTTTCAAAGAAGTTAGACAAAAGTTTATATTTATTCACAATATTTTATAGCTACTGTTCTTAAAAAATACGTGAACATATAACCATTATTGCAATTTTCCTCTTCATATAAATAATATTACCTTGAATCAATAGCATATTCTCTAGGTTAATACTCTTTAGTCCACAAGGCAAAAAAATTCCAATTGTCATGGCAAGGCAGTGTGGGTGAAGATATACATATTCATTTAGTTACAAAGATTTTATTGTCATTTGATTTAGTGAATAAAGCTTCTTGTATCTATTAAAAGAAATAAATGTCACTAGCCATAGAAGTATAATGGTACACTTTTATGTATTAGAAATATATACACTGTCCATGCCAGCCATAAGGTTTTACTCAAAGACGGACAAATAACTCCAACGAACAATAACTAACTTTGTAAAATATTAACAAAATGTAATATTAAAAAAAAAAAAGTCAGAGAAACACAAGGAGAATGGTATTACCTGAAACAAGACAAGGCCTTTGTTCCTTATATGGATATATATATGAAAAATCCTAACCCAGGAGGATGATGTTGTCATAAAACTAGAACAAATGTTATCCTAGCACATTGGGAGGTCGAGGCAGGTGGATTGCCTGAGCTCAGGAGTTTGAGACCAGCCTGCACAACACAGCAAAACCCTGTCTGTACTAAAATACAAAAAATTAGCTGGGCATGGTGGGTGCATCTGTAGTCCCAGCTACTCAGTAGGCTGAGGCAGGAGAATTGCTTGAACCCAGGAGGCAGAGGTTGCAGTGAGCTGAGATCGTAACACTGCACTTTAGCCTGGGCAACAGGGCAAGGCTCCGTCTAAGAAAAAAAAAAATTAAAATAAAATAAAATAATATTAGATGGATTCCTGTTATAAGTTAGATTTACTCCAGATCAAATTATTTGGCAGTTTCTATATCAGAAAAACATTTGAACTATTTAAATCAATTTACATGATATTTTACTTTAAAATCAGTCTTTATCTTATATAATATCTCTGGTCTCTCAAAATGTACTCTTGAAAAATTGGTAGAATTTATCTTATTAAACTATTCAAATTTCTAATTTATTATCTTTCCATCCATGTTCTTTATCTTGTGGTTTCAAGATGATTAACATGTTCAAGTGAAAAACTGTAAGTTCTACATATGACAAAAATAAGTGCCTAAATAAGTGGGAAAAAATATAAACAAAAATAAGTGCCTAAGTAAGTGGCAAAAATAAAGAATAACCTATTATCCGAAAATCGCAACTGAGAGAGTGTGTGAATTAAAAGGTAACTATTATATAAGACATGGTCATCCCAAACTGAAACATAATGTGCCCACAGAACAAAAGTCACAACACTTGGTGAAAAGATATTCTAGATACACCCTAATTGGAACTGTTTATTCTTCCAATTACCAAAATTTCCCACCCCTTCCTTTTTATAGCTATACTATTTTCCCCATATTCCAAATAGATATACCGTTAATCATCATTCTCAGTAAACTATCGCAAGGACAAAAAACCAAACACTGCATGTTCTCACTCATAGGTGGGAATTGAACAATGAGAACACATGGACACAGGAAGGGGAACATCACACTCTGGGGACTGTTGTGGGGTGGGGGAAGGGGGGAGGGATAGCATTAGGAGATATACCTAATGCTAAATGACGAGTTAATGGGTGCAGCACACCAGCATGGTACATGCATACATATGTAACTAACCTGCACATTGTGCACATGTACCCTAAAACTTAAAGTATAATAATAATAAAAAAATAAAAAATAAATAACCACTAAAAAGAACTTAAATAAGACCAATGCATAGACATTGAAGCAAATCATGTGGGCAAGGAGTGGGAAAGAGAGCGAGAAAATAAAGATTGTTATATATTAAATAATGTATTTGAAAGGTTTTTAAATAAAGCTAAACAAATGCATAAATAATGATTACAAACAACATAAAAATATTATAAATGTAGCATGATTAAGAGAGAAAACATAATGAAAAATGATTGAAAGGTTGAGGCAGAAAACAGGTGGCGATAAAGAAGTACTCAATAACTTTCATTTCATACCAGAAGGCAACATAGATCTGTCCCAAATTGAATATGTATTTAAAGAAACCAAAATCAATTATCTCAGTCTGCTAATCTTTCTCATACATTTTTACCTTTAGAGAGCTATTTTAGAAACTAATATCTCTTATTACAAGGAAAATATGATCTAAAATAACAATTTATTAAGATCAATTTTGGTTGTGTTTCTGTCTTTAAATGGTATAAAGCAAGGTTTTTATATGTTGGTAAAACAATTACAGTCTTTAGTCAAATTATTTTAGTTACCTATTTATATCTGTGTATGTGCATATAAAGAAGTTTACAATTATGGTAATCAGATATTAATTTATTTCTAGGTGGTAGAGTTTTGGAGTGATACATTTATTTAGAGGTCTCTCTGTTGCCTGCATTTTTATATAATTATAAAATTCAATTTTTAAACTACCTTAAATATTCATAGAGCAAAAATGTCAAGTTTCAAACAGCTTTTACTGGAGTGAATCTACCATAAACTCTGAGAATAATAGAAAACATTCTTGAGTACAATCAACTCTAGTGCCTAATCTAAAATTGTGAAATATCATATGCTTATTTCTAAACCAACAGCAGTTTAAACTCCTGGATTTACTGCATCAAACTTGATATGAACCCTTAACAGTTGTTGGGTATTGTCAGAAATTTGTATACTTACATTGCACTATAACTACAATTAACAAGAAACTCATTGAATTAGTATTTCAGAAACGGAATCATGTTGACTTAGTTTTTGCTCCAAGTAGTTCTATGTAAAAACAAATTAAATACAGAAATATTCAGTTTGCAGGTTGCATTATAGTGAGGATGACTAAATATCCACTACAAACTGACTGGAAGTTGGAGGTCCAGCTAAGGAGATGCCAAAAGTTTGCACCTTATACTACACTTCACACATTCCTAGATGTCTGCCAACCAGTTAATCAGAAATTGGCAATTGAAGTGAATTGAGAGGTGACTGAATTTCAGGAAAATCTATAAATTAGTCATTAGTTTTTTTCTCTATGCCTCTCTCAATTGCAGTTTTGAACTTTCTAGTCACTTTATAAAGTATTTTAGTATACCAAAAAATTATTATGAAATGGTAAAATAGCTTATCTCTTTTTCATCATATCTGAAAAGTTTTGCATTATATTTTAAGGAATATAGAAACAATATGTAATAAGCAGTAGAGTGTGTTATTAGTATATATGTTAAGAATTTACTTTGTCTGCTTGTGCTTGGGGACTTTTTAGCTACCTAAGAATACTGGTTGAGAAGCACACACCAGTGAGTCACACACTAGACTGGCAGTTGTTACAGCTGGGAAATCTAAAAACCCAGAACCAAAAGGCAATAGAATGTGCTGGTTTCAGTAATTCAATTCTATTAAGCATGGAAGGCTGTCCATTTCTATTTCAGAAATTTACATTGTTGTCAAGCAATCCCCTTTATCACATACAAAACTCACTAATATCCATTCAGAAAATAAAGGCAGGCAAATTTGGATAAAATAATTCATGTTTCAGGCACTAAGTCGACAGTCTCTAGCCTCATGTGAACAGCTGCTTTCGTCAGAGCATGATCATCAGCTACCAGGTTTTGTTAGACATAATCAATAAGTGAATCAAAACAAAAAAAGAGATATGTATATATAAAACAATAGAACCAAATATACATGTTAGGAATTTATTCAAAACTAAACATTATTGTAATACTGGCAATAGTTGGTTATATGTAAAACCCTAAGTTACCTCCAGTAATATCAAAATTGTATAGAGCATTACTTTATGAACTAGAAAACAGAAAATTTGTACATCACTCCTTTACTAAATCTACTGCTTCGCTTATTCACAGGAATATATTATAAAAATAATGAACAAATTTGAACCATCTAACCATAAAGTGCTTCTATTTAGCTTAATCAGAATAGAAACAAATGAATATTGAAATTTAAAAACTAAATGCAAAAGATGTGGATCCATTTAAGTAATTCAAATCAACCACGCAGTTAGGTTGCACAGGATATTCCCAGTTCTTTAAAATGACCTCATTTTTGTTTTATTTTAATTTTTGTATTTCAAAGCAAAGCAGCTCAAGGTGATGTGGCTTCATTTGCCTTTCTAACTTTTCACATATAGGTTGGCACTTAGAATATTTGTTGAATGAATTAATGCCATTGGTAGAATATTTATTATTGGCAAACATATCAGCACTAAAATTTAGAAGACCTTGTCCTGTTTACATTCAAGATAAATCAAAACAGGCAGTGACATTACAAGTATTATCCAACAGTTCAATGTGTCTTAATTAGATAACACACATGCACTAATAAAATAATAGAGACTAGTCTTCCATGGTTTAAGTTTGAAGGACTAAATAAAACTCTCTGCATATTTTAATTACTTTTCTAATATAACATTTAAATCTATTCCACACTAACTAAAGTCTTTCAAAGGACCAAGTATCAGAAAAGTGATTTATCTTATTTTTTAAAAGTAAGTTGACTATCCTAAATGTTGAGTTTATTACATATATAAATGCAACCAAGAAAAAAGTAATTACAATCGTCAATAAATACAGAAAATTTATTGAGGAAAGATTGGTTTTCTTATGACTAACATTATTAGAAACTGCATGACAAAAATCTCTAACCCATGATTCCTAATGTAAGTAATGGTGATATGGACTGTGTAAAGACTAAAAAAGCTCACAGTTAAATTATTAATCTCAGAAAGCTGCATAAGTTTTATTTATATCATAATTATCTACTTAATTTAAAAGTCTAATTGTGGTACATTTTATGATGACAGAATAAATTATAATGGGGAGAAAAATGAAAATATTTTCAATTCCCAAAATATATAGATTTGCTTGTAGTACATTCATAGATAGCACCTTTCCTTGTAATTAATTAACATTTGATTGAATTTCCTAATATTACAGTTTTGTTAACATACAAAACCTGCATAATTTGTGCTGACTTTTTCCCATTAGGCATGAATGTAATTATCCTTTATCTTTCAACACAGCCAAGTCCTGTAAATATAATTACAAATTTTATGATTACTCAAGCATAGAAAACTCATAAAATTGATACTGTATTTATTCTCTTGCCTTTTTCACTTATTAAAATACACGAGGGATTTCTTGAATTCATCCTCTATAATTTCTAGCTAGAATTAATTTTTAACCTCGATTTTCAAACTTTAATATGGGACCTACATGTATTCAGACTTAAGTCAGTTAAAAGTTTGTGCTTCTGCCAATCATAAGGACTGACTTTGGATTAGAAATCTTAACAACTAGAAAATTGGAAGTATTAAAATTAATTTGGCAAATCATGTTTAGCCAATAAACCTAAGCAGCCACTCAGGGAAATACATACTAGAGTAATGCTTTCAAAAATATCCTGTGAATTCTCAGGTCTCTTTACTTCCTAATACCTCAATATGAAACTATAAAGCATATTAAGTGATACTATAAGTTGTCATGAAAAGCCTTTTCACTGCAAGAGAGATAAAACCAATGATTTTTAACATGCTTTTTAAAAATTTAAGTGTTCAATATGAGTACCATCATAATGCCAAGACATCTACGTTAACGAATTCTAACACCTGTGAAATTTTGATGGACACTAAAGAGTGGTCAATTTTTATCTGAGAAAAAAATATAACTAATCAATCAATGTGACTTTCAGAGAATCAAGTGACAGCCCCGATATTCATTATATTGTTTGTATTTGTGTTGTTTTACTGATGAATATCACTTAATGCTATATTTGATATTTGGCTGGCCTGATTCACAAAGTAACCTATGAAGCATAAATAATGACCAACTCCCAAAACAGAACTTGGAGGAAGTATCATTATATCTAAGATATTATAGTTACTTCCAATGCTAATTGTTAATTTATACTATGATATAGTATTTTCATAGATTTGAAACAACATTCTGTAAAATACATTAATTGGATATTGTAACTGAAGTCTCTAGTTTTTATTTACGTTTCAAAAAATTTAATAAATACCTTAAAAGTTTATTTTGTGCCAGGTTCATTTCCAAGCACTTGACAAATAATTGTTTAGTCTTCATGACAATATTATCTCCATTTTATTTTATTTTATTTTATTTTTGTAATTTTTATTTAAGTTCAGAGGTACATGTTCAGGTTTGTTACATAGGTAAATTTGTGTCATGGGGTTTTTTTGTACAGATTATTTCATCACCTAGGTATTAAGCCTAATATCCATTAGTGGTTTTTCCTGATCCTCTCCCTCTTCCCAACCTCTGCCCTCCAATAGGCTTCAGCGTGTGTTGGAGCCTATGTGTCCATGTGTTCTCATCATTTAGCTCCCATTTATAAGTGAGAATATGCAGCATTTGCTTTTCTGTTACTGTGTTAGTTTGCTAAATATAATGGCCTCCAGCTCCATCCATGTCCCTGGAAAGGACATGAACTTGTTACTTGTTTACGACTGCATAGTATTCCATGGTGCATATGTACCACATTTTCTTTATCCATTTTATCATTGATGGGCATAAAAACTGAGTCACATAGAGGCTATATAGATTGCTTAAGGTTACACAGCTATGAAGTAGGAAAGCCGGGTTTCAAATCAAGGTAGTTTGGTTTCTAGAGTCCATGAACTACTGTGCTATTCAGTGTTTTTGATTCACAATATGAGAAAAAAACTTTGTCTCTTATGTTGTCTCAGAGGTACTAATAATGCTATTTCTTTAGCTTTTTGCTCACTAGTTTTTCAAGTCCTACTAATATTTTATACTATATTATTTTTACTGACTCTGGAAATGGTAAATATGGTATAGAAGATGCTTCTATATCATCTTCATGTACTATAGTATGTGTCAATCCACTTACAGATTTAACAAAAGTCATATTGGAGAAACGCCAATAGAATGGAATTACTCAGACGGTTAAATTTGCATTATTGTAGAGATAAGAGGTCTCACGATTGTCTCATTGACTCAAAGATGTTTTTGATAATCAATTTAATTTTCTAATAGACATGGGTTTTGGACATTTTGTTTCTTCTTAGGTCAATTTTGAACCTTGTATTGTTTTTTAAAATTTGGCCATTTGAGTTCCTGCATTTTTCGGCATAAAGCTGCTCATAACATTTTTGTTACTTTTAATAAGTAAAGTCTGTAGTTCAAACTTTTTCTTCCTTGATATTAGTGATTTGTATACTGTCTGTTTTTATTTTGACCAATTCTAGCTAAAAGATTGCAAATATTGTTCATGTTTATAAAGAACTAATATTAATTTTTTATTAATAATTTGATCCATGTGTTTGGGTTTTCTTTCTTTTTTTTTTTTTTTACCTACATGCAAATCCTACTTTTTTTTATTATTATTATACTTTAGGTTTTAGGGTACATGTGCGCAATGTGCAGGTTAGTTACATATGTATACATGTGCCACGCTGGTGCACTGCACCCACTAACTCGTCATGTAGCATTAGGTATATCTCCCAATGCTATCCCTCCCCCCTCCCCTCACCCCACAACAGTCCCCAGAGTGTGATGTTCCCCTTCCTGTGTCCATGTGTTCTCATTGTTCAATTCCCACCTATGAGTGAGAATATGCGGTGTTTGGTTTTTTGTTCTTGCGATAGTTTACTCAGAATGATGATTTCCAATTTCATCCATGTCCCTACAAAGGACATGAACTCATCATTTTTTATGGCTGCATAGTATTCCATGGTGTATATGTGCCACATTTTCTTAATCCAGTCTATCATTGCTGGACATTTGGGTTGGTTCCAAGTCTTTGCTATTGTGAATAATGCCGCAATAAACATACGTGTGCATGTGCCTTTATAGCAGCATGATTTATAGTCCTTTGGGTATATACCCAGTAATGGGAGGGCTGGGTCAAATGGAATTTCTAGTTCTAGATCCCTGAGGAATCGCCACACTGACTTCCACAAGGGTTGAACTAGTTTACAGTCCCACCAACAGTGTAAAAGTGTTCCTATTTCTCCACATCCTCTCCAGCACCTGTTATTTCCTGACTTTTTAATGATCGCCATTCTAACTGGTATGAGACAGTATCTCATTGTGGTTTTGATTTGCGTTTCTCTGACGGCCAGTGATGGTGAGCATTTTTTCATGTGTTTTTTGGCTGCATAAATGTCTTCTTTTGAGAAGTGTCTGTTCATGTCCTTCGCCTACTTTTTGATGGGGTTGTTTGTTTTTTCTTGTAAATTTGTTTGAGTTCATTGTAGATTCTGGATATCAGCCCTTTGTCAGATGAGTAGGTTGCGAAAATTTTCTCCCATTTTGTAGGTTGCCTGTTCACTCTGATGGTAGTTTCTTTTGCTGTGCAGAAGCTCTTTAGTTTAATGAGATCCCATTTGTCAATTTTGGCTTTTGTTGCCATTGTTTTTGGTGTTTTAGACATGAAGTCCTTGCCCATGCCTATGTCCTGAATGGTAATGCCTAGGTTTTCTTCTAGGGTTTTTATGGTTTTAGGTCTAATGTCTAAGTCTTTAATCCATCTTGAATTGATTTTTGTATAAGGTGTAAGGAAGGGATTCAGTTTCAGCTTTCTACACTTGGCTAGCCAGTTTTCCCAGCACCATTTATTAAATAGGGAATCCTTTCACCATTGCTTGTTTTTGTCAGGTTTGTCAAAGATCAGATAGTTGTAGATATGCGGCGTTATTTCTGAGGGCTTTGTTCTGTTCCATTGATCTATATCTCTGTTTTGGTACCAGTACCATGCTGTTTTGGTACCAGTACCATGCTGTTTTGGTTACTGTAGCCTTGTAGTATAGTTTGAAGTCAGGTAGTGTGATGCCTCCTGCTTTGTTCTTTTGTCTTAGCATTGACTTGGCGATGCGGGCTCTTTTTTGGTTCCATATGAACTTTAAAGTAGCTTTTTCCAATTCTGTGAAGAAAGTCATTGGTAGCTTGATGGGGATGGCATTGAATCTGTAAATTACCTTGGGCAGTATGGCCATTTTCACGATATTGATTCTTCCTACCCATGAGCATGGAATGTTCTTCCATTTGTTTGTATCCTCCTGTATTTCATTGAGCAGTGGTTTGTTGTTCTCCTTGAAGAGGTCCTTCACATCCCTTGTAAGTTGGATTCCTAGGTATTTTATGCTCTTTGAAGCAATTGTGAATGGGAGTTCACTCATGATTTGGCTGTTTGTCTGTTATTGGTGCACAAGGATGCTTGTGATTTTTGTACATTGGTTTTGTATCCTGAGACTTTGCTGAAGTTGCTTATCAGCTTAAGGAGATTTTGGGCTGCTAAGATGGGGTTTTCTAGATATAGAATCATGTCATCTGCAAACAGGGACAATTTGACTTCCTCTTTTCCTAATCGAATACCCTTTATTTCCTTCTCCTGCCTCATTGCCCTGGCCAGAACTTCCAACACTATGTTGAATAGAAGTGGTGAGAGAGGGAATCCCTGTCTTGTGTCAGTTTTCAAAGGGAATGCTTCCAGTTTTTGCCCATTCAGTATGATATTGGCTGTGGGTTTGTCATAGATAGCTCTTATTATTTTGAGATACGTCCCATCAATACCTAATTGATTGAGAGTTTTTAGCATGAAGGGTTGCTGAATTTTGTCAAAGGCCTTTTCTGCATCTATTGAGATAATCATGTGGTTTTTGCCTTTGGTTCTGTTTATATGCTGGATTACATTTATTGATTTGCGTATATTGAACCAGCCTTGCATCCCAGGGTTGAAGCCCACTTGATCATGGTGGATAAGCTTTTTGATGTGCTGCTGGATTCGGTTTGCCAGTATTTTATTGAGGATTTTTGCATCAATGTTCATCAAGGATATTGGTCTGAAATTCTCTTTTTTTGTTGTGTCTCTGCCAGGCTTTGGTATCAGGATGATGCTGGCCTCATAAAATGAGTTAGGGAGGATTCCCTCTTTTTCTATTGATTGGAATAGTTTCAGAAGGAATGGTTCCAGTTCCTCCTTGTACCTCTGGTAGAATTCGGCTGTGAATCCATCTGGTCCTGGATTGTTTTTGGTTGGTAAGCTATTGATTATTGCCACAATTTCAGCTCCTGTTATTGGTCTATTCAGAGATTCAACTTCTTCCTGGTTTAGTCTTGGGAGAGTGTATGAGTCGAGGAATTTATCCATTTCTTCTAGATTTTCTAGTTTATTTGCGTAGAGGTGTTTGTAGTATTCTCTGATGGTAGTTTGTATTTCTGTGGGATCGGTGGTGATATCCCCTTTATCATTTTTTATTGCATCTATTTGATTCTTCTCTCTTTTTTTCTTTATTAATCTTGCTAGCGGTCTATCAATTTTGTTGATCCTTTCAAAAAACCAGCTCCTGGATTCATTAATTTTTTGAAGGGTTTTTTGTGTCTCTATCTCCTTCAGTTCTGCTCTGATTTTAGTTATTTCTTGCCTTCTGCTAGCTTTTGAATGTGTTTGCTCTTGCTTTTCTAGTTCTTTTAATTGTGATGTTAGGGTGTCAATTTTGGATCTTTCCTGCTTTCTCTTGTGGGCATTTAGTGCTATAAATTTCCCTCTACACACTGCTTTGAATGTGTCTCAGAGATTCTGGTATGTTGTGTCTTGGTTCTCATTGGTTTCAAAGAACATCTTTATTTCTGCTTTCATTTCGTTATGTACCCAGTAGTCATTCAGGAGCAGGTTGTTCAGTTTCCATGTAGTTGAGCGGTTTTGAGTGACTTTCTTAATCCTGAGTTCTAGCTTGATTGCACTATGATCTGAGAGACAGTTTGTTATAATTTCCGTTCTTTTACATTTACTGAGGAGAGCTTTACTTCCAAGTATGTGGTCAATTTTGGAATAGGTGTGGTGTGGTGCTGAAAAAAATGTATATTCTGTTGATTTGGGGTGGAGAGTTCTGTAGACGTCTGTTAGGTCCACTTGGTGCAGAGCTGAGTTCAAGTCCTCGGTATCCTTGTTGACTTTCTGTCTCGTTGATCTGTCTAATGTTGACAGTGGGGTGTTAAAGTCTCCCATCATTAATGTGTGGGAGTCTAAGTCTCTTTGCAGGTCACTCAGGACTTGCTTTATGAATCTGGGTGCTCCTGTATTGGGTGCATATATATTTAGGATAGTTAGCTCTTCTTGTTGAATTGATCCCTTTACCATTATGTAATGGCCTTCTTTGTCTCTTTTGATCTTTGTTGGTTTAAAGTCTGTTTTATCAGAGACTAGGATTGCAACCCCTGCCTTTTTTTTATTTTCCATTTGCTTGGTAGATCTTCCTCCATCCTTTTATTTTGAGCCTATGTGTGTCTCTGCACATGAGATGGGTTTCCTGAATACAGCACACTGATGGGTCTTGAGTCTTTATCCAATTTGCCAGTCTGTGTCTTTTAATTGGAGCATTTAGTCCATTTACATTTAAAGTTAATACTGTTATGTATGAATTTGATCCTGTCGTTATGATGTTAGCTGGTTATTTTGCTCGTTAGTTGATGCAGTCTCTTCCTAGTCTCGATGGTCTTTACATTTTGGCATGATTTTGCAGCAGCTGGTACCGGTTGTGCCTTTCCATGTTTAGCACTTCCTTCAGGAGCTCTTTTAGGGCAGGTCTGGTGGTGACAAAATCTCTCAGCATTTGCTTGTGTGTAAAGGATTTTATTTCCCCTTCTCTTATGAAGCTTAGTTTGGCTGGTTATGAAATTCTGGGTTGAAAATTCTTTTCTTTAAGAATGTTGAATATTGGCCCCCACTCTCTTCTGGCTTGTAGAGTTTCTGCTGAGAGATCAGCTGTTAGTCTGATGGGCTTCCCTTTGATGGTAACCTGACCTTTCTCTCTGGCTGCCCTTAACATTTTTTCCTTCATTTCAACTTTGGTAAATCTGACAATTATGTGTCTTGGAGTTGCTCTTCTCGAGGAGTATCTTTGTGGCGTTCTCTGTATTTCCTGAATCTGAATGTTGGCCTGCCTTCCTAGATTGGGGAAGTTCTCCTGGATAATATCCTGCAGAGTGTTTTCCAACTTGGTTCCATTCTCCCCGTCACTTTCAGGTAGCTCCATCAGCTCCTTTAAGCACTTCTCTGTATTGGTTATTCTAGTTATATATTCTTCTAAATTTTTTTCAAAGTTTTCAACTTCTTTGCCTTTGGTTTGAATATCCTCCCGTAGGTCAGAGTAATTTGATCGTCTGAAGACTTCTTCTCTCAGCTCGTCAAAGTCATTCTCCATCCAGCTTTGTTCCGTTGCTGGTGAGGAACTGCGTTCCTTTGGAGGAGGAGAGGCGCTCTGCTTTTTAGAGTTTCCAGTTTTTCTGCTCTGTTTTTTCCCCATCTTCGTGGTTTTATCTATTTTTGGTCTTTGATGATGGTGATGTACAGATGGGTTTTTGGTGTGGATGTTCTTTCTGTTTGTTAGTTTTCCTTCTAACAGACAGGACCCTCAGCTGCAGGTCTGTTGGAGTACCCGGCCGGCCAGGTGAGGCGTCAGTCTGCCCCTGCTGGGGGTTGCCTCCCAGTTAGGCTGCTCGGGGGTCAGGGGTCAGGGACCCACTTGAGGAGGCAGTGTGACCATTCTCAGATCTCCAGCTGCATGCTGGGAGAACCATTGCTCTCCTCAAAGCTGTCAGACAGGGGACATTTAAGTCTGCAGTGGTTACTGCTGTCTTTTTGTTTGTCTGTGCCCTGCCCCCAGAGGTGGAGCCTACAGAGGCAGGCAGGCAGGCCTCCTTGAGCTGTGGTGGGCTCCACCCAGTTCGAGCTTCCCAGCTGCTTTGCTTACCTAAGAGAGCCTGGGCAATGGCGGGCGCCCCTCCCCCAGCCTTGCTGCTGTCTTGCTGTTTGCTCTCAGACTGCTGTGCTAGCAATCAGCGAGACTCCGTGGGCGTAGGACCCTCTGAGCCAGGTGCGGGCCATAATCTCCTGGTGCGCCCTTTCCTAAGCCTGTCGGAAAAGCACAGTATTCGGTGGGAATGGCCCAATTTTCCAGGTGCCGTCTGTCACCCCTGGAAAGGGAACTCCCCAACCCCTTGCGCTTCCCAACTGAGGCAATGCCTCGCCCCTGCTTCGGCTGGCGCATGGTGCGCTGCACCTACTGTCCTGCGCCCAATGTCTGGCACTCCCCAGTGAAATGAACACGGTACCTCAGATGGAAATGCAGAAATCACCCGTCTTCTGTGTCGCTCATGCTGGGAGCTATAGACCGGAGCTGTTCCTATTCAACCATCTTGGCTACTCCCCCTGTTTGGGTTTTCTTAATTGCTTCTTTTATATTTATAATTTCCTTCCTTCTACTTACTTTGTTTTCACTTTGCTCTTCAGTTTTCTCACTTCTTGAGGAAGAAAACCTAGATCTTTCATTTTGTATCTTTATTCTTCTAAATTTAATTATTTAAAGCTATCAATTTCTCCCTAAGCACTGTTTTAGTTGCAAACTACATATTTTGTATGTTATATATTCACTATCATACAGTTCAGAAAGCTTTGTAATTTTCCTGTAATTTGTTCCTTGACCCATAAATTATTTAGAAGTGTTGTATTTAATGTTTTCCTAGATAATATTTTGTTCATCATTTCTAAGTAAGTTCCACTGTGGTGAGAGAGCAGACTATATAATTTCAGTCTTTTTACATTTATTGAGACTTGTTTATGACATAACAGATGATCTATATTGATGAATTTACCAAGTACACTTAAAAAGAATATGTAGTTTGCATTTGTTGGGTATAGCATACTTTAAATATCAATTAGACCAAGGTGATTCATGGTGATATCCAAATCTTCTGTGTCATTACTGATGTTTTTTTCTAGTTCCATCAGTAGATGAGAATTGTTCCATCAATTTCTGGAATTAAAGTTCACAATTACAAAATCATGCATCACTTTTGTTAAGTATATGCATATTTATAATTGTTGTCTTCCTGTCTAGTTTGTTATCATGAAATGTCTTCTTTTACCTCCAATAATACTTTATCTTGAAGTTTATTATGTTGAGTCTACTACATATACTGCAATCTTATGCTTTCTAGTTTTGAGGCACAACTGTTTCTATTCATTTACCCCCAAACTGTTTCTATTTTAAAGCATAGCTCTTGTAGGCATCAGAACATTGAACTTGGCCTTTTTCTTTTAACTCTAATAAACTGTCTTTTGGTTAAAATACTTAGAGCACTAACATTTAATGTTATTGACATGGTTAGATTTAGATCTATTATTCTATTATTCAATTTCTGCTTGTTCCATATGTTCTTTTTTACTCTGATCTGCCTTTCCTACTTTCTTTAGTGGCATTTGAATATTATTTAGAATTTCATTTTGCCCCACTTATTGGCTTTTTGTAACCTGTTTTTATTATTTCGAAGAGCTTGTTCTGCAGACTACAATATGTATTCCTAACCTTTCGTTAATATTGTACTACTTCATATAAAATGTAGAAAGCTTCCAATAAATACGTTCCCATTTGACTCTTGTTATCTGTTTGAAAAAATCACAAAACTGTATTGTCATTTTACTTTAAACATTCCTTTGTATTTTTTTTGTCCATTCTCAGATATTGAGTATTTCTAGTGTTCTTCATTCCTTCCTGATAATCCAAGTCTCCTTGTGGTACGATTTCCCTCAGCCTGAAAAACTCCGTTAAGCATTTTTTGTAGTATGGATCTACTAATGAGAATCCTCTCAGTTTTCTTTTCTTTTAAAATATTATTTCCACTTCATTTCTGACATATTTTTACTAAATATAGAATTCTAGGTCATTTCATTTTTTCTTTCACAAATTTAAAGACTCTTCCACAGTCTTTTGGCCTTAATGATTTCAGATGACAAATCTACAGATATTCAAATAGTTGTTCCATTGTATATAATTGGCCTTTTTCTCTGGCTTCTTTCAAATTTTTTTTAAAAGGAGTATCACGTGACAAGTTGGTTTTATTTTTCAATATATCCTGTTTTGCACGTGCTGTGCTGCTTGTTTCTGTACATTCATGTCTTTCAGAAAATATGAAAGAGTTTTGGTCATTACTTCATTTTTCCCTTACTTTCTTGTGCCAATCCTGATAACACTTAAAATGATTGTTAATATGTTTGGATTGAAAAAAATCTACCAAACGCTTCATGTGATTTAAATTTAAGACATTAGTAACAAATCCTACTAGTCCTCAATTTCACCTATTCTTTGACCACTGTTTCCAAGATGATCAGTCAGAGTCAACTGAATGCAAGCCCAGCCGGTAAGAAATAATGAATATAAATTGTTTCCTTCTGATAGTCTCATTAGTTTAAGAGGTGTTAGAGCTATAGTGAGAAAAAGGGTTCTGCTTATTCTAGTTTAGTATGATTTAAATGAAGGAGATACGAAGGGAGGCTGCTGCATTACTCAGTTGTGTGCATAATGCAAACTCTAAAAAAAGCCAACAAACAGTTCAACTTTCACACAGAATATAGCTCACCTATCTGATAATTAAAAATAACACTTGAAATTCTGGTTTTGTCTTTTTCCTTAACCAATGAAGCCATCTGAGCTACTTCTCTTTTATGATTATATGTCAAGGCCAGTGGATCTGTTTCCCCTTGTTACATCTTACAAGACCATCACTACCTAAAGTTACTTATTCTAGACAACTTCTAGGATGAAGCTTATTAAGTAAGGTGCAGACTTTCATTTCTGTATCATTATACATCATATCAACTTGATGATCACTACTGGGGATTCCACAAAGTTTGCCTTCTCTTTGCAAGCTGATTCTCAGCAAAGATAATTATATCCTTAGAGAAAAAATGGCAGCTCCATATATATGTATCATCAATATGTAATACCAAAAAGAACATCTTAAAACATTTTTCCAAAGGAGGAGGCAGAGCAGGATGGATGAATAGTACCCTTCAGTGATTGTTGCCCAACAGGAGCACCAAATTGAACAACTATATGCCACAAAACACCCTCATAAAAACTAAAAAAATCAAGTAAGTGATCATAATACCTGGGTTTAACGTAATATCAAAAAAAGAGGTATTGAAGAAGGTAGGAAAGACAGTCTTGCATTGTCTGCACCACCCTTTCTGAATTCCTCATCAGTGCCACATGGATAGAGCATCTGTGTACTTGAAGAAGGTGGGTGTGGGTCTTTGCATTGGAACCCAGTGATTGTTTTTCACAGTAGAATACATCACAGGAAAGAAAGAGGACGCATTTAGACCAACCCTGGGCTAGAAGGGAATTCACAGCCCCAGTTTAAGGAAACCGAGTCCTGGCAAGCTGCACCACCAGGTGACTAAAGTGGCCAGGATCTTGGAATAAATATGTGTGGCTGTCAGGCCACAAAAATTGCAGTCTTTTGGCCAGCCCGGGTGCTGCCCTGGTGTCAAACGCAGTGGACGTGGGGTTTGTGCAACCCAGTGATGCCAGCTGTAGCAGCCAAAGGAGTACCTGTATCCCTCATACCCAAATTCCAAGCAGTACAGCTCATGGAGAAATCCTTATGCTTGGGAAAAGGAGAGGGAAGAGTACAGAGGACTTTGTCTTGCAATTTGGGTACCATCTCAGCCACAGTAAAATATAGAACCAAGCAGATTCCTGAAACCCCTGATTCCAGGCCTTAGCTTCTGAATGGTGTTTCAAATCAAAATAGATTAAAGATTTAAACCTAAGACTTGAACCTATAAAAATACTAGAATAAAATCTGAGGAAACATTCCAAGACATCGATTTGGACAAAGATTATTTTGAGCAAGGCCTCAAAAGCACAGGCAACCAAAGCAAAAATAGGCACATCAAGCTAAAAAGCCTTTGCACAGTGCAAAGAACAATCAATGGAGTAAAAAGACAATCCACATAATGGAAGAAATTATTTGCAAACTGCACATCTGACAAGGGATTAATAACTAGAACATATAAGGAGCTCAAACGATGCAATTGCAACAAAAAAAACCCAAAATAATCCAATTTAAAAATAGGCAAAAGTTCGAAATAGGCATTTATTAAAGACATACAAATGGCCAGCAGGTATATGAGAAAATGCTCAACATTACTAATCATTAGAGAAATGCAAAGAAAACCACAATGGGATATTATCTCACTGTAGTTAAAATGGCATTTATCCAAATACAGAAACTAATGAATACTGTCAAGGAAGTGAAAGAGGAACCCTCATACATTGTTGGTGGGAGTGTAAATTAATACAGCCACTATGGAAAACAATATGAAGGTTCCCCAAAAATTAAAAATAGAACTATTATATTACCCAGCAATCCCACTTCTGGGTATGTATCCAAAAGAAAGGAAATCAGTGTACGTAACTGATAAATGCACTTATGAGTTCATTGCAGCACTATTCACAACAGCCAAGATATGGAATCAGTCTAAGTGTCCATCAACAGATAAATAGATAAAATGTGGCATATATATACAATGGAACATTATTAAGCCATAAAAAAGAATGAAATCCTCTCATTCACAACAACATGGGTACAACTGGTCAACATGATGTGAAGTGAAATAAGCCAGGCATAGAAAGACAAATATTGTATGATCTCACTCAAATGAAGAAACTGAAAACAAAATTGAACTCAAGAAGATAGAGACGGGGTGGAGCCAAGATAGCCGAATAGGAAAAGCTCCAGTCTACAGCACCCAGCGTGAGCGACACAGAAGATGGGTGATTTCTGCATTTCCAACTGAAGTACCAGGTTCATCTCACTGGGGAGTGCCAGACAGTGGATGCAGGACAGTGGGTGCAGCACACTGTGTGAGCCGAAGCAGGAGGAGGCATCGCCTCACCTGTGAAGAGCAAGGTGTCAGGGAACTCCCTTTCCTAGTCAAAGAAAGTGGTGATAGATGGCACCTGGAAAATCGGGTCACTCCCAACCTAATATTGCGCTTTTCCAACGGGCTTAACAAACGGCACACCAGGAGATTATATCCCGCACCTGGCTTGGAGGGTCCTATGCCCACAGAGCCTCGCTCATTGCTAACACAGCAGTCTGAGATCAAACTGCAAGGCGGTAGCAAGGCTGGGGGAGGGGCTCCCACCATTACCCAGGCTTGAGTAGGTAAACAAAGCGGCCAGGAAGCTCGAACTGGGTGGAGCCCACCACAGCTCAAGGAGGCCTGCCTGCCTCTGGAGGCTCCACCTCCGGGGGCAGGGCACAGACAAACAAAAGGCAGCAGTAACATCTGCAGACTTAAATGTCCCTGTCTGACAGTTTTGAAGAGAGTGGTGATTCTCCAAGCATGCAGCTGGAGATCTGAGAACAGGCACACTGCCTCCTCAAGTGGGTCCCTGACCCCTGAATAGCCTAACTGTGAGGCACACCCCAGTAGAGGTGGGCTGAAACTTCACACGGCCGGGTACTCCTCTGAGACGAAACTTCCAGAGGAACGATCAGGCAGCAGCATTTGCAGTCCACCAATATCCACTGTTCTGCAGCCACCGCTGCTGATACCCTGGCAAATAGGGTCTGGAGTGGACCTCCAGCAAACTCCAACAGACCTGCAGCTGAGGGTCCTGACTGTTAGAAGGAAAAATAACAAACAGAAAGGACATCCACACCAAAAACCCATCTGTACGTCACCATCATCAAAGACCAAAGGTAGATAAAATCACAAAGATGGGGAAAAAACAGAGCAGAAAAACTGGAAACTCTAAAAATCAGAGTGTCTCTCCTCCTCCAAAGGAACGCAGCTCCTCACCAGCAACAGAACAAAGTTGGACAGAGAATGACTTTGACAAGTTGAGAGAAGAAGGCTTCAGAAGATCAAACCACTCCGAGCTAAAGGGGGAAGTTCAAACCAATGGCAAAGAAGTTTAAAACCTTGAAAAAAAATTAGACAAATGGCTAACTAGAATAACCAATGCAGAGAAGTCCTTAAAGGACCTGATGGAGCTGAAAACCATGGCACGAGAACTACGTGACGAATGCACAAGCCTCAGTAGCCCATACGATCAACTGGAAGAAAAGGTATCAGCGATGGAAGACGAAACAAATGAAATGAAGTGAGAAGAGAAGTTTAGAGAAAGAAGAATAAAAAGAAATGAACAAAGCCTCCAAGAAATATGGAACTATGTGAAAAGACCAAATCTACGTCTGATTGGTGTACCTGAAAGTGACAGGGAGAATGGGACCAAGTTGGGAAACACTCTGCAGGATATTACCCATGAGAACTTCCCCAATCTAGCAAGGCAGGCCAACATTCAAATTCATAAAATACAGAGAATGCCACAAAGATACTCCTTGATAAGAGCAACTCCAAGACACATAACTGTCAGATTCACCAAAGTTGAAATGAAGGAAAAAATGTTAAGGGCAGCCAGAGAGAAAGGCTGGGTTACTCACAAAGGGAAGCCCATCAGATTAACAGTTGATCTCTCGGCAGAAACTCTACAAGCCAGAAGACAGTGGGGGCCAATATTCAACATTCTTAAAGAAAAGAATTTTCAACCCAGAATCTCTTATCCAGCCAAACTAAGCTTCATAAGTGAAGGAGAAATAAAATCCTTTACACACAAGCAAATGCTGAGAGATTTTGTCACCACCAGGCCTGCCCTAAAAGAGCTCCTGAAGGAAGCACTAAACATAGAAAGGAACACCTGGTACCAGCCACTGCAAAAAGTTGCCAAATTGTAAAGGCCATCAAGGCTAGGAACAAACTGCATCAACTAATGAGCAAAATAACAAGCTAACATCATAATGACAGGACCAAATTCACACATAACAATATTAACCTTAAATATAAATGGGCTAAATGCTCCAATGAAAAGACACAGACTGGAAAATTGGATAAAGAGTCAAGACCCATCAGTGTGCTGTATTCAGGAAACCCATCTCACGTGCAGAGACACACATAGGCTCAAAATAAAGGGATGGAGGAAGAGCTACCAAGCAAATGGAAAACAAAAAAAGGCAGGGGTTGCAATCCTAGTCTCGGATAAAACAGACTTTAAACCAACAAAGCTCAAAAGAGACAAGGCCATTACATAATGGTAAAGGGATCAATTCAACAAGAAGAGCTAACTATCCTAAATATATATGCACCCAATACAGGAGCACCCAGATTCGTAAAGCAAGTCCTGAGTGACCTACAAAGAGGCTTAGACTCCCACACAATAATAATGGGAGACTTTAACACCCCACTGTAAACATTAGACAGATCAACAAGACAGAAAGTTAACAAGGATATCCAGGAATTGAACTCAGCTCTGCACCAAGTGGACCTAATAGACATCTACAGAACTCTCCACCCCAAATCAACAGAATATACATTTTTTTCAGCACCACACCACATCTATTCCCAAATTGACCACATATTTGGAAGTAAAGCACTCCTCAGCAAATGTAAAAGAACAGAAATTATAACAAACTGTCTCTCAGACCACAGTGCAATCAAACTAGAACTCAGGATTAAGAAACTCACTCAAAACCACTCAACTACTTGGAAACTGAACAACCTGCTCCTGAATGACTACTGGGTAAATAATGAAATGAAGGCAGAAATAAAGACGTTCTTTGAAACCAAGGAGAACAAAGATAAAACATACCAGAATCTCTGGGACACATTCAAAGCAGTGTGTAGACGGAAATTTATAGCACTAAATTCCCACAAGAGAAAGCAGGAAAGATCTAAAATTGACACCCCAACATCACAATTAAAAGAACTAGAGAAGCAAGAGCAAACACATTCAAAAGCTAGCAGAAGGCAAGAAATAAATAAGATCAGAGCAGAACTGAAGGAGATAGAGACACAAAAAACCATTCAAAAAATCAATGAATCCAGGAGCTCGTTGTTTGAAAAGATCAACAAAATTGATAGACTGCTGGCAAGACTAATAAAGAAGAAAAGAGAGAAGAATCAAACAGACACAATAAAAAATGACAAAGTGGATATCACCATCGATCCCACAGAAATACAAACTACCATCAGAGAATACTATAAACACCTCTATGCAAATAAACTACAAAATCTAGAAAAAATGGATAAATTCCTCGACACATACACCCTCCCAAGACTAAACCAGGAAGAAGTTGAATCCCTGAATAGACCAATAACAGGCTCTGAAATTGAGGCAATAATTAATAGCTTACCAACCAAAAAAATCCAGGATCAGATGGATTCACAGCCAAATTCTACCAGAAGTACAAGGAGGAGTGGTACCATTCCTTCTGAAACTGTTCCAATCAATAGAAAAAGAGGGAATCCTTCCTAACTCATTTTATGAGGCCAGCATCATCCTGATACCAAAGCCTGGCAGAGACACAACCAAAAAAGAGAATTTTAGACCAATATCTTTGATGAACATTGATGCAAAAATCCTCAATAAAATACTGGCAAACCGAATCCAGCAGCACATCAAAAAGCTTATCCACCATGATCAAGTGGGCTTCAACCCTGGGATGCAAGGCTGGTTCAACATACGCAAATCAATAAACGTAATCCAGCATATAAACAGAACCAAAGACAAAAAACACATGATTATCTCAATAGATGCAGAAAAGGCCTTTGACAAAATTCAACAACCCTTCATGCTAAAAACTCTCAATAAATTAGGTATTGATGGGACGTATCTCAAAATAATAAGAGCTATCTATGACAAACCCACAGCCAATATCATACTGAATGGACAAAAACTGGAAGCCTTCCCTTTGAAAAGTGGCACAAGACAGGGATGCCCTCTCTCACCACTCCTATTCAACATAGTGTTGGAAGTTCTGGCCAGGGCAATCAGGCAGAAGAAGGAAATAAAGGGTATTCAATTAGGAAAAGAGGAAGTCAAATTGTCCCTGTTTGCAGATGACATGATTCTATATCTAGAAAACCCCATCTTAGCAGCCCAAAATCTCCTTAAGCTGATAAGCAACTTCAGCAAAGTCTCAGGATACAAAATCAATGTGCAAAAATCACAAGTATTCTTATACACCAATAACAGACAAACAGAGAGCCAAATCATGAGTGAACTCCCATTCACAGTTGCTTCAAAGAGAATAAAATACCTAGGAATCCAACTTACAAGGGAAGTGAAGGACCTCTTCAAGGAGAATGACAAACCACTGCACAATGAAATAAAAGAGGATACAAACAAATGGAGGAACATTCCATGCTCAAGGGTAGGAAGACTCAATATCGTGAAAACGGCCATACTGCCCAAGGTAATTTATAGATTCAATGCCATCCCCATCAAGCTACCAATGACTTTCTTCACAGAACTGGAAAAAACTACTTTAAATTTCATACGGAACCAAAAAAGAGCCTGCATCGCCCAGTCAATCCTAAGCCAAAAGAACAAAGCTGGAGGCTTCACGCTACCTGACTTCAAACTATACTACAAGGCTACAGTAATCAAAACAGCATGGTATTGGTACCAAAACAGGGATATAGACCAATGGAACAGAACAGAGCCCTCAGAAATAATGCTGCATATCTACAACTATCTGATCTTTGACAAACCTGAGAAAAACAAGCAATGGGGAAAGGATTCCCTATTTAATAAATGGTGTTTGGAAAACTGGCTAGCCATATGTAGAAAGCTGAAACTGGATCCCTTCCTTAACCTTATACAAAAATTAATTCAAGATGGATTAAAGACTTACATGTTAGACCTAAAACCATAAAAACCCTAGAAGAATACCTAGGCAGTACCATTCAGGGCATAGGCATGGGCAAGGACTTCATGTCTAAAACACCTAAAGCAATGGCAACAAAAGCCAAAATTGACAAATGGGATCTCATTAAACTCAAGAGCTTCTGCACAGCAAAAGAAAATACCATCAGAGTGAACAGGCAACCTACAGAATAGGAGAAAACTTTTACAACCTACTCATCTGACAAAGGGCTAATATCCAGATTCTACAATGAACTCCAACAAATTTACAAGAAAAAAACAAACAACCCCATCAAAAAGTAGGTGAAGGACATGAACAGACACTTCTCAAAAGAAGACATTTATGCAGCCAAGAAACACATGAAAAAATGCTCATCATCACTGGCCATCAGAGAAATGCAAATCAAAACCACAGTGAGATACCATCTCACACCAGTCAGAATGGTGATCATTAAAAAGTCAGGAAACAACAGGTGCTGGAGAGGATGTGGAGAAATAGGAACACTTTGACACTGTTGGTGGGACTGTAAACTAGTTCAACCCTTGTGGAAGTCAGTGTGGCGATTCCTCAGGGATCTAGAACTAGAAATTCCATTTGACCCAGCCATCCCATTACTGGGTATATACCCAAAGGATTATAAATCATGCTGCTATAAAGACACATGCACACGTATGTTTATTGCGGCACTGTTCACAATAGCAAAGATTTGGAACCAACCCAAATGTCCAACAATGATAGACTGGATTAAGAAAATGTGGCACATATACACCATGGTATACTATGCAGCCATAAAAAATGATGAGTTCATGTCCTTTGTAGGGACATGGATGAAGCTGGAAACCATCATTCTCAGCAAACTATCGCAAGGACAAAAAACCAAACACCGCATGTTCTCACTCATAGGTGGGAATTGAACAATGAGAACACATGGACACAGGAAGGGGAACATCACACACCGGGGCCTGTTGTGGGGTGGGGGGAGGGGGAAGGGATAGCATTAGGAGATATACCTAATGCTAAATGAGTTAATGGGTGCAGCACACCAACATGGCACATGTATACATATGTAACAAATCTGCACGTTGTGCACATGTACCCTAAAACTTAAAGTATAATAATAATAAAATTAAAAAAAAAGAAGATAGAGAGTAAAATGATGATTACTAAAGGCTAAGAAGGGTAGCACGGAGTTGGGAGATAAAATGGGAAAGGTTAATAGGTACAAAAATAGAGTTAGATAGAATGAATAAGATCTAGTAGTTGGTAGCACAATAGGTTGAGTATCGTTAACAATTTACTGTATATTTAAAAGAACTAAAATCGTGGAATTGAAATGTCTCCAACACAGAGAAATGGTAAATGCTTAAGGTGATAGATATGCTAATTACACAATTACTCTGATTTGATCGATCATTACACATTATATGGCTGTATCAAAGTATCACATGTACGTTATAAACATGTACAACTATTATGTACCCATAATTTTTAAAAAATATTTTTCCCATAAACCGCACTCTAGAAAAATAATGTATTGATAAAGAATCTGCATTTAGTAGATACATCTTTAATTTTAAAATAGATTTTATTTTTCTTGGTGTTCTGAATACAGAAATATTATAAGAAACTCTCAGGTAATACTTTATCCAATTCCAGATTCACGAGGCTGCCATATTGCCTCGTAGCAGCCATCATACTCCCTTAGAACTGCTGATCCAGATCTTAATTATTGGAAGGAGCAATGGCTTTAGAGCATTTTGTTCATTCACTTGTTTTTTAACGTTTCTGAGGAGTGGTTTAATTTACCGTAGAACATCTTGTCCATTGTGCAGTAACATGAATATCTGATATTCTACATAAACAAAGAACTTTTAGCTATGTTGCCTGAATATCTCATTTAACTAATCAAATAAAAATATCATAAATTTGGCATTTTAACTACACATTAAATGAGACAATGTCAATATATTATCATTTCTCAGGAATAAGAAATTCTTCAATTGATTTCTTTTTGCCTAATCTGTGGCTTATTAAAAAATTCCTGAAAGTTGACACCATTTATATTAATCAAGTAAATCCATATAGTAAATCAAGTAAATGATTACAGTGTTATTCATTTAATAACATTGGGAATATAAATTATAGATCAATGTTTACAATAGCCAGTTAATTTAGAACACTAGAAATATCTCAATGATTAGTGTTGGGAAAATTAAATAAACTAGTCTGACAAAAGTTTTATTATTTAACAACCTGTTTTGCTACTGTGGATGGTGAAGTGTTGTCTGGATGAGCTCTAAAGTAAAAGAACCATGCAGGTAAGTACTATCAATATCTGAGTCATTGTATTATCATTCTTGCAGTGTTTTGTAGCAGTTTAGAATAACTTTATTTTATAATTTTATTTTTAAAGCTTTATTGAATAGCCTTGTTAAAATTTACTTATTAACTTATGGGTTTTTTTAAGCAAAAATACTTTGGAACTATTTAAATAAGTATTACTGGTCTAATATAAAACTCTGCCCAAAACACTTGAGTACTTTATATTTACACTTTAACTTTTAACTATTATTATTATTTTTGAAGAGAAAGAGTCTCGCTCTGTCTCTCAGGCTGGAGTGCAGTGGCGCCATCTCAGCTCACTACAACCTCCACCTCCTGGGTTCAAGCAGTCCTCCTGCCTCACCTTCTCAAGTAGCTGGGACTATAGGTGTGTGCCACCATGTCCAGCTAATTTTTTAATTATTTAGTAGAGATAGGGTTTCACCATGTTGGCGGGGCTAGTCTCAAACTCTGACCTCATGTGGTCCGCCTGCCTCGGCCTATCAAAGTGCTGGGATTACAGGCTTAAGCCACAACGCCTGGCCTACACTTTACTTTTTAAAGATTAGAACAATAATAAGATAGGCTGTTTCCATAATGTCTTAAGTAAATAATCCCATTAGTTGGTAAGGATTCAAGAAATCAGATAACCGTGGTGTAGAGAAAATTAACATCGTCTTTCATGTTTTCTACCCAATATAATTTTTCTTCCTGCAGCATTCCTGATAGCTGTTTATTGATTTCCAGTGTTATTCAAATAGACAAGGTCATTATCATAAGCAGTAGCTATTTCATTATTGCATATGTTTATTAGCTATTGTTGAATGAAAAAACCATCAGTATTTAAAAGCTTAAAACAACAAATACTTAATTAGCTCACAAGTCTTAGGGGTACCTGAGGGATGGAAAGCCTTACTCATGCATTTTTCAATAGCTGCTGCTGTTGTGGATCAGTTTGTTAATTTGGAATCGATACTCTCAAATGTCTAGGGCTTCTTACGCTGAATCAGCTAGATCAGCTCTACTTTGCTTGGCCTTTTGTTCTCCAGCAAGCCAGCTTGTGCTTGTCCACATGGCAGGCACAGGGGTTGAGAGACAGAGAATGTATTGAAGGCTCCTTGAGGACTAGACTTGGAAGTGATACACTGTCACTTCTGCCATATTCTATTAGACAAAGCAAGTCAAAAGGCCAGTTCAGATTCAAGGGATGGAGATAGACTGTGCTTCTTGAACATAGTAGTTGAAAATTCACATTGAAAAGGATCATATTTTCATATATTTCTTTTATAAGGAGACCCATCTCATGTGCAAAGACACACATAGGCTCAAAATAAAGGGATGAAAGAATATTTACCAAGCAAATGGAAAGAAAAAAAAAGGCAGGGATAGCAATCCTGATCTCTGATAAAACTGACTTTAAACCAACAAAGAAAAAAAGACAAAGAAGGGCATTATATAATGGTAAAGGGATCAATTCAACAGGAAGAGCTAACTATCCTAAATACATACACCCAATACAGGAGCACCCAGATTCATACAGCAAGTCCTTAGAGACCTACACAGAGACTTAGACTCCCACACAATAATAGTGGGAGACTTTAACACCCCACTGTCGATATTAGACAGATCAATGAGACAGAAAATTAACAAGTATATTCAGGACTTGAACTCAGCTCCGGACCAAGCAGACCTAATAGACATCTGCAGAACTCTTCACCCCAAATCAACAGAATATACATTCCTCTTCGCACCACATAACACTTATTCTAAAATCAACCACATAATTGGAAGTAAACATGCCTCAGCAAATGCCAAATTATGAAAAGCATAACAAATAGCCTCTCAGACCACAATGCAATCAAATTAGAACTTAGGATTAAGAAACTCACTCAAAACTGCACAACTACATGGAAACTGAACAATATGCTCCTGAATGACTACTGGGTAAATAACGAAATTAAGGCAGAAATAACGAAGTTCTTTGAAACCAATGAGAATAAAGAGACAATGTACCAGAATCGCTGAGACACAGCTAAAGCAGTGTTTACAGGAAAATTTATAGCACTAAATTCTCACAGGAGAAAGTGGGAAAAATTTAAATTGACACCTTAACATCACAATTAAAAGAACTAGAGAAGCAAGAGCAAACGTATTCAAAAGCTAGCAGAAGACAAAGCTGGAGGATCATAGATTTTTAAAAGGGAGGGAAATAATTGAGACATTTTGCAATAAATCCACTACAATATATTTTGTTTACATAGTTCTTTAAAATATTGAGCTAAGCCTTTATCATATTAAGTGCCTTTTCAGGAACACAGACACATAGTCTAACTTCCTTTCTCCATAAATTTTAGTATTAGATTTATATCTTTCTAGGATGTATTCCTCCACCATTCCTCTCATGAGTTCTTACCATCCTAGTGATTTTACTCTGTAAGCTATTCATCAAGACTCCTATTCATATTTGACTTCCAGAACTAAAATCACAGCTGCTGATATAATTTAAAAATAAAGGATAAAGAAAGGCATTTAATTTCAGCGGCATGGATAGTCTCTTTCTACTAACCCAATCAAAGAAGTTGGTTTTTGGGGAAAGCCATGTATTAATGGCTCAGTTCAGTTTCAAAGACATTTATCAAACAGGTTCCAGAAGCAAAGCATGATGCTTGCATCAGATGCACAAGATAAAAACAAAGCAATAGTCCCTGCCATCAAAAAGCTTACATGTAATAGAAAAAGTAATCCAACAATCATATCATTTCCAATGCGGTAATGATTAAGCTTGAGATATGCATAGGGTTCCAGGGAGAAGAGAAGGGCATAATATTTTTAAAATATTGTTAATAATGACCACTTAGGTTAATCTGCCCCCAAATTACTAGAAAATGAAAAAAAAAACAGATTCTGAAATTAGATCAACCTAACAGTATGAACCATACTATCAAATAGTCATTTTCCAAAATTATCAATTGCCATAAAATTAATATTTTTTGATTCCAAAGCCATAAAATATATTTTAAGAGGGGATACAAGATTTAATAGTGAGCCTTTATTGCATCTTGCTGGTTTCAACCAAGTTTTCCAATCATTTCAAGTACAAACTCTGTTGCTTTTTATCTGAGCAATCTCTTTCCATTTAAAACCCACATTCTATGCCAATCATATTTTTCTTTAATTTTGAAACTTTGCTCTTCCAAGGAGAAAGTAATTAAGTAATATAGAATTTCTCTAGAGATTTCTTCCCATTTTGTCCCAGAAAAACTAACATTCTCTATTCAATTCTTTAACCTACCACACATAACCCATATTACCTTCTTACACAAATACTGTAATCCTCTGTCAAATGTTTCAAAAATTACCATGTTATTGTATTCCTCTCAACTGGATAACAACATGACTACAAACACACAAAAAGAGGTTAATTTGGCATGACATTTTCTCTGGAGCTGTTATTGGCTTCTTTTCACATTCTTGTGCTTCATGTCACATTCTTTTCTAGGGCCTCACAAACCTACTGCCAGATAAGTACTCAGAAAACATATTCAGGGATCAATTTAAAACAGCTGCCCTTTTAGTAAATCAGAGTAACATTTACCAATATCCCAGTTTTCTGGTTTCTTTGCCTACTGCATGAAGTCACAAATATTACTAACTTGAGTTCCAAGGTCATTTATCTAAATTTCCTAAGGGCCCAACATTTTTTATTTATTTGATAGGTAACTGTAGGCAAATTTATTATCAGATCCTCTTGTAAAGGCAGAAGAATGATACAACAAACTTTGGGGACTCGGGGAAGGGGTGGGAGGGGGGTGAGGGATAAAAGTCTACAAATTGGGTACAGTATACACTGCTCGAGTGATGGGTACACCAAAATCTCACAAATCACCACTAAAGAACTTACTCATGTAACCAACTACCACCTGTTCCCCAAAACCTATGGAAATAAAAAATTTTAAAAACATATTATGAGATCCTCAACTAATATGGGAAAACACTTTTTCAACATTTTGTTTATGCTTTTATGTATGCTTTCAAGACCATTCTCCTTAATGGATAAAATGGAAGAAATAGGATTTCAGTAATTGTCACTTCTCCATGACATCTGCTATCATTTCTCTCTGTAGATATGCTATTTTTTTCCCCTTCTTGCTTTCCATAGAATTAAATATGAACATTTAGTTGCCAAGCTATATTTTTCACTTCACGCTTCAACTAGTTGTAAGCTTTCGTTTCCCTAAAATAATTTTACCATGATTCT
Source organism: Pongo pygmaeus (assembly GCF_028885625.2). Classification (NCBI taxonomy): domain Eukaryota; kingdom Metazoa; phylum Chordata; class Mammalia; order Primates; family Hominidae; genus Pongo; species Pongo pygmaeus. The sequence goes on along the minus strand of NC_072388.2, from coordinate 44,719,609 downwards.
ATAATTTAGAAATTTTTACTAGTTGCTTCCTACCCTATTTATCTTTTCTTTTTACGTTCACTAGTAAAATTTATTTTTCTATAAGTTTTTTATATTGTGCCAAATAGGTTTTCATTATTGAAAACTAGGGTTGAATGACCAAAATGGGATGTGGAGCAATAATTCAGATTAGAGTAGTTATCTTAGTTTATTTTGTACTGCTATCACAGAAGACGTGATAGTGGGTAATTTATTTCTTAACAAAGATTTGTTTTTTATAATTCTGGAGGCTGGGTAGTCTAATGTTGAGGGACTTGCATCTGTCAAAAGGGTTTCTTATTGCATCATTCCATGGGAGGGGTGAAGGGCAAGAGAACACGAATGAGAGAGATCAAGAGAGGCCCAAACTCACTTTACTAATTCTCTCTTGAGATAACAAACCCACACCCACATTACCTACTCACTTTTTAAGGGCTCCACTGCTTAACACTATTGCATTGAGAATTAAGTTTCCAAGACATAAACTTCGGGGATACATTCAAACTATAGTTTTGGGTGACAGCAGAAAGTCTAGATGAACAGTTGGGGCATCAGAAGAATTTGGAGGCAGAGAGTACTACTAGAAAAATATAATTAAAAAAAATTTCTCCCAACTCAGAAAACCTCTCTAGAAAGATAAAAGTGAAAAAAAAGTATTGAGTACGAATTAAACAAAAATGTGATGTGATGTGTGTCACAGGCAAACTACTAGAAGACTGCAAAGAAGGAAAGAAATCTCACCCTTCATACAACAAAGCAGATACAACTCATTACATTTTCTTGAGGTAGATAATAAATTGTCCTGAAAAAAGAGGACTTGATAGCACCCATTTGTTATACAAATTCCCTCCTAAAATCATCTGGTGATGGGGTGACCATCTGTGTAATTTAACAGACTTTATCCATAGGAGGCAAAATTTCTACCTTTATGTTAGGAGATAGTTTTGCAACTTGGAGCCAGAAATCTGTGGAAGGTAGGCACCTATCCTTCCACATAAAAAAAGAAGAGAGAGAGAGAGATGTGTGTCATCTCCCTTGATGTCTAAAGATGGCTCCCAAGTCCTTCAAAAAGACATTACTTGGCCATGTTATTTGGCTTTTGAAGATAAACATACATCTCAAAGATGCATAGAAAGAACTTATCATTAAAATTTTTTGTAAAGTAAATGTTCTAAGAAAAGGAGAGAAGGGGAAATATCTTTCCTTATTTTCAACAGGGAGAATTAACTTATTTTTTAGTGTCTAATTGTTCTTACAGTAGGCAAAGATATTCAGAGAAAGCTGACCACCAGAAGCATAAACTGTGATTGAGGAACTAAGCCTAATTACTGAAATCGGTTTACAAGGTTTGATAAGAAAGAGTCTATTTGGGAAGTAGATAATATTAGTCAAGTTAATTTAGAAATTTTGAACTACTTGTCCAAGACTTGTTCCATTCCATCAAACTAGGAGAAGGCTTGGTCCCAGAACCGATGTAGAAGTCACTAAGTTGGAAGATATAGGGTGATTTGAGGAATTTGGGGGCAGAAAGTCAAGCATGTTTATACTTCTAATATTAATATTTAGTTTTGTTGTTTTAGCTGTAATTTGTATGTCTTCTTTTTAAAAATTTAATTTAAAGCCATCTTGATTACTAAATCTTTTTAAAAATTATTCATTTTTATTTTATAATAGATACTCTCAATTTTTATTTCATTCATCATCATTTCAAAAACAGAATCACTTGCTTTACTATCTTTATAGTTCTTCACCCATTGTTTCATCCATCTATTCTCTTTCAAACAGAATTGAAAAAAGATGTAAAATTTTCACCTATTTTTTCAATTTCCACTGCTTTCTTCTCAAAAACTTAGTAGAGGTTTATTCCTGACTGCTTTGGACTTCATAATTTTTCCCCACATGATTTGATGAGAAATGTATGCTTCTGTAGTGACTATCAAGTACCTCATGAACTGAAAACACAAATTTAGTTTGGACAACCTGTTTTTCACTGGGAATTGGCAGGCTGTTATATTCCACTGAAGAGGGAAATTCACCAAACACATATTACCAAAGTTTCATTCTTTGCTGTGTCAAATGTCCTCTTAACTTCCAGGATCTGTGAATCCATTTCTTACTGTTTCACTTGAGATGACTGTTTCTCCAAATTCTTTAGAATCATTCTCTTCCTGATATAGGATAGAGATATCAGAAAACTGCTCACTATGTCTACGCAATGAAATTGAGATGATAATAATAGTACTTATCACATAAACTGTTGTGAGGGTTGCATGAATATATTCTTATGAATATAGAGTATAAAAACAGTGATAACTCAAAGGCTATGATCATTAAATACTTTGAGCTAGGTTGTTTCTAATATCCATTCCAGCTGTTAATTCTAATACACAAACAACTCAGAAAATATGTTGAAGTTTTCAGTGTGATATATCTTATCTGTTTTACAAATAAGGGGTAATAGTTTTACCTCTGTGCGATAGTATTACTGAAGTCTTTTCACATGTATCCCTGAAAGAGCCACATTTCATATTCAATGGTGATCTGCATCAGGAACAAAATTACATAATGCTTAAAGAAAAAACAAATTCTGATATTTGTGAAAACAGTAAGAAAGACATAATTCAAGAATATTGCAATAAGGGTATTGCCATAACAGAGAGAAATCAGCTGTGAATTACAGCCAATGCGCAGAGCATGGGGGTCAGCAAATAGAAAATTAGTATGGGGAGACATAAAGGATAGGGAGATTATTGCTAAATTAACAAAACAAGATTCTTGCTGAAAACAGGCCAAGGACATATAATCAAAAGTAGAGAACGAGGAACTTAATAAAATATCAAGAGAATCATATATGGGGATGGCAATTATATATGGGGACAGCAGGCGGTGGGGGGTAGGGGGCGGAATTCTTGCTAAATTGATTTAGTAGGGTTCTTGCTAAATCTGGGCTAGGAAAGCCAAAGACCAAACAGAGACAAAGGTTAAGGCCTATTTTAAGGTGACTCAGACAAATCTAACTAAAATTTGATTAAGAAGAGACCCTTTGTCACATCACATGAGTTCCCAACATATTTGGCAATGTGTTCACATTTTAGCGCTCCAGATTAACTTTAAATCCTACATCTAATTCAAAACCTGCCAAAGAAACTATCTATATTTTTTGATTACTGCCCTAGTGCCCTTCAAAGAAACTTAAAAAAAATTCATTTATTTTATAATTTAACTTTATAAGTGGCTGATGAGTTTTATTACTTACTGAAATGCCAACTATCTCTCCTAGAAAGGGCACACACGCACACACACATGCACACACATACACACACACAGAGGCAGAGATTAAAAAGGGTTCCTTGGTCAATAAGTAGTTTGGGAAATACTTCATGATGTGCCTCTCTGGGAAATCCGCAATGCTACACATATTAGTCTAAGAGATAACTTTTACTTAAAAAATAATGAAAAAAAAAAGCAAACAAGTTTTATTTCAGCTACCATTTCCCAATTTTTACCCCCGACAAAGATAATTTTCATCACAACTGATAACTTCAAAAAGCTAGAAAGATCTCAAGATATCTACTTAACATCACAACTAAAAGAATTAGAGAATCAAGAGCAAACAAACCCCAAAGCTAGCGGAAGACAAGAAATAACCAAGATCAGAACTGAACTGAAGGAGATATAGACACAAAAACCCTTCAAAAAAATCAACAAAGCCAGGAGCTGGGTTTGTTTTTTTTGAAAAAAAAAAAAATAGACCTCTAGTTAGACAGTTAGACTAATAAAGAAGAAAAGAGAGAAGAATCAAATAAACATAATCAGAAATGATAAGGGACATATCAGCACTGACCCCACAGAAATACAAACAACCATCAGAGAATACTACAAACACCTCTGTACCTATAGACTAGAAAATCTAGAAGAAATAGATACATTCTTGGACACATACACCCTCCCAAGATTGAACCAGGAAGAAATTAAATCCCTGCATAGACCAATAATGAGTTCTGAAATTGAGGCAGTAAAAATTAGCCTACCAAACCAAACAAAACAAAACAAAAACAACAACAACAAAAAACGGAACCAGACAGATTCACAGCTGAATTCTACCAGAGAGACAAAGAAGAGCTGGTACCATGTCTACTGAAATCATTGAAACAATTGAAAAGGAGGAACTCCTCCCTAACTCATTTTATGAGGCCAGCATCATTCTAATACAAAACCTGACAGAAATACAACAAAAAGAAAACTTCAGGCCAATATCCTTGATGAACACTGATGAAAAAATCCTCCACAAAATACTGGCAAACCAAATCCAATAGCACATCAAAAAGCCACAACCAAGCTGGCGTCATCACCGAGATGCAACACACATTTGTGTATTTTTCAACATACACAAATCAATAAATGTAATTCACCATATAAACAGAACTGAAGACAAAAACCACATGATTATCTCAATAGATGCAGAAAAGAACTTTGATAAAATTCAACATCCCTTCATGTGAAAAACTCTCAGTAAACTAGGTATTGAAGGAATATACTTCAAAATAATAAGAGCCATGTATGACAAACCCACAGCCAATAACATACTGAATGGGCAAAAGCTGGAAGCATTCCCCTTGAAAACTGGAACAAGACAAGGATGTCCTCTCTCACCACTCCTATTCAACATAGTATTGGAAATCCTGACCAGGGCAATCAAGCAAGAAAAAGTAATAATGGGCATCTGAATAGGAAGAGACAAAGTTAAACTATTCCTGTTGGCAGATGACAAGATCCTATATCTAGAAAACCCCATAGTCTGTGCTCAAATCTCCTTCATCTGATAAACAACTTCAGTGAAGACTCAGGATACAAATTCAATGTGTAATAACCACTAGGATTCCTATGCACCAAAAACAGTCAAGCCGAGAGTCAAATCAGGAATGAAATCCCACTCGCAATTGTCAAAAAAAGAATAAAATAGCTAGAAATATAGCTAACTAGGAAGGCAAAAATCACTACGAGGAGAACTACAAACCACTGCTCAAAGAAATCAGAAATGACACAAACAAATGGAAAAACATTCCATGTTCATGGATGGGAAGAATCAATATCATGAAAATGGCCATCCTGGCTAAAGCAATTTATAGATTCAATGCTATTCCCATTAAACTACCATTGACATTCTTCAGAGGATTAGAAAAAAAACTATTTTAAAATTCATATGGAACCAAAAAAGAGCCTGAATAGCCAAGACAATCCTAAGTAAAAAGAACAAAGCTTCAGGCTTCACACTACAGGACTTCAAACTATACTGCAAGGCTACAGTAACCAACACAGCATGGTACTGGTACAAGAACAGACACATAACCAATGGAACACAATAGAAAACTCAGAGATAAGACTGCACACTTAAAACCACCTGACCTTCAACAAACCTGAGAAAAAAAATCAGTAGAGGAAAGGATTCCATATTTAATAAATGGTGCTGAGAGAACCAGCTAGCCATGTACAGAAAATTGAACTGGACCCCTTCCTTATATCATATACAAAAATCAACTCAAGTTAAATTAAAGAATTAAACATAAAACCCAAAACTATAAAAATCTCTAGAATAAAGCCTATGCAATACCATTGAGGACATAGGTATGAACAAAGATTTCATGATGAACATGCCAAAAGCAATTGCAACAAAAGCAAAAATTGACAAATGGGGTCTAACTAAACTAAAGAGCTTCTGCACAGCAAAAGAAACTATCATCAGAGTGAACAGACAACTTACAGAATGGGAGAAAATTTTTGCAACCTACCCATCTGACAAAGATCTACTATCCAGCATCTATAAGGAATTTAAACAAATTTGCAAGAATAAAGCAAACAACCCCATTAAACAGTGGGCAAACAACATGACGGACACTTCTCAAAAGAAGACATACATGCAGCCAACAAACATGTGAAAAAAAGCTCAACATCACTGATCATTAGAGAAATGCAAATCAAAACTACAGTGAGATACCATGTCACACCAGTCAGAATGCCTACTATTACAAGGTTTAAAAAAAAAAAAAAAAAAAAACAGATGCTGGTGAGGTTATGGAGGAAAAGGAACACTTTTATCCTGTTGGTGGGAGTGTAAATTAGTTCAACCATTGTGGAAGACAGTGTGGTGATTCCTCAAAGACTGAGAGACAGAAATTTGACCCAGTAATCCCATTACTTGGTACATATCTAAAGGAATATAAATCACTCTATTATAACGTCACATGTATGCATATGTTCATTGCAGCACTGTTCACAATAGCAAAGGCATGGAATCAACCAAAAGGCCCATCAATTACAGACAAATAAAATGTGGTATATATACACCATGGAATATTAAGCAGCCATATAAAGGAACAAGCTCATGTCCTTTGCAGGGACATGGATGGAGCTGGAAGCCATCATCCTCAGCAAACTAACACAGGAACAGAAAATCAAATACAGCATGTCCTCACTCATAAGTGGGATCTAAGTAATGAGAACACATGGACACATCTGGGGGAACAACAGACACTGGGACCTTTTAGAGGCTGGGGCATTGGAGGAGGGAGAGCATCAGAAAGAATAGTTAATAGAGCCTGGATTTAACACCTACGTTATGGGATGATCTGTGCAGCTAATCACCATGACAGATGTTTAACTATGTAACAATCCTGCACATTCTGCACGTGTACTCCTGAACTTAAAATACAAGTTGGAAATAAAACAAACAAAAAAGAAAATTGACTCTATTGTTAAGAAATAATACCATAGAATACTACCAACATAAAACAAAAAGTATATAATTTGTCACTGAAAAAAAATGTGGTCATATATTATTGATTAGCCACCTTAACTATAAAAGCCTTGGCATGATACTTGGAGAACATTTTATTTCTTGTATAATAGTTACTGATTTTTACAAGAATTAGTTACTTTCAAGATATATTTGAAGTATAGGGAGCTGAACATCGCAATGGAGTTCTTAAGTAATATATTTAAATAAGTACAGATGAAAAGCTTTTCTTGGTGCAGGTTCAGTTGTTTTCTAAGTCAATGTTCCTTATTTGAGATAATTTAATTAAATCATTTACATAGATAGCATTTCTTTAATGGGCACAATTCTAATTCCTTCAAAAACTAATGAATTGTTAAAATTGAATTTAGAAAAAATCTACACAAATTTGCATTTCTGTTATGAGTGGTGTGCGATTTTTTTTTAAATTGATGTTCATTGCTTTTCACTGTTAACTTCAACATCATTCATATACTTTTCAGTAATATATTTTGCACCAAGCACAGACTACCAAATATTATTCTCATTCAGGGACCACCTCTCTTTCTAAAACTCTTCAGTACCAAGGTCAACAATGAGGAATACCACCAGCCTTGGTCAGCCCTTTTTCCCAAGGCTGTTACCTAAAATTTTCCTCCTACCCAGTAAAATATGTATTTCTCACAAAACTACAATATCTATGCCTTCCAAGATGACAACTAGCTATTTTACTAAAAGAATACATGAAAACACCCTATTCCACAAAGGCTACAGGACTTCCTCATTAATATAGCACTAGCATTTTTCCATGAGCCTTTTGGAAATAATGATCACATTGTATTGACAAATTCAAAGGAATAATTCCAGTGGAGGAAATTTTATGCAGTGTGAGATAGTGCAGCACTCTCACAGGCTGCTAGGAAAAGTGTATGGGATGAATAAGGATATATATGACTTTCAGCATCACACAGTTATCACACATCACAATTTCACAAGTAGAAATAAATTTTCTTTTCTCTTTCAAATATACTTTGGAGAAAATGGCAGAATTGACATTTATAAAATTTGGAATGTACATCAGTCTACTGCGGTAACATAATTTGAAGATTAATATTACTTAGAAGTAACCAAAAAAACCACAGAGTTCATAGGCATCACTGTATTCTCCATTTCACATTTATCTTTTTGTTTCCATTGATTTTTTAAAAAATGGTAATGGCTCTAGGAAAATTACAGCTCTCTTTAATCAACAGGCCAGTTTAGCAAGTTCATTCATTATTGGCTCACCTTCATTCTTGGGTACTTTGGTCATTTTTCACTCCTGTGAAAAGCTTATATAGACAGTAAAGTCACCCTTGTGACAACGAATGCAGAATCTGTAATGAATTTCTACCCAATTAGAAGACATTTTATCTAATTCTATTCCCACAGAAAAACAAAATCTATATGCAAAGTGCTGATACCAAAAATGGTAGCTATATTAAGACAATGTAACATGTACACATACACATATACTTATACATTGCCAAAAAGTGCTGCTTTAGACCACTAGAAAATTAGCAAAAACAAAGAAGTTCTATTTTAGTGTTCTGTTTAACCATTTCTCTGAAGAAGTACAATCCCATTTGGTTGATGACTAATGCTATTATAAAATTTCTCTTTTATTTCACTCACTTATTTCAATGTCACGGATATACTATATGAATTATATATTAATAATAGCTAGGGTTTTTAAAAGTTTATTGAGATGTAATTTCTATACCATAAAATTCATTTGTTTTAAATTAACACAATTTTTAGTGAATTTGCAGTGTTGTGCAACTACAGTACTATAATTCAATTTTATAACATTTCCACCTCATTTTAATGATCTCTTGTACACATTCACAGTCATTCTCCATCCCCATACATAGCCCCAGGCAAAATCAAATCTACTTTCTGTCCCCTATAGATTTTCCCAGACTGAATATATCAAATAAATGAAATCATATAATATGAAAACTTTTGCATTGCCTTCTTTCACTTTGCCTATTTTTTGGCTTATTTATATTGTATTATGCATTAGTACTTCATTCTTGTTTATTGCAAAGTAAAAACTCCACCATCTAGTTTTTAAAAATTAAACCATGAGAATAAGCAAATAAAATGACAGCTACTACAGATATCTTTAAAACTGACCTTGGCTCCTCTTGTCTGTCTCCTTTTCAATGTAAATTAGGAAAAAAGGCCATTTATAAAAGAGATTGTTTAGCTTTAGAATCACCAACATGATTATAAAGGGGCACAAGGCATTATGTATATTAAATTCCTTTAATGAAAACTGTTGTGTTAAATTCTTAAAATTTAACAAATTATTAGGTATTTTGTCACATTTTGTCTTTTGATTGATGTCTACAAAATGATACCCTTAAAGCTTTTATGAATATTAATAGCATCCCCTTCACACAGCCTTCTTCAGAAAGACCAGAAATGTTTTATTATAATATTCCAAATGTAAGACTCTTCTAACAATTATAAAAACTCTCTGATTTACAAAACACTTCAATAAATCACTGTCAAAAACAGGGCCCTAACTCAGGAAAAAAATAGTTATTATAGGATCATATCATGGATTTGAGGCTTTCCAGTTATGTATATCATGCATTATGCAATTAAACTTATAATGTGTAAGACAAATAAGTATAGATTTTTGGAGCCTTTACATTTAATCAAATATATTGAATTCAAATATATAATTCATTGAAGAAAATGCTGTTTTTAGTGTAAGTAGTTGAAATACATTAGATAAATTAGGTGATTGTAGACAAAACCACATTACCCTCTCCTCATCTACCTTCTCTGACTTGTAAAGACATTTTCTTAATTATCTTTATCATTTTAGCATCTGATTCAGTTAGTCTGTCTACCCTAGCTCCTGACATTTGTGACTATAGATGACATAAATATCCACCTAGGTAACTCTTTCAGCATACTGGCTTCGATCTTAAGCTTCTTATATCTGATGCTATTGCCACTCAACTTGAACTTCTCCCCGGCACCACAAATCCTTAGAATTTATGACTTAAAATAACTGCATTTGTAAGATTTAATGCTGTGATCTCACCTTCACTGGCCGATTTTTATCCCCTACTACTTTCCCACTCTTGCCAAACTGTTCCCTCATTCTTATTTTGACCATTTATTCTTCAAGTCTTTCAAATTCTCCGGCATTGACTAATCTGCCTAGAATCCATAGGTAGCCATTTCAATGATATACTTATTCCCAGTAAGGTTGTCAGAAAATATATAGGACATTCAGTTAAATTTGAAAAATCAAATAAACAACAAATAGCTTTTAAGTACAGTATGTCCCATGCAATACTGAGAAATTCAAATTTAACTTGGTGTGCGGTATTTTATTTACCAAGTTTTGCAACCCTAAATTCTACCCAAGAATTGTTCGCTGTTTGTCTTTCCACTTTTTATTTTGCCAGACTTTAAGACTAGGTAAACAAAACTGTATATTCAGCACTAGCTATATATATTCTGGGTCTAGTACAACATAAAAATGTGAGACTCATAAAAAAAGTTATTAGGAATTACAAGATGGTGACAGCAGAACATTAAACCAAGTATGAGATCCTACTGCAAGCTGGGCCCTTTGCAACTGCACTGGTACATATTCATGAAGCTGGCTCTGTGTGTATTTTACTTTTACTTTTCATTCTTGGGTTATTTGAAAGAGTGTCATAAAACTTCCGACACATTCACCCATTTATTCTTGTATTCAAAAAATATTTACTGAATGCCTATGATGTAGCAGACACTATTAGAAATGCTGAGAATAGAGTACTGAACAAAATCATTTTTTCAGGTGTAATACACATTATTTGATATATTATGTACATATATACAGTATATATCATAAAATATAATGTAATTAAGTAATCCCTTATTCTTCACTTTTTTTCAAATCACTGTTTTACTTTCCACAGCAGTTGTTCTAATACTTTTCCACTCTCTTTTAGCCTTAAAACCCATGTCTATTCTTGACACTCAATAGACCAACAACACTGTCTCTTATTTATTAAATAAATACAAAGCCTTCAAAATAAAGACACTAGATGTCTTTCTCTTCACCTTCAAATATCCTGGAGTCTTCACTGCATTTTCTTGTTCAATATTGTCTGCAAAGAAATGTCCCTTGTCTTTATCAAATAGCACCCCTTGACCTCCATCTATGATTTTACCATCTCTTTTACCAGTACCTCTTCTTAAATCTTTCATTTATCCCTTTCATTTTTTTTCTTCTCTGTATAAACAATTACATAATATACTCTCTTAGCTTAAAAATATTTCTTACATCCTAGCATTTCTCAAGGTATGGCTTGTTTTTGCTTACTTACCTTTTAACTGGCAAGTTTTTCCATAAACTATTTAGACCACCTCTACTTTCTCCTTACCTGTTATCCCTTAACTACAAACAACACGGCTTTTTTTTTTTTTTTTTCAAAATAACTTCTTTATCCGTCCTCCTAGTGGTCCAAAATGAATGCCTATTTGCCAAATCTGAAAATATTTTCTTAGCCTTTAACTTTTTGACTGCCATAACTATTGATGAAATTATTTACTTTTTCTCCTGATATTTGACTCTTTCTTGATGGAGTCCCTGGAACTGCATATCTTGTCCTCTCTATTGTCTCCCTTACAGCTTTCTCTTTCTCTCTCCCCCACCCAGTTCCCAAGTAACATCTAAATGTACAGATTCTCCTGAGTCTCTTCAGCCTCTATAATATATGAAAGGAGACTTTCTTCTCTAATAGGAGATTTCTGAGTAAAAACCCACAAAAATGCATACACTCAAGTGCACACAAGACTTTGCTTACTTTAAAGGGGTTCAAGAACACCCAAAAAACATTTCTTAAATCAAGATTCTATGAACCCAAGATTAAGAACCTGTGCTCTGCTTTAAAAATCCCTGCTCTATCTCAGCAATTTCTTCCACATTTTTGCCTTGATGTATTCATAAATACAACTCCAAAATTAACATCACGGATTCTATCATTAATCTCAAACTCCCACATTCCCTATTGTCTGCTGGACACATACCAAGATGTGTTGTCAGCCCCTCATGTGCCATATTTCTGAAATGAGACTTATTCTCTGCCACCCCAAACAAGCCCTCTTGAATTCTGATTTTTCAAATGTTTAATACTTTTTATTGAAATGTAACACAAAAGAGTGTACAACTTATAAGTACTCACTGAATTTTTACAGATAGACTGATTAAGTACCATTTTAATGGCTTTCTCTCCTATCAAGACATCTTTTAGAAATTATAAGTAAGATGGCCTGAACAGTTAATGGTATTGATATCTTGCAGGGAGGGTGTTACAGATAGGATGGGTACCTGACTGGGTTAATGTAGCATTCCTGAAGTCCAGAAAGAACCAAAAGGATTTTAGAATTGAAGTCCCAGCTGCAATAATGAAGTACTGAATGACCTTGAACACATCTTACACTCTAAGCCTCAGGTTTCTTATTTTCATTTTTCTTTTTTAACTTATATACAGTATGTTCATTTATTTTGTTGTATATTTCCATGAGTTTTAGCAAATGCTCAATTATGTAACCAACACAATCAAGATACAGAACAACTTCATTACTCCCCCAAAATTCTCATTTGTATTCCTGTGAAGTGAAATTTTGAGCCCATCCTTAATCTTAGGCAACCACTGATCTAGCTCTCATTCTATAGTTTTGCTTTACCCAGAATTTAATGTATGCGTAATAATATATTATGTATGCTTTACTTAGCTTAATACATTTGAGACTCATGCATGTTGTTGTATGTACCAAAAGTTTATTCCTTTTTATTGCCAAGTGGTATTCCATTGTATGGATATATCACAGTTTGCTTATCTATTTCTCCAGTCCAGGAATTTTGGAATGAAGGGTTGTTTCAGTTTGGGGGGACTATACATAAAATGGCTATAAACATTTACATACAGATGTTTTTGTGTGAATATTGGTTAACATTTTACTTAGATAAATATTAGAAGTAGGATTACTGAATTGTACTGTAAATATATGTTTAACCTTATAAGAAACTGGCAAACTACAAACTGTTTTGCCATATAACTTTGTGTTCTTACCAGCAATGTGTGAATTCCATCCGCTCTGCATCTATGCCAGTTTAGTTATTTAGTTAGTTTAGATTTTTATTTGGATTTGTCTGCATTTGTCATTCAATAGATGGGTATCAGTATCCCATTGTGTTTTTAATTTGCATTTATCTAACAGCTAATGATGCTAAGCATTGTTTTATATCCTTATTGGATATTTTATCATCCTATTTGTTATATTATGTATTTGTAAACTCAAAATTATTTACTAATCCCTATTATCCCATAATATCCCAGCTATGATTTACAAAATGTATCAATTCCATTATATTTTGTTGTATGTGTGTGTTAGGTAGGGCTTGAATGATTTAATAACGATAGTAGTTTGCAGGGCAAATGTTGTATCAAGGATGGTTTCATCTTCAGGAACTCTGATCTGCTAATAGTCTGGTCAGATCTACTAATAGTTTGTGTAGGTATGGAAGGAACAAGAGAGCAAGACTTTTTGGGGGGTAAATTTTAGATAGCACTCAGAATGAGATCAATATTTGAGAATATTTATGTACTAAATAAAAGCTAATTAAAAGGCCATCTCTAAAGAGGAGGTGCTTCATAATTCAATGAATGGGATAGCCTATTCTGTAGATGTCAATCGGCCTCTTTCAGAAGTCACTTCTTTAGGGCTCAGGAACAAAAAGCCTAGATAGTTACTTTGGAAATTATGAATGGGGTCAGTAACACATACTTTTCCTTAATAAATACCACAACTATGAAATATTCAATTATAGAAGGAATGACAATGCATTTTTCAGTAGACTATACCTATAGCAAATATGGATTGCTTTCTGTCCTGACATTCTTGACATCATGACCATTAATGTATTCAAAGTTTATTGACAGTCATACTCCCTCAAAAATATATTTGTTTCACAGGGGGAAAATGAGGGTATAAACTGATAAGCAGTCAGATTCACTGCTCTTGCCATATTCTCCGTTACCTCAGAATGCCTGATCAGCTGAACGGCATATTGCAGATTTAATTTCAGTGACACTGGAAGACACATTGGGATATCACAATATTCTTCTATATGATGGAGTATATGTTAAAGTGGGAGTGGCTCTCTTACTATTCTATCTAATGAGCAACTGGCAAAATGCTGACTCCTCAGCTCTCCAACCTTAGGCTTTGCTGTTAGGAGAGTTTAGTACCCAAAGAAGGAATGTATTCATCAGGAGAAAAAATAAATAAATAAAAAAGTATCTTAATTTTGTGGAAATTGGTTAATTTTTCCTTAGAAATACTCTTGTTCTCAAACATCAGAAGCACCTGGGGACAGGTTTGTCATTGTATTTTGCTTTTAATACTGTTTAACTGGTATTTTCCTTCAACTCAGAGATCAAGGATGTCCTGGATTCTACTAAAATTATGCCACAAGATTCATTACCATAGATCTATTTATTTTACGGCAAATGGCAAAGTTATTGGCTTGATGACATTAACAGATATCCACTAAACACATATTTAATCCAACTTCTGAGAATAAACAGGAAATTGTCCAACCTCTCTACTTGGGAGGCAGGAAGTTTACAGATAAAAACAAAAAGGAACAAAACAAAATATCTACACAAGAAGTAGGAAATGAGTATGTTAGAAGGGCAAAAGGAGAAATAATTATCAGCTGCAATTTCTGTTGTTATCCTTAGGAAGGAGATGGGATTTGGGAAAGTGCCAAAATTTACAGTCTCAAAAAATAGCAGTGGGTAAAGGCATCTAGGCAACGGGAACTAAGTAAGCCAAGGCAAAGAATAGATACAATCGTACATGTTTAGAGACCAATAAGTAGATTAGGGAAAGATAAAGTTAGAGGTATTGAGTCAGATTAGAGAAAGTAGACTACAAGGGGAATGAAATAAGAAAAATACATACAAACAAAAAACTGGCCAAAGCTGGAGAGACAGATTTAAAAAAAAAAGAAAAAGAAAAAAAAGGAGAGTACTAAATAACACAAACACGTATATCTTGATCAAGGGTAAAGAGGCGTTTGGTGATCTCTTTTATTTTGAAAGAAAGGTCATGAGTGGGATTATTTAGAGAGAGTAACAATAGAGACATCAATATAAATTCCAGTTTTGTTTCTATATAGCCTTTTCATATAACCTGAAGTCTATTCTGGAAGTGCTCATGAAAAATCCCCTAAAGATGAATAAAAAAGGTCTTCTGCCCAACTTTTATGTTTTAAGAAGTTTCTATCATGGTGTTGTTTGCCTTAAAATTTTCATTAGAGTAACTATTAATTATTCCATGTGCCTAGGATAAAGGTTTTATAAATGTTTAGTATAATATTTTATCCTGTAGAAAAATGTAAAATTTGATGCTATGGATGTCAAACGGAACAGGAATGACCTTTCCCCCTGTTCTCATTCTCAAAATGGATTATCTTTTGTTCACTATGTACACGATTTAAATGATCTGATTCTGCATTCATCTGACTGTCTGGTGTTAGATAGTTCTCAGAATGTCTGACAGTATTTCTTGTAAACAGCAGACGTGATAGAGAGAAGGGTACTGATGGAGCTAAATATTGAAATGTCATTTTGGATCAGTGCACAGCAGGATTCAAGGTTGCACAGATGGAAGAGTCTGAAGGGCTATTAAATATGTGTGAGTGTCAATATCTTGAAGTGCAATGGAAATCTAAACTGACCACTCTCCTTTTTTAAAGTCAATTGATGTATTTACCTTGGTTTTTCCCACAAGAGATTTTTACGCTGAGAAGTAAAATTAATCAGTTGGTTTCCCATCAAATTTGATTTAATTATTTGGGACAAGAGTTAACATGTAGATCACTTACCTTATTTAGATTATTGATAGACATTTTGTACACTGTAATAAGGGCTAGTCAAATTAGGACTTATTCAAAGTCACATACACACACAAATACACTGATAAGGTCTTGTATCATTTTAAATTTGTGAAATCATTTAGGATTCTGTACATATATATTGAAATCTATCTTGTGCTGAAATTAGTGTATAAAATCATTTTATTATTAGTGTGCTCCTTTTCATCTATTTTTGCAACTCCTGTAATTTCTCTGTTTTATAGGAATTTTATGTGTTATATGGTGCGCAGATATTCATAACTGTATCTTCATTGTGAATTATGATTGTAAGCATTTGAAAGTGCCTATTATATGACCTATAATACATTTTGGGTGAAATTCTACTTCAATATTATGATTTCAGTCCCTTTCTTATGGTTTATTTTGCCTAGTACATCTTTGTCTATCCTTATGTTTACACTTTCTGAATCATTTTATTTTAGGTTATCTTGAATAGAATACACAATTGGGACTTGTTTGGGAGTCCTTTTAATAGATGACTTAACGTCATTTATACTTATTGATATAACTGATACAATTGGTTTCAACCCTGTCATCTTATTTTGTTATGATTATATTTGCTATTTCTTTTCTATGCGATATATTTTCTTTGTCTTTCATTTTAAACTTTCTTTTGAGGATTGAAATTATTTATATTTTTGTTTCTACATTCTGTCTTTGTTTGTGTGTCAATTTTAATGGTATTTTTTACCTCTCATCTATTTCCCAAATAAAAATCAAATCTTCTTTTCCTTTTTTTCCCTCTGCCTTCTTTAAGTTTCATTATTTCTACTTTGCCATAACATATATTTGCATATGGCTGTTCCAACCTCAATCTGCTTTTGCTTTAATCTTAGATCTACACTTAATATACTAAATGTTCACCATCAATGATTTGCTGATCTTTTCTCAGTTATGTCTCATGTAGATGATGCTTATAAGTTCATGTCTAGTAGATTGCTAAAGAAGGGCTAGTTGGTACTGCGTTTTCTGGGTACTTACATGTTTAAAACTGTATCTTTATGGCCTTAATACTCAAAGAAAATATTGGCTTGATATAAAAGACAGTTGATTCTCCTTATTCGTGGTATTTTTGTTTTGTAAAGTCATCTCATAAATGCTGAGTTAGGGAACACTGAATTATTGCTCCCTGGGGAAATACAGCACTAGGTTCCTGTGAGCCTCTGATTAGAACATTTTCATCAATTGATGTAAATATAACTTTGCTTTATGTGTGTTTCTGTTGATACCTATTAAAAACATATTGCTGATTCATTAACATTGAATTCATGATAGATAGCACTGTAACTCATGCCTGAACAGAGCTTATCTAAAATATATATTTTCTCTGCAAGGCATATCACAGCCTTCTTGTGCTTATAAACATTAGACTTCAGTGTTCAGTGTTCAGCACTTCCCTATGCTTGAGGGACATTTTAAACAGCAAAATCACCAACAAAAAGCACAAAAATGTGGCAATAAATAGACCACAAACAAAATATTTTGTTTACAGTACGTGAGCTAAAGCCAGAAGGCAGAGTGTTGCTTTCTTTAATGTCAGATGGGAAAGCTCACATCACATGTCAGATGACTCACATTTTTCACACTTTGCCCATGTGCATGCCAACAAATGACTTATACAGCACTAAGAGTATTTGTTTTGCAGTTACAAATAAACTTTAGCAAGTGGGCAAATTTGCAAATACAGAATCTGCTAATAATGAGGATTAGTAATAATTGGTTCAGACTTTGAGTTTCTTGAAAAAGCTGTTTTATTTTTGTTTTGCTTTGATGTTACTGTTAAGAATTCTGACACCAGCCTAATTTACTCGTTCTAACAAATCATTTGCTCTTTTGTTTGAGGCTCTGAGAATTTCTTTATCTTTAAAATCTGATAGTTTCATTAGACTATGCCTCAGATTTGATTGCTCTGGGTCATTTTTCTATGGCCCATTTCAATATATAGGTCCAGGGTTTTCTTTCATTTCTTGAAAGTGTTCTTGAATTATAATTTTAGGTACAAGTTCCATGTTTTTGTTTATTATTTAGGGACTCTAATTATAAATGCATATATTCAATCTTCTTTGCCTTTCTTTCATTTCAACCATTTTTTAAATTGAATCCATTATACTTCTGTTTATTATAGTGATGTTTTATTATCTTGCTTGTTTTCTGCCTGTCTTCAATGATTCTAACTAAATATTTATTCAAATCTCCTATTCCTTGAGTGCATTATAATTTAATTTTTTTCTGGTACAATGTTGTCTTTTTTTATTAATTTCTTTCTTGTATTCAATAAATTCCCATTTCATTTATTGTCTATTTTTTAGTTTTTGAATTCTTAACTTAGGATGTTTTTGTCTTTACAGCTAAAAAGAATTGTAAGAATATATATAATTCAGTTTTCAGGGTCATGTTCTGTGTGGGGACTTTGATGAGCTTTGTGTAGTGGGTTACATAGTTACCGAATGCTTAATTCTATGCATTTTCTCATCAAGTTTGATGGTTTAAGGTGGTTGTAGTATTCCTAATTTAAAATAATTTTCCTCTGTTAGTAAAAGTGGCATTTTTAAACGGATGGCTTTTTGGGGTGGGGATGGGAGAAGAGTTACAATTTATTTGATTTTTTTTTTTTTGCTTATTTTTGTCCTATTGAATTTAAATTTCCATTTTTTGCATCTTTTACTAGTTATTAGCCAGTCTCAAAATGAAAACTCTCCCTTTCTTTATTACCCTTTTTTCCTCTAGAAGTGCTGTCTTTCTGAGATAACCACAACATGTTCTGTGTCTCTTTGTTTCCCTGGAGTCAGTAGTCTGATTTAGCAGGACTCTCTTTTAGTAAGTTCACACTAAGGATGCACTTTCTTTTTCAGGATGTGAGTTCATCTCATTCCCATGCACTTTGTTTCTCTTCTTCTTTCAGTACTATTTTCCCATACCTCCCGCAGCCCCCCACTGCCCTTCTGCAAGGGCTTCCAGCAGGAGCTTGAGAGGTAACTCTGCCGGAAATTAGTGGTTATTTTTCTACTTACAAATAAGGTTTATATGTTCACCAGTTTCTATGCTGAAGCTCTGGATTTTATGCTTGTTGATCTCTTACAGTTATTTTTAAGATTTTTGGAATTCCTTGGTCAGCATTACCTCAGCTTCCTGGAAATTCTCTACTACTACCACTGCTGCCATTATGTTTATTTTAACTATTCTTGTATAAGATCATATACCCCTGATTTCTTATTCTTTGACATTATCACTTTCAATGATTTGTGCTACACGTCATCTCTATCATATATATTGATGATTCAAATCTAAAACCATAAATACTCACACTTTGTCTCAGTCATCTTGGGCTGCTATAATAGAACACCATACACTGGGTGACTGGGTGACTTAAACAACAGATATTTCTCTCACAGCTATGGAGGCCACGAATTTCATGATCAAGGTGCTGACAGATTCAGTTCTTAGTGAGAGGCCTTTTCCTGGCTTGTAAACAGCTGCTTGTCATTGTGTGCTTACACGGTGGAAAAAGAAAAGGCTCTGGTCTCTCTTTCTCTTCTTATAAGGACACTAATCCTATCATGAGTGCTTCATTCTCATGACTTTATCTAAACCTCATTACCTGCCAAAGACTCCACCTCCTATTACCATCATATTAGGTGTCAGTGCTTCAACATGTGAATTTTCAGGGAAACAAAAATCCAGTCCTTATTACCTTCCAAAATCTTAATTTCAAAAGTCCCTCTCTCTATACACAGGTTTTTTATTTTCTCATCTCTCTAATAATTTGACATAATTGTCAAAAACATAACGGCTTAAAACAACATAAATGTATTATCTCACAGTGCTGGCAGACAGAAGTCTAAAACTAGTCTAATGTGTCTAAAATGAAGGTATCACTAGATATGGCGCCTTCCGGAAGTTCCAGGGGAGAATTTGTTTCTTGCCTCGTCCAGCTTCTAGAGCCTTCTTGGCCTTCCCTGACTCACAGCTGCAACACTCTACCCCCACTTTCATCTTCACATCACCTTATCCCCATTCTGATCTTCTGAATGTTTCATAAGGAATCCTGTGATTACATCTGGCACATCTGCATAAGCGAGGATAACCTGTACAGCTCAAGAACTTTAATTTAATCACACTTGCAAAAAATCTCTTCTGCCATATGAGGTAATATCCAGTTTCCAGAGATTAGGATATGAAAATTTTGTGGGAGGGGCATTAATTCAGTCCCACATGTAGCAAAATTTGTACCTCCAACCTTGGAGAAACCAGTTCTTTATTTCTTCTATGTCTGCACCAAAGTAGTTGAATGCAGCTGAAAAATATCAGTAACCATGTGATATAGTTTGGATATGTGTTTCCACCCAAATCTTATGTCAAAATGTAATCCCCAATATTGGAGGTGGGGTCTGGTGGGAGGTGATTGGATTACGGGGGTGGACTTGTCATGAATGGTTTAACACCATCCCCTCGTTGCTGTTCTTATGATAGTGAGTTCTCATGAGATGTGGTTGTTTAAAAGTGCATAGAGCCCCTCCCTGTCCTTCTCTTGCTCCTGCTCTGGTCATGTGATGTGCCTACTCCTTTTTTGCCCTCTACAATGATTGTAGGTCTCCTGAGGCCTCCCCAGAAGCTGGGCAGATGCCAGCATCATGCTTTCTGTACAGTTTGCAGAGCTGTGAGCCAACTAAATCTCTTTTCTTTATAAATTACCCAGTCTCAGATAATTCTACATAGCAATGTGAGAAAAAACTAATAAAACATGTTATTCTGTCTCACTTTAAATGTAAGTTTACAAACCTCAAGTGGGGTCCTAGAGACTAACTGGAATCCTAATAAATTATCTGTTTAATTCACTTTTCCATTCTAGAAAGTGACAATTTCAATAATACTTTTCTAAAGTTTCTAACTAATCTTTTCTACTTCTTACCTTCAACAATGCCCTAACTACTTAATACATGAAAAAAAATAGCCTTCAGAGGACAACATCCACATTCTCCTACTACCAGACCTACCTTCATGTGTCCCCATATTACTCTGCATTCCCTTTTACAGTGGATAAACAGTTGATATTCTCCTTAGGATTTTCCTGTTTGTGCAGTAGATACCATTTCATCTTACCTACCTGAAAATTCCCCCTCGCAAATAACATCTTCTTTCTCTACATCATCAGAATTTTTTCCCCTCTTTGGATCATTTTCATAAGTTTACAAACTTGCTAAAATATTCCTCAACTTAAGAAAATTCTGCTCATAACTCCATAGCTACTTCAACTTTCATCAAGTTACTCAACATTCTCAAGTGTTGTTTACACTCAATGTCACCATTCTTTCTCTCCTCCATTTTCCCTACATCTGTCCCAATTACAATTTCAAATCCATAACCCCAATGAACATGTTCATGTCAAGATTATTAATGACAGCCACATTGCTAAATCTAATGGGCAATTCTTGGTCTTTACCTTACTTTAACTCTCAGCAACATTACAGTTAATACTTCCTTCTTCTTGAAATACTTAAAACAAAAATTAACTTTAGTGACAGCAAACATTCTCCTCATGTGGTCTTTTTCCTTACTAATGACCCCTCTTAAACTTTCTTTGCTGGATGCCTCATCTTCTCAAACTTAATGTCGAATGTCTCAAGACTTGTCTTCCCATTCAGTTTTCCTCACTTTCTCGCAGAGATCATCTATTCTTGCAGCTTTAAGTACTATCTATATGCTGATGATTCCTCAAAACAAATTCCCTAGCCCAAAATTTTTCCCTGAATATGACTTACATATTCAATTGCCTACTTAGAATCAGCCCTGGGATGTCTAAGGAGCACCTCAAACTTATCTCAAAACCTGAACTCTTTATTCTCCATGCTTCCTTCCCCCGTTAGTAAAATTTGCTTATCCTTGGATATTCACTATCTTATTAAATAATAATAGCTTTCAGTGATTTGTTACAGCCATTATCTTTGGAATCTTTGTTCCTCTCTTTTCTTTATACTCCACATCCAATTACCTTGTCTTTACCTTTATTTAAGAATCAAACTACTTCTCAATGTGATGCTACTATTACATAAGTCCAAGTCCTCCCCATCCCTCACTCAAACTACTTCTTGTTCTCTTTAATCCATTATTATGCAGTAACTAGAAAAACAAGTAAGATTGTTTGAAACTTCTGTTTTAAACTCTTCTATGTGTTGCGTTGTACTTAAAAAATTAAATTCAAATTCTTTAGTCTTATAAGTGTTGGTGATGAAGTAGGGAAAAGGAGACTTTTGTACACTATTGGTGAAATTGTACAAATTAGTATAGCCATTACGGAAAACTGTATGGAGTTTCTTCAAAAAACTAAAAATAGAATTACCATATGATCCAGCAATCTCATTTCTGGCATCATATGGTAACCATATTTACCACATCATATAGTTATCAGAAATGGGTACTTACCCAAATATTTGATATCAGTTTGTTGGGGAGAAAAAAAAGAAAGAAAGAAAGGTATATTTATGGATGTGATAAATAGAAATGAAATAAAAACATTATAATAACTGTTCCAGAGAATAGAAAACAAACATATAACACTTTCAACACAACATTAAAAAAGGAAAATTGTCATTTCTCTAATAATATAGATCAAAATTATAAACAAAATATTAGCAAATCAAATCTACCTGAATATCTATCTATCTATCTGGGATAATGTATCATGACCAAGTAAGGTTTACTCCAGTAGTGTAAGATTAGTTTAACATTCAAAATCAATCTGCTGAAACATTGAATAAATGAAGCAGTATAAAAATGGTAATTTGAAAAATCAATACTCATTCATGACAACAAAACAAAGTATAGAAACAAACTAATAGTATGTAAGAGATAAACTTCTAGCAAACAGTGCTTTCATTGGTGAAATACTGAATACTGTATCCAAAGTAAGGAAAGAGACAAGGATGCCTGCTATTAGCTATTGATTTAAGGAAAGAGTAACTTTATGTTACTTTTTGAAGTAAACATAAGAAATACCTAAAAGAGTAATGTAGTAGAAAAGCAGTGTGAGTTAATTAACTCTAAAAGTATTAAAACATACTTTTAAGCCTCAGAAATTAAGAGTGGTATTGACATTCTGTCAATAGTTGTAGTATATCTAAAACTGACCTAAATGCACAAGAGACTTTAGTATTTAATAAAGTTTTCATCATAAATCAATGGGAAGATGTACTACAAGTAAATTTTTTCAAGAAAACTGCATTGGCATTTGGAACAAAACCAGTTTGACGCATACCACATTCCAGAAAAATTTCCAAACTGTTGTATGATTCAATATTGAACATAAAAACATGAAAGTGTAAGGACAAAACATAGGTAAATTACTTTGCAACCTAAGTGTGACAAAGCCTTCCTAACTATAACACGAACTTCTAAAGCTATGAAGAAAGAAGACTGATTAATTTGACCATATAAGTAGAAAAAACTCTGCTTAGCAAAATAAACTATATTTCAAAATGAGCAAATTTCATTTGTTGAATGTTACGTTTCCCAAGTTGAGGCCTGCTGCCATTATGAAGGCAGGTAGCATGTACAAAAAAGCAGCTTCAGAAGACCAACCTGGTCTCAAATACTCAAGGTTTCTCAGTCGCTGCCTACATTATCTTTAGGAAGATAAATTAAGTTCACTTTGTGAAGAACCGTGAAAAGTCTCAAATTTTACCGTACTTGCAAGCAAACAAGTTCATCTGCCAAATTTTGTGGATTCTGGCAGAAGACTACTGGGTCAGAGACAAAGAAATCTATTACTAATGGCGTGAATGTTAGCATGAGTTTTATGTTATTTCAATTCTTCTTGCCCCCAAAATCACAAGAGCGTGATATAAAGATAGGCCAATGTAGATGCTGAGCACACAGTGGGTTTGTGAGACATCTGAGGAAATCTAAGCTTAGGAAACTACAATAATCTAAAGTACAGCAATACGGCAAACAGAGGAAGACATTACTTTGCTGGTCAGAGAAAAAATTCTGACATCTGCATGAATTAATGATGCTTTCTCTATCTTCTAATGCTATTTGCTATACAAACATCCTTATGATTTTTTTTTAAATCTGAAATAAAAGCTGACAATAAACATACTTACATATTATACCATGGAGAACTGTCTCCCAATATTCTTAGCCTTAGTTATTTCACTTGTATAATGTGCATAATATATATCATGTAAGGTAATTACAAGAATAGAAAGAATTCTGAAAAGTATCTAGGATGATACTAGCACCTAGTTAAGTGTTCACAATATAGACACTATTAAACTTTCTGTTATAATTATATGAATTGTCTTTAAAAGTCTATATATGTTTTAAAACACACATTTTAAACTTTTAAAAATTATTAATAGACTTCCTAAAATTAAAGACAAGTTTATTTTTATACTTTAATATAGTAATTAGCCTTTATTTTCTATCAATTTGTGTTTGTATCCATTATGGAAGGACTTCCAAACTTAACATTTTTACCTTCAGTGGTTTTTTTAAAAATATATATCTCTACAATATCTCTAATTCCAAAATAGTCAGTGACTTTTTATGCTGTCTATATAATGTAAAATAATAATAAAATTATCATTTTAAGACAGCTAGTCTTACTCTGAAGAAACTCTTTTTTATTGTCCACAGTCAACAAAAAGTAGAGAAAGCCATCTAAATTATGATCCAATTTTTATGTAGCTGACAAAATCCTAAGGGCATATTAAGAACAAATGGTATACATGGGAAATTAGACCTATCAAATATGAAACAGATCAGTTTGAGAAATACTGATTGGTTCAGAAAGAAAGTCACTTTCCCCAGAAGCTTTTCCATTTTCAGTTTGGTATGATCTCGGATTATAAAATGCTACAAGCACCAATGTTTAATTCATCTTGAAAGTACTACAGACTAAATAGAGCAGCACAGTAAAAATCCTTTTGAAAATAATTTAATATTTAGAGTCAGAATTTGGCATTGCAGCTGACAATTTTAAATGTAAACAAACTCTCCATTATGAAGTCCCTGAAACACAAGCTTTACTTGTTAAAACACTACCCCCAAAGAGGTGCACTGTTTAATTAGGTATTCATGTGATTGGTTATATATTTGCATACATAAAGGCATTAGCCCATTGGGGTAAACTGACTTAATGCTGTGCAAAAACTGCTAAAAGGTAATCAGGAAAAGTCATTTTAAAAATTAATTTAAAACAATTTCCAAACGTGCCATGGGAGAATAAAAATCATTAACTAGTATTATTAATATTCACAGCAGCTGTTACATAATCATACCTCAAGTCCCTATGTTCAAACTTGCTTTCTAATATAGTGTCTTAAAATGCTTTATTAGTCTGTGGTTTATTATATACCAACAGAATGCAAATAGCTCTACTTTCATTTCCATATCTGTTTATCAAATTTTTCATAGAGAAAGGTTTGCTCAATATATGTTGGAGATTGGCTGTTTTTGAGTGCCTTAGAGAAATGTACCAAAAAGCCTACAGTTATTCCCAAACACATCCTGTAAGCAAATTGAGGCTGCTTTTTTCTACCTTCCTGATCTCTTTGCTTAGTTTATCAAGACAGCCTGCAGCCAGTGGCCCATAATCTTCTGCTTTGTCTTCAGGCCTACCATCTTCAAACATTACCCAAAGTACTTCCATTTCTCTAAAAGAACTGAACTGTTTGTATTAAATCTAACAGTTGAAAATGTACATCTAAGCCTCTGACTGGCCAAATGGGGTTTGCCCAGATAGGGGTCTGGTCAGGATCATTCCAGGATTTAAGATTATATGCTCTTGCTTGTGCTCCAAGAAAAGATAACCCTTACCAAGGAAAGATTTGTTTGTAAGAGTCTCTTTTAAAGTCCTCAAGACCAATTTCTCAAACTTGATATCAAAGTTTCTTCTAGTAGACTTTATCCTATTGTTTGCTTCCTCTAAATCAGCAGTAACTTTTATTCTAATTGTTTTCTTCCAAAATATCTTTTCTGTACATTTGTTTTATAATAGTGCCTTAAATATTTCAATTGACTCCAACATACGTCTTAAAAGATAAAATCTTTTAACATTTATCTATATAACAATATAATTGTATTTTATAGCAATGGAATATGTTCGTGAAAAGACTCTTGCATATGTAAAAAACTGCATAGTTATTTGGTAGCCACAAATCTTGGATTTAGTAAAGTTGCAAAAAAACAGAGTATAAATAATTTTCTGAAATCCAAATTGATTTATAGAATTAATTTGTATATATTAAATAAGAATCAACTGGTTCTATAAGATATTGAAGGCTCATGTTTGTAAAACCTATCTGGTTTAATATGGCTAGTCATAATCATAATTAGAAATGTTTCTTTGTCAACAGTTTGCTTTAGGTTATTGCCCCAACTCTCAACAAAACTGTAACCAAGCTTTTCATAAACTAAATATATACTTCAATTGTTTCTCTTATTTTCTTAAAGCCAAAAATTACAAGACTTGCTAAAACCAAATAGATTACATTTTAAAAACTGAGTAGATAAACGTTTTTCTACTCACTGAGTAAACATTTTTCTACTGGGACTGTGTACTTTTTAATGTAGGAGCTATTCATATTTCAAATGAATAGTTATACATGCATCTCATAAAAATAGCAATATACATACATGTATATAATCTCTGAACAGCACATAGAAGATGAAAAAATGTATTTTTAAGAAGACTAATAAATTTTTACAGTTATACACTATGTACATAATTTTTTAATATATAAGAATATTTAAGTTTAGATAATTAACCAGTTATTCAGCATATAAATATATTAAAAATATAATAAAGTTAGACGTAGATATTTGAAACGTTAAAATTTTTAAAAATAAAATTTTAAATAAGGACAAATTATATGTATACTTATGCTAAAGTTATCTTTTAAATTGTAATTGCATGTAATTATATGGTACAACATACAATTAAAATATATAACTATAACATAAAATTATATATGTGATTTTCCTTTAATGCTCTATCTTCATTGCTAAATATAAAGATACACAATAGTCCATTTGTCATAACTTACAACAAATTTTAAAAATTATTGATACATAATATTTGTATATATTTATGCTATATATGTGATACTTTGATACATGTATAAAATGTGTAATGATCAAATCAAGATAATTAAGATATCCATCACCTTAAATATTTATTATTTCTTTGTGTTGGTAAAATTCCAAATCTTCTCTTCTAGTAATTTTGAAATATACAATAAATTCTTGTAAACTATATTTGCTCTATTAAACAATATAATTTGTTCCTTCTAACTGTAATTTTGTATTTGTTTGTCTTTCTTTATCCCCCTCCTCTTTCCTTCCCTTTCTAGCTGCTAGTAACCATCATTCTACTATCTACCTTTATGAGATTGACTTTTTTAGATTCCACATGTGAGAACATGGGCTATTTCTCTTAATATAATGTCCCCCGATCCATCCATGTTGCTGCAAATGATAGAATTTTACTCTTTTTTGTGGCTGAATATTCTTCCATTGTGTATTTACACAATGTTTTATTTATCCATTCATCCACTGAATTAATTTAGGTTGAGTTTATATCTTGACTATTGCAAATAAACTGCAATAAACAAGGGAATGCAGATGCCACTTAGATACATCGATTTTCTTTCTTTTGGACATATACCCAGCAGTGGGATTCCTGGATCATATGGTAGTTTTGCTTTCAGTTTTTTGAGGAACCTCCATACTCTTCTCCATAGTGTCTGCACTAATTTATATTTTCATCAACACTGTGGGAGCATTCCCCTTTATCCATAACCTAATTAACATTTGATATTTTTTGTCTTTTTTGAAATAGCCATTTTAATTTGGGTGAGATTATATTTCATCATGGTTTTCAATTGCATTTCCCTGAGGATTAGTTATGTTGAGCACTTTTTCATAGACCTGTTGGCCATCTGTATGTCTTCTTTTGTGAAATGTCTATTTAGATGGTTTGTTCATTTTTCACTCAGATTATTTTTTGCTGTTGAGTCATTTGAGGTCCTTATATATTCTGGTTATTTATCTCTTGTCAGTTGATTAATGTGTAAATATTTTCTTTCACTCTGCAGGGTGTCTCTTCACTCTGTTTATAATTTCCTTTGCTGGGTTAAAACTTTTAAGTTTGATACGATCCAATTTTTCTATGCTTCCTTTTGTTGCCTGTGCTTTTGAGGTCTCATCCAAAAAATGTTTGCTCAGATCAACGTCCTAGAGTGTTTCCTCCAATGTTTTCTTCTAGTGTTTTATAGTTTCAGATCTTAGATTTAAATATTTAATCCATTTTGATTTAATTCTTATGGTGAGACATATGGGTCTAGTTTCATTCTATGGTATATAGTTATCCAGTTTTCCCTGTACCATTTATTGAAGAGACTATTTTTTCCCCAAATATTACTGTCTTTGTCAAAACTTAATTGGTTTTAAATATGTAGATTTCTAGTTTATTTATTCTGTTCTAATGATCTGTTTTCATACCAGTACCATGCTGTTTTAATTATTATAACTTTACAGTATATTTTGAAGTCAGGTAATGTGATGACTCCAGCTTGGTTCTTTCTGCTCAGCATTGCTTTGGCTATGTAGAGTCTCTTTTGGTTCCATGCAAATTTTAGATTAGTTTTTTTTTCTATTTTTGTGAAGAATATCATTGATATTTTAATAGGTATTGCCTTGAATCTGTAGATTGCTTTGAACAGTATGGGCATTTGAACAATATTAATTCTTCTCATTCATGAATATGGGATATCTTTTCATTTTTTAGAGTCCTTTTTCAATTTCTTTTATCAGTATTCAGAGTCTTCATTTTACAGTTATTTATTTGGTTAACTTCTTTTTTAACAAATAAAGGTGTGTTCCATCTCACTTCAAGACATAAAAGTTACCAATGCACAATAATTCTCTCATATATTAAATTTAATATTTCTTTCATCTCAGAAGTTATTGTCAAACATTTTTCAAAAATCATATGAGTTCCTAGCTTTTCTTTATATTTTTATAACATAAATACTTATTGCTTTTTTGAAATTTTTATAAACGGAATAATAAGGCATGCATTCTAATTTTTCTATCTTCTTTTGTTCAATATTATTTATTTAAAATTTATCCAAAGACTTCTACCTCAAGTTTTGACAGGTAAATAATTTTAAACAATCCTCCCACTGATAACTCTCTTTAAAAGTATATGTAGTAATACGAAAACCACTACATGAAATCATGCTAGAGAGAACCAAAGAGATCTTTTTATTAATTAAAAGGAATTTTATTAATTAAGGTTTTTTATTAATTAAAAGAACGAAATCTTAGGGAGGGAAATTTGTAGAGGGGAGCCTGAAATTTGGTTCTCTAGCAGTGTCAGCCAGTCCCAGACAAGGTAACTGAATCACTAAAAGGGTATCAGTGCTTTTGAAATACTCATTAAACAAAGTAAAACTGCTAAAATGAAAACCTTGAGAGCAGCAAGAAAAAATGTGCAGGTTACCTTCAAAAGGGCAACAATTAGATTGACAGCAGATTTCTCAACAAAAACAGTTCAATAAGAACACAGTGAAATGTTATTTTCAAAGAATTATAGTTGTCATACTAAAATAAACTACTCAGAGAAAGCATATTCAAGAACTATGGTGAAACAGATCTTTTTTATTTAAGAAAATAATGAAATAATTGTCACTACAGATTCTAAATTAAGGGGATACTAAAGGATGTTTTTCAAGTGGAAAGAAATGAAACCACATATAAAATAATTAAGAAAAGGGTAAATATCACTTTTAAAATATAAATACACATTAACTTTATTAACAATTGTCATTATACCACGTCAGATTTAAAATAGGCATATAATTAAACTTTTAATGCATGAATGGTTCATAAGTGTGAAAGGATTAATAAGGTAAAGAGTGTTAAAGTCCTTCAGTACCTGGTAAGATATCAAGACAAATAATTAATGTAGACTTTGTAAGTTAAGAATGCATATTATAATATATACAATAATCACAAAAAGAAGATGTAATAAGTATTTACAAGTTCTAAACTAAGCTTGAAAATTGAAATATTAAAAAAATCCAAAAGGAAACAAAAAAGATAATAAAGATAGAAAACAGTGAGAAAATAGAAAATGATAATAAAATTACCAATTTAAAACAAAATGCAACATTAATTGCATTAAATACAAGTGAACTAAATATATTGAGATATCAATATATAAGTGGGTTAAATATAAGTCTTTTACTGAAAAAACAAACAAAAAAATTGAGAAGCCAGAAGAGTTAGATGTAAGCAAATGGAAAGAAACGTACTCTGAAAACAATAATCCAAAAAAGTTGGTGTAGCTATTATATCATATAAACTAGATAGAAATGCAAGAAACATTATTAGAGGTAAAGATGACATTTTACAGTGACAAAAAGTCAATCTATATGGAAGATATAACAATATTAAAATTGATGCCTCTAAAAGTAAATTCTCAAATTATACATTACAAAAATGTACAGAGCCAGAAGGAGAAATAGACAAATTTACAGTAACAGGGGAAGAGTGTAGTGTGCCTCTTTCAGTAAACATTATAACAGGCAGATCAAAAATCAGTAAGAATGTAGAAAATGTGAATAATACCCTAACAAATATGTTTTCATTGACCTATATAGAATATTTCATCCAGTGGCAAAATATACCATTTTTTTTCCAATGGCATATGAGGCATTTATAAATATTAACCAAATTGGGGTCATATAGCAAATATAAGCTAATTTCAATTGATTTAATTTTTACAGACAATGCAAACTAATCATATTGGAATTTAGCTAAAAGTTAGTAACAATCACAACATCTAGAAACCAGCAATCACTTTGAAACCAGCTAAGACACTTCCACGTAAAGTGTTTTATAGATTAAAATTTATAAAATAGAAATAAGAAAGGTTGAAATCCAATGAACTAGCATTGACCTCAAAAGAGCCCAAAATTTAAGAGCAAATTTTTTAAAAAGTAGAAAGATGATAATATCAAATACTATAGCAAAATTAATAAATTAGAAACAAGCATAAGATGGAGAAGCAATAGAACAA
The DNA here is from genome assembly GCF_028885625.2 of Pongo pygmaeus. NCBI lineage: Eukaryota > Metazoa > Chordata > Mammalia > Primates > Hominidae > Pongo > Pongo pygmaeus. Next base: position 44,688,727 of record NC_072388.2, on the reverse strand, counting down.
ATTATTCTTTGAAAAGACAAAAACATTGATAAGCCCTTATAAGAGTAAGAATACATAACAAAAGTCACAAATATCCAATAGCAGGATTAAAAAAAAGGGAATTCAAAAACTAATATGAGGATGTTACGAATAACTTTAGGCATACAGATTTCAAAAATGGGATGAAACAAAAAGTAACTAGTAAAAAAATGTTAACCAAATGTGGACAACAAGAAATAGAAAATATGAAAAGCACTATAACAATGATAGAAATTGAAACTGGAAATAGAAATGTTCCCATAAATAAAATTTATAAGTAGATGGCCTCAACAGTGAATTCTTCTAAACATGCAAGAAAGTAGTGATGCCCATCTTACATAAATTTTTTCAGAAAAGAGAAAGTTGGGAACATTCCCAACTCATTTTATGATGCTAACAGAATTCTGATATGAAACCCTGGCAAGAATATTATAAGATTAGACAATTAAGGAAAGGTAAGAATTATAAAGTTTGCTGAAGACAAATAATGAATAAATATCATATGAAAATAATCTTAAAGACGCTGGAAATAATAAATGTAAAGTCCTCAACACAGAATTACAAGTGAATAAGTCTGTAATGCAGACCACATTAATAACAATAAAAGTTGGCATTTTCTAGTGCTACAATATGTCAAGGATCTTCTAAGTGCTTTACTCACTTAATTTCCACAACTATCCTATAGGGTAAGTACTATTTCAACCCCATTACACTGTTCTGCCTCACTCCTCCTCCCGCTCACTCCCGCAGTAACAAAGTCAACACTGGGACGGGGCTTATAGATGCCTAACCCAGGGGCAAAATGAAAGAAAGTAATTGAGATTCAAACTAGGAGGGCAGTTTCTAAGAGCGGCCTAAAATTCAGATCTGCAAACAGTGAGAGTTTGTTGGAGAAAGAAAAAAAGGAGGAAACAATAAAATAATCTCGGAAAATTCCAGCTCCAAGGATATTGCTCTGGTATCCAGTCCCTGGAAATTGTGAAGCCCTGACAGTGGCCTAAATTTGCCCAAATTAGAATGAGAAAGATGAGGCAAGTATAAGCACAATGAATCTGGAGGTGGCATTATAAGATAATGCTGAATCTCTCTTTCTACTGAGAAGTGTCATGACACTGCTGTTAAATTACCACTCTGTAGAGAGTTATTTGTCCTGTTTCTTGATGTGCAAATCTAGTTGCACATTAATTAAGTGTGACATGCTAATGGATTAGAATACAGCATCCACTGTCTATGAAAATGAATATATTTGTAAAGTTTAACAAAGTTCTTCAAGAGATCCCCACAGAAAGGCACCGTGGCACACACAAATTATTAATAATGTACTTTGGATCTTTATAGTGCCTTTGCTCCAAATTGCTGACAGTCTTTTATAGTATTATACACTTGTTTAATGTTGACAGTATGTTTCTTTTGAAGAACCTGTTTCCTAATGTCTTCAGTATGAATTTAAGCTACTAGGCCCCAAATAGTCCAAAAATAACATGATGAACCTCTTCCTCAATCATTTACTTGTACAGCAATTCTGTGAAATGAGGTAGGTACACAAGTGGTAAAATCAGATACAAAGTTTCATCAGCAGCCAATAGCACCTACTCTCCTAATTCAAAACATGTTTAGTCTGTTTTTCCTTGTTTTGTTTCTTCTTGGTTTTTTGTTGCATTTTGTTGTGTAACATTTGTCCATTTTTTTAACAGAGAATTTAATGCAACTGATTGATATAACCCTAGCATTACATATTTTAAATTATAATTAATCAAAACTGTGTGCCAATTTAACTAAAATTTAACTTCAAATATTAAATGTATACTAAGAAAAATTCAATTAAAATATAACTTAAGATTGAGAAAATATTTTCTATAGGCAACTGAACTGCCTATGACATGAATTGAAATTTTGAAATACCTTTATCAACATAATGTTTCCTGCTATGAATACTGCTTATCTTGCCCTTTTACTAAAAATAAGCATCTTATAAATGATTTAAGTTAATTCTTAAAGTACAACTGTTAATTTATTTCAAACTTTTAAAAACAAATATATGGCATTTTGTAATATATTTTATGTAAAAATCAGATGATTACCTAGAAAATTATTTTTCTACCAGCACTGTAAAATGTGTTAGAACTTCACAGAGAAATTAACAGAAACATACCATTAAATATAAAGGATAAGAAGATACTGGGTGAATTTTGCTAGAATATTGCTGCATTAACAACCCCAACTGCCTAAACCCATTGTAAATATAGCTCTAAAAGTTTGTATACAAATATTAAAATAAATTATTCTACCAAGTATTTTCAATTAAGAAAGTCATAGAAGGTAAGAAGTACAGAAGGTAAGAAGTATAGTAAACACCAAGGACAAGAAGATATTGGGTGCATCAGGCTGGGTTGCCTACTGGGTCAGAGTTTAAAAGCTCATTCATTAATGAATGCGAACAAAAATGTGGTAAAAGGGATGCCATCCAATTTCGACAAATAGTAGCATTCAAGTCCCAATTCAAGTGGATATGTCAGGGAGCAATGGGACTCAACTTGAACACCAAACTGTTTTCATCACAAATAGGACCTAACTAAATGTCCCGTTACATTCATATAACCACATGGATACAAATAAATGCTTCTTAAACTCCCTGAGTCCATGTTACTCATGGAAAAGTAGTGCGGTATCTATATTATGGCCTCACCATACTTTCTTATAATTCCTAACTTTCTCATTTCCCTTGGAATCAGCCCGTATTAGATAGAAGCTCCTTCACGAACATTTGTGATGTGCCAAAGAAAACATCTTCATTCAACTCACTGCTTTAGTTATATAGATTAGATAAGCTCATGTTTATAATTGTGGTAAATAATGTAATAAAAAGCTATCAAGAGTGGAAAATACTATAAATAATATTGTATATTAGAATAAATTATTATAGAAAACATACATAATCATATTTAACCCATAGTTTAAGTTTAATCCATAGTTTAATTCATTATTGCATTCTATCCAATACAGGCTGATTCCAAGAGCAAAGAATATGTATTCTATTCCGTAATTTTAGTCTTCTGTGAGCTTCTTAACTTGGTGGAAAATATTTCTACAGCAACATGATCAGCTAATACAAATTTTGTTAACATTATATTACATAGCAAGTATATCACAAATGTTAAGTGACTTATAAGTACAAATAAGTATACAAATGTTCCAAATATGATGCTCCAGGTACTTATTCTGACTAATAGTAATCTAGTTTTTTTGCTTGATTCATGTCCTCTATATTTTGGAGAATTTCCAAGCATATTTGTATACACTTATGAACTGGCATTGATGTACTTTAAAGACATCGGTGATCATCAGATGATCCCGATAGAGACACACATCTGGAAAATAGAAACCTCAGTGATTAGCCATGACAAGCATCATATCTTAATATGCACAGGTGTTTCATTGCCATTGCCTCTCACTACTCATAGTTCTGGAAAAACTTTATAGTGTAAGAATTACCAAGTCCTCAATCTGTGAGACATCTCACAGAAGGAGGCCACAAAAGATGGTGGCAGGTTTGTGCCCGATTTGTTATATTTCCCAAAGGACAGAGTGGGTGAGCTGTGTTGGGTGAAGATCAGTCACTACTGTATTGGTAATCAACAATTCTCACCAATTCCTAAGTCTATCTTTCCTGTCAAGACCATATTTCTTTAGTGAGCTTCCTCTCTAGCTTCTTTTGTTTGCTCCCTGGTATCTGATAAAAGCTCAACATTGTTCCATTCCATTATGAATATCTGCATACACATAAGCTGCATTTGGTCAGAGTTTAAAAGTTCATCAATTAATAAATGCAAACAAAAATGCGGGAAAAAGGATACCATCCAATTCCAACAATCAGTAGTATTCAAGTCCCAATTCAAGTGGATATGCTCAAGGAGCAATGGGGCTTAACTTGAATACTGAACTGTTTTAGCCACAAATATGACCCAACTAAATGCCCTGTTACATTCATATTACCACATGAATACAAATAAATGCTTGTTAAACTACCTGAGTCTATGTCAACTCATGGAAAAGTATAGTTCAGTAGCTATACCATGGCTTCACCATGGATGCTTTCATATCATTATTAACTTTCTCCCTAAAATGTGATCCAAAAATGACAAGTTATTTCTTATATATTCAGAACAATCATAAAGACATTGGATATTTATTGAAGCTAATATCACACCAGATGAATAACTTTTCAATATATGATATGCTTACTGAAACAATCAAAAAAGTTCAATTTATTTAGATGAGTTTATGTGTCTCAAACTTCTAAGTTTTGCTTAAAACACAACCATTTCTTGACTTCCTTTAAATTTTCCTTGAAGAAACAGTAAGCTTTAGTTTATTTTCCCAATGAAAGAAAGTTTAAACGCAGTATAATTACCAATGTTTTTAATAAACACATATTTAGTGAGTACTTATTATTTCATTTATGCTTCAGGTAAATGAAAGGTAGATATGGGAAGTAGCCAAGGCCAAAAAAAAAATGTTAATATAACCAAACAAGTGTGCTATGGTTTTTATGTGTTCCCTAAAGTTCATGTGTTGGAACTTAACCACCAATTCAGCAATGTTGAGAGATGGCACCAAATGGAAGTTGTTTCAGTCATAAAGCCACCACCCGCATGAATGGATTAATGTCATTATCACAAGAGCAGGTTTGTTATAAAACATAGTTCATCCTCCTCTTGTTCTCTTGCATCATCTCTCTTCCCATGTCATGCTTTCTATCATGTTATGGCACAACAAGAAATCTCTCATCAGAAGTATCCCCATGATTTTGAACTTTCCAGCCTCCAGAACCATGAACCACTTAAATTTTTGTTCATTATAAATTACCAAGTCTGTGAAATTCTCTTATAGAAGCATAATACAGACTAATAAGACAAAGTATGTGAGCACAGGAAATTTAGGTTAAAATAGTTGAAGTTTGGAATAACAGTAAAGGAGGGTCAAGAAATTGAGGCATTTGCAAGGATGAGAATATGGTAGGACTGGTAAAACGTTTGGGCTTTCCAGAGTGCAGTGACAAATCATTGACACAGCAAAAGCATAGAAATACCATGACTAAATCTGCATTCTAGAGAGATTACTGAAAAGTGGAGCCTAGATTGGAGAGAATGAATTTGAAGAAAGGACACCAGCTAAAAATCTATATAATCCAACAAGAGATGTGATGTAGGAATGAAATTGGCGGTAATGTAAAGGAGAGAAGTGAAAAAAGGATGGAGGTGTAATTTGGAGGCAGAAGTTATAGAATTTGATGATTACTCAGATTATGAGATAAAAGGCAGAGAGAAGTCGAAGACAACATCCAGGTTTGGGTTCAAACAGTGGAGTGTATGGTGTATGATGCACAGGGATATGTACCACAAAGAAAGTCAAATGTTTCAATAATGAGGAGGTAGTGGTGCATATGTGAATTTAATATAAATGGTGGCAGGGCAATATGTGAATTTAATACAAATATGGATTTCCAATTGGAAATATCCAAAAGGCAGATGAAGTCTCAGCTATAAAGAAAACTGAAATAGAAATAACCACATGAGAGTCATTAACATATCTGCAATAACAAAAGCTTTAGGAGTAAGCCAAATAATTCAAAAAGAATATTCAAAGGAAGAGCAGCAAATTCTAGGAGAGAATTCCAAAGTTTTCTAACAGTTTAGAGAGAAAGTAGTAAATGATGCAACAATGGACCATGACAAGGTGAGGCCAGAAAGGCAGGCAGAACACCAGGACAATACATTTTTCCACACAAAATAAGAATCTATTTCTAAGTTACTGGTAGCAAATGTTGTTAAACCATCAAGTACAATGAAGGATGAAAATATCTATTATGTTTAGTAATGTGGAATTGGTAGCTTCATGTATGAAAGAAGTATCAAGAAAGTAATGGGGGTAGAAATTAGGCCACAATTTTGAGAAATGTGTTTGAGAAAAGTAGAGCCTGGAGACAAATTCCACAGTTATGCTAAAGGGAAGTACAGCAAGGAGAGTCTTGGTGAGGAGAGGGACAGCAGTAAGTATACAACCCCAAAACTATATTGCTTTAATCTACTTGTTAGATGATTTAAATTTTAAATTTTTATGGGTACATAGTAGGTGTTGCATATATTTATGGGATATATGAGAAATTTTGATATATTGGTATAGAATGCATAATAATCACATCAGAGTAAATAGGATTATCCATTACCTCAAGAATTTATCATTTCTTTGTGTGAAAAACATTCCAATTATACTCTTATTTTTTGAAATGTATAATGAATTATTGACAGTTGTGCTATCAGATATTAGATTTTATTCGTTCTATTAACTATATTTCTGCACGCATTAACTATCCCCACTACCCCCACCCCCATTACCTTTCAAAGACTCTGGAAACAATCATTCTACTCTCTAGATCCATGAGTTCAATTGTATTAATTTTTAAATCCCACAGAGGAATGAGAACAAGCAAAATTTGTCTTTCTGTGCCTGCCTTATTTCACTTAACATAGTGACCTCCAGTTCCATCTATGTTCTAGGAAATGACAAGATCTTAGTCTTTTTTTAATGACTGAATAGTACTTCATTGTGTATATGTACCAGATTTTCTTTATCCATTCATCTGTTGATTGACATGTAGGTTGCTTCCAAATCTTGGCAATTTTGAATAGTGCTTCGATAAACATGGAAGTGCAGATATACGTTTGAAATGCTGGTTTCATTTCCTTTGTATAAATATCCTGTAGTAGAATTGTTGTATTATACAATAGTTTTATCCCTAGGTTTTGAAGAAACCCTTATAATGTTCTCCAGAGTGGCTGTAATAATTTACATTCCCACCAAGGCTATACGGGTTCTCTTTTCTCCAAATCCTCGCTAGCATTTGTTATTGCCTGTCTTTTGGATGAAAGCCATTTTAACTGGGGTAAGAAGATATCTCATTGTACTTTTTATTTGAATTTCTCTGATGATCAGTGATATTACGCATCTTGTAATATATCTATTTGCCACTTGTATGTCTTCTTTTGAAAAGTGTCTATTCAGATCTTTTGCCCATCTTTTAATCAGATTATCAGATTTTTTTCCTAGTGAGTTGTTTGAGCTCCTTATATGTTCTGGTTATTAATCCTTTGCCAGTTGTGTAGTTTGCACAGTCTATTCTTGTTTTGAGTTTCTTCATGGTTCAATACTGGTAGGTTGTTTGTTTCTAGGAATTTATTCATTTCTTCTAGGTTTTCCATTTTATCAGCATATAGTTGCTCATATTACTCTCTAATAATCCTTTGAATTTCTCTAGTATTGGTAGTAATTTCTCCTTTGTCATTTCTGATTTTATTTTTGGTAGGTCTTCTCTCTTTTTTCCTAGTCTGACTAAGATAGGGCAAATTTGTGTATCTTTAAAAAAAGGCTTTCATTCCACTTATCTTTTGTATTTTTTTAAAACTGAGTCTCACTCTGTCATCCAGGTTGGAGTGCAGTGGCAACAATCTCAGCTCACTGCAACTTCTGTCTCCTGGGTTCAAGTGATTCTTGTGCCTCAGCCTCCCAAGTCACTGGAATTACAGACACATGCCACCATGCCCGGCTAATTTTTGTATTTTTAGTAAGATGGGGTTTCTCTGTGTTGGCCAGGCTGGTCTCAAACTCCTGCCCTCAAGTGATCCACCTCGGCCTTGGAAACTTCGGCCTCCCCAAGTGCTTGTCCTTGTCTCTCCTCAATAAAAGAGAAGAAGAAGAAAAATGAAGAAAGAAGAAAGAAGAAGAAAAAGCAGAAAGAAAGAAAGAAAAAGAAAGAAAGAAAGAAAAGAGAGAGAGAGAAAGAAAGGAATGAAGGAAAGAAGGAAGGAAAGAAGGAAGGAAAGAAGGAAGGAAGGGGGTTTTTGATTTGAGGTTATCATAAGGCTTGCAAACAGCATGTTATAATCCATGATTTTAAACTGTTGACAACACTGATTGTGAAAACAAATAAACTAGCAAGCAAGCAGAAGGATAATAAAAACTCCAAGTTTTAACTTAATTTCCTCTTATTTTTAACTTTGTATTGTTTCTATTTGTATCTTATTGTACCATCTATGTCTTCAAAAGTTGTGGTAGTTATAAATTTTGAGCAATTCATCTTTTAGTCTATCTACTCAAGATAAAAGTAGGTTACACACCACAATTATAGTGTTTTATAATATTATGTGTTTGTCTGTGTCCTTACCAGCGAGTTTTGATGTATTATTTATTATTGCTTATGATTTATTATTGCTTATGAATGCTCTTTTCTTTCATATTAAAAAAACTCCCCTTAGCATTTCCTGTATGACAGGTGTGGTGTTGATGAAATTCCTCAGGTTTTGTCTATGAAAGGCATTATTTCTCCTTTACATGTGAAGGCTATTTTTTGCTGGATGTACTATACTATGATAAAAGTTTTTTTTTTTTCCTTTCACACTTTAAATATATCATGCCATTCTCTCCTGGCCTGTAATGTTTCCACAGAAAAGTTTATTACCTGATGTATTGGGGCTCCTTTGTATGTTATTTCTTTCTTTTATCTAGATGCTTTCATGATCTCTTCTTTATCCTTGATCTTTGAGAGTTTCATTATTAAATGCCTTGGGATATGTGTTACTCTGTTCTCATGCTGCTAACAAAGACATATCCAAGACTGGGTAATTTATGAAGAAAAAATATCTAATTGACTAACAGTTCGGCATGGCTAGGGAGGCCTCAGGAAACTTAACAATCATGGCAGAAGGGGAAGCAAAAACATCTTTCTTCATATGGTGGAAACAAAGAAAAGAATTAGGAAAAGGGACAAAAGCCCCTTATAAAACCATGAGATCTCATGAGAGCTCACTAACTATCATGAGAACAACAGCATGTGGGTAACCACCCTTATGATTCAATTACCTCCCACTGAGTCCCTCCCACAACACATGGGGATTATAGGAGCTACAATTCGAGATGAGATTTTGGTGAGTACACAGCCAAACAATATAATTCCACACCTGGCCCTTCCCAAATCTCATATCCTCATATTTCAAAACCAATCATGCCTTTCCAACAGTCCCCCAAAGTCTTAACTCATTCCAGCATTAACCCAAAAGTCCAAGCCCAATGTCTCATCTGAGACAAGGCAGGTCCCTTCCTTCTATGAGCCTGTAAAATCAAAAGCAGGTTATGTACTTCCTAGATCCAGTGGGTGTACAGGCATTGGGTAAATACACCCATTCCAAATGGGAGAAATTGGCCAAAACAAAGGGACTACAGGCCCCATGCAAGTCCAAAATCCAATAAAGCAGTCATTGAACTTTAAAGTTCCAAATGATCTCCTTTGACTCCATGTCTCACATCCAGGTCATGCTGATGCAAAGGGCATCATGGCCTTGACCAGCTCCACCTTTGTGGCTTTGCAGGGTTAAGCCCCTCTCCTGGCTTTTTTCACAGTCTGGCATTGAGTGTCTGCAGCTCTTCCAGGTGCACAGTACAAGCTGCCAATAGAGCTACCATTCTGGGGTCTGGAGGATGGTGGCCCTCTTCTCTCAGCTCCACTAGGCAATGCCCCAGTGGGGATTCTGTGTAGAGGACTCCAACCCCACATTTCCCTTCCACACTGCCCTAACAGTGGCTCTCCATGAGGGCTCCACCCCTGCAGGAAACTTTTGCCTGGACATCCAGGCATTGCTATACATTCTCTGAAATCTAGGTGCAGGTTTCCAAACCTCAATTCTTGACTTTTATGCATCCACAGACTTATCACCATGTGAAAGCTGCCAAGGCTTAGGGCTTGCACCCTCCAAAGCCACAGCCTGAGCTCTACCTTGGCTTGGCCCCTTTTAACCATGGCTGGGACGTAGGGCACCAAGTACTCAAGCTGCACCAAGTACTCAGCAGGGAGGCCCTGGGTCCAGCCCACAAAACCATTCTTCCTCCTGGAACTCCCAGCCTGTGATGGGAGGGGCTGCCGCAAAGGTCTCTGACCTGCCCTGTACACATGTTTCTCATTGTCTTGGTGATTAACATTCAGCTCCTTGTTACTTATGCAAATTTATGCAGCAGGCTTGAATTTTTTCCCCCCAAAATTTGCATTGTCAGGCTGCAAATTTTCCAAACTTTTATGCTCTGCCACCTCTTGAATGTTTTGCTGCTTAGAAATTTCTTCTGCCAGATACCCTAAATCATCTCTCTCAAGTTTAAAGATCCACAGATCTGTATGGCAAGGGCAAAATGCCACCAATCTCTTTGACAATCTCTTCCCAAGAAGTTCCTCATCTCCATCTTAGACCACCACAGCCTGGATTTTATTGTCCATATCATTATCAGCATTTTAGTCAAAGACATTTAACATGTCTCTAGGAAGTTCCAAACTTTCCTACATTTTCCTATCTTCTTCTGAGCCTTCCAAATTGTTCCACACTGCCTATTACCCAGTTCCAAAGCTGCTTCCACATTTGTGGATATCTTTACAGCAGCAGCACCTCACTCCTCGTACCAATTTACTGTGTTAGTCCATTCTCATGCTGCTAATAAAGACATACCCAAGTCTGGGTAATTTATAAAGGAAAGAGGTTTAATTCACTCACAGTTCAGCATAGCTGGGGAGGCCTCAGGAAACTTACATTCACAGCAGAAGGGGAAGCAAACTCATCCTGCTTCACATGGTGGCAGCAAGAAGAGTCAAAGGGGGAAAAGCCCATAATAAAACCATCAGATCTCATGAGAACTCACTCATTATCACAAGAACAGCAGGATGGGGTTAACTGCCCTCATGATTCCATTACTTTCCACCAGGTCCCTCCCATGACATGTGGGGATTATGGGAACTACAATCCAAGATGAGATTTGGATGGGGACACAGCCAAATCACATCAAGGTTATCTTGTGGGTGGTTAAGTCTGGTTGTGTTCTGTAATCTTCCTGAAATTGAATATTGATATCATTCTCTAAGTTTCAACAGTTCTCTTATTATCCTTTAGAATGAACTTTCCACCCCAATCTCTCTCTACCTACTCTTTAAGGCCAGTACCTCTTAGATTTGTCCTTTTTAGGGTATGTTTCTTGAACTTACAGGCATGCCTTATTCTTTTATATTCTTTTTTCTTTTGTCTGCTGTGACTGTGTTTTCAAATAGGCTTTCTTCAAGCTCACTATTTCTTCTGCTTCATCAATTCTGTGGTTGAAAGAATATTCTTTCAACATTTCAATAGCATTCTTCATCTCCAGAATTTCTACCTGATTCTTTTTAATTATTTCAATCTTTGTTAATTTATCCAAGAGGATTCTGAATTCCTTCTCTGTGTTATCTTGAATTTCATTGAGCTTCATCAAAACAGTTATTTTGAGTTCTCTATCTGAAAACTCACATATCTTTGTCACTCCAGAATTGGTCACTGGTGCCTTATTTAATTCATTTGTTGAGGTCAAGTTTTCCTGGAAAGTCTTGATGCTGGTGGATGTTTGTCAATGTCTGGGCATTAAAGAGTTAGGTATTTATCATAGTCTCCACAGTCTTGGCTGCTTTGTATGCATTCTTCTTGGAAATACTTTCCAAGTATTCAAAGGGCATTGAGTTCTGTAATCTAAAGCTTTGGTCACTGCAGCCATGTGTGCATTAGGAGGCACCCCAAGTTCAATAATATTGTGACTTTTGCTAACTCACGGAAGTACTGCTTGGTGGTCTTGTGAAGTATCCAGGAGAATTCCCTGGATTACCGTGTAGAGACAGTTGTTCTCTTCCCTTACTTTCCCCAAAACAAGCAGGCTCTCTTTCTCTCTATGCTGAGCTGCCTGGAGCAGGGGGAAGGGTGAAACAAGCACCCCTGTGGCTACCACCATTGGGACTGTGCTGGTTCAGACCTAAAGCCAGCACAGCACTGTGCCTTGCCCAAGGCCCATGGTGACCACTGCCTGGCTACCACCTATGTTCACTCAAGGCCCAAGAACTCTTTAGTCAGCATATGGCACATTACCAGCCTTGTATCTTACTTTAAAGAGAAGATATCTCCCAACTGGCCCAGGGCAGGTCTTGGAATGCCATCCAGGAGCCAGGGCCAGGAGGCAGGAACCTTAGCAGTCTACTTGGTGCTCTACTCAACTGCAGCTAGGCTGGTACCCAAGCCACAAGACAAAGTCCTTCCCACTCTTCTCTCTCCTTATCTCATATAACAGGAGTCTCTTCTTGTGGCCACCGCTGCCCTAGGCCCACAGAGATTTCTGCCTGGCTATTGCTGATATTCACTCAAGGCCCAAGGCTCTCCCTTCAGCTTGCTGGCATGCTTACAGGCCTAGGACTCACCCTCCAAGGCAGTCAACTTCCCTTTGGCCTGGACTGGGTCCAGAAATGACATCTATGAGCTTGGGCCTGGAAGTGGGGACCCCAGGAGGCTACCTGGTACTCTATCCCACTGTGGCTGAGCTGGTGCCCAAGCTGCAAGACAAAACCCCCTTTACTCTTCCTTCTCCTTTCCCTTTAGCAGAATGACTCTTTCCCTATTGCCACCACAGATGGGAATGCCCTGGATCACACCTAAAGCCAGTATAGCTGTGGATTTCACCCAAGACCTACAGTGAGAACTGCCTGAGGCCACTAATGCTTATTCAAGACCCAAGTCTAGTCAGCAGGTGATGAATCCTGCCAGGACTGGGTCATTCCCTTTAAGGCAGCAGATTCCCTTCTGGCCCAGAGTGTGTATAGAAATGGGAGCTAGGGCCTGGAATCAGGGCCTCAAGTCTCTGCCTAGTGCTCTATTCTCCTGCGGCTGAGCCAGTATCCAAGTAGTAAGCCAAAGTCCTCTTTTCTCTCCCTTCACCTCTTCTCAAGTAGAAGGAAGACATCTTTCCTGGAGCTGTGGGCTGCACTGACTTGGGCTGGGCGAAGAATTGCACAAGCACTCTCTTGGTCACCCCAGCTGGTGTCTCACTAAGTAATATGCACCCCAAGTCCGCTTGCCCTCAGCCCAGCACAGTACCAAGGCTTGCCCAGGAATTGCAACTGTTGAGGTATAGAATGCCTTTCAAGTTTATTTAGAAACCCAAAGTGCTTTATACCACAGTGGTGAAGCTAGACAAAACTTCAGAACTCAGATTCTAATCGCTGAAATGGGCAATTCTCCTCTGGTCTACATGCTCCTTCTATGGGACTGGAGGGATCATACAGACCAATAAGCAATAAGAGCATGTAGAACAGAGAGGAATCACCCCTCTTACTCCTTGTGCTGCTTTCTGCTGTAACATGGCAGAATGCAGTTACAATGCAAATTCCCACAATCATTGTGCTCTTCAGTATACACAGATTCTCTCTCCACCAGGCAGCCATAGGGAAAGGATAGGAGAGGAGTTGTGTCAGCAACCCAAGACTCTCTTACCCTCTTCAGTGCCTTTTTCTTTGACATGATATTAAAACCAGATTCTGTAATTGCTCACCTGATTTTTGGTTCTTACAAAGGTGCTTTCTTATGTGAACAGTTATTCAGTTTCATGTTCCTGCTGGGGGAACAACTGGAGGCTTTTATTCGGCCATTTTGCTCTTCTTCCACTTGTTAGGTGATTTTTTCTCTCTATCATCTGCAATACTAATGGCAGCTGTGGCCCGTCCAGAGTGGCCATTGCCATGACACTAGCTGCAGTGGGGAAGGCGTGGCCAGGGCTCTGTGCTCCACAGAGCTTGCAGGAGCTGTAGAACAGGCAGAAGCCCTGACCCCTTCTGAGTTGGCAGGATGGGAGCTTCACACTCCTTAGGCTATCCTAGGCTATCTGTGCTTTTAGGGGCTGGGAGCAGGCAGGAGCCCCACCCTCCGGGCACGGCTGCACGTGTTCAAGCTGCGGCCACTCCCAGGCATTCTCTGCACTCTTGGAGGCCCAAGAATGCCCCCCATACCCCCATAGGCTCAGAAATGCCTTCTCCCACTCCCTGGCCTCTCCCTGCTCCTCGTGCCCACTCTGATCTGGGAGGAAAGTTGAGGCTGAGCCAGGGCACTCTTGCAACCTGGCTGGGTGTATGCACACTCAGGCCAGTGCTGAGATGCCAGACCCCTGCTTTCTTGGTCCCCTCTGGACATTTGGTGCCAATAAGAATGAGGCAGGCCGGCCAGGTGCAGTGGCTCACGCCTGTAATCCCAGCACTTTGGGAGGCCGAGGTGGGTGGATCACAAGGTCAGGAGATTGAGACCATCCTGGCTAACACAGTGAAACCCCATCTCTACTAAAAATATAAAAAATTAGCTGGGCGTGGTGGCGGGCGCCTGTAGTCCTAGCTACTCGGGAGGCTGAAGCAGGAGGATGGCGTGAACCCGGGAGGCAGAGTTTCCAGTGAGCTGAGATTGTGCCACTGCACTCCAGCCTGGGCAACAGAGTGAGACTCTGGCTCAAAAAAAAAAAAACAAGGAATGAGGCAGGCCAAGGGCGAACAGCCTGGGTGCCATGAAGAGCAGCAGAAAGCAGATAGGCTCTTTGGTGGAAAGGGGGAGGTCCCTTGAAAGCCCCATTTTCAAGCTGGGGAAGGCCTGAAGCTTGAGGGCCAGGCTGCTGGCCCTGCAGAGTAGAGCAGGAACTTACAGTGCTTTTTCTGGGCCCAAGCATGGCTGCCTATGGACCATCAGCATGAACTTCCTCCCCTCTGATGCCCATAAAAATCCCAGACTCATCCAGACTCAGGGAGAGTCTCAGTCAGGGAGAGACTCAGTCAGACTCAGGGAGAGTCTCAGGGAAAGACTCAGAGAGATGGCCAGCTGCAGAGGAGCTACCCACCCCCAGTCTCCTCTCTGCTGAGAGCTGAGATGACAGAACGACCAGCTGTGGAGAGGAGCTACCCATTCCAGGGTCTCTTCTCTGCTGAGAAGAGACCTGATGAATGTCCTGATGAATGCTCATCAGGACACCTTGGCTACAGAGAGGAGCTACCCACTGTGAATCTTCTCTGAACTGTCTTATCACTCAATAAAGCTCCTGTCCATCTTGCTCACCCCTCACTTGTCTGCATACCTCATTCTTCTTGGGCGAGGGACAAGAATGCAGGACCCACCAAATGGCAGGGCTGAAAGAACTGTAACACAAACAGGGCTGAAACATTCCCCTTCCCTTGGCTCACCACACTGTGGGCAACAAGAAAGAGAGAAGAGCTGTGGCCCTTTGGGGAGCTCAGACCTAGGAGCTCCCCAAGCCAGGTCTGTGACACCTTCTTCGGGGTTCTGTGGTTCCTGGCATCTCTAAGCTTCTGTGTGCCACTATGTTCCTTAGTCCCAGCTATGGAAGCTGCTTGTGGGATGCCCAGTCCAGCCATAGCCTTGCAGAAAGCTGGCACCTATGCTGGTTTTTGGAGTTGCCCACCCCGTCACAGTCAGTATGCCCCACACCCACTCACTCATACACTTTTCACTGTTCCACATGCTCTTGGCAGGCATGGGATTCAGACCAGTAGCATGAGCCAATTGCAGCCTGCCAGGTCAAGTGGGCCCAGTGGGCCCAAGCAAAACATGGGCAAAGGTGCTACTAGCCACAGAGGTATCTGGCTGGTGAAGCAACACCCCAAGAATCCTGTAACAATACAAACAAAGTCTTCAGAAAATTCACAAATATTTACATGCAAGGGGATTAAAAATCTCTCAGGAATAATGGAAATATGAAATCTTGAAATACTCTGACACTGTTGTTTATTCCAAAAGTTCTATGTCTGTGACTTATGAAAATATTATAAAACCCATAATAGTAATATCAAAGGACTAGGCTTTAGTAATTAGTAGAGTTAGTAATTAAATATATTGCTAAAATTATATTATTATAAATATAATTTACTTAAACTCCAGTACCACGTCATACATGGACTTCAAAATATGCCTCATTTTCAATGTGATGTTTTAGCTAGATGTCTTCTCTAGTAAATAAAAACATTTTCTAACTGATTAAGAAGCTCCTCCAGAAGCAATCTATCCCTATTACACACATTTTTATTATTAAAGTTTTAAATTCACTGCTTGTAAAATAGAGTTTCATTTATTAATTCACGCATTAAACAGATTTAATTCAATTTTTCAATAAATCTTTCTTAACAGCCACTATGTACTATTTACTATAATAAAGTTGGAGATCTGATAGGTAAATTGAAAGAAATAGTTCTTTCTCTTAAGAAATTTAGAGTGTATGGATAATAGCTATCATGGAACAAGTAAATTTAAATAAAAGAAATGTTAACAGGTTTTATTAAAGTATATAACAGTGTTATCTAGCCTACTGTGAGGTTTATGGAAGAGTATACATGGTCAGAGGACACAGCCTCATAAACATGTTTGAAAATTTAAAACCATAATTATGTAAAAACAACCTAATTTCACGTGAATCTATATTAGCATGAATCAGAGTAATTAAACCTTTAGAAAATTATTTTTTAAACTGAAAAAACCCATTATAGTTATCTGAAGCTACTAGAAGGAATATAATGAAATTCATGTAATACTAAAAGCAAAAAAAGATGGGATTCTGTAGAAATAAGATGTGTGGTTAATTAGATTTTCTGGTTAACTGACCATTGAGTTTTTACTGCAGTGTCACACTCAAGTTGAGAATTTGTTTTAGTATCATCATGTATTTTAATTGGCTACAAAACTCATTGTTCTGATTATGAACATAATATTTCTGAGGCATGCATTCTAACTACCTTTTGAAACTGAAAGAAAAAAACTGCAAATATTTTAAATGTAGAACTATTTTAAATTTCTTTTTAGACTCACACATATACTTATTTTTTAAGTAATGTCACCACCTGCTCTTCTGTTATTTCAATGTTGGCAGTAATTTAAACATTGGGGAGATTTTGCAATAGAGAAGTAATCATTCTTATAAATCATTCCAGAGGACATAGTCTGTCGTTTCATAGGAAGATATTATTAAGATATTATTAAAAGTGAGCTTGAAAATAGGCTAATTCTTAAGGATTGGACAAGTTCATACCCAAAGATCAGAAATTCATAAAAATTACATGAATAAAAATTATAAAAGACTAAAAAAAAAAAAAAAAAAAAAAAGTGAGCTTGATTCAACAATGCAAAGTTCAAAAACGAATTTGTTGCTGATGCCTTTAACATGCATTACATTTTGATTTGTTGCTGATAGAAGTGAAGGTGGGGAGTAACACTAGCTGATTCATTGAACTAAATGATAATTGCTTTCCCTTCAGCTAACAGCAAGTCAGCTGTTTTTCTTCATTAACACTGGACGTGCACATTTCTACAGAAACTCTTCTCTGTTAATGGGCGAAGGGAATGGTAGATTTATTGGTTTGACACACATTGGTGGAGAAAACATAGTTAATGTATTAAGTGTTTTTCACAAATATAAAAGGTACCTGATCAAATTTTAGTGATGTTAACATTGTTGGAAAGTCCATTCATTTTTCCTTCCTTCCTTCCTTCCTTCCTTCTTTCCTCCCTCCCTCTCTCCCTTCCTCCTCTATCTCTCCCTTCTCACCCCACCCCACACTTTCCCCCTTTCTCTTTCTTTTTGGTAAGAAATTCTGCTGGGTCCCTGTAAATAGATATTATTGAATTTATTTGTGTGTTTTTCTAAAAATGTTTTGAAGTGGCTTAAAAATGGAATATCCTGGTGAAAGAATATGTAGTTAAGATGAACATGGTCACTTTGAATAAATTTGTATTTTGCCCAATGCTTCCTGTCAGCCTGGGTAAAAAGGAAAAGTTAAATTGCATCACTCTTATTAACAAAGAGGAAGAACTGTACAATTATCTGAGGATAAAGGAAATTCTTCCACAAACAAATTACAAAGAAAAGTTCTCACATGGTAGTTCATGTAGGTATGATCCAATGCAACTAATAAAATAGCAGCTATGTATATTAAATAAAAGTTTCATAATTATATTTCTTGAAAAATAAAGAAAATTTGTCATTTACTTAGATTTTTATAATGGTCTGGTTTCTAGGGCCACTTTGTAAAGAGTTACTGTACTTGCTTGGGTAGAAACATCCTAATTTTGATTCCATTGATACAGATAGTAAATTCATGGCTACAGATTTTATTTTATTATTTTTATTTTTATTTTTTTGCAGATAGAGTCTTGCTCTGTCACCCAGGCTGGAATGCAGTGGCACCATCTTGGCTCACTGCAACCTCCACCTCCCAGGTTCAAGCAATTCTCCTGCCTCAGCTTCCCAAGTAGCTGGGATTACAGGCACCCGCCACCATGCCTGGCTAATTTTTGTATTTTTAGTAGACATGGGGTTTCACCATGTTGGTCAGACTGGTCTCAAACTCCTCACCTCAGGTGATCCACCCGCCTTGGCCTCCCAAAGTGAGGGGATTACAGGTGTTAGCCACCGTGCTCAGCCTCATGGATAAAGATTTTAAATTCATGCATATATCAAAAGAACTGTTTTGCTTTACATGGTCAAATTTAAATGCAAGCTTAGTAAATTTGTCTAACAAAACACAAACTGTAGTTATATTTCATATACAATTATATATTAGGTTCTGTTCTAGGTCATCTGAAATTACACTATACTTTAGAGATATTTGAGTGTACAGAAATGCCGTTATGGTACAATATAAAACAATGAAAAGAAAAAATGAATACATGAGAAAATGACTTGTAATTTTTGCCCTGACTGTAATTTTTGCATTGACTGTGGATGGCAACTTTAAAAAATGATCATTTTTTCTTCCACATTGTATGGAAAGAGGCACATTTATGACATGTTACTTATAATGTGTTTCCCCCACCATAAACACATAAGTGGGACTTGGTACAGGATTTAGAGTGGAGAGGTAGGGAGAATATAACAATAATTGGATTCTGATTTTTAGGAATGAGGTATTTCTATCAATTTTGTGCTTCACACTCTGTTCTGTAAAAGTTAACACGATATATGAGCACCATATTAAAGAGTATATATAAGTAAAATTTCTAGTAGAATCTTAAAAAAGGTAAAGTGGCTCAGACTTTTCTTTCTTCTTTTTAATTTTAATAATATATAAGTAAAAGAGGGTGTTTAAAATCTCAGACTCTGGATCCAGATTTCCTGACTTAACTGAGGCCCTGCTACTTTCTAGTTGGTTACACTGGACAAATTACTTGATCTCTTTTGCCTCCAGTTTTTTTGTCTATCAAGCAAGGATAGTAGTAGTAAGTAAGTTACAGCATTGCTATGAGGGATAAATAAGTTATTGCAGGCAAAGCACTTAGAAGAGTGCCTGGCACCTAGCAAGTGTGCAATAAATGACAGGTAAAGTGAAAGACACAGTTTTTTACAGCATTTTCATAGTATTTCATAGTAAAGTATAGTATTTTATGATGATGAACAATATTTTACCAGGTAAACTGTAGATTAAAGGCCATGAGAGAAATAATGACAAAAATTTCATGAAAGGTTGTTTATTGGAATGGTACTGGCCAGCTGATATTGGGAAATGTGTGGTGGTGGTATAGGCGGTCGGAGTTGTCTTACTGAATGAAGAGGAGGGTGATTGGATACTTGCTACTGTCATTTAGTGAGTAGAGACAGGAGAGGCTAACAGTCCTGCAATGTGCAAGAAAGTACCACAAAATGATAAATAGTTCAGCCCCAAGTGCCGATATCTCCCTAGTTGAGAAATATTACTACAGGAATTAAGGTCTAAAAGCAAGTAGAAGGACTTTGTGCCTACAAAGGTATGTTAAAGAAGAAACATGCTGATACCTTACATAAACTTTCTGTTTATTGATTTAATTATATCTCAATTATTATCTGATTGTATTTATGAAACACCTTAATTGCAAGAAAAATCAATAAAACATGTTTAGCAAATTAGTTATTTAGTATTCAAAAGGAATGATAGCATTTTAATCTAGCCAAATAAAAGCAGAAATTCAACACTCACACTAATGGATAAATTATCCTTAGTCATAGTTAAAAATTATTTAAGGTTATGAGAGGTATGTCTGAAGAAACTGATTGAAGGAAAGACCCTCTAACATGAAAATAGTTTAAATGATATGTCACATAAGAACATAGGTAGGCTTTATAAAACTCATTTCAGCTAGTTACTCAAAAATAGTTTTCTTGCACCACCATAGTGAGTCAGGAAAACAAATAGTTGAAGTTTATAGTGGTGACCATGTGTCTGCAGCATGACTCAGTATGTCAACTGGTTTTAAAAATAAAACTGAAAGTCAGTCTTTAAAAAACAAAGTAGATAAACAAATACATTTTTAAACTATTGAGAAACAAAACATTTTTAAGAGGATAACATTTTAAATGTTCTTGTATATTAGCATGCAGGCTAAAAACATTTTTCCTAAAGAATATTTGTGTTGCGTGAACGTTTTATAGTCACATTAATTGGGAGGCTTTTCTCTGATCCTACTAACTACTGTTTCCCCTGTTACTGAGACATACAAGACCAGTTGGGGCCAATCTTTAACTTAAAAGCTAAGAAATAAGCATTTCTTAGTTCAATGAATAAGACTGAGTAAATTTAGAGGGAGAAAATATTTGTCATTGTTAAGATGCAAGTTTTTCAATATGTATAATGTATAAGCTGTTTTTTAAAGTAAGAGTTTTTTCTATAAGATCAACTCTAGAAAAAAAAATACAGAGCAGCATTGTCTAACAGAAATACAATATGAGCCATAAATGCAAGCCACACAATTTTGAATTTCAAATTTTAAAATATTCTAGTAGCCATATTAAAATAAGCTAAAATAAATGGGTGACATTATTATTTGATTTAAAAATATATTTCTTATACCCAAAAGACTATTTCAAAATATAATTGATTTGACCATATCTCAATAGCCATTAACAACTTGAACTAAACACATCTCAAGTTGCTCATAGGTACATGTGGCTAGGGACTATTGCACTGGACAGCACAGATCCTGAGTGTCTTCTTCATCCCCTTCAGCCTCTACCAACTCTACCTGAACCCTCTGTCTCAGTGTTAGTCGAAACCGACATATGCTTTAACTGTAAAATACACACTGGATTTTGAAGCTTCAGTATAAACAAACAAATGTAAATATACTTTAGTATTGATTAATATTTTGTATTTGGAATAATATTTTGGGTATAAGAAATAGATCATTAAAATAATATAATTTAATTAATTTCATCTGTTTCTTTTTTATTTATTTTAATATAGATATCATTTGTCTTTTTTTAACACTCTAATTGCCTCCAGCACAACCTGGTGAGTAATTAAAAAGTTAATGAAGAGCCAAATATTTACCAAATACCTCAAAATGCAGCACATTATTTCTGTCTCTGACCTCAAGAAGCCTACGTTAAAATAAAATAAATAAGACATAAATAGAAATAATCGTAAGATGTAGAATATGATGAATAAAGTAAGAGTCTTGTTAACATGATGTGATAGGGCTTTTTCCTTGAAAAAATGATAATATATCTCCCTGGCCTTTGATAACAACTTCCTTTCTATTTATATTGGCTCATCAAATCATTTCTCCTCACTAAATTAATTAGTCCAATAGGAATTTATCTTACTTCCAAAACAGTTAAAAATTAATGTTTTTTATTTTAATGATCATCTGAAACTAGCAATTGTAAAATACATATTTTATATGATGAAAATTTATAACTTTAAATAAAAGTCAATACCAGTAATCATTCAGAGAATATTACAAAAGAAGAAAAGTCATTAGAAATAATTTATTCTCAAAGAATTACTATGGCATCATCATTCTTTATTTCCTATTTCTCTAATTAGATGGTAGAAGATTTTCTATTGTTAACAATATCAGGTTCTACAGAAGAATTTAAGCATAAGTAGTTCCTCCTTGTGCCAAGTCTTTATACTCCTTTTTTGCTATTGCTCACAGTAATTCTATTCTGGCCTCTTTTGTATGTAAAGATTCTTCACAACAAGTGAAGAAAAATGTTGAGTGGAGTTACACTGTGCTGTTTCTAAGATTTAATGCTTATCTGTGGGAGGTATATGTGAATGCCTATGTTTTATTCAATAGTTTCTCATTCAAAGACCACAAGAAGTGAACAGATATGTAGGGAGAGCACTTGGGGGCTGTCTTAGTCCGTTTACTACTGCTATAACAGAATACGTAAGACTGGTTAATTTATAAGGAAAGAAGATTTATTTCTTACAGTTCTAGAGCCTGGAAAATCCAAGGCCAAATGGCTGGCATCTTGCTGACGGCCTTCCTGCTGTGTCATCCCATGGTGACAGAGGGCAAGACAGAAGGTGGAAGACAGAAGGGCAAGAGAGCGTATGAGAGGTGGGTGGGGGAGGGAACTCATCCTTTTATCAGGAACCCACTCTGGTGATAAGAAACCCACTCTTGCAATAACAGCATTAATTTGTTCATGAGGGTAGAGTCCTAATGACCTATTCACATCCTGATGGCCCAACATCTCAACAAAATTGTATTGGGGATTAAGTTTCTAACACATGAACTTCATGGTGCATTATTAAAACAATAGCACAGAACCAACTTGGAATTAGAACGTCAAACTGTATAACTGTTTTGTTGTACTTAAAGTACAGAAGTCTAGCTTGACCTGTCCTGCTGAAGTTCCCTATAGTATTATTGACACTGAATAAGTAATACTTAGGGTATGTACTCTTAGGTACATACTGAATCTCCCAGATAACCTAGGCAGCAGGCATAAATTGGGAAAAGAGGCCAGGTCATATGCCCACATTTCTGTGGGTAAAAGGTAGGGTTTCCCAAAGTGGGGAGGGGTAGAGATTCAAACAGAGTTTTAAGGAAGAAGGTCCTCTCTAAGAGGAGGAAAGGCCTACCTATAGAGCGGCATGGCTAGCAACTGAGTTGAGTCCACGAGAAAATTGCTCTGAATGGGGTTTAACCTTCCTGTGGCTTGACATTAGAATAAGGAAACAGTAATATTTAGCATTTTAAATGTATAATATTTCCTTTAATTATCTCCAGCTCCTCAGTAAAACTTAACATGCCTTTCCATTCTTTAGTAATGGTAGCATGGGAGTAAAGGAATGAAACAGAAAAGAGAAATGTGGCTGCCTCACGTCCATTTCATCTCCCAAGGCCCATGCAGAGGAAAGGGAGGACCTTGTATTGAAAGGACTGCCTTGGATTGGCAGTAGGGCTTACGACAGCCACCACGAAGGAAAAGCCAGGCCACAGCGAAGTTAGGAACAGCATGGATGTGCATGAGCCATTGAGATGAGGCAAAAATGGTTATAAAACAACCCCTTTTTTTCCTCATATATCCAGAGGGGAGTACTTTTGTTAAAGAGAGATAATGGCACAGCATATAGAAGAGAGGCTGGGAAAAAAGTTGCATATTTTTTAATTGTTATCCCTAAGGAAGACAAGGAAGTGACCAAGAAATTGGACTCTGAAATCAGATAAACCCACGTTTGTATCCCAGATCTACCTCTAAACAGCTGTGTGAACTGAGGCAAGCATTGTCCCTTAGCTTTCCAAAAATAAATTGATATTAATATTAATATCTCTTTTGTAGTATTGTAAGAAATAAATTACACAATGCATATAAAGTTTTTAGTAAAGCGCCTGTCACAGAGTCAAATTTTCAATATTATCTGATTTTATAACTGTTCTTATTTTAATCTTTATATTTTCATGTTTATTTACCATTTATTACTTTAATAATCAGAAAACAATTTAGTATAACACTCTGAATAAGGACATTTGTGTGCTGTGGAACAAAACCACACTGGTCATAAAGAAGATGCTCTGAAATTTTAAAGTAAAATGTTGATACTGTCAGGTCAAGTTTATGGTACGCAATAATTCTCCAGCCAAGTTTCAAATCACTTTCAAAATATATTTCTTTAATTTTTAATTATTCAATAATCATTCACCCTAAGAAAACTTGATACATATACTTAGCAGTCATTTTTAGAGAGGTATTAGCTGCAACATGTAAATAAAAGCTGAGAAAACACCACAGATAAATCTAGGGAACATGGAAACTGCCAAGATTTAATAAACAAGAAAGAGACTAGAAGCTTCAAACAGGTTGGAAAACAAAAGGAGGCACAATATGTTGGAAGTGAAGAGAAACAAATTTCAAGACAGAAAAGATAATCAGTGCCAAGTGCTACACAGAGAACAAGGAGAACTGATTATTAAATTGAATTTGGCAGAATGCCAAATTAAAAGACTTGTGAAAATGTCAATTTCAGGCTATTTTTCCAAATACTTTGATAAACAGCAAACAGATAGTGAAAGAGTAAATCAAAGTCAGATGAGTAAGGAGAAAAATATTTTCTCCTAAGAAAAGTTGTTCAGTCTGGAAGCAGAAGGAAAATTTGCAGATACATTTATTGGCACTAAGACTTTAAGGACTTTTAAGTGTTTATAATTCCTGGAGGGTTGTATAATCATCGAACTCTACAAAACTGACCCAACATCCCAAAGTAATAAGTCTTGGAACAAATCCAGATAGGAAAAAGGAGCAAACATATGTTCGTCATCCTCTGTTCGGTGTGGGCATATCTCCATGGGCTGAGTATGACAGCTCCCAAATCACAAACTAAAGCCATCGGTTATCATTTATAGATTTACAATTTCTGACAAGGCTGTGCAGACCTATAGGTCCCTTCATTTCCTTTCTAATTTCTCTGTTCTGGAAAAGGGAGTGGCTCCTACTGACAGTCTTTCTCTTCATTACACTGGAATTAGAGGGAGACTAACTATACAAATCATTGCTCCTCTGAGCTGGATCTTTCATCGTTGACTCCTGTAAGGTCCCCCAAATATGCAAAGTTTCAAAAAAGGGTTAAGGGAATCTCTCATTTTACCCCTCTCTCCATGCCAGGCCTAATGCCAATGATTTTTTATAGAAATATCCTTAGAGTCATCATCATCTTACATGTTTATTCCACCTTAGTATCCGTATTTTAGAAGATGAAAACCCAGAAAGAGTGAATGAATTGCCCAAGGAAATTAGCTAGTGAACGTCAAAGCTATTTATTGAAACTATTTCCTAATTACTAGACCAAGGCTTTTCCAAGTGAATCATATTGTCTCTTCATCTTTAAAAAGACCAAGTCTTAGCAGTAAAAAGCAACAAACTGTGGGATGTTTTATTGAAGAAATGAGCCTTCCTTTTACCTCTGAACTATTTCTAGTAGGCATATTCTTTCCAGTTACATGTAAAATCTTTCTGTTTTAACCGATCATTAACAATTATAAAGGGATTTATATGGCAAACTATTTTTAAGTAATGTTTCCACTCGCATAAACAGAAATGACTCAGAATAAATGTGATGTTTCATGGCAAAACATATATTGCACAACTTTTACTCTACATTGAATGACAGGACTTGAAAAGGAGGCCAAATTTAGTCTGGTGTAACTCTTTTTCTGGATAAATTTCAGAGATTTAGTTACTCGGCCTAGAAAATTGGTATGTTTGAATAAGAAAAATTGAACTAGTCTTTGATTTAAAAAAACATTTTAATGTTCTTTCCGTTTTCAATTTTGGAACTAACAGATGTTGCAAAGAGCCAAATTCTGAAAAATTAAATTTTTGCCTTTAAAATAAAGTTTACTATGAAAATTTAATTCCCAAAATAAAGTCTTTATGAAATTAGAAGAAACCCTTGGACAAAATGTGATTAGCATACTGAATTGCCATTCTACTCTTTGGTTATTTTCAAAATTCCTTTTCCATATGACTTCAAAAATTGTATTTATGGCTGTCCTAAATCCATGATTCTCTGAAACATTAGCAAAGATTTTCTCACCTGTTCATTCCATGCCCTCTTCATAACTCAGCAATACAGAGTCCTTACTCTTTCTATAGCAACACAACAGATCACCTTTCTAAACTGATTCCTTTCTAAATTCTCCGGAGACTCTCAGTTTTCTCCAGTGGCTACTCTTTATTATCCTCTGCCCTGTTTTCAGTGGCCACTCTTCCCTCTCAACCCCATCTTTCTTGAAAGACTTCTAAGAATATCATGGTGATTACTCATCTAAAACTTCAAGTGAGTAAATTCAAGGGCTCCACTCTTCTCATTTCTCAAATATATACACACAAAAATTAGGGAAGCCTCTCTACCTAATGTACAATTTGGCATATGGTCAAAGTTTTACAGACTGTTTTATTGCCACTGAAAAAATCAGCATTAATTTACAAACCAATTATTTACTTTTGAGAAATTGAGTCCTTTTTGTAAGCTGGAGATAGAGTGAATCACATTTGTAACAACAAATATCCAAAATTAAACACAAGTTACATGCAGATAAATTGAAAGCAGCATTACAGGTTGCGTGTTTGCAGCCTCCAAGCCTCATGTTGAATCTTGATCTCCAATGTTGGAAGTGGGGCCTAAGGGGAGGTGTTTGGGTCATAGCAGTTGATCCTTCATGAATAGATTAATGCCCTGGAGGGTGTAGGGAGTGAGTGAGTTCTCATTAGATTCATTCCCATAAGGGTTCCCCTAATAGCTGGTTTTTGAAAGGAGCCTGGCGTCTTCCCTTTCTTTCTTGCTTTCTCTCTTGCCATGTAATCTCTTCAAATGCTGGCTTCCCTTTCACCATGAATGAAAGCAGCTTGAGGCCCTCATCAGAAGCAGAATCTGGGGCCATGCTCCTTGAACAGCCTGCAGGACCATGAGAAAATAAACCTCTTTTCTTTATAAATTACCCAGCCTCAGCTACTCCTTCATAGCAACATAAAAACACTCAGATAAATGTGTTAGTTAAGATAAATTACCAATTAACTGTCTGTAACCCATGTGCAGCTTGTAAAACATTGAAATCATTAAGAGAATGATATTTTTTAATGAAATCATAACCATACAGTTCAGATTTATGGTGGGTATATAAACAAAATTTGTTTCAACTTTCTTCTAAAGTTACCAAAATACCTGGGCCATTTGGTAGATGACCAAAAACACTCATTTTACAGATTGCAATAGATTTTTTTAAACAAGACCTCAAAAATCAATAATCCCTGTCTCATCATTATCTCAGGTTTTGCATTTTTGAAAAGCATGTTTTATAGACATTAGTATGTCTGTCACTTGTGCCATCAGGATACTGATGATGTGATAAATCCAATTAGTCATTTTTAGCAGATAGCTAATAATTGTTGCTGAGCACCCTATTGGGTATGTATGGATTGAGTTGTAGATGTACAAGATTCCTCAAAGACTATTTTATTGTAAAATTAGTCAGTATCAGGGAAACATGGGTAGTTAAGTTTCAAGACAGAGGCCAATTTGGAATACTTCTTTCTGATCCAGATTATTTTCAGGCTATAAATCAAGCAAATACATAAAACAATTACCATCTAAGCCAAAAGAACAAAGCTGGAGGCATCACGCTACCTGACTTCAAACTATACTACAAGGCTACAGTAACCAAAACAGCATGGTACTGGTACCAAAACAGAGATATAGATCAATGGAACAGAACAAAGCCCTCAGAAATAATGCCGCATATCTACAACTATCTGATCTTTGACAAACCTGAGAAAAACAAGAAATGGGGAAAGGATTCCCTATTTAATAAATGGTGTTTGGAAAACTGGCTAGCCATATGTAGAAAGCTGAAACTGGATCCCTTCCTTACACCTTATACAAAAATTAATTCAAGATGGATTAAAGACTTAAATTTTAGACCTAAAACCATAAAAACCCTAGAAGAAAACCTAGGCATTACCATTCAGGACATAGACATGGGCAAGGACTTCATGTCTAAAACACCAAAAGCAATGGCAACAAAAGCCAAAATTGACAAATGGGATTTAATTAAATTCAAGAGCTTCTGCACAGCAAAGGAAACTACCATCAAAGTGAACAGGCAACCTACAAAATGGGAGAAAATTTTCGCAACCTACTCATCTGACAAAGGGCGATATCCAAAATCTACAATGAACTCAAACAAATTTACAAGAAAAAAATAAACAACCCCATCAAAAAGTGGGCGAAGGACATGAACAGACACTTCTCAAAAGAAGACATTTATGCAGCCAAAAAAAATATGAAAAAATGCTCACCATCACTGGCCATCAGAGAAATGCAAATCAAAACCACAATGAGATACCATCTCACACCAGTTAGAATGGCAATCATTAAAAAGTCAGGAAACAACAGGTGCTGGAGAGGATGTGGAGAAATAGGAACACTTTGACACTGTTGGTGGGACTGTAAACTAGTTCAACCATTGTGGAAGTCAGTGTGGTGATTCCTCAGGGATCTAGAACTAGAAATACCATTCGACCCAGCCATCCCATTACTGGGTATATACCCAAAGGACTATAAATCATGCTGCTATAAAGACACATGCACACGTATGTTTATTGCGGCACTATTCACAATAGCAAAATCTTGGAACCAACCCAAATGTCCAACAATGATAGACTGGATTAAGAAAATGTGGTACATATACACCATGGAATACTATGCAGCCATAAAAATTGATGAGTTCATGTCCTTTGTAGGGACATGGATGAAATTGGAAATCATCATTCTCAGCAAACTATCGCAAGAATAAAAAGCCAAACACTGCATATTCTCACTCATAGGTGGGAATTGAACAATGAGAACACATGGACACAGGAAGGGGAACATCACACTCTGGGGACTGTTGTGGGGTGGGGGGAGGGGGGAGGAATAGCTTTATGAGATATAACTAATGCTAAATGACAAGTTAATGGGTGCAGCACACCAGCATGGCATATGTATACATATGTAACTAACCTGCACATTGTGCACATGTACCCCAAAACTTAAAGTATAATAATAATAAAATAAAATAAATAAAAAGTCAGCAGTTCTCAATGCATTTATATTACTTGATTTATGTACAATCATTCATTGAAAAAAAAATAACTAAATGACCATGTGCCAAGCCCTAGGGATCCAAAAATAAATAAGGTTATTCCTAGGTACAAAGATCACACCATAGAAAATTTCTTCTTAAATATTTAATTATCTGCTGGGACACATAATTGATGGCACACATGGGATGTGCTCTTGTACAGCTGTACATGTAAGATAGTCTGCGAATTATGGATAATCTTGGGCCAGAAGCTATAATTTTTTCCTTCTTTACAATTTACAAATTCATGTGGGAATGCAAGTGACTGAAAGTGTTATTATAGGAATAATCTTAAATCTACTCTAATTTATCTATTCACAGATGTCAACACCATAAATTATTATCAACAGCAATGTTCTTCACATATACTTCAAGAAGTGAAATACTACAAGAGCTGACACAGTATGACTTAAACAGGAGGCAGCAGACAAAAAGCTGTAAGTTACCTTTTATTTTCAGTGTTCTTCTGACAGACATCAAAACCAGTAAGGGAATCTAATCTTCATGCATCATTCATTCAAAAGACCGTGAGTCCCCACAATTGCTAATATTGTATCCACATATCTTAAGAGCAAAGTATTAAAATCGCCTTTTGAGTTCCAGAGAAGACATCAGTTAAGTGATTAATCATACTGCTTCTTTAGTTTTCTTTATTTAAAAAGGTCAGTATAATTTACCAATTAGAAATAAATTAATCCAACAAAGGACTTACAATTATTTATAAATAAATCTAAGCTAATACACTACATATTTAAAAAGAGAATAAATTTTAATAACCCACCCATAAGTATTCTAATGTAATTCAAAAGGCACATATTTGAAGGGTTGCAGCCCACATGCAAAAGTGGTAAAGGAGAATAACATTACTAATGGTTTGATGGATACATGGAATAGCCATTTGAAGGTTTAAATGGCAGTATTTTGCAAATGGAATGCATTAGTGCTTAAGCACTAATATCACTGAATAAATCAAAGTTTGTAACAGTAATACAAACCTGAGGAACTCTTTTTGCATACATATAATCCAAGTGATTCTGTGTAGACAAGGTGGCATTGTATATCTTTTCTGCTTGAAACATGCTGCTGGCTAAATGAAACAAAATGTATGACAGCATTTCTTACTTCACCTAAACTGAACCACATGCAATAGCTTTGTAGCTCCTAACTAATAAAGAAAGAAATAAAAACATCAAGGAACGTTTTAGTTTAGTACTTTTAAATTTTGATTCAATGAATCAGAGTTGTAGTAAATTATTCCTTTTTTTCCTTAATCCGCTTACACTGGAATTAGGGATGTTTAGCGTTCTCTTGTCAATAGACATATATTTAAAATATGTTACATCCAAAGACATTGCTTTTATATTACCAAATAGTCAGTGCCCCTTTTTATAAATTGCTTAAATATTCTTACTTAAATTTTACTTTCAACCAACAGAAGAGTTAATACTGAATTTTCTCTACTATAAGAAGCAAAAAATTATAAAACTGGAAAAATATATGAAGTCAAGCACTGTTGTTTCAAATAACAAACAGCATAGGATTATTATACTTGAAAGAAGAAAAACATAAAAACAGCAATCGCTTGATTGTTCCTTGATCACCCTGACCTTCTGCCTGGGGGTACTTTTCTGCTAAGAAGCAGGGAAGTGAAGCCCGAGCTGAGCACAGGTATTGATAAGATGAGGTATCCAAGATAGGAGTTCCAGTTTTGCTGAGGTGAATGGAATTGACAGACAAGTATATTTAAGAAGGCAAGAGTGCATGTCCCATAACACTTCATGGAGTAATCACTGTGGGTCCTTTTCTGAAGGAAGGGTGCATATACACAAATAAAACTAGAGATACCAGAGATCAAGCAGTTCTGGAAGATATCAACATTCCAGTCTACCTGTAGTTGAGAGACTTCACTGAGCATCTCAGGCATTCAGTTGAGACCAGTGAATGCCAACCTTTAGGAAAGAATCATGTCCTAGAGTAAGGATCTCCACTAGGACTAAATTCGAAACAGTAATAGATCCACCCTATCAAAGAATAAGAACAAGCCAGACAACCAGAAAAAAACAAGCTGCTAGTGGTTTCACTGCCTACAAGAAAAAATTTTAAAAAGAGATAGCACAATTCATATTCTCTGCAATCTTTCATCAACAATGTCCAACAAACCCTCAAAAATTACAAAAAATACTAAGAAACCAAAAAACATGTGACTCACATTCAAGAGAAAAGAAGGAAATTAAAAATAATCATGAGATGAGTCAGATATTGTAGTTCGCAGACAAAAGCTTTAATGTAGCTATTTAAATATGTTTCAGAACTTAAGAAAAAATATAATCATAATGAATGAACAGATGGGACATTTCAACAAGAACATAAAACTGTATAATAAATTTCAAATTCTAGAATTTTTCCAGTACAATATCTGAAATGAAAAATTTAGGGCCGGGTGCAGTGGCTCATGTCTGCCATCCTAGCCCTTTGGGAGGCCAACGTGTGCAGATGACCTGAGGTCAGGAGTTCAAGATCAGCCTGGCCAACATGGTGAAACCCTATCGCTACTAAAAATACAAAAAATAGCCTGGCATGGTGGCACGTGCCTGTAATCCCAGTTACTCGGGAGGCTGAGGCAGGAGAAACACTTGAACTCAGAACTCAAAGGTTGCAGTGAGCTGAGATGGCGCCATTGCACTCCAGCCTGGGCAACAGGCAGAGACTTCATCTCAAGAAAAAAATAAATAAATAAATTACTCTATAAGCCTAACAGCAGATGGAAAGTGACAAAAGAAAAAAATAAATAAACTTACAAAGATGGCTCAATAGAAATTATCCAACTTGAAGAACAGTGAGACAATGATTGAAAATAAATGATGAGAGTTTCAGTCACTGAGGGCACAATATAAAGTAGTCTATTTTAAGGAAAATTGGGGTTTATGAGAGAAGGAAAAGAGTATGAAAGGCAGAAATATTTGGAAGAAAAAAATGGCTCAAACCTTCTCAAATGCAGTAAAAACATAAACTTGTGAATCAAGTAGATCAAGTAGCTCAGTAAGCCTCAAGCAGGGTAATCAAAGAACATCATACTTAAGTGCAACAGAATTAAACTATTAAGGTTAAATACAAACAAAAAACCTTCAAAGCAAACATACAAATAAGTACACATTACACATAGATAAACATAAATGATGGCTGATTAAATGTAAAAATATAATCCAAACTACAATAAAATATATATTAATTGTGTTGAAATAAAATGTGGCCAACCTAGAATTTTATGTGCAGCAAAAATTGTCTTTGAAAAAGGAGCTCAAGTAAGGACAGTTTCAGATGATTAAATAAAGACATTTCAGATAAAACTAAGGTAATTTGTTGCTAGCTGACCTGCACTGAGAGAAATTTTAAAGTTTGTTCTGGCTGAACGGAAATGATGCTAGATACCAACCTGAATTTATAGGAATAAAGAAATCAGAAATGATAAATATGTTAATAAAAATAAAAGAGTATATACATACATACGTATTTAATTTCTTTTACAAGACATAACAAACAGACACACACGTATATACCACTATATTGTAAAGTTTATAGTGTATGTAGATATAGCATGATAAAAATAGCACAGAGTTTAGGTTGTATATGAAACTATACTCTTATAAGATTCTTATAGCTTACCTGAAGTAATACAAGATTAACTCTCAATTAGACTGTGACAAATTGAGAATATTATAATTCCTAAAGGGAACACTAAATATATATTTTATATATATAATATATATTTATATTTATATTAGAAATATATATGTTTAGTTATATTTTAGCTATGTCTCTTTATATGTTTATAATATAAATATAACTGTATACATTATATATGTGTAATATAAATGTATATTATATACAATATAATAAATTGTAATATAAATATAACTAAATATACATTATATATTAACAATATAAATATAACTAAACATAAATATATGATATATTTACATTATATGTTATATATTATAATATATGTTATATAGTTATATATTATATATGTTATATAGTTATATATTTAGTTATATTCATATTATAAATATATTACATATTTAGTTATATTTATATTACAAATATATATTTAGTTATATTCATATTATAAATATATATAATATAAAGAGGCATAGCTAAAGTAAATGAAATAAATATGGAGTATTCAAGAAAAAGCATTTAACTCAAAAGAATACACAGTAGGAGGAACAGAGGAAAAATTAGTGAGTGGGAGAAACAAAGAAAGAAAGAGAGAGAGCAAATGGTAAACCCAATAAAGTCAATAAATGTTTTACATGTAAGTGGATTAAACACCTCAATTAAAAGACAGATTTCTACACTGGATCAAATAACAAAACCTAAGTATATGCTGTGCGATACAGATGTGTTTTAAATATAATGCTGGGTATAGGTTGAAAGTAAAAGTGTGGAAAATTATATACCATGTGAACACCAAGTATAAGAAAGCTGGAGTTGCCATATTAATATCAAATAAATGACACTTTGCTGCAAGGAGTGTCAGCAAAGATAAAATGAGATATAAGAATAATGAGGTAAATTCATAAGATGCAGCGGTCATGAATATATACATGATTAATGCAGTTTCCAAATACATATGACAAACAAACTAAAAGAACATGAAAGACCAATAGATAAATTCACAAATATGGACATTTTAATGCCCTCTCTCACTGATTCATCAAATAAACAAAACATTAGTAACGATACAGAATATCTGAACATTACCTTGCTATAAATGACGTGTAGCACATTAAATATAACTGTAAAATACATATTTTTTATGTGTCCATGCAACATTCATCAAGATAAACTATATGCTGTAACACAAGATACTCCCAATCAATTTTAAAGACTGAAATTTTAATTGATTTGTTCTCTGACAACCAAGTTAAAGTAGAAATCAATAAAAGTACAATAGACAGAAGTCAAAATATTTGCAAATTAAACAAAGCCTTTCTAAATAACACATGTGCTATTGTTTGAATGTTTGTGTTCTCTCTAGAATATTAAAACTTAACTCCCAATGCAACAGTATTAAGAAGTGGTGCCCTTAGGAGGTGATTAAATCACGAGGGTGAAGCCCTCACCAGTGGGATTGTGACCTTTTTTAAAAAGCTGGAGGGAACTAGCTATGACCCATTTACCCTTCCATCCCTTTCACCATGTGAAGACAGAGTTTGTCATTTCCAGGTGACACAGCAACAAGGCGCCATTTGGGAAGCAGAGTCTGAACCCTCACTAGACACTGATCCTGCCAGCACCCTGATCTTAGACTTTCCAGGCTTCAGTATTATAAGAAATACATTTCTGTTGTTTATAAATTACCCAGTTTGTGCTATTTTGTTATAACAGCAGAAACAGACCAAGAAACATGGATCAAATATTATTTCTCACATAAAGATAATGAAAATACAAAGTATCAAGACTTGAGTGATGCCACCAAATTAGCACTTAGAGGAAATATATAGCTTTAAATATTTATATTACAAAAGAGGAAAGGTCTGAAGTGAATACTCTAGGCTTACATCTTAAGAAGCAAAAAAAAAAAAAAAGTAAAGAAAGTCCAAATCAAGTACAAGATGAAATTATGATGATAAGGGCAGAAATCAATGTAAGAGAAACCTGAGAAAAATAGAAAAAATCAACAAGGCTAGAAGTTGACTCTTTAAATAGAACAATAAAATTGATAATGTACTAGAAAAACTAAAGACATATGGAAGAAATGAAAATTATCATTATCAAGAATTTAAATATGATGTCACTATGGATTCTATTAAAAGTAATAAGGACATATTTCCATCTACTTTAGCCAATACATTAGACAACTATCAGGAAAGAACTTTGAAAAATACAATTTACTAAAAATCCCTGTATTTGTAAAGCAGTGGTTCTTAAAATATTATTGCTGGATTAGCAGCAGCATCATCACCTGAGAATATGGCAGAAAGACAAATTCTCAGGCCTTAACCCAGATCTACTGAATCAGAAACTTTAGGAGCAAAGCTTGTTGATCTGTGTTGTATTGAGCTCTAAAGCTGATAAAGTTGGAAAACCACTGTACTGAATAAATTATTTTTTTAAATCTTCCAACAAAGTGAAATCCAGGCCAAAAAAGACTTTAGCAAACATTGAAGAAAGAAATAATACCAATTTTACACCAACTTTTTCAGGTAATAAAGAAAAAATGTTCCAAATTTGCTTAGTGAGTCATCACAACCTTAATACTAAAACCTAAAAAAGTGTACAGAATAATATCCCTTATGAGTATGGGTATAATTGCAAAAATTATAACAAATTGCTGTAGCCTTGTAGTATAGTTTGAAGTCAGGTAGTGTGATGCCTCTAGCTTTGTTCTTTTGGCTTAGGATTGACTTGGCGATGCGGGCTCTTTTTTGGTTCCATATGAACTTTAAAGTAGTTTTTTCCAATTCTGTGAAGAAAGTCATTGGTAGCTTGATGGGGATGGCATTGAATCTGTAAATTACCTTGGGCAGTATGGCCATTTTCACGATATTGATTCTTCCTACCCATGAGCATGGAATGTTCTTCCATTTGTTTGTATCCTCTTTTATTTCCTTGAGCAGTGGTTTGTAGTTCTCCTTGAAGAGGTCCTTCACATCCCTTGTAAGTTGGATTCCTAGGTATTTTATTCTCTTTGAAGCAATTGTGAATGCGAGTTCACTCATGATTTGGCTCTCTGTTTGTCTTTTATTGGTGTATAAGAATGCTTGTGATTTTTGTACATTGATTTTGTATCCTGAGACTTTGCTGAAGTTGCTTATCAGCTTAAGGAGATTTTGGGCTGAGACAATGGGGTTTTCTAGATACACAATCATGTCGTCTGCAAACAGGGACAATTTGACCTCCTCTTTTCCTAATTGAATACCCTTTATTTCCTTCTCCTGCCTAATTGCCCTGGCCAGAACTTCCAACACTATGTTGAATAGAAGTGGTGAGAGAAGGCATCCCTGTCTTGTGCCAGTTTTCGAAGGGAATGCTTCCAGTTTTTGCCCATTCAGTATGATATTGGCTGTGGGTTTGTCATAGATAGCTCTTATTATTTTGAGATACATCCCATCAATACCTAATTTATTGAGAGTTTTTAGCATGAAGGGTTGTTGAATTTTACACTTCTCAAAAGAAGACATTTATGCAGCCAAAAAACACATGAAAAAATGCTCACCATCACTGGCCATCAGAGAAATGCAAATCAAAACCACAATGAGATACCATCTCACACCAGTTAGAATGGCAATCATTAAAAAGTCAGGAAACAACAGGTGCTGGAGAGGATGTGGAGAAATAGGAACACTTTTACACTGTTGGTGGGACTGTAAACTAGTTCAACCCTTGTGGAAGTCAGTGTGGCGATTCCTCAGGGATCTAGAACTAGAAATTCCATTCGACCCAGCCATCCCATTACTGGGTATATACCCAAAGGACTATAAATCATGCTGCTATAAAGACACATGCACATGTATGTTTATTGCGGCATTGTTCACAATAGCAAAGACTTGGAACCAACCCAAATGTCCAACAATGATAGATTGGATTAAGAAAATGTGGCACATATACACCATGGAATACTATGCAGCCATAAAAAATGATGAGTTCACGTCCTTTGTAGGGACATGGATGAAACTGGAAATCATCATTCTCAGTAAACTATTGCAAGAACAAAAAACCAAACACCGCATATTCTCACTCATAGGTGGGAATTGAACAATGAGAACACATGGACACAGGAAGGGGAACATCACACTTCGGGGACTGTTGTGGGGTGGGGGGAGGGATAGCATTGGGAGATATACCTAATGCTAGATGACGAGTTAGTGGGTGCAGCGCACCAGCATGGCACATGTATACATATGTAACTAACCTGCACATTGCGCACATGTACCATAAAACCTAAAGTATAATAATAATTTAAAAAAATGCGAAAATCTCAGCAACTTAAAACAATACCGATTGAATATTATCTTACAGTTCTGGAGTTCAGAAATTCAAAGTGGGTTTTCAGCAGAATTGCATTCTTTTTAGAAGCTGCAAAGGAGAATTCATTTTCTTCTATTTTCTAGCTTCTAGAAGCTTTCTGTTTTCCTTGAATTGTGGCGCCCTACATCACACTAATTTCTGTATCCTCGGTCACATCTCCTCTCTGAATTTGATCCTCCTACCTCCCTCTTATAAGGACCCTGTGTTTATACTGGGTCCACTTAGATAATCCAGAATAATCTCCCTATCTCAAAATTTGTAATGGAATCAATCACATATGCAAAGTCCCTTTTACCATGTAAAGTTTTACAGGTTTTGAAGATTAGGGTGTGGCCATCCTTGGAGTTTTATTCTGCCTACTCCAATAAATCAAAAGTTTATACATTATGACCAAATGAGGTTTATCTCAGTATTAAAATTAAAATTTGAAAATCAATATAATTCACTTTATTAATAGAATAAAGGAAAAAAACATGAACACCTCAATGCGTGAGCAAATAATATTTGATAAAAGTTAAAACCCATTCATGATTTTAAAAAGCCCTCTCAGCACACTAAGAAGAGAGGGAAAAAAATCTCAATCTAATAAAAAGGTATGCGCGAAAAACCTACAATTAGCATCATACTTACTGGGGAAATGCTGAATTCTTCTCCTAAAATGGTAACATGGTAAGGATATGTGTATTTAATACTTCTACTAAACATTGTACTGGATGTTCAGCCCGGGGTCAAAAGGCAAGTAGAAATAACACACATAAAAATATTCAAAAATTGTGCCTTATGCATACAATAATAATCAATAAATAAATTACGAGAACTACTAACTCAATTTATCAAATTCAAGAATAAATAGTTAATATATAAAATCAAGTGTATATCTATATACTAGCAGCAGACACTATTTTTTACACTGTCCGTTGCATACATACCCTGTGACCTAGCAATTCCACTCATAAGTATCTACCTAAGAAAAATAAAAACATAAGTAAAATAGGTGTATAGTTTTAAACATAAAATAGGTGTACAGACTTATAGGAGAATGTAGTTGTACTAAAAATAGATCCAAATTGCAAAAACAAGCCAAATCTACAAAAGAAAAGATAGATTTTGTTATATTCATACAATGATACAACAGATTTTTATGAGAGAAAAAAAGAAACTGATATTTGAACACATAGTACATGCATAAATCTCCAAGATTTAGGCTGAGTGAAAGAAATCAGATGCAAAAGAGGAGATACTATGGGGTTCATAAGGTTATAAAACAGGCAAGACTGAACTATGATTTAAAAAATCAGAAAAGTGTTTCTCGGTGGAGTAGGAAGGGGCACAAAAGATGTAACTCAGGTGATGGAAATGTACTATCTATTTATATATCTACATATATATCTATCATCTATCTATATATTGATATCCATCTATCTATCATCTATCTGTCTGTCTGTCTGTCTTGCAACAGAGTCTTGCTCTGTTGCCCAGACTGGAGTGCAGTGGCACAATCTCGGCTCACTGCAACCTCTGCTTCCTGGGTTCCAGCGATTCTCATGCTTCAGCCTCCTGAGTTGCTGGGACTACAGGCACGCACCACCACGCCCTGCCAATTTTTGTATTTTTAGTAGAGATGAGGTTTTGCCATGTTGGCCAGGCTTGCCTCAAACTCCTGGCCTCAAGCGATCCACCTGCCTTGGCCTCCCAAAATGCTGGGATTACAGGCATGAGCAACTGCACCCGGCAAGGATATGTACTATATTTTGACATTAGATGGGTTATACAGATATGTGCATTTACCATGCAATTAATTACATAAGAATTTGTGAATTTCTGTGAACTTAAAAAATACGTAAATATAGTAAACTGTAGGTAGTAAGTTTATTTTTCGCAGTTTTGTGGGTTAGCAATTCTGAAAGTATTTGTTATGTATTCTAGGCTTGAATAAGTGAAAACATTGATGATAATGTGGGCCAGGTTTCTCATTGCTTGAGAAGGGAGTTACAGATATGAAAACTGGGCCGACTAGAATTTACTCTGTGTGGTTGAAATGAGGTAGGAAATGTCAATATCAATCCATATATTTATGTATTATATATGTTTGTATATATGTATGTGTGTATCTATCTACTCATGAAGAGAGAAAAAAATAGATATGTGTGTACACACATTCACATCCACACAGAAATATAGTTATGTCCACTGAGTAGTTCTAAAAGCAAAGACACAGCAGTTAAAACAAACATGCATAGTTCATAGATTCATATTTCACTAATGAGGCCTGAAAGCAATGACACACCAGTATCAATTAGCACACATAATGCCCAAACCTTGGTTTCAAAGAACCATTATCTTTAAACATGAAGCAGGTCTCCTTTGGCAAAATAGCTGATTTCAAGGCTAGAATTGGAAAAGTCGAAGATGAGCCTGCAACATTTAAGTCTAACAGTGATGCAACCCTATCAAAAGGACATAGAGTAGCAGCTTGAATGTGCTCCCATTTACCAAATCTGGAATAATTTGAGTATGAAAACAAATAATTATAGCCATGGACTATGTTATCCGTTGAATAAAATAAGAGTCCATGATACTATGAAGTTAAATAAATAAATAAATAGAGGAAGGAGAAGGAAAATGTATTCTATAGAGTAGAATGGCAACTAGTAAATGTAGAAGGAATTAAAGAGTTAGAAGAAGGATTAATAGATACTATAATAGTAAGTAAAAGTTTGATGAGTAATATGATATTTATAGAGTCTCAAAATTTCTACTTCCATATTACATTTTAAATACCTTAATCAAATTACCAAAGTTAACATTACTAATACTGGAATAAATTGGCATCATGTGCTTCCAGATGGAGTACATTGAGGGAGGCAGAATATCACATCTGTGGGATTCTTGACAAAAATTCATAATCAGAATCTAATCATAGAGAAACTCAGATAAACCCAACTTGAGGAAAATTCTTGCAAGAACTTTTCAAAATGTCAGTCAAGAAAGACAAAGAAAGCCTCCAATAATAGTATTTAAGAGTC
This sequence comes from Pongo pygmaeus, assembly GCF_028885625.2. Lineage (NCBI taxonomy): Eukaryota > Metazoa > Chordata > Mammalia > Primates > Hominidae > Pongo > Pongo pygmaeus. The sequence continues at coordinate 44,648,847 of NC_072388.2, read as the reverse complement.
ATAACAACTAAATGTGATGCCTGATCCTGAATTGGATCCTGGACCCGGGCGTTAAGTAAACTGACATGACAAAATTTGAATATGAAATATGGATTAGATAATACTAGGATATCAATACATAATGGTTTATTTAAAATGTATACTGTGACTATGTAAGAATATTCTTTTTAGGAAATTATACTTATGTATTTAATGGTAAAAGGGCACTATGTCTTCAATTTACTTGTAAGTATTCCAGGAAAAGATATAACAATATTAAGGGATGTGTATGCATGTGGCGGCAGTGAGGGGGTTATGTAGAGAGAGACAGAATTTTAAAAATAATGCAAGTTGACCAAAATATAATTGAATATTGAGTTTGGTAAGAATGTTTAGAATTTTAATGATTATTTTTGCAATTTCAAACTGGCTTGAAACTATCTTAAAAGAACATTGCAGATCAGGAATAGTGGTTCACGTCTCTAATCCCAACACTTTGGGAGGCTGATGAGGGAGGATCACTTGAGTCCAGGAGCTCAAGACAAAACTGGATAACATAGAGAGACCTCATCTCTATAAAAAATACAAAAATAAGCCAGATGTGGTGGCACGTGCCTGTACTCTCAGATACTTGGGACACTGATGTAGGAGGATCACTTGAGTCTAGGAGTTCAGAATCATGCTGTGCTGTGACCACGCCACTCTACTCCAGTTTGGGTGACAGAGTGAGACCCTGTCTCAATAAATAAATTAATTAATTAAAAAGAAAAATCTCTATTTTGTGAAAGAACTGTGCCTAAGAAAAATTTTGTATGTGACAAAAAAAAAATATTTGGTAAACATACAAGGCATTTGAATAGATAACTGAAGGAATTTCTGAACAGAGAGACACAGTATAGTAGCAGATTACTTGATAAAAAATGTCAAGGAAAATAAATTCATAAAAATACAATTCAAAGTCAACAGGAATAAATTTAAGATTCAAATTATAGTTAGTGCAATAAAAATTTAAATAAACATACAAGTAACAATTTCTATGATTTCAACTTTGATAAATTTTTATTTTAGAAGTGAAATTTTGGAGAAACATCAATTATTTTCCTCAACCAAATTTTGCTAACACCAGCTAAGATTTAAAGTCTTGTTAATTTTATTCACAACCCTTAGAAAGATGGACACTGATCAATGAAACAATTGCTAATCCCAGACACGGATTAAGTTTTATCTGACTGGGCAGTGCATAGGTCCAATTTAGAGTGAACAATAAACTTATATTTGCCTCCATTATACACAGAAGCCCAATTTTATCGAGATTTCAATTGCCTTTTACACATCATTAACCTGCTGGCTAGGCCACTAGCCCATGAATTTCGAAGCAAAGCAATACATGAGATTTCACCATACAACTCCCACAGAAAAAAAAATAATAATTCTTGCCTTGTGCAATGAAACTACAGGGCTCACAGACTTTGGAAATGGAAATGTCTCATTTCCATTATTTTGAAAGATTTTTATTCAATATATGGTCTCTATTCCCAGGTGGCTTACCCAGTCAGACTTTCAACAACTCTACCATTACAGCTTTCTCTGCTGACTTCTGAAGACTATTTTATAATGCTCTACGGATTCTTTTATAGCCTACGTGTATGATTTCCACAAAGAATTTAAACGGTAAAGTACCAAATGTTCTTGTATTTGCATCTAAACTGAATCTTCCCATTAATTTTCTTTTCTTTTTCATTCTACAGAATCTCACACAGTTTGGTTTTCAATTTAGATCAGGAGCAAAAAATATATAACACTACTAGTGAGATACATTTTTAATGCTTATGGTTTGACTGATGAAGGAATAGGCACAATAGAGAAAGTATGATTGCATATGGTTGTAAATACTTCAGCCACTGAGTCCCCTTAATTACTATTCAAAAATTAACATGATAACAATAGTTTCTGAGGGTAAAACTTCACAGTGAAATCTATTTTAATATGTAATATCCTCAAAAAAGCCATAAAATATTTTTAATAAAGATGTGTGTATTCTAAGAAATCTAATAGTTTTAGTCTACTTAAAACCAATATATTTTAAACATTTATGTAGCACAAAAATGTTTGACAGTAGAGGGATTTTTGTTTTATTTTCTCTCAAAGGCATTATTTATATCACAAGTAATAGGACCAAATTCTATTTACTCCAGTCATATTTTAACTTTATTTATCAACTAGCACTCTATAAACAGTTTCACCTTCTTACTATTTAGGTCTTGCCTCTAGAGATTAGTTTTACAAGTGTTTTTTAAGAATAATGGTTATGGTAGCCACCAAAACATTATGAGATAGCTATGAAAGACAAAACACTGAATTTCCAAAACGGATCTATGTATTTTTATATCATTGCCATATTAATGCAATGTAAATATAATATTGGGATTATTACTGAAAAATATTGCTTATGTGAGAACTTAAAATTTATCTAATTCCTTGGCTATCATTTTAATTACTATGAAATAGTACTTTTGGAATTTTCAAATCATGTATTAATAAAATAATTATATTGCTTTTTATTTATTAAACATTATTTAGTCCACAAGGAATATCTCAATAAATTTCAAAAATCAAAAATAGTACAGAACACATACTATAACCATAATGCAAATCAGATAAAACTTTAGAGAAAAAATTAAATAACAAGTCAAAACCTAATCATGTGTAAAATAACAAAATAAGAAGAGAAACCTCTCCTTATCTGACATTTAGATATAAAAACAATCAAAAATACAGTTTAAAAACTTCCGATGAAAGCTTATAGAAAATCTATCTCTTTAATTGTTAAATTTATAACATGCTTATAAACCAGGAGGAGAACCCTGATACAGCAATCCCATTACTAGATATATATTCAAAAGAAAATAAATTGTTCTACAAAAAAGGCATATGCAATTGTTCGTTCATCACTGCACTATTCACAATAGCAAAGACATAGAATCAAGTTAGGTGTTCATTGATGGTAGATGAGCTAAAGAAAATGTGGCACATATACACAACAGAATACTACACAGACAGAAAAAAATGAAATCATGCCTTTTGCAGCAACATGAATGCAGCTGGAGGTCGTTATCCTAAGCAAATTAACATAGCTACAGAAAACCAAATACCACATGTTCTCACTTATAAGTGGGAGCTAAGCATTGGATATACATGGACCTAAAGATGAGAAAAATAGACCCTGGGGACTACTAGAAGGGAGAGTAGTAGTAGGGTGGAGGGGGCCAAGAGCTGAAAAACTACATATTGGGTACCATGCTCTTACCTGGGTGAAAGAATCATTCATACCCTAAATGTCAGCTTCATGCAATATACTCATGTAACAAACCTGCACCTGTACCCCAGAATCTAAAAGTTGGATTATAAAATAGAAAAAAGAAAAGACAGCTGAACAAAAAAGAAAGAAGCATAAGAAATATCTAAAATTAGAAAGCAGACAGAAGGCACCACATGATCTTTAGATGCATCCTCAAGAATTTTGCCACAGAATATTAAAGTCATAATCAAGAATCATCAATAATTTTTAGGAAAGCCAAGACATTGACAGAGACCCAATGAATACAACATGCAGAACTTACACCTAAAGAAAGAGACTTGATACAGTAATTATAACAGTAATGTAAAATAAGTATGTTTAGTATATGCACAAAGACAAACAAGGGAGTATGTTCATGATAAACTATAGTGTTGCAAAGCAGGAAAAATGTATGAAAAAAATCAGCTACAAAGTTATAAATATTAAAATATATATAATTATTGAACTAAAAATCTCCTTAGATTTTTAATAGCAGAATGGGCACAGTTAAAGTGTCTTTGAAGTTCAACTTGAAAATATATCCCTGAATATTACATTAAGACCATACAATAAAGTTAAGAAATGAGAAAAATACCAAAAAGTTTCAATTCTACCTAATAGGAGTTTCAGAAAAGGAGTTTTGTAATTTTGGTAACCTTGGGAAATGCAGTGACCTTCCATCATCAGAAAAATACAACCTGAAGTAACCTTTCCAGAGAAGAAACCAAACGAATAAATACTTTTTTCCCTCCCTACTATCTTCAGTTCTTCCTTAGCTAAAATCCATATGAAGATGGAGGCCATGGAAATCCTACTGATGTAATACCACAAGTCGGCTCCATAGGTGAGACAGCAGTGGTATGGAGAATGAAGGGAAGTATACAGCAGGTACAGGAGGAAGCAGCAGAAGATAATTAATTACACAATGATTTTGACCCAGTTCTATTCAGGTTGTCTTTTTTGTTGTTGTTAATTTACACAATACAAATTTTTTGTCTTCTCAACATTCATGGCTTTCCTTTCTACTCTCTTTATGGTTTCTTTGGATCCACAGAGAAATTTAATTTTATTAGTCAAATTTATAATTTTTCTCTTTAGGTTGTTTTCCTAAGTCATTTTTATTCAGTATCCCGATGTTCTTTTTAATCCTCACAGCAAACATATGTTGTACATATGATTGTTTTTCTCATTTTATGAATGAGGAAACTGCCTCAGAGAGGTCAAATAACTCGACTGAGGTTACACAGCTGAAACTCCCATTTAGGCAATCTGGATCTAGAGACAACAGTCTTACCCCCAGTCTATGTGGCTCCTGATGAATATTTTTATATACATAGTTGTACTCTTGTATGTATCTCTAAATCAAATCACTAGATTCAAACTTACAAGATCAGACTGTGTACATATGAAATTTGGATGAATACTGCCAAATTTCCCTCCAAATTTTTACCTTCCCTTGCCATTCTTGAGTACTATCACTTAAAAAAAGTATGCTAATCTTACAAGTCTAAATGGTATTTTATTGTCTTAATATATATGCATTTAATTACGAGTTAGGTTTAGCATATTAAGATTTTTGGTCATTGATTATTTTTCCTCTGAAGATGTCTCTCTCTCTCTCTTTTTTTTTTTTTGTTTTTTTTGTTTTTTTGAGACAGGCTCTTGCTTTGTTGCACAGGCTAGGGTACAGAGCCATGATGTTGGCTCACTGCAGCCTTGATCTCCAGGGCTCAAGTGATTCTCCTGACTCAGCCTCCCACATAGCTGAGACCACAGGCATGTGCCACCACACCTGGATAATTTCTTATTTCTTTAGAGATGGGTCTCAGTTTGTTGCCCTGTCTGGTCTCAAACTCCTGGGCCAAATGATCCTCTAGCTTTGGCCTACCAAATTCTGGGTGTACAGGCGTGAGTGAGCCATTGCATCTGGCCAAGACCTCTGCTTTAATATATCTTTCTCCTTTTTCTATTTGACTACTTGCCTTTTTCACAGTGATTTAAAGGTTAAGAACATTTATCCCTTACTATTACCCTTGGTGTCCCAGTCGCACCATTGATATTTTGCTTTTGTCTTCATTTTGTTGTTGGTGTTTTTCACAAATGAAAGTTAGAACTTTTATGTAATTAAATGTATTATTATTTCCCTTTCTAGTTTTCCTTTGTGTGTTTTGTGGCATGTATTTTACTGCTATTACAAATGATACATTTTATTATATTTTACTGATTATTATTCATTATTAAGGTTTTTAATAGAAATCACATGCCCATTCTCTTAATTGAATTATTTTAATGTTTCTCATATATTTTTCAAATTACTCTTAGGGTAACAAGTATAAATCATACCATCTAGAAATAATTAAAATTAGCTTCTCCTTCCCAGTGATTATAATTCTCATTCTGTTCTATGAACTAATTGCATGGCATAGGAATTTTGAAATAATGTTAAATGACAGTAGAAATAACAGTCATCTATTTTTAAGTCCTTATTTTAATGGCAAGTCTAATGTTTCACCATTGTGAATGATGCTGGCTTTTTATTTGAGATACATTTCCATATTGTCTGAATCTACCAGTTCCTTTTTACAAAGGATTTTTAACAAAAATGTACATTATTATTTCTCAAATGCATTATTAATGTTTGTAGAGGCCCTTTTCATCTATTTATGTAATAAAGTATCCAGATACTGGACATCTGTGTAGTCTCCAATTTTTTCCCACTATAAATCAATATAACAGAACCATTTTACCTTTCCAGCCTCCACTCTTGCATACTCCCTCATTTACCTACCGGAAAATCTTTGAATTACCACTAAACATCAAACTAAACTATCAGTCTTAACCATATATACACTATCTTTGTAAATATAATTATTAATTTAACATTTCTACATAAGTTTGTTTATGACTTTGCTATAACATTTATCATTTTGTGTCATCATTTATCTGTCTGCAGGTCAACTTCTATGAGACCGCACAATAAGTTATAACTGCAATTCTGTGTTAGTCATTGATCTTGTCCCAATACTTAGTGTCTGACACATACTAGACCATCAGAAAACATTTGTGCAATTCTTAAATGAGCATCTTAATAATTAAAGATTTGAGTAAAGAAATATACGAATATACAGACAGTGTAGGACCATGTGGAAAGGATGACCAGGCCCTGTAATGATATTTGAGATTTATTTGTAGATAGTCAGGAGCCAATGAAATGTTAAGAAGGTTAATGCCATGATTATCATTGAGTTTATCTTCACCATCACTTTTTTATTCGTTACCTATGCACTTCTCATAAAGATCTTTCTTATCTTGTTTATACATTCATAGGACATGGACCACTATACACATGATAATATGTATACAATATATATTGTACGTGGTACATATATGTAGTAATACAAAATTAAGGAAGTCCAAATTTCATTATAGTGGTAATATGTGACAATGAAAGAATTTAGTAATTCAACATGATTGTATGATAATAATAGCAGCAATGGCAACAAGAATTACACTTACCAAATGCTGTCTCCAAAGAGACAATAAAATACAAGGTTATCATAACACATTTATATAAATAACCTATTAAATATAGTATTAATCCAAATTACAGATATAACAACACGGATTTAGAAAGAAAATTTAGGTTACGCAGAATTTCACAATTAGTAAGTGGTGGAACCAGAATTAAACCCAACTATGTTTCATTCTCAAGTTAATTTTTCATCTCTTACAGCACAAACAGTGCTAATCTATGGCTTACATATCTCTTACTACAATAGCATGTTTTCTCTCAGAAGTAAACTAGTTATATTTCATTCAACAAATAATTTCTAGATTATTCATAAAAATATTTTTGAGAATACAATGTAACTTCACTCAGGTTACAAATGAAACACATTTATTAAGACAGTTAAAGTAGTTACCTTGTTTCAATGTCAAATCATCTCCTAATTACTACTAGTCTGTTAATCTTTTACTTTTTGAAAAAAATATGCAGCCAATTCAACTTAATAAACTAGCTCGAGAGATTTAAGGAAGTAAGAGCAGGTCCTAGAACAACTTCTTTCTTTCTGACTCCATGTTGCCTTCAAGGCAAACACTGTTCTGGTCCCATGAGAGAGAGATGGGAATTATTTCATATTACCCTAGTCATGAATCTAAAAAACATAAAGACATTAAGTACACTGAGCACTTTCACTCAAGTAATTTTTTGAAAAATTTTGGAATATATTCTATACTACTGTCTTAAGATAATTTAATTACATGGCTATAATAAAAGTTATTTTATGAAACTGCTTTAGGAGACTACTGCAATTGGGAATTGATAAAAATCTTAATATTTATCTGACTGAAAATAAAACCAGAGAACTAAAGATAAAAAATGCATGGATGCTAAGAAAACCTTTATAAAGAGGGTGTACTGTTTTTGTAAAATATAATTTTCCAAATAACATAGTGTGTTTCCGAGTAACACTGCAGAAAATAAGTTTATATGCCAGTGCTCACTGTAGTAGTTTTTCTGTATGCATTACTATATCACAGAATTACTGATGAGTTCTTTATGAATTCCATTTACAAAACATGATTATTTCGAGAGCTGATAGTCAAGCTATCCATCAAATCATTAATGTGGTACTGTCCCCTTGTGAAGGCTCAAAATCCACATCTTTCATTCCTTGTATAAGTTTAAATAAAGTCTATACTAAACTGTTATATTACTGAATGCACTAGCAAATAGTTGTAGCCTGGTGATTCTGTAGCTATTTTATGTGAGAATTTGCCAAACATGCCCTATAGAAATCTTTCTCTTAAATGTGATGGTAGCTTTGGGGAAATTATTTTAAATTCAAAGTCAGTTTCCTATTTTCCAAAGTGAATGGGTTTTTAATTCCCCAATGCAAAATAGCCTTTTGCGCATTTTGAATAATGCCTTTCTAAGGCAGTACTTGTAATTATGCTCAAGCATCAGTGGGAAAGAAGAAAATAAAATCAGACAATGTGAATAGAATGTCAGAACATTAAGATGTCAAGATATTTATGTTCCCAAGGTTATTTACACTAGGACATTACATTTAAAGGTCAAGGTAAAGTTCAGTGAGAACTGTAAGTCTTTAAATTTCTGCCAAAGCCTTTAAGAAATGAAATAGAAAATGTATTGTTTAGGCTTAGAATCACTTTGTAAAATGAAAAGCTTTCAATGCTTTAAAGTTCAGATCTTTACAAGAACAAACCATTTCCTCAAAATTCCATTCTCTTTCCTATGTCTGACCCTATTATTACAGGTCTAATCAAATTCAGCAAATTGATCCTGGAACAACACATTTATAGAGCAGGTTTTCTTACTCAGGAAAAGTTAACAGATGAGGACAAAAGAGATTATGTTGTAATTTGTTAATGTATTTTCTTGATCATCATTTAGCAAGGACACTGAGCTAGAGAAGTCCTTATACCCCTTAAAAAAGTATTACCCAGAATGTACTAAAATTAATACATATATTCTACATGAAATAGGAGAAAGTGATATCCAATCTTATTGTTTTGAATTGTCTTTTTTATGAGCTGGCCAATTTATTAATATTTTAGTTATACATGTGTGTTTGTGTGTGTATACACAAAATACCTTCAAAAATATTTGTAAAATCTCATTTTTCAAAGTGAGTCACACTATCTTCCTAAAACAGTAACATTTGAGAAAAATCTTGCCAAGGGAATGGGAAAATGTAGAATTGACTGCAAGAGAAGTGAGAACAACAGAGAGATTTCTATCTCGAATCCAGCTACCTTCCTATATGTGTGATTTTGACAAAATAAGTTAACACTGACATGATATTGTTTAACCTTACGTAAACTGTGGGAGGTTTTACTAATTAAAGATGGCAAATAGGTTTTTCTTTATAGGTCAATTCTGAATAAATGGAAGTAGCTGCATGATGCCTATGTGGCAAAATTAATCACAGGCTATTTGACCTTCGAGGTCAGAAGGTAAGAATGTGATGTATTAGAAACATCTGCCTTAGTCATGGGATGGGTCAGTTGTGACATCTGCACCTGAAATTAACCATTCCTGGGCTACTTGACAGCTAAATCTCTCCTAGATATGTCTATTAATATAGTAGCTCTGCAGATGCAATTAAGGGACTGCGAGCGCGCATGCACACACACACACACACACACACACACAAACATACTCAGTGAGTTGACGTTTTAAGACAATTTTATATGTTGTTCTTTTATATGAAGTTCTTGGTTCAAAGTTGTCCTATTGTACACTTAATACACTAAAGCTTTGTAGCGGGGTACAGAATAAATTTATTTTTATAAAAATATAGCAGATTTCTCATAAGTAGCTACTATGGAAAACAACTATGTGAGTAAGATTTAAATTCTCCCAGTTCTCAAACCCTAAGGTAATTAGCGAGAGATTATGAAGAGAAATATGTGAATTCAGCTTTTACCCAATTAGTGGACTATGAAGTCCAACCACTCCTCTTCTCACAATTCTCTTATAGTTAGAGCTTATCTCTTCACTGACACCAAAAGAAGACATGGATTTTGGCAGATTACTTAATGTCTTTCTTGGCATGAAATTAGCGAGTGATCCCCAAAGAAAAGACAAATCTTGAAGCTAAGAGCTGAGAACAAGGCTGAGCCATTCTTTGCAGACAGAGATTTCTCAAATCTTGAATACTTGAAGTTGTTTAAAACAATCAATAATTTTCCTTATACAAGTATTTCAATAAATAAAAAGATCGGGTATAGTATATCCAACCTCAATATATTCAACCTTGAGATAGAATTGTCACAGGAAACAAAGCCTAAAAGAAACTTAATACACTAAACAAATTAATGAATGTTTATACATATTACAATATACCTTCTAGGGGACTTGAGAAGTTCTTGTTGAGGAAAAGAACATAAGTATAAAAAGTTTACGTGGTGAAGAAATAGACAAGAGTATATTTGTATGAGGAAACTATGCTCAAAGTAGTAGAGATAAGAGACTGCTGCTACATAAAATGAAATTTAAAAAGCCCAAGATGGCTGCAGCAAATGAAGAGGGAATTTCAGGAGATGAGACTGGTGATTTCAAAAGAAGTCTTGTCATGGAGAATGTTGTAATAGTGTTATGGGATTTCAATTAAAGGCAATAGATATGTTTTAAGCAAGTTAAATGCCTGATCACATTTGTATTTTGCATGTAACATACTGGCAACAAAAATCAAAACTTTGTATACAGCTTCAAAGGGACACTTAGATTCAGGGGCAATGTGATTATGAGGATAACCTTGATTTGGCTACATATGACATCAGTGAGTGATGTTCACGGATGGGTGACTAGACCCCAACCATATGAGGACAGCTTTCTATCAAGCACCACAAGGAAAGTATAATGTGTACAAGAACTTCAACAAGATACAGGTTCTTTTAAATAGAGACGATTTGTGTACAATCCCTATAACAGCACCCAGCAGTAGATACCCAGTAAATGTCTTCTACCACTACTTAGGTCAAATTCTTAAAGATTTGTTTTAATCCTTTAGGACTTTCACGTTGAATTACCTCAAGGCAATTCAAACATAACAGTAAATAACTTAGGATCCCCTTAAAATAATTAAACTTCTAATGAGATCTCATGGAATTTAGAATTTACTTTAAAGACTGAGATTGAAATAACCTATGACCACCACACAAGCAAAGGTCTTGTCTTATTAGACTTTGTATTTGACACTTAGCATCTACATGATAGAATGGAGGCTCAATGAGTTGTTACTGGATTGAATGTAAATTGGGACAAATCACTTAATTTGTCTGTTTTTCTGAGACTAAAGTAAATCCCCCACAAAATAAAATAATACAAATTGTTCAACTACTTATGAAGCTCCCCCTTGAGAACTTAGGAAGTAGCTAAACATAAAAATATAACACAGTTTGAAACAATAATAAATACAAAAACACATATATTATTAAAAGGTTAAAATTGAAAAGACAAGTGCCCTTTTATTTTCTGTGTTGCTGCTAGGAATAGTATACATTTAGCCATATTTTCATCCTCATGAAGCCAAAAAGAAGAAATATGTAGGGAAAATAATAAGTTATTGTTATTTTCAGAATGTCCCCACATTTTCTACTTCGATTTTAATTTTAATTTTTCAACAAAGAAATATAATACATGTCATGATGAGAAAGCAAAATCATATTGACACTGCACAAAATAATTGCTATATTGTAATAAAAATGAAATCACTGAGTGTACATGCTTGTAACAATAACATCACACACAATTGTAGATTAATTGAAATTCTTGTAATTATGTAAATGCCTCAGTTGAAAATTCTTTCTACAATAATACACATGAGGGAAATATTTAGCAGCTGTATATTTAAGCCACCAATACCAACTGGAAGAAATAGCACAATATTTGATTATATTTGTGTGCAATATAAAATCACAATGGGACAAAGCTGGAAAAAAAAGGTGATTTGAATCTCCTTCAGCGTTTGATGTTTTTTCTTTGTTTTGCGGTAAGAACACTTAACGTGAGATCTACCCTCTTACCAAATTTTTAACTGTACAATACAGCATGATTAATTAAGGCACAAAGTCATCCATCAGATCTCTATAACTTACCCATCTTGCAGAACTGAAACTTCATACTCGTTCAACAACTCCTCAAATCTTCTTCAGTCATAAAGTCACTATCAGAAGTACAGCATCTAGATAGGTATTATTCCACTACACTCCTCATTACTTAGAGTGTGTCTAACTACCACTTTTGTCCCATTACAGGCACTACCTTTAAGGAGTATAGTGATGTAACTGATACGTCCTCTTTAGCAGCTTGAGTTACTGCGTGAGGTCACAGCATCCATTCATGAAGTCAAAGGAAATAACATCTTCATTCCCAGCAACAGATCCTCTTCTGTGATATGGGGCCTAATTTCTGTGATAAGCCAATTATAAATGAGAATGCTATGTCTATAGTAGTCACTCCTTTATGTGTTCTCTATATAGAGACAGGAAAAAAAAAGAAAAGCTTGTTTATTTGACAAAGGCCCCTGTTCTCTGCTGGACAGTCTGAAGGTAGTTTCTTAAGATACGGGGAACATCCTCTCTGTTATTCCAGATATAATTGGATTATAAGTTGGATTATATTAATAGCTGCATCATAAAACAATAAGCCTGTCTCCCAATATCACAGACCTTTAAATGAAATTTGCTTCCACTTTACAACAATGTTACCAAGCACAAGAACCCAATCTGGAAAGTCTACATACTATATATTCTAACTATAGGACATTCTGAAAAAGGCAAAACTGTGGAGACAATAAAAAGAACAATAATTGCCAGAGGTTGGGAGGGAGAGGGGAATGAATATACAGGCACAGAGGATTTTTATGGCAGTAAAAGTATTTTGTATCATATTGAAATGTAGAGTATATGTCATTATACATTTGTACAAACCCATAAAATGTAAAACATCAAGAATGAACCCTAGTGTAAACTATGTGATATAGGAGTTAAGAAGAAATGACTTAGGGAGTTAGGGTATGGGAGTCCTTGGTAAGGTTTTCCTTTTATTGAAAAGCAGCCTTAAAATCATTTTTTAAGAAAAAGCAGCCTGTAAAATCGAGCTGCAGACACAGACAAGCAAGCTGGAAGCTTGCACGGGTGAATGCCAGTATGAAAAAGCTACCTGAAACTCGACACATGCAAAATGGCAGCTCCATTTTCCCTTCTGTTTGCCAGTCACGTGTACAGTAAGGAGCAGATAAAATGGCACTGGCCAAGTGGAAGGCTGATTTGTATAATAAGATTAGGGTAGAGTGGCCAGCCTTCCCCGTGTGCTATGTAAACGTCACACCTGATCCAACCAATCTGTGAGCCCTGTGTAAATCAGACACCGCCTCCTCAAGCCCGCCTAGGAAATCTGGTGCACTACACCACAGGCCAGTCTTTTCCCCTCAGAAGCCCCTCTCTCATGCTAGAAAGAGAGTTATTTTCCTCTGTCTTTCTTTTTCCTATTAAACCTCTGCTTCTAAACTCCTCCTCGTGTGTATCTGAGTCCTAAATCTTCTTGGCACAAGACAACAAACCCCGGGTACTTACCCCAGACAACAGTGCCACTTCACATGAACTTTGAGAGGTAATAATGTGTCAATATATGTTCATCAACTGTAAAAAGTGGACCACTCTGGTGCAAGATGTTGATAGTGGAAGGGGCTATGCATGTGTGGGGTCGGGGGAACACAGAGACTGTGTAGTTTCCATTCGATTTTTTTGTGAACCTAAAATTGTTTTTAAAAATAAAGTCTATTAGAAAGATAAGAAACATCTGGAGTATTTGATGCATCCCTAGCATCAAGGTAATTATTGTACATCACCCTAATGTGAAATATTATGAGCTATGTAGCAACAATATAGGGAATATCTTACAACACAGCAAGTGGAGACCTAAATGCCAAAGTTTATATACCCTATTATTAGAGCTATGGAAATGAAATATGAAAATGGACATACATTGAGAATGGACTTTTGAAGTAAAGTAAATATGGGTATGTGGGTCATTTTTATTGCTTTAAATCCCTGTAACTATTGTACTATGCCACTTAATATAAATGCATTTCCAAAGAAAGACTGTGTTATTGTAGGACTCATTCAGTTGAGACTGCATGGTAAAAAATATTATCAATTCCCCCTGTGGATCACTATCCTCTGCTATATTATAGTACCCCAAATCAAAATTCAACAAATATTAAAAGAACATTTAATTATGTGCTGCAAACTATATCAGGCACCATTTATGGAATTGTGAGCAAAACCTGGCATGTCTCTACTTATTGGAGGTTACCTACTTATCTGAGGAAGTATTAAAAACATGTTGGAAAATAAAAATTATCCATTGTATATATTCTACAAAAGAAAAGTACACAAAACTTTCTTTAATAACAAATAATGGGTCTGTTTGATCTAGCTAGGACAGTGAGAAAAAATTCTCAAAGGAGGACAGATGAGCTGAATTCACAGGTGTGTCAACATATAGGTGGAAAAGAGAAGGGAAATAATTTCAACAAAAATAATAAGGCATCTAAAAGGTTTGGGACTAGAAAAATCTGGCAAATAGATGAGACTGAGGTAAGTTGGGTGTGGCTACAGAGGGAAATGAGATTTGAGAGGTAAATGGGCCTAATTAATACATGTCTTCAGGAACATGATGAAGCTTATCATCCTAACTGCTACAGAAAGCCCTTCAGGGATTTCTGGAAACGGAGTGAAATGTTTACATCTAAATAATGAAAAGATCATGTTTAATGAAAGCTGTAGGAGTTGGTATTAGAGCTAGTTCAGTTTCTTAGACAAGAGATTGTGATATATTCAACCAGGCTGGTAGTGACAGAAGAAAATGAACAGATTTAAAAGGTAAACTAAATTCATCCAGTGGACTGGATGGATGGATGAAGGGTGAAAGAATAAGAAGGCCAATGGGATACAGGTCAGTTTCCTTCACATGTCCTAAAAGGATTTTCCAAAGTTATTTTTAATATACCACTATCTTCATGTTCTAACACCTCCTTCTTTGCAGCCTATGCTGTTTTCTGACCACTCACTATCCCCTGAACATGGTATCCTATCATATATTTTCTTTTTCCTGCTCTTAAAATATTCTATATTTTGCTCAAGATTAACTAGTTCAAATTTTACCTCTTCTGTAACTCTTTTTTTTTTTTTTACCATTTCTTTCATAGCAAACTTAGCTGTTCTCTGTGACACCACGGCAGTTCTCACATGCTTTACCACATGTTATAGACTGAATTGTGCCTCCTACCAAATTTACATGTTGATGTTCTTTACCCCCAGTACCTTAAAATGTGACTGCATTTGGATAGAGCCTTTAGACATACAGCTAACGTTAAATTAGGTAATAAGGGTGGTACTTTAATCCAATATGACTGGTGTCTCTCATAGGAAGAGAAGAGACACCAGGGAAACACATGCATAGAAGAAAAGCAATGTGAGACACAGTGAGAAAATGGCCGTTGAAAGCCAAGGAGAGAAGCCTCAGGAGAAATCAAAACTACCAACACCTTGATCTTGGAATTCTAGCTTCCAAAACTAGGAGAAAATTAATTTCTGTTGTTTAAGCCACCCAGGTATTTTGTTTATGGCAGCCCCAGAAGACTAATAGAATACATTATATTGAATTTATGTGTACCTATCTTTTTTCAAGTAGACCATGAATCATAAAAAGGTCATTCCATTCCTACTTTGTATTTCTAGCATCCAGTAGAGCTCCTATATACTAGGTCTATAATAAAATTTAGCTTTATAAATAACTTCCAAAATTGTAACTATATATTCTCCAAAACAATTGTCTTTATACTCTATTCATCTATCTCCAAGAATTTAATTGAATTTCTCTCTAGATCTTCCCTCTACCTGGAGTTTGAGTAACAAATTTCCACCTACCTTCTGTTCATTTTATTGGCTGTCACAAAATTTATTCATAACTCATTTAGACTATTTGTCTCTACAAGCTAGCTTCTCTTAATTTCTATCTCCTTATACCTACATTTGGAATTTTAGTTTCATTTCACATATCTGTCCACTCCATCCCACAGATGGTGATATTTGCCCAAAATGTTTCTCCAATGTGTATACATCTTTCTCAGCACGTCTCTCAAATCAGCTCTCATGTGTATATGTACTACTCTAATGGCCATCTACTTACATTTTGTTCTATTTCCCCCTTTCCAAATCATTTTAAGATACCAATTATTAGTTTATCACTTACATGTTTAGATATATAAATAAAATATCAGGGTCCATTAAAAAATACACATCAATTCATCTTAAAGAGAACTAAAAAGGGGCTGAGACTAAAATTTCTGAAGTGTAATAAAAGATTATGGATGGAGGAATATGAATGTATAAGCAGGAAATAACGTATGAAAAATGACAAAATATGGTAATGTCAAAGTGATTACCACCTTTAAGAGTCATGACTACAAACCAATGAGATGCAGAATCTGTATTTAGCCAGTTTTCAGTTATCTGGAAATTGGCTATATTGTTGAGGATTATCGCCTATACCCTCCTTCCGAATATCAGTCTATTTCCAGTTCATTCACCATTTTGTTTTTCTTTTTTTTTTTTAACATTATTCTTTTCTATTATTATTATACTTTAAGTTCTAGGGTACATGTGCACAATGTGCAGGTTTGTTACGTATGTATACATGTGCTATGTTGGTGTGCTGCACCCGTTAACTCATTATTTACATTAGGTATACCTCCTAATGCTATCTCTTGTCCCTCCCCACACCCCACAACAGGCCCTGGTGTGTGATGCTCCCCATCCTGTGTCCAAGTGTTCTCGTTGTTCAATTCCCACCTATGAGTGAGCACATGTGGTGTTTGGTTTTCTGTCCTTGTGATAGTTTGCTCAAAAGGATGGTTTCCAGCTTCCTCCATGTCCCTACAAAGGAGATGAACTCATCCTATTTATGGCTGCATAGTATTCCATGGTGTATATGTGCCACATTTTCTTAATCCAGTCTATCTTTGATGGACATTTGGGTTGGTTCCAAGTCTTTGCCATTGTGAATAGTGCCTCAATAAAAATACATGAGCATGTGTCTTTATAGCAGCATGATTTATAATCCTTTGAGTGTATGCCCAGTAATGGGTTGGCTGGGTCAAATGGTATTGCTAGTTCTACATCCTTGAGGAATCACCACATGGTCTTCCACAATGGTTGAACTAGATTACAGTCCCACCAACAGTGTCAAAGTGTTCCTATTTCTCCACATCCTCTCCAGCACCTGTTGTTTCCTGACTTTTTAATGTTCGCCATTCTAACTGGTGTGAGATGGTATCTCATTGTGGTTTTGATTTGCATTTCTCTGATGGCCAGTAATGATGAGCATTTTTTCATGCGTCTGTTGGCTGCATAAATGTCTTCTTTTGAGAAGTGTCTGTTTATATCCTTTGCCCACTTTTTGGTGGGGTTGTTTGATTTGTTTCTTTAAATTTGCTTAAGTTATTTGTAGATCCTGGATATTAGCCCTTTGTCAGATGGGTAGATTGTAAAAATTTTCTCCCATTTTGTAGGTTGCCTGTTCACTCTGATGGTAGTTTCCTTTGCTGTGCAGAGGCTCTTTAGTTTAATTAGATCCCATTTGTCAATTTTGGCTTTTGTTGCCATTGCTTTTGATGTTTTAGCCATGAAGTCCTTGCCTACGAGGACTAGCAGTAATAACTGCATTATACAAAGAGTGCACATCTCTGGAAATGTTATGAAGATTTCTTGTCGCTATTGACCAACAAAGATGTCTGGAGGATTATCTCTGAATTCCATTTATTAGTGGAACATTTAATTTGGTAATAAAGTAATAGTAAAAGTTTATATCAAGATGGATAATTCTCAAGTGTTATAATATGTTATTCTTACTGAGACTGAACACAAGTTCCAAATTTCTGCAAAACCCCAGAAATCTATTTCACTTCCTTTTTCTTCCCCTTGTCAAACATACGGATGACTCCACATCTTAAGCTATCTGTTTAAGTTTGATTTTTCAACTTAGCTTAGGCTTGGAGTTGGTCACATTATTTTTTTTTTCTGGTCCAACTTCAAAAAAAGAGCAAGAGATAACTGATGAGACATTTGCTAGCATAAGAGAAAAAGAAAAATGAGTGTTAGACTCTAAGTGGTTTCAGCGTTTATTTTGAGGTAAATTTTCAGAACTAATCACCAAGAGGCAAAATACAACTGACTGTAAGTATTACTAAAGCAACACAGGCATTTATTTTTACCTGTATCTAATTTACTCTGTTCCATTATGCATGCTTAGCTGACTTGGATCATGTGTGTGTGTTTTTGTCAAAATCTAAAAAAGACCAAGTGAATTATTTAAGACAATTTAGACCCCAATTATGAAAGTGCTATACTTTAAGGGAGCATCCAGTTTTGAGTTTATTCTATTATTTTAATTGCTATCTACAATAAAAAATCAAATACAGGCTATATGTGCTCACTTGTGATTACTGCAATGGTTTCCTCTACAGTCACTGTTCTTCCAGCTTGATGTTTTAAAAGCAAAACAACTGATCTTACAACTTATTTTCTATTTTTCTAATTTGTTAAAGTTTACATTAAATCTCCTTCAATGCATATGTGCAAGAGGATTAAAGTGGTCGAGGAAGTATTCAATCTACGATATTTCACTTCTATTTTTATGATTATTTTTATTTTTCCTGAACACAGGTTTCTAGAAAAAAATAATTAGTAAACTATACTCCAATTGGATGAAAATATTTCACTGACAGTTTAGTTTGTCTAAGATGTCCACTTGAATACGAGGTAATAACATCTGTATAGGGGCTGTACAATGAAGATGAACTACCAGACAAGTGAGAAACACAGTCCAACCTATTTTTAGTTTTAAAGATATTTTAGAAATAATTCTACACTGATTCCTTTAACCCTTAGAAATGATTCACTGAACATTTCAGGAGTTATATGAGTTATTTCCTTATCCTCCTATTAGAGCCTTAAAGTATTCAACTACAATTCCACATGTCAGAATATTGTTCACTTACCCCATTTGATTACAAATTAGAAATAATTTTATTGACTCCATTTTATACCCATCATATACTTTTTATTTATATCTGCTTCATGTCAGCACATACATTAGGCACCTATGTTTAAGTAGAACTTGTCAACACTCTGGAAAGAAGAATATATAAATTAACTTTAATGGTATATCTCAACATTCTATTTTTATGTGACTATAGGTTCCATTTTTTTTTTATCAGCTACTCTACAGTCTGAATTACTAAACCATTTATAATGTAGACAGCATGAAGTCAGGTTTCACAGAGATTTCTGAATAACATGGGCATTATGACACATTTATTAATAGCTATGCATGCTGAAATAAGCAATGCCATTTTTGCAATATGTTCTCTCTAGTGTGAACAAGTAAAAAGATTTTTAAAAAGCCATTTAGCATACACAGCATGCCCAGTGCAGCAAGAATGGATTCATATGTGCACAAAATTTAGACAAGTATGAAAAGCATCCCCCACTTTGTAACCCTGCTTTTCCATTCTTTAAACTTCCTCAGGAAAGACTGAAAAATATTTCTGCAGGGTTTAACAACCCCCATTATCTTCCCCCTTTTCTCTGACAGTAAGAATTTTCAACCATTCTGAGAAAAGCATTTTTAATAAGTAATGTGTTATTAAGGACAGCCCGATCTGTCCAAAAGTAAATTGTAAACTACATATTGTCCTAAATGATTAAAGAATTTATGGCTTCTTGAATTAGAGTAATGTATTTATTCACTAAAATTGATATACATATTTATTTCCAAATAAAGTTATTTTTTCCAAATAAAGTTAAGGGAAATATAAACTCTCATCTATGGATTTAAAATAAATTTTAAAAACTCAACAATCCTAACAAATATATTTAGCATTAGTCTTTCAGAATCCATCCTCTGGCCCACAATAACTTATACCCCTTCCTCACTTCCTTCTAAACCTTCATAGGAGCATCCTCAGTGTGCATTTTTTCTAATAATCTTGTAGAAGAAAATTAGGCTTTCAATACCATTCTCCTCAAAATCTCCCTAGCTTCTGCCCAATTCCAAAGCTGAAATCACATTTGTAAGCATTTATTAGATCAGCAGCACTTCACTTCTAGGTATCAAATTCTTTTTTTAATTTTTGGTTATTGCAAATTACCAGAAGTGAACATAGAGACATAGAGCATATATCAAATTAGCAGAAGTGTACATAGAGACATAGAGCAACATATATTTATTATTTCACTGTTTCTATGGGTCAGAAGTTCAAATACAATTTAAACAAGCCCCCTGTTCAGCCATCAAGATGTCAGCCAGGGATCAAGTTTTCATGATTGTGGCCTTCCAAGCTCAAGTGATTGTCTACAGAATTCATCTTCTTGTAACTATAGAAGTCATGGTGACTTGCTTCTTTAAGACCAGCAAGACAGATCCTCTGACTTCCGGACTTTTTAAAAAAAAACTCTGCCTGATTAGATCAGGCATAGTCAAATAATCTCCGTTTTCGTTAACTAGAATTTACCTAATTAGAAATCTTAATTGCATCTTTAAAACCCCTTCACCATTAACAAATAATGTAATGTAATCATGGAAATAATATGCCCTCACCTTTGCCATATTCGATTTTTTTAAAAAAATTACAGATGCTACCTGTATTCAAGATGAGGAGATTATACACAGATTTGGGTAATGGGGGATTATTCTAAAATTTTGTCTAGTATGCATTTCAAATTAAAAAGTGGCATTACACTTATTATGAAAAACATGGAGATTACTGAAAAAAACTAGAAATACAACTACTATATCATCCAGCAATCCCACTGCTGGTTATTTATCCAAAAGAAAGAAAATCAGCATATGAAAACTATATCTGCATTCCCATGATTGATAGGGAATCAATCTACATGTCCATCAACAGATTAATGAATAAATAAAAAGTGATACACACACACATATACACTGAAATATTATTCAGCCATAAAAATAATGAAATCCTTTGCAGCAACATGGATGGAACTGGAGGTCATTACGTTAAGTGAAATAAGTCAGGCACAGAAAGGCAAATATTGCATGTCCTTACTCATATGTAAAAGCTAAACAAGTGAATTTCATGAAAGTAGAAAGTAGAATGGTGGTTACCAGAATCTGGGAAGAGAAGGTAAGGGAGGAAGTGGAATGAAGAGATGTTTGTTAAAGGGTATGAAAACAAAGTTAGATAACAGGAATAAGTTCTAGTGTTCAATAGTACAGTAGGAAAAATATAATTAACAATTATTTAATGTATATTTCAAAATAGCTACAAGAGAAGAATTGTAGTATCCCCAACACAAAAAAATGATAAATGTTTGAGGTGATGGATATCACAATTACTCTGATTTGATCATTACACATTGTATACAGGTATCAAAATATCACATGTGTCCCCAGATACATACAACTATTATATATCACTTTTTTAAAAGTAGTCCACCAGGCTGGGTGTAGTGGCTCACACCTGTAATTCCAGCACTTTGGGATGCCAGAGTGGGTGGATCACTTGAGCTCAGGAGATTGAGACCAGCCTGGGCAACATGGTGAAACTCCATCTCTATAAAATACACAAAAATTAGCCAGGCATGATGGTGTGTGCCTGTAATCCCATCTACTCAGCAGGCTGAAGCACAAGAACCGCTTGAACCAGAGAGGCAGAGGTTGCAGTGAGCGGAGATTGTGCCACTGCACTCCATCCCGGGTGACAAAGCAAAACTATGTCAAAAAGAAGAAGAAAATTAAAACTAAGATAAATGAACTAGACACAAACACAGATTTCTAAATTATAAAATTATAACTATAACTAATGTTGCCAAAGGACAATTTTCTAGAAAAACATATATTATATGTTAGTATAAAAGATTAAAGATGAGAAAAACCTGACTTGATCAATGATGAAGAAAGAAACTGAAAGTGCTATAAAATAGTAACAGTTGATCTTTGAACAACACAGGCTTAAACTGAGTTTACATTTTAAACTACTAGTAAAGTTTAGAAATATTATTTGTATTACTTCATTTTTAAACATATAGGCACATATTTTGTTCTTTTCTTTGAGGTTATTCATCTTTTACTTAATTTATATGAGTTTTTATGTAGATAGAAAATTGTTCCTTTTCTGTTATGTGTCAGAAATATCTCCAGTTTTTATTTCATGTTAAAATTTTTGTATAGGTAGATATTTATTAGTGTAAATATTTACTTTTACAGGATGTATTGGAAGGCTTTGGAAATTCTTCAGTGTCCCCCTCTTTATAATATATTCTTACTCACCGGGAACATATTGGTCAAATTTTCATTAAATAGGATGTGTTCATTCCAGTGATAAATGTCAACTCTTGTTGATTCTAATACTGGTGATTTCTGCAATAATTAACCAGAGCCATTCAATCTTAGCATTGCTTATCTCAAGGTTCCCCTATGTTAATTGGCAAGAAAGCAGATATTCAGTAAAAATGAGCAATTTCAGAGCCTTAACAGAAGGGCCTGTATTTGGATAGTACTAATTCTTCTGCAAGTAGTAGTCTCTTGCATATTTGAGGTTCCAGCATATGCTGACATTATTACCATGAGTAGACCACAGTGACACTGTGCCAAGGAATGAATCAGGATTTTCAGAACTCTTTTTAGCCCAGAAGCAGATGATATTATGAAAGGATAGTGCTGAACCAAAATCCAGCCGGACAAGAAATAATTAAAAGGACTGAATGAGCAGATGAGAAAAATGAATTGTGGTTATTTTAGAATACTATTAGCGGTTAAAATTTTTTCTATCTCCCTGGTAAGTATCTGTGGAGGTCATTTTTCTTCCTGATGTATCACTTTCTCACTTTAGACATGCATTTTTATTTATTTTTTTTAGTTTTTAAGATGATTTAGCAATTTGAAAAAATTACTATTATTTTGATAAATTGACAGTGGTTGATTATAAAAGAAGTTTTGAATAATAATCTCATAATAGTGAAGAAATTGTGAAAAAGAAACAAAAAGGGTCTGATACTCCCATTTTAAAAGTTTTAAAGCAACAATAATTGGTATAATAAATTATTCATTCAACAAATATATTTGCATTTCTACTATGTGCAGGGTAGTTACAAAACTAAAATAATAAAGAAAAATAAAGTATAAAACATGCTTGCCTTTATGAAACTTACATTCTAATTAAAGGAGAGCAATATTGTTTAAGAAATAGGCAAATAACCAAGAACATTTTTGGATATAAAAGTTACTTAGAAGGAAATCCACAAGGCAGATTGAAAGAACCTGCAGAAACAGAGGAACAGGTCAAGAAAATTCTCTTTAAGGAGCTAAGACCTAAAAATGAGAAAAATTCAGTTATGCAGAGATGCCAGTAAAGACCAATGAAATAAATTTTTAGACAAACTAAGAAGTCAACTATTCCAAAAAAATTAAAATATATAAAATAACAACAACACATGTAAATATTTATGTTATCACTTATGTTTAAGCATAAAGATAAAAGTAAAATGCAAATGAATGAAAAATTTGATAGATTTTCTGCCCAAAATGTGATATTTTACTTGTAGGAAAATATAAGCAAAAGGAAATCCAAAAAGATGAGGAAAATATTTTCTCACTTATAACTGAAAAAAAAATTTATTATTTTAATATATACATACATTCTAAAACAATAAAAATATAATTTCTCAGGAGAAAAGTGACTACAACACATGAGAAATTCACAAACAAAAAATACAAAGAATTAACATGTTTTAAATATTGAAACTCTCTGTTAACCAATTACCTGAGAGCTGAAATAATCACATCTAATTAAAAAGAGAAAGTAAAATAAAAGACAGCGTTCCTTAGCATCCATAAAAAGTCCTCTTAAAGGTGTTGTAAGACAGATGAGTCACTTTCTGCCTTTTGCAGGACAATTTATAATCTTAAAAGATTTACAGCACAAATTATATTACTAGAAATTCATTATAATTTATTCCAAGAAAAATTTAGATGTTATCATGAAGATTTAGGAAAAAGAAAGTTTCTTTCAGAAATTTTATTTAAATTAAACTTGTAAATAATCAAACAAAAAGAACTAGTTAAAAATCTTGAGAGAAACACAGAATTAAATATTGTTGTACTCTTAAAAGTAATGATTTTTAATACACATATTTTTAAGAAACTTGAAAATATATAAATTGGCAATTAAAATTTAAGCATAACCTCTCATGTTATGAACAGTAAGGAAAGATTTACAAATGTATACTATCACTTTGCTTAAGGGCATTGGAGAAGACACAAGACAATGAAGAATTACTAGAACAATATTCCACTAAAGGAAAATCTAGAGCAATTTTTTCAGCAGAAGGAAAATGCTCCCAAGATAACTCACACAAAAAATATAGATTTAAAAAAAGTATGTAAGGTAAAATGGGAATATACTGCCTGTATTAAAAAAATTCTAACAATGATTGCAGGGAAAACATAGATACATATGTACGTGCATGTGTGTGTGTGTATTTATGTATTTATATTTATGTTTATAAGTATAAATATATGATGTATTCTGTATTATACAGATTATATGATTACATATGCTTATTCATATTTATAATTATGAATGCATTTATACTTATGGAATATATTTTGTATATTTATAAATATATACATCTATCTATATAAATATTTATCTAGAGGTATAAACATGTAGATATCTCTATCACTGGGTTGTCCCAGAATACAATAAAAGTATAAACAGTAGACCTTGATAAATAAAGAATTTATTTTATAATTTCTAGGGTAACTACTAAAAGACTAGCCATAAAGTTTATAACTATGAAATAATAGGACAGAAAAAAGTTAAAAGTATCAAACAATTAAAAACAATTCAAGAAAAGATAGGCAATAGACAGAATGGATGAACCATAGAGAAAGGAAACAGTAAGGTGATAGATTTAAAATCAAATATAGGTAGTATTGAGTTAGGTTATAAAAAATGAACTGAAAAAGTTCTGTATCTGGAAATAGCCAGGTAGGTTGTGTAAACTCACCCTGCTACAGAAAACATTTATGATATCTCAAAAAAAAAACTCTACAAAGACAAGTATTTAAAGAAATTAGAAAGTGACCAAAAGCAGCTACAAATTGTAAAAGTGTATCAGTTCCTAAAAAAACTGTAGCATTATTGGCCAGAAATATGAGAGGGTTGAGTTCAGTTCTTGTAGAGTGACTAAAGAGGATGGGAATTCTGGACAAGAGAAAAGCTATAGAATGAATGAGTTTCAAAATCTGTATATGAATGCATTCACATTTTTGGCTGATGATTGAACTATGCATACAAAGGGGAAAAATCAGTAGGCCCAACAACATTTGTCAGTTAGAAACAAAACATTGAATAGATATTTTGGTTGCTACTCACTGCAGAGCAGGCAAAGTTTAGTTTGAATCCAGCCAAGTTAACTACCTGCTATACAAGTTTAAATAGTTTGCAGAGTGACACTGAAATCAAGGATCACCGTAATTTATTATTCAAATTGTCACATATAAGAAAAAAAAATTAATAAACATGGGAAAAAATGAAAATATGACAATAAAGGAAAAAGACAACTCAGTAAAAACCAACTCTGAGAGTACTCAGATGATGTGGTTATAATATGTTCAAATATTTGAGGAAAAGTTTTACTTTAAGAAATAAACAGATTGGAAATATAGTAAAAAGTAAAAAAAAAAAAAAATATTTTTGAAGGGACCAAATACAAATTCTACAAGTAAAAGTACAATAAATAAAATGAAAATATCCGATGAATGAACTTAACAGCAAATTGAAATTGGTAGAAGAAAATTTAAGTGCCTTAATGATTTACCAATAGGAATTTTACTGTCTGATAAAAAGAGGGGAAAAATGGAGAAAAATAAGCAGAGCCTCTGTGACTTATGGAACAATTTTAAGTAGTTTATTCCATATGTAATTAGATTCACAGGTTGAGTTTGGTAAAAAGAAAAAAAATTGAAAAAATTTAATGTCTCCAAGTACCACAAATGTGCTGAAACATACAAATTACAGACTCAAAAAGCCCTGCAGACACCAAGCAGCACATAGATACTAAGAGACCACATGCAGACACATACTAGACTACTGCTGAAATCCAATGATAAAAAGAAAATCTTGAAAGAAACCAGAGGAGAAAAGATACTTTACATAGAGAGCAACAAAATATATAATGATACTTGCCTTTTTATTAAAAAGAATGAAGGTCAGAAAGCAACAGAAAGCCACATTTTAGATGCAGGCATAAACAAAAAAAATTCAAAAACATTATATATGATAAACCTATCCTTCATAAATAAAGCCAAAATCCTTAACAAAATTTTAGCTAGAGTCCACAAAATCATAATGCTGCATGACCAAAGGGTTTATCCAAAGAATGCAAGGTAGTTAACATTAAAAAACAAATCCTTGTAATTCACGATATTAAAATATTAAAAAGAGCAAAATCATATAATTATCACAGTAAGTACTTTAAAAGTATTTGAAGGAAACTTTCTTAACCTAATGAAGACGCCTAGAAAAAAGCCAGTTAATATTATAAAGAATGGTTAAAGACAGAACGTTTTTAAAGAAATAAACAAATAATAAAATAAAAATTAGAAAGGAGAAAGTAAAGCAGTATTTGCAGACCACCTAATGGCTAACTGGAGAATCCAGTTAATCTACAAAAAAAATCTACTAAAACCAGTAAATGAGTTTGGTAAGCTCATCAGATACCAGGTGAATAAACAAAAAACAATTTTATTTCTACACATTAGCAACGAATAATTAGAATTTTAAAGATATATTCTTGCCTTTTACCCAAGTATCAAAAAGCATTAAATACTAAAGAACATATTTTAAAAATATACGGGAGATCTATTTCAATAGAAAGTACAACACATTTCTTTAAAAATTATTAGAAATTGTAAAAATAAATATTATGTTTAAAATAAGCAACAATATTGATAAAAATTAACTATTTCTAAATTTGTTTGCAAATACAACTCAAATCAAAACTTGGGCAGATTTACTTCAGAAATTAAAACATTGATTCTAAACTCTATAGGAAATACAAAAGATCTTGAATAGCCAAAACACTTTTGAAAAGTGGACCAGTTGGAGGTCTGACATACATCATTTCAAGATTTACAATATAGCCATAGCATTCAAGACTGTGATGCGTTAACATGAAGATGGACATAGAAATCAATGGATAGAACAGAATTCAGAAATAGAGAATTCAATGAGCAAGGTAATGGTAGTCTTTTAAACAAGTAGTACTGAAACAAATGAAAATTGATTTCTTAAAAAAGAACTTCAACCCTTATACCATATACAAAAGTTAATTCAAAATGTTGATGAATCCAAATGATAAATTATTTAACTTTTAGGAGAAAATGAAGGAGAAAATGTTTGTAACCTTGGGTTATACAAAGATTTCTTACATAAGAACCCAAAAGAACAAATTTAAAAATTGACAAATTGTACTTCACAAATATTGAAACTTTCTGCTCTTCAAAAGTTAGTATTAGGAAAATGAAAAGGCAAGTTACAGAATAGGAGAAAATATTTGTGATTCATATATTTGATAAAGGACTTACATCTAGAATATAAAAAGCACTTTTAGAAGTCAATTTTAAGATGACAGTCAACAGTTTTAAATCGGTAAAGATAAAGATTTTGGATATAAATATAGAAAGCCAATGTTACATAAAATACATGCATTAGCTATCAACGAAATATTTAAGATACCAATGCACACACATTAGAGTGTCTAAATTTAAATAGATTGGGAATATAAAGCAATTTTTATGATATAAGGCAGCTGGAAATTATCCTCTTCTATAATGTAAAATGCTATAATTATTTTGAAAAAGTGTTTGGTATTTTTTTAAGACAACTCAATTTACACTTATTATGTACCTCAGTGATTCTGCAAATGAAAGCACATGTACACAAGAAAACCTTTTACATAAATATGCATAGCAACTTATTTTTCATAGCTTAAAATTAGAAGCAGTGCAACATTTATTAGCAGGTAAATAGAAAAAAATTGTGGTAGAAGGGAGGGGGAAAAAGATAATAGAATAGAACCCTCTAGCAATCATCTCTCCAGAGAAACATCAGTTTTTTTAACAACTATCCATGCAAGAAAACACCTTTACAGGAGAAAACAACAACAAAAATAACACCAAAAAGAAACCAGTGATAGATCACAGTACCCGGTTTTAGCATAATAATTAGAAAAGATACATTTAAGAGGGTAGGAAAGACAATCTCACATTGCCTACACCACTGCTCCCCCAACCCCAAGCAGTGTAATGCAGAAAATCTGTCCACTTGAGAAAGTGAGAGGAAAGTGTACATAGACTTGGAATTGGAAACTAGTACCAGCCTTGTCAGAGTAAAACACAATACCAGAGAGAATCCAGCGGCTCCTGATTCCAGGACAATGCCCCCAGACAAAGCTCCTAGACCTACCATGGGTCAGATGGGAATCTGAGGCCCCATCCAAGCCTCTGGGTCCATCTGAGGCTTGGACCCAAATCCAAACCCATTTCACCACCAAATGACTGAAGTGATTTGGACTCCAAATAAAAGTAAATTTATTTGTAATACATTTGTAATTAATTACTTTTATTTGGAGTTGAAGTCTACTCTAGTCATTTGGTGGCAAAGTGGGCTGTAGCAACTATTTTCCATGGCTGATCTTCAGTGCTGTACTAGTCTGGGAGGCTGTGGGCTTCAGGTGTGACTCATCATGACATCAGCTGTAGTGGCCATAGGACTGCCTGTGTCACACCTCCCCCAACTTCGGGTGGCACACTGTGGAAACATACTCCTTCCACTTGGAGGAAGGAAAGAAAAGTGGGTAAGGAACTTTGCCTGGGGACACAGGGAACTGTCCCTGGTATTCCTCAAGTATAACAGGGCTGGGCACATTGGAGTTGGCCAGAGATTCACAGCAAAGATGGGCTTCGTGCACCCTCTAGTGCTAAAATGGTTGAAGTGACCACGGGCTCTCAACATTCAGTCCCTCTTCAAATTCCTGGAAAGCTCTCTGAAGAAACATGGGTAGAAACAAAGCCAGACTATGAAGACTGAAATAAATCTTCAGAGCCAACATATTGACATATGTCCACAGTTATCAAGAACATTAAGAGAAATATAACCTCACCAAATAAACTAAAAAAGGTGTCAGTAACAGACCCTGGAGAGATGAAAGTAGTGACCTCTCAGACAAGGAATTCAAAAGAACTGTTTTGAGGATGCTCACCAAATTTCAAGAAAACACAGAAGCAATTCAGAAGTTTATCAGAGAAATTTAACAAAGAGATTAAAATAGTGAAAATTGAACAATCCCAGAGCCAAAAATAACAATGGATGAAGTGAAAAACGTATTAGAGAATTTCAACAGAAAACCCGATCGAGAAGAAGAAAATGTTAGTGAGGTCAAAGACAGGCTACATGAAAATACACAGTCAGAAGAGAAAAAAGAGAAGACTGAAAAGAAGCAAAGGCACTTGTGAAATCCACAGGATCAAAGAGAAAATATAAGCATTATTGATCTTCAAGAGGGAGTAGAGTAAGGAAAAGGGGTAAAAAGCATACTTTAAAAAATAATAACAGGAAACTTTTTAAACCTAGAGAAAGATGTAAATGTCCAGTTACAGGAAGGACAAAGATCACGAAGAAGATTCAACCCAGGAAATGCAAATAAAAACCACAATGAGATACCATCTCATACCAGTCTGAATGGTTATTAGTAAAAAGAAAAAAAAACAGATTTTAGCGAGGTTGTGGAGAAAAAAGAATGCCTATACACTGTTAGTGGGACTATAAATTAGTTCAACCATTGTGGAACACAGTGTGGCGATTCCTCAAAGGCCTAAAAATGGAACTACCATTTGACCTAGCAATTACATTACTGGCTATATGCCCAAATGAATGTAAATTGTTCTATTATAAAGACACAGGCACAGGTATGTTCACTGCAGCAATATTCACAATAGCAAAGACATAGAATCAACCTAAATGCCCATTAATGGCAGACTGGATAAAGAAAATGTGGTACATATACACCATGGACCACTATGCAGCCACAACGAAGAATGAAATTATGCCCTTCACGGAAACATGGATGGAGCTGGAGGCCATTATCCTTAGCAAACTAATACAAGAACAGAAAAACAAATACTGCATGCTATCACTTATAAGTAGGAGCTAAATGATGAGAACATGTGGACACAAAGAAGTGAACAACAGACAATGGGGCCTACTTGAGGGTAAAATGAAGAAGGAGGGAGAGGACCAGAGAAAACAACTATTGAGTACTACATTTATTACCTGGGTGACAAAAAAAATTGTACAAAACCATGACACAAGTTTACCTATATAACAAACCTGCACATTTTTATTTATAAAAATATTTTATTTACAAAATAATGTTTATTTTGTAAATAAAACACATTGAGACACCATAAAAAAAAAGATTCAACCCAAATAAGACTATACAAAGGCATATAATAATCAAGCTCTCAAAGGTGAAAAACAGAAGATCCAAAAAGCAGAAAGAGTAAAGAAGAAAAGACCATATATAGCAACTCTGATACAACTGTTAGCTGACTGTGCTGTGGAAACCTTGCAGGTCAGGAGGAAGTGGGATGACATATTCAAAGTGCTAAAGAAAAAATCCTGTTTACAAAGGATATTTTACCTGAAAAAGCTATCCTTCAAATATAATGAAAAGAAAAAAACTTTTGCAGATAAGAAAAGCTGTGGGAATTCATCATCACCAGCAATATCTTATAAGAAATGCTCAGATGGATTTTTCAATCTAAAATAAAAGGATTCTAATGTGCACTAAGAAAACATCTGAAGGTATGAAACTCGCTGGTAAAAGTGAGTATACAGACAAATTCAGAATACTGTAAATTGTAATTGTGGTATGTAAACCACTTATATCTTAGTATGAAAACTAAAATGCAAAACTATTAAATTAATCATTAAATACTATTCAATAAATTAATAGTTTAATTATTGATAATTAATATTATTATTAAAAAGTTAATAGTTTAATACTATTAAAAACAATAATGGCTACTATAATTTGCTAAGAGATCATCCATATAAAAAGATGTAAATTAAGATATCAAAAAGTCAAAACTGGAGGATTATTAAAATATAAAGGCTTTTAGTTTGAATGTTTCTCTTTTTTCTTTTTGCAACCAAATTTAAAGTGTCATCAGTTTAAAATAAATTGTTATAACTATAAGATGTTCTTTGTAAGCCTCATTGTAACCACAAACCAAAAACCTATAATGGATACACTAAAAATAAGATAAAGAATGAAAACATACTACAAAAGAAAATCACTTAACATGAAGGAAGGAAGAGAGGAGTTATGAAACAACCAGAAAACAAGCAACAAAATGGCATACTAAGTCCTTATATATTAATAATAACAATGAATGTAAATGGTTCACTTCTCCAATTGAAAGACATAGAGTGACTTAATGGATAAACAAGAGAAAAACACCAAACTATATGCTGCCTCTAAGAAACTCATTTCACCTATAAAGACACGCATACACTGAAAGTGAAGGGATGAAAAAAGATATTCCATGCAAATGGAAATCAAAAGGAAACAGTAATAGCTATACTTAGATAAAATAGATCTTTAGTCAAAAACAATAAAAAACACAAAAAGGCCATTATATAATAATGTAGGTGTCAGTACAGCAAGAGAATATAACAATTGTAAATATGTATGCACCCAACAATGTAGCACCTAAATATATAAAGAAAACAGTAACAGACATAAAAGGAGAGATCAACTGCAATCCAATAATAGCAGAGGACTTCAATACCTCATTCTCAGCAACGGACATATTATTCAGATATAAAATTAACAAAGAAACATCAGAGTTGAACTCCCCTCTAGACCAAATGGACCTAATGGACATTTACAGAACCTTCTGACAAACAACTTCAGGATACACATTCTTCTCAACAGTATGTGGAACATTCTCCAGAAGAGACTACATGTTAGGCCACAAAACAAGTCTTAACAAATTTTTGGAAATTGAAAATATATCAAGTATCTTTTCTGACAATAATAGAATAAAACTAGAAACCAATAACAGGAGGAACTTTGGAAAATGTACAAATACATAGAAATTAAACAACATGATTAAGAAGAGCCAGTGGGTCAATTAACAAGTTAAAAAGAAAATTTAATGATTATTGAGCCAAATGAAAATTGAAACACAACATACCAAAACTGATGGAATATAGCAAAAGCAGCTCTAAGATAGAAATTTATCACAGTAAATGCCTGCATCAAAAAAGTCGTAGATCTCAAATAGATGACCTAATGTTTCACCTCAAGGAAGTAGAAAAACAAGAACAATCTAAACCAAAAATAATAAGAAGAAAAGAAATAAAGACCAGAGCAGAAATAAACAAAACAGAAATTAAAGATAATATGAAAGATCAACAAAGCCAAGAGTGGGTATTTTGAAATGATAAACAAAATTGGCAAACATTTAGCTAGACTAAGATAAAAAAAAAAAAAGAAACCTCAAGAAAAAAATGTAAAAGGAGACATTACAAATGATACCACAAAAATGCAAAAAAATTTGATACTACTGTAAACAATTATACTCTAACAAATTGGAAAACCTAGAGGAAATAAAGTCCTGGGCACATACAGCTTGCTAAGATTGAATCTTAAGGCCATGGAAAACCTAAGCAGACCAATAATGAGTAACAAGACCAGAGCTGTAATAAAAAGTCTCCCATCAAAACTCAGGACCTGATGACTTCACTGCTGAATTCTATCAAAGATTTAAAGAATTAATACCAATACTACTCAAAGTCTATTAAAAAATTGAAGAGGAGGGAATACTTCCAAACTCATTCTATACAGCAAGAATTACTCTGATGCCAAAATCAGACAAGGACCCATTAAAGTAAAAAGAAACTATAAGCCAATATCCCTGATGAATTTCAATGCAAAAATCCCAAACAAAATCCTACCACACTTAATTCAACAACACATTAAATAGATCATTCATCATGACCAAGTGGAATTTATCTCAGGGATACAAGGATGGTCAATATATGTAGATCAATAAATGTAATACACTATATTAGCAGAATCAATGACAAAATCTACATGATCATGTCAATAGATGCATAAAAAGCATTCAATAAGATTCAATATCCCTTTATAATAAAAAACTCAATAAATTGGGTATAGAAGGAACATATCAACACAATAAAGGCCATACATGACAAACCTTCTGCTAATGTGATACCGAACAGGGAAAAGTTGAACAATTTTTTTTAAGATCTGGGACAACATCAGGATGCCCACTTTCATCACTTTATTTTTTTAATGTAGTACTAGAAGTTCTATCCAAATAAGTTAGGCAAGAGAAAGAAATAAAGAGCATCCAAACTGGAAAGGAGGAAGTCAAATTGTCCCTGTTTGCAGATGACATTATTATATATATAGAAAATCCCAAAATTACACCAAAATTGTTAGAATTAAAAAAATGAATTTAGTAAGCACACAAAATTAACAAACAAAAATAATAACAAACAAAACCAAATTAAAATTAGGACATTTGAGTAGACTCTGGTTTTATCAAAGGGGAAATTTGAACACAGAGACAGACATGTATAGACAATGTGAATACGTACAGGAAAAAGATGGCATGTGATTGGCATGATGTATTCACAAGCCAGAGAGCACACCAAGGATGGCTAGCAAACACCAGAAACTAGAAGCGGCAAAGAAGGATTCTACCCTTCAGTCATCAGAGACAGCATGGCCTTGCCAACACCTTAACTTTGGACTTTCACCCTCAAGAACTGTGAGACAATAAATTACTATTGTTTTAAATTACACAGTTTTTGGTATACTAGCTATCAACTATAGGTCATCATTAGTTCCTAAAGACCTTTCTCATCTCTGATTCATAAACTCCATCTTCAAAGCCAGCAAAGCCACAATGAGTTCTTTGCATGCTTTAAATATCTCTGACTTCCCCTTCTGTCACATCTCTCTTCTACTTCCGATTAGAGAAAGTTCTCTGTTTTAAAAGGTTTATGTGATTAGATTGGGCACATCTAGATAACCCCGATAACCCAGGATAATCTCCTTATTTTAAGGTCTATAACCTTAATAACACCTGGAAATTTCCTTTTGCCATGGAATATATTCACAGGTTCCATTAGGGCATGAAGGATTTTTCTTTTTTTTTGAAAAAGGGGCATTCTGTCTATCACACGGATACACATGGTATCATATAAATTTTTTAAAATGACTATGTTGAGCAAAATAATCCAGACACATAAAGAGCTCATACTGTATACTGTATCATTCGATTTCTATGATACTCTAGAAAAGAAAATCTGAAATGTAGTGTTGGAAAGCAGATCAGTGAATTTATGGGTCTACAGGTCTACTCACTGAAAAGCTTAAAAAGGAATCCTTTGGGGGAGATGAAAATATGTATATCTTTATTGTTATGTTTATGTGGGTGTGTTCATTTCTCTAAACTCATCAAACCATATATTTCAGTTGTGTTCACTTTAATTTAGGTAAAATATGCCACAATATATTTAATTTTAAAGTGTAATTAACATTACCAAGGTGAAGAAAAATCATATGGTAAATAGATATAGAAAAATATTAAATATTATTCAGCATTGATTTATGAAAGAAATAACAATGATCTCTATGTTCATCTACATAGAAAAATACATTGTGGTATACAAAACAGAAGAGTTAAACAGCAACAACAGTACAGCTATAAGCAAATACATGGATGTTTCTCACATAATAATGATGTGATAAAGAAGCAAGACAGGGAAGATTAAATACAATATGATTTAATTTCTGTGAAGTTTAAAACAGGAAAAACTAAATTAGCTTAGAAATTTGCACAACTCTTCATTATAATGACCATTTAAGAATGGCCAAAATAAATTTTAAGGTACTAGAAGACACTTTGTCCTCCTTTCCAGAAACTGCATGAAAAACAAGCAGGAGCTTAGAACAAGATAGCCATCTGGATGCTGCCAGTAAGAATTTTTCCCACTGAGAGAGACAAGGATATCCAGTAGGCTGGCATGCTCCAAACAGATATTCAGGCTGAATATACTGAGAGTGGATAGAGAAATAATGTAGACACTGGGGCTGAAAGGGAAAGAAGCTGGGAACCCTGAATGGGGTTGCTGAGTGCCAGGACTCATTCCTAACCCTCAGTGTCTCCTAAAGAAGGAGTGAGTGAAATATATGGAGAGTAGCCCACTCTCACTATATACCTCCGAGATCCTAGCTGCAGGCAGCCCCATGACTCCCATGGACACTTGAGTTGGCAGGGGGAGCGAACCAGATAGGAGGCCAAGACAGAAACTGAATTGACATGGAGCCCAGGTGCTTTAGCAGAGGGGGCAGCTGCAAGGGAACACGGCCTTAGGCGCCAATCCCACAACATTTTCAATATTTCTTTAGGTGGCTTTGGCTTTGTTATCTGCTAGACCTGGAGAGAGCAGGTCTGTCTTTCCCATGCATGGAGGCAACTCTGATCTGTGTGCCCCTCTATCCAATGGCCCCACCGAGAGTCTCTGCTTGGCTACATCAGCTGATAACACAGCCTTAGCTGCCCCACTGGAGCACTTTTGCTAGTGGACACTGCCATAGCACTTTTGCAGGCAGGCCCTGCCACCCCACCAGAGCACTTTTGCTGGTGGCCCCCCAACAGAGCATGTTTAACACTGGTACATCCACACTACCCTGCCAGAGTACTTCCACCTTGGGTCTTCCCAGCCATGCCACTGTAGCACTTCCACCCGCAGCTACCAAAGGAACACCATTGCCAGTGATCTGGGAGAACCTGAGCCTCCCCACAGCACATCCAGTGTTTGGCCTCAAGCGGCCAGAGGATAAAGCCACAGGCCTAATCCCAGAGTTAAAGCATGCAGCCCAGTGCCGAGCCTTGGCACTCTCAACGCATTTAGAAATGAAGCCATTTGACTATACTCAACATGCACCACAGTCAAACCCTCAAGGGCAGTAAAGAACATAAAAACAAAAAGCACCGTCCAAAGGACAGGAACCTCAAAGGATAAAGGAACATTACCCCTCACAGATGAGAAAGAAGCAGTGCAAGAACTCTAGTACCTCTAAAAGCTGGGGTATCACCTTATCTCTAAATGATCATACCAGCTATCTAGCTTCATAACAACTTTGAAATGACTGAAATGTCAGAAATAAAATTTGGAATCTGGATGGCAATGAAGCTCAACAAGATATATAAGAAAGTTAAAACCCAACTCAAGGAAAACAGTAAAATGATTTGAGAGTTGAAAGATGACATAGCCCTATTAAGACACAATCAAACTGAAGTTCTGCAAATAAAAAAAGTACTACAAGAATTTCATAATACAATTGGAAGCATTAACAACAGAATACAACAAGCTGAGGAAAGAATCTCAGAGCCTGAAGACCACTCCTTTGAAGTAACATAGGCAGATGCAAGTAAAGAAAAAGACTTTTAAAAAATGAATAAAACCTCTAAAAAATATGAGATATGTAAAGAGGCCAAACCTGCAACTCATTGGCATTCCTGAAAGAGTGCGAGAGCAAGCAACTTGGAAAACATACTTGAGGATAGAGTCCACAAAAATATTTCCAATCTCACTAAAGAAGTTAACATGCAAATTCAAGAAATTCAGAGAATCCCTGTTACTTAAGGGAGTGATAAACATGGAAATGAAAGAGCAATATCTGTCACCACAAAAACACACTTAAGTATGTAGCCCATTGACACTATATAGCTAATAACACAAAGACAGGATCAAATCCTTACATATCAATAATGACCTTGAATATAATGGGCTAAATGCCCCACTTAAAAGGCAGTGTGGCAAGTTGGATAAAAAAGCAAGGCCAAACTCTCTGCTGTCTTTAAGAGACACATGTAATAAGTAATGACACCCGCAGGCTCAAAGTAAAGGGACAGAGAAAGATCTACCAAGCAAATGGAAAACAAAATAACAATGGTTGCTATTCTTTCATGAGATAAAAAAGACTTTAGCATGGAATACTGCGCAGCCATACAAAGAAATGAAACCATGTCCTTTGAAGCAACATGGATGCATCTAGAGTCCATTATCCTAAGCAAACTAACGTAAGAACAGAAAACCAGATACCACATATTTTCACTTATAAGCAGGAGCCAAACACTGAATACACATGAACACAAAGATGGGAACAATAGACTCTGGGAACTACTTGAGAGGGAAGAGTGGGAGGGGGGCCCGGGTTGAAAGACTACATATAGGGCATTGTGCTCACTACCTGGATGACGGGATCATTTGTACACCAAACCTCAGCAACACACAATTTACCCATGTAACAAACCTTCACATTTACCCATTGAACCTAAAATAAAAGTCAAGAGTAAAAGAAGAAAAAGGAGCATGATGGTTCCTGGAAGAAAACATAGATAAATTTCTTCTAACTTAGGTCAGGCAAAAATTTTTCAGAAAAGTCACAAAAAGAACAAACCATAAAGAAAAAATAATAAATTAAATCTCATCAAAATAAAAACTTACACTTATCAAAATAACCATTAAAAAACAATCTGGCAAGCCACAGAGTGGGAAGAGATAGAAACAACAGATAATTTGATAAAGGACTTTGATCCAGAATAAATGGCAACTCAATGAAAAAATGGCAAAGAATTTAAGCTGGCCTTCCACATACATGTTGGCATTTGTTAAAACTAGTTCAACCCTTAAAATCTGAACATATTATTGTATATAAACATAACCTCAGTAAAAGTAGAGAAGGATAAATTTGTTGGAACATAGCAGCACATTTTGTGAATTGCTTTAGTAATTATTAAAGGGACCACTACTAAAACAGTCTGCAGGTATGGTCAGTGTTTTCACTTTCTCTGTCTTGGAGTCTCTAAATGAAAAATGTGCCTATTTTTTTAGATGAAAAATAAATTTGTATATTGCAATAGTTTAATAAATAAAGTGGAATTAACAAATTAAAATTGGTTTTGTTTTAGTTACTAGTCAAATACTTTTGCTAAGCTTAAGAAAAACACTCAAATTCAGAAAAGAATATTTAGACTTCAAAATTGTTTCAACCTTCCACTCTTAAGCTAAAAAAAGTACTAAAATTTGCAAAAGCAGAAATTTGTTCTATTTTTTTAGCTTTCATAAAAATTATACAATCAAGGTCAAAGTTTTATATCTTATGGTATAAAGATGTCTTCTATTAAGCCTATTGCTTTTTTTCCATTGTGATCATTGAAATTCAAAGTAACTAACTGTTCTCACT
Source organism: Pongo pygmaeus (assembly GCF_028885625.2). Taxonomy (NCBI): domain Eukaryota; kingdom Metazoa; phylum Chordata; class Mammalia; order Primates; family Hominidae; genus Pongo; species Pongo pygmaeus. Next base: position 44,610,545 of record NC_072388.2, on the reverse strand, counting down.
GAGGTTGTGTGGGTCAGGATATTACTGGTAGTTTCAATCAGCCATTCCTAGGTATACACCTTTAAATAAATTTCTAAGTGGATATAACCACATTAACCCAAAGCTTAATTCCTATCCCAGTAGAATAATATTTTAATACTTAAAATAGGGAGGCAAAGGTAGACAGATCACTTGAGTCCAGGAGTTTGAAACCAGCCTGGGCAATGTAGTGAGACCCCATCTCTGCTCTATATGTACATACAAAAATTAGCTGGTCATGGTGGAATGTGCCTGTAGTCCCAGCTACCCTGGAGGCTGAGGTGGGTGGATCACCTGAGCCCAGGAGGCGGAGGTTGCAGTGAGCCGTGATCATTCCACTACACTCCAACCTGGGCAATAGAGCAAAATCTTGTCTCAAAAAGGGGAAAAAAAAAATGCTTAAAAATTTTTTTTCATTCAAACTGCATAATGTGGCAATACAAATCAAATGAGTCCAATTTTGTGTTAAAATTTCTTATTTTAAGAATTTGAAGGTAATGAGTTATAACATAAAGGCAGTTTTAGCCCAAACTGTTAAAAGATATTTTTATTATTTTTTAAATTGCTTTCCTGAATTAGTTTTTTGTATCAACCCAAATTTCCCTTTTACTTTACTAGACTATCTTTACAGAGTTTCCAGTTGGGACACTTCCTCACATAATTTAATTTTCTTTATATATCTGAGATACAGAGTACATGTACCATTTCTTCAGGAAAGCACATGAGGAATACATTTTTGAATAATCCAAAAACTATTTCCATTCTAAGTGATCAAATTTGGTTACTTAGACAGACTCAGTTTACCAACTTGTCAATATTTCAACTTCATTTTTCAATGTGAGGATTTGAGTATCCAATATATATAGCTAGATCTTCCATTTATTGAGTGTTTATCTTATATCAGACAACACTCTACAGGCTTTACATATAATGCTGATTTCTTCTGTATTAAATCCATTCAAGATGAGCATTACTTTTACCATTTAACCCTTAGACTGAGGCTCAGGGATATTAAGCACCTTGCCCAAATTTGCACCATAAGAAAGCGGAAGAGATGGAATTCAAGTTCAGGTCTTTTGACTTCACCATTATATCACATTTAACCATTATATCACACTGCCATCTACAATTTCAGAAAGTTTTCAAATGCCTTGAATTTACCTTATTTATTATTGCTCCCAACTCACTTGTTAAGCGGTTAATTCATAATGAAAGCAAAAAGCATTTGTTTTCTCAGAAATTGTTAATACCATTATTAGAACATTTATATTTATTCCTGGTCTACTTTCTGAAAGTAAAATCAACAGATATTGTAATTTAAGTTAGGGTAATATTTTTCAGGTAGTCTTAATTCTTCTTTAATGAAAATTATAAAGGTTTTGTAACTAATATTTTGTAATTCAATATTTTCTAAACATCTATGAAATTCATGCTCTAATTATCAAAACAGATTTCTATACTATTTTTCTATTAAATTGTATATACTGTTAGTCGTATATTTGTTTACACATTATATGTCAAAGAGAACTGCTCTAAGTTCTTGATTTTTCACCTATTACATCCATCTTTCATCGTGAGCAAACTGAAAGCTGAGTTGATGGTTCATAAAATCCCCTGAAGTGAACTCATTTCAGGTTGCTCTCCCATTTTATTTTTGCACATGACATGTTTTACAGAGGCCATCAAAGTCACATTTTCACTTGGTGTGAATTAAAAACAGATAAAATCTGAAATTTGGCAGTATAAAACTGTAAATATCTTGTTGATATGCTATTTAATGAAGCTATTTATAACTCCACATTTTACTTAAAGCAGTCATATGCTGTATTTTGAAATTTGCTTGTTTGTGGATGATGGAAATTCTAAATAATGTTCAATTAACCTTTGTGTAAGAAGCAGTGTGACATATGGAAAAAAATATATAGACTGTAAATGGAAAGTACCTAATCTCTTCAAGTGCCAGTCTCCTTAGCTGTAAAAACATAGAATTTTGCTTTGCAAGGTTGTTGTGAGGACTAAATAAGATAACACAAGTAAAGTATATAGCAAGCCCTTTATATTTTTAATTAAATGTTGCATGTATTTTATATACATTATCTTCACAACAGCATGAGAAAAAAGCACAATTTTATATTTCACAAAGAATAAGAAACAGAAAGTTTACCTGAGCTCACAGCAACATGATAATAACATCATAGAATTAATATTTAGTCTTTTGTAGAACACTTCAAAAAGAAATACTGTATCATTAGCAGTCACTTACCATTTCTTCCCAGTCCACCCCTGTATTAATCTGTTCTTGCATTGCTATAAAGAAATACTTGAGACTGACTGATTTATAAAGAGGTTTAACTGGCTCATGGTTGTGCAGTCTGTACAATCATGGCAGAAGGTGAAGGGGAGAAAGCATGTTACGTGGCGAGAGCAGGAGCAAGAGAGGGGTGGGAGGTGTCACGCTTTACTGATTTAATTTTATTTATTTATTTTTAAATTTTATTTTAGGTTCAGGAGTACATGTGCAGATTTGTTACATAGGTAAATCGTGTGTCACAGGGGGTGGGGTTGATGTACAGATTGTTTCATCATCCTGGTAATAAGCATAGTACCTGATAGGTAGTTTTTTGATTCACATCCTCCCGCCACGCTCCACCCTCAAGTAGGCCCTGGTGTCTGTTTTCTCCTGTTCCCTTACTTGTGTCCATATGTACTCAATGTTTAGCTCTCTCTTAAAAGTGAGAACATGTGGTACTTGGTTTTCTGTTCCTGTGTTAGTTTGCCTAGGATAATGGCCACCATGTTGCTGCAAAGGACATGATTTCATTCTTTATTAAGGCTGTGTATTATTCCATAGTGTATATGTACCATATTTTCTTTATCCATTCTGCCATTGATGGGATACTCTTTTAAACTAACAGATTTCCCATGAACTACTAGAATAAGAACTCATTCATCACCAAGGGAATGACATTAAGCCATTCATGAGGAACCTGCCCTGATAATCCAATACCTCTCACTAGGCCCTACCTCCAACCTTAGGTATCCTATTTCAACATGAGATTTGGAGGGGACACGCATTCAAACCACACCAACCTCCCATCTCTAAGCAATTATTTATCTATTTCTTTTGTTTCTTTAGAGTCATCTGTACTGCATATTTTATATAAATGGAATCAATTTGTGGTTTTCTATGACTGATTTCTTTCTCTTAGCATAATATTTTTAGAATACATCCATGTTGTAGCATGTCTCATAAGTACTTCATTCCTATTGTATTATCAAATAATATTTTATTCTATGGATATACCATATTTAGTTTAGTCATTGATATTGGTGGACATTTGGGTTGTACCACTTTTTGGTTATTCTGAACAATATTGTATAATAAATGTTATGACTCCATTATTTGATGTTTGACACTTTTTTAAGTCTTACATTTTCCTCCTTTCTTTCTGCTCCACGTCTGGAAAAGCTGATTTAAAGAATCTTGGGTACTCTATACTTTGGAGTCAATATGAATTTCAAAGTCATGCACAGAAACCCTCATGCCAGCCCCAACACTGCTGTTTATACATGAGGAGACAGGTTGAAAGTGGTTAAGCCCCAGTCACATAAGGTGTAGTCATTAAACATCGGTCTTATCTCATCTTTCTTTTCTTCATTTTTGTTCTTTCCAATTTAGGGTCTCCTTTACTATCTACATTGCTGTTTTAAAAAGTACCATTTTTTAAACACAAATTTAATTCAGAGGTATTCATGTATATGTAATTAAAATACTTTTATTTAATGAGTTCCTGATTTATTTTGTAAATCCAGACTTTTATGACATGATTAATTTTTGATGCATTTGTTTATGTTTTCACAGTTGAACATAGGGGATATAGAATATACCAAAATATCAGTATAATGATGGTATGAAAATGAAGCCAGTCACATGACAAAGTTCTATTACCTTATCTCTTAACATTTGGTTTACTAACATACAATGATTGGATATATTTTAGAAATTATATAATAGGTTAATATACACTGAGGTCAACAACATGGTAGAGGAGGAAGCCTTGGATCCTCCTCCTTTACCCCAAAATACACTGATTCAGCAGCAATTCATGGACTAATTATCTTTGTGGGAAATCAGAAATTAATTGAAAATGTATTGTTTCTGTTCTCGTTAGAGGAAGCAAAACCAAACTTATAAAGCCAGTAGAAAGATTTGAGACATTCCTACCCGGGCACAGTACAACATGATCAGGGAAACGCCCTCTGGCTTTCAGATTCACCCAGGGAAAGAAAAAGGTTAGGCAGTGCATTCAGGGTTTTAGCTTTTCTGAAGGGCTCCCCGGAGGTTTGGCTTCTGTCTTGCCAGGCCTGAGCTCTGATGGGTTCAGCCACCTAGGGGAGAATGAAAGTGATGGCTTGAGCTGGTAGGCATTACTGATCCTCATCCTTGCCTAGTACAGACTAAGGGGTTAAGAAAATCTACCTCCCAGCATCCCTTGAGGAAGAAATGGGTTGGTAGAGGTTCACAAAGAGATGTCTGCTTTGGATAATGTAAAGATGCACACAAAATCAAGGAAAATAAAGACTTAGGCAAAAATGTTTCATACAAAGTAACAAGATAAATCTCCAGAAACTAACCCTAATGAAACATAGTTAATAATTAACCTAAGAAAGAATTAAAAATGTTTTTCATAAAAATGCTTCTTAAGATCAAGAGAACAATGCATGAAAAGTGAGAATTTCAAAAAAGAGAAAATATTAAAATCTGTCAAACAGAAATCATGGAGCTGGAGGACACAATAACTGAACTGCAAAAATTCACTGGAGGTGTTCAACAGCAGACTAGATTAAGCAGAAGAAAGAGTCACTGAACTTAAAGATATGTCACTGAAAATAATTTAGCCAGAGAAGCAAAAAAATAAAGACATTTTAAAAAGTGAAGGATGTTTAAGAGAATTATGGGACATCATCAAATATGCTAATTTAGACATTATGGCAGTCTTAGAAGAGAAAAAGGATAAGAAAAATTAAAGAAATGATGGTCGAATACTTCCCAAATCTAGGGGGAAAATGGACATCAAGGTCCAAAAAACTCACAGACTACCAAATAAAATGAACCCAAGGAAATCTACACTGAGATACATTATAATCAAATTGTCAAAAGTCAAAGACAAAAAGAGTATTTTGAAGCAACAAGAAAAAACAACTTGTCACACACAAGGGAGACTTCATGAAGGCTACCAGTAGATTTTCCAGCAGAACTCTTACAGGCCATAAGGGAGTACAATGATGTATTCAAAGTTCTAAAAGGAAAAATCAGCCAACCAAGAATACTGCATCTTACCTCAAAGATATAGAATCATATAGTATCTATATATTGTTACTGTAGTATTCTTATACTATACTATACTAGTCTTATACTATTATATTACAGAATACCACACTATACCTCAAAAGAATAGATTAAAAACTGTCTCAGACATACAATGCTGAGGGAGTTCATCACTACTAGACCTGCCTAACAAGAAGCATTAAAGGGATTTCTTTAAGTTGAAATGAAAAGATAAACAGCAATATCATAATATAAGAAATTATGAAACTCATTGATAAAAGTATATATAGACCAATATAGAATACTGAATTACTGTAATGGTAGTGAGTAACTCACTTTCAATTCTAGTTAAGAATTTAAATGACAAAAGTATTAAAAATAACTATACCTAGAAGAGTTAAACGATTTACAATATGAATACAGGTAAATTGTAACAACAATACATAAAATATATGGGGGTGAAGAAGTTTAAGTATAGAAATTTCATATGCAATTGAACTTGGGTTTCTATCAGCATAAATATACTATTACAGACTTATATAGACTGTTATGCAATAAACGCCCCAAGGTAACAAAAAAGAACTTATAGAACTTACACAAAGAAAAAGAAAGGAATCAAAGCATACCAATAAAAACAAACCAAGACACAAAGTTAAGACAGCAGGAAAAAAACACAAAAGAACTGCAAGACTAATGAAAAATAACTAAGTAAATGGCAATAGTAAATCCTTTGCTATCAATAATCACTTTAAATGTAAATGAGTTAAACATACCAATCAAAAGATATTGTGGCTGAGTAAATTTTTAAAAAACAAGACTCAACTGTATATTGTCAACAAGAAACTGATGCCACAAAAATTAAAAGGATAATAAGTGACTATTATAATTATATACTAACACACTGGATAACCAAGAAATGGATACATTCCTGAAAATATACATCCCACTAAGACTAAATCATGAAGACACAGAAAGTCTGAACAGACCTATAACTAGTATTTTGATTGAATCAGTATTCCAAAACCCTGTGAAGAATTAAAGTGCTAGAACCTGATAACTTCACTGGTAAATTCTACCAAACATTTAAAGAGGAATTAATGCCAATACTTCCCACACTCTTCCAAAAATAACACATCCAAATCCATTTTATCCAGCATTATTCTGATACCAAAACTAGACAAAAGCACCAAAGCGGGAATGAAAAGCTACAGGTCAATATTTCTGATGAATATATATGCAAAATACTCAATTAAATGCTGGCAAACAAAATGCAACAGCACATTAAAAAGATGATGCTACAAGACCAAGTGGGATTTCCTGCTAGGATATAATAATAGTTCAACATACAAAAATAACTGACCACATAAAAAGAGAAAAGACAAAATGCACATGATTGTCCAAATATTTTCAGAAAAAAAGTTTGACAAAATTTAATACCATTTCACAGTTTTAAAAAGTCTTAACAAAGTAGGAATAGAAATAATTACCTCAACATAACAAAGGCTATGTATGACAAGCCCCACAACTAACATCATATTTAATGATGAAAACTGAAAGATTTTCTATAAGATTAGGAACAAGGCAAAAACGACCACACTCATCACTTATATTCAATCAACACTGGCTGTCCCAGCCAAAGGAATTAGGCAACAAAAGGGGAAAAAAAGACATCTGATTCAGAATGGAAGAAGTAAAATTGTCCTGTTTGCAGATGACAGAATTTTATATATGGAAAACCCTAAAACCTCCACCAAAAAACTGTTAGAACTAATAAATTCAGTAAAGTTGCAAGATACCAAAACAACATACAAAAATTAGTTGCATTTCTAACTAAAAATCTAAAAATGCAATTAGATAATCTCCTTTATGTTAGCATAAAAATATCTCAGAATAAACATAACTAAGAAAATGAAAGACTTGTATATTTAAAAACTAAAAAAATTGATGAAAGCAATTAGACATAGCACAAATAGGATAATATCCTGTGTTCATGCATTAGAAGATTTCATATTATCAAAATGTCAACACTACCCGATGTGATGAACAAATTCAGTGCAATACCTATCACAATCTCAGTGACTTTTTTTTTACAGAAATATAAAAACTAATTCCTTCTATTTACCTTACTTTTAGAGATAGGGCCCTCTTCTGTCATTCAGGCTGTAGTACAGTTGTCCAAGAATAGCTCACTGCAGCCTCAAACTCTGGGACTCAAGTGATCCTCCCACCTCAGCCTTCCAAGTAGTCTTTAGAGTAGCTGGATTACAGGTACATGACACCACACTCGGCTAACTCTTTTATTTTTAAAAATTGTGTTAGAGATGGGGGTTTCACTATGTTGCCCAGGCTGGTCTCAAAGTCCCGGCCTCAAGCAATTTTCCTACCCTCAGCTTTCCACACAGCTGGAATTATAGGTGTGAGCCACCATGTTCAAGAGAGAAAACAATTCTAATATATGGAACCCCAAAAGACCAAAAATAACCACATCAATTTTGAAAAAAAAAGAACAAAATTGAAGGCATCACAGTTCCTGACTTCAAAATATATTTCAAAATCATAAAGACAGACATGTAGACCAATGAAACAAACTAAAGAGCCAAGAAATAAATCCAGACATCTGGTGTCAACTGATCTTTGACAAGGGTGCCCAGAGTACACAATGAGGATATCCACATGCAAAAGAATAAAATTGAACTCCTATCTTACCAGCATACACAAAGATGAACTCAAAATGTATTATAGATTTAAATATAAGACCTGAAACTGTAAAATTCCTAGAAGAAAACATAGGGGGAAAGCTTCGGGATATTTGTCATAGACATTGTTTAATGGATTTGACATTAAAAGCACAGCAACAAAATCAAAAATAGACAAGTGGGACTATATCCAACTAAAAAGCTTCTGCACAGCAAAGGAAATAATTCACAAAGTAAAGAGAAACCCATGGAATGAGAGAAAATATTTTCAAACCATATATCTGATAAGGGATTAAGCTCTAAAATATATAAGGAACTCTTATAAATCAATAATAAAAAAAAAATCCTGATTATAAAGTGGGCTAAGGACTCAAATAACATTTTTCCAAAGAAGGTATACATAGACCAACAGGTAAATGAAAAAGTACTCAATGCCACTACTTACAAGGGAAATGCAAATTAAAACCAAAATGAAATATATCATACTCAGCATCATGACTATTATCACACACATTAAAAATAACAATATGAGTTGGTATGAAGGTGAAGAAATTGTTACTCTTGCATGGTGTTGGTGAAAATGCAAAATGGTGCAGACACTATGGAAAACAATATGGAGGTCCCATGAAAAATTAAAAATAGAACTATCATATGATCCAGAAACCCCACCGCTGGGTATTTATTGAAAATATTTTAAATCAGGATCTGACAAATGATACCAGCATTCCTATGTTTATGACAGTAATAACAATACCTAAGATGTGAAAACAATCTAAATGTTCATTGACACTTGAATGAATATACAATGGTATATATACACAAAAGATTACTCAACCTTAAAAAAGAAAGACATCCTGCCATTTGCAATAACATCTATGAACCTTGAGGACTTTATGCTAAGTGAAATAAGCCAGTCGTAGAGAAAAATACGCTGCATAATTCCACTTATATGAGGTGTCTAATATAGTTAAATTTATAGAGTCAAAGAATAGAAGGGTAGTTTCTAGGGGCAAAAGGGGAGTTATCCATCAAGGGTCTTAAAGTTTCAGTCAAGCAAGATGAATAGTTCTAAAGATATGCTCTACAGCATTGTACCTATCGTCACCAATAAGGTACTGTATACTTAAAATTTAAGAGGCTAGATGTCATGTTAAGTCTTCTTACCACAATAAAATAAAATAATAAATACATTAAAATACAGATACACTTTAAAGTTGGGGTATTCTATAAAATATTAAATTGAAAATTGAATACCTTATTTATAATATGTATGTAAATGAGCATTTAGCACAAATTACAAATATTTGCCATGATGCACTTGAAATTGCTGATAAATTTCTCTATTATCATTGATAAATTTTCCTAATGTTATCATTCAACGTAAATGTAGCCAAAATTTTTCGGCTTTTCTCAAAGCCTTTTTGTCACTCCAAAATTGCCACCATCATTTTGGAATTCTTCCAGTCATCTCTACACTCTTTGTCAGTAAGGAAAAAGATGGGGAGGGGATGATGTAAAGAAAGGACAGTTCTTTAATCTTGACCAAAGTGTTTGATCTTGCAGACATGCCGTACACTCAGAGTCAACTGTTCCTACTTTACTATGAGTACAGCTGGGGTTACTGAAACATTACTTATTTGACACGACTTTGGCTGTGAAATGGAGGGGCAAAGAACAGTTACTAAAATCTATATTAACTTAAGCTTCTAGGCTTAATATGGAAAATTTTATATTATCAGACAGTACTTTCTAATGATGGCCATAGACAGTGCCATCATCTACTGTGAATTATCCCTTCCACCACTTGTTCACTTACTCTTATAACTACATTCTTTATGCAATGTGTTAGCCCTTATCATTACTCTGTAAAGGACATTTTCTATCATCATGCACACCAATGCACTAAAACAGTTTACCTCCCTTAAGCCAGGCATGACCAGAAGGGGAAAGAAATCACTCCTAGAGACTAACGCGGGAGCAGAGGTTGTAAACATTGCCTTTGCATTTCTCATTTTTATATCTATCATTTAAAGAATGCTATATCTGCAGTAGATGACCATGTTTCACTTTTGGAATAAATATTTTTGCTTAATTTAATGTTCCAGTCTATATAGCATATTTATAACCTTCTTATTCATTAATATACACAAGAAAATGTTTTCATTTTCAGCCAAAATTTTTTATCTATTCTATGAACTCAACAAATATCTGAGAATATATCAAGATTCTACAACATCTAGTACATAAAATGTATAAAGAAAAACTACTGAAACTACTGAACCCAAATTGGAATTTAATCAATATCATTGTTACCACATATCATTATTATATTCAGGATAAGAAAATGTTTATGTAAGGAAGTGATGTACGAAACATGTCATTATCTGATCTTCTATTTGAGAATGTAACAAGCATATGAAAGGATTTTGGTGCAGGTTATGTCCTGTTAACATCTGATAATGTGAGGAAAAGTTCTGCAGTATATATTTAAAATTCTGAAATAACTTTTAAGACCAAGATATGGGACAGGTGCGGTGGCTCACGCCTGTAATCCCAGCACTTTGGGAGGCCGAGGCGGGCAGATCATGAGGTCAGGAGATTGAGACCATCTGGCTAACACGGTGAAACCCCGCCTCTACTAAAAATACAAAAAATTAGCCAGGCGTGGTGGCACTGCCTGTAGTCCCAGCTACTTGGGAGGCTGAGGCAGGAGCATGGCGTGAACCCTGAAGGCGGAGCTTGCAGTAAGCCGAAATCATGCCACTGCACACCAGCCTGGGCGACAGAGCGAGACTCTGTCTTAAAAAAAAAAAAACAAAAACAAAAACAAAAAAACGACCAAGATATGGTGCTTTAAAAGCTTATTCTATACTTATAGTCAACAATAATGTATTGTACACTTAAAAATCTGTTAAAAGGATAGCTCTCAGCTTAAGCATTCTTACCACAATAAAATAATTTTTACAAAGCATATTCTAAAAAAGAATGTGTAAAGTGTCATAACCTAGGTTTTTTAAGAATTGGCAACATATCTGTACATTATTATGTAACTTCAAATTATGCTTTTGAGAAATCCTGCCTTTGTTAAACTGTGATAAATTAATATTGCCTTCTCTTCAAACACAGACAATAAAATACATCCCGATCAAAGTAACAAAATGTTTATTTTTAATAGAATTCTAGTCTTAGAAATGAAAATAAATATGCTTATTAATACATACTTGCAATGTCTGTAATATTACTGTGGAGAAGCATTTTATATAGTACACCACTGTGACTATTATTAAACTTCCTTAATTGTCACACTCACCCAGTTTAAAGACACATATTTAGTCATAGGTACTGTTGTTTGTGTGTGTTTGATATATTCCAATTTTTCAGAAGCCTACTTTGAGAACCTACAGCATCTTGGTAATGCTATGAAGGCATACATTTATGTAAACTCAAGTAAATTAGAAAACAAACACATACTATATATTTTAAAATGTTATTCTCTTTGTTTTTACTTATATTTTTAATCTTCTTCCTCCTCTTCGACACAAAGTTGTTAGGTTCTTTCGTTTTTCTTTTTTTTTTTGAGACTCCAGCCCAGCCTGGAGTGCAGTGACAGATCTGACTCACTGCAACCTCCACCTCCCAGGCTCAAGCCATCCTCCTACCTCAGCCTCCCAAGTAGTTGGAACCACAGGCCCATGCCACCATGCCCAGCTAATTTTTTGTATTTTTGGTAGAAACAGGATTTTGCCACATTGCCCAGGCTGGAATCAAACTCATGAGCTCAAGTGATCTGCCTGCCTCAGCCTCCCAAAGTGCCAGGGTTACAGGCATGAACCACTGCTCCTGACCTGACACAAAGTTTTTAGTTACTCTGGAAAAGCAGCCAAATGATGTTTTGAGTTTTCAATATTAAATGTATATAAATGATCTATATATTTTTAAAACATGTTTGCTAGCTAGTTTATATCACTCAAATTACAAGACTTGCAGTAAGATATAGTTATGGGGGTTAGGAGAAATTCCAGGAACTATCTGGATGCAAATGTGGTGAATTATTTGGTTATTTTACAGATAAATACCATTTAAAGAGAGCTGGATTGTTCCATTTAACGAAAGACAGTAAATATGTTTAATATCTTCAAAAACTAAATGCTTATCAAAAATGTGTTTTACAACTATTTTCCAATGCCACAAAATATCTGTAAGTATGAAAGTGTCCTCGTGTCAGTGGACTTTGTAATCAGATGATCCTGGATTCAAATTCCCATGTATCTGGAATAGTATGCAGCTGTTAAAAAAAGGAAGTCATGTCTTTTGCAGGAGCATGGATGGAGCTGAAGGCTATCATCCTTAGTAAACTAACACAGGAATGGAAAACCAAATACTGCATGTATTCACTTATACTGGTAGTTAAATGATAAGAACTTAGGAACACAAACAACGAAACAACAGACACTGCTGTCTACTTGAGGGTGGATGGTAGGAAAAGGGAGAGGAGCAAAAAAGATAACTACTGGGTACTGAGCTTCTTACCTCGGTGGTGTAATAATGTGGCTAACAAACCCGTGACACATGTTTATCTATGTAACAAACATTCACATGTACCCCCAAACCTAAAATTAAAATTTCAAAAAAGAAAAAAATTCCCATGTATCATGTATCAGCTAAATAATTCTGGACAAATTATTTAATCTCAAGTATGCCACCATTTGTAAAGGAGGAATAATAATATACGTACTTCACAGTATTGTTGGGAGGATTATTTGAAAAAGCTAATGGAAAACATTAAGCAAGTGTTAGGCACAAAGTAAACATTTAATAAATGTTAGATAATTTTTTCATCAATAGGCTGAGTTATATATGAGAGAATAATAAAGAAATTTAGACTATATGATTATTAAGGTAATGAAGTAAACTACCAGGGATCTCATAAAATCTTCTTCTACAAATATATTCTCAAAATAGTTAAAACTGTTTCTTCAGTAGGCTAAGTATGAACCTTACACCTCAACACACTCACATGTTTCTTTATTGTCAATTTCCACTTGCATTTACATACAATTTAATAGCTAGTAGTATCCTGCCCAAGGAAAAGATTCTTTTCCCAGAGGGATGCAGAGCTCTCAATTCAAATTAAAAATTGTGATACGAGTTTCAAACTCCTTCACTATTATTTCATCTTAAATCATCTTTATCTCCCTAGCTAATGATCCAAAGTATTGGATTCAATCTTATTAATTACTTGCTGGTTATATTTCACCAGCAGAGCAAAACCAAAAATCATAGACTTAGAATGAAAATATCTAATTTTCAATCTTGTCTCCAGTATTATTCCTGAGCTTCAGGTCCTACATTTGTGAAAGAATAGCTACCTTGTCTATCTCATAGGAGACAGTCAACATTCAATCATGTGATGGAGAACAGTGTAAGACATTGAGTGTACAACAGTGAGAAACACTTTAACAAAACAGAACTTAGACTCTACTGAGGACTCACAGAAAATTGACCAAGCTAGGTGATGAATGGCATAATTGGGAATCTCATATTTTAGTTTTATTGTAAACTAATACAGAATATCTCTTCTGCTAAAATATCTTTCCCTGTGCTCACTGAAGTATTTTTCCGATTTAAAACACTGTAAGATCCATCATTAAACATCTTACTTTACCAATTTACCTACAATAGGTTCTATAGGCTCTTTCCACATTTTATGTGTACAAATATATTCATTTATTCATCTAAAACTATTGTTGATTTTGATCGCATGGGCCTTTTATTTGTATATGTGTGTGTATATATATATATTTATTTATCTACGTCTTCCTTGTTCCTCTTATTAATGACTATATTTCACTATCTTCTATGACTTAATTTTTCTGATATAATATGTTTTATGTAGTAGTGTTTTTTAAAAATAAATTATAATGGAATTTTGTAAATGAAGTAACGTTTTAGGTAGACAGTTGATTATTCTTGAAATATTTTGCTTCTAGATTTTAAAAATATGCTATTTCTTGAGCTTATCCTGATTTTTGAGCACTAAATTCTCATTGGGATTTATAGTAACAATCTAGATCAAAATTAAGGAGTAAAAGTTGTTTAGGAATTTTTGAATTATCTAAAACTTCCACTTAGATATGTTTCTTTTTGTTAACTTTTATTTTAGGTTCAAGAACACATGTGCAGGTTTATTATATAGGTAAACTCATGCTATGGGGAGTTTGTTGTATAGACTATTTCATCACCCAAGTACTAAGCCTAAATCTCGGTAGTTTTTCCTGCTACTCTCCCTCCACTCACCCTCTACCCTCCACCATCAGGTAGGCCCCAGTGTCTGTTGTTCCCCTCTTTGTGTTCATGAGCTCTCATCATTTAGCTCCCCACTTATAAGTGAAAACATGCAGTATTTTCTTTTCTGTTCCTGCATTAGTATGGCAAAGATAATGGCCTCCAACTCCATCCATTTTCCTGCAAAAGATGTAATCTCATTCTTTTTTATGGCTGCACAGTATTCCATGGTGTATATGTACCACGTTTTATTTATTCAATCTGTCCTTGAAGGGCATTTAGGTTGATTCCAGGTCTTTGCTATTGTAGACAGTGCTGTAATAAACATTCACATGCATATGTCCTTATGGTAGAATGATTTATATTCCTTTGGGTATATATCCAGTAATGGAATTACTGGGTTGAATGGTAGTTCTGTTTTTAGCTCTTTGTGGAGTCGCCATACTGCTTTCCACAATGGTTGAACTAACTTACATTCCCACAACTGTGTATAAGTGTTCCATTTTCCCCACAGCCTCACCAGAACATGTTATTTTTTTGTCTTTTACTAATAGCCATTCTGACTGATGTGAGATGGTAACTCATTATGGTTTTGATTAGTATTTTTCCAATGATCAGTGATGTTGAGCTTTTTTTCACATGCTTGTTGACTGCATGTATGTCTTTAGAAAAGTGTCTGTTCATGTCCTTTGTCCACTTTTAATGATTTTTTTTTCATGTAAATTCGTTTAAGTTCCTCATGGATGCTGGATATTAGACCGCTGTCAGATGCAGTTTGCAAATATTTTCTCCCATTCCGTAGGTTGTCTGTTTACTCTGTTGATGGTTTCTTTTGCTGTGCAGAAGCTCTTAAGTTTAATTAGATCTCACCTGTCAATTTTTGCTTTTGTTATGATTACTTCTAGTGTCTTTGTCATGAAATCCTTGCCCATTCCTATGTGCAGAATGATATTGCCTAAGTTGTTTCCAGGGTTTTTATAGTTCAGGGTTTTATGTTTAAGTCTTTAATCCATCTTGAGTTGATTTTTGTATATGGTGTGAGGAAGGGGTCCAGTTTCAAACTTCTGCATATGGCTAGCCAGTTATCCCAGAACCATTTATAATACTAAATAGGGAGTCCTTTCCCCATTGCTTGTTTTTGTCTGCTTTGTTAAAGGTCAGATGGTCATAGGTGTGCAGTCTTATTTCTGTTCTCTCTATTCTGTTCCATTCATCTTTGCATCTGTTTTTGTATTTCATTATTACATAAGCAATACATATTCATTGTTGAAAAACAGAAACTAAAGGGGAATTTCAAAGAATCACCTGTGATTTTACACTACTTGTATATTTTGGAGTATATGCTTCATAATTTATGCATATGGACATGTCATTTTTTAAATGAAATCATGTTCTTAGTTTTGAAATTTGTTTCATTTATGTGTTGAACATATGTACATAATAATTTTAATAGCTTCCAGAGTATTCCAGTAAATATTCCTAATTTTATTTACAATTCCAATAAAACAAGACATTTACATTAATTATTTTTTGATATAAATATTATGATGAGTCTAAATCTTGGTCCAATTGTCCAATCACTTCCCTCTGGAGAAATTTCTAACATTAGAATTTCTGTCAAAAGGATAGGTATGTTTTTAAATTTCAGTATACATTAACAAAATCCTCCAAAGTTTTCACTTTGTTTTCATTCCTAACAGCAGGGCTAATGAGTGCTTCTTTTCTCTAATCAATATTGATTTCAAATATTAAAAAACATCTCTGCCTAAGTAGTATCTTGTTTTACTCACATCTTTGATTCCTAGTAAGCTCAGCATTTACCCCTCTCTTAGTTGGCCATTGTATTTATTATTTGAAGTGTCATTTTGTGTCCTGTGTTCATTTTTTTCAACTGAGTAGTTTGTATTGCTTCAAAAAGAGCTGTTTAGATATTAATGCTGATAACTTTTTTTGAACCTGTCTGTATGTTGAAAATATCTTTTCAAGGGTTTCTCTCTGCCTTTATTATTGTTTTTGATATACAGAGGTTTTAAAATTGCATGTATCAATTATGATATGTGTAAGTTATTCACAACACTAAAATGACATAAATACATAGTTGGGAACTCTGTCTCCTTGGGTCTCAGATTCAAAGTCAGTGTACCTTCCCAAGCCCCCTCACTGTGCATGAGGGCACCTCTTTTATGTCTGCAGGGCTCCTCTGCTTCCCCACAATAACACTTAACAAGCTGCATTACCAGTATCTTGTTTTCTCTTCTGACTCCACCCTCAGACCATAAGCTACTACAGGTTATAAGCAATCTTATTTATTTCTCAGCATAAATAAAAATTTTGCTAAATGAATTGATTAGATCCCTCAATTATTTTCTGATAGTTATTCATAAACTGTATTTAAACTTACTGGTATAATTGCACTAACCCAGCTTTATTGGTATAAATATTTAATTATATAAGCACTTAGTATCATGTACTTCTTCAAAATATATGCCACAATTGTAATACTCATATTAGTTATGTCACTGTCAGGTTAATATTTATTGTCTCTCTAGAGATAAATCAAGTCTATTTTGTGCATTAGTGGATCACCATTATATTTCATTAACTGTAGTAGGTGTAAAATAATTGAGAATTATCAATGAATCAACAAATAGTATATAGGAAACCACACATTTCTAGAAAAAATATATGATTTAGCATAAATATAATAATACATATAAATGTATAATTAAAACAGATGGAATAATAAAAACAGAGGGAAGACATTTTCAGTTGGATGACCTTTTAGTTTACAGGCTTGAATAAGGCTGAATCCAGTTATGCTAAATAACTAGTGGTATCTGTGAGCACCTGTTCCTACTACTAAATGCATTCAACCTTTGCTTCTGGGTTCTTTAGAATAACAGGAACTTGGTGATGGAAGGCAGATGTGATCTGAAGTTGATGTGACTTTACGAGCCACTCTAGTAAATGCTCAAGGGTAAAAAATGTACAATCCTTGAAGAGAAACTTATAAAGATGGCAAGCATTTGCTTAAAGCCTTTCCACACTATCGCAAACACATATTTTTCAATAAACAGAGGAAATATTTTTATATTTTAGTCTTTTAGCATGATAGGTGACAACAAAATCAAATTGAGTTTATTCACATCTTTAATAATATCTACAACATTAAAATTACTTAAAATGTATTTTTGATATAGTAACAAATTATTTAATAGAAGGGTACATTAGCTTAGGTGCTGGTGTCACTGTCCCTACGCTCAAATTTTGGTTCTAGCTGTATATTGCACCAATTATTATTAAGTAGCTATATGAACTTAAGCAAGTTCCTCAACTTTCAGGTGTTCTTGGCTATAAAATGGGGTTTATAATAATTCTATTAATAATTGTTTCAAGACTTGATTGCATGTAAATCATTACCATGGTGTACACTAAAAACACTATTAGTAATTTTTAAGATTATTATATGAATAAAAACCTAAATTATAATAGTTTCCTAGGCATAGATTATTGAATAAAAATGACGATTAAAAATCCAGGTCCAAAGAGCATAGAATTTGAGTAGCACTTTAGGAAAAAAAAAGTAGTAATTGATCTTGCTACTCTTATATTTTCAATATTTAAAAAAAATTAAATTCACTTTTAGAATTATATAGAAATTACTGTATCTTCTTATCATTTTTAATTAAGAATACTTAATAATTATTTTAAGTAAATTCTGAAATATCATATTATAGCCCCTTATGCTTTTGCAACACTTTTCTCAAAATACTCATTTGAAATAACAAATTTTGATTGTTGTTATTTATAGACAAGGTCTCTCAATAGGACATGATGAATCCTGAACGCAAAACCATTTCTTTTGATTTCAAATCCGATGTTTCTACAAGGAATTTAATAATATGCAGTTACTAACCTCTGATTCATCTATAAGGCAGCCCAAAACGTTTTAAAAATAAAAAAGTAAAATCAGTGATCCATTAATTGTGAAATGTTGAGTATTTCCCCTAACTAATGAAGAATTTCCTGATATTTATAGCTGCAGCACAGTCAGTCAACCTACCATGATTTATAACATCAGCAAATTCTGACCAAACTCATTGATTCATCCTCTCATTGATTATGGCATCTGGACAATGTATTAACTCCTTATGCAATCCAACCAGTTTCCCTATGCTACAGATCAGATGTTTACACGAAGGTACTGAGAAAAAGTATCTGGAGTCCTGATTCCTAGTACAGTCTATGCCACCACTAAGGCTATGACCTTGGGCAAGTCTTTTCACATCCTGAAACTTATTTGTAAAATTACATAACTACTGAGTAAAGCATATCACAGGAAACGAAAGGATCCAGCTACAAAAACTATATAATCCTATGTGTGTCATGGGGCCAGTCACACAGTAATTTTTCTTTTTCTTTTTTTTTTTTTTTTTTTCACCAGTTGTCAAATGATCCTTTATTGAAATATTTTCCTTTGTGCTTAACTGGCTGGGCATTCCACAGCACCACTATTGATGTCATCTATGATGTCATGAGGGTGGCGGCCATCAACATTACAGCCCACAGACTGGGCAGTCCCCAGGATCTCTTTAATGGTTCCAGAGAGTTCTCTGGCTAAGGATCGGTGCCGCATCTGTCGAGCAATGTTGACGATCTCATCAAAAGTGATATTCCCACTGTGTTTAATGTTTTTCTGTTTCTTTCTGTCTCTTGGTGGTTCCTTGAGGGCTTTGATGATCACGGCAGAGGCAGAAGGCACCACCTCAATCTGGGCCTGTCTGTTCTGAATGGTCAGTTTCACTGTAATCCTCAGGCCCTTCCAGTCACCTGTTGCCTCGGCAATGTCATCACCAACCTTTTTTGGAGACAGACCCAGGGGGCCGATCTTGGGGGCCAGGGCAGAAGTGGCACCGAGTTCACCTCCGGTGCACCTCAGGTATACGACTTTGATCTCGTTGGGGTCGAACTTCGGCGGCATGGTGGAGGCGGCTGGTGTCGGATGAACCTGGATTCGGGACGACCGAAGAAAGTTGCACCTTGGCCTCCTCCGAGCCGAAAGCCGAGAGCAGTAATTTTTCAATAAATATATTATGAGTGAATAAATGAGGAAGCACAGAAAACAATGAAAACATTCTAATTCCTGAAATCTACTTGGAAATGTTTGGGTTTAGATGCCCTTATTTATACTGCATCGATCTCAGTAAGTGGAAAGTGGTAATTGTGGTATAATGGCATTATTATAACAGAAAATAAGCAGTTCTAAGTGAAAGGAAGGACGATAAAGATAGAAAATTTTAAAATAGTTGAAAAAATATCTAAAGGATACTAAGCTTAATACCTGGCTGATGAAATAATCTGTACAACAAACCCCCATAACACAAGTTTACTTATGTAGCAAACCTGTGCTTATACCCCTGAACTTAAAAGTTAAGAAAGAAAAATATAGACATAATTCACTTAATTTTGCCACCTGTCCACAAGTATAGGAAAATTTTATAAGATGAATATATGGTTATGTGAAATAAGTAAACATAAAATAAGTACAATCAATAATTATTAAGAGTGCATTTAATAATTGGTATTTATTTTGTTTACTTACCTAGCCAATCAGCTATCAAGCTAGGAATTACTTTCCTATGGCTCACTTTTGCCTAAAGGAAATACCTGGATTCCATAGCATGACATTTAAGACCTTTCACAACTACTACTTCAACCTCATATTTAGGCATCCTTTTGCCCTTGTTAAACACTAAACTGAGACACCATAAAATTTTAAAGAATTTATTTGAGCAAATAATAATTCAAGAATCAGGCAACCACAAACTGGAAGTGGTTTGGGAGCGCTGCCAAGGGAATACAAGAGGAAGGTTTTTATAAGGCAAACAGAAATAAAGCAAAGAAAATATTTGATTGGTTACAGTTATACAGTTGCCTTATTTGATCTATCTTGCTGGAAAGTCCCTTGTTATAAAAATTAGTTGGTGGCTTCTGATTTGTTATCCTTAAGTTTTATTTTTCTCAGCGGCATATACAAGAAGTAGCCCAAGTTAAGTGTTGCTTATACTTGCAAATTAAGCAAGACTAAGGTCACTTATGAGGCATAACAGGCTTTGTCTCTCCAGGCATTCTTTAGGCCTTGTCTCCATTTTAATTTTCTTTAACATTCTCAGTAGCCATAATTTAACCATAGCAAACTACAGCTTCCTCCAAGGCATGCACTTTTAATTCTTCATGCTCTGTTCATACCCTCCGCTTTTATCTGAAATGCACCTTCAACTTATCTACCTGGAAGATCCTTATGTATTCTTCAGATCCAGACTGTAAGTCACTAGTTTTATTAATTTTTCTTGGCCAGTGCATATTTTATTGCAAATTCATCTAAGTATCTATTACCTCATAATTAGTTCACATAATGAGTTTAATTTGTTGAGTTACTATTTAGGTAAACTACTTGGACTGCATTGAAACCCTTCAAATGCCATTGCTTAGTAAGCAACAAGTATTCACCATTCCATTAACTTCCAGACTTGTGTTCTGCCAAAAGAACAGACTAAGCAAAACTGCTTAGGGTAATAAAGGAGATCTATAGAGTGAGGAAAAAGCAGAGAAATGAGGTGGTCAAGAGAATGGAGAAACCCTGGAGAAACGAACATATATATACCTACTGAAGAAATTCACTAAGTTTCTAGTATGAGTTGGTCTAGTATGAGTGATCTTCCCCACTAAATCTTTAGTAAATTATTTCTTATTAAGGCCTTTTAAAATTGGATAAGTTTAGAAGAGAGGTATAACAACATACTGACTGCATTCCAAAATGACTCAAAAAGTGAAAGAAGACTGTCAACGAGAGCTCTGCCATCTGCCATCTCCACTGCCAGTCTGTGAGTTCCTCCAGGCAGGACAGTGTCTTTGTAGCTGATGCCCACCAGAGATTCTAAATAGGTGCTGGGGATTATAAGTAAAGTTCCTACATATTTTTAACTCTTGCAAACTATGAAATCCTATCTTCCATTAACATTGTGAGCTGAACTTATGAGTGCAGTCATCTTACCCCTTTGAAAGGAACAGAGATTCTGATATGATGATGTACCTAAACCTGTAACAAATACATATAAACAGCAATCGTCATAACTACGTAGATATTCAAGAAAATATTTGCCTATTTAACATGCAGTTATATAATCTCCTTAAAACTTTATTACTTTTTAAAAGTTTTATATAAAGTTTGCCAAAAATTTATGGTTTGATATGGCATTCTAAATACTGATTTTAGAGCTAGGATCTATCAAAATACATTTATCTTCAAAGAATTACCAACTACACAATGACTTTTCAACATTCCTTAATTAAATAAAGCACATTTTTTTCCAGCTAATTATGGTGTCTATTGAAGTTGGGAATAATGAAGCTGAAAAGCAAAATTTAAACACTCAGTACTACCGAAGATGGGAAAAGGGCATATTTAAAACCATAGTATCAGAGCCAAGAACTAGAGAAATAAACCTAAACACATTATAATAAATGCATTACATATTTTGATAAATTCCACGTAATAGTTTTAAAAATTAGGTCTAAATTGAATCATTTCTATCAGGTTATTACAAAAATCCATTGGCACTCATAATTAGAAACTTTAGCACCTCATGCACACCTAATTGCAGGTGAATAGATTTGCCTATATATATGGTCTCTCTCTCTCTCTCTCCATATATATATATATATATATATATATATATATATATATACATACACATATAGACAGAAATATATATAGACAGAAATATATATATATGTAGAGAGAAATATATATATATATATATTAGAGAAAAAAATATATATATAGCATTTCTTTTGTCCACAGTTTCTGGATAAACACCATAAGATTAGACTTAGATAATTTTATCAGTAACAGAAAATTAATGAATATGACTAGTGATATGGTACTCCCCTTGGTATGGTTAAAGCCTGTGCAATACTTAAGCATGTCTCATACATGGCTTGACCATTTTGATTGAATTCACAATTCACTGGTGTGATCAACTGGATTAGTCATTTCTGCTAAATTTAAACTGATGGCATCGTTTTCTCTGAGGAGCAAAATGAATCCTGGAACCTCTTGTTTCTGAAGTTCTGCAAGACATTTTGTATCCTGAAAAACTAAAAGAAAACTAGGAAGAGGAAGCAAAAAAGTCACACAGATACTTTTAATATTTTCATAGTCTCTGCTGGAATATTTAGGAATCTCTATGCCTACATCCAACTGTGATGCCCTCTCTCATTTAAAGTTTTAAGGAGATTACATAACTGAATCAAACTTTCACATCTTTTAAGTTATTAGCTGCAGGAGCTTCATTTTTTTGTCTTCACTCAGCTGGGTCCTTTTATATTAGGATCCTATTAGCTGGCTTTGGAATGATGATAACATAGCTTGGCCAGTTCAATTACCACATCTTGTCTGTCGTTTTCCTCTCACACACTTAATGTCTGCTTTGTACAAGATGAAAGACACTTAGTGCAAATTCCCCTTGAAATGAACACAAATAAGTTCACAGAGTCATAAATTAATGACAGGCAATCTTTCATTTCTACCTGCTTGTATCCTTTTGTCTGATTGCTCCATTAGTCTCTCTCCTCTGAAGTTTCAAATAAAGAAAATGTAATGCCACCTTTAAGTATAATTAGAATGGATAAATGAACCAAACAGGGAGAAGCATTCTCAGTCATTAATTGTCCTAATGGGCTCAATCTGGGTAATATGAATAAGGAATATGCTAAATAAAAGAAAGAAAATGCATATTATGCTTAGAAGCAAAGTAAAAACCAGTGAGAGAATTGGCACACAGGAGGAAAATACAGGATACGCGTTGCTAAACATCCCTTAGTGGATGCTGTCTGTTTCTTCATTGTGATATTGTTAACAGAAGTATAATAACCATACTGGTACAAAGCTTTTTGTTTAAATTAGTGTGTTCTGGAAACATTGACTTATTGACACGGCTAATATTAAGATTTGAAACTTTCATTTTTAGGTTGTGTTTACAGATTTAAACTGTTTAATCATTTAAATTATTTTTATTTTTGTTATGTAAACTCAAAAGAGAGTTTGTGTGTGTGCGTGTGTGTGTATGTGATTATGTGGCTACATTTTTAACATCAGCTTAGTCCCTAGCATTTTGGTAAAGATTATATAGCAAGAATGAGAGCAGTTGCACATCTATGCAACCATATGTCATAAATTCCTCTTCCTAACAGAGAGACAGTGTGATGAGAGAGTTAAGACAAAAGGGCACATTCCTTGGACCCAAATCTCAGCTCTGTCACCTTCTTGCTCTGAGATCTTGAGCAAATTACTTGTTCTCTATACCTCAATTTTCTCTGCAAAGTGGGGATATTAGTTCCTGGCTAGTAGGGCTTAAATATGAAATATCATAATGACAAATAGCACTGTCACCTGTGTCCTGGTTGATGTTGTAAGATGACATCAAATTTTTACTAGATAGTCTTGGGTTTCAACAATCTATTCAAAGTCTGAAGGGACAGGCATTAGCATAATATAAAATAGTTAAGATTAGTATTTATACTAAAGGACTGTTATATTATGCTTATACAGGTTTTACAATAATTATAAAGATAAATTAGATATTGTGGAGACTATAGAGATGTCACTTTTCCTCTATTTCTGAACCTTTCTGGTCTCACTCCTAAATGTGCAGTAAATCCAAAATTCAAAGTTCATGTAAGCTGATAGTATAATGTCTCACATATACAAGAAATTCTAAATGTGTCTAATTTATGTTTGCT
The DNA here is from genome assembly GCF_028885625.2 of Pongo pygmaeus. Lineage (NCBI taxonomy): Eukaryota > Metazoa > Chordata > Mammalia > Primates > Hominidae > Pongo > Pongo pygmaeus. The sequence goes on along the minus strand of NC_072388.2, from coordinate 44,586,413 downwards.
ATTTCCCTTATCTTTCACTTTAGTAATTCATCAGTAGATGAAAAATGGCAAGTTGGTAACCATAAACATAAAACTATTCTGATATGAAGAATATTATTGGAGTATCTTCAAATGCAACTGTCCTTATCAACAAGCTAGTTACTGGCCCTTGCCCCAACTCACCATTATTGCTCAAGACTATAGAGCAAAGCAAATAGGTAAACAGGAAGTTATGACTTAATTGAGGATGCACCAGGCATGAAGAAGAAGTAGAAAGCAATGTATCCTCTCACATTTCTACTCTGGCTTTTGGAAAGAGTAACAGAAATGGAGAGAACTTAAGGAGAGCATGCCAATGTCCCTATGACTTATTCATAGTTCAAACGTGATGTGCATTGGTGAAGAAGGAGGCAAACTGTAGAAATATCCAGATAGGAATAGGGTAGCACAGGAGCTAGGGACATGTTTCCCCAGATATGGCTTGAAAGAGTATAGAAGCTCATAAGAGACACCCTCCAGTCACCTCACCACCACATCCGTTATAACGTGGGAGTGACAGCAGCTCTCACACATGCCATACAGAACATTCATAGGTGCCAGTGGGGAAACAAAAGAGTGTAGTCAGGAAGAAAAGCAGCCACGGGCAGAGACCCATGCCATCTGAAGGCAAGGGAAGAATGGAGCAGACTGGACCACCCCTCTGAAAAAAGCTGAGTAACTACATTAAGGGTGCTTAACCCCCAAGAAACTAAGATACTTCAAATTGTCAATGGAAAGTACATTTTACATACACCTACACAATACTGTAACCAGTCTAGCCAAGTGGAGGTTCCTGTTAATAATTGTCTGTTATAAGCAAGAGAGAAGCTACATTTTATTTTTTGATGTTAGTTTTCATTTTAAAAATGTGGCTATATTAGTCTATTATCACACTGCTATAAAGAACTGCCAGAGACTGGGTAATTTATTAAGGAAAGAGGTTTAACTGACTCAGTTCTACAGAGCTGAGGAGGCCTCAGTAAACTTACAATTATGGTGGAAAGGGAAGCAAACACGTCCTTGTTCACATGGCAACAGGAAGGAGAAGTGCCAAGCAAAGGGGAAAAGCCCCTTATAAAACCATCAGATCTCATGAGAACTCACTCACTATCATGAGAACAGCAGCACAGGGGGACCGTCCCAATGATCTAATCACCTCCCACGAGGTCCCTTCCCCAACACATGGGGATTACGATTCAGATTACAATTCATGATAAGATTTGGGTGGGGACACAGAGCCAGACCATATCATTCCACCCCTGGCCCCTCCCAAATCTCATCTTCCTCACATTTCAAAACACAATTATGCCTTCGGAACAGTTCCCCAAAATATTAACTCATATCAGCATTAACCCAAAAGTCCAAGTCCATAGTTTCATTTGAGACAAGGTAAGTCCCTTCCACCTATGAGCCTGTAAAACCAAAAGCAAGTTATTTACTTCCTAAATACAATGGTGGTCCAGGAATTGGGTAAATACACCCATTCCAAATGGGAGAAATTGGCCAAAACAAAGGAGCTACAGGGCCCATATCAGCCTGAAATCCAACACAGCAGTAATTAAATCTTAAAGCTCTGAAATAATCTCCTTTACTCCATTTCTCACATCCAGGTCACATTGATGGAAGAGGTGGGTTCCCATGGCCTTGGGCTCTGCCCCTGTGGCTTTTCAGGATAGAGCCTCCCTCCAGGCTCCTTTCATGGGCTGGCGTTGAGTGCCTGTGGCTTTTCCAGGTGCACAGTGCAAGCTGTCAGTGGATCTACCATTCCGGAATCTGGAAGATGGTGGACTCTGCCCCTGAAGCAAACTTCTGCCTGGATATCCAGGTGCCTCCAAACAGCCTTTGAAATCTAGGTGAAGGTTTCCAAACCTCAGTTCTTGACTTCTGTGTACTCACAGGCTCAACACATGTAAGCTGCTAAGGTTTTGGGCTTGCATCCTCTGAAGCAATGGCTGACCTGTATCTTGGCCACTTTTAGCCGTAGCTAAAGCTGAAGCAGCTGGAATGCAGGGCACCATGTCCCAAGGCTGCACAGAACAGAAGAGCCCTGGACCTGGCCCACAAGACCACTTTTCCCTTCTAGGCCTCTGGGCCTGTGATGGGAGGGGCTGACATGAAAGTCTCTGACATGCCCTAGAGACATTTTCACCACTGTCTTGGTGATTAACATTCAGCTCCTTGTTACTTATGCAAATTTCTGCAGCTGGCTTGAATTTCTCCCCTGAAAATGGGTTTTTCTGTCACATTGTGAGGCTGCAAATTTTCCAAATTTCTATTCTCCACTTCTTCTTGCACACTTTGCTGCTTAGAAAGTTCTTCCACCAGAACTCATCCTTTTTTATGGCTGCATAGTATTCCATGGTGTATATGTGCCACATTTCCTTTATCCAGTCTATCATTGATGGGCATTTGGGTTGGTTCCATGGATGAAGCTGGAAACCATCATTCTCAGCAAACTAACACAAGAACAGAAAACAAAACACTGCATATTCTCACTGATAAGTGGGAGTTCAACAATGAGAACGCATGGACACAAGGAGGAGAACATCACACACAGGGGCCTGTCAGGGGCTGGGAGAATAGGGGAGGGATAGCATAGGAGAAATACCTAATGTAGATAATGGGTTGATGGGTGCAGCAAACCACCATGGAACGTGTATACATATGTAATAATCCTGCACGTTCTGCAAATGTACCCCAGAACTTAAAGTATAATAAAAATAAAAGTTAGAAACAACAACAACAAAAAAAGAAATTTCTTCCACCAGATACTCTAAATCATCTCTCTCAAGTTTAAAGCTCCACAGATCTCTATGGCAGGGGCAAAATGTCACCAGTCTCTTTCTATAGCAAGAGTGAACTCTACTCCAGTTCCCAACAAGTCCCTTATCTCCATCTGAGACCATTTCAGACTATCAACATTTTGGTCAAAGCCACTTAACAAGTTTTTAGGAAGTTCCAGACTTTTCCACATCTTCCTGTCTTCTGAGCTCTTCAAGTCTCTAGGAAATTCCAAACTTTCCCACATTTTCCTGTCTAATTCTGATCCCTCCAAAATGTTCTAATCTCTGCCTGCTACCCAGTTCCAAATTCACTTCTACATTTTTGGGTATGTGTTTACAGTAGCACCCCACTCTCTGTGGTACCAATTAACTGTATTAGTCTAGTCTCATCCTGCTATAAAAAACTGCCCAAGACTGGGCAATTTATATGGAAAGAGGTTTAATTGACTCACAGTTCCACAGAAGCCTCAGTAAACGTACAATTGTGGCTGAAGGGGAAGCAAACATGTCCTTGTTCACATGGCAGCAGGAAGGAGAAGTATCAAGTAAAGAAGGAAAAGCCCCTTATAAAAACCATCAGATCCCATAAGAACTCACTCACTATCATGAAAACAGGATGGGGAGACTACTCCAATGATCTAATCACCTCCCATGAGGGCCCTTCTCCAACATGTGAGGATTATAATTCGATTACAATTCATTATAAGATTTCAGTGGGGACACAAAGCCAGACTGCATCAGTGACCTTGTTACTCTTCTTATCCATGAAAAGCAATTGTACTGAAATATATAAAAATTGGTTCTGTCTACAATATCCAAAGGCCAGATATGTTCTCACTTAAGAATCTAAATAAATAAATGGTTTTTCTTAGTTCAAAAATATAAAACAAATAAGATAAAAAGTGTGGCATATCTTCCAATGAATGGAGAATTGGGGTTGTCTTGGTTTCAGTTTGCTTGGGGAAGGGGTTTTAAGTGGGAGGTAATTAGTTTTAGACTCAGCCACAGCTTTTGGGTTTTGTACACAGAAAGTGTAGAAGGGACAAGAAAGCATTTTTCAGCAAAGAAAAGAGGATGCAGGGAACCCCAGAAGAGATTAGTGTGGTTTCCTAGGTATAATTTGCATCCAATTTATAAGCAGTGGAAACCCAAGGGCCACATTTCATTCACACTTAACATATTAGTTTTAATATGTTAACATAATACTTAACATATTAGTTTTCCCTGAAAAGAGTCTACAAAGCACACATACAAAAAGCCTTCTTTTAACTTCCTTTACTGGATATTGCTTAACAAATCCTTTCTTCAGAAAAATAAAAATTATTTTTTCATTTTGAATTAATTATGTCTTCTGATGCTTATCTAAAGCCAAAGTATGTGATAATTCACAAGAAAACAGGGAGAGCAGAAAGATATTGTTAAGTATACCAGTATGACTATAATATAAAAATTTTAGCCACATTATCTTGAGTTATCATAAAATATTCTAACATTTTTTAGAAAAGTAAATAAAAACTAACAAAATAAAGTTTTTGTTGGCAATTGTCTCCCTTCTAAACTGCCATGCACAATATATTAAATCTGGGGTCTGAATATCTTTAAATCTTTAATTAGATCCCAAAATTATATCATGGAATGGATTCAGGTTTAACTGAAGAACAACAATGCAACAAGACAAAAATTAAACATATTTACAATTTACAATTTTGAAGATGAAATATTAGTACTTAGTAAATGATTGAGAATAAAATTTTTCAGTGTTTTATCTAAAATAGATGAGAATATAGTAACAGTCATATACAAATTCTGGTCCCTAGAGCTGAGTTTTAGAGAGCCTTCACCAGGCTTTTCTTTTCTAAGATACATATTTCAGGCACTTCTGTTCATTTCTTTCAGTTGCAGTCTTCTCTGATGGACCAGAGCAGATCTAATAGACCAGTAGGAAGTTTTTGAACAGGTTCTCAGTAACCATGTCTCCATCAAAAGTTAGGCAACAGCCTGGTTCTTCAGATTCCTCATTTGCTAAAATCTTGTCACAGTCTCTATGCTCACCATTCCATCTCCTTCCAATGCATGCAAAGAAGGTATTATTTGGAATAAAATTAAAGAGGCAATAAATGAGACCTCATAATTCATATCCATGTTTTATCTCTTTCTTATCTATTTATATAGGAATTGTAAGAAAGACCATTAAAAAAGGATAGGGGACAAATAAATAACTGATAAGTCATCAACTGATAAGATTTTTATGGATGTAGGAATGCAGAAATTAATACTATATTTGCTTTTGCCATAAGTAAATGTTCTATTTTAAAATCCTCTATTTTTTTCCCTTTTTGTATCTTTGGTCTTATTCATTCTTGACTCCTTGGACTGTTTGATTGGCTCTGAGATCATGAATCAAAGAAGCCTATCCCAGTGTTCCTTAGGTAGTACTGTGGTTCAATTGGAGAAAATTCAGTGCCTGATAACTAGATTGAAGTAATAAACAAATAACTAGTTTTAGAGATCCTTGACAAAAGTGAAACTTTAAGAAACTCAGTTAATTCTTCTTACCTAGCTGTATTCTTCTGCAGAGAATTCATTTCTTCAACATATATTTAAATATCTTTATCATTTCCCACCAGGAAAATCATTCCATAAGAATTGTTCAAGCCTTTCTCTGAGTGTCAAAGTAGAAGTTTCGTAAGGCTTTAGTGTGTCACCTAGCAAGATCATCAGGCAGGCAAGAATCAAGGATTTACGTAAACTGAATCTTTGCTCTATTTAATACAAAATCTCAGAGTTTATATAATAGCTTCTGAGATTTAAAAAGAGAATAAGCAAAAAGGCTGAATTAAATAGAACCCATTGCAAAAAAAATGGCACCGTTGGTCTGTATCAGAAACTGTGGCAAAGAAAATTAAGCAGCTCATTAAAATTATGATTAGCTTAATCACATTTGAAGATATTTCTCTAAAAATTACATCTCATAATTTTTAAAATTTAAAAATATATCTACATTTATACAAAAATACTTAGTTTTATTAATATGTTAAAATGTTAAAAATATGTTACAATAAGATATTTTTAACATATTTATTACAAGAAAAATGAGCTAAGATGCATTTTAGTTTCCTAAACTCTAAGAAATAATTAATAGGTTTGGCAATATCCGTAAGTTAAGAGTACTAGATTTGAAATTTCCCTCTAAAACATGTATCACTAAAAAAAAAAAAAAAAAGAAAAAAGGCAGCTTAATCAACTCTCAACTAAATGGAGTTTAAATTCATGTAACCACTTTGGAAAACTCTTTGGTAGAAAGTATCAAAGGTAAACATGCGCAAACTCTATGACAAGGAAATTCTGTTTTCAGATCCATGTAAAGTAAAAATGTGTATGCATGTTTACCAAGATATCAACAAAAATTTTTTAGAGCAGCAGTATTTATAATAGTCTCAAATGCAAAGCAATCCACATTTTCATCTATAGTAGGAAAGATATACAGCAACAAGAATGAACTAGAATTAATTGCAACTACATGGATAAACCTCACAAACACAACCCTGAGTGAAAGACGCCCGACTAAAAGAAGAGCATATGACCCTATTTATATGAAGTTCAGACACAGGCCAAACTAATCCATAGTTTTAGAAGCCAAGATAAAGTTTATTCTCTACTTATAGACTGGGGGTTAGTGTGAAGAGTGACTGTAAAGAGAGAGGGGAGGGCTTCCTGTTCTGGTAATATTTTGTTTCTTCTTTATCTGGTTACTGGCTACATAGGTGAAAATGCTTTGACATGTACACTTATATGTATTTTGGGGAGTATGTATTATATTTACATAAAGTTTACATTTAAAAAAATTCATCCACATATTCAATCATAGTCCCTAGAGATTATAGAATAAGTGTAATTTTCAAAATGTTTGGCCTGATCAAATGAAAACTTTATGAAAGTTCAGTTCTCCAGAGAAAACTTTGGCTTCCACAATGGTTGAACTAGTTTACAGTCCCACCAACAGTGTAAAAGTGTACCTATTTCTACACATCCTCTCCAGCACCTATTGTTTCCTGACTTTTTAATGATCACCATTCTAACTGGTGTGAGATGGTATCTGATGGTGGTTTTGATTTGCATTTCTCTGATGGCCAGTGATGATGAGCATTTTTTTATTTGTCTTTTGGCTATATAAGAGTCTTCTTTTGAGAAGTGTCTGTTCATATCCTTTGCCCACTTGTTGACGGGGTTGTTTTTTCCTTGTAAATTTGTTTGAGTTCATTGCAGATTCTGGATATCAGCCCTTTGTCAGATGAGTAGATTGCAAACATTTTCTCACATTCTGTAGGTTGCCTGTTCACTCTGATGGTAGTTTCCTTTGCTGTGCAGAGGCTCTTTAGTTTAATGAGATCCCATTTGTCAATTTTGGCTTTTGTTGCCATTGCTTTTGGTGTTTTAAACATTAAGTCCTTGCCCATGCCTATGTCCTGAATGGTATTGCCTAGGTTTTCTTCTAGGGTTTTTATGGTTTTAGGTCTAACATTTAAGTGTTTAATCCATCTTGAATTAATTTTTGTATAAGGTGTAAGGAAGGGATCCAGTTTCAGCTTTCTACATATGGCTAGCCGTTTTCCTGGCACCATTTATTAAACAGTGAATCCTTTCCCCATTGCTTGTTTTTGTCAGGTTTGTCAAAGATCAGATAGTTGCAGATACATGGCATTATTTCTGAGGGCTCTGTTCTGTTCCATGGGTCTATATCTCTGTTTTCGTACCAGTACCATGCTGTTTTGGTTACTGTAGCCTTGTAGTATAGTTTGAAGTCAGGTAGCGTGATGCCTCCAGCTTTGTTCTTTTGGCTTAGGATTGACTTGGCAATGCAGGCTCTTTTTTGGTTCCATATGAACTTTAAAGTAGTTTTTTCCAATTCTGTGAAGAAAGTCATTGGTAGCTTGATGGGGATGGCATTGAAACTATAAATTACCTTGAGCAGTATGGCCATTTTCACGATATTGATTCTTCCTACTCATGAGCATGCAATGTTCTTCCATTTCTTTGTATCCTCTTTTATTTCATTGAGCAGTGGTTTGTAGTTCTCCTTGAAGAGGTCCTTCACATCCCCTGTTAGTTGGATTCCTAGGTATTTTATTCTCTTTGAAGCAATTGTGAATGGGAGCTCACTCATGATTTGGCTCTCTGTTTGTCTGTTATTGGTGTATAAGAATGCTTGTGATTTTCGCACATTGATTTTGTATCCTGAGACTTTGCTGAAGTTGCTTATCAGCTTAAGGAGATTTTGGGCTGAGACGATGGGGTTTTCTAGATATATAATCATGTCATCTACAAACAGGGACAATTTGACTTCCTCTTTTCCTAATTGAATACCTTTTATTTCCTTCTCCTGCCTGATTGCCCTGGCCAGAACTTCCAACACTGTGTTGAATAAAGAGTGGTGAGAGAGGGCATCCCTGTCTTGTGCCAGTTTTCAAGGAGAATGCTTCCAGTTATTGCCCATTCAGTATGATATTGGCTGTGGGTTTGCCATAGATAGCTCTTATTATTTTGAGATACGTCCCATGAATACCTAATTTATTGACAGTGTTAGCATGAAGCGTTGTTGAATTTTGTCAAAGGCCTTTTCTGCATCTATTGAGATAATCATGTAGTTTTTGTCATTGGTTCTGTTTATATGCTGGATTACGTTTATTGATTTGCATATGTGGAACCAGCCTTGCATCCCAGGGATGACGCCCACTTGATCATGGTGGATAAGCTTTTTGATGTGCTGCTGGATTCGGTTTGCCAGTATTTTATTGAGGATTTTTAACTAGTTCAACCATTGTGGAAGTCAGTGTGGCCATTCCTCAGGGATCTAGAACTAGAAATACCATTTGACCCAGCCATCCCATTTCTGGGTATATACCCAAAGGATTATAAATCATGCTGCTATAAAGACACATGCACACGTATGTTTATTGCGGCACTATTCACAATAGCAAAGACTTGGAACCAACCCAAATGTCCATCAATGATAGACTGGATTAAGAAAATGTGGCACATATACACCATGGAATACTACACAGCCATAAAAAAGGATGAGTTCATGTCCTTTGTAGGGACATGGATGAAGCTGGAAACCATCATTCTCAGCAAACTATCGCAAGGACAAAAAACCAGACAACGTATGTTCTCACTCATAGGTGGGAATCGAACAATGAGAACACATGGACATAGGAAGGGGAACATCACACAGTGGGGCCTGTTGGGTAGGGGTAGGGGGCAGGGATAGCATTAGGAGATATACCTAATGTTAAATGATGAGTTAATGGGTGCAGCACACCAACATGGCACATGTATACATATGTAACAAACCTGCACGTTGTGTACATGTACCCTAAAACTTAAAGTATAATTAAAAAAAAAGAAAACTTTGGCATTATTAAATTTGATATTTACTATCCTCTATGAACACATCTATCCCAGCACACCCCAAGAATGTCCATAGTACATATTCAAAAGTGTATACACATATACAGTCAGTTATAAGCTAGAAAATACTTATTTCTATTACCTTGAATTTATTCAGTAATTTTGGCTCACCAACATGCAACTTGCCATACAGCTTATACTAGCCTAAGATAATGAAAAGGTAGTAGACTGTTTAATAAAGGTCTATCTTAAGAAAAAATATAAATGACAGAATTATACCTCTTTACCTTCTGCTATTAGAAATATTATAGCTAACATAAAATAAACTATATCTAGAATTATACTATTTCCTCCTCTTGACCCATTTCACAGATGATAAACAAGTATGATTCTAAGTTAGTATGGATGCTGGCCTTCATTTGCACCTACCATATTGAATTAATTTGACACACACTCATGCAATCCACAAGGTGGAGAATTTACCATGTGGCTGGCACTGAAGTTGACTCCAGTGATAGTTAAATAAGAAATGATTTATTCTAATGTCCATTGATTCTACTAGAGACAAGACACAAGTAAATCAACAACTACAGTGAAGTATAATATAAAAGAGATGGAAGAAATATACGCATTTTATTGCACTAATGAAAGCACAAAGGAAAACAAAGACCCCATGCTTAAGAAGATCTTACCTTTTGGCAAGGTTTTAGCAAATATGTATGTGAAGAGAAGGGGAAGGCAGAGTAAATAATCAATGAAAGGAGATAAGAATTTCAGCCACTGAGAAAGGCATATGACTAACCACAAATCTTAGATCTTTCTGATCCCTCAGGTGATGTTTAAGGATGATTTCCAGCTTTTATATAAGCTTGACTCTAAAATAGCAAGATGTCTACAAGTAACTCCTTAACTCAGGAGAGTGATTAGGAGTTGACTAGAAAAAGATGACATTGGAGTAATAGGCAAGAACCAAATAATAAAGGGTCTTGTTTAGCAAGGTAAAGAGGATCTTTATCCTGACAGCAATTTGTTGAAAATCACATGACTGATTAAAGGTGAACTAGAATTTATATCTCAGTCTGACTCTCGAACTCATGCTCTTAATTATTATATTACATAGCTCAGAATAGCCTTTCAGAAAGATAGCATCAGCATGCATAGTGCTTTAAAGAGAGAGTTGGATTAGATTTTCAGAGCAAGTGTAGGCACTCACAGTGATTGATATGATGGTGTCCTAAGTGAAAAGACAATGGAGAAGGGTGAGGATTTGTGGGCCAGAGATTACAAGCCAGTTTCTGGATTTAAAGATATCAGTAAAATAGTTCCACAAAATGCAGACTTTAAGTCAGTTCTATAACATTACCTCATACCCTCACTATGATAAAGAATAATGTAAATGATGAGTTAATGGCTGCAGCACACCAACATGGCACATGTATACATATCTAACAAACCTGCACGTTGTGCACATGTACCTTAGAACTTAAAGTATAATAAATATATATATATATAAATATAAAAAAGAATACATATGGAATCAGATAGAACAGGGTCTACCCCCAGATCTTTGATCTCCTAACTGTATCCTTGATCAGTAATTTAATAACACTGAGCCTTTACTAGTTATCTGTAAAACGAGAGTAATAATGTTTAATCTCATAGAGATGCCATGAAAATTAAATGAGGCAAAGAATTTTATAATACCTATCATGATGCCTAATACACACTAAGCCTTCTCTTGCTAAGGTTTTAATAAAGGTAGGACAAATACGACTCTACACAAATAGAGTGTATCATTCTAATGCTGTTTCTCCCAAAAGACCACATAAGAACGGGTGTTTGGCAAATACTACCTCCTTTGGAAGGTACATTGTCCAAATGTTGGAAAGTCGCTCTACATGTGAAGATACCACTGATTAGGAGATTGAAAACCTGAAATGCAAGGAACTAAACACATTTATGACCTTACTTATATGTTTGACATATAAATCTGTTTAAATAACATGAATAAATGAATTGGAAATAATGATTTAATAGCACAGAGCAGTTGTGAAAACAATCAGTACCATGGATATGAATTCAATGTATCTCTACCTGTATTACAGAGACAAACATTTTTAAGTCAAAAAAGAACTTCTTAAGAGAATAATAAACATATTCAAAATATATCAGCATGAGAGAAGTTTGACAGATATCCATTTTTCTTAATTAGGATCCTTTTATAATTTTCAAAGACAATATAATTAACAAACTATGAAAGTCACATTCATAAAATTTTATTGTACAAAATAAGACCACTGATTACTACTTCCCTAAATCTTTCCAAATTAAACCTATGGGCAGTAACTACCCAAATTAGAATCATAGAGATGGTAAGACACACAAAATTATAATCATGAAAAGCTTTTTAAAGTTTTAATTTCTTTATCTAAAGGTCTTTAAAAATTGACCCATCATTCATCTGAAACACATCTTCTCCTGCATTCTGAATAAGCTAAAGAAAAATAAAAATTCAACCTAGACAACTCACCAAAGGTGCATGGGTCTCAAACTTCCATGAGTCTTTGATAATACATTCACTTTTCTAATTGATAGCTGCAGTTTACATTTCTGATCCAAAGTAAATTTGTTTAAAAGTCATATACATAATGCTTTTAAAAACAGCAGGAATGATATACACTTCCAACACTAATGCTTTGTTTCTTCACTGTGATAAGTTTTACATTAACCACATAAATTAAGGGCACATCATAACTATTTATAAATTGATATTCTAGAAGAAAGTTATAGCTAAATATATAAGGTAAAAATTAATAGGTTCTATTGGAAAATATTACCCATGCAATCAAAATGCTGTTAAGTTACTTTGTAAAATACTAATTTAGAACATCCTTTTTTTTTTTTTTTTTTGCACTACAAGTTAGAAATATGGTTTTCCTCCTTGGGAGAATTTTTATTATTTTATCTTGTTTTCAACCTTTATAAATATTTTTCTCTGAGATACATACAAACAGAAGAATGCACAAAACATGCATGTACACTTTTTTTTTTTTTTTTTTTTTGAGACAGGGTCTCACTTTGTTGCCCAGGCTGGAGTGCAGTGGCTTTGATCTCGGCTCACTGCAACCCCCGCCTCCCACGTTCAAGCGATTCTTCTGCCTCAGCCTCCCAAGTAGGTGGGATTACAGGTGCCTGCCACCACATCCGACTAATTTTATTTTTAGTAGAGACACGGTTTCACCATGTTGGCAGGGCTGGTCTCAAACTCCTGACCTCAGGTGATCTGCCCGCCTCGGCTTCCCAAAGTCCTGGGATTACAGGCCTGAGCCACCATGCCCTGCCCATGCATGTACAATTTAAAAATAAAGACAACATACTTGTGGCCACCTGTGAGGCTGGGAAATAGAATCACTGTTGCACTGCATAAAGCCCACTCCTGGCCATGCACAGTGGCTCATGCCTGTAATCCCAGCACTTTGGGAGGCCGAGGTGGGTAGATCGCTTGAGGTCAGGAGTTTGAGACCAGCCTGGCCAGCATGGTGAAACCTCGTCTCTACTAAAAATACAAAAATTAGCGATGTGTGGTGGTGTGCGCCTGTAATCCCTGCTTGGGAGGCCAAGGCAGGAAAATTGCTTGAACCCGAGAGATTGAGGTTGCAGTGAGCAGAAACCTCACCACTGCACACCAGCCTTGGCAACAGAACAAGACTGTCTCGAAAATAAATAAATAAATAAATAAATAAATAAATAAATACCACTCCTTTGTCCTATCAAATCCCAACCCCCTATTTTAGCCCAGGGTTAACCACTGTCCTGGCTTCTGAGATAAACATTTCCTTGATTTTCAGGATTTTAGCACTGTTATAACTGCCTAAAACATTTAATTTTATTTTGCCTCCCTTTTTGCTTTATATAAATGGAATCTACTCTTTATGTTATTTGGAGAATTGCATAATTGCCCAACATCCTGTTAGAGAGATTCATCTATACTATTGTGTGTAGCAACCCATCCTCAGGTTTTAGAAGCTAAGGAAATCTGTATCTATAGATAGATATAGCTATCTCTATATATAGATATCTGTATCTATAGATAGATATGGCTATCTATAGATATAGATATCTGTATCTATAGATAGATATAGCTATCTATATATATAGATATCTGTATCTATAGATAGATATAGCTATCTATATATATAGATATCTGTATCTATAGATAGCTATAGCTATCTATATATATATATAGATAGCTATAGATAGATAGCTATATAGATAGCCACACTAAAGGTTATAGATCTTTTCAAAATCATACTCTTCTTTCAAGAAAAAATTATTCAAATCTTAGCTGAATAGACGTATTTTGTGATCACAGTTTAACTACTTCACAATCTTTCTAAATATAGAAAATTTTATGACACAAAATCACACTCTTTTTACTCTTTTATTCTCTCAACAACCTTTACTTGCATCTTTTTGAAAATCTAAATTTAACCTCACATCCTATAAAAAATATGTCCCTGAAAAGATTCTTTATACTTAAGTAAAATAAACACAGAGCATCAGAATTTTTCACATATAAATCATTTTATAAGTTTTTTTAAGTGTTTTGTTGTTGTTTTGTTTTGTTTTTAAAGACAGTGTCTCTCAGCAATTCTACATCTTTCGCTAAGAGAAATTCTGAGGAGTAGAGTTTCAGGCTAACTTAAAAACAGAAGAAATACACAAGAAGATTCCATATTCCATTTCTTTTCTTCCATATCTTCCAGCCCTATAAATATGATAAAATTATTATCATGAACAGTGCTTTTCCTAATGTGACCATCTGGGCTTTCTCAAGTTTAAACTCCCTATTTAAAAGAACCAAGCCTCGTTGGGCATGGTGGCTCATGCCTGTAATCCCAGTACTTTGGGAGGCCAAGGCAGGTTGAGTGGATCACCTGAGCTCAAGAGTTCAAGACCAGCCTGGCCAACATGGTGAAACTCTGTCTACTAAAAATACAAAAATTAGCTGGGCATGGTGGCACATACCTGTAATCCCAGCTACTCGGGAGGCTGAGGCAGGAGAATCGCTTGAACCTGGGAGGCAGAAGTTGCAGTGAGCCTAGATGGAGCCATTGCACTCCAGCCTGGGCGACAAGAACAAAACTCCATCTCTAAATAAATAAATAAAAGAACCAAGCCTGTTTCTATTCACCGTGAAGTCTTATTTCTTGATAAAATGCAAATCCCCACCCATAGGGAGAAATGAAGCTGTAATTGCCTACTACAGGGAGCTCCACTCTTGCTCTAAGGGATTGGAGACTATATGTCTGGCCTAGTTATGTCCATCGTGGAATGTAGTTATGCCTGTCATGGTATGCATCAAAGATTCTTGCACATAAATACAATTCAAACCCTCCTGTGATACTTTTCATAGGAGAAAAATTATCACCTGCCTCTACATAATTTTTATGTGTTTAGAAGACCCAGGTTCATAGTCATCACTTTCAATGTTTAGTTATTTGAAGAACAGGGCACCTATCCTTGGTCTAGCTGTCGATTTATAATTAAGTTAGAGACATTCAAAACTGATAATCTGCACTTATTGGTCATGACCTAAACTCTTTCTTAGCCTCTATCTAATATTTTTGAATAATTTACCTGTTAGTGCTTTCTGGTGCCTCATTATAAATCTATGAGTTTTAAGGACTATTCATGTATCCTAAAAACAAAAACTAGGTTTTCAACAGGTTTACTAAGTATAGAAATTCAACAACAAAAAAAAAGCTGCTTAAGGTTATTTTAGAAAATAATTTTAGTTTTTATAGGAAACACAGATAACAGACGATTCTTGACTTACAATGAGGTTACATCTCAATAAACTCAAATTGAATATATTAAGTTGAAAATGTACTTAATACACCTAAGCTATCGAACGTTATAGCTTAGCTTAGCCTACCTTAAACATACTCAGAACACTTTCCTTAGCCTGCAGTTGCACAAAATCTTCTCACAACACAGCACACTGTAGAGTATCAGTTGTTTACTCTTGTGATCAAGTGGCTATCAGATCTGCAGGTTTCTGCTGCTACATAGCATCATGAGAGAGTATCTTACCGCATATTCCAGGAAAAGATAAAAATTCAAACTGTGTAGTAGAGTTTTTATTGCATGTTTATCATTTTTTTGCACCACTGTAAAGTCCAAAACTCAGAAGTTGAACCACTGGAAGTCAGGAACCATCCATATTATTACTGGAAATTCACTGTTACCTAGCTATTAGTCTTAATAAGAAGTTGCCTTTTTCCTCATAGTCCCAACATTCTAGAGGTTAAGAATCCTCCCAAGATAAATACCCCTCCACGCAACATCCGTATTTGAATACTGCTTTACAGTTTACTACTTTTGTGACCACTGATAAGTTGCTTAACTTTTATAACCTTCATTTGTCTCATCTTTAAATTATTTTCATGTTTGTATTATTTCACTTGCCTACTGTACTAGATAAAACTTCCAGTAGAATGTTAAGTAGAAGTGATGAGACTAAACGTATTTAGCCTTAGTTACATAGAAAATATTTCATATTTAGCATTTGCTACAGGTTTTTATGGAAGATTAGGCATACATTAAACAGAAACTCTTTCAATATCTTAAATCATTCAATTTCTCAAATGTCAAAGGTACACATATTACAATGTCATATTTTCAACTGATATAACTATTACAATAAAATGGCACATTAAAGTTTGGTGATATTTTTAAAGTCACTTAAGAAAGCTGAAAAATACACTGATTTATTTTTGGTCAGTGAAATTATTACGTGCATCACAAGGATGATTATTCTTTCAAGAAAAACCACATCATTTATCTCTTTCAGTTTTCAAGCATTTTAATTCCCTCTGATAATTTTACTAAAAAAAAAAAAAGATTCACAGTAATGAGACATAATCTTAGTTTTTCCCTACTGGACTGCTCGAAGCTGAGAGAACTTAAAACTTTATTCTTCCTAGCTTGATTGAACCCATGAGAAAAAAATTATTTCTTCTTAATATAGCAGTACAAAGTATCATCCACAGGGGCACCAAGTTCAAGTGTGCATTTACTGTTCCTCAGTTATTAACAAAGATAAATTACTTCCTCATTATTTTTCCCTACATGACAAGCCAGCTGCACTTTGTAGGCTGCTTCAGACCCAAAAACATCTTTCAAAATTGATCTTTCATTATTGTTTTATGTATTCAACCATGCTGAACTTCAATTTATGTCGGTGGCATTCTCTAAGAATAGTATATACACTAAATGAAATTTTCTGAGATGTTCTTAAGATACCAAACCTTTTATTTAAAGACCATTAAGTCTCTTGATTCTTTATGACGTATCTTGCTTAGTTCCCTAATATCAGAAATTTTCACACTCTAATTTTTTTTAAAGTATTAATATGTATGGGAGGGGATTGCATGTTTCTGACAAATAAAAATGGCTACCTGAATCTAAAGCACTTCATACAATTTAGAAACCATATTATTCAATAAAGACTGCAAACAGAACCCTTATAATCCATGTCTATAGTGTAAGAAGACAGAACATATTGTAAAAATTAATTTGCATGTTTGTTGAAAAATAAATATCTTATACCAGCAGAGCCAGCTCCAGAGTTCAGGAAGTACCGGAAAGTCAGGCAAACACGATACAAAGAATAGGAGAAAACTCTGCAGATCTTGGGGTAAAAGAAGATAAATAAAAATTACTATCATCAAAAAGAGGCCTTCCCCTTTTGGGAGGAAATACTGAGAGCAACCTGAGACCTGTTGGTTCAGAAAACTGGCTATAATGGAATTAAAAGTAGGAGGCTTAAAAGTGCATTGCGACAATAGTCTTAGGAGGATACTGCTTTCTAAGAAAAAGAGAGAAAATCCAAATAAAGAGGACGTATACTTTAGATATTCCATGGAGGAGTGGAAGAAAGATGCAAGCAGCAGAATTTAAAGATTCTACCAAAACAAAAGACAATCACAAAATCAGCAGACACCCTAAAAAGCCCCATATATTAAAAAACCTGAACTTCCTCATGCCAATAGAACAGGAAATGTTGAACTAAAAGACAAGTAAAGACTCTCTAACTCCTTATTCCTACCTAGCCTCTGTCACCTATTACTGGTGATTCAGGAAATATGATATTTCAAGAGAACAGAAAATGGCAGATAATATCCATATAAATTCACTGTAAAAAGAAAGAAAATGAGAAAAAATATTTTTGTAGATAAAAATTTTCCTCTCAAAATCAACCATAAAACAAAGGAAAAATGTAATACAACACTGCAACCTGAATTAAATATCACGGAACAAGCATTTGTATTTTTAAAACAAATCTTAATGCACATATTTTTAAAAAAACTAAAAAGAGATGGATAAAACCAAAAGATGTGAAATTATTCATAAGACCTAAATTCAATAAGAAAAAAGCAAAATTATCTCAGATTTTAAAAATGAATAATAAATTATAAGGGTAAAGAAGGTTTGACTAAAAATGTAATAAGGATAATTGAGAAGAATAATGAAAACATTTGAAAGAATGAAGCATGGAAATGGACATCAGCAATAAGAATGGAAGGTCTCAGGACTTATCACTCCTCACAGAAAGTTCAAGTAGGGACTATCTACAGACAAGAACACCTTTGTGAAAACCCTAAGGCTTGGAAATGTGAAGCACCTAACCTCATAAAAATCTCATTAGAAGGGTAAGAGAAACAGTCTCACTATGGCTGTGTTGCTCCTTCTCATTTCCAAGTAGGCACAGTGACACAAAAGAAGAACCCCTTGGTCCCACAGCTTCTACAGTGGGAAAAGAAAATTGTAGGTAGATATCCAGCTTCCCTAGCATTTTGAGATACTTCCTAGGAAGCCCACTCCTGTCTTGGATTGCAAGGAACACTGCAGGTGACAGCAGGGCTATAGCACCAGGGGTCAGGTAGATATAAAGAAAGTGGAGCTTGAGTAACCAGCATGCAGATCTTGGTGGCAGCTATGTATTTCTGCTAGCAGTAGCATCCTATCGTAGATACCAGCCAAAGGCATAGACCCACAAAGCCAAACTTGTCACTCCCAGAGATGCAGTGGGAAGTTTAAACTTGTTTGGATCCTTGGATGGCCAGTGTCTATGTCCAGCCTCAGAACCCATTCTAAGGCCCCACCCAGGCAAAGAGATAGCAGCCTCCATGTCCATAAGCAGAGCATGAGGGATAGACATTCCCAGCAAAGCCTCTGAGCCCACCTCAAGGTCCTGCTTAGGCAAGAAAATGTCCACAACACTGAACTTCTGCGGAGTTTAGGAGATAAACCTGCCCAACCCAGGAGTCTAAACAGCAGCATGGCTAAGCCTCCAATTCCCCACCCAGGCAAAGAGATACAATCAGAACATCTTTCTATGGAGCATAGGGTTGGAGCTGCCTAACCCAGGAGTCCAAACAGAAGCTATGCCCAGACTCAAAGCCCATTCCAAGTCCCTATCCAGGCAGGGAGACAAGCCTCAACCATTTATTCCTGTAACTAATAGTCTCTAGACCCATATATTTTAAGCAATGACTCTGTGAGAACTCAAACCCATCCTGTAGACTTGCCCAAGTGTGAATCACAAATAGCGTTACCATCCAGCCAAGGAATATACCCTGAAATCCTGCCCAATCAGTTATGATTGTGGTTCCAAGCTAGCAGCTCTACCAGTTGAAAAGCCAAGCCAGTAGTTTTGCCAGGCAGTGGAGCCCAAGCAGCAGACATCTTTAACCTCAGAGCAAAGGCAGCAACCCTATTAACTAAAGAACATGACAGCAAGCCCTGCCTACATGGGGTTCTTACCAACTCACTTGTTCAAAATCACAGGCTAAACTAAGTATTAAAGGTCTATTCCTGCCAAAAGAACACCTGGAAAAGCTGGAAGAAGTAGCTGTTTGCTTAAATACACAGAAACCAACACAAGGACACAAAGATTGTGAAGAATCAGGGAATCATGACACCTCCAAAAGAAACTAATAAAGCTCCAATAATAACCCCTGAGGAAATGGAGATCTATAAAATGACTGACAGATAATTCAGAATGATTCCCTTAAAGAATATCAATGAGCTACAAGAATATATGGATAGAAAATTAAATGAAACTTGGAAAACAATATACAAACAAACCAAAAAGGTAGAAACAGAAAAAAATAGAAATCCTAGAGATGAAGAATACAATGATTAAAAGTTTAAAAAAATCAATAGAAAACTTCAATAAAGGACATGATCAAATCAAAGAAAAAAAAAACAGTGAGCTCAAGGACAGAATATTTGAAATTATCCAGTCAGAAAACAAACAAAAACTATGAAAAAGAATAAAGAAAGCCTATGGTAATGACAGAACAACATTAACAGGACTAACATTTTTGTAATACAAATTGTAGAATGAGGAAAGAAAAAGGACCAGAAAGCATGTTTAAAGAAACAATGGTTGAAAAATTCTCAGATCTGAAGAAAGATGCAAACACCAAGGTACAAGAAGTACAGAGGTCTCCAATTTCAATCCAAAGAGGAGTTCATCAAGATACATGATAATGAAACTATCAAAAATTAAAGACAAAGAAAAAATTATGAGAGCAACAGGAGACAAGAAACACATCACATATAAGAGAATCTCAATATGGCTATCAGTAAATTCATAAGCAGAAACCATGCAGTCCAGGACAGAGTATGATGATATAGTCAAGGTGCTGGAGGAGGAAAAAAACAAAAAACAAAAAACAAGAATGCTTTACCCAGCAAAACTATCCTTCATAAATGAGATAGAAATAAAAACTTTCCCTAAAGAACAAAAGCGAAGGAAGTTAGTCATCACTAGGCCTATCTAAGAGGAATTATAACAGGGAATTATTTAAACTAAAGCAAAAGGCTGCTAACTAATAACATTAAGCATATAAAAGCACAATTTGTAATGGTATAAGTAAAACAAGTTCATATTAAAAATACTCTAGGACTGTAAAGCAAGTTTATCTCTAGCACAAATATTAAAAGACAAAACTATCAAAAACAACTATAGCTAAACTCTTAAGAAATACCAAATATAAACAGACATGAATTTTAACAACAAAAACATAGAATAGGGGTCAAAAGTGTAGAGTGCTTGTATGCTGTAAAAGTTAAGTTGAAAAAGAATGAAGAAAGCCTATGGGAATGATGGAACAACATTAGCTTGAAATAACCTGTTATAAAATATTTTATATAAGCTTCATGATAACCACAAAATAGAAATCTATAGTACATGCACAAAAGTATTAAAAGCATGCCAGTACAGATAAGCATCAAGACACAAAGTAAGATGGCAAGAGAGGAAGGAACAAAACATCTATAAAACAACCAGAAAGACAAAGTAAATAATGACAGTATTTTTTACCTATCAATAGCCTGGAATGTATTAAATAATCTAACAAAAAGACACAGTGACTGAATGGATTTTTTAAAAATATCCAAATATATTCTGCCTACAAGAGACCTGCCTCAATTTTAAGAACACACATAGAGTGAAAGTGAAGAATGAAAAAACAATTCTACATAAGTAAAAATAAAAAGAGAACAGGATTAACTATACTTACATCAGACAAAACAGATGTTGAGACAAAAAATAAACAGTGTCAAAGAAGGTTATTATATATTTCTAACAGAAGACAACTCATCCAGAGGATATAATAGTTATATATGTACCCAATATCAGAGTATCTAAATATATAAAACAAAGAATCTGAGGTAGAGATAAACTGCAATACAATAATAGTAGAGAACTTCAGTATCCACTTTCAATGATGGAAAGATGATCTAGACCCAACATTGACAGGAAAACATTGGTCTTTGGCTACATTTTGGATCAAATTGACCTAAAGGACATACACAGAACATTCCATCAAACAGCAACAGAATATACCTTTTCAGGCAACATTCTCCAAGACAGATCATGTGTTAGGTCACAAAACAAGTCTGAAAAAATTAAAATGACAAAATCTGCTATGATCAATTATCTTTTGCAATCACAATGCCATGAAAAAAAAGTAAGAGGAGAAATCTTGAGAAATTCACAGATAGAAATTTAAAAATATGCTCCTGAAAAATCAATGAGTGAAGAGAAATAAAAAGATAATTAAAAATATCATGAGAAAAATAAAAATGGTAACACAACATACCAAAACTTATGGGATGCTGATATGGTTAGGTTTTCTGTTTCTGCCCAAACTCCACTTGAATTCTAATTCCCAGGTGTTGAGGAAGAGAACTGGCAGGAGGTGATTGGATCATGGGGGCAGTTTCCCCCATGCTGTTCTCATGATAGTAAGTGAGTCCTCACAAGATCTGATGGTTTTATAAGTATTTGGAAGTTTCTCTTTCATTATTCCCTCTCTCTTGCCTGCTGCCATGTAAGACATGCCTGCTTTGTTTTCTGCCATTATTGTAAGTTTCCTGAGGCTTCCTCAGCCATGTGGAACTGTGGCAATTAAACCCCTTTCCTTTATAAATTACCCAGTCTCAGGGAAGCTCTTTATAGCAGTATGAGGATGGACTAATACAGATGAAGCAAAAGTAGTTCTAACAGGAAAGTTTATACCCAAAACACCTCTATTTAAAAAGAAGAGAGGTCTCAAATAAACAAGCTAACATTAAGTATAAGGAATAAGAAAATGAGGAAAAATAATAGGACTAAAGTTTCTAGAAGAAAAGAAATGAAGATCAGAACAGAAATAGAGACTAGAAAAAAATATAGAAAATATTAAGAAGACTAACAGTTGGTTTTTTGAAAAGAAAAACCAAACTGACAAACTCTTAGCTAGATTAAGAAAAAAGTAATACTCAAATAAACAAAACCAGAAATGAAACAGAAGACATTAAAAATGATACTATAACAATATAAAGAATCATAAGCAATTATTATGATTATAATTATACCCAACAAACTGAATAACCTGGAAGACATAAATAAATTCCTAGACACACACAATCTACCAAGACTGAGTATAAAAGAAATACCAAATCTGAATAGTTCAATGAGTAAAGAGATTGAATTAGTAATAAAAAGTATCTAATAAAAGAGAAGCCCAGGACCAGATGGCTTCACTACTAAATTCTACCAAACAATCTTTCTCAAACTCTTCCAATATATTGGAGATGAGGAAACACTTTCAAACTCTTTTCTATAATGCCAGAATTGCCCTGATTGCAAAGCCAGATAAGGACATTACAAGAAAAAAAAATTACAGGCCAGTATTGCTGAACTGCTGAACATGTAGCATTTTTTGCTACAGAAATTCTTAACAAAATATAAGCAAACAAAATTCAATAGCATATTAAAAGGATCGTTTACCATGATCAAGTGGGATTTATTCCTGGGGTAGAAGAATGGCTCAATATACACAAATCAATAAATGTGATACATCACATGAACAAAATGAATAAAAACCATATGATCATTTCAAAAGATTCAGTAAAGGATTTGACAAATTTCAACATCTTTTCATGATAAATACTCTCAACCAACTAGGTACAAAAGAAATGTATCACAACACAATGAAGGATATATATGACAAGCCCTCAGCTGACATTAAGCACAATATAAAAAGTGGAAATGTTTTCCTCAAAGGAATAAGATAATTATGCCTGCCCTCACCACTTCTATTCAATATAGTATTGGAAGATCTTACCAGAGCAATTAGGTGAGGAAAACAAATAAGAGTATTCCAATTGGAAAGGAAAACTAAATAGTCCCTGTTTGGAGATGACATGATCTTATACATAGAAAACCCTAATACTCCACAAAAAATGAAGACATGATAAATAAAGTTGCAGAATATGAAATCAACACACAAAAATAATTAATGTCCTATATTCTAACAGCAAACTATCCAAAAAAGAAATTATGAAAACAATCTCTCATTTACAATAGCTACATAAAAAGAGGATACTTAGGAATAAATCTAACCAAGGAAGTGAAAGATCTACACACTAAAATCTATAAAACATTAATGAAAGAAATTAAAGACAATAACACAAATAAATGAAAAGTTATTTCATGTTTGTTAATTGCAAGAATTAATGTGGTTGAAATGTCACTGTTACTCAAAGTATATATTTGCAGATTCAATGCAATACCTTTTAAAATTATAGTAACTGTTCCCAGAAATTGAAGAAATGATCCTGCAATTCACATAGAACCACAAAAAACCTGAACAGCCAAGCTAATCTTGAGGAAAGTAACAAAGCAGAAGCATCACACTACCTGATTTTAAACTATTTTACAAAGCTATAGTAATTAAACCAATGTGGTATTGCCATAAAAATAGACACATCAGCCAATGAAACAAATAGAGAACCCAAAAATGAACCCATGACTTTACAATTGATTTTCAACAAAGTTTCCAAAAATGCACAATTGTGGAAGGACCGTCTCTTTAATAAATGATGTTGGAAATACTTGATACATGCAGAAGAATAAAACTGGACCCTTATCTCACACCATATACAAAAATCCACTCAATATGGATTACAAACTTAAATGTAAGACCTGAAACTGTAAAACTACTAGAAAAAAATATAATGGAAAAGCTGGATGACATTTGACTAGGCAATGATTTTTTAAATGGACCCCAAAAGGTCAGCCAACAAAAGCAAAAATAGATAATGGGATTATATCAAAATAAAATACCTCTACACTGAAAAAGAAACAATTAAGAGTTAACTGACAACCTACATATTTGGGAAAAATATTTGCAAAACATACATCTCATATGGGGTTAATATCTAAAGTATATAAGGAACTCAAACAACTCAATAGCAAGAAAACAACCTGATTAAAAAATGGACAAAAAATTCAATTGGCATTTCTCAAAAGAAGACATAAAAATGGCCAACAGGTATTTGAAAACATACATCACTAATCACTAGGAAAATGCATATTAAAACTATAATGAGATACTATTTTACACTCGTCACAATAGCTATTATCAAAAAATGAAAGATAACAAGTGTTGGAGAAGATGAGGAAAAAAGAAACTTTTGTACACGGTTGATGCGAATGTGAGTTAGCACAGCCATTATGAAAACTGTATGGGAGTTTCTAAAAAAATAAAAATAGAATTACCAAATAATTCAATAATCTCATTTCTGAGTATACATCCAAAAGATTTTACATCGGTATGTTAAACAGATATCTGCACTTCTTGTTCATTGCAGCACTGTTCACAATAGCCAAGGTATGGAATCAACTTAAGTCTCCATCAGTGGATGACTGAATAGAGAACATGTAGTACATATACACAATGGAATACTATTCATCTTTAAGTGAAAAGAATTTCTGTAACAACCTGAATGAATGTGGAAAACATTTTGCTAACTGAAAGAAGCCAGGAGCAGAAAAACAAATGTGGCATGATCTCAATTATATGTGAAATAGATAACAATCAAACTCAAAAAGGCTAATGGGGCATGGGGAATGTGGTGGTGTTGATCAAAGGGTACTGTGATAATTAATATTGAGTATCAATTTGATCAGATTGAAAGATGCAAATTGTTGTTACTGGGTGTGTCTGTGAGGGTGTTGCCAAAAGAGATTAACATTTGAGTCAGTGGACTAGGAGAGGCAGACCCATCTGCAATCTGGGTGGGCACCATCTAATCATCTGCCAGTGCATCTAGGGTAAAAGCAGGCAGAAGAGTGTGGAAAGGTTAGAATGGCCTGAGTCTTCTGGCCTCCATCTTCCTCCCATCCTGGATGCTTCCTGCCCTTGAACATCAGACTCCAAGTTCTTCAGCTTTTGGACTCTTGGACTTACACCGGTGATTTGTCAGTGGCTGTCAGACCTCTGGCCATAGACTGAAGGCTGCATTACCAGATTCCCTACTTTTGAGGTTTTGGGACTCAGATTGGCTTCCTGGCTCCTCAGTTGGCAGACAGCCTTTACCTTGTGATCATGTGAGTCAATTCTCCTTAATAAATTCCCCATTCATATATTCATCTATTCTATTAGTTCTGTCCCTTAAGAGAACCCTGACTAATACTGATTTTGGTACCAGGAGTGGTTTTAGAGGAACAGAATTTTAAGGATGGATTTCTTTAGTTGGTTTTGGAGTTTCTGGAGTTAGCTGCTTAATATATTTAAAGCCCAAAATGTTAAGGACTCTTCTAATAGTTCATACTGATGGTCTTTGGCATGAACTGTTTAGAGAGTTATGCAGAATAAATGCATTTGATACTCCTTATTCACTGCTCATGAGAGGCAAGGAGTTTAGTGACTCTATACATAATAACTTTGACCACATGTAGAGAAACAAAAAATATAATGAAGTTGGTTGGGTGCTCCTCAGTTTACTGGACAAAGTGATGAAAGAAAAGGATGAGCACCGGGATTCTAACTCCTGACTCCAGAAACACATACTGAGGCTCACGTCTTCTAAGACTGCCCTGAGTGAGAGTCTTATCTCCTGTAGACAAAAGGCTGAAATTGTGGAAAATCAGACACAAGCTCTTATCATGTGAGTGCTGACCTGCAACAAAATGTGCATGCACAGTCCACCAGATGTCTACTGTTAAAGTGAGGGCACTTATTGGAAAAGAATGGGATCCTGCAACTTAGAATAGGGATGTGTGGGAGGACCCTGATGAAATTGGGGAAACTGAGCTTGTAAACTCTGATGAGCCCTTTTTTGCCAGAGGAAACAGCTTCCCCATCCCTAGTGGTGGCAACATCCCCTCCCCAACTCACACTGCCATCAGCCTTTTCATCTTTGTCTGAGGAGATTAACCTTGCACTGCCTCAGGCAATAGTGATGGCCTCCCTGGAGGCAGTTGCCAAGAAAAAACAATGTTGATTCTCCTCAGGACCCACCACTAACACCCCTGTTTTCTTCTAGACCTATAACTTGACTAATGTCCTGGCAGGTCCCTAGGGGTGAGGTTCAGAGAGTGTCCCACAAGGTGTGCTATACTCCAAAAGAACTGTTTGAGTTTTCGAATTTACATAAGCAGAAATCTGGAGAACAGGCATAGGAATGGATATTAAGGGTGTGAGATAATGGTGGAAGGAACATAAGGATGGGTTAGGCTGAATTTATTAATATGGGCTCACTAAGCAGGGATTCTACATTTAATGTTGCAGCTCATGGAGATAAAAAGGTTCTAATAGTTTATCTGCTTGGTTAGCTGAAACATGGATCAAAAGATGGCCCACTGTGAGTGAGCTGGAAATGCCAATCTCTCTTGGTTTAACATAGAGGAATGGATCCAAAGGCTCAGGGATATGGGAATGCTAGAGTGGATTAGTCACTTTAGATCTACTCATCCCAATTGGGAGGGCCCAGAAGTCACACCCTTCACCAACACCTTGTAAAATAGATTTGTGAGGGGAGCACCTGCTTCCTTAGAATTCTGTGACTGCTTTTCTCTGTATGCTAGATCTCACAGTGGGAACCACAGTGGCTCAATTGGAAAACATAAATGCAATGGGAATAATTGCATCCTGAGGTAGCAGGGGCCAAGTGGTGGCACTCAACCATTAAAGGCAAGGTGGGCATAGTTATTGTAATGGACATCAGAGGCAAAGCAGCAATCAGAATTGTCTGACTCATGTAGAGCTCTGGCATTGGCTAATTGATCATAGTGTTCCTAGAAGTAAAATTGATAGGAAGCCTACTACATTCTTAATTTATATAAGCAGAAAACTTCCAAGTTGAATGGACAAAAGACTAATTTGAATTACAAAAACAGAGGATCACGGCCCCTCAGTCAATTTCCAGATTTGAACCAGTGTACAGACCCAGAACCCTTTGAACGAAGGGGAGGCTGGGTACCCTTGAGGAAGGACCCCATTACGCTATTGACAAGTTATGCTGTTAATATTTCTCCCATCCTTCCCCAAGGACACCTCTGGACTTTTACCAGGGTAACTGTGCATTTGGAAAAGGAAAATGCTCAGACCTTTAGGGGACTACTAGACACTGGCTCTAAGCTGATAATTCCAGGGGACCAAAATGTCCTTGTGGTCCTCCAGTTAAAGTAGGGATTTATGGAGGCCAGGTAATTAATGGAATATTAGCTCAGTTCTGACTTACAGTGGGTCCAGTGGATCCCCAGACTCATCCTGTGGTCATTTCCCAAGTGCCAGAAGGCATAATTGCCATAGACATACTTAGCAGCTGCTGGAACCCCCATATTGGCTCCATGATTGGTAGAGTGAGGGCTATTATGATGGAGGAGGCCAAATGGAAGCCATTAGAGCTGCCTCTACCTAGGAAAATAGTAAATCAAACACAATATTGCATCCCTGGAGGGATTGCAGAGATTAGTGCCACCATCAAGGACTTGAAAGATGCAGGGGTGGTGATTCTCACCACATCTCCATTTAACTCTTCTATTTGGCCTGTGCAGAAGACAGACAGATCATGGAGAATGACAGTGGATTATTGTAAGCTTAACGAAGTTGTGACTCCAATTGCAGCTGCTGTACCAGATGTGGTTTCATTGCTTGAGAAAATCAACACATCTCCTGGTACCTGGTATGCAGCCACTGATTTGACAAATGCCTTTTACTCCATTCCTATCCATAAGGCACATCAGAGGCAATTTGCCTTCAGCTGGGAAGGCCAGCAATATCCTCAGGGGTATATCGACTCTCTGGCTTTCTGCCATAATCTTGTTTGCAAAGATCTTGATCTCTTTTCACTTCCACAAGATATCACACTGGTTCATTACATTGTTGACATTAGGCTGACTGAATCCAGGGAGCAAGAAGTAGTAAACACACTGGACTTATTGGTGAGACATTTGAATGTCAGAGGATGGGAAATAAATCCAACTAAAATTCAGGGACCTTTACCTCAGTAAAATGTCCAGTGGTGTAGGGCCTGTCAAGATATTACTTCCAGGGTGAAAAATAAGTTGCTGCATTTGATCCCTCCTACAACAAAGAAAGGGATACAATGCCTAGTGGGCCTATTTGGATTTTGGAGGCAACACATTTCTCATTTGGGTGTGTTCCTCTGGCCCATTTATCATGTGACCCATAAGGCTGCCAGTTTTGAGTGGGGTCCAGAACAGGAGAAGGCTCCGCAACAGGTCCAGACTGCTATGCAAGCTGCTCTGCCACTTAGGCCATATGACCCAGCAGATCCAATGGTGTTTGAGGTGTCAGTGGCAGATAGGGATGCTATCTGGAGCCTCTGGCAGGCCCCCATAGGTTAATCACAGTGAAGGTCTCCAGGATTTTTGAGCAAGTTCCTGCCATCTTCTGCAGATAACTACTCTTCTTTTGAGAAAGAGCTCTTGGACTGTTACTAGGCTTTGGTAGAAACTGAATGTTTAACTATGGGTCATCAAATCACCATGCCACCTGAACTGCCTGTCATGAACTGGGTGCTTTCTGACCCAACTGGCCATAAAGTGAGGCATGCACAGCAGCATTCCATCATCAAATGGAAGTGGCATATATGTGACTGGGCTCGAGCAGGTCCTGAGGACACAGATGAGTTACATGAGCAAGTGGCTCAAATGTCCATGATCCCCACTCCTGCCACCCTGCTTTCTCTCCCCCAGCCTGCACCGATGGCCCCATGTGGAGTTCCTTATGATCAGTTGGCAGAGGAGGAGAAGACTGGAGCCTGGTTTACAGATGGTTCTGCACGATATGCAAGCACCGCCCAAATGTGGATAGCTGCAGCACTACAGCCTCTTTCTAGGAAACCTTTCAAAGGGAAATCTTCCCAGTGGGCAAAACTTTGAGCAGTGCACCTGGTTGTGCACTTTGCTTAAAAGAAAAAATGGCCATATGTGTGATTATATATTGATTCACGGGCTGTAGCCATTGGTTTGACTGGATGGTGAGGGACTTGGAAGAAGCATGATTGGAAAATCAGTGACAAAGAAATTTGGAGAAGAGGCACAAGGATGGACCTCTCTGAATGGTCAAAACCTGTTAAGATATTTGTATCTCATGTGAATGCTCACAAAAGGGTGATTTCAGCAGAGGAGGATTTTAATAATCAAGTGGATGGGATGGCCCACTCAGCCTCCTTCCCCAGCCTCCTTCCCCAGCCACTCCTGTCATCATCCAATGAGCCCATGAACAAAGGGGCCATGGTGGCAGCGATGGAGGTTACACATGGATTCAGCAACATGGACTTCCACTCACCAAGGCTGACCTGGCTACAGACACTGCTGATTGCCCAATTTGCCAGTAGCAGAAACAAACACTGAGCCTTCGATATGGCACCATTCCTTGGGGTGATAAGCCAGCTACTTGGTAACAGGCTGATATATTGGTCCTTCTTCCTTCAGGAAAAGGGCAGTGATTTGTCCTCTTTGTCCTCACCCGAATAGACACTTACTCCGGATATGGGTTTGCCTGTCCTGCAGACAATACTACCAAGACTACCATCTGTGGACTCAGGGAATGCCTTATCCAACATCATAGTATTTCACAGAATATTGCCTCTGACCAAGGCACTCACTTTACAGCTAAGAAGTGTGGCAGTGGCCTCATGCTCATGGAATTCACTGGTCTTGCCATGTTCCCCATCATCCTGAAGCAGCTGGATTGATAGTACAGTGGAACTGCCTTTTGAAATCACAATTATAATGCCAACTAGGTGACAATCCTTTGAAGAGCTGGCACAAAGTTCTCCAGAAGGCTGTGTATGCTCTGAATCAGTGTCCAATATATGCTACTGTTTCTCCCATGGCCAGGATTCATAAGCCCAGGAATCAAAGGGTGGAAATGAAAGTGGCACCACTCACCATCACCCCTAGTAACCCACTAGCAACATTTTTGCTTCCTGTTCCCACAACATTACGCTCTGCTGGCCTAGAAGTCCTAGCTCCAGAGGGAGGAATGCTGCCACCAGGAGACAGAACAATGATTCAGTTAAACTAGAAGTTAAGATTGGCACTTCACCACTTTGGGCTCCTCCTACCTCTAAGTCAACAGACTAAGAATGGAGTTACAGTATTGGCTGGGGTGACTGACCCCAACTATCAAGATGAAATCAGTCTGCTACTCCACAGCGGAGGTAAGGAAGAGTATGCATGGAATACTAGAGATGTTTTAGGGAGTCTCTTAGTATTACCATGCCCTATGATTAAAGTCAATGGCAAACTACAACAATCCAATCCAGGCAGGACTGAAAATGGCCCAGACCCTTCGGGAATGAAGGTTTGGGTCACTTCAATAGATAAAAAAAAAAAAAATCAGGACCTGCTGAGGTGCTTGCTGAAGGCAAAGGGAATACAGAATGGATAGTAGAAGAAGGTAGTCATCAATACCAGCTATGACCACGTGACCTGTTGCAGAAACAAGGACTATAATTGCCTTGAGCATTTCCTCCTTATTTTGTTAAGAACGTGTTCATGCATGTATACACTTATACTCAGAAAATATCTTCATTTTATTTGCTTTCTTTTTTATCATGTGACATAAGATTTATTGACTTCATACCAGCACTGAAATGTTGTTAACTTTATGTAATAGTATTGGGATTGGGGATTGGTGCATTTCTGGTTGTATGAAGGATAGCTGTATTATGTTAGGCATAATTATGACCTTATTATTGTCTTTATTTGAAGTTATATATTTTTCAGGAGATGTGTATGGATTCAAGTTGACAAGAGGTAGACTTGTGATGGTTAACATTGAATGTCAACTTGATTGGATTGAAGGATGCAAAGTATTTCTCCTGGGTGTGTCTGTGAGGGTGTTGCCAAAAGAGATTAACATTTGAGTCAGTGGACTCAGGAGAGGCAGACCCACCCACGATTTGGGCGGGTACCATCTAATCAGCTGCCAGTGTGGCTAGGATAAAAACAGACAGAGGAACGTGGAAATGCTAGACTAGCCTGAGTCTTCTGACCTCTGTCTTTCTCCTGTGCTGGATGCTTCCTGCCCTTGACTATCAGACCTTAAGTCCTTCAGCTTTTGGACTACTGGACTTACACCAGTGATTTTCCAGTGGCTCTTGGGCCTTTGGCCACAGACTGAAGGCTGCATTATCAGCTTCCCTCCCTTTGAGGTTTTAGGACTGAGATTGGCTTCCTTGCTCCTCAGCTTGTAGATGGCCTATTGTGGGACTTTACCTTGTGATTGTGTGAGTCAATTCTCCTAATAAACTTCCCTTCATATATTCATTTATCCTATATTAGTTCTGTTTCTTTAGAGAACCCTGACCAATACAGGTACAAGGTGTCAGTTATATGGGAGGAATAACTTTGTATAATGTATTTCAAAATTGTTGAGAACATATTTTAAATGTTCTCACCACAACAAACAATGAGTATTTGAGGTGATGGATATGTCACCCTAATTTAAACATTCCACATTGTATGTATATATCATAACATCACTTTCTGCCCCATATATATAATTTATTAACCTGTAATACAATTTCAAAATTCAGCAGTAACAAAAAACATAGAAGTATCAGAGAGAAAGTTAGAGATTTTGAAGATATATGAAGAATAACCAACATATTTATAGGTGGAGTTCTAAACAAGAAATCCAAAACAAAAATTAAGACAGTGTGGGATTGGTGGGGGGACAGACATCTAGAATCACAAAGCAAGTAGAGAACTGAGAAATAGATCCACACAACTATGACCAACTTCTTTCTGACAAATTTTCAAGAGGAAGTTAGTGGAGCAAGGATAGTATTTACCACATATAGTGCTAGAGGAATTGGGCATCCATAGTCAAAAATAAAAATGTCAAAATAATCTATTCACCTTACATCAAATGGATTATATATCTAAATATAAAATAATCAAACTTTAAAGACAGGAAAAAAATCTTTATAACCTAGGCTTTAAGTGAAGTGTTCTTAGACATGACACCCAAAGCACAATACATTAAAAAGCTTGATAAATTCTATTTCATAGAAAAAAAAAACTTCTGCTCTGTGAAAGTTTTTGTTAAGAGGATGAAAACGCAAGCCAAAAATTAGGACAAAATGTTTGCAAATCTTACATACAACAAAGGACTCACATCTAGAATATACAAAAAAACTCTAAACTCAGCCATAAGAAATATACAGTGCAATTAGAAAATGAGCAAAGGAATTGAACAGAGACTTCACTGGACACCATGGCAAATAAGAACATGAAAGATATTCAGCATCATTAACCATTAGAGACATAAAAATTAAAGTATTATAAAATTCCATAATACATCTATTAGAATCCCTACAATTAAAAAATATATTAACAGTACTAAATTCTGATGTGAAAGCATGAAAACTGTCTCTCTCATGTACTGATAATGCAGGTGTAAAATAGTACAGTAATTCTGGAAATTAGTCTGTCAGGTTTTGAAAAAGTTAAACGTATTAGCTTAACATATTAAGGGTCTCTAGAGAAATTATATATAGACAGTTCCCAATTTACAATGATTCAACTTACAATTTTTTGACTGTTCTGTGGGGTGACAGCCACATGCATTCAGCATACTCCTTGACTTAGGATGGGGTGATATCTGAGAAATCAAATAAGTTGAGGAGTGCATGCGTACCTGTGTGTGTGTGTTTGTATAGAACACACAATATATATAAAGAGATTTAGTATAAGGATTTGGCCCACACAATGATGTGGGCAGACAACTCCCAAGATCTTCAGGAAGTCAACAAGCAGAAAAACTAGGAGAGCCAATGGTGCAGTTCTAGTCTGTAGACTGGCAGGCTCAAGACCCAGGAAGAGCTGACATTTCAGTTTGTGTTTGAAGGCAGGAAAATGACATCCCAATTGAAAGACAGTCAGGCAGGAAAAGAGTCACTCAAGAGAAAATCAGCCTTTTTGTTCTATTCAAGCTTTCAGCTGATTGGAGAAGGCCCATATACATAGGGAAGGCAATCTGTTTTACCCTCTCTACCAATTTAAATGTTAACCTCATCAAAAACACCCTCACAGAAACACCCAGAATAATGTTTGAGCAAATATTGGGCACACTGTGGCAAATGGACACATAAAATGAATCATCACACCATACAATCCAGGACTCATGCTCCCTAAACATTTATGCTACAGAAATGAAAACTTCTCATACAAATATGTGTATGTAAATTGCAGTTTCATTTATAATAGTCCTAAACTGGAACCAACCTAAATGTCCTTCAGTGGGTGAATGAAAACAGAAAAAGTGGTAACTCTATATAATGGAATACAGCAATAAAAAGTAATTATTGATACACAGAACAATATGCATGAGTTGCAAGGTCATAATGTTGTATGAAAAAGGTAATCTCAAAGCTTACGTACTGTGATTCAATTTAAATAATATTCATGCACTGATAAAATTGTAAAGATGGAGAACAAATTAGTAGTTTTCAGATTGGATTAATTGAACAGAAGTCCACGTTTCTGAGTCCATGTGCACCCCATTCTTGCTGGCATGGCTACTTTGTGCACAAAGCTGTAAGTCAAGAAAAGACATTCCTGTCAAAATAGGCTTTCTGTCACCCACAAAATGGGTTATATTATATAGCTGACCATTAAGATTATTAAGATCCTCCTCTGTTGAGATTTATCTTTGATGAGTATTCACATGAAACATAAAATTTTACATACATTCTTTGCCCATTTAGAGCAAAATATCTACATACTTTTTTTCTGCCAAAACCTCATTGTCACCAATCTTCTAATTGGTTCCTGAATACCATTCATATAATTATTTTTTGTGTAAATTTAGTAAAGATTCATATCTCTATTTTTCCCTCCAGCCAGAATAAACAACCTGGTGTGCTTTTCAAAGTTCTACTTAGTGGGATATTTTCCTACACCACTGTCCTTCAGGAAGACCGCATAGAGAAATTATAGTTCTGCAGCTGAACCATCTGTTAACCAGGCCTATGTAGCAATTGAGATATAAGAGACAATGGAGCCAGAATGTAAGATTATGTACATTTGTGCCTTTTGCTCATGCAATTTCCTAGTGCCTTCCAGACGTGCTCAAGCCTTTCACTAAGTATACACACTTACATGTATAACTATCTAGGAAATTGTCACAGGTACATTTAGGAAGTCTAGTAGGAAGATTAACAGTATAAATGAAGGATTCTTACTCAGACTTTCTCTGTTAAAAGGTCTTTGGTTTTATGAATTGGCTGAAGTCTGTAAATTGGCTGAAAAGCCTCAACTTTATGTTTTAATGAGTCAAGTCTAACTTCTGTTAATTCTTTCCACTTACACAGAACAAGTAAGCTTTAGAACACTGCTCATCTATTTCAGTTCTTGGAACATCATCATCAACAAACCAATGCTAAAGATCACTGTGATTTACAATATTTTGTGTATTGCTTCAAATCTGCTATTACAGTATTCACTCCCACCTTGTCTTTGGTGATAAAGTGCTACCACTTGCAGAGATACCATCATGCACACAGAATTTAGTAAACTCAGTTTGATATAATAATAATAATGATAATTCTTACTGTAATTTTCAGACTAGAGAGAAATGCCATCTCATACCAAACACACACACACTATTAATAAACAGAGAATAGCTCTTCTTCTCTAAGACACATGAGATAATGTCCTCAAGGGCCATTGAAATGGATCTTATTTTGGGTCATAAAGAATCTCAAAAAGTTTGATAAATCAGAAATAATACAAATAATTCTCTATTCAGAACACAATGAAATCAGAAATTATAAACACAAGCCAAAAACCAAAAGGTCCTTACATCTGGAAATATCAAAACTACATTAAACAACTCTTTAAAGAAAATAGGAACTCAAACTTAAAGCATTTTAAAAATGTAATTGTAATGAATATACTTCATATCAGTGATCAGACAAATGTTCTTAGTGACTTCACTTATTATTTAAGCCATTTATTGAGTATTTACTATGGATAGATATTATACTAGGTACTCTACCTACATACCTCATTTCATCCTTGCAGCAATTCCATGAAGTATCATTATTCTCATTTTACAGATGAAGAAAATAAAACCCAGCATAATTCATCCAAGATCTATGGCTAATATATATGACAGCCAGTGTTTCAGAGGAGATCCATATGATTCCCTGCTCTCTTCATTCAGCTTTATTCTCAGATAACATTTGGGCCCATGGCAGTGCCTGAAAGCATTCTTACAGTATGATTTTCATAATTATGTTTGAAGAATGTTAAAGATATCTGAGGAATGTATTTTTCTATTGCCTATCCTAATATTTTATCCTATACTGCTAATCTCTTTAAGCCTGAGTACATGAAACTCAGTACATAGAGAGGAATCTCTCAAACAACTAAACAAGTTCATAAAACTAAAAATGCTTCATGAAAAATAAGGAATTAAAAAATCCCTAGGTGCCAAGGAGTACAGTGGCAGCCAAAATTTACTTTCATACCACCTATCTGAATTTCTGTAATTTTCAATTTTAAAAAATCCACAGAAACCATACAAATTAAGTCTTAAATATTAAATTGACCCTTTATATTAACATGCATACAATTTTCCAAATTCGCCTAAATGTGAAGAGTTTCCAGCTGGTATATCAACAGACCCACATCTGGTTGTATTGTACAATATGAGTCTGATATCCTTTCTATTCCTAACTTACTAATGTTCCAGCCTGAACACAATGATCTGTAAGTAGGCCGTGTGTCAACCATGCATCACCACAGTGCTATAGGAATGTGATTGTGGCACCCAAAGTCTGTTATTATGGAGAAGTACTGACATTTAATGTATTCGATTTATAGTATTTCAAAGTCAGTTGCAAAACTTATGCTGAAATATGTGAAAGAGTTCATCGTGGAAACAGGAGTAGGAAATGTCCAAATGGATTTAGTCATTTCTTTCACATATTCATAGACACACCATTTTATTGCACCTCTTTAATATCATTATGTCCAGATCTCTCAATCATGCTTCTAGTAGTTCAAGTAAATTTTTTTGTGTGATTTGATAGTCCTGATAGTGGAGGCTTCTAGAAGCTTGTCTCTCAATAAAATAATAGAAATAGACATTTAGGCAAAGAAGATCAAGAACTTGCCTATAAATATCCACATAATTATAAAGTTAATGTAACTAAGGTCCAGCGACTTTGAGGTAACGAATCAATGTTTAGTTGAAGAACTATAGCAAAAAAAAAAAAATCTGTTCTACGATGAATTGACTGTATGACCATGGGGCAACCATTACTTACTCAAAGTCTACTGTTTCTAAACAATTATATGAAGAACAAAAAATCATGTGTATATTCCTTAAGGTTTGATTGGGTTCTAAAATTCTGGAATATATTTTTCTTGACAAGATGAAAAACTAGCATGGTTTACTGATTCCTTCCCCAAAATCAACTTTGGAGAAATCATAGAGTCTAAAAGGAAATATAAATTCAGAGAACTAGAAAGAGAAAGAGTGACAGAGACTGATAAACACCAGCGGAGGAAAAAAAAATGGTTCTTAAAGAGCTTTGTAGAGAGTGAAGAAAGAAGATGGTTTAGTAGTTGCAACTTTGAATATAAGGCCATCAAAGGAGTTGAAAAACAGATGAGAGAAAAGTAATTGAAGTCCTCTTCCTGTTTCTCCCTTGCATTACTTTGAGACAATTACTACCTAAGACATCACCACAGGCATTACTAGCAATAACTCTAAATGCTGGTTGGAGGTTTACACAGAGGTCCAATTAAGGCAAACAAAAGTTCTGATGGGAAAAAGGGAAGTCCTACCAGCTGCCAGTCAGGTAATTGCTCATCAATTCTCATCACTTCAAACCCTAAGAACTGAAGAATAACAAACCAAGAAGATATCATGCCTCAAGTGCTGCCTCTGTCTTAGGGTTTAAAGGCAAAACCCTGAACAGAAGAATTACCTGGCAGAGTGGAAGAAAATGGGAGCCACTAACAGTAGTTTTGTAGGTTTGGAACTGTCTATTGTAGAGCAAATAACCTCACTCTCCTTAAAGTCATTAGGACTCATACTAGATGGGGGCCATGTCTTTGACTCTTTCATAATTCACATTACTAGAAGGAATAGCAGATACACCCGAAAAAAAATAACTACACAATTGAGGAGGACACCACTGTAAAAGGAAAACAACTCTGAAAATTTTGAAATTTGAAAAATTCACCATGAAGTAGAATTATTAGAAGAGACAGATCAGGAATTGAAATAAAAACAATGAATATGTGTAAGAAGATATGGAAAGATATTAATATATAAAAAGATTGAGATTATTAAAAATCAAGAATTATTGGGTATGGTTATAGTCTGGCTGTATTCCCACCCAAATATCATCTTGACTCATAGCTCCCATAATTCTCACATGTTGTGGGAGGGACTCAGTGGCAGATAACTGAATCATGGGGGTGGTTCCCCCATACTGTTCTCATGGTAGTGAATAAGTCTGATGAGATCTGATGGTTTTATAAGGTGTTTCCCCTTTCACTTGGCTCTCATTCTCTTGCCTCCTGCCATGTAAAATGTGCCTTTCACCTTCCACCATGATTGTGAGGCCTCCCCATCTACGTGGACTATGAGTCCATTAAACCTCTTTTTCTTTTTTATTATTATTAGTATACTTTAAGTTTTAGGGTACATGTGCACAACGTGCAGGTTTGTTACATATGTATACATGTGCCATGTTGGTGTGCTGCACCCATTAACTCGTCATTTAGCATTAGGTTTATCTCCTAATGCTATCCCTCCCCTCTTCCCCCACCGCACAACAGTCCCTGGTGTGTGATGTTCCCCTTCCTGTGTCCATGTGTTCTCATTGTTCAATTCCCACCTATGAGTGAGAACATGCGGTATTTGGTTTTTTGTCCTTGCGATAGTTTGCTGAGAATGATGGTTTCCAGCTTCATCCATGTCCCTACAAAGGACATGAACTCATCCTTTTTTTATGGCTGCATAGTATTCCATGGTGTATATGTGCCACATTTTCTTAATCCAGTCTATCATTGTTGGACATTCGGGTTGGTTCCAAGTCTTTGCTATTGTGAATAGTGCAACAATAAACATACGTGTGCATGTGTCTTTATAGCAGCATGATTTATAATCCTTTGGAAGGACCTCTTCAAGGAGAACTAGAAACCACTGCTCAATGAAATAAAAGAGGATACAAACAAATGGAAGAACATTCCATGCTCATGGGTAGGAAGAATGAATATCGTGAAAATGGCCATACTGCCCAAGGTAATTTATAGATTCAATGCCATCCCCATCAAGCTACCAATGACTTTCTTCACAGAATTGGAAAAAACTACTTTAAAGTTCATATGGAACCAAAAAAGAGCCCGCATTGCCAAGTCAATCCTAAGCCAAAATCTCTTTTTCTTTATAAATTACCCATTCTTGGGTATGTCTTTATCAGCAGTGTAAAAATGAACTAATACAGGTATAAAAACAATAGTTGGATGAAGAGAACATTACAGATGAAAGCAAATGGTATGACAGATACAGTTAAAGAAATAAATTAGCTGGATGATTATATACAGAAACTTCCCTAGAAGAAGCAGAGGGAGAATATCAAGGCAAAGGTAAGTCCTGGTAGATTCTGCTGGTTAAAAAAATAAAAAACAAAAAAAGCCCCTTTAACATGCAGATAGTTTGTTAGCTTATAAACACAATGAAAGCAAGAATGCAAGAATAGTCATATTCCCAGCTCCCTGAATTATTTATCTCATAGCATGCTACCAAATCAAAAGGGCTATATGACTGCAACACTAATGATGGGGCACACTCTTGCCAAGGAGCCAATGCCATGCCACAACTAATCAGTCCCACAGAACTGTATATATTTTAGGATGGGCGAGGCAGATATTCTCACACCTTAACAGAACCAGAAAGGTGAGGAGAAACCGTCTTATGACAGCCTTCTTGGTAGATAGAGAGTTGAATAAAAAAATGTCCTGTCAATAG
The DNA here is from genome assembly GCF_028885625.2 of Pongo pygmaeus. NCBI lineage: Eukaryota > Metazoa > Chordata > Mammalia > Primates > Hominidae > Pongo > Pongo pygmaeus. The sequence goes on along the minus strand of NC_072388.2, from coordinate 44,547,322 downwards.
TTCTTCACAAGTCTCTCTTTTTCTCATGTTCCAGGAGGATTAGAAAACATTCTGCCAGGACTCAGATCAGCTGTGGTTTCCTACGTGGCCTATGTAGATATGTGCAAGGTTGTTAAGGGTGCCATGGTAGAAAAATTTCCCTAGAGAGAAATAGCAGCATATATAAAAGAAAGCAAAGCCAAGAAACATGCATGATAGAAATGGAAATGCAATTTTGGATAATAAGAGATTAAAAGAGGGGGGTGAAGAGGAATTGAAAAATGAAGTAACAGAGATAAATTTTACAGAATTAAAAAATGATAAAAGAACTCAGATATATTGGGATATAATAATATGCCAATAATGAAATAAAATGGAAAAACCACTGTGAACACGAGGATAAGAATATTAAGAATATCAAAGACAAATGGAAGATTGTAAAAAATCTCTGAAGAGAATAAAATAATCAACAATAAAAAAGTTAGGTTTACATTTGACTTTTCAATAAAAAAGTGAAGGTATTAAGATGACAAAGTAATTTTTAAAAGCATTAAAGGCAAACAATATTTAAGTTAGAATTTTATATCGGGGGGATGGTTAATTTTATGTGTCAATTTGGCCATGAGGTGCCAGATTAAACATTATTTCTGTAGGGTGTTTGCAGATGAGATAAACATTTTAACGTGTGGATTCAGTAAAATGCTCTGCCCGTTGTGGGTAGGCCTAATTATATCCATTGAAGGTCTGAATAGAACAAAAGATGGAGGAAATAATTCATCACTTTGTTCCTGCCTCACTACTTGAACTGGGGTATCCCATATCATTTTCTCCTGCTCTCAGATCTGGATTTACACTGCTGACTCCCCTGGTTCTCAGGCCTTCAGACTCAGACTGAATTATGCCACTGGCTTTCCTGAGTTTACCAAACAGCAGATTATGGGACTTTTCAGCCTCCACAATTGTATGAGCCAATTCCTTATGGATAGGTGATAGGTAGGTATGTAGGTAGACAGACAGACAGACAGAAAAAGACAGACTACTGGCTCTGTTTCTCTGGAGAACCCTGACTAATATATCAAGCCATTTTGACAGTCTAATATAAGGGAATAATGATATCCTTAGAAACTTCTGTCTCTAGATAGGATGCACCAGTTTTTGGCAAGCTAATTCTTCTGTTACAGCAAAGAGAAAAAAGCTAGAAAATTTACCAAAATTATATTTTAAAGATATCGACAGTTACAGAAACAAAGACTAGACATAGCAAAACTTCATAAAGGGTAGAGCTGTGTTCTGAAGTAAGCTAGTGTTTGCCAGCTGTATTTTTCCTTGAAGGCATTTGATATACTGCACTAAGGCACATTTCTCTTTTCTCCACCTTTCCTTTTCTATTCAGGCCTTTAATGGATTGGCTGATGCCCACCCACATTGGGTGAGGAACAATGTACTGAGGCAGAAATCTTCTGTTGGGGCACAATAAAAATAAGCAAAAAATTCACTTGAAGATAGAGTGACAAATTAGGAAACTGAGGGGCCTCAAACACACAACCAGCACACACACACACACACACACACACACACACACACACCATTTGCTAATTTACAGTGCTACATGTGAAACTGGAAATCTATGCCAAAAATTTCTAAAAGCTTGACTAAGATCTTACAGTGTTTGGGAAGCAAAACTCTCTGGCTAGACGGGCCCTGCCTCAGACACTTGACCATTAACCTCTTCAGCACACATGGCAAATTTTGAAGCTACATGAGGCAGAAGATTAAAGAAATAAGCTGAAAACCCCATATGTGAAAAAATGAATCATCCACAATCTTTCAGAGATGCAGAGTCTCTGTCTCTTCACTTAACAGGTTCTTGGTAGCCGATGAAAGTCACAATTTAGGAATGAATACAATCCAAAGACAGATTGAGTCTAATTAAAATTCCATTTCAACCCTAGGGCATCTCAATCTCTGATTTTCACCCCTTTGATCTATTAAGTATCAAAAAAGAGAAAAATTATCTGGTAGGAGATACAATCACCATGATTTCCTACAGCTCTTTGATAGAAAATAGTCACTGTACAAAAAAATTACACTTGTGTAGAGAGTCATATGATTGATAATTAAGAGACAAAATAAATATTAAAGATAAACCAAAATAATCCATATACTCAGGTAGACTTGAGTTGCACTTGAAGAATAACGGAACTACAAATGAAGAAGAGGAAAAGAAAATTCTTTCATACAGTAACTGCAGTCAGCATGGAATTTGAAGACTTACTGAATGTGGAAGCAGAGAAATTGGATAGGGTCAAATTATTGAAAAATGTTAAACTTGAGTGATAAGAAAAATAATAATACAATTTGACCAAATCAAATAATCTTAGTATAGGAATTAGGAATAAAATATGATTTCACTTTGAGACATATTTAATTTTAAGTGATGGCAATGAATATATTTAGAAGACTGAAATAAGATGCTAATGGAATACAAGAATAAGGGCAGGGCTGAAGTGATCAATTTGTGACATTGTAAGTCACATCCTTCTTTCTGAAAGTGACTAATTCAAATCAACTACTTTAGAAATTCATGTTCTCCTGGAAGCAATATTTCTTGCTATTTTAAACTTATTCAAAACGTCAAATAAGTCTGAAAAAATGAATTTTAGTTGGTCCCTTCTTGCAATCCAATTCAACAATTTCTTTGCAGAATAGGAGAAAGAAGGCTTATTTAAAAATAACAGATATTCTGAAATTTAGATTTTGGAATGAGTCACTAATGTATGAGTCACTATGGATGATTAAATGTAGATTAGAATTAGTGGTTATTCATTCTGTAGAGGATGAATATCAAATGTACCCTTATTCAAAAGAAACTAAAATTTTAGGCAAAATGAATATTTAAATACTTTTGGATATTGATGACCCTATCACTTAGCAAAGAAGAAATAAAAAATATACTATTTTGATTCCACTTATGCTGTTTTTCAGGTGCTTAAAATTAATGACTCTAAAGAGTTTTTTAAAGAAATTTTTTTATTCTATGTGAAATGAAATCTATTGATACCCAATTTAGACAGCAAGATGTAATCATCTAGGTAGCTTTATTTTTTATGATGCTTTTATCTAGGTAATATTGAGAGAAATTACCTTTGAAATTTTCATGGAATACATTTGCAGCAATAATAAAGAAAAAACACCAGTATTATGTTGATATTTTAAAGAAACATGTAAAAGTATTATGTGTAATAAAATAGAACATTTTCTACTACTGGTGTTCACATTGTATGAAAAAATACATACACAGAAATTTTTCACAAAAGTTCTAAGTAGTATTTAATAACTTTGGATAACCTAAAATTTAGATCATGCAGAATATAACAAATTAATATGTATAAAATCAATACAACATTTTCTTTATTCTCATTTTCCTTCAAGGAAATGAATGTCACTTTACTCATTATCTTTCCCTTGAGGATCTTACTAATCATAACAGTGGTTGGTCCAATTAAAACTCATAGTCACTGGGACTGAAATGGATGAAGACAGCCTATACTTGCATGGGGACGTTTCTACATTTTGTTCTTTGGCTTTGAAAATAAAGGATTTTATCAAGCAGGATAATGTTAGACTAGCATCGCAGAAAACTTCATAAATAGTGACTTGTACTTTAGTAGTTTATTTTGGCTCATATGAAAACAAAAAGTTAGGAGGTCGATACTACAGAGTGATATAGCTGCACAAGGACATTTATCTTCCTGAACTGCCAGTCTTAACTTTTAATGGTCACTTGATGGCTGCTTCATTACTGGCACCACATTATTGTTTCAGACTTGAATAAAGGGAAAAAAACAAGATCAGTGAGTAGAGGACAGAAATCTTTCTCTGGTCTTGGGAAATAATTAGCCATAGACTAAGCACTCCTCTGGTCCAAAACAAAAACAAAAACCCATTCAAAGCAGGATCCAAAAGATCAAACTGCTTCCAAAAAATACGAATAACTGCTTCCAAATAACTGCATCTCAGGATGAAGCTCAAGAATACTTAAGGGAATACAAAAATATCCAGCCTTCAACAGGTCATATTCAAAATGTTTAGCATCCAATCAAAACCTACCAAGCATTCAAAAAAGCAGGAAAATACTACTCATAACAAGAGGAAAAGTGAGTCAATTGAAACTGACCTAGAACTGACATGGTTTTTATTATTAGGAACTTTACACTTAATACTAGTATATTACTGTTCATAATAATATATCATAAAATTATCATGTTATAAAAATATATAATGAGATCTTAAAAGAAAAAAAAAGGAAACAAGAACATTAAACATTATTAAAACCATGTGCCCATAAAATATATTAACAAAAAAGACCCAAATCAAACTTCTATAGATGAATATTACAATGCGTGAGATAACATACACTGAATGAGATTAATGGCAGATTAAACATTAAAGAAAAAATATTAATGAATTTGAAAATAGCAATAGGAGCTATCCTAAATAAAGAACAAAGACAGAATTTAAAATATGTGAGGAGGAACAGAGAGCTGTGGGACAATTATAAGAAGCTTTATAGGGATGTAACGCGTCCCTAAAAGGAGAGAAGTTGCAGAGACACGCAGAAAAAAAATTTTTGAGGAAATAATGTCTGTTTTTTCCCAAATTTAATAAAAACAATAAACCCACAAATCCAAGAAGCTCAACAAAATTCAACCACAAGAAAAGTACAGCAAGGCATCTTATGATCAAAATCAGCTTAAAAGAGAAAAATCTTAAAAGCAACCAGAGAGGTTACATACAGCAGTACAAAGTTAAAGATGACAGCAGATTTCTTAACAGAAAAAATATAGGTGATAAGACAGCAGAGGACCATCTTTACAGTACGGAAAGAAAAAAATGATAACCTAGAATTCTAAACCAAGCAAAAACATATTTTTTAAATGAGGGTAACATAAAGGCTTTTTCAAACATACAAATTCTAAAAGAATCCAACAAGTAGAAAGAAAGAAAATTATAACAGATAGAGGAATAGAACTGAGGAAAGAAGTGAAGAGCACTGAAGATATAATTACACAGGTAAATATATTAAATATTTTTCACATTGTTTAAATATCTTTAAAATATAACTATATAAACAAAAATAAAGAGAATGCCATGTGGAGGTATAAAAGTATGACAATCACAAAAAAGGTTGTAGTGGAGGAATAGAAATATACTACTATAAGATTCTTATACTGTACATGAAATTGTATAGTATAATATCACTTGAAGGTATGCTATGATAACTTACAAGATATATAATTAGGTTGGGCATGGTGGCGCACACCTGTAATACCAGCATGTTGGTGAAATAAGTGCATGAGGCCAGGGGTTCAAGAACGGCCTGTGCGACATAGTGAGATCCTGTCTCTATAAAAAAAATTTTTTTAAATAGCAAGGAATGAATGCATGCACCTGTAGTCCTAGCTACTGAGAGGGCTGAGGCGGGAGGATCCCTTGAGCCCAGGAATTTGAGATTATAGTGAGCTATGATTGTGCCACTGCACTCCAGTTTGGGTGACAAAGCAAGACTCTAAAAAATAAATAAGTAAGTAAATACTTTAAACCATGAAGTAGCAACTAAAACATTATCGCCATAATAAACCAGTAAAAGACATAAAATATTCAAATGATCCAAAAGGCAGAAAAAGAAAAAAATAAAAAAAAAAGAAAACAAGATGTAAGATAATAGACAAATTGTGCCATATATGCAACAACATCAAATGGAAATGATCTAAATACCTCCATCAAGAGGCAAAGATTGTCAGATCAGATTGATGAAAAAGTAAGACCCAACTACCACATGCTGCTGTATCAGTCAGGGTTCAACTATACGCAGTGCGAATATGATATACTCATATGGACAAAATATACATATATTAATATGTATATATAATTATTTAAACCCTCTGTATATATCTATGTACACATACACAGCCACACATATGCACATACACATATATATCTACATACACAAATAGCAAGAGAAAAAGAGAGAGAGAGATCTTTAATAATTACTTGACACAGTTGTAGGGGCTGGCTAAGCAAATCCAAAATCTACAGGGCAGGCATTTAGGAAAGCAACAGCACAATCAATATGAAACTCCGTGGGCAAAAACCAAAACTAATGATCACAGGCAGAATTTATTTTTCTAGGGGAAGCCTCATTACTGCTTTTAAGGCCTTTCAAGCCTGAATCAAGCCTACTCAGATAATTGAGAATTACCTTCCTTAAAGTAAACTGCTTAGGAACTTTAACTACATTTGCAAAATCTCTCCACAGCAACACTCCTTAGAGTTTGATTGACTTGGAACTCTAGTCACGTTGACAATTTGTGGAATAGAGCTAAATCATTACTTATGGAGAAATTTATAAAAAGACCTCAAGTCAATTATCTCAGTTTCTGGTTTAAGAAACCAGAAAAACAAGAACAAATTAGTAAATAAATAGAAGAAAGGAAACAGTAAAGATCAGAGTAGAAATCAATGAATGGAAGATAGGAAAACAATTGAGAAAAATCAATGAAACCAAAGGTGGATAGATTTAAAAGATGAATAAGTAATAAATCAATCCAATAATATTGATCAGGAAAAAGAGAAGACACAAGTTAATATCAGAAATAAATGATGATATCACCACAGGTTCTGTGGATGTTAGAATAATAATAAAGAAAAGTATGCCAAACTATGCCAATTAATTTGACAACTTAGGCAAAATAGGTATTTATTGAAAGAAACAAAGTAGCAAAGCTAAGGCAAAAAGAGATGACTAGAATACTTATCTATTAAAGAAATTAAATTTGTAGTGTGAGGCCTCCCCCAAAAGAAAACACAAAAAGCAGATCGTTTCACTCATAAAGTCTATTTAACAGTTAAGGAAAAAATAATACCTATCTACAGAAACTCTCTCAAATAGACCCAAACAAAAGATTGAAATGGGAGAACAATTCTCAATTTATTCTACAAAGCCAGAGTTCCCTAATACCAAAACCAGACACAAATATTACAGAAAAAGAAAACTACAGGTAACGAGCCCTCACAAACCTAAATTTAAAACATTTATATAAGATTTTAAAAATTGAATTTATCAACACATAAAAAGGACAATGCATCATATCCAAATGCAGTTTATCCCAGAAATGTGGGGTTGCCTTAACATTCAAAAAGCCACCAGATTTACAAAACAAACAAAAAACCCAACATCTATGTCAAATAAGAAGTCTCAGTAATATAAGAACAAAAGGAAATTTCCTCAACTTAATATAAGGTATCTACTAAAAACTTTCAGCTAAACAAACCTAATAGCAAAAACCAGAATGCCTTCCCCTGAAATCAAGAATAAGACAAGGAAGTCTGCTGTCATCACCTCTTTTCAATATTTTTCGTCCATGGAAAAGAGTGGTAAAAATAAATAAGACATCCAAATTGCAAAGAAGAAGAAAAAGTACTTTTATTCACAATTGACATGAATTTTTCCATAAAAAATCCAATGTAATATACAAAAAAGCTACTAAAAATAATTTAATTTTAAAAAGATTTCAGAATGCAAGATCAATATGAAAAAAATCAATTGCATATACAAGCAGTGTGCAATAGAAATTAAAATTAAAAGCAATGTTATTTATAATAGCAAAAAATACTTAACATAAATATTATAGAAAACATGAAAGAGTCGAATACTAAAAATTATTAAACATAACTAAGATAAATTAAAGTAAATGAAGATAAATGCCATGTTTGTAGTTTGAAAGACACAATACCATTAAGATATCAACTTTTCTCAAGTCGATCTATTAGTTCTCAACAAATACAATCAAAATAAAAATCTTATTTCTAGAAATTGACCAAATTATAATAAAAGCCATAAAATATAATTTATGGAATACAGAAGACTAAATTTGGCAAAAGAAATATGAAAACAAGAACAAAATTGAAAGACCAATACTACATGTTTTTATTACAAAGTCGTAATAATTAAGATAGTGTGTTATTAACAGGAATATAAACAAATCAGTGGTACATGATAGAGAGTGGAGAAATAGACCCAAATGTATATGGAAAACTAATTTTTTGCAAATGTACAAAGGCAATTAGTGGTGAATGAAGAGTCTTTTAAATAAATAGTGCTAGCATAATTGATACACTAGATACCCATTTGCAAAATAAACAACTCCAATTATCAAATACAAAAGTAACTCACATACTTCTAAATGCAAAATCTAAAACCAAAAGTTTCTAGGAGAAAACCTTTGCAGTATTGGGTTATGTGAATATTCCTTAAATAAAAACATTATCCATATGAGAACAAGTTGATAAACTGGAATTCATCAAAACTTAAAAATACTGGCTTTCAACAGATACTATTAAGATATTGAAAAAAGTCATACACTTGGAGAAAATATTTGCACAAGACATCTTAAAAAAAGATAAACAACATGTATCCAGAATATATAAAAAACTGATTCAGTAGTAAGAAAGTAATTCAATTTAAAAATTATGTTGTAAAAAGAAAAAATAACACTTCAAAGAAGACAATATATGGATATAAAATAAGCACATGAAATGGTGCTCAACCTCATTAGATACTAGGTACATGTAAATTAAAACCATATTGTGATATCATTACATACATATTAGAATGGCTACATTCTAATTAAAAAGACAATTCACACCAAGTGTTGGCAAGAATTAGAGGACATAATATTCTTATATAGTGCTTGTGGGGATGTACAATAGTATAACCACTTTGGAAAAGGGCTTGTAACTTGTAAAAACGAAGTAACTTTTTAGCTTCCTAAAAAGTTAAATACATACCCACATATAATCCACCCATTCAATTGTAAGATAATTGAAAGTATATGTTCACACAAATACTTGTACATGAATGCTCATAGCAGCTTTGTTTATAATAGCCCCAGTCTGGAAACAACCCAAATGCCCATCAAAAAGTAAATGGAAAAACACACTGGACTCATACAGTGGAATACCATTCAGCAATTAAAAGAAAGTATTAATACACAACATGGATGAATCTCAAAACAGTTATTCTGAGTGAAAGAAACCGGATGAAAATAGTATGTACCATATGAGTTTATTTATATAAAATCCTGGAAAATGCAAATTAATCAACACAGAAAGCATGTCAGTGATTGCCTGGAGTCAGGGGCAGGAATGCATAGGCAGCAGAGATTGCTAAGGATCAGCAAGAAAGTTCTGGGAGTAATTAATGTGTTCCTTATTTGGTTATGGTGACAGTTTTGTGGTGTACCACATACATTGTAACCGACTTAACTGTATACTTTATGTATTTGCAGTTTATTGTATTTCACTTTAAAAAAAGAAAAAGAAAGAACTCAATTGACACCATCAGTGGAAGCAAAGGAAAATAATTTAATAGTAGGTAGGATGTACTTAAGCTCCCTAGTACGTGCACCTAAGGTTGAAATACCTAAAATAAAGATATCATATCCCAGTTAGTACATGGATAACAGAAGGAACTGAGCATTTCTTGATTCAACCATACAGTAGGCGGGATAAACCAAAAATAACATTGAAGATACAGAGGTATCCATTTTTCTTCCCAAAGCTAATCCATCTACTTATGCTGTGCTTTCTTTCCCCTTTGTCTTCAGCAAACTTGCCTTACCAATTAATTACCCCTTGCTATTGTGCATCTTGATATATTTGGCTATTTTGTTGTCATGTGTTTAATACATACCTTACAGAATAAAACCAAAGATAAAAAAATAACAATACATAAAGATCCCCTTATCCTTTTGTCTTCTCCTGGCAATCACACTCTCCTTTGGTCACAACTACTGGAAAGAGATATTTACAATCACTTCCTTTATTTGTTCCCCTTCCATTTATTTACCCATTTATGTTAATCAGGCTTTTGCTCCCACCCTACATTCCACTGACATGACTGAGGCTCAGCTCAAAAATGCCTGGTTTGTTATGAAAGTCATTGGGAAGTATTCATATATCTTGACCTCTCTATGGTATTTAACTCTATCAACCACATCTCTTCTAAAAAATTTTCTCATTTCTAAACTCTTAATGCTCATTTAGTTTTCGTCCAAAGTGGTTGTGACTCCTCAGTGTCGTTTTAGAGCCCATCTTCAGCTTTGTCATAGAACACCCCCAAATGTCTTCCCATTCTGTTTTTTAAACTTCACTATGACCCATATGTTGATATACCCATTCCAGATCATTTATCTTGCTGGTACTTAAAAGCTCAAATAAAACTCTTCGTTTTCCTTTCCTAAGCTTGACTTTCCCTAGTTCAGTACACAGCAATACCAACCGCCCAGTTGCTCAAGCCAGAGAAAGCTGGGTGCTTTCTTCTCCCACCACTTATCATATTTAGTCAGTCATCTAACTGTTACTCAAGCAATAACTTTAATGTCTCTGGAAATTATTCCTTCTTTCTCTCACTGCCACTATCTTTGTTCAGCTCCCTCATTATCTCTCCTTCAGAAATCTGGTCACCCTGCTTCTACTCTTGCTCTATTCTAATCCCTTCATTGTCACACATCTTTCAGAGTAACCTTTAAAAAATTAATTCTAAGTCTGCCCTTCACTCTCCCTGTTTAAAATCCTTCATTGGCTACTCATCACCCATAGAAAATGTTCAAGCTCTTTAATTCCCTGGCTTTTGCTTACCTCTCTAGGCCCATGCACAAGTCTTCGTACACCGATTCCCTTTACTCCAAGCATACTGACTGTTTTCTAAGTTCCTCAAACGTCCCTAGCAGCAGTGTATTTTAATATTAGAATTAGATGGTCACGTTACAAATCCAAAGTAGAGTAGATGCCTTTTTGTGTATCTGCCTAGTTGGTGACATCCTCCCCATGAGTATCTGTAGCGATATGACTTTGTCACACCAACCAAAACTGGTTGGACCAGGAATAGGCACCTCACTTCAAATGAAGCAACCATATTTTTTTCCTCTGGGTATTCGGATCTGTGACACTTTTAACTGTGTCTTATGTCACTTGTACCATGGACACATAATTTCAGAAACTGGGGGAAATGTGTTCAATAATATGCCTAACAAAGCAGTGAAAAGTGGACTGAGGACGAGGGTGGGATATACTGCAGAAAGGAGACATGAGATAGAAAGGAAAGAGAGGCAAAGCTCTGGTAACTCCAAAGACAGAAAAATAAAGCGACAGATGATAGCTACAAGCTTAGGTTTCCAGTGGCTTTCAAGTTTCTATCTTTGTCCAAATCTTCTTTGACTCCCTGAGTCACCCTATCGTGCCTCCAATTAATTTATTTTCCACCAAAATTATTTCTACAATGTATAACTAAATGAGACTTGACTATTAAAAGTGAATAAAAATAATAAAAAGTAAAACCTATATGAAGTAGAATGTTTTCATTTGTTTAAAGTTGCAATATTTTCATTTAATGGTAACATCAGGTATATAACATACACTGCCCTAAGTTTTAACAAGTTTGAGTAATTTGCAATTGTATAGAACAGTCAAAATAAAAAGACCCTCTTCAAGATAAAGAAAATCTGGCATATGATTTTATCATGAATAAAGACACCTCTAAATAGGAGAGGGACAACAAAGGGAAGCAAATGAGAATATGCACAAAGAGAATATTTCACATTGAATAACAAAAATAGTTAAACTTTCATGAAATCATATGATGCCCAAATTAGAGACCTGTTTAATGCCCAGGCTTTTCCAGGAAAAAGCTCCTGACCTACATTTATATGGTTCCAGATGATAGATTCACAAATATGATACCACTTCCATCACAACTGAGTGTTCCAGAATCAATCAGACAAAAACAAGGACATTCACAGTATTTCTTTCATACTCAACTGAACAAAAGAAAAATGAATAACTGAACCAATTGAAGGCAAAAGTTCTTTTCCCTGTGAATTTGAAGCTATAGCTGTGAGATTTAAATCAGTCTATACCATTATGGCCAGACATATGATATGTAAATACAGAAACATTGGGAGCCTTTTCCAAATAAATATTTCAGGGGTGGGGAGTGAGGAGAAAGTCAGTCTGCAAGGAGAAAAAAAGCAATGAAATAGATATTTAGAGAAAAGGCATAAATCAGAGAAATCAATGAAACTCCTACCAGAAGAAAAATAAACAAGTCTTCTCTGTATTCCATGAGATTCTCCAATGATCTTATTATAAATTCCCCAGTTTTTTAAGGCAGTTGCAAGTGAGTTGCTGTTTCTCAAAACTAGGGTATGTGAAGCCTTACATATAATAGATGTTTAATCAATGTTTGTGGAAATAGAAATCTTTTTAAAACAAAAAATTTAAATAAAGCTTATTTGCATGACCCCTATTACACAAGAATCATATACCAGAGAAGAGAGGGACTTTACAGACATATAGATTAGTCCTTAAATAAAAAATATATAATAAAACTAACAAATATAAGCATTTCCTTTTCATTGCTTTATTCCACAGAAGAAAAAGAAGAAACAGGATGTATACTTTAAGATAAAATAAGCATTCAACAAAAAAGTTAACTAAAATTCAAACTACTATTACCTTTGTCTGAAATGGTAGCAAAATTCATTTTGTATGTGTAAATTCATTAACTACACACATTTAACACCTTCTCAAGCAATGAAAGGTTTTAGCTTGGGATTGAAAGGAGCTACTGATTAAATTGACTCTTGAAGGCTGAGAAATAAAATTTTACCAACAGAAATTTCTTTTTCCATGCTGCAGTGAGCATCTCACTTAATTTCAACCCATCTGGCTTGGTGTTTAGAATAAGAGAAAAAAGAAACAGAATCTTTTTGTTCTAAATTATTCTCTAAGGATATATATCCTAAATTATCCTTAAAGTATTCCTTTAGATGTGAAATTTTTTAAAGAAAATTGATCTTCAAATGAATGTCTTTGTACTGTAACTAGAAGTATTTTTAGAACAAGAAGTAAAATAATCTGATCTTGAATTCATTGTCTGACACAAAATAGTCATCCATATTTGTATCTAATGTCTAGTATCATCTAGAGCACACAGTAGATGTGAAAAAAGGGTTCCAATACAGGGATCCCAGTGATCCCCACACGTCCTAGTATCTGCACCTCACATTGCACCAGCACTGATCTTTGTAACCAATAGAATATGACAGAAGTGATGAATGTTACTTCCCAGATTACATAATAAAAATCACGGTACCTTTTGTTTGGGGTGCATTCTCTTTCGTTTCAGTCATTTCATCTGGGAAAAGGCAACTGTGATGTTATGAGCAGCTCCACATAATGAGAAACTAGTGTCTCTTATGAATGGCTACTCAGTTCCATGAGTGAGCTTGGAACTGGATCCTCTAGCCTAGTAAACCTTTCAGATAACTGCAGCCCTAGCTAATATCTTGACTACAACCCTATGAGAGATCTTAAGCCAGAACCACATAGCCGGGCTTCGACTGGATTCTTCACCCTCAGAAACTGTAGGAGATACTAAACGGTTGTTGTTTAAGTTGCTATGGTTGGTGGTAATATTTTTATGAAGCAATAGGTAACTAAAATAGTAGATGACTAATAAATGTTTGCTGATAAATATTTTAGAAGTGTAATTCTCCATGCTTGATTAATTTTTTAAAAATCAAAATAATGCTAGAGCCACTAAAATCCCTAACTCAGGCTTACACATTTTCAGATAAGACAGAAAAACTAAAGTATGCTAGCACTTCTATTTTAATTCAAATCAATCGTTTTCTAAAATATTATATTTCTTCTTTTCTTACATCTATAAAGGTACTTTTACTTTTCCCAGGTTATCAGCATTTGAATCACCACCTGCTTCACATCAGAATTTGTATTCTAATAAAGAGAGAATAATTTTTGAATGCAAATGTCAACACTTGTTTGCATTTCTGGTTGCAAAAAACTTCCAAATAAATAAGTGGGCAGAGATTACATAAGCTAAAGACCAAATTTAAAACACTTTCCATATTGTCAGCATGTTCCAACTTAAAAATAAGCATTTCTTTATATTTAACCAATTATTTTCTTGGAAATTTGGAATCTGTGTATTGAAACACATATAAGTTTACTTATCCCAAAAGTAACATTGTATGTTATTTATAAGGTGCATTGACTCTTCCTTAAAAAGAAAGAAAAACCTAGACCTCAAAAACTTTCCTATTAATGTGATATAGAAACTTTCAAGCAAGTCAAAGAATTGTATTTTAAAACTGTTCTTCATTATAGCAATGCCACAAGACACAATTTCTAAACTGTGATCCACTTCCAATTTAAAACATTTTTCTATTATATGCATACTTGGTAGCACTCTCTTTTTCAAAGCTTTGAGAAAAATTACAGAGAGAAAAGATAGAAAGCAAGCAAAGATTAATAGGATCCAACCTCAATGGCCTGATACTTTCTCAGTTGCTAAAATAAATCAACAAATACGCCAGGAAAGCTACTATCTCATCTTAAAAGCATCAGCCTTAGAGCGTAAGGGGATTTATGCATATTAAAGTAGCAGGCTGCAAATGCCAGTAGATAGCACACTGTTATTTAAGAGGAACAAAATGCAGCACCACTAACCACTATACAACACAAATTAAATGGAAAATCACAGCTATTTAAAGGGCTTGCCTAAAAGTATAAAAAATTTAACTTTAGTAGAATTGTAATCCTTGATTTTTCACTAGAGTTAATATATTCATGCAAAGCCATTACTTTAATAACATATAAGTGTAGAATTCACTCACCAGCAGTGACGAATGTGCTTATTTGTAGCCTAGTTTTTTTTCTCATGGTAAAATCCATCCATTACAATGCCTCTAGGTATGTGTAAATAAAATTAAAGAAAGGCCTATATTTTCCCAAAAGACAAAAATTAAAATGAAGGCTAGATTGGATACCAAACTCATTTCAAAGCCAGATCAATTTAATTGTAATGTGGAATTTGATCTCTTCAATTCACTTCAGCATATCTAAAATGGCCACAACTTCCCAGAGGAACTGGGAGGTGAGAATTATAGCCTGTAAAACACAACCCAAAAGCGGTTTAAATACTGAGGAAGAAAGAATGAAACTTTCAATTCAGTGCTTCAGATGAAAATAAGAAAACTTTGTCTTTGACATCTTTCTGCATATATTTGAGCACCTTCCTTTCTCATCAGAAACAAGCATAGCTCTCAAGTTTCCTTTTGCCTCCTTAAATTCCACTTCAGATTCTTTATGTACTTCTGATTGCACATAAATTCTGAGTGATACTTCTTTTCTTCCCATAGGCTGACCTCCCAAAATTTTCACCTCTTTTGTTTTATAAGGTGTTAAGAAACACACACATATTATCAATTTTTATAAATATGTAAATTTGTCAAAGCCTTATTATCTCAAACTTTGAGAGGATTTACCATTTGAAGCAGGGTTCCTAAATTTACATTTCTTCCAAAAAATGTGCTACTTAATGGGACCACAGGATCACCTGCAATCACTAGGTTTTTATTGTTACCTAAATATAGTGAAAATCTTTCCTAAAACATTCCATTTAAATCTAGGCCAAGATACTAACTTGGCCTTTTTTCTTTGCTAAAATTAATTAAAAGAGCTGTTAAAGACATAGAGTTGTGGCAAAATTGTATGTTCACAGAAGGTGGGAGAAGTATTCTTAAATGTCTGCCTCATGGTTTAGCGTCATTAAAATTTGATCTCTGTCTTGAAGTTTATTTTTCATCTGTCTGGAGACAACACACGAAGAAACCTTGTATTAAGTGCCTACTCATGATATGACATTTAGTTGTTATAACAACTTTGTAAGGTATGTATTATTAATTTCATATAAAATGGAACTGTGGCTCTGAAAGATTAAGTAACCTACCTAAAGTCACATAATTAGTAAAGGACACAACAGATTCATAGCACTTATTTCAGACTAAATACTCTTTCCCTTGCAGTATGTATTCTTTGTGCCCATTAAAATCTAGACTCAAATGGCTTTTAAATTACCAATTTAAATAAATCATCATAAGCCCATAATTGTATAATTCTGTTACATTAGAACATCATGACTCCTTAATGCACTAGAAACTGCCTTATACATTCTATAATGATAGACTAGTTACCCCTGTCTTCAGTTGTTCAAAACATACTGTGACTCACCCTACTTCCCAGAGAAATAAGTGCTTTTGTAAATGATAAATTTATAAGAACCCAGAGAGATTATTTAACAGTTACATAGCTTCAACTCTATAGAAATATAGCAATCTATCCATGTGTTCTTTTTCAATCTGTTGGTATAATGTATTTCTGAAAAATATGAATTATCATAATATAAGTGCCCATTGTAAAATAGTACTATCTTAGCCAAATTGATTCATCTGCCTGTTAAATCTAATTTCTACTGAGTATTTGATGTTTCCTTTAATAGCATCAAGGACAATTTATGAAACATAAAGTATTTAATATCAATGGTGCAAATCAAGTTTAAGTTCTGAATTTGGAAAATAATTCAACCAAAGTAGGAGAGAAAATTAAAGGTGAATTAGTATAAAGAAAGCCATAATAAGATAAAAATTTAGAGTAGCAATTGATGATCCAGAAATAGAGGTAATTTTATTTTAAAAACAAGTTTGGAGCAAAGAAAATTGAATCATAAGCAATCTATTGAGAAAGATGAATATGTTATATAGAATATGGAATAACCGAATAAACCATCTTTTTAGCACTTAAATATTTAAAAATAAAAATAATAGTCATCTCATCCATTGTAATAAAGTGGCAAACATATTACTGAGAAAAATAAATCACAACTATATATAGCATCTTGGCTTTTCATTACATTCTATGGAACATTAAAAGTTAAAAATTAGAAATAAAAAGTCATTATCAACAATATTTAGTAAAAATTTTAAAATATATAGTTTCTTTAATACAATCTCTATAAAAACATGTACTTTATTCATTTATATTAAACCTAAATGGAAATACAAATAAAATATATTTAAGTTACTGATAAAAGGCTATGATTATTTCCACATGTGGTTTCTACACATTATAGGAATTTCAACTTCTATTGCTCAATTGGCTAGTCTGCATAGGTCCAAATTTGACATAATTTGTATTTCTAATTAATTTCTGAATCCGTGCCCATAATGGAGCAATGAAAGTGACAGTTTGGCCATATTTAGAACTGTGCAGGCTTGTATAGTTAATTATTAGAATCATAGCTTTTGGTTTCAGTTTAATTTTGTGGTTGAACATATACATTAAGCTTTTCGTAATTACTCTGAAATAAGAAGTGAGGAAGAGACTGGAAGGATTTTTGGCTCTCAAAAGTATTAAGTGAAATTATTTACAGATTGTCACTTTTAGCAAAGGCATTGTCACATTTATTGACCGTCCAAAGGAGGATGTTGAAAGCAGTATCATGTCATGATGCTTCTACGGCCTGGATCAGAAGAAAAGGCAAGAAAACTCAAGGATGGGCAAGTCGGATAAGAGTTGTCTTTCATAAATGTTTTGACATGCCATCTTGAGTTTTATAATTTTGAAATTGATATTCTCCAAAAATTAAGCAAATGTAGCTCTTTTTATTCCTTTATGTTACATAAAATTTGGTGGTGTCCTTTACTCCTTTAAAAATCTAATACATAGTATCCATTTCTCTTTTGTGGAGAGGGCAATATTTTGAAACAAGTGGTTAGCAATTCATTATTCGAGAATTCCAGGAGTTACTTTCTTAAAGATAGCAGACACAGGTATCTCTGAGCCCCACTAAGAACACATAGCGAGTCCAGAATTCTTTTAACAACAGAGACTCAAGTTTCCCCTACAAAAATTGTGATCTGATTTTTTTTTTCTTTCGACTTTTCTCTTGAGAAAGAATACCTGGGCTGTAACTACTTGTATTCAAAGATAAAACCAGAAAAGAAAATGAAATAGAATACACGTCTACTCTGCACTTTTTAAAGAGTCATTTTTATTAGTTTTTAGACAAAAACCTGGAATGCAATCCTGTATTTTCTATAGCTTAATCAAAATAAATTCATGATATATACTTTGAATCCTTTTTTGAGGCCCTCTCTGAGTCAGAGCAGTTTATATAAAGATAAATATGCTGGGTGTTGGGGTGGTGGGGCTGCCATCTAGATGTTCAACATCTAGTCTTATTACAGTCCTTATACCATACCTATATGTGATCCTTGAAGAAATGTATGGGTTAAATAGGGGAATTAACCTTATTTAAGGAGTCCATTGGCCGCCACTATGATTTCTAGTTGATAAGGTGTATATGGAGAAACACCGTTGGGAATAAGTACTAAGTGCTTCTAAAATAAAGCCTGCACTGAGACTAACCACTCTGCCCAAACTTACCTACTGCTTCTTTTTGTTCCTTATCTAGAATAGATAGCATTTATCAGGTACAGTAGAAAAAAATTAAAAAGCCTCTTCTAAATTATTTTATACAACACTAAATTATATCATATTCAAACCAGTGCATAAATAGGAGTCCTCAGAAATCTTTCCCAAATGCACTTTTGTATTTTTTTAAGTTAGCAGTTATTACCATCAAATGAATATTTTGAGAGTTATATCTTTGATGTGTACTCATGATTTACCTTAGTGCTATGAAAATCTGGATGATAGCTTTGTTCCCTGGATTCTCATTCTGTATAGTTGCCTAATTTCTGTTATATTTGCACTGCAAATTTCACCATCATGTAATGAAAAGGCATTATACAAATTCCCTCTAGAAATTAAATAGGAAAGCCATGCTTCCACAAACTTGGCATATTTCTTACAATTGATGCCTACTAGCACAGTACATTTTAAACCAATTACTCTAACAGTTCTCAAAAAATGTGTTTGAATATCATCACTCTGCATTATTCTCAAGAGCCAGTCTTTATGTACAGAGACTACATACACTCTTAAACAACAGATGCCTTAGGTGGAAGATGAGCCTGTCATAAAGTGCCTGCCACCTGCTTTTGCCCATCATTATTCCCTTAATAGCTTACTACCTGTGGGCATATTGAGCCACCAAAGAGAAGCATCATTCCCAAAAGTATCACCACAAACACAATACTTATGAGGCTGGCATAAGAAAGCCAGCTGAACAGCATTTCCCAGTACACTGCTGCAATATGTCATTTTTGAAAATGCCATGTTACTGGATGTGACTTTGGGAATTGACTTAATAACAATAATAACAATAAAAATGCATGGCACTTAGCAAGGAAGGTGTCTTTCATCCTAAAGGGCCCACAAGTGCTTCAGACTCAGAAATGCGGTCAACTCTAAGAAGAAGGGCAATGGCACTCAGCACAGTAACGAAAGCTCAGGAAATGTTCACCAAGGAGAGCTATACAAGCTTTCAACTAAAAGAGATATCATAAGCTTTTTATTTTCCACATGGAGTGCTATAACCTTGGATTTTCATCCTTTCAGAAGGGTGCCCAAATATCAAAAATAGGCTTTTGTGTCTCACTCTAGACAGAAACTATTGAGTGGTAAGGAAAATTGACCCTGCAGCTCTGGAGCTCAGGCTTAGAAGGTATCAAAATGGATCCAAACCACCTTGGCATACTTTTTACTACCCAGGATCTCAACGGAGCCACCCTATTAGAGATGTACTGTTAAAATGTAAGCCAAGTGGGTTTCTACTTGAAAGAGAGGTAATGAAGGTTGAATTGCTGAGTAAATCTGACCCTTGCAGACCTTGTTTCACAGAAAAGGTTTCATCATGCTGGCTAATGGCTTTCTGATCTTGCTGAATGAAACTTCCACAGTTGGGACTGGTGGACTTCTTAGGTTCATTTATTACATGCATGTATAATGCTGGTTATGAGAATATATTCTCTGATTCATACCAAGAAATATTTGTGCACAAGTGATTGTAAAGAGTATTATTTTCTTGAACCATGAATACATTTTTTCTCTTTAACATAAGCATGCTGTTAGAATTGATGTTTGGCCAATTTTACCTGAAATTACTGTGATTTAGTACAGACTACCTTAGTACCAGAATGACTTTGCCATTTTCCTCTCTGGCTCTGTTGATAACCACAAACTAACCACATTTAGTAAATTCCTTTGTTAAGGCTTGACTTCTCCCAACTGATTTTAAGATATCAGGATTATTCCATTATTTTGGCAAAATAATAACTTATTTTTCTTCCCTGCCCAGTTCCTATCTCATAAAATTTTAAAAAGTCCATCCAATGTCTTTTCTCCCATGATAAATTTTCTTTATGAAAATTTGACTATTGGTAATAGAACAGGCATTTCAAATGGTTTGCATCCTTGAGTAACACATACATGATGCCCATACAACGGTTATTTTTTTTTCTGTCTTCTGACACTTCACAGGAATTTTCCCTCTAAAACTGACAAAAGCTAACACATGGGAATAAAATCCCCACGACCCAGAAGCCTCAAGTTTTATGCACTAGTATAGTTCCAAACTTAGCTGGTCCTGGATCTCATCCAAGACCTACTGAATGAATATCTCTGGAACGAGGGACCTTTATTTTCAACACTCTCCATAAGGGGTGTTGCATCAGTTAAAATTCTTATATGAATGCTAGCAATAAAAACTCGAAATAACTGAGGCTCAAACACAATAAAGATTTGCAGTCTTCCATTTTTCTTTTAGAAGTTGTGAAGTAGGAAATCCCAAATTGGTATAGAAATTCTAAAAACTCAGTGGAGCCCAGTTTCCTTCTTTCTGCTCTACCATCTTCAATCATGGCTTCCATCTTCAATGTTGCTTCATGCTCCAAATTAGCCGCTTGATATTTTTTTCTTTTGTGGCAAGAAACAGGAGAAAATTAGATGAAGAAAAAAATGAAGCACTCTCAAGTTGAGGGATTGCCCTTGAAGCAGCCTTCTCAGCATCCCAGAAAATACTTATGCAAACATCTCATAACCCAGAGTTTATATAAGATACTTCACCCAAGATACATTGCCTCATTCTTGGATGCCTTGCTACCCCAAATAAAATTGGGTCCTATGTCTAGGGAAGATAGAGGGAGCAGACACTAATATGTATCTCTAGATTGGCAACTGATAATCACTGCTCCAAATTCTCAACAGATTTGAAAATTAGTGCTCTAGCCAACTTAGCTAACAATGATTAATGAATTTTCTACCATAAATTGTTATGTAGTTGAATCAAATAATATGAAGACTAATACTAACTAGTACTAATTGAACACTTATGATTTTTCAGGTAGTGGCCTAAAAGCTTTGCATGACTAATGTAATTTAATGCTCACCCAAACACTATGAAGTAGGTTTTCTTATTAGCCTCATTTACCTGAGAAGAAAACAGGCACAGAGAGGCTTAATAGATTGTCCAAGATTACACAGCTACTAGTTTGTAGAAGTCAGAGCCTCAGATAGCCATCAGTATACACAGCCTTACTTAGTCTCAAATTACACACATTTTTCTTATGATAAGCACTGCAAAAGTTTTGAGCATTTTTATACAGTTATAACTAAGGCAGAGCAAGTTTATTGCTTTTCTAGGCACCAGCTATTTGCTGCCTTTGCAACCTTCATTTTGAAACCTCAAAAGAGGCAAAATTGTAATTTATCTTGATAGAAAAAAATTCCCCTAAGAAAAACTGACAACCTTATAGAGTTATTAAGATATTTCCATGTCAAAATACTTTTTATCCCACAGAAACTGCTTTTTGTAGCAAAATCCCTAAGGTGAATCTGCCAAATTTACTTAGATTTGTAATGCATGCTTTCTTACCACTTCCATATTTGTGAAATCTTTTTTCACAGCGTATGAAGATGGACCTGAATATAGCAGAACTGGATGTTACTGAAAAACTCAATGGATTCAGTCCACTGTGGCTATTAAATGAGTTTTATAAGAGAACATAGGAAAGTGCAATTCCATTATCACTCACATGGCAGCCTTCACAATTGCAGTAGATGGAACCCAATAAATATTTTTGTTACATCAAGTGTGTATGACTCACTACATGTAACATAAGAAAAGTTTTCAATCTTGGATATGTTTCTTTGTCACTAAAATCTTTGTGTGATCTTGGGAAAACTGTGTAACTTCTTGAGCCTCAGGATAATCATTCATACAATGTAGATTTTGGTTAATTAGCTCCAAGTTTTCTTCAATTTCCATAATTCTGTGTTTCAGTGACCTTCCCTTAAGTAATTTTATATTCTACAATGATCTATACACTGTCTTAGAGTAGTGAGGGCTCAGTGCTTACTGGATTGTTGGAGGGGTGGATGTTTGGGAGAATAAATGAATAGAGATGGATGGAGACATTAATATGTATGTGAGCAAAGTAGTTTTTCCACCCCCGAAAAAAAATTATATTAACCTGTAGCCTTTAAATTTTATCCCTTAACAGGTAACGTCCTTACAAATCAGCTTTATATCTTAAATTTTTTATTATGGAAACTATTAAACACAGGAAAAAATAAAAAAATAGTACAATAAATATCCACATACCCATCACCCATCTCAACAGAATTAACTTGCTGCCATCCTTTATTTATACCTACCAACATTTTTGCATTAAAATAAAGCAAATCTCAGGTATATCATTCGCTCATAAATAAAGATTAAAATAAGCCACTTTGGTGATAAAGTCTGCTTTCTAGTCTACTATAGAAACTGAAATATTTTACCCAATTAAATTGCTGAAAGTTCACCAAATATTTTGTGTTTATTTTGCATGTACTTAGAATCTTAATGTTTAAAAAAAATCCTTGAAAACCAAAACTTTTATACAGCATTTGTTTTTTTCAGATGGTTATTAGATGGGTAAGAATATTTAACCTCTAAGTTGCATCAGGCCGGTAGATAGACCATTCAGTTACTGCATAAGCAGAAGGAGAGACTGATAACGATTTAGGAGAGGAAAGTGGAACAAATCCCTGAATCAAATCTCTATGACTTTTTTTACTTGATTTAAATTCCAGGCCCTAACCATAGCTATATACAATTAAGTTCCACATCCAACTTATATGCATGCACACACACAAAAAAAACCCCTTTGAGCTGACTATAAATAATTCAAATTTGTCTACTTTCTGCAATTGACCATATTTCAGCTCCTATTTATCACCAAGGAAAATAAAAAAAAATAACTAAACTTTCTACGTCTACAAGTTTTTTTCTTTCTCAGCTCCTCTATATCCTTCTCCATCTATCCTTTATTAGGATGCTTTTACTAGCAGTCCCAAATTTTGGTTCATATTAGCTAACCATTAAAAGCATGTCTATGTCCCCAATAAATTCAATCATTTTTAATAGATTTATAAAATTTTTTAAATTTACTCCTTTATTTCTCCCTGAACTTATGAGGATTAGCACAATTTACATAAAATTAAATGGACTTTAATTTACATATTATTGTAGATCAAACTTCCTGCTCCACCCCATATTATATTCCCATTCCTAAGCAGACTATCTTCAACATTTCTTCAAGAAACGCTTCTCAAAAATTCTAGTTTTCTTTAGCAACCTATTAAATAAATGAGGAAAAGGAGAAGGAAAGTTTCATTTGAAATGGATTAATTCCAGCTGTATCAAAAGCAGAATCAAATGAGAAGGTCAAAATTATAAAGTATTTAGCAGATAATACAGGATAGTATCTCCATGACATCACTGTAGAATTTTTAGATAAGACCTCAAGTTATGAACCATAAACAAGAAGATTAATAAATTTGCCAAATGAAAATTAAGAACCATTCATTAATAGACCATTAAAACACAGGTAACACAATGGAAGAAGACGGTTGCTAGACTAGTTCTAAGACTTAGTATTCAGAAAAAAACAAAAATACATCATTAGTAAAAACAATCCAAACACCCCAAAAGAAAGATGGGCAAAATACATACACAAGAACACTTAAAAAGTGGAATTCTACATGACTTAAACACTTGAACTAGGGTTCAATCTCACTACTAATCAGGGAAATAATAATTTTGTTTACAAACGGGAACTCATAAACTGCTGGTAGGAGTGTAAATTGGTAACTCCAGTTTGGAAGACAGTTCAGTTTATATAGTAATAATGTTAAAGATAAGCATTTTATATGACCCTCCAATTTCATTCCTAAGCATTTGCCTTAGAGACATTTGTATATGTGTGTGCTAGGATACACATATATATGTATACTTATAGACTGTGTAAATGTTCAGAGCAACATTTATGTTTCTAGTTCAAACCAGAAACAATCTAAATGTCTACTAACAGGTACATGGATAAACCTATATGGTGATGAAAATGAAATAACTATCTCTAAATGCAACATCATAGATAATCTTACAAACAATACTGAACTAATACAACAACATACAAAAGAATATATATATTATATATAGTATACATATATAGTATAATTTCATACATTATACATATATAGTATAATTATACAAATATAGTATCATTTCATTTATATAAAGTTCAAAAATAGGAAAATGGCCCACTTTGGGTTTAGCTGCTATAACATTCCATTTCTTGACCTGGAGTGGTGATTACCTAATTTCCTTAATAACTACTTGCTAAACTGTGTATTTGTTTTATGCTCTTTAGTATGCATGTCTTATTTACAGTAGAAATTGTAAGTTGACCTGAGAACCTCCAAAATATGCTATTCCTTAAGTAATGATATCCATATGAGGTCACGAGTCTTTACATTTTTAATTTAAAACTTTAAATATTGTTTTCTTTCTTACTATATTAACATACAGAATGGCACAAAGGAGACAAGATTAAACAATGTTAAATACTTTGTTATATTTTCTTCAGATGGATCCATTTAAAAAAGAAATATCATAAATGCAGCTAAAGTTACTCTCATCCATTTATCTTTGCTCCCTTATCCGAAGAAACTATTTTTTAATGGAAGAACATAATTAGCCTGTATTTTATTTAATATGTACACACAACATGTATTTGTAACTATGAATATTTAAAACTCTTCTTAAAATGCATATAAACTGTAACATATAGCTATGTTTTGCAACTAACTTGATCATTTCAAAATTATCTTTTTATTTCTTATGTATTTTAATGAATGTTCTAGGTTATTTTTTCCTTTTTGACTGCTGCATTCTATTGTATTAATAGAATACAGTGTATTAATCCATTCCCTTATTGAGGAACAATTTGTTTTATTCTACTTCTTTGCTATGACAAAGAATGAAGCATCAAAAATTTCCTATATATGTCTCTTTGCATACCTGGATGAGAATATCTTGAGTAGAATATTTTTTTAAAAAAATACAGACATTAAAATAAAATTTAAATAATTCATAACTTTACCAATAGAAATAATTGCTTTAACTATCATTATATATCTCACTCTTTTCCTATAGACGCAATGAAATTGAAAAACTGTGTAGCACATATACACCTATGGTGGGGTTTTATGTCCTGCTTTTTACTTATGATGAACAACTTCACATACCATAGAATATCCTTCAAAAACATGTTCACCAATGGCTACATGGTGTTCTCTTGTACAAATGGACCATAATTTATACAACCATTTCTCATTGTTATATGTATCTGTTTTCAGTTATTCTGTTCTCCCTCCAGTTTCTGATACTCTAGCCAATCTAGTTTTCTTTCAGTTATTTACACATACCTACTACTCATTTCATGCATCACTGCCTGCAATGAACTTAATGTTTGTGTCTCCCCAAAATCCATATGTTGAAACTTAATTCTCAGTGTGATGGTATTAGATGGTGGGGCCTTTGAGAAGTGACTAGCTCATGAGGGTGGGGTCCTCATGAATGGGATTAGTGCCCTTACAAATGAGGCTGCAGAAAGCTGCCTAACCCCTTCCACCATGTGAATACACAGCAAGAAAAAGGACAGAAGCCTACCTTTGAGGAAGCAGGTTTTCTCCAGACACTGAAATCTGCTGGCGCCTTGATTTTGTACTTCCCAGGCTCCCAAACTATGAGAAATAAATGCTGATTACTTACAAGTCATACACCTATGGTATTTTTGTTACAGCAGCACAAATGAACTAAGACATAGCCTCTGCACAGGTAGTTCACTCTGCTCTTTCCTACAGTTTTTACGTGGCAGATTTTCTTCCCATTACTGAGATCTCAATGTTACTATCCCTTGACCAAGGAGGCATTCTCTAATAGCTCCTTCTAAATTATTTTCTTTTTCATGCACTTATCTGACCAAATAATATCTATCAGACAGTGTAACTATTTCTTTATACATCTTTAGCTCTCCATGACAGCAGGAATATGGTTGTTCTTCATCACCTTCAGTGTTGAAAAAGTTAGGCATTACCATTCAGGACATAGGCATGGGCAAGGACTTCATGTCTAAAACACCAAAAGCAATGGCAACAAAAGACAAAATTGACAAATGAGATCTAATTAAACTAAAGAGCTTCCGCACAGCAAAAGAAACTACTATCAGAGTGAACAGGCAACCTACAAAATGGGAGAAAATTTTCGCAACCTACTCATCTGACAAAGGGCTAATATCCAGAATCTACAATGAACTCCAACAAATTTACAAGAAAAAAAACAAACAACCCCATCAAAAAGTGGGCAAAGGATATGAACAGACACTTCTCAAAATAAAACATTTATGCGGCCAAAAGACACATGAAAAAATGCTCATCATCACTGGCCATCAGAGAAATGCAAATCAAAACCACAATGAGATACCATCTCACACCAGTTAGAATGGCAATCATTAAAAAGTCAGGAAACAACAGGTGCTGGAGAGGATGTGGAGAAATAGGAACACTTTTACACTGTTGGTGGCACTGTAAACTAGTTCAACCATTGTGGAAGTCAGTGTGGAGATTCCTCAGGGATCTAGAACTAGAAATACCATTTGACCCAGCCATCCCATTACTGGGTATATACCCAAAGGACTATAAATCATGCTGCTATAAAGATACATGCACACGTATGTTTATTGCGGCACTATTCACAATAGCAAAGACTTGGAACCAATCCAAATGTCCATCAATGATAGACTGGATTAAGAAAATGTGACATATATACACAATGGAATACTATGCAGCCATAAAAAATGATGAGTTCATGTCCTTTGTATGGACATGGATGAAATTGGAAATCATCATTCTCAGTAAACTATCGCAAGAACAAAAAACCAAACGCCACATATTCTCACTCATAGGTGGGAATTGAACAATAAGAACACATGGACACAGGAAGGGGAACATCACACTCTGGGGACTGTTGTGGGGTGAGGGGAGGGGGGAGGGATAGCATTGGGAGATATACCTAATGCTAGATGACGAGTTAATGGGTGCAGCACACCAGCATGGCACATGTATACATATGTAACTAACCTGCACATTGTGCACAGGTACCCTAAAACTTAAAGTATAATAATAAAAAAAAATTTAAAAAAAACCTCATGATACAATGTTTACTGAATAAAGCATAATTTCAAACAATAAAAAAAGGAAAAGTTAAGTACCAAACAATTATAAGAAGTAAATTCACATTGTAGTCATAGATTTGTATATTTATTACAACAATGTTCCAGCAGATGGCCATAAAGTATCTTGAAAAAGGGGATTCCTTTTTAAATTTCAGTCAGTGTTAGCTTTGGGCTACTCAAAAATTATTAAATGAATGAATGAACTCATTATAACTTATTGATTATCTCCAACACCAATGTTTTTTATGTTTTCTATTCTAGAATTCCTCATGTTGCCCTGGTGTTTACCACACCAGATGAGTCCAGGGAGTACAAGCATAGGTCCTTTGTGACACTTGATTTGAGGGCAGTAATTTGACATCTGCAGAGAATGAATGAAACATCATGTATTTTTGACACTGAAAAATTTAAATCCTAAACAACCATAAACATTTAAATAACCTTGTACAAATAATTTAAATAAACAGGTGAGTAACATGTGGTAAAATAATCTTAAGAATTCTGTATTGCTTTCAAAAGACTGAGAGTACACTGTGCTTTTTTGAAGGGATTACTTTCATACTACTTATCTAAAAATTAAGTTTTATATTTTACCAAAAAAATTGAAGATTAGTTAACATTGAAATCACAAATGCTTCTAGTTCCGAGACTACTATGCCCTGACACTTTTGTAGACCACAAGAATCTACTCCATTTTCATTAAAGCCAACATCATATTATGCTTGTAAAGTCAAGAATAATGAAAGTATATTTGGCACACTAAAATAAGCCTCCTCTACATCTGACAGTATGAAAAAATAAACCTTGGCAGCTGCATTTCAGCTATGATAGAAACTTTCTGACAGCTTTCTTCTCTGTTGCTCATAAGATGACTTAAATGAATTAATGTCAGCTGGATTATTAAGATTCCGTTCAAACTGACAGAAGATCATGTCTGTACAGCTACTTTAAAATCTTAACATTAGTTTGAAGAGCAGAAGAATTTCACATATTTGAGACTGAGTTTTTGAACACCAAATATATTTTTTAGAAAAATTCATTACCTTTAATTTGGGGAGAGGAGGTTTCAATTCAGTCAAATATAGTGCTAGGGCTATCTGATAAAATTGGGTGGTAGGTTATGTACTTATGCAGTTGCATTCTTACCTTATAGTCTCAATTTATTTGGACCAAATGAAATGAAATAGCAGCAGTCCGTGTCTAATAAAAAAATTGGTTACCTGAAGTCATATAGCTAGTTTATTTTAGGGTCAGAAGTATAAAATTTGCCTAGGTACTAGTACAAAATTTTATTTATTTCAGAGCATTTACAATGGCCAATGGGCACCAAAGGACAAATAATACACCAATAGATATGGAATAATTATAGTTATTAATTTTGAAATAATTATATTTACATCCAATCTTTAGGATTTCTATGTGACATTTAAGTTAAGCAGTTTTAGAAAGTCATGTGACATGATTAGAGCTACATATGATATATTGAGCCGCAGTGCATATAATAAATTAGAATGAGAGCAGACGGAAAATGGGAAGCCAATTTGGAGGCTATTATAATAGTCCAAAATAAGATAATTGGGGAAAAATTACAGCAAATAAGAATAGGAATTGATAAATCACTGATCTAGTAAATAATAAATCATGTTCACATGAAAAGGTTTCCCAGAATATTAGGAACAGAAACCATGAGGTACTAGGTTAAAGAGTGGATAGGAAGTGTGAAAATTAAATCGGTGACTCTGAAATATTGTCCAAGACTTTCAAAAAATTAAATGACAGTGAAAAATAGGAAAATATATGAAAGGTAGAGGAAAGTTTGTGTAAAATTTTATATGAAATGATTGTTGGCAGGTTAGTAGAACAAGAACTTGACAAGACAAGAAAAGTGGATAGATGATAGTGCATGTCACCTGGAAAGAAAAAGGTTACTCCCCTCTATCTAAGCTATAAAAATGACAATGAAAAAATAAACAAGATAAATACTAGTGGAACTAATATGGAGAGAAAGTAGCTCAGATGATTCAAAGGCTAGTGGCTTCTGCCTTCTCTGAGAAAGAAAAGGGAGGTATCTGTGAAGTAACAAAACATAGAAATAGAAGAGAAGAATTGAAGAGAGCAAAAATAATTTAAAACATCAATACACATTAGGCGCTTCCTTCTCAACTTGATGTAGTGTATCACACCATAATCAGTAACATTTTCTGTAGATACAGCTCCTCATATAGGAAGAACAATGACTGTGGGAGAGACTCAAAGATAGCCTCCAATAATGCTCCACTCTTGGTATTCACACTCTGTATAATACTCTCCCCTTTGTGAGTGAGCAGGACTTGTGACTTGTTTCTAATGAATATAACTAAGGTGATGAGATAGCTCTTCCATAATTATGTTACATAAGACTTCCATCATTCTAATAATCTCTCTCTCCTGCTGACATTAATGAAGCAAGCTGCCATGTAGTAAGGCTGCCCTACGGAGAAGTATACTTGTTCAAAAACTAAGGATGGCTTATCCCTCTTAGCTCATCAATTATGTCTTTAAGTATTACTTTAGTGGTTATTCTAAACTTCACCATAGACGTTTTTAACTAAACTACGTCCACCTTCAAATAACACTGCTCTGTTCAATGTGTACTGCAGGTACCTAACAGAGTGCCTCAATTCCTCCCTTTCATCTCTTCTGATGTTGTCGTTCATTTCACTTATTCATATACAATAATCACCCAATACACTGTTACTATTATCACTTTTAGTAAGTTGTTTTTAGATCAATTAGAAATAATTTTTTTTCATCTTTTCTTTCCTGATGCCTTCCTTCTTTATGTAGATTTGAGCTTTTGATGTATCATTTTCCTTCTCCCTGATGAACCTCTTAACATCTCTCCCAATGCAGTTCTGTTGGAGATGAATTCATTTAGTTTATGACCCTCTGAAAGGTCTTTATTCCTCCTTCCATGCTGAAGGATAATTTCAGAAGACACAGTATTCTAGGTTGGTAATATTTTTTTCTTTCAACACATTAAATATTTTACTCCACTCTGCTCTTGTTTGTGTGATTTCTGAAAAGCAGTCTAATATAATTCTTATTCTTTTAAAAAAACTTGTATCTTAGAATTGGGGGTATACATGCAGGTTTGTTACAAAGGTATATTGCGTGTGCAGCAATATACTGAAGTGTGGAGTCCAAATGAATCCATTATTCAGGCAGTAAGCATAATACTCAATAAGTAGTTTTTCAGCCTTTGCCTACCTCCCTCTCACCACCTTCTGTATTCCTCAATGTCTATTGTTCCCATCTTTATGTCCATGTGTACCCAATGTTCAGCTCTCATTTATAAACATGTGTTTGATTTTTTTTTGTTTCTGCCTTAGTTTGCATGGAATAACAGCTTCTAGCTGCATCCATATTGCTACAAAGACACGATTTCATTTTGGTATGGCTATGTAATATTTCATGGTGTATATATACCACAGTTTCCTTGTCTAATCCACCATTGATGGGCAACTGGGTTGACTCCATGTTTTTGATAGTGTGAATAGTGCTGCAATGAACATGAAGGTGCATGTGTCTTTTTGGTAGAATGGTTTATTTTCTTTTGGGTATATGCCTAGTAATGGGATTGCAGGTCAAATGGTAGTTCAACTCTTAGCTCTTTGAGGAATCTCCAAACTTCTCTAGACAGTGGCTAAATTAATGTACATTCCTCTCAATGGTGGGAATGTAAAGTGATCCATTTTCTCTGCAGCCTCCCCAATATGTCTTCTTTTTCACTTTTTAACAAAAGCCATTCTATTCAGACTGGTGTGAAATGGTATCTCATTGTGGTTTTGATTTGTATTTCTCTTTGATTAGTGATAACGAGCATTTTTTGGTATGTTTGTTGGCCACTTGTATGTCTTCTTTTAAGACCATGCAGTGTGTGACTAATAAATCACTCTTGATAAAAATAAAAAAAAAAATAAAAATAAAAATAAAAAATAAATAAAAAAAATAAAAGAACTGTCTGTTCATGTCCTTTGTCGACCTTTTAATGGAATTATTTGGTTTTTGCTTGTTAATTTAAGTACTTCATAGATTCTGGACATTAGACCTTTGTCACTGCATAGTTTTGTGAATATTTTGCCCATTCAGTAGGTTTTCTGTTGACTCTCTTGATAGTTTCTCTTGTTGTGCAGAAGACCTTTAGTTTAATTAAGACCAACTTGTCAATTTGTATTTTTGTTGTAATTGTTTTTGAGGACTTAGCCATGAATTATTTCCAAAGGCCAATATTGAGAAAGGCATTTCCTAGATTTTCTTCTAGGATTTTTATAGTTTGAGGTCTTACACTTAAGCCTTTAATTAACACTGAGTTAATTTTTGTTTATGGTGATAGATACGGTACCAGTTTCACTCTTCTACATATGGATAGCCAGTTAGCCCAGCATCATTATTGAATAGGAAGTCTTCCCTATGTGATCATCTCAATAGACACAGAAAAAGCTTTCAATAAAATCCAACATCCTTTCATGTTAAAAACCCTCAACGAACTAGGCATCAAAGGAATATACCTCAAAATAGTAACAGTCATCTATGACAAACCCACAGCCAACATCACACTGGCCAGGCAAAAGCTGGAAGCATAAGCATTTCTTTTGAGAACTGGAACCAGAAACGATGCCCACTCTCACCACTCCTATTCAACATAGTACTGGAAGTCCTAGCCAGAGAAATTAGGCAAGAGATAGAAATAAAAGGCATAAAAATGGCGAAAGAAGTCAAACTGTATTATTCTATTTTCATGCAGCTGATAAAGACATACCTGAGACTGGGCAATTTACAAAAGAAAGAGGTTTAATTGATTTACAGTTCCACATGGTTGGGGAGGCCTCACAATCATGACAGAAGGTGAACGGCATGTATCACATGGCAGCAGACAAGAGAAGAGAGCTTGGACAGAGAAACTCCCCTTTTTAAAACCATCAGATCTCATGAGACTTACTCCCTATCACAAGAACAGCATGGAAAAGACCTGCCCCCATGATTGAATTACCTCCCACTGGGTCCCTCCCACAACACTTGGGAATTCAAGAAGAGATTTGGGTGGGGACACAGTCAAACCATATCATTCTGCCCCTGAAACCTCTCAAAGCTCATGTTCTCACATTTCAAAAACCAATCATGCCTTCCCAATAGTCCTCCAAAGTCTTAACTCACTTCAGCATTAACTCAAAAGTTCACAGAGCATCTGAGACAAGGCAAGTCCCTTCTGCCTGTGAGCCTGTAAAATCAAAAGCAAGTTAATTACTCCCTAGATATAATGGGGGTACAGGCATTGGGTGAATACAGCCATTCCAAATGGGAGAAATTGGCCAAAACAAAGGCATTACAGGTCCCATGCAACTCTGAAATCCAGTGAGGCAGTCAAATCTTAAGGCTCCATAATGATCTCTTTTGACTCCAGGTCTCACATAAAGGTCACGATGATGCAAAAGGTGGGCTCCCATGGCCTTAGGCAACTCTGTCCCTGTGGCTTTGCATATTAGCCCCCATCCTGGATGCCTTCATAAGCTGGTGTTGAGTATCTGAGGCTTTTCCAGGTGCACAGTGCAAGCTGTCAGGGGATCTAACATCCTGGGGTCTGGAAGACAGTGGCGCTCTTCTCACAGCTCCACTAGGCAGTGTCCCCGTAGTAACTCTGTGAGGGGGCAACAACCCCACATTTCCCTTCTGCACTGCCCTAGCAGAGGCTCTCCATGAGGGCCTTGCTGCTGCAGCAAAATTCTGCCTGGGCATCCAGTCATTTCCACACATCCTCTGAAATCTAGGCGGAGGTTCATAAAACCCAACTATTGACTTTTGTGCACTCACAGGCTCAACACCATGTGGAAGCTGCCAAGGCTTGAGGCTTGCACCCTCTGAAGCCATGGCCTGAGCTCTACATTGGCCCCTTTCAGCCATGGCTAGAGCAGCCAGGAAACAGGGCACCATGTCTCTAGGTTGCATACAGCACGAGGACCCTGGGCCCAGTCCACAAAACCACTTTTTCCTCTTAGGTCTCCAGGTCTGTGATGGAAAGAATTGCCATGAAGACCTCTGACATGCCTTGGAGACATTTTCTCCATTGTCTTGAGTATTAACATTCAGCTCCTTGTTATTTTTACAAATTTCTGCAGCTGGCTTGAATTTCTCCTCAGAAAATGGGATTTTCTTTTCTATTGCATCGTCAGGCTGCAAATTTCCAAACTTTATGCTCTGCTTCCCTTATAAAACTGAATGCCTTTAACAGCACCCAAGTTACCTCTTGAATGCGTAGAAATTTCTTCCACCAGATACCCTAAATCATCTCTCTCAAGTTTAAAGTTCAACACATCTCTAGGGCAGAGGTATATTCCACCAGTCTCTTTGCTAAAA
The DNA here is from genome assembly GCF_028885625.2 of Pongo pygmaeus. NCBI lineage: Eukaryota > Metazoa > Chordata > Mammalia > Primates > Hominidae > Pongo > Pongo pygmaeus. The sequence goes on along the minus strand of NC_072388.2, from coordinate 44,513,504 downwards.
CATAACAAGAGTCACCTTTGCTTCAGTTCACAACAAGTTCTTCATCTCCATCTGCTATCGGTTCAGCCTAGATTTCATTGTCCATATCATTATCAGAATTTTGCTCAAAGTCATTCAACAAGTCTTTATGGAGTTCTAAACTTTCCCACATTTTCCTGTCTTCTGAGCCCTCCAAGTTGGTTCAACCTCTGCCTGTTAACCAGTTCCAAAGTTGTTTCCACTTTTTGGGGTATTTTATCAGCGATACCCCACTCCTGGTACCAGCTTACTGTATTAGTCCATTTTCATGCTGCTGATAAAGACATATCCAAGATTGGACAATTTACAAAAGAAAGAGGTTCAACCAACTTACAGTTCCACATGGCTCAGGAGGTGAAAGGCACGCCTCACATGGTAGCAGACAAGAAAAGAGAGCTTGTGCAGGGTTTTTTTCATTCCCCTTTTTAAAACCCTCAAATTTTGTGAGACTTATTCACTATCACAAGAACAGCACAGGAAAGACCTGCCCCCATAATTAAATTATCTCCAACTTGGTCCCTCCTATAACAAGTGGGAATTTGAGATGAGATTTGGGTAGGGACAGAGCAAAATCACATCACAAACTATCTCCCCTTCCTGATGATATGATTCGATACCTAGAAAACCCTAAAGACTCAACCAAAAGGTTTCTAGAACTGATAGAAAACTTTAGTAAGGTTTCAGGATATAAAACCAATGTATAAAAATCAGTAGAATTTATGTGCACCAATAATGTTCAAGCTGAGACCCAAATCAAGAATGCAATCCCATTTACAATAACCACAAAAAGAATAAAATACCTAGTAATTTTTATCCTTGTTCTTTTAAGGTGTCTTTTTCTCTGGATGCTTTCAGGATCTTCCTGTTTATCTTTAGTTTACTAGAGTTTTGTATGATATGCCTACGTGTAATTTTTGTTATTTGTTCTTTGGTTTGTTTGTTTGGGGGGGCATGTATTCTTTTTGATGATCTCTTAATGTCTATCATTAATTTTTAAAAGTTTCTAGACTTTATTTTTTTGAGACACTGTCTGATTTTGTTGCCTAGGTTGGATGCAGTGGCACGATCACAACTCACTATAGCCACGACATCCCTGGGCTCAGGTGATCCTCCCACCTCAGCCCCCGAGTGGTGGGACTACAGGCATATACCACCATGCCTGGCTAATTTTTGTTGGTGGTGGTGGTAGGTTGTTTTTTTTTTTTTTTTTTTTTTTGGTCTTGGCAAAGATGGGGTTTTCCCATGTTGCTCAGGCTGATCAAGAACTCTTGGGCTCAAAGCAATCCTCCTGCCCTGCCTCCCAATGTGCTGGGATTACAGGCATGAGTTACCGTGCCTGGCCTTTCAGACATTTTTACCTGAAAAATTTCACTGCTCCTTTCTTCTCTGCCTGTTATACTAATTATGCATATGTTACACCTTTTGAAGTTTTCTCACGGTTCTAGAATATTTGTTTTTTTAATTTTTTTATTTATTTGCATTTCAGTTTGGGGAAATATCTATATACTTAATTTTAAGCTCACTGTATCCTCTGCTGTGTCAAATCTTCTAATGAACTCAAAGGCATTTTTTATTTCATCTATATATACATATATAGATGAAATAAATAAATATATATATTAAATATATATATATATTCCTAGCATTTCCTTTTAATCCTTTCTTGGAATTCCCATCTAATTGCATTACATTGTCTATTTGTTCTTTATTTTTTTCTACCATTTCCATTATATCCATTAATATAGTAATCATATTTTTAAAAATGTTCTGTCTGTTACTTTCAACATCTGTGTCACCTGAGCCTGATTCTGATACTTGCTTGGTCTCTTCTGACTTCGTGTTTTCTTGCCTTTCAGATGTCTTGTGATTTTTTGTCAAGAGCCAGACATATTGCATTGGTAGGAACTGAAGTGAGGATTTATGTTAATCTAGCTAGTAGTCAGGCTTTGTTTAATGTTTGCTGTAGCTATATGTGGCAGAAGCTAGTGTTTTTGTTTTTGTTTCCCCTCTTGACTTCAGACTTCCGTAAGTACTCCTTCCTCAGATACACTCTTTGTCTCAGATCTTTCAAATATAATCCACGATTATGCTGGAGCCCATGTATGTTGGTATGATCTTGATAAAATGTGAAGAGAGGGGCATTCTATAATTTTCCAAGTAGATCTATTTTGGGGGGCCTGTGTCCCTGGCCAGGGACCTCCACAAGCATTTCTTCTTATATAGCTTCCCATTCCTTAGATGAGACAGGAAAGGTAAAGGGGGCTAACATGAGATGAATGTCCTTCCTCCACATCTCTGAGATACATCTCTGGTACAGTTTTTCATGCTGGAGAGTAGCCCTCTGTTGTGGAGATGTCTCTGGCTGTACAAGTTGACCATCTCATATTCCAAATCCAAAATGCTCTAAAATCTAAAACATTTTGAGTGCTGACATGACGCTCAAAGGAAATGCTCACTAGAGCTTTTCAGATTTCAGATTTTCAAATTTGGGATAAAAATCTGAAAATGAAAAACTTCTTGTCTAAAGTGTTTTAGATGAGGAACATTCACCCTGTATTTCACAAGAATATTCTTTCTCCTAGCCAGAGCCACAAGGGGATCTTCCTCGCAAGTTCTCCAACAAATCCAAGAAAAGTTGCTGACTTTTATTTTGTTCAGCTTTTTCTTGTTGTAAAGGTTGGAGTGACAATTTCCAAGCTCTTTATATATTAGAGCTGACACAGGAAGTCAAGGTGTGCTGCTTTAAGTCAATAAGTTTGTGGTGACTTGTTACACAGCAGTACATAACTAATACAATAACACAGGATTAGATAACTAATACAATAACATACCAAAAAATAAATAATAGACATCACGAACCATATTATTTCATTCAATCACTGTAAAATGCTACATAAGCTTTTAGACATAACAAAAGATCACATGGTGCGACTCTCTGAACTGTTGTTTATTTTCAATCACAGGTCAGAAATTTTATACGTATTATCTTCTAGTGCTAGCTCTTCATCTGAAAAATCTTCAAGTTTAAATTCAACTTGGAAAGCTGTCATTGAGACAGAATCTCTCATATGCTGGTAATTTAAGGCTAGATAAAGATAGAGATACAGTTTTATCATATACTTTCTAATCCAAAGGCTTTATCATGGTTTTTATTCCCCTTTTACTATTAGATATGTTGTTCCCTTCTTGAAACACTCAGTTTTCTTGGCTTATCTGCCACTTTTATCTTAATTCTTCTCCATACATTTTAAATTCTTACTTCAATTGCATATTTTCCAGCTTTCAGTGCTATGAATAGGCTACCTCTACTATTTTGTGAAATTTCAAAGTCAATATAAAATATTATCACCTTTAGAACCAAAAACAGACTCAAATCTTATTAACTTTTAGATCAGAGGTCTCTAATCTTTTGGCTTCCCTGGGCCACATTGCAAGAATAATTATTATCTTGGCCTACACATAAAATACAGTAACATTCACAATAGCTAATGAGCTTTAAAAAAAAAAAAAATCACAAAAAAAAACTCATAATGTTTTAAGAAAGTTTACGAATTTTTGTTGGCCTGCATTCAAAGCAGGCCATTCCTGGGCCATGTGTGACCAGCAGGCCATGGGTGGGACAAGTTTGTCCTGGATACTTTGTCATTTTAGCTTACTTTTCCAAAGGTAAATACATTTTGAGCTTACTTCTCAAAAGATATAGAAAGTTTCTATATAATACATTATCTATTTAGTATATTTTCAATAGAGTTGCACATTTTTCCAAGAGGTTTAATCAAGTACTCAGTTACAAAATTAGCATTAATCTTAAAAATGCTCCTAAGAAGTATATAAATCTAAATTCAAATAAGATTCTTTCCAAGGTTTACCTCCACTGAGAGGTCAAGGCAGGCAGTTTATTATTAGGAGCAAAACTTACTTACATATTAAACATAAGTCACTACAGAAATCCAGCTATTCTGGAAGCATTTAATTGGTAATCACTAATCCAACTCTCATTTCAACAAAGAGTTATTTTTTCATTATTAATCTGCCTAAAATTACCCAGCCACATACTTTTATGAATACTATATAGCAGACTTGAGGTTTACGCATGATTTTTGAACTAGTACTTCTTTCTTACTTTACCTAGCTACTCTTTTTATCTCATTTATAGATGACCAATATTTCTTTTTGTTAGGTTCTAACTCCTATGTTAATGATTTGCTATCACTCAAAGTTTAACCACATTTGACAAAAATATTCTAGCCAGACATGTTGGAATGAACTGTATTTTTATTTAGATGATTTCCTTTACCAGGCATTATTCCCCCATCCTTCAGAAATAGTACACTCAGTGAGACTTCTGGCTACCAATAAGTAGGAGAACTGCAAGTTCTTTACCCAAAAAAGCACTATAAATCTGGAAAAAAACAGATTTTAAAAAAGTATGTAAGAAAATCTGTCTTATGAAAACTAACCAAAGGAATATAATGATTTGAGAAGCATTTGTGCTTGGATTATTGAAATTCAGTTAAGAACAGTGAAAATATGTGGCATTCTCGCTCAGAGATACTTTCATCCACCCCTCCCCAAGCTTGGTCAGAGTGATGCTTGGCTCTGCCCTGCTACCCCTGTGGTACTGATTGGATGAAACATTATGCCGGATGTGGCTAGATACATGCACAGCTGTGTCAAAGAGGCCCCAAGCTAGTCACACATTCCTGGCCCACTATGAGGCTGTAAACATGCAGAGAGACACTTGAAATAGCCATGCAGAAAGCAAAGCCCAGGGTAGATTTGAAAACAGTTTGAACTGTTAATGTGTTCTACCAACTCACAGATTCATCATCAGATAACGGAAACCTCACTGGCAGAAAGGAAATGGCATTTGTAGGTAAAAATGGTAGAAATTCATAGGAATAATTGAAGTGTACCAGAAATTGTAACTATGTGGGTTAAAAGACTCTATGAATATTTGTTTTCATTTCTTCCCACCAAGAAAAAACATAAGATTGTACAAAACAATAGTTATAATTATAATGCCAGGTTGATAACAAATATAAATGTAATATATATGAAATAATAGCACAAAGGGGAAAGAAAGGAGCAAAGTTTCAAAATTTACTGAAATTAACTTAGTATTAATCTGAAGTAAATTGCAATAAGATGCATATGGTATTCCACAGAGCAAGTACTAAAAAAAAAGTATAAAAAAGAAAATCAACAAATAATTAAAATGGTATACTAGAAAAGATTATTTAATACGAAAGAGTAGTCAAGAAGGATCACAGTTACACAAAACAAATAAGATATATTGAAAACAAATCGCAAAATGGCAAATAAAAATCTAGAAATATCCGTAACATTACATTAATTAACACATTATGTTAATATTAGTGAATTAATTTAAATAATATTAAAGATATGTGATATAAACATCCCAATGAAAAAGCAGAGACTGTCAAACTGGATCACAAAAGTGTATTGGTCAGAGTTCTCTAGAGGGACAGAACTAATGGAATAGACGTATATATAAAGGGGAGTTTATTAAGTATTGACTCACATAATTGCAAGGTCCCACAATAGGCCATCTGCAGGCTCAAGAGCAAGGAGAGCCAGTCCACGTTCCAAAACTGAAGAACTGAAGAACTTGGAGTCTGATGTTCGACGGCAGAAAGCAACCAACATGGGAGAAAGATGTAGGCTGGGAAGCTAGGCCAGTCTCTCTTTTCACATTTTTCTGCCTACTTATATTCTAGCTGAGCTGGCAGCTGATTAGATGGTGCCCACCCAGATTAAAGGTGAGTCTGCCTTTCCCAGCCCACTGACTCAAATGTTAATCTCCTTTGGCAACACCATTAGAGACACAGCCAGGATCAATATTTTGTATTGTTCAATCCAATCAAGTTGACACTCAGTATTAACCATCACAAAAGGCGATATCCAATTATACACTGTCTACAAGAGAACCACTTCAGATTTAAGAAACAAATAAGTTGAAATCAAAAAATCAAAAGGAAGGGGGAAAATACTATGTAAATAGTAGCAATAAGAAAGATGAAATGACTAGAGTAATATAAGACAAAAATAGAATTTAAAGCAAAAATTATTATTAGAGACAAAGCAGAGTATTTCATGACATAAGGGGCAATACATCAGGAAAAAATTACAACCATAAAAAGATACTCAACTAATAACAGAGATCTACATGGAGCAAAAACTGATGAAACAATACAAAATTTTGGTTTGAGATTTCAATACCCCACTATCAATAATTAATAAAACAACTAAGAGAACATTCACAAATATATAGAATATCAGAACAGTATCAAGTAACACGTCTTAACTGCAGAATGCTCACTCTTTTAAAGTACACATTGAATATTCCATAGGATTAGACATATTAGGCCATAAAACAAGTCTCTGTTAATTTAAAAGGATTGATATTATGCAAAGAATGTTCTCCAACCACAACAAAATACAATTAGAAATTAACAACAAAAATAAATATGGGAAATCAATAAACACTTAAAAATTAACCATATGCCTCTTCATGACCCAGGAATCAAAGGAGAAATCATAAAGAAAATTAGAAAATATTTCAGACTGAATAATCCAAAATACAACATATAAATGTATTGACTTCAACAAAAGCAGTGCTTAGAGAAAATTTACAGTGTTTAATACTGACATCAGAAAAAGAAAATCTCAAATCGACAACTTATGTTTTCACCTAAAACACTTGAAAAAAGATAAAATTAAATTTAAAATATGTAGAAGAAAGGAAATAAAGATTAAAGAAAAAAGGAATAGAGAAAACATAAAAATAATAGAGAATGAACAATGAAACCAAAAGTTCTCTCTTTGAAATGACAAAAAAAGGATAAACCTTTAGCTAGACAATTCAAATAAAAAAGTGAGAACCAACAAATTACTAAAATTAGCAAGGAAAGAGGGGACCTTAGTACTGACTCCAAAAATACTTTTAGAAAATTTTTAATAACTTTATTCCAAGAAATTAGATAAGTTACATAAAATGGACCAGTTTCATGAAAGACAAAAGCCACCAAAACTAACTTAAAAAGAACTAGAAATATAAATAGATTATAAGCAGTAAATAAATTGAATTAGAAATTATAAAACTTTCTATAGATTCTATAGATAAAAATGCCCAAATGACTTTACTGATAAATTCTATTAAATATGTAAAACAGAACTAATATCAAATTTTCACAAATTCTTTCACAAAACATAGAAGGGAACATTTTGAAAATCATTTCAATAGGCCAGTATTAATTTAATACCAAAGCCAGATACAGAAATTACAAGAAAACTATAATATTCTTCATTAACGTAGATGCAAAAATTTTAAACAAATTATTAACAAATAAAATCCAACAACACAAAAATTGTACAAGATAATCAAGTGGGATTTATACCCTAAAAGCAAGTTAGTTTAACCTCTTGAAAATCAACTAACATAACACAGTCTGTTAACAGAGTAAAGGGCATAAATTGCATGGTGACAGCAAAACATGTAAAATTTTTAAAAAACCATTTGACAAAATTCAATTTCCATTCTGGAAAACACTCTTAAAAGACAAGGAATAGAAAAAAATATTCTAATATTCTAAAACTGATAAAAGCTTTTTTGTTTTTTGTTTTTTTTGGGAAATGGAGTCTTGCTCTGTCGCCCAGGCTGGAGTGCAGTGGTACGATCTCAGCTCACTGCAACCTCCATCTCCCAGGTTCAAGCAATTCTCCTGTCTCAGCCTCCCAAGTAGCTGGGACTACAGGCGCATGCCGCCATGCCCGGCTAATTATTTGTATTTTAGTAGAGACAGGGTTTCACCGTGTTGCCCAGGGTGGTCTCGAACTCCTGAGTTCAGGCAATCCGCCCACCTCAGCCTCCCAAAGAAAAGCCTTCTTTTAAAAGTAAAAAGGAGTGTGATGTTCCCCTTCCTGTGTCCATGTGTTCTCATTGTTCAATTCCCACCTATGAGTGAGAATATGCGGTGTTTGGTTTTTTGTTCTTGCAATAGTTTACTGAGAATGATGATTTCCAATTTCATCCATGTCCATACAAAGGACATGAACTCATCATTTTTTATGGCTGCATAGTATTCCATGGTGTATATGTGCCACATTTTCATAATCCAGTCTATCATTGTTGGACATTTGGGTTGGTTCCAAGTCTTCACTATTGTGAATAAAGCTGCAATAAACATACGTGTGCATGTGTCTTTATAGCAGCATGATTTATAGTCCTTTGGGTACATACCCAGTAATGGGATGGCTGGGTCAAATGGAATTTCTAGTTCTAGATCCCTGAGGAATTGCCACACTGACTTCCACAAGGGTTGAACTAGTTTACAGTCCCACCAACAGTGTAAAAGTGTTCCTATTTCTCCACATCCTCTCCAGCACCTGTTGTTTCCTGACTTTTTAATGATTGCCATTCTAACTGGTGTGAGATGGTATCTCATTGTGGTTTTGATTTGCATTTCTCTGATGGCCAGTGATAGTGAGCATTTTTTCATGTGTTTTTTGGCTGCATAAAGGTCTTCTTTTGAGAAGTGTCTGTTCATGTCCTTCGCCCACTTTTTGATGGGGTTGTTTGTTTTGTGGGGTGGGGGGAGGGGGGGGGATAGCATTGGGAGATATACCTAATGCTAGATGACGAGTTGGTGGGTGCAGCGCACCAGCATGGCACATGTATACATATGTAACTTACCTGCACGTTGCGCACATGTACCATAGAGCCTAAAGTATAATAATAATAATAAAATAATAATAATAATAATAAAAAGAAAAAAAAACAACCCCATCAAAAAGTGGGCGAAGGACATGAACAGACACTTCTCAAAAGAAGACATTTATGCAGCCAAAAAACACATGAAAAAATGCTTACCATCACTGGCCATCAGAGAAATGCAAATCAAAACCACAATGAGATACCATCTCACACCAGTTAGAATGGCAATCATTAAAAAGTCAGGAAACAACAGGTGCTGGAGAGGATGTGGAGAAATAGGAACACTTTTACACTGTTGGTGGGACTGTAAACTAGTTCAACCCTTGTGGAAGTCAGTGTGGCGATTCCTCAGGGATCTAGAACTAGAAATACCATTTGATCCAGCCATCCCATTACTGGGTATATACCCAAAGGAGTATAAATCATGCTGCTATAAAGACACATGCACACGTATGTTTATTGCGGCATTATTCACAATAGCAAAGACTTGGAACCAACCCAAATGTCCAACAATGATAGACTGGATTAAGAAAATGTGGCACGTATACACCATGGAATACTATGCAGCCATAAAAAATGATGAGTTCATGTCCTTTGTAGGGACATGGATGAGACTGGAAATCATCATTCTCAGTAAACTATCGCAAGAACAAAAAACCAAACACCGCATATTCTCACTCATAGGTGGGAAGTGAACAATGAGAACACATGAACACAGGAAGGGGAACATCACACTCTGGGGACTGTTGTGGGGTGGGGGGAGGGGGGAGGGATAACATTGGGAGATATACCTAATGTTAGATGACGAGTTAGTGGGTGCAGCGCACCAGCATGGCACATGTATACATATGTAACTAACCTGCACATTGTGCACATGTACCCTAAAACTTAAAGTATAATAATAATAAATAAATAAATAAATAAAAAGATTAAAAAAAAAAAAAAAAAGAAGGAACCAACCTAGCAGACACCTTGATCTTGGACTTCCAGCCTCCAGAACTATGAGAAAATAAATTTCTGTTGTTTAAGCCAAAAAAAAAAAAAAAAAAAGTAAAAAGGAAACACAACTAATATATTTTATTGTGAAAGACTGAATTCTTTCCCCGATAAGATCAAATGTAAAGCATGTTAATATTTAATGTTTAATAGAAAGTAAAAAGCTAGTGCAATACAACAAAAGTGTTGGGAAGAAATAAAGTTGTCTTTATTCACAGATGGCATGATCATCTACACAGAAAATTCCAAGGAATCCACAAAATGTTACTGTAACAAATAAATGAGTTTAATGTATCTCATGGTTCAAGAACACTACACAAAAGTTAATTGTGTTTTTACATTGTAGCAACAACAATAAAAAACTAAAACTAAAATTAAGAAAGCAATTGCACTCAGTAACATCAAAAATTTACTTAGGAATTATATTTTTAAATAAATACAAGATTTGAACGCTGAAAATGATAAAATATTGCTGCAAAGATACATATGTTCATCAAATTGAAGGCCTCATATAGTCAAAATGCCAATTCTCCCAGAATTGGTCCACAAAAGAAAAATCAATGTAATCACTCTCAAAATACTATGTTATTTTGCAGAAATTGACAAGCTGATCCTAAAATTTATGTAGAAATGCAAAATACACAGAATAGTCCAAAACAATATTGAAAAAAATTATAAAGTTGCAGAACTTAAATTATCCAATTTTAAAATTTACGATAAAGCCAAAATAATCAAGACAGTGTGGTACTGGCACAAAAATAGACCTACGGATCAATAGAACACAAATGAGGGCATAAAAATGAGAGTCTAAAAATAAAGCTTTATACTTACAATCAATTGATTTTCAACCGAGATGCAAAGTCAATGGGATAAATGATAATCTTTTCAAGAAATGTTTCTGAGACAACCAGATGTGATATGCACATGCAAAAAATAAACTTAGATGCTAATATATCACACAATATACACAAATTAACTCAAAATGGATAATTACCTAAAGTTAAGAACTGAAATAAAGTATTTCTAGAAGAAAATATAAAAGAAGATAACTGTTAACTTTGAGAAAAAGTTCTTAGATAAAACATCAAAAGCACAATGCATAAGAGAAAATTTTAAAAATTGAATTTTATAAAAATTCAAAACTTCACTTCAAAATTCTCTATTAAGAAACTTAAAAGACAGGACAAAGAGTGGGAGATAAAACTCACAAATCATATACTTGATCAAGCACTTGTATCAAAAAATTTATAAAAAATTCTTACAACTCAATTATAAGAAAACCTAATTTTTAAAATGGAAAAATGATTTGAATAGATATCTCACCAAAAGAGATATATGAATGGCTGATATACACATGAAAAGATGCTCGTCATCTTTAAGTCATTAGAGAAATGCAAATAAAAACCACACAGAAATACCACTACACATCCACAATAGTGCCTACAATAAAAACACAGACAATACCAAGTATTGGAGATGATATAGAGAAACTGAAACCCTTGTTCATTCCTGGTAGAACTGTAAAATGTTAGGAATATAAAATGGTTCAGCTACTTCGGAAATCAGAATAGAAGTATCTTATACAATTAAAAAAATACACTTCTATGACCTGGTAATTTCACTCTTAGTAATCTACCCAAGACAAAGAAAAATATGTCTCCATACAAAGACATGTACATATTCATAGTGGCATTATTCATAATAATCTCAAATTGTGACAATGTAAATGTCCATCAACAGATGAACAGATAAATAAAATACTATTCAGCAATATTAAACAACAAAATACTAATACATGCTACAACACAGATGAATGGTAAACCATTTAAAGATGACGAGTTCAAGAGACTATATATTATATGATTGCCGTTATCTGAAGTATCTTGAAGACAGAAAGCTGAAAACTGTGGTCCACTGTGTATTTTTATGTAATAGCAATGATTAAGATTCTTTAAAACTTTATTTAATGTTATGTGACAGAAATAACCACTTTACCTGTATAAAGTTGTTATTCATCATTTTACTTGCAACCCTCATTAACATTGTAAATTGGTATCACATTACAAAATAAGTCAATATGCTTAGATAATTTCCCCCAAAATATAAAATATGTATTCAAAAGACATTGTTTTTAGGTTTAAAATAGTATTTGTCAGATTACTAATTTTTATTATTAAAAAATTTTATTGAAAATACTTTTTATAAAGTCCCCTGTAATATTATTACTCCCCAAAAATTGTTTCCTTCCAGTTTTCTATGGGTTTTAAATAAAACTTGGTAATAGATAACTAGAATTAAATCCTGCTGTTTATATCAATGTCATATTGTAAGCATTTTTCTATGCTTTTAAACATGCTTCAGCCTTACTTTAATACTTGTAAAATAGCAGCACTCTCTAATTTCATTAAGACATATGCCTAAATATGGGATTTATATTTCAGAGTATAAATATTTGCAGTTTTTCATACATATGGTCACCTTCCTATATAATATAAAAATAGAAACATTATAAAAATTTATATTCCCACCAGGAATGAATTATTTCTCTTTAATATTATATTTTTTAAAAATCTTTGACAATTTAATAAGGAAAAGTTATTCTCTTTGTTCTTATTAGCATTTTTTAAATCATCATACGGTGGAATTTTCATAATCTATATAAAGTATTTCTTTGATGACAATTCTGAAAACTTTCCATCGCTGTCCTTCCAGTCACAGTTAAATTGTCACTTTCTTCCTGAAAGTTATTGAAGCAAATTATTTCATTTCATATATTCCAAGAAAAGTCTGTTCCTTTGTTGTTAGCTTCATTTTATCAAAAAAAATTTATGCAGAGAAATGCTATGAATTACAAGAAATGCATATAATTGATATGTTTTTTAAAAACTACCTTCCCACTAAATCATTTCTCACAAAAATATGCATTGAATTTTTGTAGAGCCTGCTGATCCAATTAATAAATGTATTTAAGTCAAGGTTACATACGTAATGAAAGTACAAAAGTGAATGGTTAACACATGCCCTAACATATGCAGAAATAAAAACCCATAGCTAATTCAAAAGGCCACAGATGCATGAACAAGGAAAACTACTTCACAAATAGGATGATACAGGTTTTACATGTTTCTTAAATTAACTTTTTACCTTCTTACCAGTTGAGTCAAACTCGTAGTGGAATACAGGAGTTAATGTATTTTTCAAAGTACACTATTTTCCAACAGGAATTTTCCATTACAAAACTCTATTTTTTAAATAAGGGTTAGTAATGTACTATGACAAAGTTTTGTTGGAGGCCGAAAGATTGAGGTCATGATCAACTCAGTATACCACTGGAGGCTATATGAGTAAGCAGCAAACTGTTTCTCACAAATGCAGAATGTTGGCAAACTGACAAACTGTGTCTGCCACCCAGACGGACTGCTGAAGGCAGTCACGACCCAGGCACAAGTGTTTCTTATGATTGGGCATAATTGAAGCCTCTTAGTAATAATGAGAACCTGTGATCAATTAAGCAGCTGACCAATCGTTACCTCCTCCTCCCTGCTCATTCTACCCAATAAATAAGAAGGGCTGTGGAAGCTCAAGGGGCTGCCTTTGCTCACTAGAAGCACTGAGCCCTCTTCTTCTTCCCCTGCCCCTTCCTTTAAAATAGTTTGTTTTGTTTTTTGTTATCATTTCTATGTTCATCCTCCTTCATTCAGTCTTGTAATGACGGTCTCAGGCAGTATCAGTAGTAACTGCTGTAATGATGATCTCAAGTAGTAGCAGTGGCAGTCAGCCACAAAGTTTTATTTCAATTTTTTCATGCAAACTTATTAAATGTCACAAACTGTCTAAAGCATTAAATGCAAAGTAAGACGTGGTTCCAGCTATTAGGAAATGTATAGTCTAAAAGTTTGACATTCATATTAGCAAAATTTCTGTTGACTTCAAGAGGATGTTGTCTTGCAAAAAAGTTTTTTTCTTACTGTTTTAGTCTATTTTCTGTTATTACTGAATACCTCAGACTGGGTAACTTATGAAGAATAGAAGTTTATTTAGCTGATAGCTCTGTAGTTTGGGAAATCTAAGGTCAACAGGCTGGCATCTAGTGAGGGCCTTATTGCATCATAACATGGCAGAGAAGATCATATGGCAAGAGAGCAAGAGTATGCAAAAGCGGCATGGATAGTGAGCTGAGCTCGATTTCAAACAACCCACTATTGCATGAACTAACTCACTCCCATCAGAAGTAACTCATTCTCACAATAATGATATTGAACCACTCAAAAGGGCTCTGCCCTCATACCCCAATCACCTCTAAAAGCTCCCATATTACATTGGCAATTAACTTTCCAACTTATAAACTTTTGGGGGAGATATTCAAACCATAATATTACACATTTGGCCCCCAAAATTTATGTCCCTCTCACAGTGCAAAATACACTTACTCCATCTCAATGGCCCCAAAAGTCTTAACTTGCTCCACTGCCAGCTCAAAAGTGCAGTCCCCTCTGAGACTGAAGGAACAATTCATCCTAAGGCAAATTTATTCCAGCTGTGAGCCTTTGAAATTAAAACAAGTTATCTATAACCAAAATGACAAGACAGGCCTAGGACAAACACTCCCATTTAAGAAGCAGGGGATAGGCAAAAAGAAAAAAGTAACTGCCCCCAGGTAAGTCCACAACCCAATGAGAAAAACAACATTAGGTCTTAAAGTTCTGGAATAATTTTGCTTGATTCCATGTCCTGCTTCCTGCATACTTTAAAGTGGGGCTTGGGCCCCCGTGCCTCAGGTATTCCTATTTCTACAGCTCCTATGGCTTTGCTGGGCTCATCTCATGCTTCAGCTCTCCTGTGCTGGCATTGCATACTGGAGACTTTACACTTACGGTGCCTCAGTGATGGTTCTACTCCCACAGCTCCACTAGGCATTGTTCTAGTAGAGGTTCTCTGTGGTGGCTCCATCCCTGCAACATGTCTTGCCTCAGCTTCCAAGCTGTTCACTACATCTCTTGAAGTTTAAGTGGCGGAAGCAATGGCACCACAGTTCATGCATTCTGTGAGCCTGCAGAATTAGCACCACATGTATGCTTTTAAGGTTTATAACTTGTACCTTCTGGAGTGTCAGGTTGAGCTGCACCTGGGCCCATGTGAGCCATGGATGGGATGGCTGAGGAGGACTGCATTGGAATTCAGGGAGCAGAGTCCAAAGGGGGCCCTGGGCAGTGAGCCTGTGGAGATCACCCAGGGCCTGTCACCTGAAGCTATTCTGCCCTCTTAGATCTCTAAGCCTGCCATGAGATGGGCAGCCTCAAAAATGTCTGAAATGCTTTTGGGATCTTATTCACCCACTGTCCTGATGAATAGCACCTGGCTCTTCTATTCATACTAATATTCCCTGCAAAGGGTCACTCAACCATACTGTTACGTATTTTTTTGTTCTTTACATGGCTGGGCTGCAAATTTTTTAAATCTCTTTGAAGTGCTTTAATTATAAATTGTTTTAATATAATTTCTTTCCTCTAGCATCTTACTATTAGGAATTAAAAGTAGCCAGGCAGAACCTGAATGCTTTACTGTTTACATGTTTCTTCTAGGAGGTATCCTAGTTTATCATCCATGAAGCCCTTAGGTGCAAAAACAGTTCAGTCAAGTTCTTTGCTACTTTATAACAAGGATGGCCTTTACTTCAGTTTTCAGTATGATATTCCTCATTTCTGTCTAAGACCTAATCAGAATGGACTTTACTGTTCATATTTCTATCAACACTCTGATTACAAGCACTTAAGTCATCTCTAAAAATGTCTAGACTTTCCCTAGCCTTTTCTTCTGAGTTTTTCACCAGAATTGGCCATAATGCTCCATTCATGGCAAGACAGGCTTTTGTAGCCTAGGCCTTCAAATTTTTCAAGCCTCTGCCCATTACCCAGTTCCAAGACCCCTTCCACATTTTCAGATGTCATAGCAATGGCTTCCCTTCACAGGACCAAGTTTTTCTCTTAGTCTGTACTATGCTTGATGTAGTTGGATATCTGTCCCCACCTAAATCTCATGTTGAATTGTAATCTCCAATGTTGGAGGTGGGGCCAGATGGGAGGTATTTGAATCATGGGGCAAATCCTTCATATATTGCTTGGGCCATCCCTTTGGTGATAAGTGAGCTCGCACTCAGTTCACATGAGATCCGGTCATTCAAAAGTGTGTGGCACCTTCTAACTCACTCTCTCTTGCTCCTGGTCTTGCCATGTGATATGCTTGCTTCCCCTTTGCCTTCTACCATGAATGGAAGCTTCCTGAGGCCTCCCCAGGAGCAGATGCTGCTATTATTCCTGAATAGCTTCAGAACTGTGAGCCAATAAAACCTGTTTTCTTATAAATTACCCAGTCTCAGGTATTTTTTATAGCAGCGCGAGAATTGCCTAATATAGAAAATTGATACTGATGAGTAAGGCATTGCTATAAAGATACCTAACAATGTGGAAGCCACTTTGGAATTGGGTGATGGGGAGAGGTTGCAAGGGTTTGGAGGGCTCAGAAGAAGACAGGAAGATGAGAGAGTTTGGAATTTCCTAAAGACTGCTCAAATGGTTGTGATCAAAATGCTAATAGTGATAGGAACAGTGAAGTCCAGGCTGCCAAGGTCTCAGATGGAAATGAGGATCTTTTTGGGAAATGGATCAAATGTCATACATGTTATACCTTAGCAAAGAGCTTGGCTGCATTCTGTTCATGCCCTAGGGATCTGTGGAAGTTTGAACTTCATAGAGATGATTTATGGTATCTGGTGGAAAAAAATATCTAAGCAGCAAAGTGTTCAAGATGTGGCCTGATTGTTTCTAACAGCCCATGCTCAGATGCAGAAGCAAAGGAATTACTTAAAGTTGGAACATATGCTTAAGAAGCAGAGCATAAAAGTTTGAAAAGTTTGCAGACTGGCCATGTGACAAGAAAATAAAAAGCTACTTCTGGAGATGAATTCAAGCAGGCTGTGGAGCAGCCACTTGTTAGAGATATTTGCATAACTAAAGGGAGCCAAGTGCTGACAGACAAGAAAATATGATAAAGACCTGAAGTATATTTCAAAGACCTTTGTGGCAGACCCTCCCATTACAAGCCTGGAGGCCCAGGAGGGAAGAATGATTTCATGAGTGAGACCCAGGGCCCTGCTGCTCTGTGCAGCCTTGGGATACTGGTTACCACATCCTGGCTGCTCCAGCTCCAGCTGGGGCTTAAAGGGGTCCAGATACAGCTCAGGCTGTCACTTTGGAGAATGCAAGCCATAATCTTTGGTGGTTTCCAGCTGGCTTTAAGTCTGTAGGTGCACAGAATTCAAGAGTGAAGAATGCTTTGCAGCCTCGGCCTATATTTCAGAGAATGTATGGAAAAGCCTGTGTGCCTAGGCAGATGCCTGATGCAGAGGTAGAGCCCCCACAGAGAACCTCTATTAGGGAAGTTTAGTGGGGAAATGTGGGGTTGGAGCACCCACACAGAGTCCCCAGTAGGGAACTGCCTAGTGGAGTTCTGAGAAAGGAGCCACCGCCCCCCAGATGCAAGAATTGTAGATCTACTGGTGGTGTGCACCCTGCACTTGGAAAAGCTATAGGCACTCAAGAACCTAAGGCAGCAGTCTCAGGGGCCAAACCCTGCAATGCCACAGACAGGGAGATGCACAAGGCCTTGGGAGCCCACCCCTTACACCAGTGTGTCCTGAGTGTAGGACATGGAGTTATAAAATAATATTTTTGAGGTTTAAGATTTAATGACTGCCCTCCTGGGTTTCAAACTTGCATGGAGCTTGTGTTACCCAATGCCTACACCACAACTTTATCTTAGAAGTAACTAACACGTTTTTTCATTTTACAGTCTCATAGGTGGAAGGGATTTTCCTTGTCTCAGATGGGACTTTGAACCCTGGAATTTTGAGTTAATGCTAGAATGAGTTAAGACTTTGGGGGATTATTGGGAAGCTGTGATTGTATTTTGCAATATGAGAAGGACATGAGATTTGGGAGAGGCAAGGGGCAACATGATTCAGTTTCAGTATTTGTGCCCATCCAAATCTCATGTTGAATTACAATCACCAGTGTTGGAGGTGGGGTCTGGTGGAAGGTGCTTGGATTATGGGGGCCAATCCCTCATAAATGGCTTGGGCCATCTCCTTGATGATAAGTGAGCTCTACCTCTGTGTTCACATGAGATCTGGTCATTTAAAAGTGTGTGGCACCTCCCTCTCTCTTGTTTCTTCTTTCTCCATATGATGTACTTGTTACCCCTTTGCCTTCTGCCATGATTGGAAGCTTCCTAAGGCCTCCCCGTAAACAGATGCCACTATGCTTCCTTTACAGCCTTCAGAACCATGAGCCAATAAAACCTCTCTTCTTATAATTTACCTAATCTCAGGTATTATAGCAGTACAAAAACAGTCTATTTCACTGCTGCTATAACAGAATATCACATACTGGGTAATTTTAAGAGAAAAGAAATTTATTTCTTACACTTCTAGAGCCTGGGATGTTCAAGGTTCACCAGATATGGTGAGGATCTTTTTACTAGATCAAAACACGGTAAGAGGGCAAGAATGTGTAAAAGGGACTGCAATAGCAAGCCAAACTAACTTTTATAACAATCTGTTCCTGTGTGAACTAATTAATTTCCATGAGAACTAACTCGCTCCCAAGAGGACTAAATCACTCCTGCAAGAACTAACTTTCAGGATAACAGCATTAATCCATTTTTGAGGACTCCGTTCTCATGATACTTACCACAAGGGCACCACTTCTTAACACTGTTACTTTGACAATTAAGTTTCCAACACATGAACTTCTGGGAGACATGTTCACACCACAGCAAGTGCCAACTCTTGCCATTCTACTCAACATAGACTCTAGAAGTCTCAGCCAGAGAAAATTAAGCAAGTAAAGGAAATAGAAGGCATCCAAATTGGAAAGAAAGAAGTTGTCTCTGATTACAAAACATTTTCTTATATTTAGGAAATTTTGCAGACTTTACCAAAAAGCTTTGAGAACTAATAAGTAATTTAGTTAAGTGATGGGATACTAAATCAAAATACTAAAATCAGTTGCATTTCTATGTGATAATAGTGAAATATCCAAAAAATTAGATTAAGAAAGCAACCTCATTCACAATAGAATCCAAAAACGTAAAATGCTTAGGAATAAATTTAACCAAGGACGTGAAAGATCTATTCACAAAAGCTATAAAACATTGATGTTGGAAATTTTAAAAAACACAAAGAAATTTAATGATATTCCATATTTATAGGCCAAAATATCAATGCTAAAATGTCCATACTACCTAATGCAATATACAAATTTAACACAATCTCTACTAAAATTTCAATCACATATTTCATAGATATAGAAAAAAGCCCTAAAATGTGTATCTTGAGCAAAAAAAAAAAATTAAAAAAAAAAAAAACAAAGCTGGAGGCATCACATTTGCTAATTTTAAATTATATTACAAAGCTATAGTAATTTAAACAGTATGGTATTGGCATAAAAACAGACACATAGACCAATTAAATAGAATATAAGGACCAGAAAATATACCTATTCAGATACAGTCAACTAATCTTTAACAAAGGTGTCAAGAATATAACAAGAATACAAAATGAAAGAACAGCCTTTTCAATAAACTGGGAAAACTGGAAATCTACAGGTAAAAAGTAAAATAGAATTAGATCCTTACCTTAACACCATACACAAAATGAACTCAAAATGGACTAAAGACTTAAAAATAAGACTTAAAATTGTAAAGCTCCTAGAAGAAAACATAGACAAAGAGCTCCATGACTTTGGTCTTTGCAGTGTTTTTTGTTTTTTGTTTTTTCTGGATATGACACCAAAATTCTAGGCAACAAGAGCAAAAACAAACAAGTGAGACTACATCAAACTAAGAAGTTTCTGCACATAAAATAAAATGCTCAACAAAATGACAAGACAACCTATGGGATGAGAGAAAATGTTTGTAAACCACACATCTGAGAAGCAGTTAACATCCAAAAAAATAAGTAACTCACACAACTTAATTGTAAAAGGATGACCTGATTTTAAAATGGGTGATATCCTGAATAAATATTTTTCAAATAAGACATACAAATGACCAACAAGTATACAAAAAGAAGCTCAACAGCACTAATCATCAGGAAAATAAAAATGTAAACATTGAAATATCACCTCACACCTCTTAAGATCACTATTATTAAAAAGTCAAAAGATTACACATGTTGGTGAAGATATGAAGAAAAAGGAACCTGTATTCATTGTTGATAGGAATGTAAATTGATGCTATAGGCATTATGAAAAATATGGAATTTTCTCAAAAATTTAAAAATAAGTTATATTAAATCATCAATCCCACTTATGGGTATTTATCCAGAGAATAAAATAATTATCTTGAAAAGATATCTGCACTCCCATGTTCATTGTAGCATTATTCATCATACCCAAAATGTGGAAACAATCTGTGTCCATTGATGGATGAATGATTTTTTAAACTGTGATATACACACACACACACACACATTGAAATACTATTCAGCCTTCGAAAGAAGGAAATCCTGCTATTTGCAACAACATGTCTGCCCCTGGAAGACATTACGCTAAGTAAAATAAGCCAGACATAGAGAGACAAATAACTGTCTGATCTTGTTTATATATGAAATCTACAGAAGTCAAATGCACAGAAACAGAGAGTAGAAGAATGCTTGCTAGGGTTAGGGCATGGGGAAAATGGAGAGATGTTGGTTAAAATGTACAAACTTTCAGTTATACGATGAGTAAGTTCTGGAGACATAATGATCAGTATGGTGTCTATAGTTAATAACAATGTTTTATATAATTGATATTTGCTAATGGAATACATCTTCAGTGGGGTCACCATAAAAAATGGTAACTATGTGAGATGACAATTATGTTAATTAGCTCAATAGTGCTAATTCTTTCACAATATATACATATATCAAATCATCATAGTGCATACCTTAAATATATATGTATATATAACTTTTGTCAATTATCACTCAAAAATAAAAGAGTACTGAGTAGGAAAAGTGCTATTCAGATTTTTAATTTTTTATTTTATTATTGTTATTATTATTATTTGAGACATGGTCTCATTCAGTCACTCAGGCTGGAGTTCAGTGGCACAATCATGACTCACTTCAGCCTCGACCTTCTCAGGCTTAGGTGATCCTCCCACCTCAGTCTCCCAAGAAGCTGGGACTACAGGCACATGCTACCATGCCTGGCTAATTTTTGTATTTTTTTGTAGAGATGGGGTTTCACCATGTTGCCCAGGCTGGTCTCAAACTTCTGGGCTCAAGCAATCCTCCTGCCTTAGCCTCCTAAAGTGCTGGGATTATGGGCATGAGCCACCACACCCAGCTATACAAAGTTTTTTTTTTTTAATGAAAATATTACTTTAATTGGATTGCACGTTTACATAAACAGTAAAATATATCATTCTAAAATATGAATGTATAACCTGAATATAAAAACGGTTATGAGTTCAGACAAAAGCAGTTAAAGTTTAAAAGGAATTAGTAGAGAAAACTGGAATTTTAAATTTTAAATTTTAAATAATTTAGATTATTGTTTCTACATTTTCCTTTAAATGACATAACCATTGAATTTCGCTTTTGATATCCAATATATGACTTGACTCTAATGGAAAAGAGCATTAGCTGTAGAATAGTCTGAGTTCAACCAGCTGGGTGAAATGGAAAAGGCCCTCAAATTCTCTGTCTTTGTCTGTTTGGGCTGCTGTAACAAAATTCAATAAATTGGGTATCTTATGAACAACAGAAATTTATTCTCACAGTTCTGAAGGCTGGGAATTCCAAGATCAAGGCAGACTCAATGTCTGTTGAGGCCCTGCTTTCTACCTTCTAAAGAGCACCTTCTGGCTGCATCCTCAAGATGGTGAAGGAGCAAGGCAACTCTCTGGGGTCTCTTTTATAAGAGCATTAATTCCATTTATAAGAGCTGCTTCCTCACGACCTAATCACCTCCCAAAGGCTCTACCTGCTAATACCATCACACTGGTGATTAGGTTTCAATATATGAATTTTGAAGGGACACAAACATTCATACAATAGCACTATGCTTTGGTGTCCTTCCCCTTAACATTAAATGATAAGTGGTAATCAGTACTAAGACCTACTTCATTGATTTGTGGTAAAGATGAAATATGTTACTTCATGTAAGACATTTAGATTAGTGCCTGAGCACTCAGTGAGTACACAATGAAAATAGTTATATACACACACACATACATATATACATACACATGTAATATAGTAAAAAGAACAGAAAATATTCTCTTTGGATTAGGAAGTATATTCATTAATGTATATGTAACTATTATAGTGCCTGGCATAATTATAAGTACTCAATAAATATTCAATAAATAATAAATATAAGTACTCAATAAATATTCACTAATCATCAGGAAATGTAATCAAAATCACAATGAGATATCACCTCACTCCAGTTAAATATCCATTATGATAATGGCAAATAAGAACAAGTGTTGATGAGGATGTAGAGATTAAGGATTTCTTATGAGATGAGAGAGTTCCCTTGGCCCTTTCACAGGTGGGAATTTCAGTGCACCAGCTCTGGGTCCAGCTGCCCACTTTGGGGCTGGCAGGCACAAACTTCACTCGCTCAAACCTGATGGGCTCAACCCTTCACACAGGCAAGTGGGTGCCAAGGCTGTGGAAAGTGCTTTTGGGCTCGTGCCCCATGGCTGCATCTAGGAGTGCATTACAATTAATGCTCTTTTAGCAGTTGACACCCACAGATGGCTAAGTGTTAACCAGCTCAGTGGAAAGTCAGGGTGACAACCTTTTACACACTCCCTCTTAGTACCCAGGTTCTTGTCCAGCATCCAGGAAGAATCAGGTCACACGGACTTGAAGGATGGTGAATGTGGAGATTTTATTAAGCAGCGGAAGTGGCTCTCAGCAGAAGGGGAGCTGGAAAGGGGATGGTGTGGGAAGAAGGTGATCTTTCCCTGAAGTCCAGCCATCTCCAGCTGGGTTCCTCTCTAAACTCATGCAGTCTGAAGTTAAGCCATATCTATGCATAGTCTCTGATGCACAGTTACTTCTCTTGACATTGAGCCAATTGTCTCTTTGCCAGGTGAGGTCTGGGGTTTCTGTGGGCACAGCATAGGGGGGCAGGGCAGGCCAGAAAAGGCAACATTTTGGTAGAAAACAGAGAAAACTCTTCTCACTTAAGGCTGTGGTTCCCAGGCTTGAAAATGGGGCCTTTGCTGAGGAACCAACCTCTTCTACCCAGTATTTCCCTGCCTCCTGTCTGTATCACTTACATACTGTCGGTGGGCATATAAATTAGTATGGCCATTATGTACAACAGTATGGAGATTAAAATTACAAATAGAACTACCATATGATCCAGCAATACCATTACTGGGTATACAGCCAAAGGAAATGTAATCAGTGTTTTAAGAGATATCAGTATTCCCATGTTTATTCCAGCACTGTTCAAAATAGGCAAGATACGAAAACAACCTAAGTGTCCATTAATTTATGAATGGATAAAGAAAATCTATTATCTATATATAATGGAATACTAGTTGGCCATAAAAAATGAAATTCCATCATTAAAGACATCATAGATGAACCTAAAGGATATGTTAAGTGAGATAGACACAGTAAGACAAATACTGCATAATCTCACTCATATGTGGAATATTAAAAAGTTGATCACATAGAAGTAGAATAGTGGTTACCAGAGGCTAGGGAGGGGTAGAGAGTGGAGAGATGGACAGAAGTTGGTCAACGAGTACAAAGTAACAGTTAGATAGATAGAATAAGTTCTGGTGTTCTGTTGTACAGTAGGGTGACTATAGTTAACAATTATGTATTGCATATTTCAAAACAGCTGAAAGAATTTTGAATCTTATCACCAAAAGGAAATGAGAAGTGTTTGAGGTGACAAATTTACTAATTACTCTAGTTTTATCATTATATAATGTATAAATGTTTTGAAACATCACAATGTACCCCATAAATATGTACAAATATTATGTCGATGAAAATTTTTTAACTTAAAGAACATTATTTGTATCTGTTTCTCAGAATCTTACCAAATTCTGCTTTTAAATTTCAGTTTTAAAACTTTATTTAAAAATGCTAAGCTTACTTCTCTGTTGGATCATCCTTTTAAAGCTCATAAAAATGATGCTCACATGGTTTTTTAAGTATTTGACTTTTCACTAAACATTATCTCCATAAAAAGACCCAAAATACGCTTGTACCAGAATAATTGTACTTACACAAGATAAATATTATCATATTATCTTGTGGCATTGTGGCATCTCCTATATAGGGCATTTCTTTAATAATATGGTTATAAGTAAAATTTAAAATCTTCAAAGCACAAAAACGCTATAAATATTTCATGACAGATTCAGGCTATTAAATCACACTTACGGAGAATTCAGCAATTCACAGACTAGACAGAGGTAATGACACTTGGCATCAAAGTGTCAAAAGATTCACCTGGTAAGAAAAAAATAACCCCATTTTATTTAAGCAGGGGGTCAATGTTCAGCAAGCATTTCTTCCTTGGAAGGGTAATGATTTCAATGCAATTACCCCTCGGCTATCAGAATCCAAAGGTCAGATTTGACCATTTTCTATTTTTAAATGCACTTACTGGGCCTACCAGCTAAACTGAAATTTGCAATAACTACACAAGTAATTTTGAGTGTTACTTGGAAAGAAGTGAATTATATGAAACAAAAACTATAAGTTAACCTGTGAAATGGATAGTCAATAATAAATATAACATAGTTGGTGGGTTTGAAATATTAAAGTTTAGAAAATAGTTATCTCTAATTATTGAGAAGACAAACAGCTTTCATTCTATCAAATCTACCAGAGAACCAGAAAAAAAAAAAAAAATACCTTCTCCAAAGTACTCTAAACTTTAAAACAATTCAGGCTGGGCGGAGTGGCTCACACCTGTAATCCCAGCACTTTGGGAGTCCGAGGAGGGCGGATCACAAGGTCAGGAGATCGAGACCATCCTGGCTAACACAGTGAAACCCCATCTCTACTAAAAATACAAAAAATTAGCCGGGTGTGGTGGTGGGCACCTGTGGTCCCAGCTACTCGGGAGGCTGAGGCAGGAAAATGGTGTGAACCTGGGAGGTAGAGCTTGCAGTGAGCTAAGACCGTGCCACTGCACTCCAGCCCGGACAACAGAGTGAGACTCTGTCTCAAAAAAAAAAAAAAAAAAAAAAATTCAAAGAATTTTTTGTTTTTCTGTTTTATTGTCTCTCTCTTTCTGTAATCTTAAACAGATTGCTTAATCATTCTAATAGTTAATTTCTCAGTGCACTCTGTAAATAAATATTTTACAAAGTGCCTATAGTATTAATTCTATAAGATACTTTGGCTACTAGCTTACCTCCATCTTTTGCAACCAATGATTTCATAGGTCCCTCTACTTCAAGTTACAATATAATTAGGCTTCCCACTGAAACACAAACATCTAACCCAAAATTTTACTTTCCTACAGCTAAAGTTGTCAAGGCTTTTAAATATATATTTTTGGCTGGATTTATTTAAGATTAAATAATAAGTTATATTAAAATAAATTAATTAAAACTTAATTTCACTTTATTGAGGTATAATTTATGTTAGATAAAATGCAATCATTATAGGTGTATAGGTTGATGGATTTGGAGAATCGTATACCGTCATCACCAGCAAGATATAGAACTATTTTACCAGCCAGATACAGAAGTGTTTGAGTACTCTAAAACATTTCCTCTTCCCCATTTAGTCAAAGAAAGACTCTGGCCAAATGATAGGGGTTTACTAAAGGGTAAAATGGCAGTTCTGCTCTAATGTTTGGCTATTGTGCTATCGCACTTTACATTTATGCTTCTTACGGTGCTTAGGTCAGTGACACTGCTGATGTTGTCTCTCTCTCTCCTCTGAATATCTACTGATGTTGCTATTGCTCAGTTTCTTTACTGCTGGTTTATGAGTGATCAGTCCTTGAGTTTCTTTGGACTGACTGTCCAATGGGTGAAGTGAAGCGGAGGAGAGCTAAGTGGCAACGTTTGACTTTACCATTAACTTATTGCACTACACTTTTGAATATTTCTATACATCTGTTCCATGGTTCACTTCTCATCACCAGCCAGCCAGTCTTCTTTGCACTTCTGTATCTTGCTAATGAAATAGTTCTCTATCTTGCTGGTGTTAATGGTTACATGACTGTACACAATTCTCCAAATCCATCAACCTATACACTTATAATGAGTGCTAATTCCAGAGGGAAAATAGACTTAGTGATTTAATTAAATATTTCCCACACTATTTGAAAGAACAGCAATTTTAGACAGCTTAGGTAATATTCTTAAATATTTTCTACCATGTTTTTCTGATAATGATTCTAAGAACTACTTTTTTCCCCTCATATCTGAGGCTCTCTATTAATACAATATATCAGGAACATGTCAAAGCAGGCTACCTCAAAAATTACCATACAGTGTATGTTCTTCCTTTAAGGTAAACTGTCTATTCCCAGTCCGTCCACTGCCCAATTATAGTGTAGGACTGCGTCTCTCAGAAGAGACAGTGTCATGAGCAAAAGTTACTAAATATGTGAACATATTTAACATAATGAATGTGCACACACATACACACACAAACACCATCACCACAGAATGGAGACTGATAGAATTTTGCCTGCTTATTTTAATGCATGGAGAAATGCTCCAAGTAAATGTAGAAACCTAACCTACTGTCCATGACTCAGTTATCTAAGCTAGACATTTTTAACCTTGATATATCTACTCCAAGTGGCGAAAATAATGCCTCAAAGAACTTAAACCATGTTATATATTCAGTAGTAACATACAATTACCCATCAAAACCTAACTTTGTGCAACTCTGGTTAGAGGATCTGTGGTATGATTAGAACTCACTAGTGGTCTTGAGTATCAGTTTTTAATTCCAAGATCTGTAGATTCTTATCTGAAAATCTTTCAGAGAACCATTCTCAGAAATACAGTTTGAGTAAAGATGGAGTGGGCCCCTGTGTTCTGTTTGTAAAAGTTTTCTAAGTGACTCAAATGTGTAGCCATTTTTGGACTGGCTTAGAAATCACTGTAGTTAGTATGACTCATTTCATTCACTTTTCACCGGATTTGTACTTCCCAAATGGAGCTTACTAAGTCCGGGCATTGTAAATAACAATCACCATAAGTTTAAATAACATAATGAATAAACTACATTTGTCTATTTACTAAAAATTATTAACTTGTCATTTGCTTAATGGTTTTTAATATTATTCTAGGCACTTTATTAAGAGCTTTACTTATATTAGCTGATTTAATTTTTACATAAAATTATGTAATAATTTTATGAAAATAAATATTCATTATCTTTAGCTACAGACTGAGAACTGAGGAATAAGAGGTAAAATAATTTCCCTAAGGTCACATAGCTAGGGTAAGACAGGGCCAGGCAGTCTGACTCCAGGGCTCATACTCATGAGAAGTTGCTGCCTCTATTTATATACATACTCATTACCAATGTTACATATCTAACAATTAAATTAGGCACAGAGGCAATTAATTGTACTATGTACAATTCAGAAGTAGTCTTGTTTAATCACAAAGCAAATCCCTCCTCACTGAAGGATTAATAAACACATCTAGTCAGTGTGGTTAGAAGTGAAGTTTCTGTCCAAGGTTCTGGACCTTTCAATTTCTTTTCCTTCTGTGACTTGTATTGTCTGCTTATTGGGCCACATGATAACTTTTGATGTCAACAAGAGCTTTCAGATCTCCTGCTTACCACCAGATTATTAGAGGGTAATATTTATAATCCTTAAAGAAAAGTTTCTACCACTATAGCAATTACTGTTTTATCGCCTGCAAGGTTATTTTTGATTAGGCTCTGTAGGTAAAGGGTTAAAAAAAATCACCCTTTCGTGGTCAGTCCTACTAACCATAAAGACTTCCCAGGCCAGCACTATGCAAAAATGCCCGCAAATATGAGTCTCTTAAAAAAACTTTTAAAATTGAGCAGGAAAATTGCTGAATTTTCCTGAAAAACTGATAAAAATAAAATATCAACTTTGTTATTAAGCAACTTTAATAGTAAAAATGATCTCTGAAGGCCGGGTGCGGTGGCTCACGCCTGTAATCCCAGCACTTTGGGAGGCCGAGGAGGGCAGATCACGAGGTCAGGAGTTCCGGACTAGCCTGGCCAACATGGTGAAACCCTGTCTCTACTAAAAATACAAAAATTAGCCAAGCGTGGTGGTGGGCACCTGTAGTCCCAGCTACTTGGGAGGCTGAGGCAGGAGAATTGCTTCATACCAGAAGGCAGAATTTGCAGTGAGCCGAGATCACACCACTGCACTCCAGCCTGGGCAACAAGAGCAAAACTCCGTCTCAAAAAAAAAAAAAATATCTGAATGGTAGACTATGTATAGAATGTATGAACTACAAATACTTTTAGAAAGCCGGAACTTAAGGCATGTCCTGATCATCATAATTAGGCATGTCACCTGTCACATGCATTCTACACTCAGTCTGTATCTGATCTAGAGAACTTCCTGACCCTGAAGGCAATGGAGTTCGTAGCAATTCCTAGTAATTGTCCATCTACGGGAGGGATTTTATTATTTGACCTGAGATTACAGACAGGCTTATTGGAGCACTCCATCAAAATTAGACCCCAAGGGGAATTTTTTTTAAAAAAAGAAAACTTTCTTTCCCTTTTAGACATGATTTGTTATATCTAATGGCTTCATTATCTTGCACTATGAATTTATAGCCTAAACTGGAATGGCTTATAATGGCAAGGAAAGGTACAAATGATCATAGTAAGAAATTTAAACTGTAGTGTTTCAGAGTTTTTTAAACTTATTTTTATAAACCCTAGAATTCAGTTACCTTTAATAAAGTTTCTTGTTCTCATAGTGAACTCTCAAGGTAAATCCAGAATAAAATATCTAAACAAACTTTGTTCAATTTCACCAAACACAGGTAATAAATTGAAGATAGTAAGTCTAGGACTAGGACTGCTGACTTCAGCAAAATTACATTGAGTAGATACAGTTTACTCTGACTTATGAAAACAGCACTTTAAAGGAAAGAAGTCACAAAAAGCACCCTGCTATTTAGAGAACATTGTTGCTTCATAGTGTAAAAAAAGTCAGATCTGTTCATTCTTACAGTTGGTTTAATTCTATCACTTTGTATATTCACCTAGCCTTAGAAAAGTGTGAAACTATTTGCCTTAGAAATAGAATTCAAATTACTAAACAGAATATTTCCCTTTAGTATAAATTAGCTCAATACATATGAACTCCATTTTAATAAGTAAATTTGCTCAATATGTAGATCAAACTCCAATGTTAATTAACCTCTTTCTACAGAACCATTAATAATAAAATTCAAACAGAGTTTAAATTATAATTTATATGAAATTTGATTTCTATTTTGAGAAATTATTTTCTCATAGTAACTTGCATTTTAATTGGAAGGGTAATGATTCTATGTAACCAAAATTTTTAGTTGTGGAATATTCCACTAGGATATGTGATCCACTAAAACTTGTAAGTGACAAGTGTAAGTACTCTTAAGTTGAATCAACTAAGAGAGGAGAAGAACAGCCAAAAGTAAAATGAACCAGAGAGGACAGCAGGTTGCCTATTTGTGGAACTCAGAGTGAGAAAAAGAATTAAACTCTTCCTGACCATGAGACACCCTTTAATCAGAGTCAAGAGAATCATTAAATTGCCTAAGGCTGTGGGACATCTTAGTTCTGTCCAGAATCTGGGAACAACTATACCAATGAAAAATAGAGAAGGAATTATATAAGAATAAGAGAAAGTTGAATGACTCCAGCTTAAATCACAACCTAACTCAGTGACTACTTGTCTAGAAACAGTATTGAAAATGTGAAGGCAAGAGATTTCATTTTAGGGACATTAGTGTTGGGGTTGATGTCAATGTGCTAAATGCATCCTTTAGACAGTTGCCTGGAATACCAAGAAGAGTGGCCCTAAACTGAGGCAATGGCTAGAGGCTAAGAAGGCACATTGGGGAAACAATAGAGTTTTACTCAGTAGGTCTGAGAGTGGGCCTGGAATTCTGCACATCTAACAAACTCTCAGGTTACCCCACTGTTATCTGTTCATGGAACATATTTTGAATAATAAGGAATTAGAGAATTGGAACAATTACTAGAAATAAAAGTAAAAACTTTTTGGTATCTGATATGGAGTAATACAAAACAGAGAACAATATATAAACTATATTGTGTTAAAACACAGCAAGATCACAGCCCAACAATTTGGTGCAACACAGTTCTGATCACCATAACCTTGTTAGCAATTTCTAGTAGTGTGGAACCCTACACCCAATAAATGCAACATTAGTTCAGTAAAAACATCTGCATACATTTTTCCACAAAGTAAACATTATTGGATAATATATTTCCACACTAAAATTATTTTAATTAACATTAAATCTTTATGGGATTTTGTTAAATTTTTAATTTACCCTGAATATTATCTTTTAACTCCAATCAGAAATATTGCAGACCCTAGATATCTTTGTGAGTTGTTAGGAATGTAAATTACAAACTAATATAAAAAGACATTTCAAAGTGAAGGATGTTTTTTCCGTTAACCTTCAAAGTAACTTAGGTATGACATGAGATCAATGCATAATGACTAGAGAAGAGATTAGAAGAAAGAAAGGAGCATGAGATTGAATTTCATAATATCTAGCTCAGCCAAATATGTGGTGTAGCAAGAGTATGGTTTGAAAAAGAGTGAAGAAATATGATGACCCAGAAGTAGAAAAGTCAGGAGTCTGTGGCATTCATGTATAAATGACAGCCTCATCTATACATTGATAGTTTGCTACATAATATAATGCAGAAAGTGTAACAGCACAAAGAACTAGGAAATAAAGGATGTTCTACAAGTTCTATTATTGCCGCTGTACATAAAAGACTTAACATATCTTTTCAAAGGCCTGCTTGCAAGATTGGTCCATGGCTGGCCTCTGAGAACTTGGATTACGTGAAGAAAGTTTCTTCCCCTTGCTAAAACTGATGACTCCCTCACTGTGCCTGAACTCTGTTAAAACAATGTTTATGGTGAACACTAGGAGTTTGGAAATTTGGTGGAGGTTAGGGAGAGGATACATAATCATCAGCTCCCAATAAAAACTTTGAGCACTGACTCTCCTATGAGCTGCCCTTGTAGACAATATTTTACATGTGTGATCAAAACTCATTTATGGATAATTAAATGCATTTTCTGTTATTCTACTGGAGGGAGACTCTTTAGAAGCTTATACCTTATTTCCTTGGGACTTTTCCTCATACCCCTTTTCCCTTTGATGATTTAGCCTTGATTCTTTTTGCTGTAAATGATCATATCCATAACTATGACTGTTGCTGAGTTCTGTGAATCCTCCCAGAAAATCACTAAGCCAGGGAATAGTATTGGGAACTCCCAGCATTCATTCATGTCATAAGGCAGAAAATAACTATGGAGAAAAGCCAGGCACTGACTTTGATTCATGCAAATATCCTTCAACACTGCAACTGAAAAGCACTATTATGCATTTATATTTAACATGCTTAGAGCTTTTTGATAATCTTCACTTTTCTTATTACAAATATCTGCTTCATTTTCAAAAAGCGGAACAACCATCTCTTCTATCTACCTGCCCAGTCTTTCTAGCTTCTTTTTTTTCCACCAGTAAGATGATTCGTCTACCATTTCAGCAGCAGCAGCAGATTCTACACTGAAACCACTGCCTACCTACTTACCATCTTACACCATGAACATCTCATTTCTAATTCACTCAAATCTCATTCCGTAAATCTCAGCTAGTTGGGTCTTTTCACTATCTGCTACTTCTGTCCTCATTGCTTCCTGAAATACCCAGATTTGTTCTTTAAGTATATCCTTATTAGACACATGCCATATGCTAATGAGATAAAGGCTAAAACCTTAACTTGACCTATAAGGTTCTTAATTGCTTGGTCCTTGCCTTCTGTTCCAGCTTCACTTTTTATCTGAGTTCCAACTATGTTGACCTTCTTTCTATTGCTAAGATGCATCTAACTGCTCCTGTCACAAGATCAACGCACTTTTTTCTCCCTGAAATGTCTTCTCCCTGAAATGTCTTCTCCCTATTTTAATATTTAAATTTATTTCTTCCATATCACAGGTCAATAGGAAGCCTGCCTTGTTATTTGCTGTCAGTACAATGGACATTCATCTACATGGAGCTCATTACACTTGTGACTGGCATTAATTACATATATATATAGAGAGAGAGAGAGAGAGAGAGTATATAAGAATATATATAATGAATATATATTATATACATAATTAATAATATACAACTCTATGGGGATAATAAAAACCCTACACAGGCAGAACCTTGTCTGATTATTTGGCATGTATCTCCATAGCATGTTGAATAGTACCTGGAACATATAAACTACTGTTTTTGAGTAAAAAAAATGAATTAATGTAGGCATTGCCCTAAATAATTTAGCAGATAAGGAAGTAAATAAAATATAGTCTTTCCATAAGGAAATTCTACCTAAGAGGTGAAATAAGTAATTGCGTCACTGAAACGCAAAGCAAACAGTTATGTATCAATGGAGATAGAAAAAAAGTCACCTTTTACAAAACTGACTAATGGAAAGAAATAAAACAATTTAAATGACCACTTTTACAGCTCTTTTCATGGCAACTTTACTATCCAAAGTTACAGACATCTTAAGCCAATAGTCAAGCATCTTCATTAACCTTCTAGCTTCCATTCTTGCCTTGCACCTCTGCAAAATTTTCACCCAAAGTTTAGTAAAGAAAATTGTAATAAAATATAATTCTAACGTGTTACCTTCTTGCTTAAAACAACAGATTTGTGAGACGGGAAATAAGTTTGTGTGCCTACTCTGAGTAGGTGAGAATGAAGATGGATAACACAGTCTCACATTCATGCATTGTTACGTGCTCATCTCCACAGATGCTGGCATTCTGTCACTAACAAGGACAAGAGCAACAAGAGCAGAATTTACGGCCGCTTTCAAGTTTTGTTGTACCAGGAGAGTTTCTGTACTCCAACAATCCTTAACTAGCTCCTAAAATAAATAAAATGTCCTAGAGGTAAATGCTGACTCTATTCTCATGGTGCTTGCAACACAAACTACCTCCAACACAAACTACATTTTTATGAGGATGAATACAATGTAATATAGTCTAAAGAATAATAGAGTAAACAAAGCTCAGCTTCCAAGTAGTGAGAAGCAGTATGGATGAAGAATATATTAATGCCTTAGCGAATCTGAACCACAGTACTGGGCCACAGTGTCCCAAAACAACAGCTGCTTCTCTGCCCAATAAATCGATGTACCTGCCCCTGAGTGGCACCTCTGTCTTTACTGCAACCTGCCGCTTCCAGTAGTAACTGTTGGAAGACTGGAGAGAGGAGTTAAGTCATCGTGCCTGCTAGCAAGAAGATGACAATGTAGAAGTGACCTGCAGGCCTCTCTTGACTCTTAGGATAAAATGTAAGGTATGATTATTACGTATAGGACCTGCGTTATCTGGTTATCTGACCATATAGGAATTCACCAGTCCCATGACTCACCACTCACTGGTCATTGTATGCTAGGCTCACTTCAGCTCCTCCAGAACAATGTTCCTCTCTTCCTTGGGGCTTTTTCTCTCACAGAAAACTGTGCCTTCTGCTTAGAAAGCTCCCCCTCCCACCTTCATTTTGTCCATCTAATATATACCACTGCTTAAGGACTCCAATATAATTCCCCAGAAGAATGCAGCCCAAAGTCTAGAAAAGAGCTGCAGAGTAAAAACACATAAGATACACTGTGCTTCCTTGGTATAGCTGCTAACACAAGCATGATTAATATTTTGTGATTTTTCTTCAATTTTTATCTCTTGCACTTAATTATAAATTTCATAATACGATGGGCCCTAAATTGTCCATCCTATATTCCTATCAACAAAAATCGTGTCTGGTCCACATTAGACACTTAATAAGTATTTGCTGAAAAAAAATAATTTTGTAGATTCAAAGCATTCTATGTAACAAAGGTAATATATGCAAAGTTGAGGAAATACACATATGGGTATTTTATGGTGTATATTAAGGGGCATAGCAGGAGATAAATTCATAAGGTCATTTAGGGATAAATTGAGGAAGAACTAAACTTTCTTACTAAATACACAGATTGAGTAATCAGTAAAAAAATATGTAAACGATTAACTGAAGTCATGTATCAAATGTGGAAGACTGGTTAAAAAGATACAGTCATAGAAGTTTGGGGGAATGAAGATCTCAGGATGGTGGTAATGATCACAGAAATGATTGAATAAACATAAGGAGTGTTGAGAAAGAATAATTAAAGGCTGTTGTGGTTTAGGGAACCTGAAGATAAGGAAAAAGTTAAGAATTTAATGTTTCAAGACTGAATGAACTGAGAAATTTTTGGTTTTGGCTACGATTAAATAATTAGTACCACAATAGCCCTCCTATAAACTACTGTAAAATTAGAAAAATACATACAACTCTTTTCAGGCATCGGACAATAATCAGTGCCATCATATGATCCTTGAGAGACAGAAAATGCATGAAATGAGCCCTATAAATTGCTCCATCTTTCTATTTAGTCAATAGCATGCTGCAGGAGGTATATGATGCTTATGTGGTTTGCATAGTCATTTAGGGACCCAGGAACCTTCCATCCAGTGGTTGAACCATCTTCTAAGAGTCACTTTTTATAAATGCAGTATATGTATTATATTTCTTTCTATGATTCCCTAAAGCCCTCGGATTCCAATTCTATTCCATACAAAGTATTGATTGCATTTTTCTGAAAAAGAAAAATCACTAAATCTAAGTAAATCAGAAAAATGTTAACAAGAAAAATTTTTATAGAGTAACTTCTCAACATGCAAATATGGTAAACATGGGCATAAGCACAAAAAACTACAGTTCAAATTTTAATAGTATTCACCTGTAAACCATAAAAGATACAGAGCTGCAATCTATAGTACAAAAACTTGAACACTTTGTAGGAGCAGAGCAATATTTTATTTTACCATATTACAGAGGCTAAAAATAATTAATTTTATAAAACATAATCACTTTCTTAATGTCTCAAATGTTCTAACTATAAATCCTACAAGGCTAGTAAGATCTGCTACACTAATATAAATGTCCAGATAGCACAGCAATACTTTAACTCACATGGTCCATTTAATATGAGGTATGATGTTTGCGAATAGAAGGCCAATTAAAGATGGAAAGTTAGGAAGCATTTTTCCAGCCTCATGAATTAGGACAGGCCCAGTATACTCTATTGCCAGTTGGTACATAAAGCTACTGGAGACCTTATAAAACAAATGTAATTTTTCTGACTTAATTCATAGGAAACTATTCCTATAGGAGGGCTCAATATTTCTCACTAGATTTTTGTTTTTTATAGTAGTTATTTCAAGCAGCTTTTTCCTAGCTATAGTAGATAATCCAAAATTTATGAGGTTCATTTGGCAAACTAAGTCACAGTTTTCTAATTAATCAGAAATTTTTAATCTTTCTGAGGGTTGGTCATAATCAAATGGGATCATACCAACTACTGTATTCAAATTCTCTTTCACCTGCCTATTCTTATCCCTGGCTCTTGGAGAGGATACGGAGTAGACACTCCTGGCAAATGAACATCTAACAGGTCATTAAATACAAGTCCTTCTGCTTTGATTTCAAATGAGGCAAAAATATGATGCATATCAAATACGGAAATGAATGTGAGACAGATGCTCACATGTAAAATTCAGTA
The DNA here is from genome assembly GCF_028885625.2 of Pongo pygmaeus. NCBI lineage: Eukaryota > Metazoa > Chordata > Mammalia > Primates > Hominidae > Pongo > Pongo pygmaeus. Next base: position 44,477,847 of record NC_072388.2, on the reverse strand, counting down.
AGAAAATGCCACAGCAATAATTCTTGAACTCCTCAAGCAAATCAAAGATAATAAACTAGGTCAAAGTGTGGAAAGAGTGAATTCGTGGAGAGTTGTTGGCATGCTGGAAATCCCCACCTTCTCCCAAGGAGGAAGGGACGGGAGTGGGAGGTGCTTTCTCTTCCACCTAAAGTCTTAAAATGAGCATTTCCATTATAGTACTCTCAGATCTTAGAATGTCAATTCTGTAAAGCTTGAAGTTACAAAGAATGCCTCAGTGTCTTAAAGTGGCTTGCGACAGCAGAATAAATGTGGCTGTGTTAACACACTGGCCTTTATATCCAGAGACTTCAGGCCCAAGATACTGAGCTATACTGGACAGACAGAAAGCAAGGCTGGAGCTATTTTAAGTCCAAGTGAACCTCCTGGAAAAGACAGCAAACACCAGTAGCTTCTTCATGGTGTTGATTACTGGAGAAAAAACAGAAGCTAAAAGAAGAACAGTAAATTGGGTAATGGATTGTACTGCACATACCATGATACATTGAGATAGAGCTGGATAAGTCCTCAGTTACAGAAATCTTAAAACAAAGCCACACCCAAACACACTCAAGCAACCAGGAGGAAAAAATTCAGCCTGGAACACTTAACCAGGCCCAGAAAGCATGAAGTCAGCTTATGAGGGTACCAGACATCTCCCAAGGAAGACATCTCTCTGTCTTAATGTTATTTCCTCTTTTGTCCCCACCCATTTTCATTTCATGAAGATAGCGAGTGATAGAAGTGAAGCAGGAAGAGGGATGTTCTTAGTCTATTCAGTCACTATAACAAAATACTATAGACTAGACAGCTTATAAACAAAGGAAATTTATTTCTTACAGGTTGCTGGAGGCTGGAATGTCCAAGATTAAAGCACAGGCAGATTCAGTGTTTTGTAAGGGCCTACTTCTGGTTCACAGAACAGCACCTTCTCACTGTGTCTCCACAGAGTGGAAGGAGTTAAAGGTCTTTCTGAGGCATCTTTTACAAGGCACCAATTCCATTCATGAGAACTTTGCCCTCCTGGCCTTATCATCTCCCAAAGGCTCTACCTCCTGATAGCATCATCTTGGGGGTGCAGGTTTCAACATGTGAATTTTGAGGGGACATGAATACTCAGACTACAGGGAGGAAAAACAGAGAAGAAGCTGAGCATATCATCTTCCTCTTACAAAAGTTCTCATCTGCTAAAGGTCTTAGCTAAGGAAAAGAGAAGCTGTCAACAACTGACTTCCTGTAGAGAGGAAAGGAGTCATAATCTTCATTGCAGATTAAAATATTGAATATTTTATGGACTGAGATATTTATTTAAAGAATTTACACTGTATTTATGACTTAAAAGGACCTGAGCCATAAGATTGTTGTTACCAGAGAAGAACAAGAAATTTCTTGGGCCTGCCAGGATTTCCTACCCCTCTGAATAAGTTTTCATTGACGTGGAAGATAAAAATAAGATTGTGCTTTGACTACATGAATCACATAGTTAACCATCCAAACAAAAGACAATATTTATGGTTAAAAAGAACCTGACCCCAAATGAATTTGGGGACCCCATAGTTTTGACAAGTGAATAAACCACCTATAAATCATAGACCTCCTTCTTCTTGTTAAAGGCTGGCCAAAGCCACCAAGTCCTTAAACCCACAATACTCTTTGATTATCAATATTCCATCTTCCTAATGGAGATAACATATCAAGGACTAAAAACAGTTTCTGCCAAAATCATAAAGCATCTGATCTAAGTTTTTCAAATCCAACCATTTCCAGAGCACGTGGGAAATATTTGCAATGCCTTCATTCCCAGGAAATATTCACAAGATGGTCTTATTGAAATAATTAATTGAAAAATAATGTTCCAAAGAAATAAGTCATAGATCTACCAAATGGTCACCAACTGGATGAAACAAATTTTAATCTCTTCCAGCATTTAACAAAAAGCTTAACTCCTAATACTGTTAATCAATAATATTCATGACCTTAATTCATAATGGCACTCCTCTTAAGGTTTACAGTAAAAGTGGTGTGGGATGAATTCCCTTAAAAGGTATTTAAATAACATATGTCTTCTAAACCATTGCTCAGAAGAAGAGATAAGCACTTCAACAGCAACTAGATGTGGCAGATGTCTCCATTTCACTAAATTAAATAAACAGCAACACATTAGATTTTATTAAAATCAGGCAGAAGTTCAAGAGAGCTCAAAACCTGAAATTGAAAGTAAACATAGGGATCTTTATTACATACAACTTTCCTCCAAAGGCTTCTTTGTCATATATGTCTTATATGTAAATGTATTTTTTTTTTTTGTAGAGACAGGGGTCTCATTCTATCCCCCATGCTGGTCTCAAACTCCTGGCCTCAAGCAATCTTCCTACCTTGGCTTCCCAAAGCACTGGATTACAGGTGTGAGCCTCCACCCCTGGCCATTAAATGTAAATTCTTAAGAATACAAGGAGCCATCAATTTTATTTATTTTTATTTATCAATTTTATTTATTTTTAAATAAAATTAATGGTCCCTTGTATTATTGGGTAATTTATTTTCTAATAAATTACTCCTTGTATTCCTGACTTATTTATTTTGTAATACCTGGTCCAAAATTCAAAAAGCAATGAGCTTAAGAATCTGGTTTTGAACACAAAGTCTTCATGACTACAATGTCCCAGCATTTTTGCAGTTCTGAGAACATCTCTCCTAATTATTCTGAACAGTGAGACAGCCAGTTCCAAGCAAGTAGATTCACTAAGTTAACCGAAGCATGCAAGAAGAACAGATAACTCTACTGTCATTGAGATTGTACATTTCTTCGAACCAGAAATTCATTGTGACATAATGTCAAATAAGTTTGGAATTCTCCCCATTTACTAACCCTCCCCGACCACCCCTCAGCCCCTTAACCCCCCTTCCCCTGCCAATATAGGAAGTTAGTCTCTGATTTGTAGACACTATGATATCAAATATAAGGAAGAGAATACTTTAAAGGTGTGATAAATAATCACTAATAACCCAGTGCCTGAAATTAAAGAAAATAAGGGTCAAGGCCACTGAGGAATTTCACACCAGTAGAAAATACCATTGTAAACTTTGTTGCCATCACCCATCAGACTGATTAGACAATGCCCTCTCATTGGTTCTAGTCTCATAAAGTATAACCTGTAAGGATTTCTGGTCTATAAATATCTTCTTTACCCATCTGCTAACTCTCTAGAATTAGACTCTTAAGGATCCGTAGTTTGGCTTAAGAAAGTGTTACTTAGCCCAGGCTGTACATTAGGATCACCCAAGGAGCTTAAATAAATATATCACCTAAATATTCTCCAAACTGTATTCTCAAGTTAATGATTGAATTGGTTTAGGGTAGAGCCCAGGCAAGGTTTTTGGGGTTTTTTTTTTTTCTTTTTTTTTAAGACTTGAGATGGGGCTGATTTGGGCACATGGAGTTCTTATGTAGGAAGGTGAAATTGCATCTGGTCCCCTGTATGTTAGAGCAGATAAAGGTTATATTGATAGGCACGTTCTAGATGTATGGAGGAGAAAGGCACAGAAAGAACAAGACAGAAATTTAAATTACTCACTGCAGTATTCTGCCGAGAATCAATTCGGATTGGTCATCATGGCTTAATGAGAGTGCAAAAGCCTGATGAAAAGTAGGTGGACTTGGAAAAGTTTGATCCCAGGTGAATTTTAGAAACTAGCCCTGAAATGCTCTCATGGATAACAACCACAAACATGTCTGACAAACATTGTCTTTACCATAATTCCTAGCTCGGTAGGTAATTTCTCTGCTTGAGATGGAGGAAAGTTTTCACCAAGACAGTAAGTAATTTCACAAAGGTCACCCAGCATTCACTCTTACTCCAACTGGGAAAATAATAAGTTAAATTTAAGTAATGCCTTCTTTTCAAAAAGAACACATATCCATGTGGAGAAAGATGACAAGAATCACTTCTCTCTCGTAGGTTGATATTGTCACTTACACACAAATTTGACAAAATATGAAAGAGTTTATAGCAGATCCCACTTCTACATCTCAATTTCAAAAGTTATGGCACTACTAAACGAGATTTAAAACCTTTTCAGAGTGCTATAAACGTTTGTGGAGTAATGACTTATTTTTAAAATGTAGCAAAACTAACTGCTCTCACAACAAAAAGAAAATAACACAGGCTTTCTAAAATACTACAACCAGGTTTGTTCAAAAACAGGACCATTTGAGTAATAAATTCTAAAATAAAAGAATTTTTTAAATCCAAATGCAAATCTTTTACTCCTCTGTAACTTATTTTATTGGGATGCCAGTAAAATATAATGTGTTATTTGCAATTTGCAAGCAGGAATTCTTCACTCACCAGAGCATATCAGTGTTGTCTGGGCACTGAAAGCAACCAGGTATGTTTTATGGCATTGCACCAATGCCAGGAGATGATGACGGTAACAAGTTACAAATTAAACAGCTCTGATATAAACATTTTATTTAATTTTTCTTTTTTACAGAAATTAGTTAAGGGAGTTAAATTACTTAGCAACCAAATGGAAAATAAGCAAAAATATAAGATCACGTAACTCTGAGATAATGTTGTTAACAGCCAAGCCTAATGGCTGGGACACACAAATTACTGCCCCAAGGTGAGCTGTGAGTCCATCTGCTGCTTCCTATTTGATTTCTTGAAGTGATGCTAACTGCTAATTAACTGTGAAAAGTTGTGCTGTGAACCTTTCACCTGAAGTTCTTCCGAAAGAGTAAAAGTTCTTAAGGTGCACTCAGAGCAATGTATATAGAATCAATTGCCGGTTCAGCAGTGACCTGCTGTCCTGCAGAACAGAGCATCAAGCTGTGATTGTTCAGCTCTTGGGAAAGAAACTTTCTTTTTTCACTTTTTACTGCCTGACACACACAAACACATCCACTGAACTGTTTTGTGTGATTTGGTTTGCTTTCCTAACAGGCCTTAGCTCGTTAGATGATTTGACCCAGGAGCAGAGCAACCTGACTTCTACCTTACATGCAGACAGTGTTAGAGATGGTATATCTTATGACGCAGATCCCAGGCCCCAGAGTCAAACTTTCTTGCTGCTTTTTTTAGCTTCACAAAGTAAAAAACTGATTCTCAGCTTTGGCTGCACATTGGAATCACCTGGGGAGCTTTTAAAAATGCTGATGTTTGGGGCCCACCCCAAGAAATTATGATTTAATTGGTATGGGCATTGCCTGGGCATTGGAGAGTTTTGGAAGCTCCCCCTGCTGATTCTAAACAGCCAAGAGTGAGAACTACTGACTTAGAAGGAGGTCCTAATTAGTTCTGATTATCCCTTCCTGCAACTCTAACAAGACTGGTTCCTCAGGCCCTGGATGCCATCGGGAACTACCAGAGCAACTACCAGAGCACTGTGACTCTAAGACCCTCTGAACTGTGATCCCTGTGCTACAGTTCCATACAATCCCTTGTCTGACGCATTTTCCCACTCCTCTCATCCCCACATACTCTCCCTCTTTGCCCTAGGAAATTCCCAGTCTGTCATCAGCAAAATCACCTGAGTCGTCAACAACTCTTGACTATTCTCTCACCTGTCTGCTCTGAAGCCTGATTCTCATAGGAAAACCCACTTTTCTTTGGACCTTACTATTTTCTCTCCCACACCCCAAGTACCACTGGTGTAAAAATCGGGTAGGGTTAGCCAAGTGTCAGGTTCCAGCCCATGCGGAGGTCCGAGGGGAGTGGGTGGACAGGTGGCAGATAGCTGAAAGAACACTCGATGGGGCGTGGGCAGGTGAAATATGGCTTTTATTGTGCGCTCTGTCAGCTTTTGTCTTGGCTGCGTGCTCCAACTGCAGCCCCTCTTAGCAACCGGCTCTGCGGCTCCTGCCACTCCCACATTTACAGCTGCACTCCCTGGCGCTCTTGCTAGTTCCTGACTCCCGCTGCCTGCCTTCAAGGCAACTGGCTCTCCCTTACAGAGTCGGCAGTTTCATTCTTTCTGGGTGCGAGCCTTGTGCACAGCATTAGCAGGGCAGTTATTACCTTTTACAGGCAATGGTGGCTCAGATTCAAGTATGAACTTACACAAACAAGTTATATAACAAGTGGAGTTGTGTGCCAGCACTCCAAACGCACTGAGTCATGCTGACCCGGATGTCTGCCTTGGACTATTCTTCACCAAAACACATCCACTTTCCTTACAGGTAACTTTTGCTTGTCATTGTTTGCACACTATTGTTGCAGACTTCTCCCTGAAAGTCTCTGGATCCTTTTAAGATTCCTCCTTATTTTAGACATCTAAAAGCTCCAAGACATTCCCTCTCCTTCCTGAAGGTATGGCCCCTATTACTCTTTATATTAATACTCCTAAAATAGTTCTTGAAGACTTCAGCATACTCTTATTTCCTTTAGCTTTTACCTTACTGTATTAGTCCATTCTCCCACTGCTATAAAAACATACCTAAAACTGGGTAATTTATAAAGTGGTTTAATTGACTCACAGTTTTGCAGGCTTAGGAATCACGACAGGGAGGTCTCAGGAAACTTACAATTATAGTGGAAGGTGAAGGGAAAGCACACATCTTAGCAATGGAGGAGCAGGAGAGAGATTGACGGAAGCCATGCTCTTTTAAACCACCAAATCTCGTGAGAACTCACTATTACGAGACCAGCAATGGGGAAACCACCCCCATGATCCAATCACTTTCTACAAGATCCCTCCCTCCGCATGTGGGGATTATAATCCCAGATGAGGTTTCAGTAGAGACACGGAGTCAAACCATCTCACTTATCAAACAAAATTGCTTATCTGACATCTCACTTATGCTACATGCTCCCATGATCATACATTAGAACAGTTTTCAACGTATAGCCAGAATCATAACCACCTAGTTAAAAATATAGGTTGCTGGATCCACCCCCAAAGTTTAGGAATCAGTAAGTCCAGAGTAGAGCCTGAGAATGTGCATTTCTTAAGTTCCCTGGTGATGCCAATACTGCTGGTTCAGTGACTACACTTTGAGAGCCATCATATTAGAGTCTAGTAACTACAAATCATTATTATCAATAACTACACTCACTCCACAGTCTGAGTTTCTAATATTCCACTCTCCAAAACTAGGATATTGTTAGATTATCTTTACTGCAACTCCAGCAATTTTTTTCCAAACTGACTGAGACCTAGGGTTTATTGACATTTCTCTTTCCTCCATCATCTCTCTCATAATTTTTGTATTCTTACCCTCTTTAGACTTCATAGTCCGTCATTAGCCTCACTTTCTCTGATAAAAATCAAAATCCACATTTTAATTACTTTTTTGCTCCTAAAATACTTCCTTTATTTGGCTATCAGGATACTTTCTCTCTTTCTCTCTCTCTCTCTCTCTCTCTCTCTCCACTCCTACTTACTGTCTGCAACATTTCCACATCTTCTTGAATTTGCATTTTCTCCATACTTCTTTTATGTATCTGCACACACTGTCCATTAATATTATCCAGTTCCGTGGCTTTCAGTATGATCTCTCCCCTGGGACCTAGTCTCTATTTTCAACTGCTAACTTGACATCTGCACTTAAATATCTAACGAAAACTTTATACTTACTGTACTCTAAACAGAAGTCTTGATCTAATTTCATCCCCAAACATTCGCATTTTCATTATTATCCGTCTTATCTCTTGCCTACACTATTGAACTTCTTAGCAGGCTCTCACTTCCACTATTGCCTTACTACTCAATGTGAATGACAATTTAAAAATGTAAATCAGAACGTGTCTCTGCTCTGCTCAAAATCTTCTAGAGGCTTCCATCCCATTCAGAATCAGTGTCTTCACCAATGCCTAAAGAGATGTCACAGAATATCCCTCTCCTGTGCTTTCCTCACCCTTGGTTCCCTCTTGGATCTGTTTCCTATAACTCTCACCCCAAGTCAGGCCTTTCCAACAAAATCGATCTTTCTATCCAAAGAAAATTACTTTTTCACAACCATTACACTTATTTTATTCCTTCTATCTAGAATGTTATTTCCCCAAATATCATTCTGGATCTCTCCCTGTTTTTGTTCAGACTGAAATAGCAAATCCTCACACAGGTCTCCCTCAATTATACCTAAATTAGAATCTCCGGATTATCCTATCCCTCATCTTACCACACTACCCTGCTTTATATTGTCTTTATATTCCTAACACCATATTGATTTGTTTATTTCCTCTCTCTCTCCAATTTAAGTTCCAAGATAGCAGGACATTTTTTGTTTATTATTTTATCCTTAGAGCCAAAACAGTGCCTGTATCATAGCATGTTTTTAGTAATATTAGACGACAGATAAATAAAAATGTTTAGTTTTCTTGTTTATAAAATGGGAAATAAGACTTCATTGTTATAAAGATTAAATACATGTATATATACAAAACATTAGCACCAATGCTAGCACATAATAAGTCATTGATAAAAGTAAAAATAAAAACATGACCAACAATGACCAATTAATATTCCAATTAGTGAAAATAAGATTTTTAAATTATTTATTTTAAAACAACAAATAATTCTATGAAATTTGATGCAGCTTCGGTTTTCAGTTAAATTTCTGCCATGAGTTTCATCATCACATCTCTGAATTAATGTCTCAAGGGCATTGCAGAAATTATTTCCGAGGTAAAGTCATGGAGTAGCTCTACTTTGTAATTTTTAAAAATAAAACTTTAGTTACCTCTCATCTCATGATTTTTTCCCTTTGAGTGTTTACATTTTTCAAAATATACAAATGTAACTAATGGAAGAGTTTAAATTATAAGTCAAATTATTTTATTTAAAGTAGCAAATATTTAGCATACTCTTCAGTTTCAAAATTATAATGCATAAGAGTCCTCTAAAGATAAAAAAAATCAAAGATCTCAATTTAAACAGTTTAAGAAAAAATAGTTCCCCTTTATATAGGTTGAGTATCCCTTATCCGAAAAGCTTGGGACCAGAAGTGTTCAGTTTTTTGAATTTTAGAATATTCAAATACATATAATGAGATATCTTGAGGATGAGACCCAAGTCTAAACATGACATTCATTTATGTTTCATGTACAACTTATACCAATAGCTTGAAAATAATTTTATACAATATTTTTAATAATTTTGTACACAAAGCAGCTTGTGTTAAGTCCTTATGTCTGAAATTTTCCACTTGCAGTGTCATGTTGGTGCTCAAGAAGTTTTGGATTTTGGAGCATTTCAAATTTCTGATTTTGGGGTGCATTTAAAATTTCTGATTTTCCAATTAGGGATGGTCAACGTGTATTAACACTAAGCAAGATAAAATATTTGTAAATAAATTTCACATTTTATTACATGTGCCTGTAAAATGAAATGTTGAAAATTTTCTTTGTTTTTATAGCCGTAGAAAAGGTTTTGTTTGGTATGATTTTGTGCAAAACAATCAATTCAATTTGAGGCTGAGATAATTTGATGAAAATGTATTTTACTATTGACATTTTTAAAAATCTGTCTAGGGACTAAATAGTTCAGTTTTCTCTTGGTTCCTTTTGCAACGTTTTGCCACATGCTCAGGTTCAGCTTCCAGTTCACATAGTCATTTCATCAAGTTGCCTAAAATTAAATTATTCATCTGCACACTGAGATAAACTGGCTGTAAAATTGAACAAAGTTTAACATGTATGTTTGTATAATCAAGGGCTTTAATGTACAAGTTTTTAATCTGATGAAAGTTAAATAGCATCTCCAGAAATAAGCACACACACAACATTTTACACAGAATTTAGGAAGTTCTGTAAGTGGAAAACCTCTGTAATTGTTCATGGAAACCAGGTTAAACATATGACTAAACAGAAAGAAGATATGCAAACATCTTTATAAAATACCATTTACTCAATCTGTAAAATACCACATACTGTCCTAGATCTTTATATGTTTTATTTAATCCTAGCAAGAACCCCTGTAAAATAAGTGTCATCACTTTAAAGATTACAAAAATAAAGTCGATAGAGTAAATGACATGTACTATATCACGCAATCTGAAAAGATAAAGTATGATGTTTTTTCTTTCACAGAATTCTTACACAGCTTTTCTAGGGTCGTGCAAAACATTAACTGTAGAATCATAATCTTATATCCCATTGCTTTTTTTTCTGAAAGTAGCTGAATTACACAATAGCACCAAGTTTTTCTACACAGGACACCAATTCTCATAAAGTAGAATGAATTGGAACTCAAAATGTGTCCAATTTTCAATCTCTACTCCTAAGAGTAATTAAAGCATACCAATTAGGTTACCCCATGGGTTTCTGTGTTTTTTTAGATGTGTCTACGCTATTGCCAAAATCCCTAAAACAAATATGAATTATAAAAACATTAAAAATACATGGAAGCCATTTCACATTCCCTGCAAAAATTCAGTAGGAGCTCAACAGTAAGTTTTGTTTTGTTTTCTCTCCAACAATGCTAGGATTATTCACGTTCATCCTTACAGTCTATATATATATTATATATATAAAATATATATTATAAAATATAAAATATATATATAAAATATATATTATAAAATATAAAATATATAATATATAATATATATTATAAAATATAAAATATATATTATATATATTATATATATTGTTTAAACTGTTCACCAAAGCACATAAAGTTCACACCTTTAAGCTCTTGTTATGTGAACAACCTTGTACATGTTTCATAAACACTATACTCAGAGCCAACTAATCCTCAGAAATACCTAGCATTCACCTATTAAAGTGAACTATAACTGTTATTTTTTAACTTTTTGATAAAACAACCAGGAATCTGGATTTTTAATGTTTTCCATCCACCCATTGAAAATTGATGATTACATACCTAATGGTAACAATGGCTAAACAGAAAGAAGATATGCAAACATCTTTATAAAATACCATTTATTCAATCTGTATCAAGAGATATTTCCTGTGACTCCTTTGCTGGCCTCGTGAAGGAGTGGCTTGCTTACTCAGCCCATGGTGCTCAAACCCCTTGCAGGAGAAGGAGCACGCAGGTGAGCAGGTGCAGGAGCCAGGGTGAGTGCCTTTGGGCACTGGCAGGAACGAACCCCGTACCGGCCTGTGGCAGCATTGATGGGTTGCCCATGACCCCTGGAGCCCCAGAGGGCATGTGTTATAGTTCACTCCTTTAGCTTTAACATCTATGGACGGCTTAAGTGTTAAACAGATCAGTGGAGCATCAGTGTGACAGTCTCTTGCACCCGTACCCGGGTCCTTGTCTGGTGTCCAGGAAGAATGAGGCTATGTGAACAAATTGAAGGATGGTGTATGCAGAGGATTTTATTGAGCAGTGGAGGTGGCTCTGAGCAGAAAGGGGAACTGGAAGGGAGAAGGAGTGGGAAGATAATCTTCCCCTGGAGTTCAGCTGTCCCTGGCTGAACTCTCCTCCAAAGTCCTACCGTCAAGCCGTCGCTCTGAAGTCAAGCTGCTTTTCTCTGATGTCCGACTGCTTCTCTTCTTTCCTTTTCTGCTTTTTCCTTTCCTTTGCTGCTCTCCATCTGGCAGCAGTGGAGCTTGGGGGTTTTATGTATACAGGGTTTGAGGCAGGATAAGCCAGGGCAGTTTGGAAAAGGCAACATTCAGGTGGGAAAATGGGGATGCGAATTTCTCATTTAGGGCCACGGGTCCACGCTTGAGGGTGGATCCCTCACCAGGGACCCGGACCTTTTCTACCTAATATTTCCCTGCCTCCTGTCTGTATCAACAGCATTTGTAACATAAGTATAACGATTTATACTTCTGTTCATCCCTAGTACCACATGTTGCTAGATTGACAGCCATGTGTTACCTTATAATTTTAATGCATTCATCCTGTTGTGCTTTCAGATATAAATCATAAACTTAAACTAAAACAGATCTACATTTCCATTAAGATGGACCATGAAAACTGTCCATCTTAATGAAACTCAACACCACATATATTATATTCAGAATGAACACGAAATCTCCTGAACTTGCAAAAGATTAATTGTCCATGTGATTAAAGATTATTCACAACACTTTACAATACAAAACTAAGTCAATCAACTAGTATGACAAGGATTACTTTTCTTGATGTACAGAATATTCATACAAATCTATGAGAAAAAAATACCAAAACTTCAATTAAAAAAACAAAAGCCAGGCCAGGTCCAGTGGCTCACACCTGTAATCCTAGCACTTTGGAAGGCCGAAGCGGGCAGATCACAAGGTCAGGAATTCAAGACCAGCCTGGCCAACATGGTGAAACCCAGTCTGTACTAAAAAAATACAAAAATTAGCCGGGCATGGTGGCACACATCTGTAATCCCAGCTACTCAGGAGGCTGGGGCAGGAGAATTGCTTGAGCCCAGGAGGCGGAGGTTGCAGTGAGCTGAGATTGTGCTACTGCTCTCCAGCCTGGGTGACAGGCAAGACTGTGCCAAAAAAAAAAAAAATGCCAAAACTCTAAGTAGGCCATCTCCTCCTCCACAAGTATAAAAGAGTAAATGTTTAATGTTAAGAATTTGGACAGTATATATATGTGCAGAGAAAAAAATTAAGAAATTATAATTTAAGAGCCCCCAAAAGCATTGTTTAATTAATTACAGAATGAAAATGCTATTGTATTTACAAATTTGTTTTCATTTTCCATTCATATTATGATCATTTTCTCATGTCATTAAACATTTTTTGGAAACATCCTATATACATATTTGAATAAATACTTTAGGAGATATTTAGGAAGTGTTATAAAGAAATATTCAAATGACTTTCTGTCACACAGATATTTTAGAACATAAGGGATTCCCTGGAGGGAGTAAGGACAAAGGTTTTGTCCTCTAAAACACTTCTCTAGTCTTTATATAATCTTGTCAGTTGATAACTATTCTTCTTAACTTTTGTCCTAGATTTATTTTTTTTCTGAGTAAATATCATACTACCTATTCAGAGTTCTGTTATTTAACTTACTGTCTTCAGAGAGCCCCTTCTTAGTGATTCCCAAAAATAAGTATTTCATAAATTAAATACAGACAATTACCAAGTTTTTTATAAGTTAACCAGGCAATGCCAAAAAAAAAAAAAAATCTTATACAGGAAGTTCTCACCTAACATCCTGAATATGTTCTTGGAAACTGTGATTTCAAGCAAAATTCACTATATAATGAAACCAATCTTACCATAGGCTAATTGATATAAACAAGGATAAACATGGCAGGTCAGAAATCATCAAGCCCCATGTTGAAAATTCCCTCTCCTGAACCTTTCTCTAAAGCCTGGCTGACCTCCTTAGTTTTTTTACAAGAAACCACACTTGTTCCTGTCCTCACAGTTTTGCATATGGATTCTATGGCCCATTTGCTCTGTTTCGTTTATCAAGTTCTAGAAAAGAACTAGGCCTTTAAGATCTATCCTCAAGTTCACTTCTTCCCTTAAACCTTCCCTGAACAAAGGGTTTTTGTTGTATTTGTCATACATTTTGGTGCGTGGTTATATTCAACTGATCATTCTTAGATCTTTTTACTAACTGTCGGATGTACATAAATTCTCCCTCTCTAACAAGATTGCAAGCTACTAGAAGGCAATTTTAAAAGTATACTGAGATGCAGTCTAGTAAGGACTCAATATATGCTTTTTCCCTTGAGTTTTTCTCCCTAAACCATCAGTACAGTCTATTGCTGCAAATGCTACTGTTGATGTGATCAGAAAAAGAAATGGAGAGGTTCTGAATAGTTTTATTGACTAACATGTAAACACAATCAAAATGTTTGTAATAATTTTTTTTCATTTTCCTGTACTTCAAAGGAGAAGTTACATAAGTAAAATAAGTAACAAGAAAATTAGTAGTAAGAATTTCCTACTTTTAATAGCTACCCTCATGGTATAACAGTAAATATGCTTAAAAATTAAAATACAAAAATACTTATCTAAATCATTCAGGATTTAATATTAACAAGGGAAAAAGAATAGCCTCCAAACAATAGGTTTTGTGTAATGTTGTAAAAATATGCCTAGTCCTTAGCAAATCTCCAAATCTGTAATTATACAGTATTATGCAAACTGCTTCTTTCTACTAAATCATCTTTCCAACCATTCATGTATTTCCTTGGCACATCTCACATTGCAATATATCTACTCCAATTTTGACACTGTTTTCTCTCTTAGTTAGTGGAGAATATTCATGAAATAGCCAAGCTGGTTTCATTTGAGGAAAGTGTTAGACAAACAAAACTATTACCAGAAAGGGTCTGGATCCAGACCCCAAGAGAGGGTTCTTGGATCTCGCACAAGAAAGAATTCAGGGCGAGTCCATAGAGTAAAGTGATGGCAAGTTTGTTAAGAAAGTAGAGGAATAAAAGAATGGCTACTCCATAGATCCCCGAGGGCTGCTGATTTCCCATTTTTATGGGTTTTTTTTTATTGTATGCTAAACAAGGGGTGAATTATTCATGCCTTCTGTTTTCAGACCATATAGGGCAACTTCCTGACATTGCCATAGCATATGTAAACTATCATGGCACTGGTGGAAGTGTAGCAGTGTGGATGACCACAGTTCACTGTTGACACCGTCTTGGTTTTGGTAGGTTTTGGCTGGCTTCTTTACTGAAACCAGTTTTATCAGCAAGGTCTTTATGACCTGTGTCTTGTGCTGACCTCCTATCTCACCTGGGACTTAGAATGCCAAACCACCTGGGAATGCAGCCAGGTAGATCTCAGCCTCATTTTACCCAGACCCTATTCAATATGGAGTTGCTCTGGTTTGGACACCTCTGATAAAACCATTGATTCTGAGTGCCAGCTAGACATACTCACTAGTTGAGTGATTCTCTTCAGGTACTAGTGTCACAGAGAACCTGACTCAAATTCTTTTACTAAAAAGACCAAGCATTTTCTGCATCACTGGCAAACAGTTGAAACCATGAATCTTAAATCTGTAAATATGAAGAATCTACCATATTTACTATGTTGTTATGCAGAGAAGGCTACCATCATTCTATCATTATAAAAGCTCCAACTGTTTTAAACGTGAGTCCTTTGCCTGAGAGCAAGTAAAAAATGTTATCTGAAGCTTTGTTTCCCAAGGCACTGCAAGGCAAATGAAAAAAATACAACCTTATAGTAAGCACTCGAGGTCATTTGATTTACTCATTGTCCTGCTAGACCATTTGATAATTTGATACCTAGTTGCCTGTTTTTAAAAGTCAAAGGTGTTCATAAGCATCTTGTACCCATAATTAGATATGCATATTTTAACTGTTTCCAACCCTCATGGAAAGCCTCTTTTCCTTTCAGTGGGTATATATCAGCTCCTTGAGAGCAAAGTCTTCAGTTTCTTAATTTAACTATTCAAATAGCCTATTCCATGCTTTAAGCCACAGATGGTTGCATTTAAACTTGCCATGGTAGGTTTACAAGGTAGGAAATGTGGTAGAAGTTGCAAACCAAAAACCATCTGAGGCAGGTCTCAATCAATTTAGAAGTTTATTTTGGCAAGGTTAGGGCATGCCTGGAAGGAAAAAAAAAAAAAAAAAAAGGAAAGAAAGATGGAATCAGAGAAAAAATCTGTGGTCTGTGCCTTTCTCCAAAGATGATTTCGAGGGTTTCAACATTTAAAGCGGAAAAGTGGGCTGGAGAAGAAAGAAGGAATGTATGATAACCCACATGTTGCAGGGGGCAAAGAACAGGTAGGGGAATAGTCAATTATGTATTCCTCTCATGCTCAGTAAATCAGCACTTTACATAAGATAGGGTGAATATAGAGTAGCTATCTGTGGAGATATTTAACCTTGTATCTGTAGCTATCTGCATAGAAATAAAAGGAAAGGCAGTTTCTTCCATGACTCAGGTTTCAGCTTTTTTTTCCCCCTTTTGGCATAGAGAATTGGGGTCCCAAGTTTTTACTTTCCTTTCACAGAGACATTTAAGAAACTCTAAGTTTGCCCAAGTTAAACATAATTTGAATGCCTACTAACATAATTTACTGCATATGAAGATTTTTCTGTTTTGTTCATTCATGTATCTTCAGTGCTTGGCACCTTATAAGCACTAAAATATTTGCTAAATGAGTGAATGAACAACTTGTTATAATTAACATGAGATACCTTAACAATGTAATTTATATTGCAAACAAGTTACTTATTTGCAGAAAATAAATAAAGGTTTATTTAATTAAACACAATTGGGTAAAAATCTTTATATCTTTTCTTGACTTTAATGAACTTACTAATATCCATAGTACCAGGAAATGGGAATAGTTTTGTCATTTTAAATTTATAAACAATACCTTTGTGAGACAAAGTAGCAAATGTAAGAAGCCACGTTTGTTCTTCCACTTGCCAGCATAAGGGCATAATTTCACAAAGCTCCTGACTCTGTGAGGACCTGCAGCTCTTCTGTAAGATGCTTTGAAGACAAAGCAGGATAGAACACGTGGTCTTCCACATTTTTTGCCTGAGTCACTAATTTACTTAAAAGATAAATTACCCTGGTCCTTGCCTTTTTCTACATACAACATAATGTTTAATGGGGTTAGTGATTGTTCTTCTGTAATCTATAACAGGACATACTCTTACATCCAAACCTTGATGCAATTCTGCTTTAATGCAACTTCTGAGCAACTCTGATGTGATTTTGCATATACTGAGACCCCACCACCTGCTTATAAGGAGTGGGCTGAAGTACCATGCAGAAGCAGTCTGAAAAAACTGCTCCCAGCCTGTAGGCCTCAGTCTGTAGGCCTCAGTCTATACTCCTCAGTAAGATTTCTGAATAAAACTAACTTTAACTTTGTAATGGCTTGATTTTTCTCATTTAGTTGACACTTTCACACCTTTTAAACATCCTTCCCATTCATTCTTTAGTGCAGAGTGGCTAATTTAATGTAAAAAGCTCAAAAGTCAGTTGTAAAGACTCCATTAGAGAAATATGTGTCGACTGAAAAATTATGACATTCATAAATTTGGAAAAGAAAGTTTTATTTCTCATAAAGAGAAATAAATTCTGCAGCTGGCAGAATGGCCATTCTGGCAGACTGGGAAGCATAGCCTTTGGTCAGAAGTTAAAAACAGATACTTTGAGGAAGAGGCAAAGGGAACAAATATGCTGAGCAGGATAGCTGAATATACATATTTAATAAGCTATAGGAGGAACCATGAATATTTATGAAGAAGAAATGTGAACATGCACAACTGAGCTTCATGCTTCTTCATGGATCTCATGTATAAAAAATAGTGGCATTAGCATGATCCAAGGGTGGAGTTTTCACCCTGATGATGTCAAAAGGTGAAGCAAAAGATGCAAAATCCCTTACTGCACATTCTCTATAGATTGGGCAGAACAACACGGTGGTTAGTGGTATCATATCAGGCAAAAAAGGAAGGGTAGTGTCAGGCTGTTGGTTGATATCAGTGGTGGAGTCTTTCGAAAGTCCTGGTTTTTGTTAAGCCCTTAGGGAAGAAAGGCTAATCATGACTAGCAGGGGAGGGGGTATAACAAGAGTGTCTGATACCCCATCCCATCGCAACTAAGAACTCAGTTTTCAAGATTACTCTGGGGGTCCCCTTGGCTAAGAGATGGTCGTTTAGTCAGTTGAGGGGCTTAGAATTTTATTTTTAGTTTACATTTGAAAACCTGAAAAGTAAGGAGTTATATTTTCTTCTAAGTCAGCTAACCACCATTGGATGAATTTTTTTTAATATTTTAATCCAATTCTTCTGACATTATTTAGGAAAATTTTAAAATCATTTTATATTGCACCAACTACCAGAGGATATTTTTAAAATGCATTATTGTGACTGGGTGCGGTGGCTCACACCTGTAATCCTAGCACTTTGGGAGGCCGAGGCGGGTGGATCGTGAGATCAGGAGATCGAGACCATCCTGGCTAACATGGTGAAATCCCATCTCTACTAAAAATACAAAAACAATTAGCCAGGCATGGTGGGAGGCAGCTGTAGTCCCAGCTACACAGGAGGCTGAGGCAGGAGATTGACGTGAACCCGGGAGGCAGAGATTGCAGTGAGCCGAGATCGCACCACTGCAGTCCAGCCTGGGTGACAGAGCAAGACTCCATCTCAAAAAAAATATATATATATATATATATTATTGCACTGGAGAATTCATATAAAGCAGCTAGAAAACAAGACACAACAGCAGACTTCTGAAGTTGTAAGACTATAAAACTGAGATTTAGTCTTTGGACTTCATAAACATAAAGGAAGAAACTGAAGCAAAATTAACATAAATAGAGAGTTTATTTGGACCAAATTTGAGGACTGCAACCAAGGAGACACAGATTTAAGTTGGCCTGAATTGCCAGGCATCTGATTAACAGCAGTTACAAGTGGGTTTTTTTTTTTTTTTTTTTTGAGAAGGAGTCTCACTCTGTCGCCCAGGCTAGAGTGCAGTGGTGCAATCTTGGCTCACTGCCAGCTCCGCCTCCTGGGTTCACACCATTCTCCTGCCTCAGCCTCCTGAGTAGCTGGGACTACAGGTGCCCGTCACCGCGCCCGGCTAATTTTTTGTATTTTTAGTAGAGATGGGGTTTCACTGTGTTAGCCAGGATGATCTTGATCTCCTGACCTTGTGATCCACCCACCTTGGCCTCCGAAAGTGCTGGGATTATAGGTGTGAGCCACCATGCCCGGCCACAAGTGGTTTTTTAAAGAAAAAAAGAAGGGGCAGTTCTTAAGTTGATCATAAGCTATTGATTGGCTATACATTATTTTTGTATCAAAATTTTCAGGAACATGAAGATAATGAGTGAGGGTCACCTTGTGCAACTTATAATTGCATTTTAGGTAATTTATCAGCTAGCCTGAAAACTACAAGGAAGAAATAAAATACCTTTAAACAATTGCCCAGGGACACTGGTGCTAGCATGGGAGGGGTAACTGAGGATTTGTTCTCATATTTTTCTGGGCCTTATAAGTTTTGCATACCTCGCATTCTTCATACTCATTTTGAAACAAAGCAGGGACCCATCTTAGAGGACTTGGGCCCTCCTCAAAGCACAGAAAATAAGGAAACTCTTGAGTTTCTTCAAGAGAAATTCCAGGCAGCCAGCTAGCCTTGAGAAGTAAATGAGCAACTTGGTAAGCAAGAAGTTGATAATGGATTAAAACAGTAGCCAAGGAAGTCAGATCACAGAATGTTTGCTTCCCCTATAGAAATTAAAGGTAACATCTTAACATATATACCTGAATTGTTTTCAGAAACCTGGATCCCCACCTAGTGGATCCTCTAGCACATCACCTCAGATAGGAAGGAAACAACCACTAAACTCTGACCCTGTTTGATATGGTTTGCCTGTATCCCTACCCAAATCTATCTTGAATTCCTACGTGTTATGGACCCAGTGGGAGGTAATTTAATCATGGGGGCAAGTCTTTCTCATGCTGTTCTCATGGTAGTGAATAAGTCTTACGAGATCTGATAGTTTTAAAAAAGAGGAATTTCCCTGCACAAGTAATTTTGCTTTACCTGTTGCCATCCATGTAAGACGTGACTTGCTCCTCCTTGCCTTCCACCATGATTGTGAAGCTTCCCCAGCCACATAGAACTATAAGTCCAATTAAACCTCTTTCTTTTGTAAATTGCCCAGTCTCAGGTATGTCTTTATCGGCAGCATGAAAATGGACTAATACAGTAAATTGGTACCAGTAGAGTGGGGCACTGCTGAAAATTTACCTGAAAATGTGGAAGCGACTTTGGAACTAGGTAACAGGCAGAGGTTGGAACAGTTTGGAGGGCTCAGAAGAAGACAGGAAAATGTGGGAAAGTTTGGAACTTCCTAGAGACTTGCTGAATGGCTATGACAAAAATGCTGATAGTTATATGAAAAATATGGTCCAAACTGAGGTGGTCACAGATGGAGATGAGGAAGTTGTTGCAAACTGAAGCAAAGATAACACTTGTTATGTTTTAGCAAACAGACTGGCAACATTTCACCCCATCCTAGAAATCTGTGGAATTTGAACTTGAGAGAGCTGATTTAGTGTATCTGACAGAAGAAATTTCTAAGCAGCAAAGCATTCAAGAGGTGACTTGGGTTAAAGGCATTCAGTTTTATAAGGGAAGCAGAGCATAAAAGTTTGGAAAATTTGCAGCCTGACAATGTGATAGAAGAGAAAAATCCCATTTTCTGAGGAGAAATTTAAGCTGGCTGCAGAAATTTGCAAAAGTAACAAGGAGCTGAATGTTAATCCCCAAGACAATGGGGAAAATGTCTCCAGGGCATGCCATAGGTCTTCATGTCAGCCCCTTTAATCACAGGCCTGGAGGCCTAAGAGGAAAAAGTGGTTTCATTGGCTAGGCCAAGGGTCCCCATGCTGTGTGCAGCCTAGGGACTTGATGCCCTGTGTCCCAGCTGCTCCAGCCATGGCTGAAAGGGGCCAATGTAGAGCTCAGGCTGTAGCTTCAGAGGGTGCAAGCCTCAAGCCTTGGCAGCTTCCACTTGATGTTGAGCTTCCAGTACACAGAAGTCACAATTGGGGTTTGGGAACCTCCATCTAGATTTCAGAAGATGCATAGAAATGCCTGGATATCTAGGCAGAAGTTTACAACAGGGGTGGGGCTCTCATGGAGAACCTCTGCTAGAGCAGTGCAGAAGTGAAATGTAGGGTTGGAGCCCTCACACAGAGTCCCTACTAGGGTACTGCCTAGTGGAGCTGTAAGAAGAGGACCACCATCCTCTAGACCCCAGAATGATAGATCCACTGACAGCTTGCACTGTGCACCTGGAAAAGCCTCAGACACTCAATGCCAGTCCACGAAAGGAGCTGGAAAGGAGGCTGTATCCTGCAAAGCCACTGGTGTGGAGCTTTCCAAGACCATGGGAACCCACCATTTGCACCAGCATGACCTGGATGTGAGACATGGAGTCAAAGAAGATCATTTTGGAAGTTTAAGATTTGACTGCCCTGCTGGATTTTGGACTTGCATGGGGCCTGTAGCCCCTTTGTTTTGCCAATTTCTCCCATTTGGGATAGCTGTATTTACCCAATGCCTGTACCCTCATTGTATCTAGGAAGTAACTAACCTGCTTTTGATTTTACAGGCTCCTAGGTGGAAGGGACTTGCCTTGTCTCAGATGAGACTTTGAAGTGTGGACTTTTGAGTTAATGCTGGAATGAGTTAAGACTTTAGGGGACTGTTGGAAAGGCATGATTGGTTTTGTCATGTGAGAACATGAGATTTGGGAGGGGCCAGGAGTAGAGTGATATGGTTTGATGGTGTCCCCACCAAAATCTCATCTTGAATTCCCATGTGTTGTGGGAAAGACCCAGTGGGAGGTAGTTGAATCATAGGGGCAAGTCTTTCCCAAGCTGTTCTCATGATAGTGAATAAGTCTCACAAGAGCTGAGAGTTTTACAAAGTGGAGCTCCTCTGCACAAGTTATCATCTTTGCCAGCTGCCATCCATGTGAGACATGAGTTGTTTGCCCTTGCCTTCTGCCATTATTGTGAGTCTTCACCAGCCACGTGGATCTGTAAGTCCAATTAAACTTCTTTCTTTTGTAAATTGCTCAGTCTCAGGTATGCCTTTATCAGCAGCATGAAAATGGACTAATACACTGTTCTTTGTTTCTTCCTGAGGGGCCTGGAGGAGACCATGCCCTGGGCGAGAACTAATATTCTTTTCAGTTGATCTCAAATATTTAGACAAAGCTTTGCCTCTGAACAGATATCAAATTGTTACTGTAGTTATCTAGTAACATATAAACAGGGCAGGAGAGGGCTTCCCCCAACACACCAAGAGTGTTGGGTGACCATCAGGCAATGGTCAGGCAGTTGGTAAATGTTTATCTAAAGTAATAATTGGTCACAGCTGGCACTGGGGAAAGATGGTCTCCTGATAGGTAGAAAACACCTGTAACTGATCAGCAGCTTCCCAATAAGATCTCAGGAGTGGGTGCGGTGGCTCATGTCTGTAATCCCAGCACTTTGGGAGGCTGAGGTGGGCAGATTACGAGGTCAGGAGATCGAGACAATCCTGGCCAACATGGTGAATCCCCGTCTCTACTAAAATACAAAAAATTAGCTGGGAATGGTGGTGCAAGCCTGTAGTCCCAGCTACTCAGGAGGCTGAGACAGGGGAACTGCTTGAACCCAGGAGGTGGAGGTTGCAGTGAGCCAATATCATGCCACTGCACTCCAGCCTGGCAACACCAAGACTCCATCTCAAAAAAAAAAAAAAAAACAATAGATATCAGGAATGGAGAGAGAAGTAATAAAACCCCAAGTCAAAAGATCAAGCTGCACACTTGGTTTCTCAAATCGTCCACTTGGCCACCTTCCAAGTTGTACTTTCCTTCTTTTCTTCTTTTATTCCTTACACTCTAAAGCTTTTTAATAAACTTCCACTCCTGCTGTGAAACTTGCCTTGGTATCTTCTTCTCCCTTATGCCTCTCACTTTAATTCTTTCTTCTGAGGAGACAAGAATTGAGGTTGCCGCAGATCTGTATAGATATGCCACCAGTAACTCAAATCTTTTCCATGGTTAACAAAATCAGAAAATCTTTGACTCCACCTATAATCTGTAGGTCTCCTTTCTGCTTCAAGATATGCCACCTTTTTACTTCAAAATAATGTATAGCTGCCATATATTGAATTATGACTTTGCCTATAACCTCTGCATCTCTGCCTCTGAAACCCCTTATCAATGAGCCATTAGGGAAGGGGCCACAACCCCCAGACCACAGACTAATACTGGTCTGTGGCTCATTAGAAATGAGCCACACAGCAGGAGGTTAAAGATGGGTAAGCTAGTAAAGTTTCATCTGTTCTTACAACCACTGCCCATCACTCTCATTACCACCTGAGTTCTGCCTCCTGTCAGATCAGCAGTGGCATTAGGTTCTCATAGGAGCACGAACCCTATTGTGAACTGTGAATGCAAGGGATCTAGGTTGGACTCTTCTTATGAGAATCTAATGCCAGATGATCTAAAGTGGACCTGAGGTGGTGATGCAGCACTGGGGAGTGGCTGCAAATACAGATTAACATTAGCAGAGAGTTTTAACTGCACAGAAACCATAATAAATCAATTGCTTGGAGACACAGATCAAAACCCTATCAGTGAGTAGCAAGTGGCATTTAAACTGCATCTAGTGGCAGCTTTATAGTGGCAAGTGAGTTGGTGTGCTTCAATTTCACAGGTACATCTGGTGGCAGGATTTAAGTCAGAACCTGATACTTATTTTTGTCTCGACATGGTCCACCCATTATTTTATTTACCACTTTCATCTGTGCCTCTTTCCCACACTGTGCACTGGTCTTAGTCACAGTTTTGGTTCCCACAAGCTAACCCTGGCCAAAATGAGTAAGAAGCAAACATCACTGGAGAGCTTCTTTGAAAAGGGGTAAACACCCAATGACGAGACAGCAGAAGACTCTAAGACTGCCAACAAAAAGAAAGCTGCATTTAAAAGAAAACACCAAGTCCTACTTAAATTATGGGTCCATTGCAACAGGTGATTCACATTCTCCAAGCCCACTTTGTAAAATACGTGACAACTGGCTATCCAATGAAGCCCTGTAACCTTCAAAACTGCTTTGTCACAGAGACCAAGGACCCTGCAATAAAAGACAAGCCTTTGGAGTTTTTCAAAAGAAAAAATGTGAACACAAATAACAGAAGCAGTTATTGAAGACCACCACTTCATCAAATGTGTCTGCACTGAAAGCATAATTCCTAGTGGCTAACTGCATTGCTAAAGCTAAGAAATCCTTTACTATTGGTGAAGAGTTCATCCTGCCGGCTGCTAAGAACATTTGTGGTTAAACGTTAGGAGAGGCTGCAGTTCAAAAGGTGGCACATGTTCCTCTTTTATCTAGCACCATAGCTAAATGAATTGATGAACTAGCAGAGGATATTGAGGCACAATTTTTAGAAAGAATTAATGAGTCACTGTGGTATTTAATCCAGGTTGACAATTCTACAGATATTGACAACAAGGCAACAATGCTTGTTTGTTTTCATGCAATATATTTTCAGAAGGATGTGCATGAGGACATGTTCTGTGCACTTTTGTTGCCAAACAACACCACAGCTGCAGAACTATTCAAGTCTTTGAATAATTACATATTAGGAAAACTGTATTGGTCATTTTGTGTTGGTATATGCATGAACAAAGAGGCTGCCATGGCTGGATGGCTTTCTGGTTTCACTACTCAGGTCAAAGAAGTCACTTCTGAATGTGAGTCTATACACTGCGACTGCCATACAGAAATCCTACCTACCCCAAAAATGTCACCTAAACTTAATGACATTTTGCAGGATGCTATTAAAACTATCAACAACATTAAAGTACATGCTCTTAACTCATGTCTGTTGGTGCAGATCTATGAGGAGATAGACACAGAGCACACACATCTCTTACACACAGATGTGAAATGACTTTCTAAAGGTAGATCACTGACCACAGTTTTTGAGTTATGAGAGCTGCTCCAGAGATATTTTTAGAAAAGCAGTAACCACTGGCAGCACATTTCAGTGACACAGAATGGGCTGCAAAACTTGCTTACCTGTGTCACATATTCAACTTGCTGAATGAACTCAATCTGTCACTTCAGGGGAGAATGAAAGCTGTGTTCAAGTCAGCAGATAAAGTGGCTGCGTTTAAAGCCAAACTGGAATTATGGGGGCGACAAGTGAACATTGGCATATTTGACAATTTCAAACATCGGCAGATATTCTGAAAGAGACTGAGCCAAGGGCTTCTTTCTCCTAGCTGGTGCATGATCACCTATCTCGGCTTTCAAAAGAGTTTGAACATTACTTCCCAAACACAAAAGACTGCCAAATTGGGAAAGAATGGATCAGCGACCCATTTGTGAGTTAGCCAGATGAATTGATTTTGCCTGTGCCAGAAGAGGATCAACTGCTTGAGATCACAAATGACAGTGGCCTTAAGAGTACGTTCCAGACAACTTCAAATCCTAATCATCAAGGCGGAATATCCTGTGATTGCCACAAAAGCACTGTAAAGCCTGCTTCCATTTCCAACATTCTTTCTTTGTGAAGCAGAGTTTTCTGCAGTGACAGAAACCACAATGAGAAAACAGAGTAGACTGGACATAAGCAACACACTTCAGGTGTCACTGTCTCCTGTCACCTTCAGATGGGACCATCTAGTTTCAGGAAAACAAGCTCAGGGCCCCCACTGATTCTACATTATTGTGAGTTCTATAACCATTTCATTATATATGACAATGTAGTTATAATAGATATAAAGTGCACAATAAATATAATGTTCTTGAATCATCTCAAAACCATCCCCCACTCCTCAGTCCGTGGAGAAAAAGTTGGGGACTGCTGCATTAGGGAGTTTGAGTCTTAAGCATTTGAGTCTTAAGCATCCCTGGTGCCTGATTCTCATTGCTTGATGCCTTGCAATAAATGCGTCACTTCTTCTAGCTGCAGTCCTGATGCCAATGTTTGTTTTTGCTGTGCTGGGTGAATGGATCCCAGTTCAGTCCAATAACACTCTCAGCTACTTTTCTTTCTCAACTTCAAGTGTAAGTAATATTTGGGTTAGTATTTTTTCTGAACATAAAATACAGGACTTATGATTTTAAAACTCCAAACGCATTTCAATTTTTCATAGTAACTAGGTAATAACTAAGATACACAATTATAACTTAATAATTAAGGTCTATAATTGAGGTACAAAAAGTGAGTGTGAGTAAATCTTGTCTGTATTTGTTCATTCTTATATGTAACTACAGTACACTTTAAAATTCAAAACTTTTATTCATTTAAAGAAAGTATGTTGAAATTCCAGATGCCATCAATAAAATAAATAATTCTTATTCATATACCTTTTCTTTAGAGATTGGTTTGGGCGGCACAGGACTTGTCATCCATAAAAATAAATGTGTTCAGTCCTTTGAAATTTTTTTGAGTATCTCTATGTGTGAGGCACTTTTACAGGAATTGGGGATAGAATATTTTAGTGGAAAGACAAAGCCCTTGCTTTACGGGTTCTTCCTCTAGTTAAGGAAGACAAAGATAAGTAAACAAGTTGAATTTAACTGTTAAGTGAAGTAATGAAGATAAAGAGTGACTGAAAGGGACATAACTAAAGAAGATAATAACTTCAAGTGTACATACATACGAGGGCCAAGTAAGGCTTGACTAAGGAAGTGGCATTGATACTAAAACTGAAAATGATCCATGTAAGAACAGAAATGAAGTAGTCACTCAACTATCTTGTTGAAGTGTTTTTGTAGCTAGAAGAGAAAACAAGTTTAAAGATCCCTAGATGAAGGATGCTTAGCATCATCCGGTTACAGGAAGAAGCCTAGAATTCCTGGGAAGTTCAAAACATAGGGAAAAAGTTGTACAAAATGTCACTAAGAAAGACAAGTGAAGGACACATTTTGTAAGGTATTGGAGGTGATCTTAAGGGCTAAGAAGCAATTTTGGTTCTAAGTGCAGTGGAAACCAATTAGTTTTAAACAGAGGCGTAATATTATTTGATTTATGTTTTAAAAAAATAATAAACTACAACTTAGTATGATGGCTAGGCAATTTGCTAAACGCTTTACAAGTGTAAATCATTGTTGTAAATTCTGCCTTATTATTCCCACTTTACAGAATAGAAAATTGAGGTAGAAGGGGATTATAGAATCTGTTCAAATCACAAGTACTGAGGGAAGTATTCTAACCCAAGTTCCTCATTCCAAGCCTGAGCCCACAATTGTTCTATGCTCTTCAATGGTGCTGGGATCCCCAGGATACACACAATACAGGGCAAGGTATGGCGGCAGTTGGGGGTCGGGGGGAATTTTCATACAAGATTGCAGAAGAGTAATCAAGTATGCAGTTAGAATAAAATATTTCTTGAAGCTAAAACTATAGTATATTTTAATTCTCATTATAAGTCATTGATTGTGTTTAATTTTTTGATAAATATTCTTAAATATGTCAACAATTGCTATTTTGTACTACGTTTTTTTCCTAAGGGCAGAATAATTACCTCAAACACCTTTGAATCTTCTACATTCTCTACAACAGTGCCTTACACTGAGAGCAGGAGTTTTAAAGTATTTGTTACAAAATAATAAAAAATGTTTCTTCAATGCTTGGCACCATGGGAAAACTTAGACCAAACAATCCACTGTTTCTGGTTGATACTGATGTTGGTTCTTAGTGAAACAAGTTCTCACTGAGTTCACTTTGAACTTGAAGCTGTACTTTGAGAAATCTTTAAAGTACCTTTAAAGTTATTCAAAATTTGGCATTAGATATTTTTTACTTTGTGCATTGTTAGATGTTTCCCTATGGAAGTTTAAAACATCAGGTACACAGTTGGTGTATTAAAGTCCCTGCCTTTTGTTTGCATTACCCAGAGAATTTCACAGACCCATTGTCCATTGGATAAATATATCTCCTCCCCTGAAAAATTTCTGCTGCCTTTTGAAACTCTCAGTAGGAATTGTAACAGTAACCCCTTTCAGTTAAATTCTGATCTTTCCTGGTAATTTCTTGTTTCTTTCAGGATAAAATGTAATGGCAATGGCTTTGATGTCTTTGTCTTGCTTTATCCTTCCTTCTTTAAGAAGCAGTTCTTGTTCATTCTTGGCTCTCAGGACATGCTTTATGTAACATCAGTATGAAAAGAATTAGAATAAAAACTATATCCCCTTTTGGAACTGTGTCTATTTACCTAATATAAAAGATACAACAGTTTTTCAAAAGCATAGCAGAACAATGCTGTACTCTTTTCAATTTCACAGTAGCATCTGAGCCGTGACCAAACTATTTGACAAGAATGAATCTTAAATCAGGACACTGGGAACAAAGATAATAAACACCTTTCTTACTGAGATAACAAATTAATGATAGATGTATTTTAAAATAAAAACTGATAAATAATGAAAACATGGCTTGAAAGAGGATAAATAAATTACCAGGAAATAATTTGAAATGTTTCATTCTCTAGTCTTTAAAGGAATTCCTTCATTTTCTCAATGGTAATGATGCATATTTTCTTTTTTCTTTAATTGACAAATAATAATTTTGTATATTTATGGAGTACAATGTGGTGTTTTGATCTATGTATACATTGTAGAAAGATTCAATCAAGCTAATTAATATATCCATCACCTCACCAATTTATCTTTTTTTCTGCGTAGTGAGAGCATAAACAATATATCTTACCAGTTTTGAAATATGCAATATATTATTATTAAATGTGGTTGCCATGCAATGCAGTAGATCACTGAAATGCATTCCTACAGTGTACCTGAAACACTACATCCTTCGATCAACATCTTCCCCACCATCTCTCCACCATCTCTCAAGCCTCTGGTAACCACCTTTCTACTCTGTTTCTACCAAATCAATTTTTTTAGATTCTACATATAAGTGAGATCAAATAGTATCCGTCTTTCTGCACCTGGCTTATTTCACTTAACATAACGTCCTCAAGTTCCATCCATGTTGTAACAGTAACAGAATTTTTTCTTTTTTAAAGTTGTATAGTATACCATTGTGTATGTATCACATCTTTATCCATTCATCAGTTGATGGACACTTAGGTTGGCTTTATAAGGTAGCTATTGTGAATAATGTTGTAATGAACATGAGAGTGCATCTATCTCTTTGATATACTAACTTCAATACCTCTAGATGTATACTCAGAAGTGAGATTTCTAAAGCGTATAGTAATTCTGTTAAGGAAAACTAAATATGGCCTGAGAAGGACTTTGTACTTCTATATTTGAGTCCTTGTGGATGAACTGTAACCTAGCTTAATAGCCAAACAAGAGTAAAACCTAAATTAGGAGTATGCTCCTGTAACAATGACTGAGTCTTGGCCAATCCAAATGGCCATACTTCAACCACTCACAGACTGCTAAGTGTTCAAACTGTGTTCAAATAAGGCAAACTCCAACCTGTAACAAATCCACCTGTTTCTTTATCTCACTGCGAATTTCTGTACATCATTTCCCTTTTTTGCCTATAAATCTTCTTTCACCACTTGACTCTGCTGGAGTCTCTGTGAATCTGCTGTGATTCTAAGGGCTTCCCAATTTGCAAATAGTTCATTACTCAATTAAACTCCTTTAAATTTAATTCTGCTGAAGTTTTTCTTTTATTGATTTTATTTTTAGATTTATGAGGAACGTCCACCCTATTTTCCAATATGGTTGTACCAATTTACATTCCTACCAACAGCATACAAAAGCTCCCTTTTCTCCAAATCCTCACCAGTACTGACCATTTGTTTTTGATGATAGCATTCTAACAGGTGTAAGGTGATAACTCATTGTGGTTTTCATTGACATTTCCCTTACGATTAGAAATGTTAAGCATTTTTTTCATATCTGTTTGCTATTCATATTTCATGTTTTGGGAAATGTTTTTCAGATCCTTTGCCCATTTTAATTGGGTTATTTGTTTTCTTATTACTGAGTTGAGTTTCTTATATATTTTGGATATTAGCCCCTTATCAGATGTATGGTTTGCCAATATCTTCTCCCAATTTGTGGGTTGTCTCTTCACTGTGTTGTTTTTGCTTTGTTTTGTTTTGTGTTGGAGTGTGTTTTTGGTTTTTTGTTTGTTTCTTTTGTTTTCTTTTATTTATGCTATGCTTTTTGGGTTGATGCAATTCCATTTGTCTGCTTTTGCTTTTTTTTGTTGCCTGTGCTCTTGGAGTCCTATCCAAGAAATCATTACCCAGAACAATATCACGGAGATGTTTCCCTATGTTTCCTTCTAGTAGCTTTACTGTCTCATGTCTTACATTTATGTCTTTCACGTATTTTGAGCTGATTTTTGAATATGGGGTGAGATAAGGGTCCAATTTCATTCTTCTGCATGTGAATATCCAGTTTCTCCATCACCATTTATTAAAGAGACAGTCCTTTTCCCATTGTTTGTTCTTGGCATCTTTGTCAAAATCAATTGACCAGGTTGGGTGTGGTGGTTCCCACCTGTAATCCCAGCACTTTGGGAGGCCAAGGAGGGAAGATTGCTTGAGATCAGGAGTTCAAGACAAGCCTGTACAACTCAGAGACCCTATCACTACAAAAGCTAAAAAAAAAAAAATTAGCTGGGCATGGTGACACACACCTGTATCCCAGCTACTCAAGAGGCTCAGGTGGAAGGATCACTTGAATCCGGGAGACTGAGTCTGCAGTGAGCCACAATCACACCACTGCACTCAAGCCTGTGTGACAGAGTGAGACACCGCCTCAAAAAAAAAAAAAAATCAATTGACCATAAATACCTACATTTATTTCTGGACTTTCTATCCTGTTCCATTGGCTTGTGTGTATGTTTGTATACTAGTACCATGCTGTTTTGAAATAAAAGAGTAAGATGCTTCTAGCTTTGTTCCTTTTGCTCAGTATTGCTTTGCCTATTTAAGGTCTTTCTGGTTCCATACAAATTTTAGCATTGTTTTTTCTATTTCTGTGAAAAACGACATTGAAATATTCATCAAAATTACATTCAATTTGTAGATTAGATTGTTTTGGGTAACGTGCATTTTAACAATATTAATTATTTCAATCCATGAACATAAGCTATCTTTTCATTTATTTGTGTATCCTCCAATTTCTTTCATCAGTGCTTTATAGTTTTCAGTGTACATATTTTTCACATGCTTTGCTAAATTTGCTCCTAAGGATTTTATTTTACTTTATCTTATGTTTTTTTGGGGGAACAGGATCTCACTCTGTCGCTCGGCCTAGGGTACAGTGGCATATCATGGCTCACTGCCACCTCAGTCACCTGGGCTCAAACAATCCTCCCACCTCAGCCTTCCAAATAGCTGAACTCAACACTTGACAAAATGGAACTAACAGAAATCTATAGAACACTCCATACAACAATAAAAAATGTATTCTTCTCATTGGCACATGGCACACACTATAAGATTGACCACATGCTTGGCTATAAAGCAATTCTTGGCAAATTCAAATAAAATAAAATCATATCAACCACACTCTCAGACTACAGCACAATAAAAATAGAAATCAATCCCAAGAAGATATTTTGAACCCATACAATTACATGGAAATTAAACAATCTACTCCTGAATTATCTTTGAGTAGAGAATGAAATTAAGGCAGAAATAAAGAAATTATTTGAAACTAATGACAACAAATACAACACCAGAATTTCTGGGACACAACGACAGAAGTGTTAAGAGGAAATTTTATAGCACTAAATGCCTACATCAAAAAGTTAGAAAGCTCTCAAATCAACAACTTAACATCACACCTAGAAGAACTAGAAAATCAATAGCAAACCAACCTCAAAGCTGTTAGGAAAACATATTTAAAAAAATCAGAGCTGAACTGAACAATATTGAAATGCAAAAATCCATACAAAAAAATCAAAGAAAGCAAAAGTTGGTCATCTGAAAGAATAAATAAGATTGATAGACCATTAGCTCGACTAATAAAAAAGAGAGAAGACCCAAGTAAACACAATCAGAAATGACAAAGTTGACATTACCACCAATGCCAAAGAAATACAAAACAAAAATCCCCGAAGTCCAAATCAAGAACTCAATTCAATTCACAACTGTCACAGACAGGATAAAATACTTAGGAATACAGCTAAACAGGGAAGTGAAATATCTATACAACGGGAATTACAAAACACTGCTGAAAGAAATCAGAGACAACATAAACAAATGGAAAAATATTCCATGCTCATGTATAGGAAGAATCAATATTGTCAAATTAGTCCTACTTCACAAAGCAATTTACAAATTCAATGCTATTCCTATCAAACTACCAATCTTATTTCACAAAGTTAGGAAAAGCTGTTTCAGAATTCATAGGAAATCAAATTGCTACAGCAATCCAAGCAAAATAAACAAAGCTGGAGGCATCACATTACCCAACTTCAGACTATACTGCAAGGCTACAGTAACTAAAACAGTGCGGTATTGGTACAAAAACAGACACATAAGCCGATGGAACAGGTTAGTGAACCCAGAAATAAAGCTGCACACCTACAACCATCTGGTCTTTAGCAAAACTGACAATAACAAGTGTTGAGGAAATGGCTCCGTATTCAATAAATAGTGCTGGGATAACTGGCTAGCTATATGCAGGAGATTGAAACAGGACCCCTTCCTTATACAGTATACAAAACCATTCAAGATTGATTAAAGACTTAAATGTAAAACCTAAAGCTATAAACACCCTAGAAGAAAATCTAGGAATGCCATTCCGGATATAGGCTTTGACAAAAATTTCAAGGCAAAGACTCCAAAAGCAATTGCAACAAAACAAAAAATTGACAAATGGAGCCTAATTAAACTAAAAAGCTTCTGCACAGCAAACAAAACTATCAACAGAGTAAACAGACAACCTACAGAATGGGAGAAAATATTTGCAAGCTATGTGTCTGACAAAGGTCTAATATACAGAATATATAGAGAATTTAAACAAATCAACAAGCAACCCCATTAAAATATGGGCAAAGGACATGAACAGACACTTCTCAAAGTAGAACTTTGAACACTTCTCAAAGAGAACACCTATATTTTGTTGGTAGGAATGTAAATTAGTTCAGCCACTGTGGAGAGCAGTTTTGAGATTTTCCAAAGAACTTAGAAGAGAACTACCATTCAACCCAGCAGTCTCATTATTGGATATATACCCAAAAGAATAGAAATTATTCTACTGTAAAGACACATAAGCATGTATGTTTATTACAGCACTTTTCACAATAGCAGAAACATGGATTCAACCTACATGCCCATCAACAGTAGGCTGGATAAAGAAAATGTGGTACATATACCCTATGGAATAATACACAGCCATAAAAAAGAATGAAATCATGTCCTTTGCAATCACATGGATGCAGCTGGAAGTCATTACCCTAAGCAAACTAACACAAAAACAGAAAACCATATAATGTATGTTCTTACTTATAAGGGGAGCTAAACATTGAGTACACATGGACACACAGACAGAAATAATAGACACTGGAGATACCTTGAGGGTTGAGGGTGGGAGGAAGGTGAGGAGAAAACTACCTATCAGGTACAATTTACTACCTGGGTGAAAGCTTGTACACCAAAGCCCAGCAACACAAAATTTACCTGTGCAACAAACCTGCACATGTACCCCCAAACCTGAGATAAAAGATTAAAAAATCAATAGATATTATAAAGCTCTAGCTAGAATTATAAGAACTAAAAAATAAGGTGCAAAGTATCGTGTTAAGAATACACATCACTATAGAACCTACAGACCAATAAAAGATGATAAAGAAATATTATAAACAACTTTGTACAAATAAATTCAATAACTTAGATAAAATGGCCATCATGAAAGATGCTGCCAATATTAAAAGAACAATAACAGAAATTTATGAATAAACCTATGGCCATATATTCAAAAACCTAAGTGATATGGGAAAATTTCATGGAACATCGGAATTACCGAAACTAATAAGTGAGAAAATGGAATATCTGAACAGCTCTTATGTACTAAGAAAACTTATTTTGAACTTTAAAGCCTTCCTCAAAAGGCAACTGCAGTCTATTTGTTTACATGCTGCATTCTAGTCAGCATTTAAATAAGAATAATAGAATACTATCCTAATTCCACGAGAAAAAGCAGGGGAAAACACTCCTAAATAATTTTATGAATCCAACATCTAAAAACCAAAGGCAGAAAAAGACATTACAAAAAAGAAAACTATAGAACAACATTCTTCAATATATATGCAAAAGTTCTTAACAAAATACTAACACACCTAACCCAATAATATATAAAAAGGATAATACTTTATTACAACTGGAGTTTATCCTGAGAATGCAAGGCTGGCTGGCTCAACTTCAACCAACAGACTAAAGGAGAACCACATATTAATCTAATAAATACAGAAAAGTAATATGACAAGGCTGGTTGTGGTGGTTCACACCTGTAAACCCAGCACTTTGGGAGGCCAAGGCGGGTGGATCACTTGAGGTCAGGAGTTCAAGACCAGCCTGGCCAACATGGTAAAACCGCATCTCCATGAAAAAAACAAAAATTAGCCGGGTGTGGTGACAAGTGCCATTAGTCCCAGCTACTCGGGAGGCTGAGGCCCCCAGAGACGGAGGTCACAGTGAGCCGTGGTCATGCCACTGCAATCCAGCCTGGGTGACAGAGTGAGACTGTGTCTCAAAAAGAAAAGAAAAGTAATATGACCAAAAGCAATAACCCTTTATTATAAAAATACTAGTAAACTAGTAATAAATGGAAATTTCCTGAACCTGATAAACAGCATTACAAGAAAATATATAGCTAACATTATAATTAATATGAATGGTTGAATATTTCCCCTAAAATTGAGAAGGAAGAATATTTATTCTCATCATACCTATTCATGTTGTACTCAAAGTCATAACTAGTGCAATCAAGCAAGATAAAGAAATATAAGGAAAATTAATTGAAAAGGAAGAGATAGACTTCTCCCTATTTTCAGACAAAATGATGCTGCATATAGAAATCTCTATGGAAAATAGCAGAATTAGTAAGGGTGTTTGGCATGGTCACAGAAAATAAGGTGAGCTTGAGAAACAAAATAAAGGAGAAATGACACATATCCACACAAAGACTTGGTATGTAAATGTTCATAGCAGTTTCATTTATAACCAGAAACTGAAAACAACTCCAATTTCCATCAATAGTTGAATGGATAAACAAAATGCAGTATGCATTAACATACAACCAAGCAATCAGTAAAACATACCTAGAATATATTCAACAATGTAAGGCAGAGAAAAAAAAAGCAATCCAGACACAAAAGGATGCATACAGTATAATTTGATTTTTATTAAACTCTAAAAAAGGTAAATCGAATCCATTATGATAGAAAGCTGATCAGTGTTTGCTTGAGGTCGGTGTAGGAATTGACTAGGAAAATACATATATGGAGAGTTCACCTGTAGGTGATTTGGTCAACAAACTCAGCAGAGCACACACTCCAGGTTATCCCAGTACAAGTGCAAGATCTGTGATTTAAGAGGCTTCCAAGAAGATTCCAGTTACCAACCATTTCCCTATTATCAGATGGGACCACATAATCTTGTAGAAGAAATATGCAAATCCAGCTGTAATTTGTTCAAATTCGTGACACGTAGAATTTCTAAGTATTAGAAAATTTTTGCTGATTTATCCCACCAAATTTGGGGTAATTTGTTACCAGTAATATTTAAGCAGAATAAAGACACCTAGGCACACGATAGTAAAACTGCTGAAAATACAAGAAAAAAAGAGAAAATCTTAAAAGCAGATAAAGAAAAAGACACATTACATTCAAAATGATAGCAAACAAAAAGTTATTAATAACATCAATATAAACTATGAAAATTACAATATAATGTAATATCTTTACATCGCTGAAAGTTTCTGGCAACATAGAATTCTGTATATTCTAGAATGAAAGTGAGATAAGAATATTTATGGACAGATAATTTATAATCAGCAGACCTGCACTAAAAGAAATACAAGAATAGAAAATATTAATAGCGGCATTATTCATAATAGCTAAAAACTGGAAATAGTTCAAATGTCTCTGAATGGGTAAAAAGTAAACCAAATGTGGTATATCCATGCAATGGAATACTATTCAGCAAAAAGGAGTGAACTACTGAAATATGCTAACAAAAAAAGGATGACCCCTAAGAATATCATTCTAAGTTAAAAAAAAAAAAGCCAGGCATAAAGACTACATATTGATTTTATGTAAATAAAATCTCCATAGTAGGAAAATTTATGAAGACAGAAAGCAGAACATCATTGGGGCCAGAAATCACCTGTATGAGAACCCTTTTTAGGACAAATTGCTCTAAACTGGATTTAGGAGATGATTTCAGAACTCTATAAATTTACTGAAATTCATTGAATTGTTTGCTTATAATGGATGAATTTTATGTTATAAAAGTATGCCTTAATAAAGCTCTTAAGCAAATTAAGGAAACAAAATGCTTGAAAATAAAATCTTAGAGGAAAAAATATACCAGGAAGGTACTACACTGTACTAAAGGAAATCTTGGTCACAATACTAGTATCCATCCAAATACAGTGTATGTAAGTTAATGACTATTTTTCTAATACTTTTTAAAATAGTATTAAAACTTTTAAGTACTTTATTCTAACACTATTTTAGAGTATATTCTACCTCTTGGGCAGTAATTATTCACTGACATTGCTCCTAAAATATTGCTACTAATTTTCAAAACAAGTTTCCCCAATTTTATTCATATTTTCCTCTTGCACAGTGTTTCCTTATTCGTCTCAAAATGTCTAATTATAGAAAGAGTTCTGGTATTTCTATTTTAGAAAACACAAACTAAAGCTCAGAGAAGTGGAACAAATTTTCCAAGCATGACTCTGGCAGATTTCTTAATTATGATGATCATACTCAATATCCCTTAGTCACATTGCCTTCCCGTGCTGAACTAGATACATTTTCAATTCAGATATAAAATATAAAATGAAAATATT
The DNA here is from genome assembly GCF_028885625.2 of Pongo pygmaeus. Taxonomy (NCBI): domain Eukaryota; kingdom Metazoa; phylum Chordata; class Mammalia; order Primates; family Hominidae; genus Pongo; species Pongo pygmaeus. The sequence continues at coordinate 44,441,386 of NC_072388.2, read as the reverse complement.
TATTGTTTATCCTCTCTCAATTGGCAAAAACATAGAATATACCTATACATCACCATCCATATCGAAAGAAAATTAAATCACACTGTATTCTGATAGATGTATTACCCTCAGTTTTTCTGGTGTGTATCGTATGTGGTTATGAGTGTATTTATTTTAAATGTGTTGCCATCCACTCTTGGATGGCATAGTAAAGAGATTAGAGACATAGCCAAATGCACTCTGGTCCAGAGCTATAAACAGGAGATGACTCCAAGGGGAGCCAACCTGCCTAAGATAACAATTCAGTAGAGTAGTATTATCTGTCAAGCCACAATTACAAATATCTTTATAGCCTTGTTTGAGAGACTTTAATAATTCTCCTAATCAGTCTCAAAAATTATCCGTGGGATCTGAACAAAGCAGCAGAGGAAACAATATGCACACTTTATAACCAATGCTTTCTTCCAGAATGCAAAATCAAAGGTTAGCTTCCCACTCCCTAATTCAGTTGAAAGATGGACAGAAAGAGAAATCAACCGCTGAGAGTAATAGCTGCACACATGTTATATAAGTTAAGTATCCATAGATTTTGCAGGGAAGGGATTCTAAAGCTATTAAGGCAAATTAGAAGAGGACAATTACCTGACGGGAAGGCCTAGCTTAAAAGAAATTATTATTTTTCCCATCAGGTACTGTTGCCTCAATGGGGTAAAAGTTCATTAGTAACATTATTATTTTTCATTAAAATGTAATCAATGAATAAAATTGTACATAATTATGGTCTACAGCATGATTTTTTATATATGTATACATTGTGAAATTATTAAATCAAGCTAATTAATGTGTACATTACCTCATATACTTATTTTTCTGCAGTGAGAACATTTAAAATCTACTCTCAGCAATTTTCAAGTATACCATACATTATTATTAACTATAATAGCCATGCTACACAATAGATATGCAGAATGTGTTCGTTCTAACTGAAGCTTTGCACCCTTTGATCAACGTCTGTCCCCATTCCATGCCTCCATCAACGTTAGTAACATTATTAACATATTGACTAGTGTGCTACAAGCTAAGAGAATTTTAGAATCTGTGTGTTATACTAACAAAAATCTCTTCATCTTAATTTTTCAGATACCACAGGATTAGTTTCGACAATATTGACAGTCATTTCTAGACACTAAAAAGAATGTCCAGGTATTTCTAAACACAACAGCTTCAGCATGGCTCTTGTAATATTGACTTCCCTATTCCACCTCAAATTCTGCCTGAAACTAGCCAAAGCTGTAAGTGCCTAGAACCATTCCAGTGTTTGGAGATAGAGGACAAGTGCTTAATCGTTTCCATTCCAGGATATCTTCTAATCAATAGCTTTAAATACACAGAAAATACTAACTGAAATCCACACACCCAAGCTTCAAACATAAACATGAATAACAATTATCTAAACAGAATTCATCAACTCTGCCTACAATCAGGGTCCTTTCCCAACCTTCCAATTACCATCAGCAGTCAATTCCCCTCTCCTCCCAGCTTGATTGCCCTTCATAGTTAATCAAACATCTGCCTGTTCCTCCTCTGCAACAATCTGTGGTCTGTGAATGACCTGCATCAGAATCACCATGAGTACTTGTTAAAATACATATTGTGGTGCCCTGCTCCAGACCTACTGAATCTGAACATCTACAAAATGATCCCTAGAATCTGCATTTTCATTCACTCCACCAGTGATTTTGCCATACCTCAGAGTTTCAAAATCATTCATCTGAGTCTAGATTTTCAAATACTTCTGCCTCTTCTCTAGGCTGGGTCCTTATCACTGCACATTGAGAAGCCAATAATGGTCTTCCAGCTTATCTCTTTCCTCTAGTGCCTTCTCCAGTCCACCTCACATACCACTGTGCAAAAACCTCAACACTCTTTTCATTAAAAATCCCTTTTGTTCAAAATGTTTAGTTAGTTCTTTTTTAATCTTACTTAAGAAAAAATTCAAACTTCCCCACTGAACATTTAAAACCTTCTGTGAAAGGATTCCAGTGTGTCTGGCTCACTAATATTTCTCATCACTCCACTCTAAGGTCGCTCTGATCACTTCAGATCAGACTAAATGGCAACCTTATTTCTTACATATCCTCCTTTTTCTCATCTCCACACCATCCATCTTTCTGTTCATCTGCTCTATGCCTCTCCATAGTTTCCAAAATTTGATACTTCACACAAGAAAGAAATCCAGAATCACCTGCCTTAAAGTGGTAGGGAAGACACTGAAATGTCATGAGTTAGTACAGATTTTAAAAATCCTAGTAGTACTAGTCACTGCTAAGTCATTTGGAGCATATTTATCTAATAAATGTGAAGTAACATAGCTAGATACTGGATACTTTACAAGAACTCAATCAAAACTAATTTATTTACTTCACTCTATTGTTTATTTTGTAATATTGCAGTTACGATCTTTTTGGCATATTACCTTTTTAAGTAATCTGTTTCTATGGGAAACAGACTCTAATTTTTATAGGAAACCCATTTCTTATGGTCTTGTTGGGGCTGACATCTCTCTATTATCACAACCACTGGGGTGGGCACATGACGCAGGACCAACAAAATCAGGAGTATTCCATCCAGCTAGACACACAAACACCAAGCTGAAGAAACTTGTTCACGGATTGGCATTTCTCCCAAGTCAATCAGTTACATCTCTAGAAATTTTGTTGGACTCTGAAGAAGCGGACGCTAATCATTGAAACTGCTGGGTTTGCCTTTGAAGTAAGCGTAGAGGTACCAGTTGTCAGCTTGATTACCATGTTAGAAAATTTGTCCCAAAATTTAACTAACTCAAAGGCAAGTAAGATTCAGAAAGGGAAAGGTGATGTCTTCATAGCATCACTTTTTACTCCTGAATCCATCATGCCTGACAGCTAATGACAAACTTTTCATTTATTGGAGATAATACATTTCTTTGGAGTTAAAATGGTTTCTACTATTTTTCTGTCACTTTTAAGCAGGATATCTCTGATACAAGAATAACAGGAATTGATGTGTGACAAGTAACAGAATTTAAATGTGAAAGGGATTGAATCAATATAGATGAGGACCTGAGAGGTGAAGGAAGTACCTGGATGAGACATTGACTTGCCTCGCTTTACTTTGAGAATGAGTGCATTATTGGTTGTCTCATAGATTCACTGTCTAATATTTCCATTGTCAGGCAGTGGCACTTTGAAATAATGCATACAAGAAGTAAGCTTGTTGTTAAGCAGCCAAGTAATGAAAGGTAGTGGACTGTGATAACCATACTTTTTGTCTGTTCACCATGCTTCTTCTCATTCTCTTCTTATTACACAGCCTTTCTTTTTCATGGAAAGCCCATCTTATGGCACTTCACATTGCATCCCCCATTCCCACAAGGATTAGTTTATGATCCAAAATGGGTGAATCAGAGCACCCTAAAATTGGTCACAGGGACATTCAGCGACGGCACATAACCTAGGACAGACTAATCACAACCTTCCTTGGGGCTTTAGCTGCAAGTAACAGGGGAAAAGAAGCCATATTTTTTAGTATTGAAACTGCTAGCTATAAAGATAAAATGAGTATATAACTTTCCTTCAATGGCCAACTCTACTACCAATCAGGAAAATATGGCCTGAAATTAAAGCCAACACAGGAAAAAGAAGAGAAGATGAATGGAGAGAGAGTAAGTGGCCTAATGGCATCCATCTAGCCAAAGGTAACTTTGTCCTCTATATTTCTAAGCTGTGTAGACCATAAACCCATTTTCCTCAAACTAATTAAGCTGGGTTTTTGTAATTTGCAACTGACAAATTTGATCAGTGCTTACATGTCACCTCACAAATATTCTACAGTTTTCTCAGATACATTAAATATATTTCTTCTAAATTAACAGTAATCCCTTTGAGAAAAAGAAATCATATCATTGATTTCTTTTTTTATCTTTCTAGTTGTAATAGAACATTAGAACCCATTACATGGAAATATGGGAGAAAAGTTAACAAATTAATTTATAACAAATGTTTACATCATCTATTTTTTCAGTTTTCTAACCCTATTTAATTACTTACCTCCAAAAGTACTTAAGGATACATTATTCCAGGCAGAATATCATACAAGTAACTGGATTCCAATCCCTTAGAAGCTTTTCAGAGGTCTACAGCTTTTATATTAAAAACTCATTTCAAATATTACAATTCTTCTTGAAATGTGATGATTTCAAACTCACAAAATAACTGAACCATTCAGCAGTAATTATAGCACATTCACCAATGTCACATGAAAACCTTTTTTCAGTGTCTTTAAAAGCATGTATTCTAATGCAGTATTTCGAGTTCAACCATCAACCCCGTATGATGATTTAAGAAGTATTTACTGCCAAGGCTCTGTTCTCTTATATACGCTTGGTTTAATAATTATTATTAATATGGAAAAGGTCCAATACAGAATATTAGTGAATTTAGTGAGGGCACTGAATGGTGGCTGTGATGATTACTTTTACATGTCAACTTGACTAGGTTAAGGAATAGCCAGATAGCTGGTAAAACATTATTTCTGAATGTGTATGTGAGATCTTTCCAGAAGGGATTAGCATTTGAATCAGTAGACCAAAGATGATTAAGATCCACCCTCACCAATGTAGGTAGACATCATCTAATCTGTTGTAGGTCCAAATAGAACAAAAAGGTGGAGGAATGGTGTCTTGGTTCATTTTATGCTGCTATACCACAATTCCTGAGACTAGGGAATTTATAAAAAACAAAACTCTGTTGGCTCACACTTCTGGAAGTTCAATATTGAGGGGCCGACATGTGACACAGACCTTCTTGCTGCATTATTCTATGGCAGAGGTGAAAGGCTCAGAGAGTAAACAAGAAAGAGACAAAAAGGGGCGAACATGTCCTATTATATGAAATACTTTTAAAAGCTTCCTGTGGCCTTACCAGAAGCTAAGCAGATGCCTTTGCCATGCTTGTATAGCCTACAGAGCTGTGAGCCAAATAGACTTCTTTTCTTTATAAATTACCCAGCTTCAGGTATTCCTTTATAGCCACACAAAACAGACTAATACAGACATTAATCCATTAATGAGGGCAGAGCCCTCATGGCCTAATCACCACTTAAAGTACCCACTTCTTAATAATGTTACAATGGTAATTAAATTTCAGCATAATTTTAGGGGTTGGGGAGACAAACATTGAATCCATAGCAAAGAGCAAATTCATTCTCTATTCTGGAGCTGGGACATTCGCCTTCTCCTGTCTTCAGACACTGGAGCTTTCCTAGTTCTCAGACATTTGAACTTTGAACTCCGGGACTTATATTACAGGGACCCCCAGTTTTCAGGCCTTAAGACACAGACTGAATTACACCACCAGCTTATGTGTGTGTGTGTGCATGTGTGTGTGTGTGTGTGTGTGTGTGTGTACCATCTATTGGTTCTGTTTTGCTAGAGAGCCCTGACTAGTACAAGAGCTCTTTAATCACTTCCTAGAGCCCCACATCCTAATACCATCATTATTGGGGTTAGGATTTCAACATAAGAATTTTGGGAGACACAAACATTCAGACTGTAGCAGTAACCAACTTTCTCTCCCTTCTTATTATATTTTGAAAGATGTTTCTGACTTCTTACTTTTCATATTTTCTCTCTTGAAATCTGCTACTTTACTTTATATCTTAGAATAATTTATAAAGTTAAATATTTACTTGCTTTAAATAAATGCATTAGCTATTTACTTCGCCTCTGCATCAATAAAATAAAAAAGACTTCACCCAGAGGTGAACAGTTTGGACAGAACATTGTATTAAGAAACTTACTGGGAATTCCGAGGCTAAATAGTCTCTGCCCAGAGATCCTTAGGGATTTTTCCAGTCAGTTCCACTCATTAAATACATGCTCAATATTAGGTGACAGATCCAGACCATTGCCCATAAATCACCCATGCATTTGAAGGAGAGAGTGTGGGATGGTGGTACTTGAAGTGTAAGAAGTAAAAGGCACAATATCCAACAGGTTGCTAGAGAAATGACTGAAGGAAATAGGAAGGGAAAGGAAAGCTTAGCCAATGAAATCTCATTTCTATGGGATTTTCCTTAAATTCCAACATTGTCCCTCCTCAGATCATATCCCTGGGCCTACTATAGCAAATGAAATAAGTCTTCTGACATAACAAGGCAGATACAAAAAATGTGATGAAATAGGAAGGACAGACACTAAGATGTGAAATAGCAATGCCCGTGGTCCAAAGATTTACAAATTGCTTCTGAGAGTTTGCATCACAGCAATTTTCACTCACTTTGAAGGTTTCTTAAGGGCAAATAATTTTTTCCTCCTCTAGCAAACAATTTCACTTGCAAAAGGACTAAGATGTACTGTGTACATCCAGACACCGAAGCTAATAAAGCAAACCTGATAAAAGGAGGTCTGGAATTGAATCTCTTCCAAATGATCTTGTCCTCTCCACTGGGAAAAATCATGTAGTGTATTAGTCACACATTAGCAGACTATGCATGCAGAAATCATCAGTAAAGAACTAATGCCTTTAAGTAAATATCAGAAACCTGAGATTAAAAGAGAAACATTAATAAAGATATTCGATTGTTTCCTTGCTCACTTCAATATTATTATGGAAAATGACTTACTTCTGTCTTTCAAATTTAGGAGATCAGATCTAAAAAGAAAGATAATAAAGACATCTACCACTTAAAGCCACTGAAGCACTGTAATGGGTTTTTTGAAAGACAATTCTAAAATGAATGTTGCTGTTGTTTGAGCAATGGCCTATGTCACTTTCTGATATCCATAGAGAACTGTCTCCTAAAGGTAGTCAGGTTAAAGCAGACTGAACACCACTTAAGCAAACATTGAATATTAAAGTTAGTCTAAGTTTAACTTATGCTGGGAAAGATAGTTATGGCAAAGTGATAATTGCCAGATCACTAGAAATATCACATAACACACATATTTCCACCATATAACTCCCATTAGCAAAACAGTATATAACAGAAAATCTAAAATTAGAACAATTTTGCACAAGGATATGCATTCTGAATCCTTTTTATTTTGGATATCATATATTGGGCCACTACAAAATAAAGTATTTTTTAACTTTTCTTCTTATTATTAACTGTATGCAAAATAAGGTACACAGAGAAACATGCTTAGCATGTGATTACTACTTTTTGCTGCAGAGTTGATAATGGCATTTCTCGATAAAATGATGTGTTATGATAAGCTATAATACACTGCCTGCTAGAAATGGCCAATAATTATAAGAAAACATTTTCAGATTCACTATTAATCAGTGAAATGCACACTAAAACATATATTAGATGCTATTTTTCACCTGGAGAATTGGGGAATATTTAAAAGCTCAATAATACCCAGTGTTGGTGAGGGTGTAAAGAAACAAATATTCTTCTGCCCTACACTTGGCAAGGGAGGCAGAAATGGGCTACATGTCCAAACCTTTAAAAATATGTACACTCTTCTTCAAGAATTCCGTTTCTGGGATTGTATGTAAAGAAAACAATCATTCAAGCGTTCAAATGTCTACTGCCATAGTATCGTTCAAAAGTAATAAAAATAGGCAGGGAGTGGTGGCTCTTGCCTGTAATCCTAGCACTTTGAGAGGCCGAGGCAGGCAGATCATCTGAGGTCCGGAGTTCAAGACCAGCCTAACCAACATGGAGAAACCCTGTTTCTACTGAAAATACAAAATTTGCCGGGTGTGGTGGCGGCTGCCTGTAATCCCAGCTACTCAGGAGGCTGAGGCAGGAGAATCACTTGAACCCAGGAGGCGGAGGTTGTGGTGAGCCTAGATTGCGCCATTGCACTCCAGCCTGGGCAACAAGAGTGAAACTCCATCTCAGGAAGAAAAAATAATAATAAAAGGAATAAAAATAAAAGTAAAAAAAAATGCTCAATGTGAAAATGCGGGCTTCTTTTTTTTAGTACTTATTTTTGCAACAAGATGTGTTCTTTTCCTACCCAGAAAAACAAATATTGATTTCTTTGGAAAATATCTGAGAAATACAATTGTAGTATAAAAATTGCAACAAAATGAAACAGTAGGAGAGAAAGCAAGAGAGAAAGGAAGGAAGAAAAGACAACCCACAACATTCTGCACAAGTTCTTTAAATCTTAGATTTGTTACCAAGGCATAATGTTTGCAAATGTGCCTTCAAAAATCCATAGCCCTTCTTCACTTAGAAGCATTTAATATTAGATCACATGAAACAAATAGTTCATATTACAGCTGAGAGAGATTAGAGGCTTATGTCATGTATAGAAGTACAGGACCTGTGTCTCCCAATTCTCATATCCACTCCATGCTGCACAGACCCTGCTTTATCCCACTCCCCACCATCTTACTCACTCCAATATTTTCTAATTCATTTCCTCTCTCTCTCTGTCTGTATTTATCTATCTACCTATCAATCCAAATACCTACTTATCTACCTACCTACTATCCACCTTGCTTTTTACCTACAGATCAACTTACCTATGTACTCTCTCCATCCATTTTCATTCCATCCCAGCACTATTCCATTCCCCCACCTCCTCTATAAAATTCATTTTGACTAAATGAATGAAATTGTACTTTCTAAAAAAATTATAAGCACAATGTGAAACCATTGCAGCTGTCTGGCAAGAGGCTATCATGGTAAAATTATTTTATGAGAAGCATGTGAACTACAAGGGGAAGAGGAACAGAGGTGGGAGAGACCAAAAGAATCTGTCATGAGGCTACTGCAATTAACTAATCATGTGTAGCTTAGTCTGTTTGGGCTGCTACAACAAAATACCATAGACTGGGCATTTTATAAACATAAATTTATTTCTCATAGTCCCGGAGGCTAAGAAGTCTAAGATCATGGCATTAGCAGCTTTGGTGTCTGCTTTCTGCCTCCTAGATGGTTCCCTTTTGCTACTATTTCCTCATATGGTGGAAGGGGTAAGGCAGCTCTCTGGGGCCTTTTCTATAAGGGCATTAAACCCATTCATGAGGGCTCTGTCCTCATGACCTAATCGCCTTCCAAAGGCTCCATCTCCTACTGCCATTGTGCCCGGAATTGGTTCCTGCAGGTGGGTTCTTGATCTCACTGACTTCAAGAATGAAGTTGTGGACCTTCGTGGTGAGTGTTACAGCTCTTAAAGATGGCATGGACCCAAAGAGTGAGCAGCAGCAAGGTTTATTGTGAAGAGCGAAAGGACAAAGCTTCCACAGCCTGGAACGGGACCCAAGGGTTGCGCTGCTGGCTAGGGTGACCAGCTTTTATTCCCTTATTGTCCCTTCTCATGTTCCATTTCTGTCCTATCAGAATGCCCTTTCTTCAATCCTCCCCGCAATTGGCTACTTTTAGAATCCTGCTGATTGGTGCGTTTTACAATCCTCTTGTAAGACAGGAAAGTTCCTCAAGTCTCCACTCAACCCAGGAAGTCCAGCTGGCCTCACCTCTCACCATCACATTGGGATTAGGTGTCATTATATAAATTTGGGGGGAACATAGCATTCAGACAATAGCAATAAGGCAATATGAAGAATGCATGACATCAGTAAAATTTGTGTGTAATCCACTTACATAAGGATATGAGGACTGCTACAAGGGGTTACACATATAGATAAAGAGATGATAATTGCCACTCCACTGGCAGTTTTTATCTAACAAAGTAGCAATAAAAATAACCACAGTTTTTTGTGTCTGTTATGTACCACAACTATAGCTGGACATTTCATTTTCTCTGTCTCCAGCCTCTAATTTACAGAGAAAGAAACTGACACTACAAGAAATTATTTGTTTAAGATCACACAACTAGCAAATGGCAAAACTGAATTAAAATCCTGCCTTAAACTCAAAGTCTTTCTATTATACGACAATTCCTTTCCATGAATTACACCAAAGGCTTAGAGATATTGATCCTCTGACTTCTTTTGATAATCTACCTTCCATGAAGAAATATAACAAGTCTTGAACTTCTTTTTTATTTTATATTTTTATTAACTTATTAATATTAAAGAAATATTTAAGCATGTACAATACTCATGTTCCTCAGGGTACTCAAGTTCACTATCTACTGGTAAAATTCCTATAGGGTCTAGCCAGTGCTGCATACATAGTAAGAATGAAATAACACATTTTTGTTTGGCTCATTAGCGCCTCCTTGTATTTACCTTAAAATCACTGGTTCAAGATCAAACCAAATCCTAGTTTTGCCTTTCCTTCCGATGCATTTTTTCAGGTTTACAGTTGCCATTGCTTATTTTCCACTATTTTATCTGAAATTCCCCCACTACCTTGATTTTTTCAGTGACTTTTTCTTCATAAGCTTTGTGTGCCTTTTATTATACATTGGGACTAGAACTGCATACTACATTATCCTAACATGTCAAATTATATATATATATATATAAATATATATACACACATATACACATATACATACACATATATATGACATATATATATATGTTTTACCTAAGAGAAGATAGGTATAAGAAAATTCCTAAAACTATGTTGTAGAAATACTTGAGACAGAATGTAATTCAGCAGCCCAAGTATCAATTAGCTGTTTTATCTGGATAAAGATAAAATTAACTCTAAAATTTCAGTTATCTTTTCTGCCATAATTTGTATTGCGGTAAATATGCCCAACTCTCTTGCAACTAGTGTTCAAATTATGATTTAGTTTTTATTATTTCCATTAGTCTACCTACAAGGACTTGAATTCTGAACTGAACTAAACTGGAGAAAGGTAGGCACAACACATCCATTTGCTGGTGTGGATTGTGGCAGAGGCAAAATTTCTCTGCAGCCAGTAACTGTTGCAGCAACTTCCGTATTTAACAAGAAACCAACTGACTGAGGTAGAAGCAGCAGTAACTTTGTAGTCCATTTCTATGGTGTGACACTTTGGGAGTCTATTTCTTCAGCTCTCTCAAAGATTCTATATTATATTTAATATTCAGGAATATATTTCTTTGTATTTAACCTAGCTACAGTGGAGTCAGTTCTTTGCTACTAAATGTTTTTAACTGTATATTTAACTATTAGAGTAGGATATAATTCCTGAAATATTATTTAAATATTGTTAATTTTTTATGCTGCTAGCTATTTTTCCAAAATGAAAACTGGAAACAATGGACAGAAATCTACACTTAGAAGTAATTTTCTTTTCTTCCCAGAAGATATTCATTTCTTACTGAAGCTCCTTCTTATAAACAAAATCGCCTTGAGTTTTTTTAGGTATATGCTGAGATGGAATAGGATAGGGGCCATTCAGTCTGTTCATCAGAGGTGGGGGAGTGGAATGCAGAAGAATCCTGTGTACCTTCTCAAGATGGTCTCTGGCATTATAAATAAACAATTAGGCAAATTTCAAAATTGCCATGTGCTATTGCATCATGGTGCCCCTTTGCAGTAGATGTTTTCCACGTAGTCACTGGGAAGTCAAAAACAGCTTGGTTTGCAGAATCTTGAGAAATACTGCTCTGATGTTGCCCATAGCATTTTGGGAACAGTTTGTGCAACAACTTCAGTTGGACTCCCAAAAATAAACTTGTTTCCATGTGTATAGTGGTTATAAACACAAGCCTCCATCTAACCACCCAATGCAATCATTTTCAGAGTTCAGATACTATAATTAATGGTTGTAACATTATGAGATTACACATCCTTCATCCTTAGTTTAGAGATGCTTGTCATCAGTAATTTAGTATTTTTTTTCTTCTCATGAGCTTTGCACGTTGCAACATAAACACTTTCCCATTAACACTGGATAAATTCTAGGTGGATTCAGGCAGAGCAATAACCTTAGCACCAGGATTATCACTTAGATAAAGTGCTCTTCAAAATTACATCTGTCCTACTTGATAAATGAAGGAACTGTCTAGTTGTCTAACCACACCCTAATTTTAAAAGGTGTTTTCCAAAAAGAAATGGCACTTATCATTAGATGATCCTATCCATAAGTAAATAAATACAAGACATTAAAAAATATAAAAGCCATATCTATTAAGACAAATGTAAGCAAAACATATACTCAAGGAAGGTTTGAAATAGTGTTTACTTCAAACCTCTGTGTCTTCAGTGGTTATTTGGTGTAACTTATTTCAATTTGGGTCCAACAAACCCCTCTCCTTTCTTAGACTACGGAGGTTGCTATTATCTGAATATTTGTGCCTCTCTAAAATGTATACAGTGAAACTTTGGGGGTGGGGATGTTAGGAGGTGATTAGGGCTCCGCCCTCATGAATGGGATTAGTGTTCTTATAAAATAAGCCAGACAGAGTTCATTTGTCCTTTCTACCATGGGGGGACAGAGCTAGAAGGAGCCATCTATGAAGCAGAGAGTAAGCCTTCAGCAGACACCAAATCTGATAGCACTTTGATTTTGGACTTCTCAGCCTCCAGAACTATGAAAAATAAATTTCTGTTGTTTTTAAATTACCCAGTCTATGGTATTTTTTATATCAGCTTGAAAAGAGTAAGATAGAAGCATTAATGGGTACGTAGAGACCTGTCTTTGCTGAAATTCATTAATGGTTACAACACCCCCACCAGCATTAAGAAGAAGGAGAACAAGAAGAGTAGAAGGAGGAAGAAGAATAGGAAGAAGGAAAAAGAGAAAGAAAGGGAGGAAGAAAGGGGGAACGCAAAGGAATTTGCTTCCTTGAGGAATCCAACACTAACCACAAGCCTGTATAACTTGAAGTATATCAAACCCTGAAAGAGTAAAACATAATCATTTAAATATTTATAGGCACAAGCCTGGTGATGGACAGGCCTGACTGATCCTCGCTGCTTGCAGAACCACACTGCCATGTGGCTGCAACCTCTGAAATACCAAGACGTGCACTTCCATCTGTTAAAGCCTACATCCCAGTTCATCTCTGACCCTCATGAATAAAACAAAGGAAACGCACAGATGAAGCAGTAAGTGCCTAGGTTATTATGAATGACCTCAAATTAGAGTTATAAAACAAGAAAGTATTTCTCTATTTAAGGAGTATTGTAAATCCTGTGCAATATATCGTTTCATTCCTTCAGTTTAGTAGAATCTGTAAATAAGAATTGGGCCCTGCTCTGTGTGAGAATTGCATCACTGATCAGAAAACAGGATTTGCACTTAACCTAGTTACAAGACTTAAAATATTCCAGCTACCTATCCAGACACATACTTTAAAATGCTCTGAAATTCTGCCATCTTGTGGGAATTTAGAAATATAACAAATGACTAGGTTCAAAGTTTCATGCTTTACATAATTTAAAATGCTGTACCATTGTAAGCATGAATGAACAGGCCTTTAATAATAGCATCTAACATGCCAACAAAAATTTGATTTTCCTTATTCTTCTTATTCCATATTTAATAAAAAACAAATTTCAGTTACCCTTAACTTCATTTATCTGGACCAAGCAAATTCATAATTTGATATAATTTAGACCTGGTAGGAAATTAAAATGAGTTATAATATTTTCCCTATTTTTTCTTATATAGTTGGTCCCTGAGCAACACAAGTTTGAACTGCATGAGTCCACTTACATGTGAATTTTTAAAATAAATATATTGATTTTATTTGGAGATCTGTGACAATGAGAGAAAACTTGCAGATGAACTGCATAACCTAAAATATCAAAAAAAGAGAAAAAGTTAGATATGTCAGAATGCATAAAACATATGTAGATACTAGTATGTTTTATCATTTGCTACCATAAAATATACACAATTTGGTATAAAAGTTAAAATTTATCAAAACTTAAGCACACAAACATAGACCATACAAGGCATCATTCACAGTCGAGAGAAATGTAAAAAAATGTAAAGATGCAGTATTGAATCATAACTGCATACTATGAACTGTAGTGCATACTCTACTACTGTAATAATTTTGTACCCACCTCCCAGTGCTATTGCAATGGGTGAGCTTAAGTGTGGGAAATATCTGTAAAATATTGTGTGACCTTAATAATCATCTCTGTGTAAGCAGTTAGTCTCTCCAGTAAATTGCATAACACAGTAAAAACTGACATCTTGCAGCTTTCGTGCATTTTTCATTAGTGCAATACCATAAATCTTGAATAACACCATGGAACCCATATGAAGAGCCACTAGTGATGCTGAAAGTGCTCCTAAGAAGCACAGAAAAGTCAAGACATTACAAGGAAATGTTGAATTACTTGGTATGTACCGTAGATTGAGATTTGCAGCTGCAGCCCCTGCTATTTCAAGAGAAATGAATCCAGCATAAATACCATTGTAAAAAAAAAAAAAAAGAAATTTGTGAAACCATCACTGCAGCTATGCCAGCAGGTGCAAAAATCTTGCAGTTTTGGGGAAATACCTTTTTATCTCATTGAAAATGCAGCTTTTATGCGGATACAGGATTGATATAAGAAAGGCATATCCATAGGCTCTAATATGATTCAATAAAAAGTGAAGTCATTATATGACAACTTAAAGCAAAAGGAAGGTGGGGGATCTAAAGCTGGAAAATTTAATGCCCACAAAGGATGGTTTGATAATTATAGAAAGAGATTTGGTTTTAAATCTGTCAAGATGGAAGGAAAAGCAGCTTTTGCTGACAAAGAGGTGGTGGACGAATTCCCAGATGGCATTAAGAAAATTATTTGAGGAGAAAGGATATCTGTCCGAACAGGTTTTTAATTAAGATGAAAGTGCCTTACTCTGGGGGAAAAAAAGCCACAAAGGACATTTACTAGTAAGGAAGAGAAGTGAGCAACAGGATTTAGGCAGGAAGGAATAGACTAACTCAACTGCTTGGTGCAAATCAGTCGGGACTACCCTTATCCTTAAAGCTGCTAATCCTTGAGCCTTGAAGGGAAAAGATAAAGACCAGCTGTCAGTCTTCTGATTGTACAACAGGAAGGCCTGGACAAGAACTCTTTTTCTGGATTGATTCCCTTGATGCTTTGTCTGTGAAGTTGGGAAGCAGGAAGTACCTTGCCAGTAGAAAACTCCCTTTTAAAGTCTTTTGATATTGGACAATGACCCTTGCCACCCAGAACCCCAGTTCAACAGCAAAAGCATAAAAATTGTCTACTTGCCCACAAACACAAGATCTCTAATTCAGCCTCTAGATCAGGGGGTGATAGGGATCTTTAAGACTCATTACACATGGTACTCTATAAAAAGGATTGTCAATGCTATGGAAGATAATTCTGATAGATTATGAAAGTCTGGAAAGATTATATCATCGAAGATGCTATTGTCATTATAGAAAAAGCTGTGACAGCCAACATGATCAAAACAATAAATTCCTACAGAAAAAAATTGTCCAGATGTTGTGCATAATGTCACAGGATATATGACAGAGACAATCAAGGAAATCATGAAAGAGATCGTAGATATAGCAAAAAAAAAAAATGTGGATGGTGAAGGATTTCAAAATATGCATCTTGCAGAAATTCAAGAGCTAATAGACACCACACCAGAGAAATTAACAAAAGACAACTTAATGGAGATGAGTGCTTCCAAATTGATGCCACACAATAAGGAAGAAGATGAAGCAGTAACAGAAAACAAATTGACTCAGACAATCTGGCAGAAGGGTTCCATTTATACAAGATGACTTTTTCCTTCTTTTACCACATGGAATCTTCTATGATACAGGCATTGATACTAAAGTAAATGGTTGAAGAAGGATAGGTACCACACAGAAACATTTTTAGAGAAATGAAAAAGCAAAAAACTCAGACAGAAATTACAATGTATTTCTGTAAAGTTATACCAAGTGTGCCTGCCTTTCCTACCTCCCCTTCCACTTCCTCCACATCTTCTGCCTCTGCCACTCCGAGAGAGCAAAACCAACCACACCTCCTCCTCCACTTCCTCCTCCTTATCCACCTCCTCTTCAGACTACTCAATGTGAAGATGATAAGGATGGGCCAGGCGCAGTGACTCAGGCCTGTAATACCAGCACTTTGGAAGGCTGAGGCAGATGGATCACCTGAGGTCAGGAGTTCGAGACCAGCCTGACCAATATGGTGAAACCCTGTCTCTACTAAAAATACAAAAATTAGCCGGGCGTGGTGGCGTGCTCCTGTATTCCCAGCTATTCGAGAGGCTGAGACAGGAGAATCGCTTGAACCTGGGAGGCGGAGGTTACAGTGAGCTGAGATTGCGCCGCTGCACTCCAGCCTGGGAGAAAGAGTGAGACTGGCAAAAAAAAAAAAAAAAGGTGGTAGAAGGAAAACATTAGGCACAGCTGTCCTATCAATATTACTGAGCTGTGATAATATCTGTGCAGTAACCTGTGGACAGCCTCATGGCTAGTGGAAAAGAAGCACCTGGAACCCATTAGAGGCATTCATCATCTTCATAAAACCTGACCCCAAAGCAATTTATAATTTGATGAGATTATTCCCAATATCATAGGAGGTGTACACCCAACTGTGATATTGTTCGTAGTGTCCAGGAGGGGAGAGGATGATATTACTTCCAGTATTGCAGAGGGTGTACACTCCTATGTGACACTGTTCATTCAACCCAGAAGGGGAGAGGATGATATTACTGTTAATATCGCAGAGGGTGGACACCCCACTGTGATATTGTTTGTATTATCCAGGAGGGGAGAGGATGGTATTACTTTCAATATCGCAGATGGTGTACATCCCTTTGTGATATTGTTCGTAATATACAGGAAAGGAAGGATGATATTACTCCCAATATCACAGGAGGTGTACACCTTCTGTGACATTCTTCATAATATCCTGGGGGTAAGAGGATGATATTGCTCCCAATATCGCAGGGGGTGTACAACCTTCTGTGATAACACCTTTCTGTGATATTGTTTGTAATATCCAGGGGGGGAGAGAATGATATTACTCTTAGTATAACAGGTGATGTAAACCCTTTTTTATGATATTATTCCTAATATTGAGGGGGGGGAGAGGATGATATTACTCCCAATATTGCAGGGTGTGTACAACCCCCCGTTATATTTTTCATAATATCCTGGGGGCAGAGGATAATATTACTCCCAATAGCGCAGCTGGTGAACACCTCCACTATGATATTATTCTTAATATCCAATGCGGGAGAGGAAGAATTTACTTTCAATATCGCAGAGGGTGTACACCCCCATAGTGATATTGTTCCTAATAACCATGAGGAAGAAGATAACATTACATTCAATATTGCAGGGGGGTACACCCCCCGTGATATTGTACCTAATATTCAGAAAGGGAGAGGATGATATTACTTCCAATATCTCAGCGGGTGTTCATCCCCTATGTGATATTGTTTCTAATATCCAGGGTGGAAAAGGATGATATTACTCCCAATATGGCAAAAATGTACACCTCCCACTATGATCTTGTTCATAATATCCAGTTTGGGAAAGGATGATATTTCTCCCAATAATTCAGGGGATGTACACACCCCGTGATATTGTTCCTAATATCCACGGGCGGAGAGGATGATATTACTTGCAATGTCGCCGGGGGTGTACACCTTTTCTGTGACATTGTTGCTAATATCCAGAGGTGTAGAGGATGATATTACTTCCAATATCGCAGGGGATTTACACCACCCCATAACATTGTTATTAATATCCAGGGAAAGAGAGGATGATATTAATCCCAATATCGAGGAGGGTGTACAACCTTCTGTGATATTATTCCTAATATCCAGAAAGAGAAAGGATGATATTACTTCCAATATCATAGAAGGTTTATGCAACTCTTTTATTTTTTTTCTAAAATTTAAGAAGAGCGAGTTTAAAGCTAGGGGTGTACACTTTCCCTATAATATTTTTCATTATATCCAGGAGGGGAGACATGATATTACTCCAAATATCGCAAAGAGTGTACACACCCCACGATTTTTTATAAAGCAGAAGGTGTACACTCCCTGTGTGATATTATTCCTAAAATTCAAGAAAGGAGAGGATGATATTACTCCCAATATCGCAGGGCATGTACAACCCCAATGTTATATTGTCTTTATTATTCAGGGGAGGAGAGGATGATATTACTCCCAATTTAGCAGAGAGTGTATGCCCGCCCCTGTGATATTATTTCTAATATTCACTAAAGGAGAAAAGGACATAACTCCCAATATCTCAGGAGTCGTACACTCTCTTTGTAATATTGTTCCTAATATTGAAGAAGGGAGAAGAGAATATTAGTCCCAATATCGCAGGGGGTGACACCCCTCCAGTGTTATTGTTCCTAATATCCAAGTGAGGAGAGGATGATATTACTCCCAATATCACAGGGGTGTACTCCCCCCTGTGATACTGTTTGTAATACTTAGGGGGGGAAACGGATGATCTTAAACCAAATATCGAAGAACGTGTACACCCCCTCTGTTATATGTCCTCTAATATTCAAAGGAAAAGAGGATGATATTACTCCCAATATTGCAGGGATGTACAACCCCCCGTGATATTGTTTATAATATTTAAGGGAGGAGAGGGTGATATTACTCCAAATAGCGCAAAAAATGTACACCCTCGTCTGATTTTGTTTCTCACATCCAGAGAGAAGAAAAGGATATTTCTGACAATATCGCATGGGGTGTAAAACCTCCAGTGATATTGTTCATAATATACAGGTGGAAAGATGATATTACTCCCAATATCGATGGTCGTGTACACACCCTCTGTGATATTTTTCCTAATATCCACAGGGGAAGAGGATAATGTTACTCCCAATATCACAGGAAGTGTACACGCCCCCTGGAAAATTGTTCCTAATATCCAGGGAAATAGACGATGATATCACTGCCGATATCCTAGGGTGTGTACACTTCCCCTATGATATTGTTCCTAATATCCGGGGGGGAGAGGATGATATTGCAGGGGGTGTACACCCCTTGTGTGATATTGTTTCTTATATCCAGGGAGAAAGAGGATTATACTATTCCCAATATCACAGGGGGTGTACACCCTCTTTGGTATATTGTTCGAAATATCCATGGGAAGAGGGAATTTTATTACTCCCAGTACCACAGTGTACACGCCCCCTGGGAAATTGTTCCTAATATCCAGGGAAATAGAGGATGATATTAATGCCAATATCCCAGGGTGTGTACACTTCCCCTAATATCCAGTGGGGGAGAGAATGATATAACTTCCAATATCACAGGGGGTGTACACCCCTTGTGTGATATTGTTTCTTATATCCAGGGAGAAAGAGGATGATACTACTCCAAATATTGCAGGGGGTGTACTCCCTCTTTGGTATATTGTTCAAAATATCCATGGGAAGATGGGATTGTATTACTCCCAATATCGCAGGGAATGTATATCCCCCCAGTGACATTTTTCCTGATATTCGGTTGGGGAGAGGATGATATTACTCCCAGTATCACATGGGATGTAAGATGCCCCTGTGATACTGTTCTTGCTATCCAAAGAAGGAGAGGATGATAGTACTCCCAATATCGCATGGGGTGTACACTATCACTGTGATATTGTTCCTAATATCCAGAATGGGAGAGGATAATGTTAGGCCCAATATCCCATGAGGTGTGCAACCCCCCTTTGATATTTCTCCTAATATCTAGATGGGGAAATGATGATATTACTCCCAATATTGCAGTGGTTGTTACCCCAACCGAGATATATTACCTAATATCCAGAAAGGGAGAGAATGATATTACTCCCAATAGCACAGGAAATGTACACCCCCTTCCCCAGGATATAGTTTTTAATATCCAGGGACGGAGAGGACATTACTTCCAGTATCACAGGAGGTGTACACCCCCCTGTAATATTGTTCCTAATATCCAGGGGAAGGAGCTGATGATATTACATTCAATATGGCAGAGGAGGTACACCCCTTTCTGACATTTCCTAATATCTAGGAGGGGAGAGTATGATATTACTCCAAGTATTGCAGCGGGTGTACACCCTTCCTGGGACATTGTTCCTAACATATAGGAAGGGAGAGGATAATATTACTCCCAATATTGCAGGCGGTGTCTACCCCCCACCCCGTGATATTGTTCCTAATATCCAGTGGGGGAAAAATGATACTACTGCCAAGATCTCAGAAAGTGTACACTCCTTTTGTAATATTGCTTCTAATATCCAAGCAGGGAGACGATAATATTACTATCAATATAGCAGGGAGTGTACACCCCCCACTGTGATATATTTCCTAATATCCGGGGGGGAGATGATTATATTACTCTCAATAACGCAGGGAGTATACAACCCCACTGTAATATTGTTTTGGATATCCAGGTGGGGAGAAGATGATATTACTTTCACTATCATAGTAGGTATGAACCCCCGCCCTGTGATATTGCTCCTAATATCCAGAGGGAGATAGGATAATATTACTCCCAAAATCCCAGGGATTGTATAACCCCCTCTGATATATTTCATAATATTCGGGGAGGGGAGAGGGTAATATAACTCTCAATATCGCAGAGGGTGTACACATGCCTGTGATATTGTTTGTATTATTTTGGTTCACAGAGGATTAAGTTAATCTCAACGTCGAAAAAGGTCTACACCCCCTGTCAAGACACTATTCCTAATAACCATGAGAAGAATGGTTGATATTCTTTCCAATACCGCAGAAGGTGTACACCCCCTCTGTGATATTTTTTCTAATATCCAGAGAGTGAAAGAGGATGTTATTAAACTCAATATCGCAGGTGCTGTACACTTTCCTGTGATATTGCTCAAAATTTCGAAAGGCGGAGATAATATTACTCCCATTACTGTAAAAAAAAAAAAAAGGTGTGTAAAAAGCCTCCCGTCATATGGCTCGTAATATCCAGGGGGCGAGAGGGGTGATATTACTCCCGATGTGGCGGGAGGTGAACACACCTCTGTCATATGGCTCGTAATATCCACGGGGCGAGTGGGGGGTAATATTACTCCTGATATGGCGGGGGGTAGACACCCCCCTTTCATGTGGCTCTTAATATCCGGGGGCGAGATGGGGGTGATATTACTCCCCATATGGCGCGGGGGTGCACATTCCCCTGCGATATTGGGGGTAATATTATTCTCCCCTCTCCCGGATATTAGAAACAATATTCCAGGGGCGGGGGGTATATCTTTTGCGATATTCAGAGTAATATCCTTTCTCCCGTTGATTTGTAAGAACAATATCACAGTGGGGGTGTACAACTCTTTCCACATTGGGAGTAATATCATCCTCTTCTTCCCTGGATAGTAGAAACAATATCACAGGGGGTGTGTACACCCCTGCGATATTGGGAGTAATATTATCCTTTCTCCCACTGGATATTAGGAAGAATATCAACGGGGGGTGTGCACACCTCCTGCAATATTTAATGTAATATCATCTTCTCCCTCCCTGGATATTAGGAACAATATCACAAAGGTGGTGTACACCTTCTGCAATATTGGGAGTCATATCATATTCTCTCACCCTAGGTATTCAGAACACTATTACACGGGAGGTGTACCTCCCTGCGATATTGGGAGTAATATCATCCTCTCCCCCGCTGGATATTAGAAACAATATCACAGAGGGATGTGTACATGCCCTGCAAAATTTCAGTAATATCATCATCTACCACGCTCCATATTTGGAAAAATATCACAGGTGTTGTTTCCACCCAGTGCAATATTGGGAGTAATATTGCCCTCTATTTCCTGGATATTAGGAACAATATCACAGGGAAGGTGTACACCCCTTGCGATATTGGCAGTAGTATCATCTTCTCTCTTGCTGGTTATTAGGAACAATGTCACAGTGGGAGGGTGTATATCCGCTGTGTTATTGTGAATATAATCATTTTCTCTCCCCCTTGATATTAGGAACAATATCACAGGAGGGGTGTACACTCCCTGCGATACTGGGAGTAATATTATGCTCTCTCACCGTGGATATTACGAACAATGTCACAGAAGGGGTGTATACCCTCTGCAATATTGGGAGTAATATCAACTCTCCCCAACTGGGTATTAGGAGCAATATCACAGGGGGTGAGTATACCCTCTGTGATATTGAAAGAAATGTCCTCCTCTCCCCTTTAAATATTAGAAACTATTTCGCAAAGGGAGTGTACCCCCCCCCTTACAATATTAGAAGTAATGTTATCTTCTCTTATCTGCATTTAGAAACAATGTCACAGTGCAGGTGTACAGCCCCTGCGATATTGGGAGTAATATTATCCTCTCCCCACCTGGATATTAGGACCAATATCACAGGAGGGGTGTACACCTCCTTCGATATGGAATGTAATATCATCCACTCCAATCCTGGATATTAGAAACAATATCACAGACGGTAGTACACCCTCTGCGATACTGGAAGTAACATCATTCTCTCCCACCCCCTGGATATTAGGAACAATATCAAAGGGGGGTTGTGCACCCCCTGCAATATTAAGAGTAATATCAACCTCTCTTCCCTTGGATACTAGGAGCAATATCACATGGGGTGTACACCCCTTACGATATTGAGAGTAATATCATCCTCTCCCTCCCTGGATATTTGGAACAATATCGCAGTGGGGGCCAGGTGCACATTCTGCGATATTGGGAATAATATCATTTTCTCTCCCCCTGCGAAAGTGTACACCACCTGCGATATTGGGAGTATTATTATCCTCTCTTCACCCTGGATATTATAAATAATATCACAGGGAGTGTGTACATCCCCTGCGATATTGGGAGTAATATCCCCTTCTCCCTAAATATTAGGGACAATATCACAAGGGGGATGAGTACACCCCCTGCGATATTGGGAGTAACATTATCTTCTCCTCTTCTGGATTTTAAGAACAGTAACACAGGGGTGTTTACACCTCCTGCGATATTGCAAGTAATATCATCGTCTCCTTCCCTAGATATTAGGCAGAATATCACAGGGGGGTGTGTACACCCTCTGCAATATTGAGAGTAATATCATCCGTTTTTGGATATTAAAAACAATATCACAAAGCGGTGTGTACACCCCCTGCGATATTGGGACTAATATTCTCTCTCCTTCTGGATATTAGAAACAATATCACAGGGAAAATCTACACCCCCAGCGATGTTGGGAGTAATACCATTCTCTCCTTCTCTGGATATTAGAAACAATATAACAGGGAGGGTGTACACCGCCTGCGATATTATATGTAATATCCTCTCCCCCTGTAAATATCAGAGAAAATATTACAGACGGGGTGTACACGTACTGCGATATTGGGAGTAACATCCTCTACCCGCTGGATATTATTAACAATATCAAAGGGGGGTTATCCACTCTCTGTGATATTAGGAGCAATAGCATCTTCTTCTCCACTGGATATTAGGAACAATATCAAGGTACGTGTACCCCTGCTGCGATATTGGGATTAATATTATCCTCTCACGTCCTGGATATTGGGAACAACATTACAGTCGGGGTGTACACCCCCTTTGATATTGTAAGTAATATTGTTGTCTCCCGCCCTGGTTATTAGGAACAATATCACAAGGAGGCTATACATCCCCTGCAATATTGGGAGTAATATCATCTTCTCACCCCTGGATATTAGGAACAATATCACAGGAAAGGTGTACACCAACTTCAATATTGGAAGTGATATCATCCTCTCCCCCCTACCCGAATATTGGGAACAATATCATGAGGGAGTGTACACACCATGAGATATTGGGAGGGATATCATCCTCTCCCCCTCTGGATATTATAAACAATATCTCAGAGGAGTTGTACATTCCCTGTGATTTTGGGAGAAACAACATCTTCTTTCCCCCTGCATATTTGGAACAATATAATAAAGGGGGTGTACACCCTCTGTGATATTGGGCTGGATATTAGGAATAATATCAAAGGGGACATGTACATTAACTGAGGCACTGACAGTAATATCATCGTCTTCCCCCTTAGATATTAGAATAGTATCACAAGAGGGTGTACACCGCCTGCGATCTTGAAAGTAATATCCCCTCCCCCACTGGTTTTTAGGAACAATATCACGGGGGTTGTACACCTCCTGCGATATTGGGAGTAGTATCACCCTCTCCCCTTTTGGATATTAGAAACAATATCACAGAAGGGTTATACACCCCCAGCTATATTGACAGTCATATTTTCTTCTCCATCATTGGATATTAAGAACAATATCACAATGGGGGTGTACACCCCCTGAGATATTGGGATTAATAACATTCTCTCTCCCCCTGAATATTACAAACAATATTAAAGGTGTGAGTGTACACTTCCTTTGATTTTGGGATAAATATCATCCTCTCTTCCACTGGATATTAGGAGTAATATCACAGGATTTGTATACACCCCCTGCGATATGACAGTAATCTCATCGTCTTCTTCCCTGGATATTATTAACAATATCACAAGTGGATTCTACACCCCCTGCGATATAGGAAGTGATATCATCCTCTCCTCTCTGGATATTGGAAACAATATCACAGGGTGAGTGTACATTCCCTGTGATATTGGGAGTAATATCATCCTTTGTTTTACTGGATATTAAGAACAATATCACAGGGGGGTGTACACCCCCTGGGATATTGGGAGCAATGTTATCCTCTCTTCCCCTAAATATGAGGAACAACATCACAGGGGAGGTGTACACCCCCTGCGCTATTGGGAGTAATATTGTTGTCTTCCGCCCTGGATATTAGGAACAATATTACAAGGAGGGTATACAGCCCTTGTGATATTGGGAGTAATATCATCCTCTCCTCCACTGGATATTAGGAACAATATCACACAGGGGGTGTAAACCTTCTCCAATATTGGGAGTGATATCATCCTCTCCCCCCATCCCCAATATTAGGAACAGTATCGCAAAGAGAGTATACACTTCCTGCGATTTGAGGAGTAATATCATTCTCTCCCCTCCCCCCCTCCCGCCCCCGGATATTAGGAACAATATTACAGCGAGGTATAGAGTCCCCACGCTATTGGGAGTAATATCCTTTCACCCCCTGGATATTAAAAACAACATCTTAGGGTGGGTGTACACTCCCTGTGATATTGACAGTAACATCATCTTCCCCCCTCCTTGGATGTTAGGAATAATATCACAAGGAGGGTGTACTCCCTCTGTGATATTGGGAGTCCTATCAGCCTCCTCTTACTTGGATATTAGGAACAACGTCACAGGGTAAAGGTACAACCCCTGTGATATTGAGAGTAGTATCATCCTCTCCCCACCTGGATATTAGGAATGATATTGCAGGGGATACAATTCCTCGATACAACTCCTCAATATTGGGTGTAATATCCTTTCCCTCCCTGGATATTAGGAACGATATCACAGGGGGTTATACACCACATGTGATATTGGGAGTAATACCATCTTCTTCCCCCCCGGACATTAGGAACAATATTATAGGGATGTGTACAACCTCTGCGACATTGAAATTAATATCATCCTCTTTCCCCTGGATATTAGGAACTGTATCACAGAAGGTGTGCACACCCCCTGCGATATTGAGAGTAATATCGTTCTCTCCCTTTCTGGATATAAGGAAGAGTATTAAAGGGGTGGTTTACACCTTCTGCGATATTAAAACTAATACCATTTTCTCCCCTCCTGGATATTAGGAACACTATCACAGGGGTGGTGTACACTACATGCAATACTGGAAGTAATACCATCCTCTACCCCATGGATATTAGGAACAATATCACAGGGGGTGTACTCACCCTGCAATATTGGGAATAATATTATCCTCTACTCCCGTGGATATTAAGAACAATATCACTGGGGCGGTGCACACCTCCTGTGCTATTGGGGGTAATATCATTTTCTCCATCCTTGGATATTAGGAACAATATTACACAGATGGTGTACACCTCCGGCGATATTGAAAGTAACATCACCCTCTCCCTCCGTGGATATTAAAGACAATATTACAAGGAGTTGTTTTCCCCACCTATGATAATGGTAGTAATATCATCTTTTCCCCACCTGAATATAAAGAATAATATCACAGGGGGTGTGTACACACCCTATGATATTGGGAGTAATATTACTCTCTGTCCCCCTGGATATTAGGAACAATATCACAGGGCAAGTTTGCACCCCTTGCGATATGGACAATGATATAATTGTCTCCCTTCCTGAACAATATTAACCATATCACAAGAGGGGTGTACACCACCTGCAATATAGGGAGTAATATCATCCTCTCCCTTCCAGATATTAGAAACCATATCACAGGGGGGTGTACACTCCCTGCAATATTGGGAGTAATATTACTTTCCACCTTCCGTATATGAGAAACAATATCACAGAAGGATGTGAACACCCCCTGTGATATTGGGAGTAATATCATTTTCTCTTCCCCACTGAATATTAGGAACCATATCACACGATGTGGGGGTGGTGTACATCCCCTGAGATATTGGGAGCAATATTGTCTCTCCTACTGGGTATTAAGAACCAGAGTACACAGGGGGATGTACTCCCTCTGTGATATTGGGAGTAATATTATCCTCTCTTCACCTGGATATTAGGACCCATATCACAGAAGGGGTGTACACCCCCTGCGATATTGGGAGTAATTTATCTTCTTTTGCCCTCGATATTAAAAACAACAACACAGGGGTGGGTGTACACCACCTGCGACATTGGGAATAATATCATCGTCTCCCCCCATGTATATTAGGAACAATATCACAGGTGGGTTGTACACCTCATGTGCTATTGGGGGTAATATCCTCTTCCTCGCTGGGTATTAGGAACAATATCACAGGGGGGTGTATACCCGCTGCGCTATTGGAAGTAATATTATTTTCTCCCCCTTTGATATTAGGAAAATATCACAGTGGGGTCTACACTCCCTGTGATATTGTGAGTAGTATCACTCTCTCCCCCCGGGCATATTAGAAACAATATCACAGAAGGGGTGTACACCCCCTGCGATATTGGGAGTAATATCATCCTCTGCCATCTTTGATATTAGAAACAATATCACAGTGGGGGCGTACCCCCCCCCCCCGCGATATTGAAATTACTATCATAGTCTTCCTCCGTTCATATTAGGAACAATATTACAGGGAGGTGTACAACCCCTGTGATATTGGGAGTAATATCATCCTTTCCCCACCTGGATATTAGGAATAATATCACAGGGAAGGTGTACACTCCCTCCGATATTGGGAGTAATTTAATCCTCTCCCCTCCTTGATATTAGAAAGGATACCACAGGGGGAGTTTTCAGCCCCTGCGATTTTGAAAGTAATATTATTTTCTCCCCATTGGATAGTAGGAACGATATCAGATTGGGGGTGTACACCCCTTGTGATATTGGGAGTACTATAATCTTTTCCCTTCCTGAATATTAGGAACAATATCACAGCGCGGGGGTGTACACTCCTGCGATATTGGGAGTAATATTATCCTCTCCCTCTCTGGATATTAAAAACAAGATCACAGTATTGTGTACAACCCCTGAGATATTGAAAATAATATCCTCTCCTTTCCCTGATGTGAAAAAGAATATCACAGGGGAGTGTGTACACCCTCTGTGATATTGGGAGAAATACCGTCTTCTCCTTTCTGAATATTAAAAACAATATCACAGGGGGGTGTACACTCTTTGCGATACTGGGAGTAATATCATCCTCTCCCCCTCTGAATATTAGGAACAATATCACAGGAAGGGTGTACACCCCCTGCGATATTAAGAGTAATATCCTCCTCTCCCCCACTGGATATTGAAAACTGTATTACAGGTGGTGTGTACACCAACTGCGATATTGAGAGTAATATCATCCTCTACCCCTTGGACATTGGTAATGTTATCACCAAGGT
Source organism: Pongo pygmaeus (assembly GCF_028885625.2). Taxonomy (NCBI): domain Eukaryota; kingdom Metazoa; phylum Chordata; class Mammalia; order Primates; family Hominidae; genus Pongo; species Pongo pygmaeus. Next base: position 44,413,650 of record NC_072388.2, on the reverse strand, counting down.
TTGTACACCCCCTGCAATATTGCGAGTAATATCATCCTCTCCTTCTTTGGAACAATATCATGGGGGTCGGGCGGTGTACACTCCCTGCCATATTCAGAGTAATATCATTTTCTCCCTTCCTGTATATTAGGAACAGTATCATAGGGGGGTTGTACACCCTCTGCGATATTGGGAGTGATATCACAATCTCCCCCAGTGGATATTAGGAACAATATCACAGGCAAGGTGTACACCCCCTGAGATATTGGGAGTCATATCATCCTTTCCCAACCTGGATATTACGGACAATATTACACGGAGTGTGTACACCCCCCTATGGTATTGGGAGTAATATCATCCTCTCCCCCTTTGTGATATTACGAAGAATATCACAAAGGGGGTGTAGACCCACTGCGCTGTGATATTGGGAATAATATCACACTCTCGTCTCCTGGGTATTAGGAAAAATATCTACAAAGAAAATGGACACCCTCTTTGATATTGGGATTAATAGCATCCTCGCTTCCACTAGATATTAGGAGCAACATGACAGGGCGGTTGTACACCCCCTGCGATACTGAGAGTAATATCATCCTCTCCAGCCTTGGAAATTATTGACAATATCACAAGTGGGGTGTGCACCCCCTGCGATATAGGGAGTAATATCATCCTCTCCCCTTTTGATATTAGGAACAACATAACAGAGGGAGTGTACACTTGCTGCGATATTGGGAATAATATCATCGTCTTCCCTACTGGATACCAGGAACATTATCACAGGGAGGTGTGCATGCCCTGAGATATTGAGAGTAATATCATCCTCTCCCCCCACGGATATTGGGAACAATATCTTTGGGGGCGTGTACACCTCCTGCGATATTGGGAGTAATATTATCTTCTCTCCCCCTTGATATTAGAAACAATATCACAGGTGGTGTGTACACCCCCTGAGCTATTGGGAGAAATATCATCCTATTTCCCCCTGCATCTTAGGAACAATAGCACAGAAAGGGTGTACACCCCCTGTGCTATTGGGAGTAATATCATCCTCTTTACCCCTGGAAATTGGGAACAACCTCTCAGGGGGGTGTACAGCTTCTGCGATATTGAGAGTGATTACATCCTCTCTTCCCGTGGATGTTACAAACAATATCACAAAGCAGGGGTACATCCTCTGCGATATTGGTCGTACTATCACCCTCTCCCAACCTGGGTATTAGGAACAATATTACGGAGGAGTGTACAACCCCTGCAGTATTGACAGTAACATCATCGTCTCGCGTTTTGGATATTAAAAAACAATATCACAAGGGGAGTGTACACTGCCTGCGATATAGGGACTAATATAATTATCTCCCCACCGGATATGAGGAACAATATCACAGGGGGAGTGTACACCACCTGCGACATTGGGAGTAATATCATTCTCTCACCCCATGGTTATTAGGAACAATATCACGAAGAAATGTACACCTCCTGCAATATTGGGCGTAATCTAATATTTTCCCCACCTGGGTATTAAGGATAATACCACAAGAAGGGAGTGTACACTCCCTGCGATATTGAGAGTAATATCTTCTCCCTACCAGAATATTAGGAACAATATCACTGGGGTGGGTATGCCCCTGCAATATTGGGAGTAATATCCTCTCCCCTTTTGGGTATTAAAAACAATATCTCAGGAGGGGTGTACATCACCTGCGATATTGACAGTAATATCAAAGTCTCCCCCATTGGATATTAGAAACAGTATCACAAGAGGAGTGTACACCCCCTGCGACATTGGGAGTAATATCATGCTCTTCTTCCTAGATATTAGAAGCAATATCACAGGGTGTGTGTACATGCCCTGTGATATTGGGAGTAATGTAATCCTTTCCCCACTAAATATTAAGAACAATACCACAAAGAGGGTGCACACTCCCTGTGATATTGGTAGTAATATCATCCTCTCACTTCTGGATATTAGGAAAAATACTACAGAATGTGTGTACTCCCCCAGCAATATTGGGAGTAATATCAAATTTTTCCCTTCTGGATATTAAAAACAATATCACAGGGTGGGGTGTACACCTCCTGTGATATTGGGAGTAATATTATCCTTTACCTTCCTGGATATTACCAATAATATCACAGAAGGGGTGTACACCCCCTTCGATATTGGAATTAATATCCTCCTCTCTTCCACTGTATATTAGGAACAATACAGCAGAGGTGGTTTACAGCCCCTACGATATTGACAGTAATATAATTGTCTCCCCCTTTAGATATTATTAACAATATCACAAGAAAAATGTACACCCCCTTCGATATAGGGAGTCATATCATCCTCTCTCTGCTGTAAATATTGGAAATAGTATCACAGTATCACAGGGCGCGAGTGTACACTTCCTGAGATATTGGGAGTAATATCATTCTCATCTTTTCTGGATATTAGGAACAATATCACAGGGAAGTATACACCCCCTGCACTATTGAGAGTAATGTTGTCGTCACCCGCTTTAAATATTAGGAAGAATATTGGAAGAATGGTCTACACCGCATGCGATATTGGGAATAATATCATCCTATCTTCCTCTGAAAATAAGAAACAATATTACGGGGGGGGTGTAAAAACCTTGCGACATTGGAAGTGATATCATCCACTTCCCCCTGGATATTAGGAACTGATCACAGGGGAGGGTGTACACCTTCTCCGATATCGGGAGTAATATCATCCTCTCCACCCCGCCTCTATATTAGGAACAATATCTCAGGGGTGGGATACACTCTCTGCAACACTGAGAGTAATATTATCCTCTCCTCTTCTAGATATTAGGAAAAATATCACACCAAGGTGCACACCGCCTGTGCTATTGGGAGTAATATCATCCTCTTGCCCTCTGGATATTAGGAACAATATCTCGGCGGGGGGTACAAACCCTGCGATATTGAAAGTAGTATCATCCTCTCCCCCCTTGGATATTATGAGCAGTATTACAAGAGAGGTGTACACCCCCTGCGATATAGGGAATAATATCATCCTCTACCCACCTGGATATTATAAACAATATAACAGGGGGGTGTACACCCCTGTGATATTGAATATAATTTTCTTTCCACCTGGCTATTACAAACAATATCACAAAAGTGTGTACACCTCCTGCGATATTGGGAGTAATATCGTCCTCTTCCCTTCTGGATATTAGCAACAATATCACAGGTGGTTGTAGCAGATGATATTAAATCCAACATCACAGGGGGTGTACACCCCCTCTGTGATATATTTTTTAATATTCAAAGGGAAAGAAGATAATATTACTTTCAATATTGCAGGGAGGGTACAACCCCGCTGTGATATTGTACCTAATATTCAGAAAGGGAGCAGATGATATTACTCCCAATATCTCAGCGTGTGTACACCCAACATATGATACTGTTCCTAATATCCAAGGTGGAAAAGGATGATATTACTCCCAATATGGCAGAAGATGTACACCCCACTATGATCTTGTTCATAATATCCAGTTTGGGAGAATATGATATTTCTCACAATATCACAGGGGATGTAAACCGTGCTCCCCCCGTGATGTTGTTTCTAGTATCCACGGCAGAGAGGATGATATTACTCCCAATATCGCAGGGGGTGTACACCTTTTCTGTGATATTGTTTCTAATATCCAGGGGTGTAGAGAATGATCTCCCAATATCGAAGGAGATTTACACCCCCCACCGTTATATTGTGATTAATATCCAGGAAAAAAAGAGGATTACATTACTCCCAATATCGAGGAGGGTATACACCCTTCTGTGATGTTATTCCTAATATCCAGAAAGAGAGAGGATGATATTACTTTCAATATTGCAGGGGGTTTACACACCCCCTTTTATATTTTTTCTAACATTTAAGAAGGGTGAGTTTGATATTACTCCCAATAACGCTGGGGATGTACACATTCCCTGTAATATTGTTCATTATATCCAGCTGGGGAGACATGATATTACTCCAAATATCGCAAAGAGTGTACACACCCCCTGTGATTTTGTTCCTAATATCGAGGGAGGTAGAGGATGATATTACTCCAAATATCGCAGGGGGTGTATAACCCCCCATGACATGGTTCCTTATATCCAGGGTGAAAGAGGATGAAATTACTCCCAATATGGCAGGGGGTGTACACCCCCCTGAGATATTGTTTCTGATATCTAGAAAGGGAGAGGATGATGTTACTTTTAATTTTGCATGGGATGTATACCATCCCTGTGATATTGTTCCCAATAACCAGTGGTGGGAGGGAATGATAATAATCCTGCTATCCCAGGATGACATTACACCCAATATCGAAAGGGGTGTACAAACCTTGTGATATTGTTCCTAATATTTAGACGGGAAGAGGATAATATTACTTCCAGTATCAGAGAGGGTATACACCCCTCCTGTGATATTTTTCATAATATTCACGAGCGGAGATTATATTACTACCAATATTGCAGTAGGTGTATAACCTCCTTGTGATATTGTTCCTAATATCCACGGGTATACACCTCTGCGATATTGGAAGTTATATCATCCTCTCCCCTCATGGTTATTATGAACAATATCACAGAGGGGTGTACACCTCCTGCGATACTAATAGTAATATCATCCTCTCCCCACCTAGATATTACAAACAATAACACAAGGGGGGGGCTGTACAACCCCTGTGATATTGAGAGTAATATAATCATCTTCCTCTCTGAATACTGGAAACAATATCACAGGGGTTGTACACCCCCTGGGGTGTTGGGAGTAATATCCTCTCAACTCAGAAATATTAGGAACAATATCACAGAGGAGGGTGTACACTTCCACAGAGGCGTGTGTACAAACACGCCCTTTGATATTGTTCCTAATATCTAGGAGGAGAGAGTATGATATTACTCCCGATATCGCAGCGGGTGGACACCCACTCCTGGGATATTGTTCCTAACATATAGGAAGGGAGAGGATGATATTACTCTCAATATCACAGGTGGTGTACACCACCCTCCCGTAATATTGTTCCTAACATCTAGTGGGGGTAAAAATGATACTACTTCCAAGATCACAGAAAGTGTACACCCCCCTTGTTATATTTTTCCTCATATCCAAGGGGAGAGACAATGATATTACTGTCAATATCGCAGGGGGTGTACTCCCCCACTGTGATATTTTTCCTAATATCGGGGGGGAGAGGATGATATTACTCCCAATATTGTAGGAGATGTACACCCCCCTCTAATATTGTTCTGAATAATCAGGGGAGGAGAGGATTATATTACCCTTAATATCGCAGGGGGTGTATACCCTCACTGTAATATTGTTTTTGATATCCAGATGGGGAGAAGATGATATTGCTCAATAATGCAGGAGGTGTACACCCCCTCCCCGGTGATATTGTTCCTAATATCCAGAGGGAGAGAGGATGATATTACTTTCAGTATCGCAGGGGGTGTACACCCACTGTTATGTTGTTTTTAGTATCCAGGAGAAGACAGGATGATATTACTCCCAATATTGCAGAGCGTGTACAACCCCACTGTTATTTGTCTTTCATATCCAGCGGAGGAGAGGATTATATTACTCCCAATATACTGGGGGGTGTACACCACCCCTGTGATATTGTTCCTAATAATCAGGGGAGGAGAGGATTGTTGATATTATGATTTTGATCTCTACTAAAAATACAAAATTAGCCGTGCATGGCGGCTCACGCCTGTAATCCCAGCTACTCAGGAGACTGAGGCAGGAGAATTGCTTGAACCTGGGAGGTGGAGGTTGTGGTGAGCCGAGATCGTGCCATTGCACTCCAGCCTAGGCAATAAGAGCGAAACTCCGTCCAAAAAAAAAAGAGAGAGAGTGATATTGCTTCCAGTATGGCAGGGGATGCTAGGAACAATATCACAGGGGGTTGTACATCCCCTGATATGTTGGGAGTAATATCCTCTCCCTCTATGGATATTGGGAAAAATATCACCCGGGGGTGTAACCCCCTGCAATATTGGGAGTAATATTGTCGTCTCCCGCCCTGGATATTAGGAACAACATCACAAGGAGGGTATACACCCCTGCGATATTGGGAATAATATCATCCTCTGCTTCCCTGGATATTAGGAACAATATAACATGGGGGAGCGTACAGCCTTTGCGATATTGGAAGTAATATCCTCTCCTGCCCTGGATATTAGGAACAATATCCCTGGGGGTGTTTACACCTCCTACGATATTGGAAGTAATATTATCTTCTCCCCCTCCTGGATATTAAAAACAATATCACGGGGGTGGGGTGTGTACCTTCTGACCTATTGCAGGGAGTTACACCCCCCCCCCGTGATATTGTTCCCAATATCCATCGGGGGAGAGGATGATATTATTCCCAATATATCAGGGGATGTACAACCCCCTGTGATACTGTTCCTAGTATCCCGTGTGGTAAACGATGATATTATTCCCAATATCGCAGCGAGGGTACACCCCCCCTGTGATATTGTTCCTAATGAGCTACTGGGAGTAATATCCGGGGGTGGGGAGTAGAGGATGATATTACTCCCCACATCGCAGGGGGTGTACATCCACCTATGATATTGTTGCTAATATCCAGGGGGGAAAGGATGATATTATTCTCTATATTGCAGGGGGTGTACACCCCTCTGTGATATAATTCCTAATATCCAAGAGAGAAGTGGATGTATTACTTCCAATATTGCAGGGGTTGTACATCACCCCGTAATATTGTTTCTAATATTCAGAGGGGGATAGGATGATATTATTCCTAATATCGCATGGAGTGTGTACCCTTCTTGTAATATTCTTCCTGATATTTAAAGAAGGTGACCACCTTCTGAGCTATTGGGAGTAACATCATCCTATTTCCCCCTGCATATTAGGAACAATATCACAGGAAGTTTGTATACCCCCTGCTCTATTGGGAGTAATATCATCTTCTTTACCCCTGGATATTAGAAACAATATCTCAGGGGGGTGTACACCTCCTGTGATATTGGGAGTGATAACATCTTCTCCCCACTTGGATATTAGGAAAAATATCACATAGGGGTGTACCACCTCTGCGATATTGGGTGTAATATCACCCTCTCCCAACCCAGGTATTAGGAACAGTATCACTGGGGGTTGTACACCTCCTGCGTATTGACAGTAATATCATCGTCTCCCATTTTGGATATTAAAAACAATATCATAAGGGGGGTGTACACCGCCTGTGATATTGGGAGTAATATAATCCTCTCCCTCCTGGAAATTAGAAAAAATATCACAGGGGGTTGTACACCACCTGCGACATTGGGAGTAATATCATCCTCTCACCCCATGGTTATTAGGAACAATATCACGAAGAAATGTACACCTCTGCGATATTGGGAGTAATATAATCTTTTCCCCACCTGAGTATTAGGGATAATATCACAAAGGGGGAGTGTACACTCCCTGCGATATTGAAAGTAATATCATCCTCTCTCCACCAGAATATTAGGAACAATATCACGGGGCTGTGTACACCCCCTGCAATATCGGGAGTAATATCATTCTCTCCCCCGCTGGATGTTAGCAACAATATCACAGGAGGGGTGTACACTCCCTGAGATATTGGGAGTAACATCATCCTCTCTCCCTCTGGATATTAAAAACAATATCACAGGGGGGTGTACACCACCTGTGATATTGACAGTAATATCAACGTCTCCCACATTGGATATTAGGAACAGTATCACAAAAGGGGTGTACACCCCCTGCGACATTGGGAGTAATATCATGCTGTCCTCCCTGGATACTAGAAGCAATATCACAGGGGATGTGTACACCCCCTGCGATATTGGGAGTAATGTAATCCTCTCCCCACTAAATATTAAGAACAATATCACAAAAGGGGTGTACACCCCCTGTAATATTGGTATATCATCCTCTCACCCCTGAATATTTGTAAAAATACCACAAGGTGTGTGTACTCCCCTAGCAATATTAGGAGTAATATCAATCTCTCAACCCTGGATATTAGGAACAATAACTCAGGAGGAGTGTATACCCCCTGCGATATTGGGAGTAATATTATCCTTTACTCTCCTGGATATTAGAAACAACATCACAGAAAGAAGTGTACTCCCGCTTCGATATTGGGATTAGTATCATCCTGTCTTCCACTGGATATTAGGAACAATATCACAGAGGTGGTTTACACCCCCTCTGATATTGACAGTAATATCATCATTTCCTTTGGATATTTTAACTATATCACAAGGGGAATGTATATCCCCTGCAATATAGGGACTGATATCTTCCTCTCCCCTGTGGATGTTAGAAACAATATCAAGGCGGGGGGGTGTACACTCCCTGCGATATTGGGAGTAGTATCATTCTCACATTTTCTGGATATTAGGAACAATATCACAGGGGGGATGTACACCCCCTGCACTAGTGAGAGTAATACTGTGGTCACCCGCTTTAAATATCAGGAAGAATATTACAAGAAGGGTACACACTCCATGCGATATTAGGAATAATATCATCCTATCCCCCTCTGAATATTAGAAACAATATTACGGTGGGGGTGTACATTCCCTGAGATATTGGAAGTAATACATCCACTTCTCTCCTGGATATTAGGAACTATATCACAGAGAGGGTGTACACCTTCTCCGATAATGGGAGTAATATCGTCCTCTCCCCTCACCTCGATATTAGTAACAATATCTCAGGGGTAGGGTAAGCCTTCTGCGACATTAAGCATAATATCATCCTTTTCCCTTCTAGATGTTAGGAAGAATATCACGCGTGGTTGTACACCCTCTGTGCTATTGGGAGTAATATCATCCTGTCACCCCCTGGATATGAGGAACAATATCTCGGGGCGGGGGGGATACAACCCCTGCGATATTGGAAGTAATAGTATCCTCTCCCCACGTGGATATTCCAAACAGTATCACAGAGGGGTGTACACCCCCTGCGATATAGAGAATAATATCATCCTCTCCACCTCCCCAGATATTAGCAACAATATCATAGGTGGATGTACACCTCCTGCGATATTGGGAGTAATATCATCCTCTACCCCCCACCCTTGGATATTATGAACAATATTACAATGGGAATGTACACTCCCTTCGATATTGGGAGTAGTATCGTACTCTCCCCTCCCTGGATATTATGAACAATATCACAGGGGATTGTACACAGCCTGAGATACTGGGAGTAATATCATCCTTTCCTCCCCCTGAATATTGCGAACTATATTACAGAATGGTGTACACCCCCTGCAATATTGGGAGTAATATTACCTTCTCCCTGCCCCAGATATTATGAACAGTATCACGGGGGGTGTACAACCCCCTGCGATATTGGAAGTAATATCATTTTCTCCCCCAGTGGATATTATACACAATATCACGGGGGGGATACACCCCCTCCAATATTGGCAAAAATATCATCCACTCACCCCCTGAAAATTATAAACAATATCACAGGGGAGTGTGCAATCCCTGGGTTATTGGGATTAATAACATCCTCTGCCCCTCCCGAATATTAAGAACAATATCACGGGGGGGTGTACACTTCCTGCAATATTGGGAGTAATATCATCCTCTACTCCCCTGGATATTAGGAACAATATCACAGGAGGGTGTAGGAACCCTGCGATGTTGGGACTAAAATCATCCTCTGCCACCCTGGACATTATGAACAATATCACAGAGGATGTACACACAGGATGTTTACGATATTGGGAGAATATCATCTCCCCTCTGGATATTACGAACAATATCACAGGGGGTTGTACACCCTCTGTGATATGGGGAGTAATATCACCCTCTCCCTCCCTGGATATTACAAACAATATGGCAGGGTTGTGTACACCCCCTGAAATATCGAGGGTAATATCATTTTCTCTCCCCTTGATTATTACGAACAATATCGCAGAGGGGTGTACACGTCCGGCGATATGGGGAGTAAGAGCATCTCCTTTCCCCGTAGATATTATGAACAATATCGCAGGGGTGTGTATACTTCCTTCGATATGGGGAGTAATGTCTCTCTCTCCCCGCCCCGGATATCGCAGTTGCATGTATATTCCCTGAGATATGAAGAGTAACATCATCCTCTCTTTCCCTGTATATTACGAACAATATCTCGGGGGGATGCAATATGAAGAGCAACATTATCCTGTCCCCCCTCCCTGGATATTAGAGACATGTTGCAGGGGAATGTACACTCTTTGCAATATGGGGATTAACATTATCCTATCCCTGTCTAAATATTACGAACAATATCGTATGGGGGTGTACACCCCTTGCTTTATGGGGAGTAACATCATGCTCTCCCCTCCTGGAAATTACAAACAATATCGTAGGGGGGGTGTACACCCCCTGGGGTATGGAGAGTAACATCATCCTCTCCCCACATGGATATTATGAACAATATCACAGGGGGGTGTACACTCCCTGGGATATTGGGGGTAATATCATCCTCCTTCTCCCTGGATATTACGAACAATATCACAGGGTGGTGTACGCCTTGTGTGATATTGGGAGTAATATCATCCTCTCCCCTTATGGAAATTGCAAACAATATTCTGGGGGGTGTACATCCCCTGCGATATTGGGAGTAATATCATCCACTCCCCACTGGATATTACAAAAAATATAAAAGCGAGTGTACACCCCCTGCAATATTTGGAGTAATATCATTCTCATTTCCTGATATTATGAACAATATCACAGGAGGGTGTACAGGCCTTGCAATATTGGGAGTAATATCATCCTCTCCTTCCCTGAAAATTACGAACAATATCACAGGGGGGTGTATACCTTCTGCGATACTGGGAGTTGTATCTTCCTCTCCCACCCGCTGCTTTTGTATTTTATAGGGGCAGGATTTTTTTGCAGGGGCAGCCAATCAAATCTGAGCTGAAATTGTCCAGTGATTGTGAATATGATGAGGAACAAAATGCAGATCTTAAAGGTGTAATCTTTAAAGAGACACCTTTAAAAGGAGCAGAACAACAGAATGTTAAAAGAGAGTTAGTGATGATAACTACCTATACTCTCTTTCAGACTCTAGAATGATGTTTGGTTCATATTAGCTAACAAAAATAAAATTAAATCTTAAAATTTTAAAAAAAGTTTGCTTTATGTAGTATTTCTTTCTCTCATTTTAGGGCTGTAGTTAATTGTTGTCTATCGTAAAGAAAACCTCAGGGGCCGGGCACGGTGGCTCACACCTGTAATCCCAGCACTTTGGGAGGCCAAGGCGGGTGGATCACGAGGTCAGGAAATCAAGACCATCCTGGCTAACATGGTGAAACCCCATCTCTACTAAAAATACAAAAAAATGAGCCAGGCGGGGTGGCGGGCGCCTGTAGTCCCAGCTACTAGGGAGGCTGAGGCAGGAGAATGGCGTGAACCCAGGAGGCGGACCTTGCAGCGATTGCACTCCTGCCTGGGCGACAGAACAAGACTCCATCTCAAAAAGAAAAAAAGAAAACCTCAGAAAATTCTAAAGTCAATTTACATTTATCATTTAAAAACACGTTAGTTATTACTGAGATAAATTTTCAAAATGTACATTAATTAAACAAACAATCACATTAGTTTATGTAATCTAAACCTAAAATAGGAGCCTAGATGTAGAAGAGAAGAGACACTAGAACAATATTTAAAATTAGCCATCAAGGACCCAGGCACTTACAAAAATAATTAGCTGATGTGATAAGCCCTGTTTCAAAAACAAAGTCAACAAACATCTAGACCAGGAGTGCTCTGGTCTCACTAGGAGTAAATTCACAGGTCTGAATCTCTCCACTGAAAAAATAAATAAATAAATAAATAAATAAATAAATAAATAAATAAATAGAGCTTTCACTCTAAGAAATACCAAAAGCATGAAAATTTACTTTTTCTTGTTTCTCCTAATGTCTTCCACAAGTCTACACGTACAGGAGCTTAGAAGAGATCCCAGCACATAGCGCGTGCCCAAGAAATGTTGTTTACAATTATTATATCTTCAAAATGCAAATGAATCAAAAATCTAGATTCTGCAAATGCACAGAAATTGAGAGGCCAGAGAGAGAAAGAAGTGGGTAAGCATTTAATTATATAATTAGCTAGATGAACACTGTTAACTTTCTCTCTCAAAAAGTCAGATGGAATCTATAAAGTAGCCTGACATACAGAAATCCAAGATTTTATACTTTTTGTTCTTCTCTCCAACTATAACTATTTAAATAAATGAAATAGAATAAATATCATCATAGATCACCAGCAAATTTGTGTATTTTTTGTTGTTAATGAGGAAAACTTCCCTTGGAATAAATCATTATTTGAAACAGAAAGAACTTGAATTCCACCACAGGTTAGGAGATGAAAATTATTTGCATTGTATGTGGGTTGCTAAGAAGGAAGCATCAAATTAAATTTTCTACCAAATTCATATTTGCTGGGTTAGTTCCTTTTCTCTCCTACGGTGGCTATAAAATCCATGCTAATTACCCATCAACCTCACAGGGATGAAGCCAGGAGTAAATGACAAGGAAGCAGCTGGAAACCTCTGAGTACTGCATATAAATGGGGACAGGAGATTACCCCCACTTGATCTGGCAAGACTGGGCCAAAGCCCTGGGCCAAACCCTTGTATCCCCAAGAGACTGCCAACAGGAGCACCAGCTGCACTTCAAAGCAGCAAGTCTAGAACGAGAGCCCTCTGGGAGCAAAGTGCGTAACCGCAAAAAGTAATATTCAGTCTACCAGGGAGTAGCCGTTTCCCAGGATCAACAGAAGGCAAAGAGGTTCCAAATTTCTTGTGAAAGCAGGTAATTTAGCCACAGATTTTTGTCTATCATGGTATTCTTTGACGTTTTTTCTTCTACATTAGCAGTCACAAATAACATATTGAATGTTTATTATGTAATTGTCATTCTTCATTCATTGTCTGATTTAATTCTCATAATAATTCTGTGAGATAGTTGTTTTTATTATTCCTTGTTTATAGAAGTAATGGAGACTGGAGAGATTAAGTAACTTGCCCAGGGACTTGCAAGGTGGAAAGCAAGCTGCAGACATAGAATTATCTCAAGAATTTGCTTTCATAATCATGATGGTTCCAAGATTTTCCGTGACCTTCATTTAATTCCCAAATATTTCATTATTATCTTCTTGCCTTTCTTTCTTAGTTACTACCTGCTCTCTGACTACTACAAGGATAGAGCACATATGCGTGTGTGCATGCACACACACACACACCAAGCAACTATTAACCAGTTCCAACCTTGGGCTGTGTTAATGCCAGGCAAGCACCCTAAGGGGGCAGTAATTTCCTGTCTCAACTTGGAAAGATGTGAGCCATGGTTCTCTCTATTCAATATCCATAACCTAAAGAGAAATTTCAGAATATGCCCACTGGGAAAGGAAAGACTTTTTGAGTTTTCTGTGAAAGACTTGGCAAAAATCCAAATATTTGAATTTATTTTGTTTCTGTTCTGAGACTGTGAAATGCTTTTAAGTGTCTGCTAAATTTTTCTCTAATATACAGCAGTAGGGAGGTGCTTCATCTCCCTGGAGTCACTGGAAAAGCTCACAGAAGCGAGTTTAAGAAACAAACCTGAAAAGTGGTACAAGTGAAGCCTGTCTCTCTTCAGAGGCATCCGCAGGCTGTAAAGTGTGCTGATAGGAAATTCAGCTACCCACAGGACTTTACAGCAGCTACTCAAACCAATTTTACATTTATCCTGTGACCAGAGAGGAAGAGGAAAGTAAAAAACATTAAATGTCCTTTGCTTGGCTTCTCATACTGTTTCAAAGCATGAATGCTTATAAAGTTGTTTAGATATCAAAGCAGACAATATGCGCTGGGTTTTATCTTGAAGGAAAAAAGAAAAATAATGTTTTGGGGATGGAGAATCTTCCAACAAATATATCTCCCATTAATGGTTTTAACTCTGGAGAAATGTTAGAGTCCTTATAGGATCATCAAATAATCATAAAGTGAAAATACATACTTACATGAACAAAGATTGAAATTCATCTGTTTCACTTTTTTTAAACAAAGGGCTCCTAATAGTTCTCAGTCAACTGTTACAATGTTTAATCATAATTTGGGCAAAAGTAAAAATCTCCCTTTCTAAATGAATTCTTCTCTTGCTGCATATTAAGCCCACTACTTGTCTTTCAATCCCAGTGGAGATAGATGATAATTGGACACAATCTTTTCCACAATTCCCTTTCAATAGCTTGAAAACAGTTATGAATCTTTATCTTAATTTTTTAAAGCCTCAATATATTGATTATCTTATAATTCCTTTTCAAAATGTCCATTACTATATTTCCTCTTGATTCTCTCACTTCTCTAGAAATATACTAAAACACAAAGACCAATATTAGAGCAATTTCCTGATAAAAGTTTGAATACAAATAAATATCCTATAATACTTATTTCTAGCTCTCGAATATCAACTACTTCTAATAGCTTTTAAAAGTAAACACTGTTAATCACTTACTGATTTTGAATTTATGATTCTGGTAAAGTGACTTACTTGTTCTACCTAGTTTGAGAGAGTTTCTTTGGACATTTTATATCAGGATAAATTAAAAATATCTGTTATATGAAATTATACTGTTCCCTAAAGGTTAATATCAAATTGACTAAATATTTCTTCAATTTATGACATGACACATGGAATTTCACACATTTTCCCCAAGGTATTAGGAACTTAACCAAAATAGTGTCATAAATAATTGGATAGGAACAACATCAATTCAATCATCTGGAGAATTATAAAAGCTCAGATGAGGAAGAGCCATTTAGAGGCAACCCAGTAAAAACTTCCCACTCTGAAATGAAAATGAAAGAACAAAAGATGAAATGTCTTGATCAGCTCTTAGTGATCCAGGCCTGATCCCCAGGCTTGGTTCTTCCCATGTAGTATCCCTTCCGCTCTGTTCCACAGCCAATTCTCATTCAGAACACCAGAAAAATATTCTCTTATGGTTTGTTCTATGTTCTTTTTCCTGCTTTTCAGCCACAGAAACACCTTTGTCCTTTCCCTGACTCTCTTTCTTCACCTAGGTAACCACTGTCCATTAATTAATTCAGCAAATATCCATTGAGTTACTCAATGAATTCCAAGAGTATTGCCAAACCAAAGAGTAATACAGTAAATTGATCCAAGTGTAATAAAAATATATGCTAAGGAGTTCTCAGACCCTTTTACCCTTTTCACACAGGGCTAAGTTCACAGGCCTGAAAATCAAGATGTCCAAGGTACCGATAGGTAAAGCAAGAAAAGATTGGAGATACTGTCTAAGGAAGAGGGCTATTACTGAGGATAAGTGGATTAAAAAGCCTGGATAAAAATATGTCAAAGAAGAGAACTGTAGAGCTTGGTTATGTGGCATCAAAGAGAAGTCCAGTCCATTTAACAGTTCCTGATTGTTTCTGGATTAAAAAAAGGAAATTTTGTTTCTTAGTTTCCTTTCTATTATCTATGTCACATCTTAGGCTAATTAATGCAAAACAATACAACTAAGTTATACACTTATAAAATAGATGCATGTCATACCTAAGGAATTATCCATAAGATATATAAGCTTTGATCCACAAATAAATTATTCATTCAATAACTATATATTTTGTATCTATACAAAATTTTCTGTTCTTTCTAGTACCAAATGTGATCATTATAATAATTCTGTTACTTTTATTACATTCATCAGTCACGTGTGATATTCCTGACTCTAGAGTTCTTTCTACAAGCGTAATTTACTGATATCTACTAACAATCTCACTAAAAACAGCAGTTGTTCAAGGAAAACATTGCCCTTTATAATACATGTACACACATCTAGGAATACATCAGACATCTCCATGTTCAAGCATGTATTACAAATAAGTCGTGGGGTCATGAAACTTGGCAAGGTGATTTATTTTCATTTCTAATGCTATGTAGATGACATATTTCTAATTGTTGTCACAACTTGAAATATGTACTTCTTATTTTTGTGTTATCACATAGTTTATCAATTACTATCAAGCAGAGGATATCTTGAACCTTTTATATAATATTGAAATATTTTCCTAGTTGCAAACACTGTGTGTATTGGAAACAGCATGGGGCAAACTGCCGCTTTTAAACCATCAGATCTCATGAGAACTCACAATCATGAGAACAGCATAGGGGAAATTGTCCCCATGATCCAGTCACCTCCCACCAGATCCCTCCCCCAGAACATGGAGATTACAATTCCAGATGAAAGTTGGGCGGGGATACAGAGCCAAACCATATCAGTGTGCTAAAAATAGCTGACAACATCCATGTAAGACACCTTCATTTTCAGTTCATCTCTCCTCAAATAATTTGTCACCCTTTATAACATGTGAAAAACTAGATTGAATAGTGAGAGAGAATATACAAAGGAGCCTTTACTCTGTACCTCACTATTATCATAGCTTGATTCAATGTAGACTTTTCTACAAACAAAACCCTAGAATTAGAGAGACAGTGAATTTCCAAATCATCGTGTCATTGTCCAGAGCCGCTACAGAGGTACCAGAATGGGAAGTGAGTGGTTCTAATCCCTGAAGCATGATTAATGATCCTGATGTCACTGGCTACCTTACAGCATGCAGTGGCCACATACTGCATCACAGAGGCTATAAAAAGTGCTCTGCAGATATGCATTACCTCAGTTCACCCTTCCACAGACCCTGAAATGCAAGTAAAATGTAAGGCTGAAATTGGCAGATTAGTTCCATGCCTGTATAGTAATCTCAGCACCGGCTAGAGACATAGGATACTCTGAAAACAATCTATGCTAACCTCAGGCCCAGCTCTCTTTTGGCAGTGAGTATAGTGAAGTAACAGGAGCTTTTGAAAAGTTCATTCTTTAGAAAAATGACTTTCATTGCCTATGTGCTTGTCACTATGTTAAGTGTAACACATAATTTTTTTAACTTACTCTTTACAACGATCCCATTAAGAATTGAATTCTTATTAACATTTTACAGAAAATGAATCAGAGTCAAAAAGTAAAATGAGTTTAATAAGGACAAATGTAAGAGCCAAGATTCAAGCCCCAGTCTGTCTGTGTTTCTGTGTTTTTTTCCATAACATCACAATGCTAAAAATAAAAGGTATAATGCTGTGAAATAGTACTTGTTTTCAAAACTGCCATATAAATGTTTTAATTTTTTGCAAAGTTATATAATAGTAGTATTTTTTGGAATTGTACGTGTACCCAAAACATTTTTTTTCTTTTTGAGAGCATGCCACTCAAATAAGAAACTATTCGTCTCAGTTAACTTACCTGGCAAAAATAAAAAACACATATTTCAATGAAATGATGAAAGGAAGAAGGAGTAGTGTTTTCAATTTATGAAGACATGAGTACTACCAATTGTTTAGTTATTAACCAAAATAATTCTGGAAAACAGAATTTATGAAGTTTACTTTCTCTTAAAACAAAAATAAATGGTCAAATAGATGTAATATAGGGGAGTTAGTATCCTTCCCTTACCCTCCCTCTAGAATCATACACATTAACACATCTTTATTCATTGTGAACCCTTTTCAGAGACAAAAAAGACACAGAAATCTGAACCAACAGGCAGGCCTGTATTGAGATAAATGTCACGTCAACTGATCTGAAACTACTGGAAACACTAGCCTAAGAGAATGTGAATAAAATGGTAAACATTCCACTGAAATAATTATAAAATTTACAAATCAATATACATTAAAAACATAATAACTTACATAAAACCAAAGTGAAAAAAAAGACAACAAAAAACAGAGAGGCTGCTTAGTTGATCATGGCATTATTTTTCCTGAGTATTGACATAGTACCCAGAATAAGGTAAACTTTAAAACCACATACAAAGAACAAGACCTGGATCTTCAATCCTTTTACAATCTAATCCCCAGGCTTTCAACACAAGGATATCAAAATATATGATCACAAAATATTTAGTTTAATTCCTTCAATGCACTCAGTGGGGGTACTGTATTAGTCTGCATGGGCTGCCATAACATACTAGCACAGACTGGGTGGTTTAAACAACAGAAATTTTTCTCATAGTTCTGGAGGTTAGAAGTCCAAGATCAAGGGACCCTCAGAAGTGGTTTCTGGTGTGGCTTCTCTTCCTGGTTTGTAGACAGCCACCATGGCAGGGAGGGAGCCCTCTGATATCCCTTCTTCTTTTTATAAGGACATCAGTCCTATTGGATGAGGACTCCACCCATATAAGCTCATTTAACGTGAATTTGTTCCTTAAAAATCCTATCTCCAACTACAGTCAAATTTTAGGTTAGGGCTTCAACCTATGAATTTTGAAGACACAGTTCAGTCCATAACGGGCACCCAATTCCATGTGAACAAGAAATTTCAGTTATATAAAATAATACTCGCCAGATTATTTAGTCAAAATAGGGCAAACAAGGAGCCAAAGAAAGAGGTTTTGGGGGAGTCTAAAAACACTAAGCACAGTGCATTGAACTAGTCAGGTAAATGTCAGTATTAATTGCCTTGACATATAGTATAATATACTAAAATAATTGTTCCTAAGAGTACTTTTGAGGTACACCTACACCCTCAGGGACAGAACATTTAATGAAAAGTCCAATAATTACTTCTGGTCAATTTATCAACCAGATTATTCACAGAAAGCAACTTTTGATCTCTCTGGCCCCTGCACTGGCTAAAGTTGTAGCTCACCCAAAATTGTGTGCACCACCATTCTGCTATGGATCAGAAACCATGTACATATAACAAGCCTGAGTTCTCAGTGAGGTGACTTTAAGACTGTTGTGGGCACTGACTCCATGTAAAGCCTGAAAAGATAGTATCTGACTATTGTGTCTTTACTTTGCTTCTTTAGAATATTTTCTTTATCATAATAAAAGCCCTACCATGAAAATAGTAACATTTGTATAATAAAAAAATGTGTTTCCTGAAGTATTAAGAACAAATCCATGTACAGCCAAATAACCCATCACAACTCACTAATGTGAATAACTGTGGAAAACAATCCCAAAGAGAAAAAAAGTTTCAGTTCATGTTGCTTTTCCAAAATTGATGCTCAAAACCACTTGAGCATCACAGGTGCTTTAAGCATGTCTTTTCATTTCACTTGAACATTTAGAATATTCCAAACATTGTTATAATTAGTTTTTAAAATGAGACCATGAATTAATTAGAAATTTAATCATTATTTCAAGATAGCTTAGTTATTATTTCTTCACCTTTTAGGTAATGCTTATAATTAACTTTTTCTGCTTCCCTTTCATGAAATATTTTATAAGTTAGCAGGACATTTTTTAAAAACAGACTTCTGTTCTAATATTACTATGCTAAACTAATTACAATATGAATTTCTTTCATAATTATTTACCATTTTTATTCACCCTCAGGGTACTGAATTATAATTAATTCCACTTCTCTTTCTCTAATAGATTTATGTGTATTATCATATATATTAAATTTTCAGTTCTGTATTTTTTCATTTTATTGCTTTGCACACTGACAATGAGCACTTCATTAAAAACATGTAATCCCTTAGCTGCGATCAAGGCATAATTGCAAATATTTATAAGATAATAACATGTATGTTCACATTTTATTACAAGAGCCCCCTATTCTACTTGAAAATTCTGGCATTCCTATCCTCTTAAACTGTAATATGAAAATAGGATTTAAGAATCTCATGCAAAACTAATAAAAAGCACGTTTGTCCATTTTTTCATCTCCTGCTAGTTCTGTTACTCTATTTATTTTTGTCAATGTGATATTTAGATTAATTTAAATAATTAACACAATATACGGAAGGACTCCGATTTTTTTTCTCCGAAAGTGATGAACATTTTGTGATAGATAAAGCAATAACAATCTGCTGTTAAGTTAGGTTCTTTGACCTACTCCAGCTTTCCAGAAGATGTTTTAATGCAAATAAGTCAAGACACAAGTTTAGACTTGAGAAATTCAAAGTGCAAAATTCAGTGTAGGAATGAATAGTAGGACAGTTAAGTCCTTTTCTCAGGTAATAAATACTTCACAATTGCTATTATGCTCTCCTTTGTCCCTCACAAATTTTGATAACATTCTCCTAATTTGTCCAGACACACAGTCCCTTTGGGAGCTCTCAGGATAGCAGTACCATACAAACTTGACAGGTTTTTGTTTTGTTTTGTTTTGTATCGGCATGGCAGGGGGTTGGGAGATGGTGGTGATGGTGAGCAAGGGGTATCAGATGGTGAGGGAGGTGGTGAGGGAGGGAGGTGACGGTGAGGGAGGGGTGGTGAGGGTGGGATATGGTGTGGTGGTGAGGGAGAGGTATCAGGGGTGATAGAGGACAACTAACTAAAAGCATTCTGCCAAAGTTTGCTGGAATTTGCAGTGAAAAGTAATCATTGTGTAGTCAGGTCACACATAAACTGCTTAGGACCATAATCCAAAAAATAAGACCAGGAAAATAAATTGGATTTGTAAAGTTGTACTTTCTGCCAAGTAAGTGATAACTAGGTTTGGTAAAAATTATTTTCTCCTGTTTAGAGTCTGTTCTGCTCTGTTTGCACAGATTAACTTCTTTACCCAAACCTAAGTCCAAAGGTAAAAAAGAGTAAAAATACTTAAAATAGTCAACAACTCAATATTTCTGAGATTTTTAAACAATAACCCCTGAAAGGTAAACTTCCTCAAGTTTAGAACACTTTTGCTTTCTTCAGTGTTCTTGTAATCTAAAATGAGACTTTCGGGTAGGCACTTCCTCCTATCTTCTTACACTCCTGACTGTCAACCTTCTTACTGTCTCAGTTCTTTCCCACTCTTTCTCTGTCCTTCTTGTACATTTGATGTATAAAGGTTCTCGTTCCTGCTAAATCTATTAAATTAGGACACTAAACTCTTTGGGTCTTGAACTATCCATTTCTTTTGAGCTTCATGAAGGCAGAGGTCTTATCTATTGCTTGTACCAACATCATTTCCAGAATGTAGCAGTAATATAAATAAAAATGTAATGGTCCTACAACCTCAACTATAACTTAGCTTCTACATATATACATAGAGGGTCCGGTTTTGCAAAGCACTTACAGAAGCGTAGAAAGCATTCTCTCTGGGTCATCTTGCCTGAAAGTTCAATATACATTTGTCAAATGCATGAAAAAAAATAGAGTAACTCCTCTTGTATGGTGACAATGCCTCCAGCAAAACAGTACAAGAACTATGGAAATGAGATTACATCTAGAACTGGGTCCGCATCCCTACTTTGCCGAAGAACCCAAAGTTAGAACCTGTGATAGGGAGAATAATGGCCCCCTAAAGATATTCACACTCTATTACCCAGACCTTACAATATATTATTTTGCATAGCAAACGGGACTTTTTAGATGTAATTAAGGTTAACGGCCTTGAGGTGGAGAAATTAGCCTACATTATCCAGTGGGGGAAATCTATGCAAAGTCCTTAAGAGAGGAAGGAGAACCTTTACTTTCTTTTCGTTGTTATTGTTTTTGTTTAATTGTTTTTTAAATTATACTTTAAGTTCTGGGGTACATGTGCAGAACAAGCAGGTTTGTTACATAGGTATAGACGTGCCATGGTGGTTTGTTGTACCCATCAACCCGTAATCTACATTAGGTATACTTTCTTTTTTTTTTTTTTTTGTGTGTGTGTGTGTGTGTGTGTTTTATTATTATACTTTAAGTTTTAGGGTACACGTGCACAATGTGCAGGTTAGTTACATATGTATACATGTGCCATGCTGGTGTGCTGCACCCATTAACTCGTCATTTAGCATTAGGTATATCTCCTAATGCTATCCCTCCCACTTCCCCCCATCCCACAACAGTCCCCAGAGTGTGATGATCCCCTTCCTGTGTCCATGTGTTCTCATTGTTCAATTCCCATCTATGAGTGAGCACATGTGGTGTTTGGTTTTTTGTCCTTGCGTTAGTTTACTGAGAATGATGATTTCCAATTTCATCCATGTCCCTACAAAGGACATGAACTCATCATTTTTCATGGCTGCATAGTATTCCATGGTGTATATGTGCCACATTTTCTTAATCCAGTCTATCATTGATGGACATTTGGGTCGGTTCCAAGTCTTTGCTATTGTGAATAGTGCCGCAATAAACATACGTGTGCATGTGTCTTTATAGCAGCATGATTTATAGCCCTTTGGGTATATACCCAGTAATGGGATGGTTGGGTCAAATGTTATTTCTAGTTCTAGATCCCTGAGGAATCGCCACACTGACTTCCACAATGGTTGAACTAGTTTACAGTCCCACCAACAGTGTAAAAGTGCTCCTATTTCTCCACATCCTCTCCAGCACCTGTTGTTTCCTGACTTTTTAATGATTGCCATTCTAACTGGTGTGAGATGGTATCTCATTGTGGTTTTGATTTGCATTTCTCTGATGGCCAGTGATGATGAGCATTTTTTCATGTGTCTTTTGGCTGCATAAATGTCTCCTTTTGAGAAGTGTCTGTTCATATCCTTTGCCCACTTTTTGATGGGGTTGTTTGTTTTTTTCTTGTAAATTTGTTGGAGTTCATTGTAGATTCTGGATATTAGCCCTTTGTCAGATGAGTAGGTTGTGAAAATTTTCTCCCATTTTGTAGGTTGCCTGTTCACTCTGATGGTAGTTTCTTTTGCTGTGCAGAAGCTCTTTAGTTTAATGAGATCCCATTTGTCAATTTTGGCTTTTGTTGTCATTGCTTTTGGTGTTTTAGACATGAAGTCCTTGCCCATGCCTATGTCCTGAATGGTAATGCCTAGGTTTTCTTCCAGGGTTTTTATGGTTTTAGGTCTAACGTTTAAGTCTTTAATCCATCTTGAATTAATTTTTGTATAAGGTGTAAGGAAGGGATTCAGTTTCAGCTTTCTACATATGGCTAGCCAGTTTTCCCAGCACTATTTATTAAATAGGGAATCCTTTCCCCATTGCTTGTTTTCCTAATATCTACATTAGGTATACTTTCACAAAGAAATTCAACAACAGAAAGAGGATCAGAAAAATGCTACACTAATGGCTTGAAGATGGAAAAAGGGCGTCTTAAGGCAAGGAATTTGGCTAGGCTTTGCAAGCTGGAAGACAGGAAAGAGGAGTCTCGCCCAGCGTCTCAAGAAAAGGAATACAGCCCTGCCGACACCTTAAATGTAAGATAGTAAATCTATATTGTTTTAGGCCACTACATGTGAGATAATTTGCTATGGCAGCAACAAGAAATTAACACTATTCCTGAGGCTGCCTTCCCAAAGGCTGCATTCCTAGATGCATCTGGTGTTTCTTACAATAAATTCAAATGTTTTCTTAATAAAACAACCAAAATAACCACATCAATATAGGTACTGATTCTTAATTTTGATAAACATCTCAGCATATTAAGCAACAAATTCAAATACTGACTGAAGATTTCCCCTCACAAATAAGATATCTTTACCTATATCTTTTTATTCTACTTACTTTGGAGGGAGATTTATTAAGGCTAAAAAAATTAAATTATTTAAGCTTGCTCAGAGATTTAATAGAATGCAAATTATATTGATCCATCTTTCTTCTATCAACTACATGTTATTTCTGTTTAGTATGAATAATATATATTACTAATAAACATAAGAAGTACAACTTTTCTATTACATTTCAAATTAAAATTCCCCAGTTTCTCCTTACCTCCGCTTAATGCTGAGGGTGTGCTGAGAGAGTGTCAATGTGATGTGCAATCTTATCCTTACTCTTATGAAAGCTCAGTACTATTATGTCAAATTTATGATTAGCCTATAAAAGGGATTGTTTCATTGTCCTAGTAATATCAAGGGTCCAGAAGATATTCTAATATTTTGTTTCATGACAATAATATATCATAAAAGTTTTGCCAAGTAATTACCTCCTTCTAATAACTGTTACATAAGAAAAACCTGAGCCAGTTATTTCAAGTTCAGTTCAGTCCTTTAATTTGATTTCAATGGAATAATTGTATAACACATGACACTCAGTAGAAGAGTCATGTGTTACACAGGATTTTCTTCAAATCAAATTAAAGAACATTTCCACTGAAGGAGTTTCATGGACAACATCAAGATACCTGAATGTTGGCTTTCATCATCAAGTGAAAGAAAGCATTTCCTTAAAATACCCACTCAATGAATACAGAGGCAAATTCTTTTTTTGTGTTTCTTCATATTTGTTACATCATGAAAAACAATTCACAAGTTCTTAAGTCTATAAAACATGATTATTCAGAAAAACTGGGAGGTCGGGGGCATCTCCTTATCCCACTTCATTTGAAGGATCATGAAGCTACCACAGGAGGTGAGGCTGCCATAGAAAGGTGAGGATAGGGCACAAGGGGGAAAAAAAGTCACAGTTTGGGGGAAGAAAAAAAGCCTTCCCTCAAACAACACAATACCCAACTCTCCCTCAGAGATAGGAGGGAGAGTAAATTGGACTGAGAGGATCTAAACTTCAGACCTCAAGAGCATTTGGATTAGGAGAAGGGTTGAGATCCAAAATTGGAAATGTGGGTAGTAAAGAAAAATATGTATAACGAATACTGAGACCCTCAGCCCTCCATCCCTTGTCTTCCTTCCAAAAAAGGATGTGCTGTCTTATGCTCTTTAAGCAGGGGCCTCAGGGACTTCCAGGATAAAAAATGCTACAGATATTGATACTGTAGGTTACCACAGTAAAAATGTCAGCTTGTCAGATGCAATCACCTCATGGCTAAATTCACTTGTCAAAAGGACCTGATTCTCCATAACCAACCAATATTTTTAAAATTATTTTTAGAGACAGAGTCTGCCTTTGTCAATCAAGCTGGAATGTGGTGGCACAATCATGGCTCACTGCAGCCTCAACCCCCCGGGCTCAAGTGATCATCCTGCCTCAGCCTCCTGAGTAGCTGGGTGTATAGGCATGCACCACCACACCCAGCTAATTCTTTTTATTTTTTGTAGAGAGAGTGTCTGGCTATATTTCCCAGGCTGATCTTGAACTCCTGGCCTCAAGCAATCTTTCTGGGGCCTTGGCCTCCCAAAGTTCTGGGATTACAGGCATGAGCCACAATGCCCAGCCCCAACCAACATTTTGAGGAACAAAGAGCAAGGGTCATTAGAGCTTTGTGAAAATATTCCAAAATAAAAAGAGCCCCAAACAAAAAATTTTTAGTAGCGGCTACCCATGAAGATTTAGAAGGGGAAAAGGAAAAGGAGACTTATCTTAACCCTCAATGTGCAGTTCTGTATGCTTTGGATATAGTTTCAAGAAGCATGTGTTAATTTAGTTTAAAAATTAAGATGCATACAATTGGCTAAAATAAATCTGTTTTTGCTTCCTTGTCTGGTGACTATAATGGCAGAGAAGAGCCAGTCAAGCTTCAGGTAAGAAATTCTCTCCACACTTCTAGAGCTACGTACTGTGTACTCTCTAGCATCTTTCAGAATCCGGGGTCTCACAGAAATCCACTGACTCCAAAACCACCACCACTTAGTCCCTCGGCAATTTCATAACACACTAATTAGTATACTATATTTTCTTTCTTTCTGTAGCAAATGGTATTCAGAGACAGTTTGCAAGACTTCTGCCTTCCAGAAAGAATTGATTCAGCTTAATTGGCTTCATGAATTGGTTATCAAGGGACAAAATGAAGACAAAAATGATATTATGACTAGACTTTCCAGTTGGTGAATATAGAGTAATCAAATTATTCCAACCAGTCATATAAGATTTTCCTGCATGCACATGGAACATTCCACAGTAGAATAGCCGGATTAACCATCCCTGTGGGAACAGACAGTCCAGACTCAATTTATTATGACTCTGAGTTTATTTTTACTAAGAACATTGGTGTTATAAAACAAATCATCAAATGCTGAAATATTATACTAATTCAAAGAGCTCTTTAAACCAATTTACAATTGGAATGTCAAATTGTATATTTATCAGTTAAAAATAAGCATGTATTTTCCTAATTTTATATATTTTGCATACTAACAATTTGACTTTTATATTCCTCTATTAGTGAGGGTAGGCCAATTGCTGAGATAAACAAATCCAAATTATATAATAGCTCAAGGATAAAATAACTTTTTCTTACTCAAAGTTCAAAGCAGGTAGATGAGCAGCTCTCTCTCAAGAGATGATCCAAGTATCAGGATCCTTCCTTCTGGCAGCTACGTAATCTGTAATGTGCAGCTTCCAGAGTCATAGAGCTTGTGCGCAACATGCTGCAAAAGAGGAAAGGACCTGGCATGTCTTGCATACGTATGCTCTCTATATAATTTGTCTAAACTGGGCTACTTTAGGGAGTGAAAGGGCCACTAACTAGGCTTGACTAAGTATAACTTGTAACTGTCCTAGGCACAGTAAGATGACTATAACCCTATGCATGGTAGGTTTAATGAATCAGGCCCTGGAGCAGTGTACAGCATTCCTTTTCAAATCTTAATTCATCATATGGTCATGCCCAACTACAAGGTAGACTGAAAAATATGGACTTGTCATGTCACCAGCAAGAGAAGAATGTAAATTTGGTCAAAGCTAGTCAGCCAGCCTGTCTCTGATACTCTTATTTTTGCCACAATGAATTACTCTACTTCCATAGCAAATAGTCTACCTAAAAGGACTCACTCATTCAATAATGAGACAAAACCCCTATTCTCATGAAGTTTATATTCTAGTGTGGAAGACAGTGATAAACCAACACATAGAGTACAATGTCCAGTAGTTATAAATTCCATGAAGCAAAAAACATGTTGAGAAGTAGGTGCTTTTGAGATCAAATACTCAGGGAGAGAGCCTCACTGTAATGTAGAACAGAAGTCAGATACGTTTTAGATAAAATCATCAGGGAGAGCCTCACTGTAATGTGGGTCAGGAACTTGAATAAACTGTGAGAGGGAGCTGCTTGAGTATTTGTAGGAAGAACTTTCCAAGCAGAGAGATTAAAATATATTTTTATAAAAGTATCAAATTAGTCAAAAAATTTTCTCTTGTATTTTAGATAACTATAATAAATAGTGAATTATGACTCACTATTGTGTCATATTTTCAAGATATTGTTAACACAAAATCATACTTCATTTTTTAGTCTCTCTGAGAAATTATAACTAATATTTTTTCATACAATTGTCTTTATTTTTAAGCACAAAATTATTTTATTTTAAACCCTTATAGTAGAAAGTCATTACAATATGCATTTAAAACAACTGACAACACTTTAACCTCTTCATTACTTTTAGTTGTATCAGAAATCCAATTCGAATTAGGTAACGCAAATGCAGGGACTATATTGGCTCACTGGACTATATGAAATCTTGACTCAGGAACTTATTATCTCTATCATCAAGATTCTTTCTCCATTCTTATCTTCATTCCTCTCTGCATTATCTTTTATCTCTTACTTCAGATGGCATCCTCCATTTCTGTGGAGGAAGTGATTGGCTTATATTATCAGTAATTCAGTTATTTTTCAGTTTCCAGATTATATCATCCTACTACAGCAATCCTAAAGAAACTAAAGGACTTCTCACTCTTTTGTATATAACACAAAGAAGTGTTCTGACTTTACTGAGTCACGTGCCCACCTCTTGTACTAATCATCATGGCTAGGGGGTGAGAGTTCCATTGGTTAGAGTGGCTCAAATCTAGTTTCCCAAAATAAGATGAGTACTGTTAACAGAAGAAGGGAGGAAGTATTACTGGACAGACAAAAACAATCATTATTACAAATGCTGTCCATTCAATGAAAAGTATTGAATATTACATACTATGTGGCATAGACATCAGAATAAGAATCAGGTGGACTTGGGAATGAACACTGGTGCACAGATTACTATTAATAGTTGTGTGACTTTGGGCATGTTGGTAAATGTCTTTAAGCTTAGATTCTTCATCTATTAAATTTTAATAACAATAGGACCATCCCTTAGTTGTACAAATTAAGGGAGCATTTAGTAAGTGCTCAAACAATAATTGCTCTTATTTTAATTTCACATTTTTCAATGAATTCTCACAACAGTCCCATGAAACAGGTAGTAATAGCGCTAATTACAGATGAAGAAAATGAAACTCAGGAGAAGTTCAATTACTTTACCCAAAGTCACACAGCTAGTAAGTGGCATATCTAGGATAGAGTTCAAATTCCATGTCTGCAGGATTTCAAAGACGATATTCCTTCCACCATACTACATTGCCTTAACCATTACATAATTCTTTGTAATAATCTTAAGAGACTATTGAAGTACATAGAGTTATTTTCCCCTAAATTAAATGGTATGTTCCCTACTTCCATGCTTTCATCCGAGTAATCTGTCATTTCTTTCTACTGCCTGTGAGGCTGTGATCATGGAAAAAATGACATGGTTAAACAGAGAAAAACAGCTCACTGTAGACAAGTGATATCAGAAATTCTGCAATTGGAGAGTATTTTATTTGCTTCAATTTTTAATTGCTACAAATGTGCAATGTTCTAATAAGACAGCTATTACTATGGAAAGTCAAAGTTTGGAGACCTGAACTCAAAGCCCTGTTTTAGTATCTGAGTCTCAGTTTCATCATTGGTAAAAACTGAAAAGCCACCTACCTTACAGAATTGAGGTGGTGATTAAATGATACATGGAATGTGGAAGTGTTATGTAAAGTATAAAATGCTAAATAAATATAAGGCATATTATTGATAATAAGCTTAAGAATAAAACATTGGTGAACAGTGAATGCTGCTGCCTGATCGTTCCTCTGGAAGTTTTGTCTCAGAGGAGTACCTGGCCGTGTGAGGGGTCAGTCTGCCCTTACTGGGGAGTACCTCCCAGTTAGGCTACTTGGGGGTCAGGGACCCACTTGAGGAGGCAGTCTGTCTGTTCTCAGATCTCAAGCTGCGTGCTGGGAGAACCACTACTCTCTTCAAAGCTGTCAGACAGGGACATTTAAGTCTGCAGAGTTTTCTGCTGCCTTTTGTTTGGCTATGCCCTGCCCCCAGAGGTGGAGTCTACAGAGGCAGGAAGGCCTCCTTGAGCAGCGGTGGGCTCCACCCAGTTGGAGCTTCCCAGCCACTTTGTTTACCTACTCAATCCTCGGCAATGGCAGGCGCCCCTCCCCCAGCCTCATTGCCGCCTTGCAGTTTGATCTCAGACTGCTGTGCTAGCAATGAGCAAGGCTCTGTGGGCGTAGGACCCTCCGAGCCAGGCACATATATAATCTCCTGTGTGCCATTTGCTAAGACCGTTGAAAAAGTGCAGTATTAGGGTGGGAGTGACCCGATTTTCCAGGTGCCATCTGTCACGCCTTTCTTTGACTAGGAAAGGGAATTCCCTGACCCCTCGCACTTCCTGGGTGAGGCGATGCCTCGCCCTGCTTCAGCTCACACTCGGTGCGCTGCACCCACTGTCCTGCACCTACTGTCCGACTATCCCCAGAGAGAAGAACCCGGTACCTCAGTTGGAAATGCAGAAATCACCCATCTTCTGCATTGCTCACCCTGGGAGCTGTAGACTGGAGCTGTTCCTGTTCGGCAATTAATTTAAGATGGATTAAAGACTTACATGTTAGACCTAAAACCACAAAAACCCTAGAAGAAAACCTAGGCAATACCATTCAGGACATAGGCATGGCAAGGACTTCATGTCTAAAACACCAAAAGCAATGGCAACAAAAGCCAAAATTGACAAATGGGATCTCAGTAAACTAAAGAGCTTCTGCACAGCAAAAGAAACTATCACCAGAGTGAACAGGCAACCTATGGAATGGAAGAAAATTTTTGCAATCTACTCATCTGACAAAGAGCTAATATCCAGAATCTACAATGAAACTCCAACAAATTTACAAGAAAAAAACAAACAACCCCATCAAAAAGTGGGCAAAGGATATGAACAGACAATTCTCAAAAGAAGACACTTATGCAGCCAAAAGACACATGAAAAAATGCTCATCATCACTGGCCATCAGAGAAATGCAAATCAAAACCACAATGAGATACCATCTCACACCAGTTAGAATGGCCATCATTAAAAAGTCAGGAAACAACAGGTGCTGGAGAGGATGTGGAGAAATAGGAGCACTTTTACACTGTTGGTGGGACTGTAAACTAGTTCAACCATTGTGGAAGTCAGTGTGGCGATTCCTCAGGGATCTAGAACTAGAAATACCATTTGACCCAGCCATCCCATTACTGGGTATATACCCAAAGGATTATAAATCATGCTGCTATAAAGACACATGCACACGTATGTTTATTGTGGCACTATTCAAAATAGCAAAGACTTGGAACCAACCCAAATGTCCAGCAATGATAGACTGGATTAAGAAAATGTGGCACACATACACCATGGAATACTATGCAGCCATAAAAAAGGATGAGTTCATGTCCTTTGTAGGGACATGGATGAAGCTGAAAACCATCATTCTCAGCAAACTATCGCAAGGATATAAAACCAAACACCGCATGTTCTCACTCATAGGTGGGAATGAGCAATGAGTGAGCAATGAGAACACATGGACACAAGAAGGGGAACATCACACACCACGGCCTGTTGTGGGGTGGGGGGAGGGGGGAGGGATAGCATTAGGAGATATACCTAATGCTAATTGATGAGCTAATGTGTGCAGCATACCAACATGGCACATGTATACATAAGTAACCAACCTGCACGTGTTGAACATGTACCCTAAAACTTAAAGTATAATAAAAAAAAATTTTTTTAAATCATAAAATAAAAAAAATAAAACATTTTATCAGATTCTTAAACTTTAGTATAAGCCTGTTTTAGATCCTGTCCTAAGAGTAGCATTCGAAAAAAGAAAAAGCCTGGACCCTCAAAATTTAAGTCAGAGAAAAGAAAAGCAAGCTCTGAAGTAAAGAAAATGCAAGAAAAGGGGAGCCTGAAGCCACCAGAAGACAAGTAATCTTTCAAAATTCTGCCTATTACCTTGGCAGTGCCTACCTTCCTATATATATAAAACACAAATACTCAATTATGCAGGGTTAAGAGGGAAAGGTCTTCACGAGCACTCTCACACAAATTTAACCAAACTACAGCTAATTAAAAAAAGTACAAGTTCAGAGGCAATTTATAGTATATATTAAACATCCATTTCAACAGATGAACTTTGTGCATTTGCAAATAAAGACGTTAACACCAATAAATTGGTTTGGATACAGTATTGTCACTTGCATGCTATATTAATTTACTGCACTAATTAACTTACTGTCTCACACCAAATCAACATGCCCTCTCTGGGATGAACTCATATTAACATGGACTATATATGACCCACTTAACTCTTTGATAAGTGTTCTTCAATATACAGACAGTTATTTCTAAGAATTGTCCTGTGATACCAAAATTTTTATTATACAAACCATCTTTCCAATGTGAATGATGCTAGTTTGTTTTATTTTTAGTATTTTTAATTCAAGTGCCATCAGTCCTGGATGTGAAGCCTTTCTTCATTACTTTTATTTTTTACAAATACAGGAAACAAAGACATACTAAACCTGTTTCAGAGATCATGGTATTATTGTAGAAACAGAGATCTCACAGAATTGAAGAGTAAGATATACAATAGCCATCCCTCATGGTGTAACAGTCTTGCCAATGCACCACAATGTAGCAGTCTTTAATTGTGAGGTATCACTCAGAGTTCTTTGTCTGATGACCAAGAGAATTAAGGAGTGTGGAATCAAAGGGTAAGGTTGGAGTGAAAGTTTAGTAAGTGAAAGAAGAAAGCTCTCTGGTACAGAGGGGACCCAGAAGAGGGTTGTCATTTTTACAGTTGAATGCAAAGGCTTTTATAAAAAAACAAAACAAACAACAACAAAAAAATGAAGGCTGAATGTCTCATTTGCATAAGGTGTGAATTTCTGGTAGCTCCACTTTGTCCTCCCTGGGTGCACGAGGGCCGTTAGCTTGAGTTACTCCATATTGCTTTGTTCCCCTTACCGCACATGTGTTAGGGGATGGAATTTTCCATTGCAGAGATGTCTGGGCAAGTCACCTGTGTAGCCTTTCTTATCTATGCAGCTGTGGGCATGTCCTAGGGAAGCTCCCCTGTGCAAATTCCCTTATCTGTGCCTGGAGCTTGAGTTTTCAGGCTGTTCTTTTGTTTGAAATAATTCAACCAAGAATCCACCCAAACTGCCTGCCTGACCAGTTTCTTTCTTTGTTCTCTCTCATTCTCCCCTTCAGGGATGGAGACCCTAACTTCTGTTAGGTAGGTGGGGTGATGATACTACTGGAGAAAGGTGTTGTGAGAGAAACAGCAGCTAGGTTTCCTCCTGGGGCTGGTCTGGGGGTCCTTGGATAAAAGGCATGTCCATGTGTGGTTTTATTTGCATTAGCGTTTGGAGCTTGATAGCCTTTATGTGAGAAGAAACAGTTTTGGTTATTAGAGGACATGTATTAAAATGAAACAAGGGTGGAGGGTAAAGACAACTGAAGGCTGCCAACACACCCAGATCACTGGTGACTATAGTTATGCCTACCAAGATTTGGATGCATGGGGCTCGGCTTTGGTTAACTTCCTTGGTTTTATTTTTCAAACAAAGAAACCTCCAGGTTATGGGCACCCTATTTATTCCCATTAACAGGCAGGATTTGCAGGATAATTGTCCAGAACTTTAATGTTGATCCAGATTTTTACATTACCCATCCCTTTTTGTTTCTTCTGAGCTGCAGCCAGAGATTGCTGGTTGGTTACAGGAATAAGCAGGGTTAGTCTAAAATGTAGGCAAGAACTTTAAAAAACTAATGAGATTAGAATTTAATGACAAGCATATGATAATTTTTCTCTCTCCAGTCATCATTTTTGTTAAAAACAAATCATGATAGAACTGAGTTGTTTGTAAACTACACTTTAGTTTTATACTTGGCCTTATTATTTGCATAAAGTCCAGCAAGAATAATTATTTTTACATAAGCCTTTCAAATTGGCTTTATGGAACTCTGTTCCACAAAGAATCTCAGATAGAACTTTTTAAAGTTGAGCCCAGCCAAGGGTTTGTATCCTCCAATACCTATGAGTTGGGTGAATTCCTATTTTTTTGCGGTCCCAAGAACAAAGTGTTCCTGGGCCTATTAGAAAGTGATAGTATTTACTCATCACAGATTAGCAATCCTGTACAGAGAGTGTGTAGACAAGGTAGCAGGCAAGTTTTCCCAAGGGGCTTTTATTAGCTCTGCAGGCTAACCTTGATTACTTAAAGGGAATCAACCATTTTCTCCAATTGCATCCTGTTGCAAAAGAAAATGGATTCTTATTACACTAATGTAAACAATCATATTGCCATAAGTCAAGAATATTCAAAAAGAGTTTCCCAATTCTGGAGAAGCCAGGCAGAGAGAAACAAATATTCCCCAAATTTTGTTCACAGGAGTATACCCTACTCAATTATTAGAAGCTATAGCTAGCTTAAAAGAAAAGTTTCCTTGACCCTGAAAAACAAAACAAGGATAAGCAATGTTTTAAGCAAAAAATTTAAAACAATTACTTCAGTTTCCTATTAACTCAGTCTATTTCTTTAACTCTTATTCTGCTTGATATTCATAACCACTTCAGCTTTTCGTGAGTTGTGTACATTTTTCTTTTATCAGAAATCTGCATTTGAGAGCACCTGTTAAAGTCCTGCAGCTGATCATAAACCATCTTTTGAAGAGAATTAAAACAAGACAACCGTTGTCTGTAAATGACAAAATTTCCAGGGTTGTTACACTCAAGAATATGATTGGTGAAGACATTTGGTTATTTCTGTGGTTTACAATAGCTTAACATAATAAACCTAATTATCATTGACAGCATATGTTCAGACATTAGAACCTTAGATATCCCATATGATTTTGGAACATATATTAATATTATTTACTGAAATAAAAACTGAAGAAGATTACACATCACTGTGGCAATCCCTTGTATCTAAACATGTTAAATAATCCTATTTACCTCTTTTCTAGATGCTCCAGAGGCCCTCTGTCACATCCAAAAACTAGGTATCAGGAGAGACAATTTTGAAACTAAAGTTTAATTTTGGGGAGGCTGTTAAATTTAGAGGTAAAAAAACTTGATATTATGAAATACAATTACAGATTACTATAAGTTATTTGTTTTCCCAAAATGATGACTCAAAAATTTGAAAAAGCAAAATCCTTTTATTAGCCTTTACTATTACATGAAAATTCTTTTCAAGAGGGAGAAAGGCAAATTTCACCCTTGCATTAGTTTACTATTAGTGTCAACCCCAATTTTTAATGAAACCTTATAGAAAATTCTATCTAATCTTAATCAGTTTGACTGAGGTGATATTCTTACAAACCTTTCATAAACCTTTACAAATTTTGCTAAAGAGCAGAATTGCATCTTAAGAAAACCTTACTGTTCTTTTATTTCAGTGCTCAATTTACAAAAATCATATAACACCCTTTTGAATTTGGTCAATATGTTCACACACACAGTTTCCTTTGCAAGATTAATTTTTACAGTCTCTCCACAACTTGCTTGAACTTTCAGCTGTATTTCATCTAATTTAAGACAATCCTTTAACCCTAGGCAAAATTTACATTTTCATGTTTACTTATAATCTTTTACTAAAAACACATTTTACTGTTTTTACACACCTTGCATGTAAATCGAATTTCAGTAGTCTCGATTACATGTTATAATGGTAACTTTTAGCATTTTTTAACTTTAATGTAAAACCTGGTATGTTGTTTTAATTATATACTAGGTGCAGATAAGTCCTGACTCTATCCAGCATAGTTAGGGGCATGGTTAATTTCACATGTCCCAGGGCTTGCCAAGTTGTAAAGCAGGCAGTTTACAACCTTGAAACATTTAGCAAGCCTAGTATCTGACGTACATGATTTAGACCCCCTTTTACATTTTGACAATATTTGCATTTTACCAATTATCTTTAAAACTATTTTTATTTCTTAAATATTAAAGTCATGTGAACTAAAAGACATTACCACTTTTATCTTTCCTTTAAAAATATTTGATTTAAGCATTTATTTTTCTTTAAGCCAATTAATTAGAGCTCTTTTTACAGATATCACACACAACATGTATATAACTGCATAGACAAACAGAAGAAGATCAAGTAGTTGTAAGATTTTTCATATGTCAATCTCCTAATTGGATTATTGGCCTCTGGGAAGGGTCCATTAAGAGCAGGGCTTAAAAAGCATGCAGTTTCTAGGGCCTAATAAATAGGTATAGCTGGAAGACAAAAACAGATTTTGAGAGGGATCTATCTGCCTCTAATTCCTAGGGTTCCACAAGGAAAACAGAGGTTTCTCCCAAAATGGAATCCATGGTGCATCTTCCGTTTTTACCAAAAAGCCCCAGGCCATCAGAAATTATCTTAGGGCCTTCCATGCATGCACCAAGAGTGGCAAGACAGAGTGGGGAAAAGTAATTCAGTCAACTGAGAAAGAAACCTTTTCCAGAAAAACAAGATCCAAGAAGAGAAAAACATAAAGGTCTTTTAAATATACCTATAACTTGGATATCCACTTTTAATTAAGCTAAGTGCTCTTTAAGAAAATCCTTTTAAATCCATTGTTACCCAACTTTAGGCAAACCAGTTGATATTTCTGACTTTTGAACTTTAGCAAAAGTAATCTCACAGGTGAAACCAACAAGCCTCCATTAGGTTATGACTAAACCTCGAATGTACAAGGTATTTTCAAAGGGGTGATAAGCAGCTTTTACAAAATCCAGAAGTTTTGGCTGGGCGTGGTGGCTCATGCCTGTAATTCCAGCACTTTGGGAGGCCGAGGTGGGTGGATCATGAGGTCAGGAGAACGAGACCATCCTGGCTAACAGGATGAAACCCCGTTCTCTACTAAAAATGCAAAAAAAAATTAGCCAGGCATGGTGGCAGGCACCTGTAGTCCCAGCTACTTGGGAAGCTGAGGCAGGAGAATGACGTGAACCTGGGAGGCAGAGCTTGCAGTGAGCCAAGATCGCGCCACTGCACTCCAGCCTGGGCAACAGAACGAGACTCTGTCTCAAAGAAAAAAAAAAAAAAATCCAGAAGTTTTAAAGGCAATTTAAAGAAAGAAAGATTTAAGAAAGGAAGTTAGAAGTTGTTCATGGAGGGGGAAGAGAACTAGCAAATGGTAAAAGTCACATAGCTATTAACTTGAAAGTATTCATTCCCCAAGCCAGGATTGAACCTGTGTGCCATTGTAAAATGGCAGAGGCTAAAAAAAGTACTGCAACGTGGTTACAGGTCACACTCAAGCATGTAAAACAAGATGGAGGCCTGCAGCAAAGGTTGTTACTGACAACTTTACCAGGCTGTCTTGAAGTGTGGGCTTACATGAAGTTCCAGACCTGCATTCCATTCCAAGGTATCCCTCTTTCTGCCTTTTTTATGTGTTTCCTCTCCCTTTCCTGGGCCTCCTCCTGATTCCTATTATAAAAGACTGAAGCGGCTACCCTTAGGAGGTTTTCTAACGTGACATCTGGTCCTACAGCCTGATTCTGAAGCTTGCTTCTGATGTCAGGGGCCACCTGAGTAAGCTTGTCTTTCAAGATTAGCTGTCCCTCAATTGAATTAGGAGATAAGTGTGTTTTACCAAAGCCCTCTCAGTCTTTCTAAAAAGACTGAGAGATTTTCATCTAGCTTTTTATCTATCATTGATAGCTTAGAGTAGTTAACAGGTTTGGCTCTGGTCCTTTGTAAGCCATCTGATATACACATCTGAAAGTGTTTTCTTTTCCACTCATCTATGGGATTACTAGGCTTCCAAGTAAGGTTTTCAAGGGACACTGCCTCTCTTCCTACTGGGAATGGGGATTCTGTCTCTTTCTTACCCTCCTTCCCCTTTTTGACTCTTTCTTTTTTGACTGGCTGTGGGAAACATGCTGTTCATCTCCAGATTTCTCTGCTACCTGTAGGGCTGCCTGTTTCTCAGCAGCAGTTAGAATTTTAAGAGGATGTGGAGAAATAGGAATGCTTTTACACTGTTGGTGGGACTGTAAACTAGTTCAACCATTGTGGAAGACAATGTGGTGAGTCCTCGAGGATCTAGAACTAGAAATACCCTTTGACCCAGCTATCCCATTACTGGGCATACACCCAAAGGATTATAAATCATGCTGCTATGAAGACACATGCACACATATGTTTATTGTGGCACTGTTCACAATAGCAAAGACTTGGAACCAACCCAAATGTCCATCAACAATAGACTGGATTAAGAAAATGTGGCACATATACACCATGGAATACTATGAAACCATAAAAAAGGATGAGTTCATGTCCTTTGTAGGGACATGGATGAAGCTGGAAATCATCATTCTGAGCAAACCATTGCAAGGACAGAAAACCAAACACCGCATGTTCTCACTCATAGGTGGGAATTGAACAATGAGAACACTTGGACACAGGGTGGGGAACATCACACCCTGGGGCCTGTCGTGGGGTTGGGGGAGAGAGGAGGGATAGCATTAGGAGATATACCTAATGTAAATGACGAGTTAACGGGTGCAGCACACCCACATGGCACATGTATACATATGTAACAAACCTGCATGTTGTGCACATGTACCCTAGAACGTAAAGTATAATAATTAAAAAAAAAAAGAGTAACATAACATCCTTCCAAGAGAGTTTAAATACTTGGGGTAAATCCTGGAAGGCTTCTATGTGTGAGTGAAGTTGAAGCTTGCCTACAGAAAACTTGAAGCAAGTTTTCTTGCATCAAGCCATGGGCAGGCTTGAAGACAGGTTGTTTAGCCAGATGCCCTCAGTTGCCCTAGGACCTCCTCCCAACCTCACATGATGGTTAGGTCCTTCATGAAAGGAAACAGGATTGAAACAGAGCCAACATTCCCACCACATGACAGCGATGGGGAATTGACAAAGTCCTCTCCAGCAAGCCTGTCCCTTGAGTCTTGTAAGGCTGGCAGCCATGCTATTCATCTTTAATTGGCTGATAGGGACACACTGTTTTGTTTAATTTAAAAATCTGAGGGTGAGAAGCCTTGGAAATGAAAGTAAAGAGTTGGAGACCCACTCCTACTCACCCTTCTAATGTTTCCTTTCTCAGACAATACACCAAAATGTTACAGTCTTACGAATGCACCACAATGTAGCGGTCTCATTGTGAGGTATCACCCAGAGTTCTTTGTCTCATGACCTTGAGAATTAAGGAGTGTGGAAACAAGGGTGGGGTTGGAGTGAGTTTACTAAGTGAAAGAAGAAGGCTCTCCACTGCATATAAGGGCCCAGAAGAGAATTGCCATTTTTACATAAGGTTTTATAAGATACCAATGGGGGCTGAGCATTTCATTTGCATAAGCTATAAATTTCTGGTAGCTCCATCCCATCCTCCTAGTGCACATGCTGACCCTTAGCTTGAGTTACTTCATATTGCTTTCTTCTTACTGCACCTGTGTTAGGGGATGCAATTTTCCATTGTGGGCATGTCTGGGCCAGTCACCTGTGTAGCCTTTCTTATCTGTACAGCTGTAGGCATGTCCTAGGCAAGCTCCCCTGTGCGAGTCCCTTATCTGTACCTGCAGCTTGAGTTTTCAGGCTGTTCTTTTGTTTGAAAGAATTCAAGCAAGGACCCACCCTAACTGCCTGCCTGACCGGTTTTTTCCTTTCTCTTCTCTCAGTTGAAACAAAAAGGGAGTAGAGATTATCTCTGCTTCGTTTTGTCATTGCTCTTCCACTTTGCTGTAGTCCTAATATTCTCTTTCTTTCAGTTACTTATCTGAGTTAGAACTCAGTATGGCCAACCCAACTGAATTTCTCTATGACTTTTATCCCAAGTGCCTGTGACAAACTTATTACAAATTAGTAGTTAAATTCTGGGGTAGATGAAAGGAAATCTGATTGGCTCTGCAAGTTCTAGTTGATTTGTTTCCCTTGGGAAAGTGATTCTTTCCAGATCTAACCAGTCATGATCAGGAGAAATATGTGGCAAAATATGACCACTTGGCCTTCCCATTCATCACAGATTTCAAACAGAGGCAGTTCATTCATATCAGGCATGGAACCCATCTAATTTTAAAAGGCAGAGTAAATATAGAACTTCTCCCTTCATCTCCTAGAAGTCACCTAAAAGCAACCAGAAAAAAAGAAAACAAAAATGCATATACATAGTCAACAAAAATTGGAGACAATTAAAGTACAAATTAAAAAACAGATGAGAGTGGCACCACCAAAATGGCATACTAAACGCAAGCTGGCTTCACACCAACCCCCCAAAAAACAAAACAAATATCTATACACCAAGATTATCACTGGCAATAACCCTCAACTCAAATCTGAGGATGAGCCAGTTCCTAGGGCTACAGAGAAGTGAAGAAACTCCAAGATGATGGATAATTGTTTCTGCCTCAACCTAGGAGAAGCATCACATGTGCCTGAAGAGAGAAAATCCCCCAAAGGTAGCCAGAGACAAATGAGAGTAGTGAGAATATCATCCACAGCCCTTAAAATTCTGCTCTCTTTCTCAGACAAAGGAGATGCCAAATCTCCTATGCGAACTAACAGGGGAACAGAAAACCAAATACTACCTGTTGTCACTTATAAGTGAGAGCTAATCATTGAGAACACATGAACACAAAGAAGAAAACAACATACACTGGGGCCTACTTGAGGGTGAAAAATGGGAGGAGGATGAGGATTTAAAAATTACCTATCAGGTTCTGTGTTTATTATCTGGGTGATGAAATAACCTGTGCATCAAACCCCCATGATATACAATTTATATATACATAACAAATATGTACACATACCCTTGAACCTAAAATAAATTTTTTTTAAAAGAAAACACAAAACAAAACAGCAGATGCAAATGTGATTTCATCGGTAGTAACATTAAACTTAAATGACCTCCAGGAAAAAGACAGAGATAGGCAGAAATACCTGTCAATCATGAATGAGGTAAGTAAAAGAGAATGAAAGAATATGATCCAATTACATGTTTTTAAATAAAATATACACTTTAGATTCAAAGACACTAAAGGAATTAAGGTAAAAATATTGAAAAAATACATTATGCAAACAGCTACCAACAGAAATAGAGTCACTATACTAACATTAGGCAAAATACACTTTAACACAAAAATGCTTAATAGAATAAAGAAATTTTTAATGACAATAAGGTCACGCCATCAGGAAGACATAATAATTATAAACATTTGAGCCTAATAACAGAACCCCCAAATACACAAAGCAATAACTAATGCAATTGATGGAAGAAATATACAATTTAACAGTAACAGCTGGAGAATTCAAAACCTCTTTCTCAGTAATGGATAGAGCAATTGGCAGAAGACCACCAAGGAAATAGAAGACTTGAACAAAATGTTAAACCAACAATACGTAATAAATGTGTATAGGACACTCACCTACCAACAGCAAAATATATATATTCCTCTCAAGTGCACATGGAACAACCACCAGATGGACAATATGCTAGGCCATAAAACCAGTTTCAATGCTGCTTCTACTTCATAATTTATTCTTAATCTATCCTAGTTTTCTATTTCTTCATGATTCAATCTTCTTACATTTAATCTGTCTAGGAATTTATCTATTTCTAGGTTTTCCAAATGATCAACATATAGTTGTTTATAGTAGCCTTTAATAAATCCATTTAATTTCTGTGGTATCATTGTAACATCTCCTTTTTTGCCTCTGATTTTATTTATTTGGGTCTTCTCTCCTTTTTCTTAATCTGGCTAAAGTTTTGTTGATTTTGTTTATCTTTTCAGAAAACTAACTTTTCATTGTGTTATTTTTTATTTTTAGTCTCAATTTTATGTATTTCTGCTGTTATCTTCATTATTTCTTTTCTTCTACTAATTTTAGGTTCAGTTTGTCCTTACTTTTCTAGTTTTCAAGATGTATCATGAGGTTATTGACTTGAAATCTTTCTACTTTTTTGATGTAGGCATTTATTGCTATAAAATTCCCTCTCAGTACTGCTTTTGTTCTATTATGCAGGTGTTTGTATGTTGTGTTTCCATTTTCATTTGTTTCAAGAAATGCAGTAAAGAAAGCTGCAGGATCAAAAAGCAACAAACAAAAATCAAGAGCATTTACATATATCAACAGCAAACAATCTGAAAAAGAATCCAAGATAGTAATCCCATGTATAATAGACAAGAAAAAAATACCTAGGAATAAATTTAACCATAGAAGTGAAATATTTCTCCAGTGAAAACTATCAAACATTGATTTAAACAAAAATTGAAGAGGACACAAATAAATAGAAAGATATCCATATTCAAGGATTGGAAGAATCCATATTGTTAAAATGTCCATACTACCCAACATTATCTACAGATTCAATGCAATTTCTATTAAAATACCAAAGACACTCTTCACAGAAATAGAAAAAAACAATTTTAAAATTTATATGAAAACATGAAAGACTACTATTAGCCAAATCAATACCAAGCCAAAAGAACAAAGCTGGAAGCATTCACATTACCTGATTTCAAATAATATTACCAGGCTATAGGAACCGAAATAGCATGATATTAGCATAAAAGACCAATGGACGAGACTATAGAACCCAGAAATAAATCCATCCATTTACAGTCAACTCATTTTCAGCAATTGCACCAAGAATATATATTGGGAAAAGAATAGTCTCTTCAATAAATAGTGCTAGAAAAATTGGATATTTGTGTGCAAAGCAAACAAACAAAAAACTAGATCTCATTTCATCATATAAAAGTTTTATCAGTATTTCATTAATGGGTGAATATATAAGGAAAATGTGATATATTTACAGAAGAAAATGCTATTTGGCCTTAGAAAAAAAGAAATTCTGTCTTTTTCAACATGTATCAACCTGGAGGACATTATGTTACATGAAATAAGCCATAGAAAGAGAAATGAGCATGTCTTACTTGCAGGTGGAATCTAAAACAAACTCACAGAAGCAGGGAGTAGAATGGTGGTTACTAGAGCTGGAGAAGTTGGGAGAATGGGATTTGTCAATGGACACAAAGTTGCAATTAGGAGGAATAAATGATAAGTATTTAAGGTGATACATACATCAGTGTAGTATGGGAAGAAAAAATAAAATAAAATAAAAATTAAGGTGATACATATGTTAATTTGCTTTTTTCAATAATCCCACACCCTGTATGAGTATATAATATCACTGTGTACTCTGCAATTATATACAATTATATTTTGTCAAAAAATAAAAATTAAATTTAAATTTAAAATTTGTAGCCTATATTTGGAGTATTTAATGTACAAGGATGCAATTTTGTGACATCAACAACTAAAAGGCTTTAGGAGAGACTTGTTAAAGATAGCAGATTTTTGTGTATTACTGAAGTTAAGCTGGTATA
This sequence comes from Pongo pygmaeus, assembly GCF_028885625.2. Classification (NCBI taxonomy): domain Eukaryota; kingdom Metazoa; phylum Chordata; class Mammalia; order Primates; family Hominidae; genus Pongo; species Pongo pygmaeus. Next base: position 44,371,357 of record NC_072388.2, on the reverse strand, counting down.
AAGTTAAATAAATGTAATTCCTTTAGTAATCTCAAAGAAAATAGCTGTAGAGTATACACAAAAGGAAATGAGAAAGGAATATAATGTCTTATTATAAAATCAGCTAAACACAAAATAAAACCATAATGCAGAAAATGAAGAAAAATAAGCTATAATACATATTTAAAAAATAGCAAAATGACAGAAGTTCCTCTTTTTCAGTAATCACTTTAAATATAAATAGATTAAACTGTTGACTCAAAAGAAAGAGATTGGAAGAATAAATAAAAGCACATGGTCCAATGATATGCTATCTACAAAAGACCCACTTTTGATCCAAAATCAAAATAGGTTGAAAGTAAAAAAAATGGCAAGTAGTAACCAAAAGAGAGCAGGGGTGGCTATATTAATAGTAAAAAGACTTTAAATCAAAAAAGATTGCAAGAGATAAAGAAGGATCTTATTCTATTAATAAAAGGTTCAATACAGAAAGAACATACAACAACTATATACATGTGTGCACCTAATAACAGACCATCCAAATGTATGAAGCAAAACTGATAGAATTGAAAGAATAGACAGTTCCACAATAATAGTTGGAGATTTGAATACAGTACTCTCAATAATGGATAGCACAACTAGATAAAACATAATTAAGGAAATAGAGGGCTTAAATAACACAATAAACCAACCAAATCTAACAAACACACACAGAACACTCAACCCAACAACACTATACATATTCTTCTCAAATGCACATGGAACATTTTTCAGGGTAAACAATACATATGTTAGGCCACAAATTAAGTTTCAATAGATTTAAAAAGAGAGATATAGAAAACGTCTTCTCTAACAACAACAGGATAAAATCAGCAATCAATAACAGAAGTAAAACTGGAAAATTCACAAATTTGTGAAAATTAAATAACACATTCCTAAACAGCCAAGGAAAACAAAGAGGAAAGCACAAAGGAAATTGGAAATACATAGAGATGAGTAAAAAAGAAAACACATCATAACAACTTATGTGAAACAATGAAAATAATGATAAGGAGAAATGTACAGCTATAAATCTTCACATTAAAAAGCAAGAAAGATCTCAGCCCAACAACCTAATTTTACATCTTGAAAAACTAGAAAAAGAAGAACAAACTAAACTAAAGCTGGCAGAAAGAAGGAAATAATCAAGATTACACCAGAGAACAAATGAAATAGAGAATAGAAAAACAATAAAGAAAATAAATGAAACTATAAGTTCATTCTTTGAAAGACCAGCAAAATTGACAAATTTTACCTGGATGGACTAAGGAAAAAAAGAGAAAAGACTCAAATTACTAAAATCAAAAGTAAATGGCAAAATATAGATTTAATGTAATCTTTACCAAAATTGCAATGTTGTTCAAAGAAATACGAAAACCCATCCTAAAATTGACATAAAATCTCATGGGACCCCAAATAGACAAAACAATCTTGGTTCCATTTGAATTTTAGAATGAGTTTTTCTACGTCTGCAAAAGACATCATTAAAGAAGAATATATCTGGAGGACTCACACTTCCTGATTTCAAAACTTAATACAAAGCTACTGTAATAAAAACAGGATGGTGCCAAAGACAGATATATAGATGAATTAAGAGAGTAGAGTGCAGAAAAATAAACTCTTGCATGTATGGTCAAATTTTTTAGAAGGGTACTGATAGCATCCAATGGGGAAAAGACAGGCTTTTAAACAAATGGTGCTGGGAAAATTGAATATTCACATACAAAAAAAAAAAATGAAGTCAGACCCTTACCTAACACCATATACAGATATTAACTCAAAATGGATCAAAGACCTACATGTAAGACCGAAAACTGTAAAACTCGTAGGAAAAAACAAAGGGTAAAAGATTCATGACATTGGATTTAGCAATAATTTCTTGGAGCTTGGATATGACACCAAAGGTACAGGCAACTAAAGAAAAAATGGACAAGCTGAACTTCGTGAAAATTAAAAATTTTGCCTATCAGAACACACTACCAAAACAGAGTAAAAAGGCCACCCACAGAATAAAAGAAAATATTTGCAAATTATATGGCTGATACATGATGACTCTCTAGAATATATGGAGAACTCCTAAATCTCAACAACAAAAAACAACCATATTAAACAACAGGCAAAAAACTTGGAATAGACATTTCTCTAAAGAAAATACACAAATGTCCAAAAAGCACATGGAAAGATGGTCAATATCACTAATAGGAAAATGCAAATCAAAGCTATCAGCTACCACTTCCAACCCATGAAGATGGCTACTACCAAAAAAGAAAACAACAAAATAACCAGTGTTGGTAAAGATATGAAGAAATTGGAACTCTTGTGCACTATTGCTAAGAATGTAAAATATTAATAGTACAGCACTATAGAAAACAGTAAAAGAGTTCTTCAAAAAATTAAAAATGCAGTTAACATTTGATACAGCAATTTCACTTCTAGGTAAATATCTAAAAAAATTGAAAGGAGGGTCTTCAAGAGATACTTGTACTGCCATGCTCATAGTGGTATTATTCACAATAACAAAAATGTGGAAGCAACCCATGTCCACTGACATATAAATGAATAAGCAAAATGTGGTATATACATACAAGTAAATATTATTCAAAAATATTATTTATAATTATTAGTATTCAATATAATTCAGAATTATTACTCATGGTATATGCATACAATGATAATATTTCCTTAAGAAAGAAAATTCTGACATATGCTACAACATGAATAAAACTTGAGGACGTTATGCTAAGTGAAGTAAGCCAGTCATTAAAAGACAAATATTGTATGATTTCATTTATACAAGGAAGTTAGAACAGCCAAAATCATAAAGACAGAAAGTAGAACGCTGATTGCCAGGGGCTGGGGAGAGGGAAGAAAAGGAAGTTACTGTTTAATAGATAGAGTATCAGTTTTACAAGATGAAAAGAGTTATGGAGATGAATAGCAGTGATGGTTGCACAACACTAGAAATGTATTTAATGCCACTTAACTGTACATTGTAAAATGGTTAAGATGGTACACTTTATGTTACATACAATTTAGCCTAATTTTTTAAAATTGGGGAAAATGGCAAGGAGAGGAGGGAGTAGGAAATACATCACACATTTCCAGAAAAGATTTGTTCCAGAAAGATTAAAAAAAAAAAAAGGAAGGCAATTTTGAAGGGAAATTGCATGAGACAGTAAAAAAATATTAAACAGAAAAAGAATGGCTGCTCTAAAGAGTAGAGAAAACCTTTGGCAATATACTGTAGTAGTGGTTAAGCATACTGACTTAAATGTCAAAAGGACCTGGGTTTGTACCCTGGCTCCCCTGAAGAAACTCATTACATTTGAGCCTCGGATTTCTCATCTGTAAAATGAGAGAAAATAATATTACTACTTATGCTTTGGTTGCAAAGTTTAAATAGAATAGTTAAGTTGTAAGCAATTATAATTACCTAAATTGAGTCAATTATCTTTCTGAATGCTTAATAAGATAGATGTAAACTTAATAGCACCTCCATGGGTTGGATAGCAAGAGCTGCTTGTTTACCAAATAAACTAGCAAAGGCATTGCTTTTAGGTTCTGTGGTGATCTCTGAAGTATCAGCTTATATTTTAATAGCTGATATTTCTTGGGGACTTAATAGCTTTTAATATGTAATTGATCAATTTATCATTTTTTAATCAGGTTACCTGAATATGTCTCAAATTTCTTTTGCTTTCATAGCACCCCAAAATCATGAACTAAAACATATCTACTATATGTTAAATGTTTACTTTTGTGTGTGTGTGTGCCAGAATGTAGGATCAATTCAAAGGCATTAGTTTACTTACTTGGGAAAATAGAGCAATACTTGATTTGATGGTTACATATTCCATGATAATTACATATTCCATGATAATTACATATTAACATATCTTGCACGGGAAATATCTTTGTCATTTTTAAGAAAAAGCTACCTGTAAACAACATCAAATCAGGATTAATTTGTAAGATCAGCCCTGGACACACTTACCTCCTGAATTACAGCTAAAAACTATGCAATTTCCCTTCATCTGTAAGGATTAGAATTGAAAAACAAACAAACAAACATTAAATTGTGATACAAGCAGCAAAAAATAGGAAGTCTTTTTAAGTAGTAGAAGGAATAACAGAAATGTTGAAAGCTGCCTAGAAGTTAGCGCGATTTCACAGTTTTATGGCTGAAATTACAGAGGAGATAGTAAATGCCATATGGGCCTAGCCAAAGAGCCTTGAGTCATTTGCTGTCATGGTAATGGAGATCATACAACTTTAAAGAATTTACTGGCCTCACAGAGGGATGTCTTTTCTCTGGCTAATACTTTCTCCTCTTTCTGGTTAACACTTCAGAACAAGTAGAAAAAAGTATCCTAAAAAAAAAAAAGCTGATTGGCTCTCAAACGACAATTTGAGTTTGGGTATTTACTCACTTAGTTTTGGCTGGGTCAAATAGGAGGCTTGTTTACATGGAATTTTCCCAACTATAGTAACAGAGTTTTGTGTTTTCACTAAGAATTATTTTTGCTTTGATTTGAGACATTAGCAGGTACATACATGCTGTCACACAGCTGCTGTCTAGAAGGGATATGTGAAGTGTTGATTTTGTGCCAGAAAGAGATAGCACACCTCAGTCCTTCTCCTCTGGATAAACAGAAAAATGAAAAGAAGGCATGGTAAATCCTGACATGACCACCCAGACTGATGATAGCTGTACATTTAAAACTACTGGAGATGCCATGATCCTGAAATAAGCATCTTACTTGGGCAATAAACACAACATAGCATTGTAGTCTAAGAATGAGTATTTCACATATACAACAAAAACAAACAAACAAAAGTACTTCCTTGAAAATCCAAAAACAGGCAGCTCAACACTTACCCAAAGCTAAACTAATTTGGTCAGATAGCCCCAGCCAATCAGCAGCTGAATTCATAACTGATTTCTTCAGAAACTGATTTCCTACATGAAATGAGTACTGTATTCTTCCCCCAAGCCTCAACACTAGTGATTAGCCTTATTCCTGGGTTACATTCTCTGCTTAACACTCAATATTTTGTCCAAGAGCCATCCGTTTTTCTCCAAAAAAAAGGGAAATATCCTGTGGAAACCAAAATAAAACTGAAAAAAAGGTTTGTGATACTTGTCAGTTTTCATAAATCTGCAGTTTTGATTTTTTTATTCTAAAGAAATACATACATTCATACTTAATTTTATAATCATAATTTTAAATGATTTTCCTTAAAGATAGTCCTCAAAATACTGCCCAAGGTAATTTATAGATTCAATGCCATCCCCATCAAGCTACCAATGACTTTCTTCACAGAATTGGAAAAAACTACTTTAAAGTTCATATGGAACCAAAAAAGAGCCCACATTGCCAAGTCAATCCTAAGCCAAAAGAACAAAGCTGGAGGCATCATGCTACCTGACTTCAAACTATACTACAAGGCTACAGTAACCAAAACAGCATGGTACTGGTACCAAAACAGAGATATAGACCAATGGAACAGAACAGAGCCCTCAGAAATAATGCCACATATCTACAACTATCTGATCTTTGACAAACCTGACAAAAACAAGAAATAGGGAAAGGATTCCCTATTTAATAAATGGTGCTGGGAAAACTGGCTAGCCATATGTAGAAAGCTGAAACTGGATCCCTTCCTTATACCTTATACAAAAATTAATTCAAGATGGATTAAAGACTTAAATGTTAGACCTAAAACCATAAAAACCCTAGAAGAAAACCTAGGCAATACCATTCAGGACATAGGCATGGCAAGGACTTCATGTCTAAAACACCAAAAGCAATGGCAACAAAAGCCAAAATTGACAAATGGGATCTCATTAAACTAAAGAGCTTCTGCACAGCAAAAGAAACTACCATCAGAGTGAACAGGCAACCTACAGAATGGGAGAAAATTTTCGCAATCTACTCATCTGACAAAGAGCTAATACCCAGAATCTACAATGAACTTAAACAAATTTACAAGAAAAAAACAAACAACCCCATCAAAAAGTGGGCAAAGGATATGAACAGACACTTCTCAAAAGAAAACATTTATGCATCCAAAAGACACATGAAAAAATGCTCATCATCACTGGCCATCAGAGAAATGCAAATCAAAACCACAATGAGATACCATCTCACACCAGTTAGAATGGCGATCATTAAAAGTCAGGAAACAACAGGTGCTGGAGAGGATGTGGAGAAATAGGAATGCTTTTACACTGTTGGTGGGAATGTAAACTAGTTCAACCATTGTGGAAGTCAGTGTGGTGATTCCTCAGGGATCTAGAACTAGAATTACCATTTGACCCAGCCATCCCATTACTGGGTATACACCCAAAGGGTTATAAATCATGCTGCTATAAAGACACATGCACACGTATGTTTATTGTGGCACTATTCACAATAGCAAAGACTTGGAACCAACCCAAATGTCCAACAATGATAGACTGGATTAAGAAAATGTGGCACATCTATACCATGGAATACTATGCAGCCATAAAAAATGATGAGTTCATGTCCTTTGTAGGGACATGGATGAAGCTGGAAACCATCATTCTCAGCAAACTATAGCAAGGACAAAAAACCAAACACCGCATGTTTTCACTCATAGGTGGGAATTGAACAATGAGAACACATGGACATAGGAAGGGGAACATCACACACCGGGGCCTGTTGTGGGATGGGGGGAGAGGGGAAGGATAGCATTAGAAGATATACCTAATGCTAAATGACGAGTTAATGGATGCAGCACACCAACATGGCACAGGTATCCATATGTAACAAACCTGCACGTTGTGTACATGTACCCTAAAAGTTAAAGTATAATTAAAAAAAAAAAAGATAGTCCTCAAAATAGAATGAACTCGGGCCTCACAAAACCTGGAGCAGCAGGCTATAATTCTGGATTACTTGAAAATGGCAATTTGAAACTGGTTTCCCATGGGTTCAAACATGGTAGGGAATATCTGGATTAGGATGTTATTTTCTCTGTAAGCTCTTCCTTTGAGGACAACTTCTTGGAACTGAAGAGATAATATCTAGTCAAACTCATTAATCATCTAAACCTTATGGTCCTAGGGAGCCTATGTCAACAAATGCATTTATATGCCTTCTTCTTTCAAAAAACTATATACTTTAAATACACATCCCCTTTCACTTTGCTATCAAACTTTCTTATAAATGTAACTCCAATTACTTTATTGCAAGTGTCTGTTAATTTTAATTCCCTTTATGCTGTCTTTTGTTTTTAATTCGAATTACACCAATTTATTTGTATACCATTATAGCTCATCCACTCATTTTTCTTGACATATATAAAATTGAAATCCATAATAAATAAATATCCCTTAAACCCACAAATAGTCTAAGAAAGGAGTCACCACCTGATCCATTTTTATTTACAAGGCCATATGAAAGCGTTACCTTCATAATCACCAAGCATTCATCCATCCACCCATTGTTTTCATAACTACATTTGATGCCTACTATATATCAATTACTAGCAAGTGAAAAGAACATTCTCCTAGTATTAATCAAGAGATCAGGACCACCTTTAAAGGATATTCTTTTAAAAATCTTTATCACCTGTAGAACACCATGCTGAGATTTTAACATGGTTGCTACTCTATAAATATCTACGGGGTTACTATAATTTAATATTTCAGTAATGGAAAATAAACCTGGATCCAGAAATCCCATATCTGAATCCTAGACTTGCCAGTTCCTAGTTATGTGACTTTAGAAAAGCCTTTTATATCTGTGGGTCTCTAGTTCTCCAATTATAAAATGGTATGACAGTTCCCATCTACCTAGTTAATGAGATTAATGTGAAACTGTGAGGCTGAAATACATGAGCAAGTATTGGGCCAAGGGTGTGATAGATTTGCTAGTGCTTGGTCCCAGCTTATAAACTAGTGGGAAGGACAGAAATGCATCATCATAAAATTACCATGATGGAGGACTATGCATAATATAGTGGGACAAAGTGTCTACATCTGCATTTGGAGTCAGTGAGGGTTAAGAGAAGCAGCAGCTTTGAACTGAGACTCGTAAGGATTCAGCAAATAAAAGAAAAGGAAGGGCATTCTTGGCAGAGGAAATCACTCCTGCAAAACATGGTGGCATAAGAATCTGTGGTGTGTTTGGAAAACTACAAGTAGTTTATAATTTGAGAAACTATTTGCAAGGAAAAGGTGAAGTAGAGCACACATTGGGGGAGAAGAAGGGGTAGCTAATAGGAACGGATGGACAGACAAAGTTCACGAAAGACCAACTGTCTGCTATACGATAGAATTTGGACTTCACCACTTGAGCAGTGGAATAGCACAGAAAGATCTGAAGGAAGAGAGGAACTCAGATCTGCTTATTGAAAAGACCATTCTGACACCAATGGAGAGAACAAATTGGAGGTGGCAAGACTAGTATTAGGAAATGCAGTAAATACTCTTCCAGATTTCCTAATGGGTCTGATGGCCATCTGATACTCTCTCCACATTTTGAAGAAAGTTCCCTGTCAGAATCATCTCCACTCGGCCGGGCGCAGCTCATGCCTGTAATCCCAGCACTTTGGGAGGCTGAGGCGGGTGGATCACGAGGTCAGAAGATCAAGACCATCGTGGCCAACACGGTGAAACCCCGTCTCTACTAAAAAATAGAAAAAGTTAGCCGGGCGTGGTGGCGGGCGCCTGTAGTCCCAGCTACTCCGGAGGCTGAGGCAGGAGAATGGCATGAACCCAGGAGGTGGAGCTTGCAGTGAGCCAAGATCGTGCCACTGCACTCCAGCCTGGGCGACAGAGCAAGACTCCGTCTCAAAACAAACAAACAAACAAACAAAAAACCAGATTCATCCCCACTCTTGCCCCCTAACACTAACACACGCCGACTATTATCCTGCCAGTGCTGTGCGTGTTCAATATACGTTTCATCCCACTGCAATTATTAGACTTCAACACAAACAAAATAAGCTTGACTTTAAGAAAAGTCCATTGCTCTAATAAATTCACAGATAACAATGATGGTATTGATAGCTAACACTTATTGTGTCCTAGGTGCCACATACTATACTAAGCATTTCACATGCTCTATCACATCTAATGCACACAGTAACCCTACAGTCATAGTTATGATTGCTGTCACTAAAACAAAAACAAAGGAAAAAAAGTTTAGGAAAGTTAATTGAGTGCAGTGGTGTACAGTGAGGCAGGAGGATTGCCTGGGCCCAGGAGTTAGAGTCCTGCCTGGGGGACAGAGCAAGACCCTGCCTCTCACTCTCTGGAGAGAGAGAGAGAGAGAGAGGGAAGGAGTCTTGCTCTGTCACCCAGGCTGGAGTGCAGTGGCACAATCTCAGCTCACTGCAACCTCCCCCTCCCGGGTTCAAGCAGTTCTCCTGCCTCAGCCTCCTGAGTAGTTGGGACTACAGGCACCTGCCACCACGCCCAGCTAATTTTTGTACTTTTAATAGAGACAGGGTTACACCATGTTGGCCAGGCTGGTCTTGAACTCCTGATCTCAGGTGACCTGCCTGCCTTGGCCTCCGAAATTGCTGGGATTATAGGCGTGAGACACCGCACCCAGCCCAAAAATATTTTTAAATAAAAAAATTAAAATAAGAAGTTTAGGGAAGTTTTATAACTTGCTCAAGCTTATACACGCACACACACACAAAATGGCTGAGGTCAGCCTTAAAGCCAGTAGTATCTAACAACACTACTCTTACCCTCCCACACTATACAGAGCATCAGAAATGACACAATGGGCATTGTCTCCAGTATTGTGATATTAAAGATAAGGGACTAATCTGTTTTGCGACTGATAAAATCTGAGGTGCCAAGGTAACATACATTTTCTAAATTTTCTACCATTAATTGTGTAATTAGAAAATCAAAAAAGCAAAAAGTTGTTAATTTGCTGAGTATGTTTATTTCAAAACAGACCACTGTGCAGTATAGTGATTGTATTAGTGTTCTTCAGAGAAACAAAACCAATAGGATATATAAAAATTTGCAAGAGGAGATTTATTTCAGGACTTGGCTCACATGATTATGGAATCCAAAGAGTCCCATAATACGCCATCTACAAGCTAGAGAACAAAGAAAACTAATGGATTTTGATGATGCTCCTCCACATTGCTGAAGGTGTATCTTCTTTACTCAGTCTACTGATTCAAATGCTAGTCTCTTACAGAAACACTTTTGTAGAGGTACCCAGAAATTATGTTTAAACAGCTATCTGGTTATCCCCTAACCCAGTCAAGGTGACACATAAAATTAATCATCACAGTAATAAAATCTTTAAAATGTTCCCTGTTTATATTATAGAAATGATCACTGAGTCACACTATCATGGAATGTTCAACAACAAAAAGATACTGTATTAGCTAGTGGAATAAATCAGAGGATATGTGATCCAGATAATTTAAAAATGAGAACACTCAAACATCCAGGTTAAATAGTTTTTTTAATATTTATAACCCACTTGTTCCAAAATTATAATTTTGAGATGTGTACAAAATTTTATGCAACAAGATAAAATCAATAGATGAGAAAAAAGGTTCAAAGAAAACAGTTTTTTTTCTCAGCAAATTTGGCTCCCTTGTAATCTCTGATTAATTTAATATGAAAATGAGGGTTGTTTGTTTGTTTGTATTTGAGATGGAGTTTCGCTCTTGTTGCCCAGGCTGGAGTGCAATGGCACAATCTCGGCTCACTGCAACCTCCGCCTCCCAGGTTCAAGCGATTCTCCTGCCTCGGCCTCTCAAGTAGCTGGGATTACACAGGCACACGCCACCATGCCCAGCTAATTTTTGTATTTTTAGTAGAAACAGGGTTTCACCATGCTGGTCAGGCTGGTCTCGAACTCCTGACCTCAGGTGATCCACCCTCCTCGGCCTCCCAAAGTGCTGGGATTACAAGTGTGAGCCACCGTGCCCAGCCGAAAATGAGTTTTTAGTCTCCAAGAACACACCAAGTGCCAGGCGCAGTGGCCCATGTCTGTAATCCCAGCATTTGGAAGGCTGAGATGGGAGAATCGCTTGAGTCCAGGAGTTCAAGACCAGCCTGGGCAGCATAGGGAGACCCTCTACAAAACATAAACAAAATTAGCTTGGTGTGCTGGCACACACCTGTAGTCCCAGCTACACAGGAGGCTGAGGTGGGAGGATCATCTGAGCCCAGGAAGTCGAGGCCTCAGTGAGCCAAGATTACACAACTACACTTCAGACTGGATGACAAAGCAAGACCCTATCTCAAAAACAAATAAATAAATAAATAAAAGACACACTAAGTACAGTAGGCAGAATTCAATGTGATAACCATGATTCCCACCCTAGGTGTATATACCCTATTTAATCTCCTCCACTTAAGTATGAGGTTAATATGAATATGATAGATTTTACCCCCCCAATTAAGTGAACTAATATGATAAATGTGAAGGGATTTTGCAGATATAATTAAATCCAAAATTAGTTCATTTTGAATTCTTCAAAAGAGAGATTATCCTAGATGGGCCTGACCTAATTTAGTGAGCCCTGGAAATGGACTTAGGCTTTCCAGAAAAAAAAAGAAAAGACAGAGGGAGAGAGAGAGATTTAAAGCATGAGAAATCCTTCTGTGGACTTTTAAGAGGTAAATTTTAAGGTTGTGAGAGGGCCATGTGGCTAGACCTGAGGTTCTCTTAGGTTCTGAAAATGGTCCCTGGCCAACAGCTAGCAAGAAAGTGGGGATCTGGGTCCTACAACAAGCAAGAAAACAAGAACCTCTGTACTAGAGTTGCAAGGGACTGAATTCTGCCAAAAGCTATGTGAGCTTGGAAGAGAATTAGGGCTTCAGAGGAGGATACAGCCTGACCAACACCTTGATTTCAGCCTTGTGAAATACTGAGCAGAAAAACCCAACCATACCATGCCAACTTCTGATCTACAGACTTTGAGATAATAAACAGATGTTGTTTTAAGCCACTATATTTGTGATAATTTTTAATGTAGAAATTAAAAATACTAATACACTGAAGTAAAGATGTGACCCACTGCATGCTGGACAACATGAAAAACTGGCCTCTGACACCAGTAACCCACAAGACATACAACCGGTTACCCTCAGGGAATGTAGAACCAACCATGCACACAAAATGCATACACCTCTAAACAATCTTACATAATTTGAGGTTTTTATATTTTGCATTTTTACCAATGCAATTAAAAGCCAATGCCTCGAGATAAAAATAATATGGGAAACAGGCAAGTCAAATGTAAATAACTTCAATGTTCTAATAGCAAACCTATGTCCTATCATCATAAGTACTACACTTGTTTCTTTCTTTACACTATGAATCTCAAGTTTCTAAAGAATTAAGTCTCCAGTTTGAGACTAACATAAAGACTAGAATTCAAGTGTCCCTATTTTCTTTCTCCTTTATTACTGAGGCTTTATTTACCCTGACTTGTCACAGGTTTACAAGGATCTATTTTCTCTGCTTTTCTCATATTGCAATGTCTTGGTAATGGAGATTGGAAAATTGCGTGGTTATTGGGTAATACTGCCAGAAGAAATAGATCCTATTTAACTTTATATTCCGGAAGCCCATACCTCTCTATAAGCCATACTTTTTAACTTTAAAATCTCAGTAAGAGGTGTTGAGAAAAAGCTTACTTTGTTCTAATCTCATTCTTTCTCCCCTTCACCCTCCACATACGCACAGTCTTATTTGGATAATAGTTTGAGAAGTGAGGCTGAAGAAATTAAGGCATTATTTGCCTGCAGCCTAAGAATTAGACTTAGAGTCTGAATTCCAGCCAATACAAAAATGTTCTATATCTAAAAACTTAGAAGGTAGTCCTTCAGCTACAAGCAATCCATTTCAGTAGCTGAAATACTGAAACTCAGCAGATAGATTACAGATGTGAATTTCTGCTGGGAACACATTTAGCAAAAACATTTTGAAACTATTTTATTCACTCAGTAAGATCGATGCTGAGTCCACTGAAAACCAGGATTGTTAACAGGTTTAGATTCCACAACATAATTGGTTAGGAAATATTATATTTAAAGTTCCTAAAACAGCAGTAAATTTTAACTGTGATTTTTTTTCATTAACAGATTGCTATACTTCTATGAAAGAATGATTGGAATCTGTATCTAAGGAACATCTGAAATTATCCTAGCACCACAAAAATGAAAGCTGTGTCTAACCAATAAATAAATTACTCAGCACACTCCAAGAACAGCTGTGTATATGTGCTTATTCATGTAAACAGGAGAGTTTACCTATTTTTCCCATATAAAACATCATTTTAGCAACGATTTGGCAAAAATAACTAAATGATATCTAAACAGCAGATCTTAAAACAAGAAAACCAAAAATATGCTAAAAGTACTGTTTTACTTTATTATGAGAGTATTAATTTTAGAATGCTAAGGAAGAAAGGAAAAAGGGAAGGTAAAAAGAAAAGGAAGGAAGAAGGGAGAGAGGAAGTAAAGGGAAGAGTTGTTAAATGAAACGATTTTGCAGCCCAAATCTTCTCCTTTTTTCATTCAATGAAGCTTTATTTATTTATTATGAGCTAGGCACTGTACTTGCCAATAAAGATGCCAGTTAGCTAAGGACAAAATCCAGTGAGCACAAAATATATAAACAGATCATTACAAGGAAATATGAAAAGAGCAGTAATACAGGTTTGAGCAAAGACCTATTAACTCTGCCTGGAAATTTAAACTCACTTTACAGAGGAGATGACATTTTAAGTGGAACTCAAAGAGCTAAGTAAAACAATGTTGGAAGAGATCTCTATGTAAACTTTATACCTAAGAGAAATTCCAACTATCTTGATTCTTTTCCTGTTAACATTCCCACTAACTCCAGAGACACCACCCAAACTCATGTATTATGTCTTGATCCTGCTGCTTGTCCCAGATGAATGACACATCCTTCTGGAAAACAACTCTTTGGAAGACACTGTGAGACAAGACAGAAGCCTGCTGACCAATAACACACTAGAAACTGAAAAGGCAGGCTGGAAGCAGTCGCTCACACCTGTAATCTCAGCACTTTGGGAGGCTAAGGTAGGCAGATCACGAGGTCAGGAGTTTGAGACCAGCCTGACCAACATGGTGAAACCCCATCTCTATTAAAATACAAAATTAGCTGGCGTGGTGGCATGTGCCTGTAATCCCAGCTACTCAAGAGGCTGAGGCAGAAGAATCACTTGAAACCAGGAGGTGGAGATTGCAATGAGCTGAGATCGCACCATTGCACTCCAGCCTGGGCAACAGAGCAAGACTCCATCTCAAAAAAAATAATAAATAAAAAAAAGAAAGTGAAAAGGCTTTGACCTTCTTGGGGCGAGACCACAGAAAATTTATTTCACAACAGCTGGAATTAAATAAGGAAGACATTAAGGGAGCCAAAAACAAAAAGTATAAGACTACCAGACGAATTGCCAATCTTGTGAAAATGGTGTGAAAATCCAAGTTATGCTTGAATGTATAAAGTACAGCTTTGACCTTTATGACAACCATCTCTCATGGCACAGACTATCACAGTATTTATTCTTTCTTCTTTCTTCCTAACAGAAACTACATTTTACCCACGGAGGCAGAGAATTTACATTTCCCAATATCCCTTGCAAATAGGGTTGCCCAGGAGATATAACTAAAATAAATGAGTAGAATCTCTGGAAAATATTTTTTAATATGCATCTTCATTGATAGGAATCCATTTGCTTTTTATCTCCTCTTTCATAAGGAAAAATGAGAAGCTTGTGGCTTTGTTGCTTATAAAAGTCTAAAGGTGGTAACTTGCAAGATTCTGGACATGAGAGAATAATAGAAAAACTAAGATAAAAACTCACATCCCTGATTAAATTACATGTGCTTACTTGATACTTCATTGACAATTGGAAGGCTGAGAGAATATGAGAATTTTCTGTACCTTTAAAATTATTACTACACACACACACCCCTACCAAGTTAATTTCCTTCTAAAATAAAACACCAACAATCCTGAAAACTAACAATCCAGAATTGTTACAATGTCCATTTTTCAACCTAAAACTATTAGACATTCCAAGACAAGAAAGTGTGACCCACATGAGTCCAAATGTTGAATTTACAAAATAAGGAATTGAAAGCAGCTAACAAAACTATGTTCTACAATTAAAAGGAAATATATTCCAATAATTTAAAAATGCTAATAATAGATAAACAAATCAGTAATCTCAATAGAGAAATTAAAACTATACGAAAGGACAAAAATATTTGAGCCTGAAAATACAATGATAAAATTAAAAAATGAGCTGAATAGCAGATTAGAGAAGGCAAAAAATGAATCAGTGTTTTGAATATAAAAATATACAAATTATCCAAATCAAAGTGCATAGAGGAAAAAACAAGATGATGAAAAACAACATCTCTAAAACTGTAATTGGATTATGTATAGAAGGATTTACTCTCTCAATATTTCTTTTTAACATAATACAGAAAGTCCTAACCAGCGCAGTAAGACAGAGGAGAAAAAGGCATACACAGGATTAATACAACCCTCTATTCACAGATAACATGATTATATATGTAGAACACTCACTTATGTACTGTTTATGGCTGCTTTTATGCTATAATTGTAGGCCTCAGTAGTTGTAACAGAAACCAGTGGCATGTAAAGTCTAAAATAGTTACCATTTGGCCCTTTAGAGAAGACAAATTCTTAACTCTGATGTAGAAAAGCATAAGGAATACTGGAATATTGGAATATTAGTACTGGAATAATGGGATATATCTATGGGAAAAAAACCTTAACCCTTACCGAAGATAGTAACACACACACACACAAAATACACAATGGATGCTAGATCTAAATATAAGAGCTAAACTATAAAACTTCTAGAAGAAAAGGTAAGAAATCTTTGTGATCTTATGTTAGGCAAAAATTTCTTAGATAAGACACAAAAACTACAAAACATAAAAGACAAAAGGTATATTTGACTTAATCAAAATTAAAAATATATGCTCTCCAAAGACACTCTTTTGGAAATGAAAGGACAAGTCACAGATTGGAAGAAAATATTGCAAACTATATATAATAAAAAAGCTTGTATCCAGAATGAAATAAAAACTCTTAAAACTCAAACATAAGATGAACAACCTGATTAAAAATGGGCAAAACAAGATAAATAAAAAGTCAATAAGCATAAGATTCTCAACATCACTGGTCATTAGGGCAATACAAATGAAAACTACAAGGAGGTATCACTATGTACATACTGGAATGACTAAAATTTTGAGAACTGCACCATACCAAGTGTTGATGAGAATCTGGGCTGTGTTCATTTGCTAGAGCTGTCGTAATAGAATACCACAAACTGAGTAGCTTAAACAACAGAAATTTATCATCTCATAATTTTGGAGACTAGAAGTCTGAGATTAAGATGTTGGCAGTGTTGGTTCTCTCACTCACTGAGTGAGATATCTCTCTGAGTCAGAGAATAATTGGCTTAGTGCCTCTCACTTACTTCACACTGTATTTTCTCTACATGTACATTTAAGTGTCAAACTTCCCCTTTTTATATGGACCTCAGTCAAACTGAATTCGGGCCTGTCCTAATAATTTCATCTTAACTAATTACATCTGTAACAACTCTATTTCCAAAAATAGTCACATTCTTGGAGTTGGGTTTCAATACATGATTTTTTAGGAAACACAGTACAACCCATAACATGAAGCAATAAAGACTCTCATACATTGCTTATGGAAATGAAAATTTGTAGAGTCACATGAGTAATTTCTTTTCTTTTTTTTTTTTTTTTTTTTTTGAGATGGAGCCTCCTCTGTTGCCCAGGCTGGAGTGCAATGGCACCATCATGGCTCACTGCAAACTCCACCTCCTGGGTTCAAGCAATTCTCCTACCTCAGCCTCCCTAGTAGCTGGAATTACAGGCACCCGCCACCTGGCTCAGCTAATTTTTTGTATTTTTAGTAGAGATGGGGTTTCACTGTATTAGCCTGTATGGGCTTGATTTCCTGACCTCGTGATCCACCTGCCTCAGCCTCCCAAAGTGCCGGGATTACAGGCGTGAGCCACCACGCGCATCCAGTAATTTCTTAAAAAATTAATTATATGCTTAATGTATGACCCAGAAATTGCATTCCTAGGTATCATCCCAAGAGACATTAAAACATATGTTCTCACAAACACTTGAATGCAAACATTTATAACAACCTTATCCTAATAGCCCCAAACTGGAAACAACCCAAATGTCCATCAACAGATAATGATAAACAAAATGTGGTAATATCCATACAATAAAAAACTACTGGCCAATTAAAGGGAGTAAACTGATGATGCACACTCACACAACTTAGTCGAATATTTAAAAAGTGCTAACATAAAAACTGCATAATTTATGATGCTACGTGAAGTTCTAGAAAAGGAAAACTATAGTGACAACAAGCAGATCAATGGTCCCTGAGGTTAGAGGTGGAAATGGAGAGTAACTGCAAGGAGACATGAGAAAACATTCTGGAGTGATAACAGTGTTCTAAATCTTGAACATGGTGGAGCTGCAAGACTATATACTTTTATCAAAACTCATAGAACTTAAAATGAATACATTCTATTGTATGTATATCATACTTTAAATCTGTTCAAAAATAGTACCATATTTAAAAATATTTGGAATTAAAGATGCTTTTATTTTCCAGTAAACATAGCAACACATACAAGTTATTTTATTCTGATACAAATCTATCATATAGAACATGTATCAAGCAATGTGCTGCAGTGGGACAGGAACAGATTTTATTCCATCCAGACAGATCTGGAAGCAAAATTTGGTCTTCCACTCTATGCTTGATCAGTCTATTCTCTGATCCTCAGTTTCCTCATCTGTAAAGTGTACCACTTTGTGGTATGGCTTTGTGAGTCTTATAAGTATTACAAAGCACCTGATATTTTCCCCTGTGTAGTCACATAATTTCCATGGTGTTTCATAGAAATACCCATACTGAAGTAATATTTTCTATAGATAGTTGTATCAGGTAAAGATACAACTTACAAATGGCTATTCTTTCCACATACCATCAGAATCCTGAATGGTTTTCAGTAATCATTTAGTTTATATATCTGGTAAAATTAAAAATGCACTTGCAATAACATTATAGGGATTCCTTTTCATTACAAAAGACATTCTTTCTGGCTACTGGAAAGCCTTTAGCTGAGGTGGGCAGATCAGATCACCTGAGGTCAGGAGTTTAAGATCAGCCTGGCTAACATGGTGAAACCCAGTACCTACTAAAAATACAAAAAATGAGCTGGGCGTGGTGGCACATGCCTGTAGTGGGAAATCAGGGAACCAGAGAGACTGTTAGGGATTCAGGAGGATTTATTAAGGTGTACAGTGGCTCAGCAGACTTCCATCCCCGAACAAAGAAGGCAAGGGCCTTTTATGCATCTTGAGGCAGGAAAAACATGAAGCAGGAAGTGGGTTTACAGAAGCAAGAACAAAAGCTGTTAATCATCTTGTGACATGTCATACATCTTAGGAAAAACATGTTTTGCAGAGTATGCTTCTCTGCCTTGTGACCTTGCAGCTGTTCAGCAGGAAAAACAGGAATTTACAGACCTTAAAAAAATATGCGGAGGGTATAGATATGGTTAATGTTTCACAGGGAGGCAGTTAATATTGTTTCTTAACTTCAACTTTGGGGTGGTTACTCTGTACCCATTTCAGTCTTAACTGTGGACAGCAATTTTTAATAAATTATAATAATTATCTTCTTTTCTTTTTCTATTTCATTCTGTAATCCCAGCTACTCAGAAGACTGAGGCAGGAGAATCACTTGAACCAGGGAGTTGGAGGTTGCAGTGAGACAAGATTGCACCACTGTACTCCAGCCTGGTGACAGAGAGAAACTCTGTCTAAGAAAAAAAAATTAGCTGGGTATGGTAGCACATGCCTGTAGTCCCAGCTACTTGGGAGGCTGAGGCAGGAGATTCACTTGAACCTGGGATGTGGAGGTTGCAGTAAGCTGAGATCATCCCATTGCACTCCAATTTGAGTGACAATAGTGAAACTCTGTGTCAGAAAGAAAGAAAGAAAGCCTTCATTACATATGCATGCATAAGAAGATAGAATATGATCGGGGGCTGGCAAGATGGTCGAAGAGGAAGAGCTCCAGTCTGCAGCTCCCAGCAAGATCAAAGCAGAAAATAGGTGATTTCTGCATTTCCAACTGAAGTACCTGGCTCATCTCATTGGGACTGGTTAGACAGTGGGTGCAGCCCACAGAGGGTGAGCTGAAGCAGGGTGGGGCGTTGCCACACCCAGAAAGCACAAGGGGTCAGGGAACTCCCTCCCCTAGCCAAGGGAAGCCATGAGGGACTGTGCTGTGAGGAAGGGTGCATTCTGGCCCAGATATTATGCTTTTTCCATGGTCTTCAGAACCCACAGACCAGGAGATTCCCTCAGGTGCCTACATCACCAGGGCCCTGAGTTTCAAGCAAAAAACTGGGTGGCCATTTGGGCAGACACTGAGCTAGCTGCAGGAGTTTTTTTTTTTCATACCCCAGTGGCACCTTGAATGCCAGCAAGACAGAACCATTCACTTCCCTGGAAAGGGGGCTGAAGCCACAGAGCCAAGTGGTCTCACTCAGTGGGTGTTATGTTTTCTCTAAACTGGTTATAACTCTGTTACGTTCTTCTCTAAACAGGTTATTCTAGTTAGCAATTCCTCTAGAATAACCAGTTTAGAGAAGAACATAAATGACCTGAGGGAGCTGAAAAACACAGCACAAGAATTTCATGAAGCATACACAAGTATAATGCTCAGCAAGCTAAGATCACTGGCTTGAAATTCTCGCTGACAGCATAGCAGTCTGAAGTCAACCTGGGACACTCAAGCTTGGTAGAGGGAGAGGCATCCACCATTACTGAGGCTTGAGTAGGTGGTTCCCCTTCACAGTGTAAACAAAGCCACAGGAAGTTCAAACTAGATGGAGCCCACTGCAGCTCAGCAAAGCCACTGTAACCAGACTGCCTTTGTAAATTCCTCCTCTCTGGGCAGGGCATCTCTGAAAGAAAGGCAGCAGCCGCAGTCAAGGGCTTATAGATAAAACTCCCATCTCCCTGGGACAGAGCACCTGGGGGAAGGGGCAGCTGTAGGCACAGCTTCAGCAGACATAAATGCTCCTACCTGCTGGCTCTGAAGAGAGCAGCGGATTTCTCAGCACAGCACTCGTGCTCTACTAAGAGACATACTGCCTCCTCAAGTGGGTTCCCGACCCCTGTGCCTCCTGCCTGGTAGACACTTCCCAGCAGGGGTCAATAAACACTTCATACAGGAGCACTCCAGCTGGCATCTGGTGGGTGCCCCTCTGGGACGAAGCTTCCAGAGAAAGAAACAGGCAGCAATCTTTGCTGTTTTGCAGCCTCTGCTGGTGATACCCAGGCTAACAGGGTCTGGAGTGGACCTCCAGCAAACTCCAGCAAACCTGCAGCAGAGGGCCCTGATTGTTAGAAGGAAAACTAACAAACAGAAAGGAATAAAATCAACATCAACAAAAAGGACGTCCGCACAAAAACTCCATCTGACATTAACATCAAAGACCAAAGGTAGATAAAGCCATGAAGATGAAGAAAAAACAGTACAAAAAGGCTGAAAATTCCAAAAACCAGAAGGCCTCTTCTCCTTCAAAGGATCACAACTCCTCGCCAGCAAGGGAACAAAACTGGATGGAGAATGAGTTTGACAAATTGACAGAAGTAGGCTTCAGAAGGTCGGTAATAACAAACTCCCCCAAGCTAAAGGAGCATATTCTAACCCAATGCAAGAAAGCTAAGAACTTTGAAAAAAGGTTAGAGGAATTGCTAACTAGAATAACAAGTTTAGAGAAGAAGATAAATGACCTGAGGGAACTGAAAAACACGGCACAAGAACTTTGTGAAGCATATACAAGTATCAATAGCCAAATCAATCAAGAAGAAGAAAGGATATCAGAGACTGAAAATCAACTTAATGAAATGAAGTATGAAGACAAGATTAGAGAAAAAAGAATGAAAAGGAATGAACAAAGACTCCAAGAAATATGGGACTATGTGATAAGACCAAACCTACATTTGATTGGTGTACCTGAAAGTGACAGGCAGAATGGATCCAAGTTGGAAAACACTCGTCAGGATATTATCCAGGAGAACTTCCCCAACCTAGCAAGGCAGGCCAACATTCAAATTCAGGAAATATAGAGAATACCACAAAGATATACTCCTCAAGAATAGCAACCCCAAGACACATTGTTGTCAGATTCACGAAGGTTGAAATGAAGGAAAAAATGTTAAGGGCAGCCAGGGAGAAAGGTCGGGTTACCCACAAAGGGAAGCGCATCAGACTAACAGCAGATCCCTCTGTAGAAACCCTAGAATCCAGAAGAGAGTGAGGACCAACAGTCAACATTCTTAAAGAAAATAATTTTCAGCTTTTAAGTGAGATGGGTTTCCTGAATACAGCACACTGATGGATCTTGACTCTTTATCCAATTTGCCAGTCTGTGTCTTTTAATTGGAGCATTTAGCCCATTTACATTTATGGTTAATATTGTTATGTGTGAATTTGATCCTGTCATTATGATGTTAGCTGGTTATTTTGCTCATTAGTTGATGCAGTTTCTTCCTAGCATTGATGGTCTTTACAATTTGGCATGTTTTTGCAGTGTGGCTGGTACCAGTTGTTCCTTTGCATGTTTAGTGCTTTTTCCACAGTTTTCAGAACCCACAGACCAGGAGATTCCCTCGGATGCCTACATCACCAGGGCTCCTTCAGGAGCTCTTGTAAGGCAGGCCTGGTGGTGACAAAAATCTCTCAGCATTTGCTTGTCTGTAAAGGATTTTATTTCTCCTTCACTTATGAAGCTTAGTTTGGCTGGATATGAAATTCTGGGTTGAAAATTCTTTTCTTTAAGAACGTTGAATATTGGTCCCACTCTCTTCTGGCTTGTAGAGTTTCTGCCGAGAGATCAGCTGTTAATCTGATGGGCTTCCCTTTGTGGGTAAACCCAGAATTTCATATCCAGCTAAACTAAACTTCGTAAGTGAAGGAGAAATAAAATCCTTTACAGACAAGCAAATACTGAGAGATTTTTGTCACCACCAGGCCTGCCTTACAAGAGCTCCTGAAGGAAGCGCTAAATATGGAACAGAAAAACTGGTACCAGCCACTGCAAAAACATACCAAATTGTAAAGACCATTGACACTATGAAGAAACTGCCTCAACTAATGGGAAAAATAACCAGCTAGCATCATAATGACAGGATCAAATTCATACATAACAATAATAACCTTAAATGTAAACGTTCCAAATGCCACAATTAAAAGACACAGAATGACAAATTGGATGAAGGGTCAAGAACCATAGATGTGCTATATTCAGGAAAACCATCTCATGTGCAAAGACATACATAGGCTCAAAATAAAGAAATGGAGGAATATTTACCAAGCAAAGGGAAAGCAAAAAAAAAAAGCAGGGGTTGCAACCCTAGTCTCTGATAAAACATACTTTAAACCAACAAAGATCAAAAGAGGGAAAGAAGGGCATTACATAATGGTAGAGGGATCAATGCAACAAGAAGAGCTAACTATCCTAAGTATATATGCACCCAATATAGCAGCACCCAGGTTCATAAAGCAAATTCTTACAGACATACAAAGAGACTTAGACTCTCACACAATAATAGTGGGAGACTTTAACACCCCACTGTCAATATTAGACAGATCAATGAGACAGAAAATTAACAAGGATATTCAGGACTCGAAATCAGCTCTGGACCAAGAGGACCTAATAGACATCTACAGAACTCTCCACTCCAAGTCAACATAATATACATTTTTCTCAGCACCACACTGCACTTATTCTAAAATTGGCCACATAATTGGAAGTAAAACACTCCTCAGCAAATGCAAAATAATGGGAACCATAACAGTCTCTCAGACCACAGTGCAATCAAATTAGAACACAGGATTAAGAAACTCACTCAAAACTGCACAACTACACAGAAACTGAACAACCTGCTCCTGAATAACTACTGGGTAAATAACGAAATTAAGGCAGAAATAAATAAGTTATTTAAAACCAATGAGAATAAAGGCACAACCTACCAAAATCTATGGGACACAGCTAAAGCAGTGTTTACAGGGAAATTTAGAGCACTAAATGCCCACAGGAGAAAGCTGGAAAGATCTAAAATTGACACCCTAACATCATAATTAAAAGAAATAGAGAAGCAAGGGCAAACAAATTCAAAAGCTAGCAGAAGACAAGAAATAACTAAGATTAGAGCAGAACTGAAAGAGACAGAGACACAAAAAACCCTTCAAAAAATCAATGAATCCAGGAGCTGGATTTTGAAAACATTAACAAAATAGATAGACCACTATAGACTAATACAGACTGCTGTACACACTAATAAAGAGAGAAGAATCAAAGAGACACAATGAAAAATGATAAAGGGAATATCACCACTGTTCCCACAGAAATACAAACTACCACCAGAGAATACTATAAACACCTCTACACAAATAAAATAAAAAATCTAGAAGAAATGGATAAATTCCTGGACACCTACATCCTTCCAAGACTAAACCAGGAAGAAGTCAAATCTCTGAAGAGACCAATAACAAATTCTGTAAGTGATGTAGTAATTAATAGCCAACGAACCAAAAAAAACCCCAGGACTAGCTGGATTCACAGCCGAATTCTACCAGAGGTACAAAGAGAAGATGGTACTATTCCTTCTGAAACTATTCCAAACAATAGAAAAAAAGGGACTCCTCCCTAACTCATTTTATGAGGCCAGCATCGTCCTGATACTAAAACCTGGCAGAGACACAACAAGAAAAGAAAATTTCAGGCCAATATCCCTGATGAACATCAATGCGAAAATCCTCAGTAAAATGCTGGCAAACTGAATCCAGTAGCACATCAAAAAGTTTATCCACCACAGTCAAGTCAGATTCATCCCTGGGATGCAAGGCTGGTTCAACATACACAAATCAATAAATGTAATCCACCACATAAACAGAACCAATGACAAAAACCACATGATTATCTCAATAGATGCAGAAAAGGCCTTTGATAAAATTCAACACCTTTTCATGCTAAAAACTCTCAATAAATTAGATATTGATGGAATGTATCTCAAAATAATAAGAGCTTAATAATAATAATAATAATATGACAAACCCACAGCCAATATGATACTGAATGGGCAAAAGCTGGAAGCATTCCCTTTGAAAACTGGCACAAGACAAGGTTGCCCTCTCTCACCATTCCTATTCAACATAGTATTGGAAGTTCTGGCCAGGGCAACCAGGCAAGAGAAAGAAATAAAGGGTATTCAAATAGGAACAGAGGAAGTCACATTGTCTCTGCAGATGACATGATTGTATACTTAGAAAACCCCATTGTCTCAGCCCAAAATCTCTCAAGCTGATAAGCAACTTCAGCAAAGTCTCAGGATAAAAAACCAATGTACAAAAATCACAAGCATTCCTATATACCAAGAATAGACAAGACAAACAGAGAGCCAAATCATGAGTGAACTCCCATTCACAACTGCTACAAAAAGAATAAAATACTTAGGAATACAGCTAATAAAGAAAGTGAAGGACCACTTCAAAAAGAACTACAAACCACTGCTCAAGGAAATAAAAGAGGATACAAACAAATGGAAAAACATTCCATACCCATGGATAGAAAGAAACAATATTGTGAAAATGTTCATACTGCCCAAAGTAATTTATAGATTCAATGCCATCCCCATCAAGCTACCATTGACTTTCTTCACAGATTTTTAAAAAACTACTTTAAATTTCATACAGAACCAAAAAAGAGCATGTATAGCCAAGACAATCCTAATCAAAAAGAACAAAGCTGAAGGCACCATGCTACCTGACTTCAAACTATACTACAAGACTACAGTAACCAAAACAGCACAGTACTGGTACCAAAACAGATACATAGTCCAATGGAACAGAACAGAGGCCTCAGAAATAATGCCACACATCTACAACCATGTGATCTTTGACAAACATGACAAAAACAAGCAATGAGGAAAGGATTCCCTATTTAATAAATGGTGCTGGGAAAACTGGCTAGCCATATGCAGAAAACAATCTGGACCCCTTCCTTACACCTTATACAAAAATTAATTCAAGATGGATTAAAGACTTAAACCTAAGACCTAAAACCATAAAAACCCTAGAAGAAAACCTAGGCAATACCATTCAGGACATAGGCATGGGCAAAGACTTCATGTCTAAAATACCAAAAGCAATGGCAACAAAAGCCGAAATTGACAAATGGGATCTCATTAAACTAAAGAGCTTCTGCACAGCAAAAGAAACTATCATAAGAGTGAAGAGGCAACCTACAGAATGGGAGGAAATTTTTGCAATCTATCCATCTGACAAAGGGCTAATATCCAGAATCTGCAAGGAACTTAAACAAATTTACAAGAAAAAAACAAACAACCCCATGAAAAAGTGGGTGAAGGATACAAACAGACACTTCTCAAAAGAAGACATTTATGTGGCCAACAAACATATGAAAAAAAGCTTATCATCACTGGTCATTATGCAAATCAAAAACACAATGCAAATCAAAACCATAATGAGACCATCTCACACCAGTTAGAATGGCGATCATTAAAAAGTCAGGAAACAGTAGATGCTGGAGAGGATGTGGAGAGACAGGAACGCTTTTACACTGTTGATGGGAATGTAAATTAGTTCAACCATTGTGGAAGACAGTGTGGTGATTCCTTAAGGATCTAGAACAAGAAATACCATTTGACCCAGTAATCCCATTACTGGGTATATACCCAAAGGATTATAAATCACTCTACTACAAAGACACATGCACATGTATGTTTATTGCAGCACTATTCACAATAGCAAAAACTTGGAACCAACCCAAATGTCCATCAGTGATAGACTGGATAAAGAAAATGTGGCACATATATACCGTGAAATACTATGCAGCCATAAAAAAGGATGAGTTCGTGCAGGGACATGGTGGAAGCTGGAAACCATCATTCTCAGCAAACAAACACAGGAACAGAAAACCAATCACTGCATGTTCTCACTCATAAGTGGGAGCTGAACAATGAGAACAGATGGACACAGGGAGGGGAACATCACACACCAGAGCCTGTCAAGGGGTGGGGGGCTAGAGGAGGGATACCATTAAGAGAAATACCTAATGTAGATGACGGGTTGATGGCTCCAGCAAACCACCATGACATGTATACCTATGTAACAAACCTGCATGTTCTGCACATGTATCCCAGAACTTAAAGTATAATAATAATAATAATAATAATAATAAAAGAAAATGACAGCATGGGATGCATATAAACAGATGAGAGATCCATATTCATAATAAAATAGGGTGTGGGAAAATTAACTTTTTCAGAATGTTGGCACAAGGCAGTAAATCCTTCTTTCAGGGCAATTTGATAGTAGCTTTCAATTTCTTAAAATGCTCATATGCTGACCCAGAACTCCCATCTTCATAAATCTTGCCTACAAAAATACTAACATAAAATATGCACATAAACATATGTACATGTATGTTTGGTAAAATAGTGCTTTCATCGTGAAAAGCCTGAAGTGACTTAAATGTCCATTAGCAGGGAAATGTATTAAATGTTGTCCAATTCTTATGATAGCATAATATGCAACTATAGGTATAGCCATATCTATGGACCTGGAAACTTTTCTAAGACAACACTGCTATAAGAAAAGTCATAAAGAAAATCCATAGTACAATCTTGTTAATGCAAAACATAACAAAGCCAAAAACTCAACAATATTTAAGGAGCATGGAAAATTGTACTGACAGACATGAGCCCAACTCTTTAGAGATGTCCCCTTTGTTGGGAGGAGTGAGGGTTTGTAGGATTAATGACAAGAGTGTTTGGTTTTACTCATCTTTAATGTTTTGTAATGACTTGTATTCATGTATTGCTGCATAATTAAGTAAAAGAAAAAAATTAAAAATGATTACATCTACTATAACAACAGCAATATAGATGACTTAGGCATAAAGCTACTAGGAAATGTGCAGGACTTTTGGAAAGAGAACTATTAAATTTTATGGAGTTACATAAAAGAAGACCTGAATAAATGGAGAGATGTAACAGGTTCGTGAATTGAATGATTCAATATAGTTTACAGATGTTAGTGCAAATCTAGTCCAAACCCACGGGAAATTAAACTTCTCAAAATGATCCTAAAGTTCTGCAAGAACAAAATATGTAGGTGAGAATAACCAAGAAAATCTTTAAAAAGAATTATAAGAGTAGCCTGTACAACCAGATATTAAAGCTACCCTAAAATTAAAGTAATGAAAAAGAAAGAATATGATTGTTTCTACTAAAGCCAATATTATTAATGATGGGTTTTAATTATATTAACTTACCTGATTGAGATGGCTAGAAATAATTTAAAAATACTGCCATCTAACAATTGATTCATTAATAGCCCAATTCTTCACCCCTCCCTGCATTCATGGTCTTTGTCATGTGACTTTTTACCACCCTCTTTCAAAAGGTACATTTTCCCAACCCTTGATTCTTAGCTTGACCACATGATTTCCTTTGACAAATGAGATTCTAGAAGACAATATATAAATAAGGTTTGAAGAAGCACTTACTTGTTTGTACTTTTTTGCCTCTGCCATAGTCACAAAATATGCCTCAATTAGTCTACAGAGAGATGAGAAACACATGAGTAAGCGTTGAGTCCCATCTGTTGTCTCAGCCCGGCCAGGTTAGATCAGCCTTAGAAAGCTGACCCTCAGTGCATAAGCCCAACCAAGATCAGCAAAGCTGCCTAACTAGCCAGTCCTACTCCATGGAAGCAATAAAAGCTTGTAAGAACTGAAGTTTTGTGGGAGTTTGTTTACCTAGGATTACTCTGGTGGTAAACAACCATTTAACACATTAAATTTGAAATTTATTCTGAAAATACTTTTTCATCCAGAAAGCATATATCCATCTCAAATAAATGTTGTTTTGAGAATAGAAAGGCAGTCTTTGTTTTTTTAATAGAGAATAATGGCCTAAAATTATTAATAAACAAAGACATGTAAAGTGAAAACTAAATAATGAAATTAATGTTTCATTTATAGCAGAGTCAGTTGTTACCTTTCTATCCTTTTAGGCACTTTTACCAGTACTTTGTTTCAAAATTACTTTGTTTTTTCTTTAACATTGTAAGGCTGCTTGATATACTTCAGACACATTTCAGAGCAGCCATTATATTCTGATATTTATTTACTCTGCCTGTGTATCTTATACTTTAGAGTTTGTTCCTTTTTTTTTTTTTTTAAGACAAAGTTTCACTCATAGCCCAGGCTGGAGTGCAATGGCACGATGTCGGCTCACTGCAACCTTCACCTCCTGGGTTCATGCAATTCTCCTGCCTCAGCCTCCTGAGTAGCTGAGATTACAGGCACCGGCCACTATGTCCAGCTAATTTTTTGTATTTTAGTAAAGATGGGGTTTCACCATGTTGGCCAGGCTGGTCTCAAACTCCTGACCTCAGATGATCTGCCCGCCTCAGCCTCCCAAAGTGCTGGGATTACAGGCGTGAGCCACAGTGCCCAGCCGAGTTTGTTCAATTTTAAGATAGGTTTGGGAATATTTAAAATATGTGACAAACGGAGGGAAAATCATGGTATAAATACTAAGTTAATGAGATGCTAATCATGGCTGATAGAAGGTCTTCTGTTGTGAGATGCATAGACTTGGGTTAGGAGAATACTGGTGTTCCCACACTCACCCATGCAGTACACTTCACAGACCTTTGTACTCTTCTTCACACACTCTCACAAAGTTGTACCTATCTCCATGTTTCAAGGCAATTCATGGTAAACTTTTGTCACACACAAAATATTCAAAACTAAACTACACAGAGGACTAGGAGACAAGAGACATGAGAATCTAGGGTTGGAATTCCTAAGTTTAAAATCCTAGCTCTGCCACGTATGACCTTGGACATGTTATTTAACCTCTCTAAGTGTTAACCTCTCTAAGGTTATTAACCTCTCTAAGATGTCATTTGTAAAATGGGTAAAAAATCATAAAATAATGCTGTTGGCATCATCAGGTTGCTGTGAGATTAACTTTCTGCAAAGGATATATTGCATATTACTTTAGGACAATGCTTGGTTCATCGGAAACAGATAATAGATGTTTCCTTCCACTCTGATGATTGCACAGTGCTCTGCCAAGGCTTTTGTTTCTTTTATCTTTTAGTAGCATATGACAGGACAGAGCTATTCATTCCATTTTGCAGGAGAGGCTTTGACACTCATAAACACTTAACTGACAAAGGACTATACTTGGAGAGAATATACCTGCAATGGTTCATTAGAAAATCAAATTGTGCCTTTTTATTAGGACAGTTATTAAGCTGAACTGTAATTGATATGATTTGGTTCTGTGTCCCCACCCAAATCTCATCCTGAATTGTAATCCCCAGGTGTCAAAAGAGGGACCTGGTGGGAGGTGATTGGATCATGGGGGTGGTTCCCTCATGCTGTTCTTACCATAGTGAGGGAGTTCTCACAAGAGCTCATGGTTTAAAAGCCTGTGGCAGTTGCTCCTGTGCTATCTGTCTCTCTCCTGCCACCTTGCGAAAAAGGTGCTTGCTTCTCCTTTGCCTTCTGACATGACTGTAAGTTTCCTGAGACCTCCCCAGCCATGCAGAACTGTGAATCAATTAAACCTCTTCTGTTTATAAATTACCCAGGTAATTTAGGTAGTAACTCAGGTAGTAACTTTATAGCAGTGTGAAAATGGACTAATACAATAATCAACATATTATATAAGTCATTATCAGAAAAAGCATTCTTACACTATACAAACTACAATCTAACTTATTCTAAATCAGAGTTAAATAATATATATTGACCAATACAACTTTTTCAGAAATTGGTGAATTTTATCCTTAAAATCTTAAAATTGAAGGGAATATTCTAAACTAAGAATTTTATTTTTGGCCATGAGCACGGTGGCTCATGTCTGTAATCTCAGCACTTCGGGAGGCCAAGGCAAGTGGATCATGAGGTCAGGAGTTCAAGACCAGCCTGGCCAAGATGGTGAAACCCCATTTCTACTAAAAATGCAAAAATGAGCCAGGCATGGTGCTGGGTGCTTTTAATCCCAGCTACTTGGGAGGCTGAGGCAGAGAACTGCTTGCACCTGGGAGGTGGAGGTTGCAGTGAGCCGAGATCACACCACTGCACTCCAGCCTGGATGACAGAGTGAGGCTCCATCTCAAAAAAAAAAATTTTTACTTTTAAATAAGAGATCAATTAGCAAAGAGCATAGCTAATACCAAGTCTTTCATTGAATTAATTTCGGAATACATGAAACATACATAAAAACTTATTATGTCTTCAAAACTAATTTATAATTCAAGATTTCAACCTAAATACATTTCTTATTTTGTTTACCTGACAGAGAATAGAGAATGAGGGAGAGGCTAAATGTTATTCAATATCCCTATTATCTAATATTTACTACTTCAACAACATTATAGCATAATAAGCTGATAATTTTCTCTTGACTTCGGTTATTGGGTTTGTGGTTGTTTTTTATTTTTAGGTTATAAAGATCTTTTAGCTTTATGTTATTGTTACATATGTAACCTGTTTTTATTGCTTTCCCCAATTACTTAAGCTAGAATATGCTTCCTTGTGACCTCAAATTTTGGAACTTATGTCTTAATGTATTGAATTGACTTCTATGGGCTTTAAATTGATATATCATAGTTGTACATATTTTGGGAGTATATGTGATATATAGATACATGTATACAATGTGTAATGATCAAATCAGGTTAATTGGAATATCCGTTGCCTCAAATACTTGTCTTTTCTTTGCATTGAGAACATTTCAAATATTCTTACAATTTTGAAGTATACAATAAACTATTGTTACCTATAAATTCCCCATTGTCCTATCAAATACTAGAACTTATTCCTTCTAATTATGTTTTTATATTCATTAACCAACTTCTTTTCACCCCACTCCCCAACCAAGCAGTATGAGTGAGGCACCATTGTAGATAGGGGAGATCCATTGATGGAGATGAAAAGCAAGGCACCTGCTCTAATAAGAGCATTCTAATGACTTGGAAAATATAACGATAGGCACATAGTTAAATGAGCAAAATACTTTTCAAGTATCATATATGTTTTGAAGAAAATAGGAAATTCAGAAGGTGTCTGACCTGAGAACTGAATTTAAGAGAACTTAAAAGAAGGCAATCTTGTGAAGATCTGAGAAAGAGGGTCTAGAAAGTACAAAAGCCTTGATGTCCAAAAGAGCTTGGAACACTAAAAGAACAGAAAGAAGACCAGTGTGGTATTGTCATAGTAAGAGACAGAATACGAGATAAAGCAATAATCATGAGCCATTGGAGGGCATAGCGCAAGTCATGGTTAAAAGTTTATTTCATTCTGATTGCATTGTAGCAACTATATCGAAATGGGCTAAGACTGGTTACTGAAAGACCAACAGAAGCTTAAGGAAGTGGTGCAGGTAAAAGATGATGGAACTTGGGCCAGGATGACAGTAGAGGAGATGATGAAAAATGAGAAGAATTTGCATTTACTTCTGAAGAGAGAGTTAACAGTATTAATGGATGGACTGGGTGGGGAATGATGAAGATAGAAATAAATATTGACTCAAGTTTTTAGCTCTAGAAAATTTGTGTATGGGGATGGTGTCAACTAAGAGTGAGAAAACTACAGAGTAGGAGCGAATTTAAAGAAAACAAAGAATTCAGTTTGGGGTATGTTAACTGTAAAACAACCATTATATAGCTAAGTTCGGAGGTCAAGTAAACAGCTCAAAATATAAACCTGACACTTAGAGGTCAGGACACAAACTAGAGAGTCATCAACATATAGGCAACCTGTAAGTTAGTTACCTTAAAGATTGCCTATGTGTTGTTTACCTTTTGTATTCTTAAAATGTGTACTCAGATTTATCTAAACATTTACATGCTGATAATACTGTTTTTAAACTACTATATTTTTTCTGGTTGAGAAAAGCAAATATTATAACAATTTGTTATACCTGCATAGTATATTCATTGAGGTATAGTGAGAACAGAACAGATCAAGAAAGAGAAACTGGAAAGAGTTTTACAGTTTTGTATACTCACAATTCACAGTTCACTGGGGAGAAAGCAGCAGGCCACACAAGGCCACTCAGGGCAAGCACCACCGTCAGTCATGAGGCAGAGGGAGACAGGGCAACTGAGGGCACGTCCCTTTATTGTGGTTTCTGCAGGAATTAAACTGTGAAGCAGGGCAAGTAGGTTTAAGATTGGCTGGTGTGAATAATTTCAGTGAGCTGTGAGGACTAGGCACTGGCCCTTGTTGCCTGGTATCTGGCTATGGGGCAATTTGGGTTGATGCATAGTGGCCCAGAGTTTGGGGGACATGATTGGGGTGTGAACAAAATCAATGTTCAAGAAAAAAAGTGACTACTCTCTATCCAGGGCCTCAAACTTGGTCAAGATAGCATTTGAAAGCACTATATTACACAATTCTCATAATTAGTTGAAAAACTTAACGAAAATCCCATTGGAAATTGTTTTATAACTTGAAACATTAATTCAGAATTACTCTTCATCTGGAAGGGTAATCAAGAATAGACAAGAACACATGTGTAAACGGAAGGTAGTAGAACTTGTAGAACCAGATGTTAAGATGTACTTTAAAGCCTCAACAATTATTCTCGCACTAGTACAAGAATGCATGAAAAAGCAAAGAAACAGAATTAAGATCCTAAAAGTGACTCTAATGCCCATAGGAATTTAGTATCTAATATAGGGAACATTTCAAATCTGTGAGGAAAGGGGATATTATCAGCAAATAGTTTAAAAAATAACTGGCTAAAGATTGAAAAAACTAGAATTAGATGCATACATGACAACAGAAAATGCTTTCTTAAATAATTTATTATTTACATGTAAAAAATAAAATTTCTAGAAGAAAAATATTTAATAGATCTCAGGGTGGAAAACACCTTTCGCGGTGTGCCACAGAAAGCAGATATCATCAAATAGATACTTGACTTTGTAAAAATTAAACACATCCACAAGTCACAAAGAATATGACAGTCAATGCAAGTGACACACGAGAGAAGAAACATTTTAACTTCTATGTGACACCAAGTGAACTAAATAGAGAAAAAAAAACCTACGAATAATAAAAACAAGAAATAGCTATAAGTCAATAATTCAAGAAAGAAAAATAGTCAAAACCTTACTAGTAGGGTTGTGCATGGCAGCTTACACCTGTAATCACTGTTCTTTGGGAGGCCTAAAGCAGGAGGATCATTTGAGCCCAGGAGATCAAAACAAGCCTGGGCAACACGGTGAGACCCTGTCTCTACAAAAAATTAAAAAATTATCTGGACATGTGGCATGTGCCTGTAGCCCTAGCTACTCAGGAGGCTAAGGTGGGAAGATAGCTTGAGCCCAGGAGTTTAGGGCTTCAGTGAGCTGTGATGGCACCACAGCGTTCCAGCCTGGGTATCAGAGCGAGATCCTGTCTCTAAAACAAACAAAAACTCACTAGTAACTGAAGGAATTAAAATTAAAACAAAAAGGTGCAACTTTTACCTAGGAAATTGCTAAAGATTTATTTAAATGATGTAAAAGAAAACTCTGAGGCATAATAACATTTTAAGGAGTTTATTTGAATGAGAAGCATTCATCAATTGGGAAATGCCAGATGGAAAAATGTTTAACGTTCCAGTGACAAAATGTCTGATATAAGTATTTATTGGGAAAATGCAGAAGCAAAATAAAGAACTTATTTAATTGGCTTGCAATTATAAAATTGCCCCTTTATAGGTACCTTGTTGGAAAGTCCCTGGTCATATAATCATATGTTAGTGGTGTTAAGGTCCACTGGCTGACAGACAAAATGGACTTCCTATGGCTAACTGAAGTGCTAAAGGTTATACAGAATCAAGTAGCCTGGGTAAAAGAGCAGTCATGTATCCTGTGTTCTGAGAAAGATGTTGTGAAAATGTCACAGGACCTTCCTTTCTACAATCAAACCAAACCAGTTACCATTTTTGGTGTCAAGATAAACTGCAGTAGGAACCCCACCCCCAACCCACATCTTACCACCCCCGCTAACATATAAAATAAACATCTGATAGAGACTTCTGTTTTGGGGCTTGGAATCTACCCAATCAGGGCTCAACTATTTTGACCAATCAGAACTGAACAAGTTTGAACCCTTCATGTGCATAAATGGACCTGACTGAGAACCAGGGGAGAACTTTTCTTATTTAAACCAGAGTCTGCCTTCCTCCTTTGGAGAGCACATTTTGATTTGTACCAATGGCTACGCTTCCCCAATCTTCAGATTGTTTTTTTTGATAGAAAAGAAAGCTCTCTCTTTTTCCTTTGCAGATGTCATAGTCTGTTGTTAACAGCTGGCTGCTTATAATTGGCTGGGGTTAAGTTTTATTTCTGCCTAACATAAGCCTTTATTGCAAATGACCCAAGCTAAGTTTTACTTATATTTGTAGTTATCACCTAAAGTAAGATTCACTTAAGTTTGTAATTTTAGCAAGATTAAGGCTATTCTTAAGGCCTTTGATTTTGTTTGCTTTGGAATTTTTCAAGCCTGATCTCCGTTTTAGTTTTACTTTAGTAATGATAATACCCACTGTTGTCAAGGATGCAGGTAAACAGGCACTCTCTCATATTTTTTATGGAAATTCAAAGTGATATAGATTTTCTGCACACCAATTAGGTAATATGCAACAAAGATTTTAAAGGGCATGTCCATTGACCCAAGACATTTTTATATACATATATATAAATATATTCATACATTTATATATATATATTCATACATTTATATATATACACACACAAATACACACACGTATATGCATATATATACACACATACATACATTGATACATACAAACATATACACAATATTAAACCTATGACACTAAAAATATGACCAATAACCTAAAAGAACACCAGTAAGAATTAGTTAACAAATTATTTCATTCCATTTAATGAAATAATACAAACTCATTAAAAATTTAATTGTAAAAGGTTATTTTAGAAACTATTCATAGTATGTTTTTTTGTTTGTTTGTTTGTTTGTTTTTTGAGATGGAGTCTCGCTCTGTCGCCCAGGCTGGAGTGCAGTGGCACAATCTTGACTCACTGCAAGCTCCGCCTCCCGGGTTCACGCCATTCTCCTGCCTCAGCCTCCTGAGTAGCTGGGACTACAGGCGCCCACCACCATGCTCGGCTAATTTTTTTGTATTTTTAGTAGAGACGGGGTTTCACCTGATGACACGTTTTAGCAATTTAGCATTTTGTTTTAGCAATATGTACAATTCTTTGCCTACTTTCCCAAAAGAGTTCTTGTCACCATTTTTAAAAACCTTTAGTCAATAAAAACTGAGGAAAAGATTCATGTATTTTGATTACTTGACTTCTCTTTACAAATTTCCTGCATCAAAAATTGAACCTCTAAACTTTGAGGAAATTAGAAATGTTCTCTGAACACAGGGCCTACTTTTTAAATGCATGGAGGAGTTGACCAGAGTTCTTTCATTTTATTTCTTAGTTCAGAGATCTGTAATAAATTTTTGTGATCACATCAGCCATGTTCTTTATTCTAACTTATGCAGTTGTCATCTTATTATAGACATCAAAGAACTATAATAAGCATAAAGTGGGTCATTATATATAATGACCCAGAGTTTAGGTTAAATAGGATAAGTGAGAAATTTGGGAAATGTAGAGCCCTGAAAGACTAAGGAAAGTTGGGGCCATCTCACTACGTTACCATACAATTGTTATGTTATTCTATTCTGCCGCCCCACTATTCTGAGTTTATTTAAGACCAGAAGTAACTGATCAACACTACAAAGTTCTTTTCGTATATTTTCTATTTGAACAGAAGTATTAAAAGACTACTGAGAAAGCCCAAGCACTCAAGATTTATTACTCAATTTCTCCAACTGGAAAAATATTAATAAATAGCTAAACTTGTATTTGTTTACTTGAGACTTTACTATAAAGAACCATATTCTACCACCTCATATCAAGCATAGTAATGAGCTAATTAAATGATGTCACTGCAGACAATTTTCTCAAGTTTCTGTCCTATTCAAATAGCTATAAATCAAGGTTCACAGCCTACTGCAAAAAGCTTTTGACCACAATGAATGCTTTGAGTGGAAAGAAAATAGCCAAGCAAGATTGAAATATTCTGTTTGTCATTTTGTAGCAATTAGTGCTAAACTACAGTTGATAAATCCTCTCTTAGACCAGAGACATAAAAAAATTCTGCTAATTGTTTACTGATCTTATTTTCATTTTGCTTATTATTTTTAAGTTGCTTTGATATTGCTAGAGCGGTAACTCATCAGGAGAGTAATATATAATGTAGTTTGTTGATCCCCTGCATGCACAAGTCACTAATAGCTTCCTAAATCCATAGGGATAAAGTAAGGCAAATGTTGGATAAGTGTAATTTTTCCCAATTTATAGCCTTCAGCAATCTGAGGCTGAGCTTCATCGATTTTTCTTAATCACTTGGTAAGATGCTCAATAATGGCTTAGCCTCCTTTTTACTTAAATAATATCAATTGTTTTAATTAGCAAACATTGTAAATACTCTTCTATTTATTTACAAGATACTCATTCCTGCTCTGATTCTCACAAATTTGGCATTGATGAGTAACCTGTGCAATGTTTAGTGATCTTAGTCACTCAAGTAGAAACGGCCAAATACAAACTCTTCTGCATTCTAATGATATTTTAAATTAAACTGTATATTCTTCTAAGAAGTACAATTATGGGTGTTCTGTTCCCTAAGTTCTAAACTCACACTCTGAAAGTGGTAGATATTACAGACGTTCCATATCTCTTCTTTAAAGAAAAAGCTTCTGCATAGCAAAGAAAACAATCAATAGAGTGAAAACACAACCTCCAGAATGACAGAAAATATTTGCAAACTATTCATCCAACAGGGAACTAATGCCAAGAATA
Organism: Pongo pygmaeus; assembly: GCF_028885625.2. NCBI lineage: Eukaryota > Metazoa > Chordata > Mammalia > Primates > Hominidae > Pongo > Pongo pygmaeus. Next base: position 44,334,221 of record NC_072388.2, on the reverse strand, counting down.
CACAGGGAACACAAACATCTCAACAGCAAAAGGAAAAAACAACAGTTATTTTAAAATGGGTAAATGATCTGAATAGACATTTCTCAAAAATAAGACATACACCTGGCCAACATGCATAAGAAAAAAAATGCTCAACATCACTAATCATCAGAGAAATGTAAATCAAAACCATAATGAAGTATCTCACCCCAGTTAGGAAGGTTATTAAAATAACAAATGCTGGCAAGGATGTAGAGAAAAAGAAACTCATACACAGTTGAGTGGAACATAAGCTAGCACAATCACAATGGAGAAAAGTATAGAGATTCCTCAAAAAACTACAGATAGAACTATCGTGTGATCCAGCAATCTTGCTACGGAGCACATATCCAAAGGGAAGGAAATCAGTATATCGAAGAGATATCTGCACGCCCATGTTTACTGCAGCACTATTCACAGTAGCCAAAATATGAAATCAACCTAGGTGTCCAATAAAAGATGAATGAATAAAGAAAATATGATGTATATACACAATGAAATATTATTCAGCCATAAAAAAAATGAAATCCTGTCAACAGGATGAATGGATGGAACTGGAGGACACATGTTAAGTGAAACAAGCAAGGAACAGAAAGTTAAACATCATATATTCTCATCCATATGCGGAAGCGAAAAATAGTTCATCTCATAGAAGTAAAAAGTAAAACAGAGGATACTAGAAGCTTGGAATGGTAGGGGGAAGCAGGAATAAGGAGATTCAAAATTAAAATTAAAAGATACAAAATTAGGGCTATGTAGGAGGAATAAGCACTATACCACTCTAGGATGACTATAGTTAACAATAATATACAGTTTCAAATAGCTAGAAGTAGGATTTTGAATGTTCACAATACAATGAAATGATAAATGTTTGAGATGAAGGATATGCAAATTACCCTGATCTGATCACCATGCATTTGAGAGATATATACATATCAAAACATCACTATGTACCCCATAGATGTGAATAATTATTATATGTCAATTTAAACAAATAAAAATTTTAAAATTATGTGTCTTTGTTTTCAAGGCAATAAACAATTGCACACTTTAAAAATATTCTACTGTAATGAAATTCATTACATTTTGCAAAAGCTAGTCCAATAGAATGGAAATAACACTACAGATATGGTTTGGATGTTGTGTCCCCTCCAATCTCATGTTGAAATGTACCTCCAATGTTGGAGGTGGGCCTTGTGGTAGGTGTTTGGGTCATGAGGTTGTATCCTTTGTCAATAGTTTGGTGCTTTCCTCATGGTAATGAGTGAGTTCTCACTCTATGAGTCCATGTGAGATCTGGACGTTTTTTAAAAGAACCTGGCACTCCCTCCATCTGTCTGTTGCTGTCTCTCTAGCCATGTGATACGCTGGCTCCCTCTTCACCTTCTGCCATGATTGTAAGCTTCCTGAGGCCTCACCAGAAACTGAGTAGATGCTGGTGCCATGCCTGTACAGCCTGCAGAACCATGAGACAAATAAACCTCGTCTTTATAAATTACTCAGTCTCAGGCATTCCTTCAGAATAACACCAATAGACTAACACAACTATCCTACAAGTTCCAGGACTCGTAGTCTATTTGACAATGTATATGTCAGTTATCTTCTTCAGGTCTCAATTTCTGCATTTATAAAATAAGATTATATTCCCTTATTTATTTGCTTCACGGCAGTAGAATAGACTAAATGGTATCTTAAGATACCACTCGACCCTAGAAGCCTTGGCATACAATCCCTAAGATTGTAATTCAAGGCCAAGAGAATAATAAAGTGGATTTATGGAGTCATTTCTAATGCAGTGTCATTTTCTGTTTATCTTATTTGAACCTCACAACCTCCTATGTGATAAATGGGCCTCTATTATTACCTACTTCTGCCAGATAAAGAAACTGAGTCTCAAAGAGGTCAATGCCTTCACCAAGATCACAGACTTAAGAAACTGAGCCAAAAAGACCAACTCCTGAGTCTTCTAATTCCAAGTCTAATGATCTTTCTCCTGTACCACATATTTGTCATATAGATCTGAAACCCAGATTTTTGAAACTGCATTTTCAAACGCATTCTGTTGGCTTTCAAGAAAATGCACACTTTTCCAATTTTACTTAGCAGAGTTGAGTATATAAACCTTAACATGAAATTGAACAGTGTAGGAATATAAGAGACGTAAAAGAGAAATTTCCCCAGCCTTCATATATCTCCAAATTGAAAGATAGTCCTCAAATACAGATGGTTCTAATGCAGATAATTAAGTCAGGTGCATATCATTGAAGTATGAAATCATGGTTTAAAGATCTTCTTCTCTTGCTACCTTTGCTCTCTACCACCTGAAAAGTTGCTTCATGGACATGGCAATAGCATAGGAACAGTCAACTGGCAGACTTGAAATAATTAAGACATTTGGTGATGGAGAGACTAATCCATGAATTAACCAACTATAATAAATATATAAGAAAATGATATAAAATGTAAATAAGAAGCCATCAACATTTTAATATTCAGTTTAAGTTTTATGTTCTTCTTACAGCCTGCTATGGCCATTCAACCTTTCATTAATCTCCTCCTCTTTGGATTTTTTTTTTTATTTTTTTTTTTAGAGATGGAGTCTCACTCTGTTGCCCAAGCTGGAGTGCAATGGTGCAATCTCAGCTCACTGCAACCTCCGCCTCCCAGGTTCTAGCAATTCTCCTGCCTCAGCCTCCCAAGCAGCTGGGATTACAGGCACACGCCATCATGCCCAGATAATTTTTTTGTATTTTAGTAGAGATAGGGTTTCACCATGTTCCCCAGGCTGGTCTCAAGCTCCTGAGCTCAGGCAATCCACCTGGGCCTCAGCCTCCCAAAGTGCTAGGATTACAGGCGTGCACCACCATGCCCAGCTAATTTTTGTACTTTTAGTGGAGATGGGGTTTCACCACGTTGGTCAAGCTGGTCCTGAACTCCTGACCTCAAGTGATCCACCCACCTCTGCCTCCCAAAGCGCTGAAATTACAGGCGTGAGCCACTGTGCCCGGCTCTCTTTGGACCTTTTATAGTATGTACTGTTTCTGCCACAAAGGTTGGAATCTTATTACCCTCAAATTGCCCTAATTGTGTACATCTGACTTTGGAAACCACTTCTACATCCAAATGGTTATGCCTTCCTCTTTCACGGTTCTTGTTTATCCTCCTGCTACCAGAAAGATATCCCAGCCCCAGAGGAGGAAGATATGTTTCTACTATTCCGGTTAAAATTTAGGACAATTTTATTCTAGGAGCATTTAAGCTCTATAGCAACATTAATCCAATCAATTATAAGCATAACTAGTTTTTCTATACTACATTATTTTGGCCATGCTTGATTCTTTTTCTGTCTGAAAAAAAGCATTCCAGTTTTCAAGGTACTATCTTAAAAATCATCGTGAAACATACCCTATTTATAGATTAGGAGCAGTGCACATTCTGACTTGTACTATGCACTAAAATTCCAGGTATTATAATCATATCAATATCTTCCCCAACTACACTGTTACCACCTTTTGGGATATGAGAGCTACAGCTCTACTCTGCTAAACTTTCCACAAGTTTAAAAGTCTTTAATCTACAGCACATGGTCAAGACAATGCTGTTGACCAGTCAAAAGGCAAAGTTGTTAAACAAATATAATTAAGGTCACAGGAAAACTCATACATGACAGTTGTCCAAAGCTAATAATGATATCAGCATGTATTGAAAGCCAAACTTTGTAAACATTTCAGCGTATTTTGCTATATATTTTGAGGTCTTGGGCTTACTGTTTTAGGAGAAAGAACAAGAAGTCAAAAATGGCACTGAATGTAAGAAGAGGTAGAGGGACATAAGACAGAGAAACGCAAAGAGGGACAGAAAGAGAATGAGACAGACACATAGGGAAAAGTGTGAACTAGAAAGAGGCAAATATAATAGGAGATCTGGAGACAAAGAGAGAAGCAGAAGGAACTCAGAGACAAAGAGAGAAGCAGAAGGAGACAGACATTAAAGTCGATATGGTAGGAATAAAAATGACCCCAAAATAGGCAGTTATTGAGTAACTAAGGGAAAATGACCAATAATCTTTCCATGTTTTTTGCTTGTTTGTTTCTGACATCTTAGTTTCCACATCAAAGAGAAGGGGAATTAGAAGCATAAAATCAAGTAAATCTATTTAAAGTATAAACTCCTGAAAGGCATTTCTCTGAAAAAAACTGTGAAATCAATTAACTTGGCCTCTGTTTTCCCAATTTTCCAGTTATGTACGCCTTTTTTAGAGTCTATGCCTCCTCCTCATCTGATTTTTTAAATTTAAAAAAATCCACTTTTAGGAAACGTTCTAAATGGCATTCACACTAAAGTATACAATGATTAAGGCTAGTGTTCAGGGCAAATAATTAGCAGTAGTGTGTCCAAATAATTTTTTGTCAAAACGGGGACAATTTTGAGATTGAAAGAGGGATTAGCAATTATGCCCTGGCAACAAATGTAAAACAGAATAGATCTGAGGGTAAAATAATGTATACTCATCACTAAGTGAGAGAGAGATATTAGGAAAAAGGGCTCTTCCTCAAGTCTCTAAAACAAAATAGGTTATTGCTTCTATGCCATGTGGTAAAATCAGCTCTACATTTAAGTCCCAAGTGGACCAAATTATAATGCTGAGTTATTTTGTCTATTCTTAGGATGTTATGGAACAAGACATGTACTGTATATCACTTCAGAGTATAATCATATGACAGTCATTCTAATATGTTCTGCCTTCCTGATTACTTAGTGCAATAATTTATAAGAGTGTTGGCTTGTGTGGAGCTACAGATATCTGCCAATTAATTAGCAACAGAAATGAAAATGCTAATAATTATCTGATATGCATTCATATGTGATTTTAGGTAATCTACAAGATCTCTCCTATTTTGCCCAAATACAGAAAATTCATGTTAGAACTCACAAAACATGTATTCTTAAAATAAACCAGAGCTATTTTTGGCAAATAGAATTTATACAGTTATTTGTACAGACACACACAGACACACACACACATATATATATAAAATTCACTATATCTTTGAAGGGTAAGTCCACAATCAAACCACATAATCAGCTTGCCAGAAAATGTATTCTGTTGATACTAAAAATTGTCAAAAATATATATTATTTTTAATAATAAAATTTTACTGTAAATCCAAGTTTTATAAAATATCCATTCAATTCAGAGTACATTTTCCTTTTTTTGACATTTAAGTTCAGATGTACAAGTGCAGGTTTTTTATATAGGTAAACTTGTGTCATGGGGGTTTGTTATACAAATTATTTCATCACCCAGGTAGTAAGCCTAGTACCCATTAGTTATTTTTCCTGATCCTCTCCCTTCTCCCACCCTCTACCCTCCACTCTCTGGTAGGCCCCTGTGTCTGTTTTCCCCTCCCATATGTCCATGTCTTCTCATTATTTAGCTTCCACTTATAAGTTAGAACATGTGGTGTTTGGTTTTCTGTTCCTGCTTTAGTTTGCTAAGGATAATGGCCTCCAGCTCCATTCATGTTCCTGTAAAAAACATGATCTTGTTCTTTTTTATGGCTGCATATTATTCCATGGTATATATGTACCACATTTCCTTTATTCAGTCTACCATTGATGGGCATTTAGATGAATTCCATGTCTTTGTTACTGTGACTACTGCTGCAATGGGCATATATGTGTATGTGTCTTTATGATAGAATAATTTATATTACTTTTGGTATATACCCAGTAATGGGATTGCTGAGTCAAATGGTAGTTCTGTTTTTAGGTCTTTGAGGAATCACCATACTATGTTCCAGAGCACATTTTTTTAAACTTGTTCCACCCTCATGTCTTTAGCCACCTTCTAACCAGAACCACTCACAGAGATAAGATGAGGGCTAAGATAATGGCTGGGTAAAGTACCTTCTTATTTCTAGTCAGCCATATCTAGTGTTCTCTTAATTTATGGTGCATACTGATCTACCCCGTGTAAGTTCCCTACAATCTGTCTCTCAAAAAACAAAAACAAAAAAAACAAAAAAACAAAAACAACTTTCTGGGCAATGAATTCAAAATTCACTAAAATATCCTAAGTTTAATCGGATGTTCCATCTAGTCCTAGTGTAGGTGTGAAAAATCACATTTTATATTTAATGAAACTTTAATGGTAATATAATAAACAGACATTGATTCCTATTTAAAAATATATTGGAAATATACTCAACATGGTGACACTGTTACAGGATCTGGACGTACTGGAATGAACCAGACAATATGGCCCTTGTTCCAGGAGAATTTACATTGCAGTGGAGGAGGAGTCAGAAAGAATCATGGTCAGGACAGTAGTATTTATATTGTTCTCCTCTGCCAAGTAAGTAGAGGAGAATTTAAGTCATTTTCAATTGTACTTAAATGATATAAAATGCACTTTAATGCAGTACATGTTCAGATGAGTAAGTGAAGGTCAACAATTGATGTGTTACTAGGACTACAGAGCCACCTGCTTAGATTCACATGCATTAAGAGGGATCTTTTTAATGCATTCTATTTAATAGAAAACCTAGGCCATTAACATTGAAATCTTGCAGCACACCATCATGCAGTTAAAAAACATAATTCTACAAGGCTCTTCACAAAGCAAAGCAATATAAACTGGAGAGCATTTTTTTTTTGTCAAGTAGTATAAAGATGATAACATGTACTACACACCTGTCCCTCAATGAGAAACACTCAGACTATTTAATGCACTTCACTTTCCCACTGTTTTTATTTCACACCTATCCCAGAGAACCCATGAAGTCGCACTAAGCTAATCTCACAAGACACCATGTTCTCTAAAGCATTATGTAAGAGAACTTGTATAATGAGTCCTGAGATGTGTCATTAGCAGATTAAGAGTTTTTGTTAATCACCTTAATGAGATATGATTGACTACAAAAAGCTGCACATATTTAATGTATGCAACTTGGTGAGTTTAGAAATAAGTATATACCCATAAAACCATCACTACAATCTATGCCATAAACCTATTCATTATCTCCAAAAGTTTCCTGTAGCCCATTTTATTATTTTTTAAATGGCAATCTTTATGAAAATAAGATCTGCCCTCTTTTTAAAGTTAACAACTCTACCGCCTAGAGTTGTGCATTTCACCACATAAGACAAAGTGGAGATACGGCAGAGGGTATGAGTGGGGCTAAACTCCAATCCATGAGTGAGCTCTGCCCACCAAACCCTATGCCCTAGTAGGCTGAATCAGCCTATAGGAAAAAAAAGTTGGATACCTCTTTCTAATTCACCTTCTTAGAAAAGCTTCCTATTAATAATTTTTCCAAAAACTCTTGGTAGGCTAATAGACCTTGGACAAGTGCTACTAGCACTACAGCTTGTCATAAAACAACTAAAGTCAGCAATATTACACAACGAAGTTCCCACAGACCAAGCAATATTTCTGTCAAGCATCCTGGGTTAAATAAGAGTAGAAACTTAAAAGAATTATTTTACATAACTGAAAAATTTGTGTTGTGAACAACACAAATAAAAATAGTGTTAGAAGTGAAAATGTTCTTTGTAAAAGGAGATGATGCCACTGATCACCTTGATAATATGTTTTAGAGGAATTTTCCCCATAGCAGTAATGACTTGACACAGATTCACACATATTCTATCACCAGGTCCCACTTGTGACCAGCAACACATGCCTGGGAGAAATCCTAGAGAATGGTGTCTGGCTAAATGGACTGAAAAAGTTAAACTACTTATATGGATCTCAGCAACACAACACTGTTATCTAACCTCTGATCTAATCTAGCAACTACACCAGTTAAATATCCCTAAAGAAACCCTGCTATTAGAAGCCCCTTGAGGGCCTGGGCTCTTAATGATCTCTCTTTCTGTCCCCAGCTCCCAGCACAACACCGGGCATGTAGAACTCAATAAATGCAGTTGAACATATAAGAGACATTTAGAAATTGCCATTTAGTGTCCCTTAATAACTACACAGTAAGCTCAATGGTGAAAGTAATTAAAATCCTATCTGCTGTGGAATGCAAGCTCAATTCCTCTTATTAGGATCCCAACTCAATTATATAAATATTTATTGAATACCTATTAAATATAAGGTACCACACACTTAAAACTGTGAGGAATACAATGATAAATTCATATAATGTTGCTGCTTTTAAGGTGATTATGAATGTGATGGAGGTACACAGGCACAGTATATCAACTAGCATATTGTCATTCTCTATTAATAAAAACCTAAGAAACCTACAGACAATGGAATCATTTCAGAGTCACCTTAAGAATTTCAGCTGAGCTGCCACAGCATTGAAACTTTGTTATTAACAAGGAGATTTTTGTTGAACATTTTCATCTGAGATTTTTCAAGATCTCAATATTTGGTTGTTTCCCCCGGAAAAACAGAGGTGCTGTCGTGGTACCCCAGAAGGGATTGGTGATCAAGATCGATGAGAATGGAATGTCTTATGACAAGAGTCTGAGGCAAAGAGAAAAAAAAGAATCAGGGAGCCCAGCCTACTGCCCAATAGAACAGGAAGTACATTACATCCTTCCCATATTCTTATTTCTTTCTACGTTCCAGAGCTACTGCCACCACATGAGGGTTTTTACAATTAATATGCCCAGTTATTAACACTAACATCCTAAAACTCAAAACTATGATCCTTAAACAACTTATGCCTTTTGTATTCATATTAAAAAATGCTATTAGTACTCAATGTTTCATCAATGCTACTGCATGTTTTAAGAAAAATGCAATAAATTATTTTCAGTAGTATTGGTTTCTTGTCCAACTTGAATGCCAATCTTTTAATGAGAATAGTTCATATTATGATATTATCATATCTCACCACAATCTTCTTTTAATTGGACAGTAGCCTTCTGTGATTCATGTTGCCTTTGAAATATAGGTTCTTAGTATTCTGCATTTGGATTATCTAACTCTTTTAAACCATTCTGTAGAACACTGCATAGTCAAACCAAATGAGAGTGTTGGCTAACAATACAGTATAGTCAAAAACCAAATCAAAATGTTACTGTACCCAGCCATCATTCATAAAATGTAATAAGCATTTCACAGTCTCATATTCTCATGACAAAGAAGGTAATGAAAAAGAAATGTCACATAATTAATCATTTCTCCTGACAAAAAGTTTAACAGGAAAAAAAGAATGTTGTATTACCAATGTAAATCAGCTACTATGGCCTTAATGCTATATTTCCATGGTAATCCCACACTGCTGTGTCCAAGTAGCCTGAATCTTCCTTCTTTGCAGGCACCTAGCTAGCTTTTCTTTCTTTTTTAAAATTAATAGACTTTACTTTTTTAGAGCAGTTTTAGGTTCACAAAAAAATTGGGTAGAATGTAGAAAGAGTTACCATATAGCATATCTCCTGTCCCCATAGCTAGTTTTGAGATAGCTCAAAAGATAATAAAAAGATTTAGAAGAATGAATAGTGCAACAAACAACTTGTTCTTAATGGTATATTCTTTCGTAAATACAGCTTTTAATCAATTGAAGCAGTGGTGCAAAAACTAACTTTCCAAATACCACAGACAGATAAAAATTTCTTCCCTTTAAAATACACAACTCTTAGGATTATACAAAAAAAGCAAAATAAAATTAAAAGCAATGTGAAAAAAATGATTCATTATTAAATGAAATGGCTTGACTACAGGATATGCTCTAAATTCAGCAGGCAAAAAGAAGTTCTCACTATTTGTAAGAAGGAAGTTTCCTCTTAAAAGAAAGAGATCTGAAGTCTTTGTTAGTTTCAGAACCCAAATCTAATCTATCCAATTTGCATCTAACCAGTACAATTAAGCAAAAAATAGTGTGCAACAATAAAAACCAGTAAAATAGTAGAAAAGATAAAAAATTAAACAAGTATGGGCTATATTTATGAAAAAAATTGATTAGAAAATGGGGGGAAAAACACTAAGAACATAGTCTTAATTTAGTTCTTTATATTACTTGGGAATGTAAAAACTAAAAATAACATAACACAATCCAATCTCTTTAATACAGGCCCCTAATATAGGAGGCACTAAGTTAACATGATAGCAACCTGTTTGAAGATGCATATCAAGGACTGAAAGAATAAAATGCAATTAACTTGGCTTTCATCTATCCCACAAATCTAATTGTGAACATATGCCTAAGAAACATAAAGATAAAAGAAAACTGCTATTTCCAAAGAGATTTATTCTTGAAGAAATATCCGCAGACGCAGAAGAAGCAAGAGAACTAGCAGAACGATGAGTGGTAATGAACAACAATGGGTGAAACAGCCATAAAAATATTCTCAGAACATTCCACTTGTTTTGACTCCTTAACCAATCACTTAATCATAAAAAGAAATGATAATGATCCATGTCTTGAACTGAGAAGTAAAAATATTATAAAAAATGTAAATCTACTTCAAAGAAGGAAGTGAATTCTTTAATGACATAAAGCTTAAAATGTTTTGGACTCAGTTAAATAATTGGAAACACGAAAGCCATAGAAACAAAATACCATAAACTGTAGGCAAAAAAGAGAACAGAAAGTTCCCATCCAGGGATTTGTGGCAGCTGAGAGCTATGTGCTGTGACGTGTGGCAGGGCTGTGAAATTAGACATAGCTCCTGGAAGTCTGCTGTAAATTATAAACCAGCATATGTGCAAGGGGAAGAAGCAGCCCATTAGTAAACCTTTCAAATATAGATGGGCTCCCAAGAGGTTAGTTTGTACATTATTCACAGAAATAACTGACTGCACAAAGATTTGTGGAGCATTTCAATTGCCCCGAGATAATTAAGAATTTGTTCAGTGAACAAAAATGGAAACCTTAAAATCACAGTAGCTGAACAAATTATTTTAAAATGGCATCATTTATTTGGTAGCAAAATAAGTTTGGACAAAAATTAACAAGAGATTCAATCGTGGTCACTTAAACTGTCTAAGGGAATGCAAAACAAAGAAAAGAGGGCCATTGAGCTGTTGTGTTCTCCCTTTTTGAAACGGTGGAAAGACTCCATTAATAATTATAATTCAACCTGTACCATTTTTTACTGAAATTCAATGCAATTCTTGGCCTGTAACTTAGAAAACTTCTCATAATAGATTCTCTATAATCATAGCATTGTTACAATCTGTTAAAATGTTCAATAAGACAGTTGCACTTAGACTATAAGCAGCATACAATTTGCATTTCTGCTCTGTGAAAGAATGGCTAACTGGTGGAAATTCTTCTGGTTAAATATGGCTTTGAATAATAAACGTACTCTTTTTTAAAAGAAGAGTGCTGGATGCTATGAAATGAAGAATGGCTTTTAAACCTAGTTTCATTAATGCATCTTAAGTGTATTATTCCTGTGCTTGTGAGACATATATTCTTCATGTAGCACACAGAGAAGCTACATTCATTATATATTTAAAGGAGACACATCAAACTCAAACAAGCAGAGTATGTTATTATGCAAAAGAACAGCTATAAATATACATGTCAAGGAAGAAATTTAAGGAGCGAAGACAAGCACACAACTGAAAAATAAATGGGTTTAGAGAGCAAAAGATCATAAGTGAAGTATTCATGTTTGCACTTTCTAACCACTTTCTTAGTTTTCTTTTCCAATCTCTTTGTCACTTTTTAATTGTTCTTCTAGGAGAAGATGTTCATGATAACGAATATACTACACAAAAGCCTGACCAATCCCATCCTTATGTCATGTTTACTAGTTATATTGGAAGGTCACTGTTCCTTCCTCACGGGATTATTTTTTCCTAGGCCTGCTACATTTCAGAAGCCAAAAATGTAAGTGGGGAGATTTTCTGGAGTCAGAGTTCAGCTTACTATTCTTCCTCTGACTTCTTTGAGTGCCACAGGTGAATTACTTAATCACTCATATAATCAACAAAAGAATGGAGAATACCACTGGAGTTTGACATCTAAGCCTAAAACTACATCTGCTGCATATTCCTTCATTCTAACAACAAATCATCCATGGTATTGATTTTTTTAAAAGCAACTTAATTACATTTCAAAAATACAAAAAGACCATTTGCTCACTAAAACCTAAGACTAAAAGTCATTTTGTTATAGCATAGTAGGTCACAAGCTGAAGAGGTCCCAACAAATTCATTACAGCTTAAGTTTAGAAGCTTCTTATATACTTAATAAACTTGGTTCTGTATTCAAACTTAGAAGGAACGTAGTTAATCATAACCTGGGATTTGTCCAGCATAAGCCAATGATGATGATGGAAAGACATACTTTTCCCAAATCCTTTCAGTTTAACATGCCTAAGTGTTCTGTTCTAAATGGTGGTGAGGCTTAGATAATCTCAAGGAGGGCTATATTCATTTCTCACAGCAGCAAACATTGAACGTATTTGTATTCCTCAAAAATACATCTGTGGGAGAGTGACACTAGCAAAGTGGAAGAAGAGAAGGTATTCAACTCACATCCCTCACACAAATAATGACCTGGCACCCATGGACAAGTGCCTCTGTGGTGTTTTCAGATCTAGGTAGGAGAAGCACCAGTGAGGCCCCAGACCAAGGAGAGCCACTTTGAGAAGGCAGACCGCCACCCTAGTGGCAGGTTTGCTGAACATGATCCCAATTGCAGACTGAAAGCAGCCCCATATCCCTATGGACCCAACTCTAGCCATCTTTGGTCACAGTCCTGAAACCCATCCATCAAGGAGCAATACCTGTCCATGCTCCTGATAACAGGTCTGCCAACCTTAGACCCAACTGAACACACTGAGGCTGTCCCTCTCCAGTCCCTCTCTACCATTGTCATGGAGGCAGTCCTGCCCACCCAGAGACCTTCCCAGAGACCTGGTGGGAGCCCACTCAGAAACTATGCTTCAGCCACACTCATCTATAACCATCTTAACAGGCCCACTGCCCGCAAACTTGACTGTGGAACCAGAAGTAGCCCCACAAACAATCTCCAATCTTGTTTGACAATGACCATGGTCCTAGAGAGAGTCCTACCTACCTGGTAGGAAGCAGTCCCATGCACTTGGTGGAAAGTCACTCCATCCACCTCGATGTGGCAGAAAAGATATCTGGTAACAGGCTCACAGACTAGCAAGCAGTCATGTGACTCTACTCCAGCACCACTTGACTGAAATCCCAGTCAGTCATATCAATCCAGGAAGCCTGCAGGAGAAATTGTATAGCTGCCAAAATAGGCTGACATGGCAGGAAGAGGTGTTTTCTCCTTCAAATCCACAGACATCAATACAAAGTTAACATAACATTAGGAATCAGGCAAATGTGACACCAGCAAAGAAAACTAATAAAGCTCCAGTAACTGATACCAAAGATATGACAAGTAAATCAAAATAATTGTTTTAAGGAAGTCCAGTAAGTTACAAAAGAAAATAGAAAACTCAAGAAAACTAGGAAACTAATACATGAACAAAATGAGGACTTCAATGAACAGGTAGAAATCACAAAAATAATCAAACAGAAATTCTGGAGTTCAAGAATACAATGAATAAAAATTTTAAAATTCAGTGAAGAGTCAATAACACACTTGATCAAACAAAAGAATCCATGAACTCAAAGACAGGTCATTTGAATATATCCAATCATAGGACAAGTGTGATGGCTCATGCTTGTAATCTCAGAATTTTGAGAGGCTGAGGCAGGTGGATCACTTGAGGCCAGGAGTTCAAGACCAGTCTGGTCAACATGGTGAAACCCCATCTCTACTATCCAGAATCTACAATGAACTCCAACAAATTTACAAGAAAAAAACAAACAACCCCATCAAAAAGTGGGCAAAGGACATGAACAGACACTTCTCAAAAGAAGACATTTATGCAGCCAAAAAACACATGAAAAAATGCTCACCATCACTGGCCACCAGAGAAATGCAAATCAAAACCACAATGAGATACCATCTCACACCAGTTAGAATGGCAATCATTAAAAAGTCAGGAAACAACAGGTGCTGGAGAGGATGTGGAGAAATAGGAACACTTTTACACTGTTGGTGGGACTGTAAACTAGTTCAACCCTTGTGGAAGTCAGTGTGGCGATTCCTCAGGGATCTAGAACTAGAAATTCCATTCGACCCAGCCATCCCATTACTGGGTATATACCCAAAGGACTATAAATCATGCTGCTATAAAGACACATGCACACGTATGTTTATTGCGGCACTATTCACAATAGCAAAGACTTGGAACCAACCCAAATGTCCAACAATGATAGACTGGATTAAGAAAATGTGGCACATATACACCATGGAATACTATGCAGCCATAAAAAATGATGAGTTCATGACCTTTGTAGGGACATGGATGAAATTGGAACTCATCATTCTCAGTAAACTATCGCAAGAACAAAAAACCAAACACCGCATATTCTCACTCATAGGTGGGAATTGAACAATGAGAACACATGGACCCAGGAAGGGGAACATCACACTTTGGGGACTGTTGTGGGGTGGGGGGAGGGGGGAAGGATAGCATTGGGAGATATACCTAATGCTAGATGACGAGTTGGTGGGTGCAGCGCACCAGCATGGCACATGTATACATATGTAACTTACCTGCACATTGCGCACATGTACCATAAAACCCAAAGTATAATAATAATAATAATAAAAACAAAACAAAACAAAACAAAACAAAACAAAAACTTTGAAAAAGAAAAAAAAAAGAAAATAGCCTAGCATGGTGACACACACCTATAATCTCAACTACTTGGGAGGCTGAGGCACAATAATTGTTTGAACCTGGGAGGCAGAGGTTGCAATGAGCCAAGATTGCACCATGCCACTGCACTCCAGCCTGAGCAACAGAGTGAGACTTTGTTTCAAAAAAAAAAAAAAAAAATCTGATCGTAGGAGAAAAAAGAATGGAAAAGCATGTAGGAAGCCTACAAGATACATGAGACACCATCAAGAAAGATAATTCACATTATGCAAATCTCAAAAGGAAAAGAGAGAGAGAAAAGGACAGAAAGCTTATTTAAAGAAATAATGGCTGGAAACTTCCCAAATTTGGGAGGAATATAAACATCTAGATCCATGATGCTCAGAATTTCCCCAACAGGATCAATCCAAAGAAGATTACACTGGGGTGCATTACAATAAAGTTATAAAAAGAAAAAGGGAAAATTTTGAAAGCAGCAAGAGAAAAGAAATTCTTCATATACAAGGAAACTCCTATGAAGCTATCAGTGATTTATCAGCAGAAACTTTGGAGGTGAAGAGAAAGGGATAATATATTCAACGTAGTGAAAGAAAAAAAAAAACTGTTAATCAAGAATACCATAACAAGAAAAGCTGTCCCTCCAAAATCAGGAAGAGATAAAGACTTTCTCAGATAAAGGCTGAGAAAGCAAATCACCACTTGACCTGCCTTACAAGAATTGTCACAGGGATTTCCTCAGGTTGAAGAAAAGGAAACTAATTAGGAGCATGAAACCATATGAAAGTATAAAACTCATTGGTAAAGGTAAGTAAGTAGTCAAATTCAGAATACAGGAATAGCTTGGAGATATTACAGGTTCAGATCCAGACTGATGCAATAAAACTACTATCACAGTAAAGTGAGTCATAGAAATTTTGGTTTCCCAGTGCATACAAAAGTTATGTTTATGCTATACTGTGTACAATGGCATTATGTCTAAAAAAGGCACATACTTTAATTTTAAATTACTTTATTGCTAAAAATTGTAACAATTACCATAGACTTCCATAAGTCATAGTTTCTTTTTCTGGTGAAAGGTCTTGCCTCAATATTGATGGGTGCTGATTGATCAGGAAGGTGGTTGCTGAAGGTTGGAGTGACTGTGGCAATTTCTTAAAATAAAACAATGACATCAATTGAGTCTTCCTTTCACAAAATATTTCTCTGTAGCATACAATGTTTGACAACACTTTTGATAAAAACGTTTGATAACATTTTGCCCACAGTAGAGCTTCTTTCGAAATTGGAATCAATCTTCTCAAACTATGCTGCTGCTTTATCAATTAAGTTTATGCAGTAGTCTAGATCATTCTTTGTCATTTCAACAATGTTCACAATATCTTCACCAGGAGTAGATTCACCTCAAGAAACCATTTTATTCCCTCATCCATAAAAAGCACCTCCTTATCTATTCAAGTTTTAACATGACATTGAAGCAATTCCATGACATCTTCAAGCTGCACTTCTAATTTCAGTTCTTTTGCTATTTTTACTACATCTGCAGTTACTTCCTTCATTAAAGTCTTGAACTCCTTAAAGTCATACATGAGGGTTGGAAACACCTCCTTCCAAACTCCTGTTAATGTTGATATTTTGACCTCCTCCCATTAATCACAAGTATTCATCTATATATATATAGATGAATATATATATATGAATATATATGAATATATATGGATATATATATGAATATTCATATATATATACACTTCAAGTTCTGGGATACATGTGCAGAATGTACAGGTTTGTTACATAGGTATACACATGCCATAGTGGTTTGCTGCACCCATCAGCCCATCACCTACATTAGGTATTTCTCCTAATGTTATCACCCCCCCTAGCCTCCCACCCCCCGACAGACCCCAGTGTGTGATGTTACCCTCCCTGTATCCTTGTGTTCTCATTGTTCAACTCCCACTCATGAGTGAGAACATGAGGTGTTTGGTTTTCTGTTCCTGTGTTAGTTTGCTTAGAATGATGGTTTCCAGCTTCATCCATGTTCTTAATGGCATCCAGAAAGGTGAATCCTTTCCAGAAGCTTTTCAGTTGACTTAGCCCAGAACTATCAGGGGAATCACCATCTATGGCAGCTATAGCCTTAAAAAATATATATTTATATATCTTAAATAATAAGGTTTCAAAGTTGAATTGACTCCAGGATCCATGAACTGCAGAATGGATGTTTTATTTGCAGTCTTGAAAACAACATTCATCTCCTTGTACCTCTCCATCAGAGTTCTTGGGTGACCAGTTCATTGTCAATGAGCAGTAATACTGTGAAAGAATTCAGTAAGCCATGCCATAAACAGATGTGGTATTATCCAGACTTTGTTGTTCCATTTATAGAGCACCAGCACAGTAGATTTAGCATAATTTTAAGGGCCTGAAATTTTCAGAATGGTGAAAGAGCATTAGCTTCAACTTCAAGTCACCAGCTGCATTCACCCCTAACAAAAGAGTCAGTCTATCCTTTTAAAGCAGGCATGGACTTTTTCTCTTTAGCAATGAAAAGCCTAGATGGCATTTTCTTCCAATAAAAGGCTGGTTCATCTACATCAAAAATCTATTGTTTAGTGTAGCCATCTTCATCAATGATATTAGCTATTAAAAACTTTTCAGGATAGTTTGCTGCAGCTTCTACATCAGCACTTGCTGCTTTAACTTGCACTATTATATTATGCACATGACTTCTTTTCTTAAGCCTCATGAATGAATTTCTAGTTTCAAGGTTTTCTTCTGCAGTTTCCTCACCTCTATCAGCCTGCATAGGATTGAAGAGAGCTCGAGCCTTTCTCTGGATTAGGCTTTGGCTTAAGAGAACTTCATGGCTGGCTTGATCTTCTATCCAGACCACTCAAACTTTCTCCATATAAGTAATAAAATTGTTTTGCTTTTACAAATTACAATATTGAGAACAGAAAAAAATACACCTGTGTAACCCTGACCTCTCACCTATATCCAGTCCCATATTTCCAGCTGCCAATTGGACATGACCACTGATTGTTTCATGTCCTCCAAATCCACATACGATTTCCAAATACATTACGTTTTCTTTTTGAATTTACTCTATTTGTAAATTAGATAATATATGAAAGTGAGTAACATAGTACCTGGTTTATTAGCTAGTGCTTCATAAAGATCAGGTCAGATTCTTTTCTCAAATTCTTAATTTCTATTAGTACCCCACAATTGTATTAGTCCCCAAGCTTAATAGCTCATCTCTTAGGTTATTTCTCTGTCCCATTGTCTTTATCAAGTCACTGTGGTTTTTTGTTGTTGTTGTTGTTGCTGTTATTGTTATTGTCTTTTGGTTTTGTTTGGGAGGGGTTTCTTTTTGAGATAGGACTTCCCTCTGTCACCCAGGCTGGAATGCAGTGGCACAATCGTGGCTCACTGCAACCTTGACTTCCAGGGCTCAAGCAATCCTCTTGCCTCAGCCTCCCAAGTAGCTGGGGCTATAGGCATGTGCCACCACACCCAGCTAATTTTGTTTATTATTTGTGGAGATGGGGGTCCCACTGTGTTGTCCAGGCTGGTCTTGAACTCCTGGACTTAAGTGATCCTCTTGCCTCAGCCTCCCAAAATGCTTGGAATATAGGTGTGAGCCACTGCTCCCAGCTTCAATCACTAGTAACTCTATCTGTTACTTCTTTTCCTATTCTTGGTCAGTTTCTTCATATCTGAATTACTGAATTCACATTCTGTAATTTACCTCTACCTACATTTATTAAACTCTCATTTTATTTTCTACCACCTGCAATTTGACGTTTCTCAGTTCTTAAATTAATCTCACTAAAGGATTACATCTAGCATGTTGCTGTTCTTCACAAAATCTACAGCAGATTTAGCAGGACTGTATTATGTAAAAGTCTGAATATGCACATAGGAGACAATACGTAAGTTGAGAGGCACTAGTATTTCCAAGCAGGAATTCCTTCCTGGCATATTTTAGGAAATTTTATGTTTTGCCAAATCCCAAACCCAAGTAAAAATCTGTCAAGGAATCAGAAAATTTAAAAAGTATTATAATTTCTCTGCAAAAATTTAAGTTTAACAATTAACAACAAAGTATTACTAGTAAAAGGAATCACTGACATCAAATTGAAAGCAAGACAGAAAATATTGACACACTGGGCTGAAGGTTAAAGTCTATATTTCCAGGAACCAGAACCAGGAGCAAGTAGGAAGGAAGCATTCATGATCTGGTCAGTAAGTGTTGTTTGTAACTGGTACCTTATAATAAGGATATATTCATGAATATGTTCCTATCTACTGCTAATAGTCATTCTTACAGGTAAAATAAATGTTAATATGCTTATATATATGCTATATTGCAAACAAATCCTATGACTGAAGTTTAAAGAAATAATCAGAAATGGAAGCAAAATAAATCCTTAACTTGACAGTTTTGACAAGTGATTCTCTGTAGTGCTGTTAACCTTGCTAAGAGACCCAAATTTTATACTGTTCAAACACTACTCAGTAACGTTGACTGGCATTTTCCAGTGTTTGAATGTTCATTCTAGGCTACTCTCTTTGTAAAATACTCCTAAATTAACATTCTCTATTAATTTCACCTTTTGAGAAATCATAATAATATAAAAATAATGAATTATTTTAAGATTAACTTAAAGCTTCAGGAATTCCAAAGTATTCCTGGAAATTCCTACTTCTTATTTCTGACTACCAAAGATTAATATCTGTCAGAAGTTTGGAAACATCAAGATACACAAACACAATTCTAAAAAGTTCGAAGGAAGAAAATATAACATAGATTAAAAAAAAGAAACTGACATTAGATATTGGTTATAAACATTAAAATGCAAAGGGTTCTATAGATTCAGGGAAATGAGTTAGATGCACGAAGAATAGCACATACAACACCACAGCAGTATAAAGCTACAGGCTTGTTTGAACAGCAGTATGTCCTCTGGTTTAGCATATGGAGTACAAGAAACAAACAAACAGAAAATTGTGGTAGATAAGACTGGGAAAAATGTTGTGGCTACAACTTGAAAGGCTGAATGCTCAAAAGCCAAGGGTACCTATTCGAAACTGGTTCAACAAATAGTTGTTGAATGTTTCTCATTTTCTTCATTAAGTCTTACCCAGTGACTTCTATACCTCCTTCTTTGAACTTCAATTGAATTTAACATTTTTACCAGACAATTTAACAGCTGTGAAGCTGAGGATCTAAGGGAGAAATTTCAGTGCTACTTGATGGTAGTCCCTCCTGAGACCAAGAACTGCTTGCATTCTGTCACGTCAAACACCCTTTTTCTCTGTAGAGTTCCTAGGGGAGTCCCATGCACTAAGAAAAATAGCAGAACAGAAATCAAACTACCATTTTATTTATAGCTGAGCAAATAACAGAAAGTCCTCATGATTAATCAAACCAAACCTAATGTCATGCGCCCTTGAGGCAAGCACAAAAGTATCCAAAAAGAAAGAACAGGAGTGAGAAAAAAATGCAAAGCATGTCCTAGAGAAAGAAAAGGGGGAAGAAGAAAAGAGGGAGATGGTTGGATTTACCCTTAAGGACATAGGTCCTACCTAGGTTTATTTACTATGGTGACAAAAACACAAGACAAAACATATCTTAGAGTCATGCATTAATGCATAAAAATTCTGCTCACTAGTAAGCTTTGGTCCAATGATGGTTTTGGCCTCTGACCAATTATGACTCTTCTTTCCTGGGGGCCAGAGAGCATTTAGTAGAAGATAGTGAGGGTATCAATTTGCAATTTCCTTAAAACAGGGCTTCTTTACAGCAGCACTATCAATATTTTAGGGTTGGATAATTCTTTGTAGTTGGGTGTTATCTTGTGTATTATAGGATGTTTATCAACATCTCTGGCCTCTATCCACCAGATGCCATTCCCCAAGTGGTATCAACCAAAAATACTTCCAGACATCACTAAATTTGTTCCCAGTTCAGAACCATTACCTTAAAACAGCCACCACTGGCCAAGCGCAGTGGCTCACACCTGTAATCCCAGCACTTTGGGAGGCCAAGGCGGATGGTTCACGAGGTCAGGGGTTCAAGACCAGCCTGGCCAACATGGTGAAACCCTGTCTCTACTAAAGATACAAAAATTAGCTGGGCGTGGTGGCAGGTACCTGTAATCCCAACTACTTGGACTGCTGAGTCAGGGAATTGCTTGAACCCAGGAGGCAGAGGTTGCATTGAGCCAAGATCACACCACTGCACTCCAGCCTGGGCAACAGAGTGAAACTCTGCCTCAAAAAACAAACAAACAAAAAAAAACAGCCACCACTTACTCTCATTCATTCACGGGGTTGTTGGTCATGTGGAGGGAATTCACCTGACCTCAGCTGGGCAAACCTGCTTCAAACTACGGGATCCTGATGGGCTTATCTATTCTTCGTAGGTTGGTCTCAGATTCACCCCAGTATGTTCGTTCTGGTGCCCATGCTGAAAGAATGGCAGCTATGGAGCAGAAACTCTTTACATGGCAAACAAAAGGTAAAGCCCAACCATCCAAGCACATTTCAAGTCTTTGCTTTTGCCATTTCTGCTGACATCCCATTGGCCAAAGCAACGCACAAGACCAACCTCCAAGTTAAAGGTGGTAAAGCACATTTGGTCAGCAGTGGAATAACTTTCAATTACAAAGCAAAGGGCATGGATATAAGGAGAGGTGAAGAATTAGTGGTGGTAATTCACTCTACCACAGTCTACTTGCAGAGGGAGGAGTCTCTTCCCCATAGTGGCCATCCCTTTTAATTCTCCTGTTCTTTATGACATTAGTCATGTTAGCAATTACAAGACAAGTGTCTACATAAATACATACATTTGCCTTCTTTCATCCTTAGTCTATATCCCCAAGGCTCACGTCTCACCAGATGTTTAATGATTCAAAAGAAAAACAATGAGCCATTTTTGCCAAGGATATTGAACTGTGTCACAGAGTAGCTGGCATAGCCCTTCAGCCTAATGTAAACTCTGCTTTGGTTCAGAACCCAATTGGGAAACAACTCTCCTTACCAAAAAGACAGAAAACAGCCTCTTTAATTGGCATATCTGGGAAAATTTAATACCTAGCCTGAAAAACTCAGAGCATTCAGAGATCAATGTAAGACAAATAAGTGCAGGCCCACAAACAGAAAAGTTATCCAAGAGTATTTGTACCAAGTCATTAGTGGAACCAAACTTCCTTTGGAATCTAGTCAATGAAGACTCTGTGGGTAAAGATTGAGATTTTCCCACAAAGCATAATAAGGATTCTAACATAAGCAAAATCTTGGCTCAGATAACCACAGGGCCTAAAAGACATGAAACAAAATAAAAAGAGAATCTATACACAAGGATAAATTTCCTTTTCCACTTTAGTATTTTCTTCATATCGTTAGTGAGAAAAGCTAGCACACTTTACAGCAGACCTCTCAATATCATTTAGCATTTGCTGGATATAATGCCCCTTAAGTTTGACTATAGAGCAAACTGCACTTAGTTCTCTTCCCACACAGTAGATCTCGTTATTCTACATCCATTGCTTTGTGGTCTTCAGGATGCCTAAACTAAAGACCTCATCCAGGTTTTGTTCAAGATGAATATCTGGAGTACTCAAACCATGTCTGACTATTTTCATCAACATCGTTGTGATTATTGCAATCTGGATGTTCTATACATTACAGCTGTTCAACATCTTTCCCACAGGAACTTCTTGCTCCATACACTAAAATTAGCCGACTGTTATTTTCATATATGAACCAAAGAGGTGTTTGTCCACAACGTACACAGTTGCCAAGATACCTTCAGGTAGTCTGGGTTTCACTACAATAGCTGTGAAGCACCTATTATAAACTAAGTACTCTTATACATGAAAAGTACACAGTTCCTACCCCGTAGACAATAGAGTATAGACAGGGGCAGTATAAGTAAACAAAACAATTACAGGACAATGCAAAGAGAGCATCAGCAGCAAAAAGCTCTGTGCCATCTGGGTAAGAGATGATACAGAAGGGGGAATAGTTAACTTGTTCTGGAGGCATCAGGAAATGTTTAAAGCAAGACAGAAAATCCAGGACGATGTTCTCCTATAAGAAACCTAAAAAATCAAGGAAAGTATATTTCTTTTTCTTTAAACACGCTTTTCTAACCCTGAGTTTTTCATTTAATGAGGAATATATTATAAAGAAGAGTGGTAAATGTTACTGAGTTTTCCTTAACCTTCAAAAAAGTTTTAACTATGTGCTGTAGATAAAAATTATAATATTTAAGGATCTATATCTTCTCACCAGATTTTCCAAGTGTTTTAATAAGAAATCTATTCCAGAAAAATATTACCTATGATTAAACTACATTCCCTGTTATTGACCTTTACGACCTCATGCTTCCTTTGCTAGGGTACTATAATTACCTCATAAAAGAAAGGGTAGAGTAATAGGACCCGTGAAGATAACAAACATCCACTGAATTTCCCTCACTCAGGCTATCATCTGGAATCTCCGAGTCTCTCAACCTTTTTCTAAAGCTATTAATATTATTGCTGTGTTGACCTTTGCTGCTGTTTGCCATTTTGAAATTTACAGATCAGCAAGCACCAGTAAATCTTGTCAGAATTAATGCAAATGTAAGACACAGTCATTACAGGCTCCTCACGGTAAAGAATAGCTTGCTACAATGTTATTACCGAGACACAATTTATCCTGATTAGCCAGAAAGATGAGACGCCCTGAATATAAGCAGTAAACTGGCTCTGAGAAATAAATTTCACTGGCATTGCCCACACAGAAGTTTGCTCACGCGGATGAATGCTGTCAGTGCAGCGAGTGGCGGAGTGATTGATCCACTCCTGTACATCTCCCATCTCCCCCTGCTAGAAAATGAAAGTTAATTTGCTCTCATTCATTCTGTTCACCACACTAGATGTTTTTAAGAGTTGAACTCAGAAAATGAAGACAAGTAAATAATGGTTTCGATGACTTTTTTTTCCCGGCAGTGGATGTACCTTTATATTTCAACCCTGCACATTTCTTTCATAGGGTAGCTAGGATTAATATACCAATGAATTCCAAGTCAAACAGGAAACATTATTTGCTCTGTTGGATGAGCTTATGTTTCTGATATATAAAAAAGTGATTCCATAAAAGAACTGAGGATATATAGGTAGCAAACTTCCAGTTCATGACAATTTCATCTTCTCAGTGCATTTTTAAATCACTTTTTCTCTATGAAAAATTCTTGCAATGATATTAATGAACTAAGAATTTTAATGTAGTCTTCTTTAAGGAATAGAGTGACTGTTGGCGGCCAAAAGAATGAGAGTTATGATCAAATCAGTATACCACTGGAGGCTATAGGCGCAAACAGCAAACTGTTTCTCATGAAAGCAGGATGTTCAAAGCAGGATGTTGGCAAAATGACAAACTGCATCTGCCACCCAGAAGGAATGCTGAGGGCAGTCACGCCCCAAGTGCAGTGTTTTTTGTGATTAGGCACAACTGAAGCTTGTTAGCAATAATATGACCCTGTGATTAATTGAGCGGCTGACCAATCATTACCTCCTCGTCCCTGCTCTTTCTACCCAATAAATACAAAGGGCTGTGGAAGCTCAAGGGGCTGCCTTTGCTCATTAGAAGCAGAGAGCTCTCTTCTTCTTCCCCTGGATCCTTCCTTTAAAATAGTTTCTTTTGTCTTAAGTTTTCATTTCTACGTTTGTCCCTTCATTCAGTCTCTTAAATGATGGTCTCAAGCAGTAACGGTAGTAATTGCTGTAATGACGGTCTCAAGTAGTAACCAGGGCAGTCTGCCACAAGTGGCACCTGAACAGGTACTAACAGGGACTATCAGGAACAAACGGAGACCTGAAGACACCTGAAGGGAACTGAAGAGGCCTGCAGGGACAAATAGAGATAAGTAGGGATAAATAGAGATAGGTAGGGAAGACAGGGACTTACAGGAAGTAACAGGGACCATAGGAATAGATAAAGACTAGCAGAGATTAGCAAAGACCAGCAAGGACTAGCAGAGACTAGCAAAGACTAGCAGAAACTTGCAGGGACAGGCAGGGTCCTATAAGGACCTGAACGAGGAAGATCTGCTGGAAAAGAAAAGAACTACAACCAACCAGACGAACAAGAAACCCTGTTAGAAGTCTGCTGGCAGCAACATAAGGTCAGTGCTCTAAAAAGGTACTGGTCAGTACCCTAGAGGTACAAAGAACGGGAAGTTTTTGATCAGGGTAACAGGGGGAAGAATTTGGTTATTTCTTTTCTCTTTTTTGTTTGGAGTTTGGTACGTGCGATCTTCTGTTATTTCAGAGTTTGAGAGAATTTTTTGCCCCACCTACCGCACCTATCGAGGGTGATGAACAGGAGAGGGAGGATGAAAATTGGCTTGTACCATCTTCTTTTGTGGTTGCAAAAATGCTAAATGTTATAAGTGTAGAAAAATTGGATCTATGGGAGTAATTTTAGGTAAAAGTCATCTTAACTTACAGGGTATTACTGTAGTCCCGGGAGTTATTGATTCGGATTCTGAAGGAGAAATTCAGGTGGTGGGAATGTCATAAGATTTTAGGTTTTAAACCAGGAGAATATCTTGCACAACTGTTGCTTATTCCCTGTAAATTGCACCCTTCTCCACATAAGGAGAAATGAGTTTGCGGATTTGACTCAACTGTTGCTTATTCCCTGTAAATTGCCCTCTTCTCTATGTAAGAAGAAGCGAGGAGGTCGGGGATTTGGGAGTACAACTAGGAGAGATTTATCTATCACAACCCATAGCATCTAATAGACCCACCTGTGCAGTACAAATGGAAGGTTTAAGGATTTTTTTTACTATGTTATTGCACGAGAGGGATAAGCTTCGATTTGTTTTCTCTGTGCCTTCTGTTAATCAGAAAGAGCCTGCTTCTCGTTATCAATGGAAAGTTTTACCCCGTGGCAATTAACCAAAGAGGCAGAAGCTGAGCTGTAGCTTGTAGAACAAATGCTTCCGCAATGGCATGCCTCCCAGCTACAGCCACAAAAACCTTTGCTTCTGTTTTGGTAGATTTACTAACTTGGGGACCAGGGTATGCTTGTTTTTGCAGGAAATGAACAAACAGTGTGGGTGCCCTCAAGGTGTGTACGACCACGGAATGGGAGACTGGAGGGACACATGGATCCCAACCATGGGCCTGGTTCCCCCACTATGAGCTGAATACGAAGACAGAACAAACCACCAACCGGCAATTGAAGGTTGCACATTTTGCAATTGCCTTTCTCAAGTAATTAACAAAAAGGGAGAGATAAATTGGAGGCTGAAAGAATGGTGTACTGTACCATCAAGTCAGTATACCACTGGAGGCTATATGAGCAAAGAGCAAACTGTTTTTTCTTTTTTTTTTTTTTTTTTCTTTTTGAGACGGAGTCTGGCTCTGTCGCCCAGGCTGGAGTGCAGTGGCGCGATCTCGGCTCACTACAAGCTCCGCCTTTCGGGTTCACGCCATTCTCCTGCCTCAACCTCCCGAGTAGCTGGGACTACAGGCACCCACCACCACGCCCGGCTAATTTTTTTGTATTTTTAGTAGAGACAGGGTTTCACCGTCTTAGCCAGGATGGTCTTGATTTCCTGACCTTGTGATCCTTCTACCTTGGCCTCCCAAAGTGCTGGGATTACAGGCATGAGCCACCATGCCCGGCCTGCAAACTGTTTCTCATGAAAGCAGGATGTTGGCAAACTGACAAACTGCATCTGCCACCCAGAAGGAATGCTGAGGGCAGTCACGCCCTAAGCACAGTGTTTCTTGTGATTAGGCACATCTGAAGCTTGTTAGCAATAATATGAACCTGTGATCAATTGAGCAGCTGACCAATCGTTACTTCCTCCTCCCTGCTCTTTCTACCCAATAAATACGAAGGGCTGTGGAAGCTCAAGGGGCTGCCTTTGGTCACTAGAATCAGGGAGCTCTCTTCCCCTGGATCCTTTAAAACAGTTTCTTTTGTCTTAAGTTTTCATTTCTATGTTCGTCCCTTCGTTCAGTCTCGTAAATGATGGTCTCAAGCAGTAACAGTAGTAACTGCTGTAATGACGGTCTCAAGTAGTAACCATGCCAGTCTGCCACAAGTGAATAAGTAAATCCTAGAAAATAAAACGGAGGAAGCAGTATTTTTAATGCCTCCAGAAAATAGCCAAAATGTGGAAGTTTATCAGTCCTTAGGGAAAGGAAGAACATTCAAAACAAACTAACTCTAAATACAGGAAAAGGAATGTGGATATATGAGGAAAAGGGAGTGTGGGCATGAAATAGACTTAGGCAATATTTTGGCTCCTGAAGTCAACTATCTCAGATTTCAAAAGACCTGAGAAGTCACAATTAGAAATGCCACAAAGATCTGGATGCTCTCAAGAGCTCCTACCATAGGAAAAAAAGGAATGTCAAAATTGAGAGCATATTTGGAACACAATATAAAATACAAAAGAAAAGAAGCAGAAGTAATATTTTAAGAGAAGTTAGAGCATATTAAATTGCCCATTTTAAAATTCTTCAAAATATTTTATAATCCTTTAAAGAAATTATAAATTAGAAATCTCTGAAAATAGTTCTTCAAATTTCAAATTTAATTTGAAGATAAAATAAAAATAGGGTCTAAGCCCTATATAGGTTTTATTATAAGAGTAGATCTACCAAATCTAAATTATAGTACCAACTATATAAGCAAAAGCACTTTGGAAAATGAGTTTTCTAGAATAGGACTGGCATATTTAGAAATTTTAAGGCATTTAAATTGATCCTTTAAATGTTAAGTGCCTCCCAACATATCAAACATTATTCTAGGTGGTGAGGATAAAAAAGAGCCTTCCTTTAAGGTGTTCATAATCTAAGAAAGTAGAATAATATGGTTCTTTACTTGTGGTAATTTATATATGGTAGACAGATTGAGTGAATCTTCTTTTTTTTAACAAAAGTCCAAGAAAATTGAGGGTAAAAATAGTTTTACTTCTCTGATAAGAAGGTATCTGATTCATAAGGAAATTGTTTCATTAATTCCTTTCAGCTATCAGGAAAACTAAAAAGCAAATATGGATTACAAATGTTAATAACAGATGACCAGCCAAAATGGCTCATTTACTCTGAAGCAAAACCTTTCTACACTTAATTTTAAAAAAGAATATGTTATTCTTGGCCAATGAAGATTATAAAATGTAAAAGTAGAACTGATAAGCATAACCTTGAGAATAAATCGTGAAAATAAGAGTAGGAAAATGTCAGTGTGTTTCTACTTATAAAGACAGATGACATTTCAGGACCCATTTCATAAATAAAAAAGCAATTTGACCAGCATATCATGCTATTTTACCTGTAATAAGTAACTTAAAATCAGATTTTGGGAGCAGCCAGGCAAAATAAATACCAAAGTTATACACTTCTAATGTTAGTAACAAAAAAAATAATTCACAAACCGGGGATTGGGCTCTGTGGTGTGTATGTCACAGGGTTATAAAACCAGCATCCACATCACATTGTGAGTTCTTCTGTCTACCTGGACAGCCATATAGTAACTACACCTGTTTCTCTTCCAAAATACAGGATGATGCCCATTGTATTTCCTAGGAAGGGATAAGTTTTAAGGCCTTATAAAAAGGTAAAGTTACTAATTGCCTCCCTTTCTATTCTACTTTTTTTTTTTTTTTTTTTTTTTTTTTTTGGTAATCCATCTTAAAGACTTGGGAAAAAGTGAACATGAGCAAATAATAAATAAATATAAAAAAAGAAAAACATCTATTTAAGATCACTTCTAATTTCTCCCACACTAAAAGAAAAAAATCTTACTATACCTTATACTTCCCGAGTTATTGCCCCATTTTAAAATTTCCCTTTGTAGCAAAACTCTTGACCAGATTTCCTACCCCACCAATACCCCTCATGAATATATGATGCAAAATTTAAAAATATCCATCAAATGCAGAAATATATTTTTAAAAGAATATGTCATAACCAAGTAGAATTTACATTAGAAAATAAATTAATACATTTTATTATATTGACAAAATAAGAGGAAGCCTCTGACAAAATACAGGGACCATTCATGATAAAAATTCACAAATTAAGAATGGAAGGGAAGCTCCTCATTCAGATAAAGGGCATCTGTGAAAACCTGTAACTTATACTATATTTATTGGCAAAATACTGGATATTATCCTTTGTCCCTCAAGTTCAGGAATCCAGTCAGTGTGATAAAGACCAAAAAAGCATAAAAGGGATAAAGATTGGAATGGAAGTATTAAGTCTTTAGTCACAGAAATTTAAAAGTATATAAATTTATCATATAGATGTTATCTATAAAATCTCAAATAACCAAAAAACACTAGATATAAGTAAATTTAGCAAGGTTGCAGAATATGAAGTCAATGTAGAAGAAAAGCTGTGCTTGTGTATACTAGAATGACTGCAAGTAAAATTTAAAAATAATTTAATCTACAATAAAAAAATTACAAATATTTTAACAGATATTAATGAAGACCTACATAAACAAACATCCCATGTTTAGGAATTAGTAGAATCGACATTGAAACAGTGTCAATTCTCCCCAAATTCTGTATAGATTCAACACCATTCTGATCAAAACCCCAGTCAGTTTACTTATACAAATTTACAAGATAAATCTAAAATATTTAAGAAATCCCAAAGAACTTTAGGTAGCCAAATATGATTTTTAAAAGAAAAACAAGGTTAGAGCACTAACACAATGTGGTTTCAAAACTTATAATATTACAGTAATCAAAATAGCATGGCATTGGCATAAGGGTGGAAAAATAGATCAGTGAAATAGAATCGAGTTCCAGAAATAGATCACCACATTTAGAGTCAGTGGGGAAAAGAGAATATTTTCAACAAATGGTGGTGGGACAAATGACCAAAATGCAAATTACTTCAATTTATAATAGAAATTAATTCAAGACAGATAATAGACCTAATGGTAAAAGCTAAAACTGTAAATCTATAAGAAATCGTGGAAGGATATGTTCACAATCTTAGGGGAGGTAATGATTCTTAGAGAGTACATAAATATCCCTAATCATAAAATAATAAATTAGACCTTATCAAAACTAAAAATGTCCATGCTTCTAAAAAGTGTTAAGAAAATGAAAAGTCAAGCCACAAACACACACACGTACATATAACACACACACATCCAGAAAACACAAAAAATCATACAAATTAATAAAAGTCTAATTTTTAAAATTGGGAACATACTACAATAAAAAATACATAAAACACATTTAAAAGTGTTCAGCATCTTTAATCATCAGGAAAATGCAGATTAAAGCCACAATGATAATATTGTTTCACACCCACTAGTATAGCTAAATTTTAAAAAGCTGAAAACACCAAATGTTGGTAAGGATATGGAGCCACTGAAACTCCTGTAACATTGCTGGTAGAATTATAAAATGGTACCAATATTTTGGAAAACTGCTTGGCAATTTCTAATAAAGTTAAACATATGCCTACTGTATTAGGGTTCTCCAGAGGGACAGAACTAATAGGATATATGTATATATGAAAGGGAGTCTATTAGGGAGAATTGGCTTACTTGATCACAAGGTGAAGTCCCATGATAGGCCCTCTGCAAGCTGAGGAAGAAAGAAGCCAATAGTGACTCAGTTGAAGTCCAAAATCTTCAAAGGTGGGGAAGCTGACAATGCAGCCTTCAGTCTGTGGCCAAAGGCCCAAAAGCCCCCAGCAAACCACTAGTGTAAGTCCAAGAGTCCAAAGAAACTGGAGTCTGATGTCCGAGGGCAGGAGGGATGGATGGAAGCATCCAGTAAGGGAGAAAGGTGAAAGTCAGAAGGCTCAGCAAGCCAGCCTATCCCACCTTCTTCCGCCTACTGTGTTCTGGCTGTGCTGGCAGCAGATTGGATGGTGCCCACCCACATTGAGGGTAGGTCTTCCTTTCTCAGTCCACTGACTCAACTGTTAATCTCCTCTGGCAACACCGTCACAGACACACCCAGAAACAATACTTTATCAGCTATCTAAGCATCCTTCAATCCAATAAAGTTGACACCTTTATTAACCATCACACCTACCCTATAAGTGAGCATATTTGCTCCTGGGTATTTACTCAAGAAATATGAAAACAAATGTTCACACAAAGACTTGTATAAAATGTTTATATGCCAGGCATGGTGGCTCTTGCCTGTAATCCCAGCACTTCGGGAGGCCAAGGAGGAAGGATCACTTGAGTCCAGGAATTCAAGACCAGCCTGAGCAACACAGTAAGACCTTGTCTCTACTAAAAATAAAAATTGAGGTGGAAGGATCACTTGAGCCCAGGAGGTCAAGGCTGCAACGAGCTGTGATCACATCACTGCACTCCTGCCTAGGTGACAGGAGTGAGACTCTGTAAAAAAAAAAAAAAAAAAAAAAAAAAAATTGTAGTGGCTTTATCTTTAGTAGCCAAAACAGCCCAAGTGTCCATTAGCAGGACAGGCATATATATATATTGTGGTACCAAAATAGGGACAAAAAGACAAACTGTAGAGAATAGGACAGATTTTTTTAAATAGTTCATATGAAAGAAGCCAGATACAAAATGGTACATACTACATTTTATTTACATAAAGTTCATGTACAATCCAAACTAGTCTATAGGGATAAAAATCAGAACAGTGGTTGCCTGTGGAAGTGGTGTGTACAGAAAACCTTAGCTAGAGATGGAAATGTTCTGTATTTGGATTGAGATGCCGTTTACCTGTGTGTGTTCATTTGTCAAGACTCATTTAATTTTGCATTTAAGATTTATGCATTTTGATGTAGGTAAATTTGATCTTAATAAATTATTTAAAAATATAAAATATCCTGGCTTACTAGTCAAAAGTCATTGCTGAAATAACATTACCTGGTGTCAGTAAGAAATATATGAGTTCTCAAACACAGAATATTGTTGAGGAATTTTGTGATATTTGAAAGCCTAAGGTCTCTTATTCGTTGGCTGGCTGTAGCACAATCTTGAAAAACAAATGTTGTGTCCGTACATATTTAATTATGGACACCACCATATGGCTACTAAAGAACAATCTACCTTTGCCCAAATTACATTACCAGGTTATCTGGGATCAGAGGTATAGATGTGGAATTCAAGGTCTTAAACTAGAATGAAGTATGGGGAAGAAAGTGGAAAAAGCATTAAATGTGTGGTCTGTGCGCTATGTATTTTCTGATGACTAAGTCTGAATTTTCTAGGAAACACAAAGCATATTTCAATTTTCTGAGTATTATGTGTTTACAGATAATATCTATTTTTCTTAGCATTTCCAGTAAGCAAATGGGAATATATACTTAAATTTGTTCCATAGGTACAAATATTGAAGGAAAGGGAAATTAAATTTATAACTACTTGATACCAGTGTGATTAGCTTAAAAAGAAACATTTTTATCAGTCAGTTGCCTGGATATCGTGATTGTTTAAAATCAGACAACTAAAAAATTATTTTAATTAATTTACCATCTTTTAGAATAAAAGTCACAATTTTTTATCCCAATGCTAAAAGATCAGGCAACAGAAAAGAAATTAAAACCAACCTCTCAATTTCTGATCTGAATATTCCTTCCAGTAAATGATAGCTCCTTACAAATACAGAGGACAAAATAAAAGTGACTTAATTATAAAAACACAGGTTAGTATTGGTAATAGTTCCCTGAAAGAATGAAGAGTTTGAGTTTTTCCTTATTTATAGGCAATTACAAGAGTGTATTCAATTTATTGTTGGAATATGCCACACTCTACTACAAAGTAACATACAAAAGATTTTCTTACTTGCAGACTTGAGAATTTTAATACATTTTTTAAAAATATAAATCATTCCAAGCAAATTCAGTCTACTCACTATTTTCAGCCTCATATAGTTTCTTCATACAGTAATTCCCAATCTTTTTTTGGTCACAGACACTTTTAAAAACTGGATGAACACTGCTATCGAGTTTCTCTTCAGAAAAAAAATAAACATATATGTTTGTACACATAAAATTTAGCAAGTAATTTCCAGAAGTTCATGAACTCATGAGGAAGAGACTCTTCTCTAAAAGAATCACACTATCAATTCATGGTGATTCTTTTAATGACTAATTTGATTCTAACTACTAATCAACAAATTACACAGAGAAGTGTTTCACTACAAATATAAGAAACTCCTTGTTAGATTTACATGTAGAATATTCATTTGATACAGGTGATATTTGACAAACTGTTAAGAAAATGTACAACAGGAAAATGCTATGATTTCATTTTAGTTTTAAATAAATTTTTATTTATTTATTTATTGAGATGGAATCTCGCCCTGTTGCCCAGGCTGGAGTGCAGAGGCATAATAGCTCACTGAAACCTCCGCCTCCCCGGTTCAAGCAATTCTGCCGCAGCCTCCCAAGTACCTGGAATTACAGGCAACCGCCACCACGTCCGGCTAATTTTTGTATTTTTAGTGGAGACATGTTGGCCAGGCTGGTCTCAAACTCCTGATCCCAGGCCACCTGCCTTGGCCTCCCAAAGTACTGGGTTACAGGTGTGAGCCACTGTACCTGGCCTAGTTTTAAATAAATTTTAAATATTATAAATCACAACTTATATTTTAAAATAATGGTCCATGAATGTATAGATTATTTAGCAGCAATTCTTGGTGTACAGATGAATTTGCAAACCCTGAGGAATATCTCTAAGAACCCCACTCCCACCACAGTCCAGTGAAGCCAAATGACTGGGAAAAGCAGAAATAGAAAAAAGGCTCCTAAGAGAAAGTAATTTAAATACAGAAGAATACCCTCAGAGAGACAGAAAGTCTATGTTTTTAAAAAGAAAATTTACTATCATACAATCCCTATAATTATACTGCACAGCTTTTTAAAAAATAGCTGTAGTTTGTTTCAATATGTTATTTGCATTTTGTTTCAGAAATATTTCTTAACAGCAAATTGTTTTCATTTTCATTTATAACCTGTAGTGACACACAGTGAACCGGGTTCTATAAATTACCATGGAAAGTGGTGAGCCAACGATTTGGCAGAACAAAGCCCCGAGGATATGACAAACAAAAGGGAATACGGAATTTGCAATTGCAGATTAAAATTGAAGAAGAAAACATTTGAGTTGCAAATACCATATTAAAAGTGGACACTGCTTATGACTGCTGTACGCAATAGTTTTTCAGGCCCGAGGTGATAAATAAAAAATTGTTTGCTCCATTTAACCATTGAATGCTTGGACTACTTTTGTATCCTTAAGATGTGAAGTGTTCTTCACTAGAAGTAAACATTAAGGTCATTTAGCATTGATTGCTTAAGGCTAGTAAATATGTTTAAGGAGTTTTAAAGCTTTACTTTGGGAGAAGTCAGGACCAGATAGCTTAATAAAGCCACTCTGTGTGGGACCATGACTAAGTTTTGTTGTGTTTACAGACATTTTGTCACAGAATCAAAGTTAACTTTTTTTTTTTTTTAAATTCTCTTTGCCACAGAGGAACCCAGACATGCTCTATTTGCAAACCGACTGCATGAAACGAAAAGCACGGTAATTCTGAAGCTGTTGGCTTGGATAAAATGAGAATGTAATTAAAAAGAAAAAGGTTAGCAAAAGAACATGCTGGGAATTGAAAATAAAAATCTGAAATGATGTCCCAGCCTGCCCATAAGGTCTTTTCCACCACGTAGAGAGCTACCTCAAATGCTCTACTTGTCCCAGAGTCTACGTTCTTTCACTACTATTGCCTATATCTGTGTTTTCTGCTTTCAATAATCTATTGAAATAATCAAAATCAATTACATTCAGCATTTTTTCTGTATTACTCTGATTCTAATAATTACCTCATATTTATTTGTGCATTTCTATACTGGAAAGAAAAAATAATTTTTAGAGTTTTACTATATCTTCCCTTTAATTCTAAGTTGCTTGTCACTAATTCCTTTCCCAACACTATATTATTTCCACCAAGAACATTCCCAATATCTTCAGGAAAATTCCACCCCGTATTTTAAGACAGATTGATTCTTGGGAGTATAAATACATTTAAGAAGGAAAGTCTTTTTGACTGTGTTTCTCCACAGACCAATAGTATACAAAACACAGAAGGCTTTTAAGCACATTTCATAGGGATCACTGACTTAGAACAGAAGGAAACATTTTGTGAAACACTCTCATTTTGCACATAAAGGAGATGTGGCCCACAGAGGAATATGATTTACTGAGGGTGACCCAGTTAGTGGCCATAAACCAAAAGGTCCATAAACCAAAAGCCCCAAGATGCTAAATGTTTGTTATGAAGAGTAAAAATCCTCCCAGTTTATAAGGAGTAACTTCATCCTTCCATTTTCTATTTCCACTATGACTCCCCTGGCTTAAATTTTAATTTCTATTTTGGATGACTCCAAAATCTCATTCTTCTAAATTAATTATCTAATACCCCAATGTTGCACTTATCTTCCTACAAATCTACTTTTGTCTGCCTTGACAAAGCCAACCCTAATTTTCCCTAGTCCTCATTAGAAATTACTGCAACAAAAATTCACATCCAGTCTGAAGTTTGGGAGCCAGAAAAGAATCTTCCCATTAAGATGAGATAGTCAGTATCAATTATTAAGCAGAGGAAGACACAAGAGGGAAAGCAGCTTTCACATGAAAAAAAACTCCGATTTTCTGACACATTTTGTCATTGCAGTCAAACTTTCACAGTTAGAACTAGAGACCTAGACATTAGCTAACCCAGCATTTTCCAAGTATTCCTTGGAACTCTAGAGGCACAGCATAGTACTGGTAATGATTTTGTGGCAGGATAGATTAAGGAAACCACACAGTTATATCAAGTTAAATTCATTTATTTCATGTAAAGTTCTGATAGCCTTTTATGCTACTAGGCCTAGTGATACTCCAAAATTATTGGCCATATATCTGAAATTTATTTGAGCAAGAAACCCTTTAAAGAGGATCCTGCAGAGTTGGTGTTTTGAGGGATATCATTGGGGAAAATGCTGATCTAGACCAATTCAACAAATTGTAACTTAGTTAATGCCAGAGTCAGAACAAAAACCAAGTCTTCTCATGTCTGTCTTAGGCCCTTTTGGTCACAAAAACACGTTCAAACCACTTCAAATAAGAAAATGGTAAGAGGGGAAGAGACAAGCAGGGAACCTCATCCAAGGTGGGCTGATCACAGGACTTCCAAGGCTGTCCCTTAGAAGAGTCACGATAATGGCATCTCTAGCACAAAACTCAAATTTAGTTTTAATTCTTAGTCTAATAATAATACAGTAAAATTTATTGCATCTATAAGAATAATACATTAAAACTACTTAAATTACATTTTAAATAAAATCACACAAACTCTCATGACATATATTAAGGGAATTTTCTAAAAATATGTTTTAAATTTCATGGCTAAATTCCCACTGCCAAAAAAAAAAGGAGCATTTTGAGAAACAATAAAAATAATAGCTGCAACTGATTTAAACTTCAAATATGTTTAAATCAGTGAGGCCACAATGATGCACAAGGAAAAAAATGTATACAGCACTTTAAGAGAATGTCAGATGATATGGTATGGCTCTGTGTCCCCACCCAAATTTCACCTTGAATTGTAATAATCCCCACTTGTCAAGGGTGGGACCTAGTGGAGATAATTGAATCCTGGGGGTGGTTTCCCCCATGCTGTTCTTGTAATAGTGAGTTCTCATGAGATTTGATGGTTTTATAAGGGGCTTTTCCCCCCTTCACTCTCCTCTCATTCTCTCTCCTGCCACCCTGTGAAGAAGTGCCTTCCACCATGATTGTAAGTTTCCTGAGGCCTCCCCATCCATGCAGAACTATGAGTCAATTAAACGTCTTTTCATTATAAATTACCCAGTCTTGGGTATTTCTTCACAGCAGCATGAGAAAAGACTAATACACTACGTTAAAAAATCACGTTTTTCCTGTATGAGCTATACCTGAGGTAACATATAATTAATGAGGGAAAGCTTCTCCTTACCAAAGTTTTTCTAACTCATAGAGGAAGCAGGAATTATAGAATTATAATGTCACCATAATGAAATAATAGATCTAATCGATGATCCCCAGGGCCCTTATGTCACAAAAAGAGAGACACACAGAATTTTCACATGCCTTTAATGGAACCACCTGTAAAGTATTCCTGCCCTAAAACTGAACCTAAATTTGATCAACCCTCTAATTCCAAATACCCTTTACAGTAAATATAGTAGTCGTAGGGACAAGTTAAATGACACCAGTGTAGTGCAATCAGCAAGATTCACAATATGAGAAACTCTGCCCTGGTTTCCTTCAACAAATAAATTGCATGGAGGAAGAGAAGAGAGACAGGCAACATATAGATTTAAGAAACATAGCAAAGAATTTAAAATGCGTCTTTTATTTGGATCCTAACAAAATTATTTTTAGGTATGGTAGTGTTAGTATTTTTTTAAGTAGTTAACTTTTAGAGATATAAACAGGCACTATTCATAGGTATTTAAAATAATCCAGGGTTGAATGAGAGCTTTTAAAGATGAAACAAGGTTGACCCTAAAATAAAAATTATTGGAGCTCGGTCATGGCTATATAGAAGATCTGTTACGTATTCTCTCCATTTTTGTGTAACTTTGAAATTGTCTTAATAAAAAATTCTTGGAAGTATGTTGCTAAATCATAGTATCTTTTTATACCACATCAAATTAAGTTTAAGCCAAAAGAAGACAACAAATAGTTGATTATAAAATGATCAATGTTTACCTCTTATTTATATATTTGATTATAAAATCAGTCATTTACCCTTCAAATATTCTTTTTATATCTAGAGAATTTCAATCCATCAATTTTCCACTGAAAAATATCATAGAGTAATAACTACCACTTACCATCACTGATTCACAAATCAATGCAAAAGACAATTAAAATATAAAACTGACTTATTCTAGTTTATCTAACAGTTTTATGTTTGATATGTCATGTTGAATCTTTATAATAAATTTTAAATCACACATCACAGAATTTAGAAGATGAATGCTACTCTTTAACTCTTTCCCAAGTTAACTGCTTTTCATGACACTCCCCCTTTGCTAAATTAATATAGATGTGTGTATAAAATCTGT
Organism: Pongo pygmaeus; assembly: GCF_028885625.2. Classification (NCBI taxonomy): domain Eukaryota; kingdom Metazoa; phylum Chordata; class Mammalia; order Primates; family Hominidae; genus Pongo; species Pongo pygmaeus. Next base: position 44,296,410 of record NC_072388.2, on the reverse strand, counting down.
AGCTCAATCTTGGACTTACCCTATATTTAATCACTAGCCATTTCATGAATCTATTCATTCCCTAATTGATTATATTATTAAAAAATCCAATAAATTACTCATAAGTTATTTGGGAAATCTGGATATGAACAAATCTTTATTAAATAAATAGAAAAATTACTATCTGTTTTTAAAATACAGATTTTTCTTCCAATATGAACATTCTTTGAATATTTTTATTAAATTAAATTTAAAATGTCAGTCTTGGTGAGACGGTAAGTGAAACCCAAACTCTGCCACTAACATTGTGATCTTAGGCAAATTTTTAATAACACGGAAGAAGCTTAGCCACTTAGGAGAGTCTAATATTATATAAATCATAAAGTAGGTAAACAACATTTCCTACAAGGAAGATTTTAAATCTGGGGTGAATGAGCTCCTTCTGTAAAGGGCCAGAGAGTAAATATTTTAGGGTTTCCAGACCATAAGATCCCTATCACGACTATTAAACTTTGCTATTGTAGCACAAGAGCAACCACAGACAATATGCAAACAAATCAGAGTGGCTATGTTCCAATAAAATATTATTTATGATGCTGCAATTTGAGTTTCATATAATTTTCATGTATCATGATATATTACTGTTCTTTTAATGTTTTCCAACCATTTAAAAATGTAAAAGCCATTCTTAAATATAAAGCCATATAGAGATAGACAGTGAGCTGTATTTGACTAGTGCTATAACTTGTCATCTCTTGTTGAACTAAAATCAGTTTTCTTGTTAATCTTATTTTGTTTCTTACAGAATTACAAAAGCAAGCAACATTATTCACATGTTTAATGCTTAGGAGAAGTATGATTGCAACATAGAAACAAATGACTTTAGTGTGAAGGATCTTCAGTATAATTCTGTTTGAATTTTGTTCTAATTTTAAATCTTCAGACTAAAGGAAACCTGGCCCTTTGAAAGTCTCTAAGGAATCCAAGTTATAAAGCAGCTGAAAGAAGTACTCTTAAGTGACCTTGTACAGTTACCACTTATACCAATGCAGGTGACAGTGGCCAGGGAAAAGTAAATTTAATTTAGGATTCTAGATGTAAAGGCGGACTTCATTAGAAAGAGACTATGAAGGAGAAAGTTATTAGTCTACTGTAAGAAATATCAGTGGGGAAAGGTTATATATATGTTTGCCTTGAGTTTTAGGGTAGAAGATGAAAAAGAAATCAGTAGTCTTTCTTATAATAGCTGCAATAGTACAGAGAACATTAAAGTGCAACAAAATGCTGTTCTCACTAATAAAAAGTAGATAAAAGGGAGGAAAATGAGACAATATTCGAGGTAATAGGTGCTCAAAATGCAATGTAATGCCTTCCCTATGAAAACTTGCATGCAAACAATTTGAAGAAAAATTAAAACCATCTCTTCCAAATGCCTGAATCCTTACGTACCTGAATTAAGAATGGAGCTGTGTATGAACATTAGATGTATTCAGACTCTAACAAAAGAGTCAGGGTGACACAACCAATACTTTATTAATCAATGCCTAAATAATAAAATAGCTACCATCTATCAGTTGCCTATCAGATGCTGGCAATGTCTCAGGTGATACAAACAGTGTACGAAGTTCTCATCTATATAAGGATTGAAAAAATAAGTAACCTTCTTAGGGTCACACACTTATAAACAGGTAAGGCAGACATATGAACCCAGCTTTGGCTCCAAAATTCAAGCTCTTTCCCATTGTTTAGCAAAGCGAATAAGACTTGTTTCAATATCCCACATCTGCCATTCCATGTTCCTTAATGTGCAGAATGACAATGCATTTTAAACAAGCCATCAACTTCACAGCAACACACAGCCTAAAGAAGTTCAAGGATCAACTTCTGGAGCCCTAGTTGCCTTCAGATGGCATTTTCAAGTCCCAGTGTTTGTAACGTATTAAACAGAGAGAGATCAGACAAATGGCAGCTTAAAATCAGTTAAAAGTTGGGCTGCTGTCTATGATATATTTCACCACTTTGATTCTCAAATCATTTCCCTAAAACTAAAACTAAACTACGAGTAGAAGGGCAGATAGTTTAAATCTACATTTGAAATCTATGGTTTTTATTTATAATTAGTGGCTTGATTGCAAATATTTTTTTAACAGAATATATTTTTTTTTATTTTTATTTTTTAATTATTATTATACTTTAGGTTTTATGGTACATGTACGCAATGTGCAGGTAACTTACATATGTATACATGTGCCATGCTGGTGCGCTGCACCCACCAACTCGTCATCTAGCATTAGGTATATCTCCCAATGCTATCCCTCCCCCCTCCCCCCCACCCCACAACAGTCCCCAGAGTGTGATGTTCCCCTTCCTGTGTCCATGTGTTCACATTGTTCAATTCCCACCTATGAGTGAGAATATGTGGTGTTTGGTTTTTTGTTCTTGCGATTGCAAATATTAAATGTGTCCTAAGAAAAAGAGTTCAAACTCTAATTCACAAAGGAAAAGCTTGAACTGGAACCTTGACTTCCAGAGAGAAGAAAAAGAAAACTCTTTCAGCAGGAGAGCGACAAACAATTCTCCAAACACCTCTCAAATTCTTCATTTAATTAACACGAATGATTTCTTCCCTGTAAAAAGACAGAAACGGAGCCATTTCTCCTGTCTGTGTTTCCCTTCACAACTGGATACCCTGGGGCTTTGACTCAGGACTTTGAAAGTAGGCCAGTGTTAATAACCTCCAAGGCCTGCCGGGTTGATTAGCAGGAGAAATGCGGTTACAAGAACATTGCTAAAGGGCCAAGCCGTGTGAGAGGAACTGTCAATATTCACAAAATGCAGAATGGGAAAGTCTGAACATTTCTCATGTTAGGTCCTCTAGCATCAAAAGCAAGTATTCTTGTTAGAAAATGACTTCATATTAATGAATTGTGGGAAGTGACTAAGTGAGCTTTACATAATGGAAAGACAAATGAAACATTTGTTCATCTACCTTCTCTATTTCCTTTTCAGTATTTCTCCCTTTCTTTGGCCTTTGATAAATTCTATAGCTACATCTTATTTGTTCTCTTACAAGACTACTGTAATTTCCTTTTCAAATAATTTCCCATTATTGGGTTCGACAGATTTTAACTTTTACTTTCTCTTTGTCAGAACACTTGTTTGTGCATTTTTTTTCTAGATCTTTTGCCTCAGTATTCCTTGCCTGCAATATGGAAATTGCAGACTGAATAGACATAGGAAAAATATTTCCTCTAGGAGAATAATTACCAGACAAACCCTATCTACCACCATCTCCCCAACAAGGTAATTTCTGTTCCCAAGTTCTTCATGGCCAGAACACGCAGGATGAGATACACTAGGATTAGAACACATGACAACAAAAGCATTTAGGCAGCCTGATTTACCTGAGGATATTTTGACAGCTAGTAAAGTAAGCGTCTGGGACTGCTGGGATTCCTGCATGCAGCTTGACCAGGTAATTGGGCCACTTCAAAGTGTACTGAGCACAAAGTTTGTTTGCTCTGTCAGTTCTCTCTGGCCAGATTTACTACCCTACTCAAAAGTTATTTCTATAAATACATTGGCTATGTAACTGTGTTCATCCATTCTTGTGTCACTATAAGGAAATACCTAAGGCTGGGTAGTATATAAGAGGCTTAATGGGTTCATGGTTCTGTAGGCTGTATAAGAAACAGGGCACCAACATCTGTTCAGCTTCAGGTGACAGCCTCAGGAAATTACAGTCATGGCAGAAGGCCAAGATTGGAAGCCAGCATATCACATGGCAAAAGCAGAAGCAAGAGAGAGAAGAGGGAGATCTCAAACTGTTTTAAACAACAAGATCTCACATGAACTGAGTGAAAACTCATTGATAACCGGGGAGATGGTGCTAAACTATTCATGAGGAATCTGCCCCAATGATCCAGTCACCTCCCACCAGGTCCCACCTCCAAAAATGAGAATCACATGTCAACACTTGGAGACAAACATCCAAACCATATTAGTAACATTACACAAATCATTCTTATTTGCATAATATTAAATTATTTTGTCATTCTGAGAAAATATATAAATCAAAGAATGCCAAAAAAGAATTGTCAGTGAAATGGTGTTTGTTGGATTATGTGGGCTAGTCTAAACTTGCAGATGAATGGACAGGCTGTTTATTCATCTACTTTCTTTTTATCTAGTTCTATATTTAGTATCTCTTAGAACTCAAATGAAATTCTAGGAAACATGGAGATGTTTGGAGTAGGCATGTGACTTTAGCAGAAAAGAAACACTTCATTTTTTGGCAAAATATCAAGTATCCAAAACTGAATAACATAGACATAATATATAATAAGGATTTGAGAAAGACATTTCCTTAAAATATTTTCTGAGAAACTTTCATTCTGGTTCATCCTCCTTCTATTCCTCTGGTGTGACTGCTTCTAAGCATACAGACAGGGAAATCAACTTCATCATCACCTTCTTACACCACATATAAGATTTTTTGATAGCAGGAACATGAGTGTGGATTACAATCTGTGCTGCCATTGGATTCTAATGCACTTCAAATTGCTCTGGTACAGTTTTATGTAGCTGAAACAATTTTGATCAATTTGTGTGGTAGGCTTAGATGTTAGTCATGTAACATCCTCAGTTATTAAAAAGGAGTTAATATAGTTCTCCAGAGATAAATTACATTCAGTATCACAGTGCATTGCACTTCTGAAATGCATATAGAAACTAGATGGTGAAATGGACCACATACTATAAAGAGAATGTCATAACTTTAGCACCTTTGATTGTGTAAACTACAGCACTGCTGAAACTCCCCAAGTCCCTGATTTTTATACCATTTCTAACATAGACCGTGGTTTTAATCCTAAGCATGTCCATGATTTTCAAATATGTTTTATTTCTTAAAATCAGTTGAAAGTCAGTATTTATTACAGCCTATGTACTTTTATTTCTTAAAATCAGTTGAAAGTCAGTATTTATTACAGCCTATGTACTTTTATTACTTTTAGAATTCTCATTAAATTACTAGAGTTATGCAAATTGCATGTTAATTCATTCTATAAAATAATAAAGATATCATCTGTTTTAAAAAGTCCTTTCCATACTGAAAACAATTGTATACTTCTGTGTTATTTTTGTTACCTCTGTCAAGATTTTGCTATGAATTTTTAAAAAGTAATTTAAATTACAAATATAGTTCATGTATTCAGACACAAAGTGATAAAAAAAATCCAATGTGCCATTGCAATAGTTTGATTTGCAATATAGGTTAATACATAATCAAAACCTACTACTGGCTAGAAGACTATTTTCAAAGGAGTTGAACAAATTGTAAGCCTTTTTCATTTTCAGAGATTTGATAAGAAGAAATTGAATTTTCCAAGAATCATCATTTCATTTTATTTAAATATATCTCCTACCTACAAAACAGCAGCTTTACCCACTGTTGCACTTCAGGTTTTGCTGCAAAAGTAACAAGATTTTTAATCAGGAAATATCATGTTCCCATATTCTAAAGGATTAATTTTCTCTCCACTACAAAAGTATATGGGACTCAATCTCATATACGAGATTGAGTCCCATATACTTTTATACAATATTTCTCTTCCCATCTCATTCAGAATCAAAAACAAAATTCTCCCCATGGCTCATAAGGCCTTAAACAATCTGCCCTCACTCCACCCCAATATCAAGCCTATCTTCAACCACTCTCCCCTTGGTTTGCTTTTCTTCTGCCAGTCATGTCTCCTTGCTATTCCTTCTATGCCAAAACATATCCCTGGCTCAGGGCCTTTGCACTTACTGTACCCCAAGTCTGAAATGTTCTTTGCCCAGAGAGCCATGTGGCTCACTTCACCAGTTCATTCGACACCCTGTTCGATGTCATCTCAGAGAAGTAAGTCATTCTACCTAAAATCTCCCATCTTTTATCTCATCCCTCTCTATTCTCTTCTGTCCATAGCAGATGCTCAAATATTTGAAATGTCTGAATGAATGCTGTAAGAAAACAGTGGTGGCAAAGATGGTCCCAAGCCTGAGGGACATCTTCATGATAACCCTTGACATGAGTCTGGAAGGATGAGTAGGAACTCACTAGGCAAGAAACAGAATGCAGTTGTGCATAATAGCTGGTGGCTCAGGAAACTGAAATACAGAGTAAAAGGGGGTGAGCAGCTGGAGATGGAGCCTTGTCTGCCTTGCAATGGAACTTAGTCACTGCGAAGCAATTACGACTTTTAACTCTGGAGAAAGAGCTGATTTTCAACAAGATTAGGACTTTTTGAAATATTTCACAGACAAAAAGAAATAGTATGAAGGACAGAAGTGAGACAAGTAAGAATAGAGTCCAGGAGACAATTTAGTGGCCTAGCCTAATAGTCATGACAGGAGTTTGAATTTAGGCTGTGTAATACACAGTGGTAAAAAAAAAAAAAAAAAGGATGCCTTTTGATGATTATTCCATGTAAATAAAACTTGTAGTCATGTAGAATATTTTTCTTTCTTTATCTTAGTATAATTTGCTGAGCAGATGCAATATGAAAAAAAGGAGAGAAATAAATACAGAAAAGTATCTAGTTCATTGGACAACTTACCACATTCTCTAAGAGATACTAGATGAATGGTGATGATCTCACCAGGTGCTGCTGCTCTTTGAAATTGCAACCACTAAAATACATACTAAAAAATGTTTCTAGAGCTTTTGAATTCCCATGAGACAAATGCATTTGAAAAGGCTTGCAGGTAATACATGGAAAATAATTGTAATCAGTATATAGGGAATCTGATGAGTAGAAAGGACTGCTCAAAGCCAGATTAATACACAGTATTAAACTTAAATCAGTAAAATTCCCTCTGGACTCAAGTACTATCTGGTCTTCACTTGGGTGATAAAACTGAATAATGAAACAAACCATTCCATCATTTTTCCATATAGCAGCCAGAATTATGACCTGAAGATGAAATTTTGAAAAGATTAGAAACTTTTCCATGCTGAAAATAGCTTCATATCTAATGAGATTGTACCCAAATACACTATTTGGTGTAGAGAAAACTGTAAGGATTCTTTGCTTTTCTGCCTTATTTTCTACTAGGTAAAAGCTGCTCTGCTTATGGATTTAAAGAATATGATGACTACATTTGCAGGTATATTAATATATTACCTCTCTCAAATCCAAACCCATCTTCTTTTCCTACACAGACTACATTTCTTTTTTGCTAATTGGCTCATTGTTAGGCACAGCCAATCAAGAGTCCTGGAGGGATTCTGCCAGGTTAGAAGAGAAAGAAGGGATTTGCAGATGTCCCAGGAGCTAGTGACTGTCCTGGCAGTTCAGCAGCAGATGCCCTCCAACAAAGGCCACCACAGTAGTGGTGGCTCTCAAGTTATTAAGCCAAGCAGTTTCCATCAAATTCCTTGATCACGGTAGCAGTGAGCAGCATCTTCCAGTGGCAGCCACACCTTCTACTCAGAGATCTGAATCACAGCCCTATTGATTCTTTCTCTAAATTCCTTTCTTGTGTACTTTCCCCCTATCTCTGGAAGTGGTAGCCCATAGTAACTCTCTACAGATGCTTCCTCTGTACATTTCAGTGTTCTCTTTTACCCTTTTTAATAGTTAACAACTTTTATCTCATTAAAATACTTTATATAAAATTTTCCCTGCTTAAATTACTGACATGGTTTTTGTCTTATGACTGGACTCTATCTGATATAGTTTATGTTTGGAAATATGTCACATGAATATTTATTCATCTCGCTCACTATTATGAAAGTTATAAAATTAAAACACAAATTCAGTTAAAAACTAAATGAGAAATTTGAATATGCATATTCATTAATCTGGTAATCCTCTAATAGGTAATTATCCTATGATAATTATTGGATAAGTGCCCAAAAATTAATGCATAAGAATATTTTTTATCAAAGTTTAAAAGAACAGAAACAGATTGAAACTATTTCAAATATAAAAGGAGACATATTGAAGGATACCTAAAGGTCATAAAAGCAATGTATTGTAAATAAGTACAGCTGGGAAGAACTCATGCAAACTTAAACTACTAACTAGAAAGTTGTCAAAACCAAGGCAGCAGCTTTCTCCATCCACCTCACAAGAACCAAATCATCTATCCTCACAACCTGTTCTCCCAGTCCCCCTTATTCTGCTCTCCTTTCTTTTCTTTCCATAGCATTCCAATATGCTATCTCACTCATTTAAGATGTCAGTTGTTTATTGCCTCCCTTCTCTAGAATGCTTACTATATGAAAGCAAAAATCTTGGTTTTATTCACTTATGTATCCCAAGCAGCTAGAACAATAAGTGGCACATAGTAGGTGCTCGTATGTCTGCTCCATTTTTTCTCTTTCTATAGATTTCCAATTTCTTTTTAATCCCCAGTTTACACATGGTCATATATGTCTTGATTGTGGTGGATAAGCTTTTTCATGTGCTGCTGGATTCAGTTTGCCAGTATTTTATTAAGGATTTTTGCAACTCAACTATAAGTGGTTAGCACATTTTTTTTTAGTTCCATAGTTCCAAACTGTTGAGCAAGAAACCTGCTAGTATTCATCTCATCTTTTTGAGCCAAGCCAAAAGTTACGAAAGCCTAGATTAATCCTCCATTTGTGGAGGGAATGCTGAATGCCATGTCCTCTATTCCACTGCCCATTTGAAATTCATAAGCAGATATAGATGGGTCAGGAAATGTTCTGCATTTCCAATACAAAAGGGATTCCTTATTGTAGCATTATTTTCAGTAACTATTTAGCAGCATTATTTTAAGTGTAATAATAGAAACTAAGTACCTCTCCATTCATATCCACATATTAAAAGTTACAATACAGACTATGTTTTATTCACATGGAAATATATTTATTATATATATATTTAGATTTTTTAAATACATAAAATAAAAAAGAGTAAGATTTTAAGGAGGAAATGCTCAGACATTGACAAAACAAGCTTCAAAAACATCTAGGAAAACATGACCACACCAAGTGGACTAAATAAGGTACCAATGACCAGTGCCAGAGGGGCGAAGATATGTGACCTCTCAGAGAAGGAATTCGAAATAACTGTCTTAAGAAATCTCAGTGAACTTCAAGATAACACAGAGAAAAATTCAGAATTCTATTAGATAAATTTAACAAAGAGGTTGAAATAATTTTTAAAAACCTTGCAGAAATTCTAGTGCTGACAAATTCAATTGACAAACTGAAAATACATCAGAGTCTCTCAATATCACAACTGATCAAGCAAAAGAATTAGTGAGCTCAAAGACAGGCTATAGAAAATACACAATCAGAGGGAAAAAAAAAGAGAATGAAATAGAATGAAGCATGCATAGAGGATCTACAAAATAGCCTCAAAAGGGAAAATCCAAGAGTTATTGGCCTTAAAGAGGATGTTGAGAGACATCAGAGAAGAAAGGTTATTCAAAAAAATAATAGCAGAGAACTTTTCAAACCTAGAAAAAGATGTGAATATTGAGGGACAAGAAGGTCAAAGAACACCAAGCATATTCAATCCAAATAAGACTATCTCAAGGCATATACTAATCAAACCCTCAAAAGAAAAGAAAGGATCATAAGAGCAGCAAAAGAAAGCAAATAACATATAAAGGAGCTCTGATATGTCTGGCAGAAGACTTCTCAATGGAAATCTTTGAACAGAGGGAGTGGATGACATTTTAAACATGCTGAAGGAAAACAGTTTCAACCTAGAATATTGTATCCAGAAAAATTACCCTTCAAATCTGAAGGAGAAATAAAAATTTTCTCAGACAAACAAAAGCTAAGGGATTTGGGCAACATCAGACCTATCTTACAAGAAATGCTAAAGGAAGTTCTTCACTCTGAAAGAAAAAGACATTAACAATCAAGCAGAAAGTATGTGAAGGTATACAACTCACTGGTAAAAGTAAGTACATTTTAAAAATCTCAGAATAATACTATAATTTCAGTGTATCATACACTCATCTTTTTTTTTTCAACTTTTAAGTTCAGAGGTATATATGCAGGATGTGCAGGTTTGTTACACAGGTAAACGTGTACTATGGTGGTTCACTACACAGATCATCCCATCACCCAGGTATTAAGCCCAGCATCCATTAGCTATTCTTCCTGATGCTCTCCCTCTCCTACGCCACCCAACAGGTGCCCAGTGTGTGTTGTTCCCCTCCACATGTCCATGTATTCTCGTCAATCAGCTCCCACTTACAAGTGAGAGTATGCAGTTTTTGGTTTTCTGTCCCGGTATTAGTTTGCTGAGAATAATGGCTTCCAACTACATCCATGTCACTGCAAAGGACATGATCTTATTCCTTTTTATGACTGCATAGTATTCCATGGTGTATATGTACCACATTTTCTTTATCCACTCTATCATTGATGGGCATTTAGGTTGATTACATCACTTTGGTATTGTAAATAGTGCAGCAATGAACATACACATGCATATGTCTTTATAATAGAATGATTTATATTCTTTTGGGTATATACCCAGTAATGGGATTTCTGGATCAAATGGTAATTCTGCTTCTTGGTCTTTGAAGAATCACTACACTGTCCAACAATGGCTGAACTAATTTATACTCCCACCAACAGTGTAAAACTGTTCCTTTTCCTCCAAAACCTAGCCAGCATCTGTTGTTTTTTGACTTTTTAGTTATAGTCATTCTGATTGGCAGGAGACGGTATCTCATGTGGTTTTGATTTGCATTTCTCTAATAATTAGTGATGTTGAGTTTTTTATCATATGTTTGCTGGCCACATGAATGTCTTCTTTTAAGAAGTGTCTGTTTAATGGAGTTGTTTTTTTTTTCATGTAAATTTAAATTCCTTGTAGATTCTAGATATTAGACTTTGTCAGATGACTAGATTGCAAAACGTTTCTCCCATTCTGTAGGTTGTCTGTTCACTCTGATGATAGTTTACTTTGCTGTGCAGAAGCTCTTTCATTTAATTAGATCCCATTTGTCAATTTTTGCCTTTGTTGCAATTGTTTTTGGCATTTTTGTCATGAAATTTTTGCTTATGCCTATATCCTGAATAGTATTGCCTAGAATTTCTTTTAAGATTTTTACAGTTGTGGGTTTTTGATTTAAGTCTTTAATCCATCTTGAGTTAATTTCCAGTTTCAATTTTCTGCATATGGCTACCCAGTACTCCCAGCACCATTTATTAAACAGGGAATCCTTTCCCCATTGCTTGTTTTGGTCAGGATTGTCAAAGATCAGATGGCTGTAGGTGTGTAGTCTTATTTCTGAGTTATCTTTTCTGTTCCATTGGTCTATGTGTCTGTTTTTGTAGCAGTACCATGCTGTTTTGGTTTCTGTAGCCTTGTAGTATAGTTGGAAGTTAGGTAGCGTGATGCCTCCAGCTTTGTTCTTTTTGCTTAGGATCGTCTTGGCTATTTGGGCTCTTATTTGGTTCCATATGAATTTTAAAATAGTTTTTTCTAATTCCATGAAGAATGTCAATGGTAGTTTAATGAGAATAACACTGAATCTATAAATTACTTTGGGCAGTATAGCTATTTTCACGATATTGATTCTTCCTATTCATGAGCATAGAATATTTTTCCATTTGTTTGTATACTCTCTGATTTCTCTGAGCAGTGGTTTGTAGTTCTCCTTGAAGAGGTTCTTCACTTTCTTTGTTAGCTGTATTCCTAGGTATTTTATTCTTTTTGTAGCAATTGTGAATGGGAGTTCATTCATGATTTGGCTCTCTGTTTGCCTGTTATTGGTATATAGAAATGCTAGCGATTTTTGAACATTGATTTTATATCCTAAGACTTTGCTGAAATTGTTTATCAGCTTCAGAAGCCTTTGGGTTGAGACCATGGGGTTTTCTAGATATAGGATCATGTCATCTGCAAACAAACATAATTTGACTTCCTCTCTTCCTATGTGAACAGCCTTTATGTTTTCCTCTTGCCTGACCGCCCTAGCCAGAATTTCCAATATTATGTTGAATAGGAGTGGTGAGAGAAGCATCCTTGTCTGGTGCTGGTTTTCAAGAGGAATGCTTCCAGCTTTTGCCCATTCAGTGTGATATTGGTTGTTGGTTTGTCATACATGGCTCTTATTATTTTGAGGTATATTCCTTCAATACCTAGGTTATTGAGAGTTTTAAACATGAAGGGATGTTGAATTTCATTGAAGGCCTTTTCTCCATCTATTGAAATGATCATGTGGTTTATTTCTTTAGTTCCGTTTATGTGATGAATCACATTTATTGATTTGCATATGTTGAACCAACCTTGCATCCCAGGGATGAAGCCAACTTGATTGTGGTGGGTAAGCTTTTTGCTGTGCTTCTGGTTTGCCAGTGTTTATAAAGGATTTTTGCATTGATGTTAATCAATGATATTGGCATGACGTTTTCTTTTTTGTTGTATCTCTGCCAGGTTTTGGTATCAGGATGATGTTGACTTCATAAAATGAGTTAAGGAAGAGTCCTTCCTCTTCCATCTTTTGGAATAATTTCAGTAGAAATGGTACTAGCTCCTCTTTATACCTCTAGTAAAATTCAGTGGCGAGTTCATCTGGTCCTGGGCTTTTTTTGGTTGGTAGGATATTTATTATTGTCACAACTTCAGAACACATAAGTGGTCTACTCAGGTATTACATTTCTTCCTGGTTCAGTCTTGGGAGGGTGTATTTGTCCAGGAAATTGTCCATTTCTTTTAGATTTTCTAGTTTATGTGTATAGAGGTGTTTATAGTATTGTCTGATGGTTGTTTATTTCTGTGTGGTCAGTGATGTTATTCTCATTATCATTTCTGATTGTTACACTCATATCATTAGTAGGAAGACTAAAGGACAGATCTATCAAAAATAACAACAAAAATTTATTAAGAGGTAGATAACTTAAAAAGATATAAATAGATACAATAAAGAGTCAGAAAGTGGGGCAGATAGAATTAACGTGTAGCATTTTTTAGTTTTCTCTTTGCTTCTTTTTCTTTTCTTGGTAATCAGAGTTAAGTTGTCATCAGTTTAAAAATAATTAGTTATAAGACATTATTTACAAACCTTATGATAGTCACAAAACAAAAACCTGTAACAGATGCACCATCAATAAAAAGCAAGAAATTAAAACATGCTACCAGAGAAAATTGTTTACAAAATAAAACAGGAAGAAAGAAAGGACAGAAGAGAGGACCAACAAAACAACCAGAAAACAAACAACAAAGTGGCAGTAGTATCTTGTCTATCAATAACAACATTGAATGTAAGTGGACTAAATGTTTCCATCAAAAGACATAGAGTGGCTGAATGCATATAAAAAATAATGCTTAATGTTATGTTCCCCAAAGAAATTCACTTCACCTATAAAAAGACACAAACTTAAAATAAAGGGATTGAAAAAGAGAAAGAGGAAGAGTAGCTATACTTACATAAAATAGATCCCTAGACAAGCCCTGTAAAAAGAAATAAAGAAGGTTACTATATAGAGATAAAAAGGTCATTCAGCAAAAGGATATAACAGCTGTAAATATATATGCACCCAATGCTAGAAAACCAAGATTTTTTTTAACTTTCATTTTACATTCAGAGGTATATGTGCAGGGTTTTTACATAGGTAAAATTGTATCATGGGGATTTGTTATACAGATTATTTCATCACCCACGTATTAAGCCTAGTAACCATTAGTTATTTTTCCTGATCTTCCCCCTCCTTCCACCCTCTGATAAGCCCCAGTGCGTATTGTTCCCCTCTATGTGTCAATATGTTCTCATCATTTAGCTCCCACTTATAAGTGAGAACATATGGTATTTGGTTTTTTGTTCCTGTGTTAGTTTTCTAAGGAATATGGCCTCCAGCTGTATCCATGTCCCTGCAAAGAACATGATCTCATTCCTTTTTTATGGCTGCATAGTATTCCATGGTGTATATGTGCCACAATTTGTTTACCCAGTCTATCATCAATGAGCATTTAGGTTAATTCTATGTCTTTGCTATTGTGGATAGTGTTACAATGACTATAAACATGCATGTGTCTTTATGATAGAATGATTTATATTCCTTTGGGTATATACCCACTAATGAGATTGCTGGGTCAAATGGTATTTCTTTCTTTAGGTCTTTGAGGAATTGCCACACTGTCTTCCACAATGTTTAAACTAATTTACACTCCCACCAACAGTGTATAAGTGTCTCTTTTCCTCCACAACCTCACCAACAACTGTTATTTTTTGACTTTTTAATTATAGCCATTCTGACTGGTATGAGATGGTATCTCACCATGGTTTTGAGTTGAGTTTTTGCAATGATCAGGGATGTTGAGGTTTTTTTTTTTTTTAATATGATTGTTGGCCACATGTATGTCTTCTTCTCAAAAGTGCCTGTTCATGTGCTTTGCCCACTTTGTAAAGGGGTTGTTGAGTTTTTTTCCTGTAAATTTGTTATGTTTCTTATAGATGCTGAATATTAGACCTTTGTTGAATGCATAGATTGCAAAAATTCTCTCCCATTTTGTAGGTTGTCCATTTACTCTGTTGGTAGTGCAACAGAAGAGTTTTTTTGCTGTGCAGAAGTTCTTTTGCAGAGTTTATTTTGCTGTGCAGAAGTTCTTTAATTAGATGCCATTTGTTTTTGTTTTGTTTTTTGTTTTTAGAGATGGAGTCTCACTCTGTCGCCGAGGCTGGAGTGCAGTGGCGCGATCTTGGCTCACTGCAAGCTCCACCTCCCGGGTTCACACCATTATCCTGCCTCAGCCTCCCGAATAGCTGGGACTAGAGGCGCCCACCACCACGCCCGGCTAATTTTTTTTTTGTATTTTTTAGTAGAGATGGGGTTTCACTGTGTTAGCCAGGATGGTCTTGATCTCCTGAACTTGTGATCCGCCCGCCTCAGCCTCCCAAAGTGCTAGGATTACAGGCGTGAGCCACCGTGCCCGGCCAGATCCCATTTGTTAATTTTTGCTTTTGTTGCAATTGCTTTTAATGTCTTCATCATGAAATTTTTGTTCATGTCTACATCCTGAAGGGTATTGCCTAGGTTGTCTTCCAGGCTTTTTATACTTTTGGGTTTCACATTTAAGTCTTTAATCCATCTTGGGTTAATTTTTATACATGGTGTAACGAAGGGGTTCAGTTTTAATCTTCTGCATATGGCTAACCAGTTATCCCAATACCATTTATTACATAAAAAATCCTTTCCCCATTGCTTGTTTTTTGTCAAGTTTCTTGAAGATCAGATAGTTGTAGGTGTCTGGTCTTATTTCTGGGTTCTCTGTTCTGTTCTATTGGCCTATGGAACACCAAGATTAATAAAACAAATATCATTACAGCTAAAGAGAGAGAAAGACCACAGTACAGTAATAGCTGGGAAGTTCAACATCCACTTTCAGCATTGGACAAATTATCTAGATGGAAAATCCACACAAAAAAATCTGACCTGATCTTCACTATAGACCAAATAGACCTAACAGACATTTATAGACATTTCATCCAACAGCTGCACAATTTACGTACTTCTGGTCAGCACGTGGAACATTCCTAAGAATAGACCATGTATTAAGCCAAAAAACAAGTCAAAAACATTTTTAAAAAATGAAATCATATCAAGTATAACTTCTCACCACATAGAGTAAAACCAGAAATCAATAAAAACTGAGACAGTGGAAACTATAAAAACACATGAAAATTAAATAATATGTTCCTGAATGACCATTGGATCAATGAAAACATTAAGTAGAAAATTTAAAATTTTCTTGAAACAAAGGAAAATGAAAACACAACATACCAAAATCTATGACAGGCAGGAAAATTAGTAGTCAGAGGCAAGTTTATAGCAATAAATGCCTACATCAAAAAGTAGAAACATTTTAAATAAATAACCTAACAATGCATCTTAAAGAACTAGAAAAGCAAGAGCAAACCAAACCCAAAAATAATAGAAGAAAATAAATAACATCAGAGTTAAAATAAACAAAACTGAGGCTTAAAAAAATACAAAATGAAAAGAAGTTTTTTTTTGAAACGATAAACAAAATTGGAAAACCATTCATTAGCCACACTAGTTAAGAAAAAAGGAAAAGACCCAAATAAATATGTCAGACATGAAAAAGGAGACATTACAACTGAGGATTAGTGATTATTATGAGCAATTATATGCCAATAAATTGGAAAACCTAGAAGAAATAGATAAATTCCTAGACACATAGAGCCATGAAGATTAAACCATGAAGAAAACCAAAACCTGAATAAACCAATAAAAAGTAATGAAATAGGGGCAGTAATAAAAAGTCTCCTAGCAAAGAAAACCCAGAACCTGAAGACTATATTGTTGAAATCTATCAAACATTTAAAAAATGAATACCAATCTTACTCAAACTATTCCAAAAAAATAAAATAAAATAAGGAGGAGGGAATACTTTTTTTTTTCAGAGACAGAGTCTTGCTGTGTCACCCAGGCTGGAGTACAGTGGTGCAATCTTGTCTCACTGCAACCTCTGCCTCCTGGGTTCAAGCGATTCTCCTGCCTCAGCCTATAGAGTAGCTGGGATTACAGGCACATGCCACCATGCCCAGCCATTTTTTGTATTTTTAGTAGAGACAAGGTTTCACCATGTTGGCCAGGCTGGTCATGAACTCCTGACCTCAAGTGATCCACCTGCCTCAGCCTCCCAAAGTGTTGGGATTACAGGCATGAGCCACCATGCATGGCCATGGTCATTTCAGTCAGATGCCAAAGATAAATTTGATAAAAATTCAACATTCCTGCATGATAAAAACACTCAAAAACTACCTATAGAAGGAACATACCTTAACACAATAAGAGTCATATGTGACAAACACATGGCTACTGTCATACTCAATGTAGAAAAACTAGAAGCTATTTCTCTACAATCTAGAACAAGACAAGGATTTCCTCTTTCACCACTTTTATTCAACATAGTATGGGAAATTCTAGCCAGAGCAATGAAGCTAAAGAAATAAATAAAGGGCATCTAAATTGGAAATGAAGAAGTCAAATTACCGCTGTTTGCAGAAAATATAATATAATCTTATAGTTAGAAAAACTAAAAATCACCAAAAAACTATTAAAAGTGATAAATTTAGTAAAGCTGAAAGATAAAAAATCAGCATAGAAAAATCAGTAGTGTTTCCATATGTCAACAGGAAAGAATCTGAAAAGGAAACCAAGAAAGTAATCCTATTTACAATAGATAAAAATTAAATTAAAATACCTAGGAATAAACTTAACCAATGAAGAGAAAGATCTCTACAATGAAAACTGTAGAACATTCATGCAAGACATTGAAGAGTTCGCAAACAATTTGAAAGATAACCCATGTTTATGGATTGGAAAAATAAATAGTGTTAAAATATTACTACTATTCAAAGCAATCTACAGATTCAATACAATTCCTATCAATATACCAGTGCCATTCTTTACAGAAAGAAAATAATATCCTAAAATTTATATGGAGCTCAAAAAAAAACCTTCGAATAGCCAAAGCAATCCTGAGAAAAAAAAACTAGAGGTATCACATTATCTGACTTCAAATTATACTACAAAGCTATAATGACCAAAACAGTATGGTACTGGTATAAAAACAGACACACAGGCCAATGAAACAGAATGAAGAACCCAGATACAAATCTACGCAAACTTATCTTCAACAAAAGTGCCAAGAACATACAATAGGGAAAGGACAGTCTTCAATAGATGGTGCTGGGATAATTTGATATCCACTGGACCCATTTCTCACCATATACAAAATTAAAATCAAAATGAATTAAAGACTTATATCTAAGACTTTAACCTATGAAACTACTAGAAGAAAATATTGGGGAAACAATTCAGGACATTGTTCTGGGAAAAGATTTCTTGAGTAGGACCTCAAATGCACAGGCAATCAAGGCAAAAATGGGCAAATGGAATCATATTAAGCTAAAAGTCTTCTGCACAGCAAAGGAAATAATCAATAAAGTCAAGAGATAACCCACAGAATGAGAGAAAGTATTTTAATATCCAGAATATATATCCAGAATATCCAGAATATATAAGATGAACAACTCAAAAGGAAAAAAAAACAAATAATCCAATTTAAAAATTGGTAATAGATCTGAATAGAGATCTATTGAAAGAACACATACAAATGCCCAATAATTATATTTTTAAATGCTCAACATCACGAATCACCAGAGAAATACAAAACAAAGCTGGAATGAGATATCATCTCACCCCAATTAAAATGACTTTTATCAAGAAGACAGGCAATGACAAATGCTAGTGAGGCTGTGGGGAAAGAAGAACCATTGTACATTGTTTGTGGGACTGTAAATCAGTACAGCTACTAGGAAGAACAGTATGGAGGTTCCTCAAGAAATAAAAAATAGAACTATCATACAATCGAGCAATCCCACTACTGGGTATATTTCCAATTGAAAGGAAACCAGTATACTGAGATATTTATACTCCCATGTTCACTGCAGCACTATTCCTAATAGCCAAGATATAAAATCAACCTAGGTGTCCATCAACAGGTGAATGGATAAAAAAAATGTGGTACAAATACACAATAAAATATCACAGAGCTAAGAAAAAGAAAGTAGTCCTGTCTATTTGTCTTGCAACAAGGTGAATTGAACTCATATGTGGAAGCCTAAAAAAAAATTGAACTCATGGCAACAGAGAGTAGAATGATGGTTACCAGAGGCTGTGAAGGTAATGGGGAGACGGGAAGATTGAGGGGAAGAGCAGAGGGTTAATGGGCATAAAAATGCAGTGATAAGGAATAAAATTTAGTGCATAGTAGCAGAATAGGGCTACTATAGTTAACAATAATGTATTGTATATTTCAAAATAACTACCAGAGTGGAATTGGAATGTTCCTAACATAAAGAAATGTTAAATGCTTGAGGGGATGGATATTCCAATTACCCTGATTTGATCATTACACATTGTATGCTTGTATCAAAATATCACATGTACCTATAAATATGTATAACTTGTGTCTTTATAACTTAAAAATGTAAATAAATAAATAACAAACAAAAGAGTAAGAATTTATTTCTATATATATAAAATTCTGGAAGGGTATTTACCAAAGTGTTATAGTGATTATGTTGGGTAATGACAATACGACTTACTTTTATTTTCTCTTTTAATGATTTTTTATATTTTCAGATTTATTTTACAATGACCATTTTCTTATGTTATAACAATAGAATAAAGCCACCTACAGTCTGCAGGAGGAAATAGAAGAGAAACAAATAAAATTTATTTTTATAAAACTCAGTTACTGAAGAAGACATCCCTAGCTAGATAATCAAAACTATCCAGTCACATAAAAATTAAATAAAAGTTAATCATATAGTAGGTGAGCTTCAACAATGATATAAATTGCAATAAATTGAAATCTATTAAGTGTGTTTACATTTATAAATTAATAATATTTTAAAAAATGACCTCCTTTCGGTGGTATAGAACTAAGTTGTTATCTTAAAAATTAGTAAATAAAGGAAAAGAATAAAGCTTGTGTCCAACTTTTCCTGTATGAACTGCACTACTAGGTAACCAAATAGGAGATAAGGGAAATGTCTCTTTATAAAAGATATTCTAATTTATAAATTAAAAATAAATACCACAATTAGAAAACATCATTTACAAATGCCAATTAATTCCATTAAATATCAATGGCTGCTAAAGTTACAAAAAGGGAGAAAACTAGATATCATGTATCTAAATCATCCCAAATACTATGTAGGTCTTGTCAAAGGGATCAAGCCTAAGTCAGATCAACTGCTGTTTGGATGTGCAAGAAATACCCATGAGAAAGAAACATGTTGAACTTCACAAGGACAGTATCTTCAAACTCCACAACTGTGGGAAATTCTACCTATCAAATTTTCTAGTTCTTCAATAGACATGATAGAGAAATGAAAGGGATGGAAGAGAAAGATATACATTTTAAAAAGACTTAAAAGACATGTCAAAAATTTTTTAATGTAGACTAGAGTGTCTATATTTGAGTAATAAAACTGGAAAAGGGACTATACAAAGAAGTCATTACCATAAAATCTAGAATAATGGCGGGAGGGAGTTATAATTGGGAAGAGGCAAATTAAAGGGGCTTCTCATGTGGCTGGAAAAGTTATTATTCTTGGCATGGGTGATGTTTACCTTATAGTAATTCATCAAGCCATACATTTGACTTGGGTGAATTCCTATATCTGTGTTTTATTTTTGCAATAAACATGGTTTACAATGTAAGCAGGGTTGACATATAGTAGGATTCAATAATGTTTAACTTTTCTTCTTTGAGAGGAGAGGCCCCAGTGGGGTAAAAGTGAAAAGCAAAAAACTGCCTGAGATAACAAGATTCTACAAGGAGGACAGAAAGTGAAACACCATATAGGGAAGTGAACGGTGGTGAGAATGATTAATTTCTCCAACTTCATAATTTTGTCTTGCCTAATTCATATCTCTTTTCAGAATATATTGTGCTATCTTTGGGGGACAGCCACATGGAGGCCTAAGAGTGAAATAATCCTTCCCAGCCAAATTCCAGAGGATAATTTCTCAGGCTATATTTTCTAGATATCATACATAATTGTGCATAATGAAAAATTAAAATGTCAATAATATTGGAGATACATGTTAATTGGATCATCAAAACAAAAGTGTTCTGGAAAATATTAGCAGAAGTGTTACACATCGGTTTCCAAGGCAGCAAACTAAATCATAATTTCTAACAAAGGAAATCAGCACCAGGTTATCACTCTAAGTAATAAAAACATCTCCAGGACCATAAAACAATACCTCCAATTTGTAGCATGATGCAAATTAACCAAAATAATTTGTCCTGAGTGTCCAGTAACCAAAACTTTAATTGTTTTGTCTTCACTTTTCCATCTCAGGTTTTTTCCTCCAGATACTCTCTTCTTTCATTCATTGACCACCATCTCAAACTTCAGATGTCAACCAGAAAATAAATTAAAAAGGGAGAATGGATAGACAAAGGAGTAAATGGCAGGATCATAAGTGTGGCACAAATGAAAGTATATTTTAGCATCATTACGTTTCCAAAATTGTGAAGCATGAATTGCAGAAAGGGTCAAGAGACAGACACATGAGAAGACTAATGCTGTAGTTTGGATATGGTTGTCTCCACCAAATCTCATATTGATCCCCAATGTTGGAGGTGGGGCTTAATAAGAGGTGTTTGGGTCATGGAAGCAGGTCCCTTATGAATAGATTAATGCCCTTCCTAGGTTGGGGATGAGTGAATTTTCACTGTATTAGTTCCTGCAAGGGCTGGTTGTTAAAAAGAGCCTGGCACCTGCCTTCTCTGTCTCGCCTCCTCTCTCACTATGTGATCTCTGCACACCCAGCTCCCCTTTGCCTTCCACCATAAGTAAAAGCAGTCTGAGGCTCTCACTGTATACCCATCTCGAACTTTCCAGTCAGCAGAATCATAAGCCAAATAAACCTTTTTTTCTTTATAAATTACCCAGCCTCAGGTATTCCTTTATAACAACACAGAAAAGAATAAGACAACCAATGCAAAGGATAGCCCAAATTGATCCAAAGACTGGGTCTCTTAAAACCAGACATGATCAGAATGGACTTAGCTACTATCCAGACCCATTTCTAAAATATTTTAATACAGACAAAGCCATTAGAGAGAGAGAAAAAGGTCCCTTTTAATCTACGATAGTATGTTCTAACAAGGATGTTTAACCAGCCTTGCCCAGCTTTCCCAGGCAAAAGACAATTTGAAAGTCATCTCTATGAATAAAGCATTGTACCCTGAAAGGAGATAAAATGTTAAACACTTGACACTAAAAATAATCTAATCATAATGTCTCTTTAATGATTCAGAGGCTCTTCAATATGTAGCAATAACTAAAACTTATCATTATAAACATCAATTATCACTGCATGTATGATTTACAGATATACTATCTGAGATGTCTGGTAAAGGTAATTCTGAATAAACAACTGTATACTAAAAATACTTTAGTATATTTCCTTTGTCTATCTTTTTCTCCAGTCAAAATTAAAATACTTTCTGAGAATATAAGTCTTCCAAAGCAAGTAAAATGACACTAAAAAAAAAAGGCCTAATAACATTTTCCAAATCTAGGACACACGCTGTTTTTAAAATATATTTGGTCATAAATAAATATATTGAGTACATTAATAAATGCCTCTTTCAAAAGCTCTTCACTCACAAGGACTTTAAATCACTGCTCTGAAAATAAAAGACTATTAGGAATCTGAAAAGTAAGCATAATTCAGCCCTCTCCAAGTTATTCTGCATGTTTTCAAGGTTAGTTGTTCTTATAAAACACATATCAATATGCATATCTTGTCTCTGAGTCACTCACTTCAATGTCCTGAAGCAAAAGGAAATAGGAAAGTCATAAGAGACTTTCAGATACCAGAGACTGAATGAAATTTGAACACCATCTGTAAGCTTGTGCCATTAAGAGGTTTATATTTGTTTAATTCATGGACTACATTTATATCTGACCACAAGGCATTTATTGCTGGCTGTAAGGCTTGAGGAAGCCTGAGCAAGCTGTGTACAGCGGGCATTATGGTTTATCTGCCTATATGCAAAAACCAAATCCCATTGAGATCCATGATGCTTGAAGAAACAAAGTATTTTTATATGTAAGACAAAACAGATATAACCTTGTTCTTCCCATTGTACTAATTCTGTGCTGATGGAACAGAATTCAACTGGCTGACTATTGTCTGGGACAAATTTTTCTTTACAAAACTCTTTTTGGGTTTATTACAATTTTCAATCTCCCCAGCAAAGTGATTGTATTAAGATAAAGAAGCAAAATGTATATTTAAAAGTTACATTTCAAAACTAAAACCAAAAATCTTAAACACCAATTGCCATATTTATAGGACTCTTCCTACTCAAGAAGAAGTGGTTTCATTAATCTAAACAACTCTATTCTCTAATTTCTGTGCTTTGTTATTGATTTAGCAATCATTGGAGTTAAAATTGAAAAAGTCTCTTTCCCCATATTTTAATTAGTTAAATGATTTGCCTGTTTATTATTTTTTAAGCCAAACTTCCTAAACTACTGAGAAAAAACAAAGAGAAAAAGTACCATGAAAACACTCCTTACAGTGACCTGGAAGATATGTCAAATTCAGATAGGATAAAGAAAAGATGATATTTGCCACACTGATTATAGTAAGTGCCCAGACACTGAGTCCTATCTTTGTTTAAAGTACTACTGCTTGGTCTTCTCACATTCCACATTGAAAATTGTTATAATATGTAAGAGATCTATGCTACACACATGCAAGTAAACAGAATACTAACAGGATAATTATCCAACTGCATGTAAGTCATTTTAACTGCAATTTCCAAGTCAACAAACAACAAAAATAGGCTTTCAGTGGTTTAATATGTTATCAGACTGCTCTCAGGACTTGTCCCTATCCTAATATGCCAGAAGCATGAATGCAGTTATATATCCAAAACACAGTAATATGTCAAATACTAGGTGATCTCCCATATCGTACCCAACATGTAATATAGGATGGAGTACCTTCAACTTGTAACTTCAAATAAGAATCTGCATCGAAGTCTTGGAAATTTTGTAGAATAGCCAGGTATGATGATCCAAGTTGAGCCCATTGTTCTCCTCTAAATGTTTCCCTTATCAAAAGTGCAGCAGAAGTTTTAGATGAACACAACTGTCATATTAATTCACCCCAATAATAGTTATCCTATATTCAATGCACTATGCTAGGCACTATGAGAAATTAAAAATAAAATACAATCTTTAAAATCTAGAGTGGGCTCTCAGAGTGGAATCAATCAGAAAACAAATGATAAAAAATTCAGCTTAAATTCTTTTGGCAAACAATGACATTGACAATGGAAGAATTCATAATAACCTCATTACTTCTTTATCATATTTTCCATTCATAAAAAAGTATTCCCCAAATTAAAAGTAGAGAAAAATAGCTATTGTACGAATGTGCTAATTGGATAAATTCTTCATATCATTCTTATTTACAAGTGTAATGAAAATTCATGTTATGAAATGTTTATACCAGTTGGTAACTCATTGGCTCCATCTGATGGAGATTTTTAAGTCCAAACAAAAGTTTCTAGAATCTTTCTCTTAAAACTCAACTGTATATTTGAACTGAAGTATACATACAGTAGATTTTTTCCATCAGAAATTAACATTCTGGTTAAAAGCATCTGTATCAAATAGAAATATTAAATTTGACTTTATCCCACAGGCCCTGGAAATTGTTAGGAATAAGAATTTGACAAAAGTCAGAGGATACAAATTAGGAGAAAAGGTCTCTTTGACTCACTACATCATGATTTTCTCAACTGAGTAGGAAAATGTTACATATGCTGGTCTTGTGCACTTCCACTCAACAATTTTTGTATTCAGTGGAATGCTGATACAGAAAAGAAAGCACTACCTTTGAGTTCAAATTAATCAGGAGAAAATAATATACCCTCAATTTTTTTCACTGTGCTCTTTCAAAAATGCACAGCTATATATATACCTACATTCTATATCTGCAATAGTAATTACTAATTATTAATATTTCCTGGAACTTAAAAATTATGTGTCTACCAGAGCTTAGCCACATAGAACACGGCTGTTTCTTCTGTGTTATTTTCCATCAATATCAGTTGCACTATAAAGCTGAGATTATAGGACTGGCAGTCTTTCCATAAACACATCATTAAGACAGCCTCTAGGGAATTAAACCACCCAAGGGTGTTAATAGAATGAAAATACTGCCAACAAAAATGTTATTCCAGTCTCCGAACTGGATATTTGCCTAGATCTTTAAGCAATTCTACATACACTTAATTTTAAAATGTAGTCATCCTTACAAATTTTAAGCACTCCAACTTTAGGATAGGAACAAAGAAAGAGGCTACAAATAGCTTTGAGTTTATACTTTAATAACTGCACTAAACCAGAGCACTTCTCCTTTCTTAGAAGCAAACCTAAAGTCAATCATAATGAGTTGTTTCTGTTCTTTAGGCAAGATTATTGTAGAAGGTTGGCTTGGCTTATCTTGTCTTGCAGAGAAACTTTGATTTTATTTTTGTCAAAGAGGAGATCATTTCATCCAAGGGGACTGTTATTTTTTATACTTTTTTCCAAAAGACATTCAATTGACCTCACCCACGATGGATATTATAGACTGACAAGTCT
This sequence comes from Pongo pygmaeus, assembly GCF_028885625.2. Lineage (NCBI taxonomy): Eukaryota > Metazoa > Chordata > Mammalia > Primates > Hominidae > Pongo > Pongo pygmaeus. The sequence goes on along the minus strand of NC_072388.2, from coordinate 44,271,228 downwards.
ATTTCTTAGTGTAGACAAGTACATTAGTTATAAAATTAATTTTCACATAAATTCAAGTTATATCTATGTACAAGAGACTCTTGTTCATCCCTCCCTAATGGAGACAGTCTGAGTGTAATTTATGTTATTTTCATCAGTAATACTCATTTCCAACACTGAGCATTTGGCCAGAGGCATCTTTTTCTAAAGATATTATCAAGCTTAACAACTATAATTAACAATTCATAAAAAATGTTCTATTTCAACATGATGCTGAAGTGGCATCTTAATAATGAAAGAATTTCTTCAGTGAACCAAAGAAAGAAAAATGGAAATTACAAGTAAGGTTCTTATTTCACATTTAATCTAAATATTTTAAAATCTAATCTAACTGGTAAATAGAGTAACAAAAAGGAAACATTGTTTGAGTATCGTAACAAGGACTAGAAAAAAAGACTAAATAAATTTAATAAACACACTAATATTAAAGAAGACAAAATAAAATTTAATAAATTTTGTTATCTAATATTATTAGAGCAAACACTCATTTAGGGATAAAAGACACAAAATACGTATATCAAAATTATACAAAACTATAATTTTTTTTTAGTTTGGAAATCTTTAAATTTAAGAGTATAATGACACACAAACAGCATCATTTCCTGGTAATGTGTACAATAAACTTCTGGCATGTTAGTTTATGATCATTAATATAAATGAATGGAAGACAATAAGGCTGGATGATCAATTTTGGAATCAGATTATAAACAATGACAATTTCATTTTATGCAAAAAAAGTTTAATGAAATACTTTCCTAGAAAATAAAAAACTGAAGGAATTTATCACCACTGGACTGGCTTTACAAGATATGCTTAAGGGAGTCTTACATCTGAAAACAAAAGAATGATATCTACCATCATTTAAAAAACATAAAAGTAAAATCCCACTATTACACTAGATACAAAAATGAGAATGAGAAAGGAGTCAAACATTATCACTACAAAAAACCATCAAGCTACAAAGATAACAATGACAGAGGAAGAAATGAACAAAGGATATATGAAACAACCAGATCACAGTTAGCAAAATGACAGGAATGTCTTCACCCGTCAGTAATAGCCTTTAGTGCAAATGGATTAAACTCCCCCACTTAAAAGATATAGACTGGCTGAATAATAAGAAAATATGACCCAACTGTATGCTGCCACAAGAAACTCATTTTATCTGTAAAGTCACATACAGACTAAAAGTGAAGGCATGGAAAAAGATATTTCACGGAAATGGAAACCAAAAATGAGCAGAAGTAGCTACACTTACATCAGAAAAAAAAGAGACTAAGTCAAAAACTGTAAAAAAAAATGACATATACAGGATCAATTAGCAAAAGGATATAATAATTCTAAATATATATGCACACAATGCCACAGCACTCTGATATATCAAGCAAATATTCTTAGATCAAAAGGGAGAAATAGACTGCGATACAATAATTTTAGGGACTTTAGCACTTCACTCTCAGCATTAGACAGATCATCTAGAGAGAGAATCAATGAAGAAACATTGGATTTAAATGAGCTTTAAACAAATGCACCTAACATTTAAAGAACATTTCATCCTACAGCTAAAGAACACACATTCCTCTCATGAGAACATGCAACATTCTGTATAATAGACCATATGTTAGGCCAAAAATATAAGTCTTGAAAAATTTTTAAAAATTAAAATCATATCAAGTGTCTTCTCAGAACACAATGGGATAAAACTAAAAATCAATAACGAGGAATTTTGGACACTTTAAACATACATTGTTTGGAAAATTAAATAATAGTCTCCTGAATAACCATAAGGTCAATGAAGAAATTAAGAAAGAAAGTTTCTTAAAATAAATGAAATTGGGAATACTACATATCAAAATCTATGGGATACATCAAAAGCAATTATAAAAGGAAGTGTATAGCAAAAAACACCTATGTGAAAAACAGTAGAATAATTTCAAACAAACAACAAAATGATACACCTCAAGAAACTACAAAGCAAAGAATAAAACAACCTCAAAAAGTAGAAGAAATGAAATAATACAGATGAGAGCAGAACTAAACAAAATAGTCTAAAAAATACAAAGGCTCAATAAAATGAAAAGTTGATTTTTTGTTTTTTTTTGTTTTTTTTTCTTTTATTGTAATTATTATTATTATTATTATTATACTTTAGGTTTTATGGTACATGTGCCCAATGTGCAGGTAAGTTACATATGTATACATGTGCCATGCTGGTGCACTGCACCCACCAACTCGTCATCTAGCATTAGGTATATTTCCCAATGTTATCCCTCCCCCCTCCCCTCAACCCACAACAGTCCCTGAAGTGTGATGTTCCCCTTCCTGTGTCCATGTGTTCTCATTGTTCAATTCCCACCTATGAGTGAGAATATGCGGTGTTTGGTTTTTTGTTCTTGCGATAGTTTACTAAGAATGATGATTTCCAATTTCATCCATGTCCCTACAAAGGACATGAACTCATCATTTTTTATGGCTGCATAGTATTCCATGGTGTAGATGTGCCACATTTTCTTAATGCAGTCTATCATTGTTGGACATTTGGGTTGGTTCCAAGTCTTTGCTATTGTGAATAATGCGGCAATAAACATACGTGTGCATGTGTCTTTATAGCAGCATGATTTATAGTCCTTTGGGTATATACCCAGTAATGGGATGGCTGGGTCGAATGGAATTTCTAGTTCTAGATCCCTGAGGAATCGCCACACTGACTTCCACAAGGGTTGAACTAGTTTACAGTCCCACCAACAGTGTAAAAGTGTTCCTATTTCTCCACATCCTCTCCAGCACCTGTTGTTTCCTGACTTTTTAATGATCGCCATTCTAACTGGTGTGAGATGGTATCTCATTGTGGTTTTGATTTGCATTTCTCTGATGGCCAGTGATGGTGAGCATTTTTTCATGTGTCTTTTGGCTGCATAAATGTCTTCTTTTGAGAAGTGTCTGTTCATGTCCTTCGCCCACTTTTTGATGGGGTTGTTTGTTTTTTTCTTGTAAATTTGTTGGAGTTCATTGTAAACAAATTGATACTCCACTTGCTAAAATAAAACCCAATTTTAAAAAGTCCGAAATGAAAAGGGAGAAATTACAACCGATACTGCAGAAATACAAAAGATCATTGGAGACTATTATGAACAGTTATACATCAACAAATTGGAAAAGCTAGAGGAAACAGGTAAATCCCTGGACATATACAATCTATCAAGATTGAACTAGGAAGAAATTGAAAACCTGAACAGAACAATAATGAGTAACAAAGTAGTATCAGTAATACAAATTCTCCCAACAAAGGAAATCACAAGACCAGATGGCTTTACTGCTGAATTCTACCAAGCTTTTAAAGAAAAACTAACACCAATTCTTTTGAAACTCTTCCAAAAATTACAAGAAATTTTTTTTTACTCATTCTAAGAGGCCAGCATGACCCTGATACCAAAACCAAAGACACAACCAAAAATAAACAAACAAACAAACAAAAAAACCTACAGGCCAATATCCCTGACAAACATATATGCAAAAGTTACTCAACAATAATATACCATGATCAAGGGGAGATTTATCCTATGTATACAAGACTAACTCAACATACACAAATCAACCAATGATACATCACATCAATAAAATAAAGGACAAAAAAAGTATCCACCTCAATAGATGCAGAAAAAGTGTTTGATAAAATTCCACATCCATTCATGATAAAAACCCTCAACATATTAGACATAGAAGGAACATATCTCAACATAATAGAGACCATATATCACAAACCCACAGCTAATATACTGAATGGGAAAAAGCTGAAAGCCTTTCCTCTAAGAACTGGAACAAGACAAGGATACCAATCTTCACTATTTTTCTTCAACATAGTACTGGAAATTCTAGCCACAGCAATCAGGATAAAGAAAAAAATAAAAGATGTCCAAATTGGAAATAAGGAAGACAAATTGTTACTCTTTGCAGATGAAATAATTTTATATATAAAAAAACCAAGGACTCCACCAAAAACTTATTAGAACTGATGAATAAATTCATTAAAGCTACAGGATAGAATATCAACATACAAAAATCAGTAGCATGTCTATATACCAATAGCAAACAATTTGAAAAAGAAACCAATAAAGTAATTCCATTTATAATAGATACAAACAAAATAAATACCTAGGAATAAACTTACCCAAAGAAGTGAAAGCTCACAAGAAAACTATAAAACATTGATGAAATAAATTGAAGAGAACACCAAAAAAAGAAAGATATCCATATTCATGGCTTGCAAGAATCAATATTGTTAAAATGTCCATACTATCCAAAGCAATGTTCAGAGTCAATGCAATCCCTATCAAAATACCAATAACATTCTTCACAGATATAGAAAAATAACCTAAAATTTATATGGAAACACATACACACAAAAAAAACCCTGAATAATCAAAGCAGTCCTGAGCAAAAGAACAAATCTGAAGGCATCACATTATCTGACTTCCAATTATACTAAAATGCAATAGTAAGCAAAACAGCATAGTACTGGCATAAAAACAGACACATAGACCAATTGAACAGAACAGAGGGCTTAGAAATAAATCTGCATATTTACACTCAACTGATTTATGACACTTTCCAAGAACATATTGGGTAAGGGTGACACTCTTCAATAAATAATGCTGGGAAAATTGGATAGTCATATGCAGAAGAAAGGAACTAGATTCTCTGGCATATCTCTCCACATATACAAAAAGCAACTCAGAATGGATTAAATACTTAAACTACAACAAGTGGATTAAGTTACAAACCATAAAAATATTAGAAGATTACATTGCAGAAACACTTCTGGCAAAGATTTTTTTTTTTTCTTTTTTTTTTTTTTCTTTTATTATTATTATTATTATACTTTAGGTTTTATGGTACATGTGCGCAATGTGCAGGTAAGTTACATATGTATACATGTGCCATGCTGGTGCGCTGCACCCACCAACTCGTCATCTAGCATTAGGTATATCTCCCAATGCTATCCCTCCCCCCTCCCCCCACCCCACAACAGTCCCCAGAGTGTGATGTTCCCCTTCCTGTGTCCATGTGTTCTCATTGTTCAATTCCCACCTATGAGTGAGAATATGCGGTGTTTGGTTTTTTGTTCTTGCGATAGTTTACTGAGAATGATGATTTCCAATTTCATCCATGTCCCTACAAAGGACGTGAACTCATCATTTTTTATGGCTGCATAGTATTCCATGATTTTATGACTATGACTTCAAAAGTACAGAAAACAAAAATTAAAATAGACAAATGGTACTATATCTAACTAAAAAGTTTCTGCACAGCAAAGTATATAATCAACAGAGCAATGAAACAACCTGTAAATGTGAGAAAATATATCCAAACTATTCATTTGATAAAAGACTAATATCCAGAATATATAAGGAATCCCACAACTCAATAGCAAAAAAAAACAAAAACAAAAACAAAAAAATCCACCAAAAAAACAAATAACCCCGTTATAAAGTGGGCAAAGGATCTGAGTAAACATTTCTCAAAAGAAGACATACAAATGACCATCAGGCATATTTTTTAAATGCTCAACATCACTAACCATCAAGAAAAAGCAAATTAAAAGCACAATGTGGTATCATTTCACTCTAGTTAAAATGGCTATTATCAAAAAGATAAAAAATAGCAGATGCTTGCAAAGATGCTGAGAAAAGGAGACTTATACACTGTTGTTGGGAACACAAATTAGTATAGCCATTACAAGAAGCAGTATAGAAGTTTCTCAAAAAACTAATAATGGAACTATTATATGATCCAGCAATTCTGCTACTGGGTATTTATCCAAAGGAAAGGAAATCAAAATACCAAAGGGATACCTGCATTCCCATGTTTATTGCAGCACTATTCACAATAGCCAAGATATGGAATCAACCTAAGGGTCTTATCAACAGATGAATAGATAAAGAAAATGTGATATATTTACACAATGAAATACTATTTAGCCATAAAGAAGAATGAAATCCTGTCATTTGCAGCAACATGAATTGGACTGGAGGACAACATGTTAACTGAAATAATCTAAGCACAGAAAGACAAATATTGCATGATCTCACTCATATAAGAGACCTAAAAAGTGTATCTCATGAAGGTAGAAAACAGTTATCAGAGGCTGGGAAGAGTTGGGGAGGAATGAAAAGAGGTTGTTTAATGGGTACAAACATACAATTAAATAAAATAAATTAGTTTTAGTATTTGATAGCACGGTATGGTGACTATAGTCAACGTAATTTATTGTATATTTCAAAGTAGCTAGAAGAAAATATTTAAAATGTTCCCAACACAAAGAAATGATAAATGTTTGAGGTGATGAATATCTTTAATACTCTGATTTTATCATTATGCATTACATGCATGTATCAAAATATCACATGTACCCCATAAATATGTACAATTATTATGTATCCATAAAAATAAATTATTATTTTTAAAACAAAAACAAAAAAATAAAATGAGAAAGCTGAATAGAGAGGGGTTAAGTGCTTTTTGCAAGGTTATACAAACTTGAACCCAGGAACTATGAAAATAAATAAACTGATTCCATCATAAAGGAAACTCATCTAATCAGGCATTTAAAAAATCATTTTTAAATTAATAAATTAAACTCATACCAAAAGCAAATATGATTTAGACTTAAAAGTAGGTTTATTATTAACCATAAGAGTAATAATCAAGCTTTGACAATTCTAATCATTTATGGCTTTTTATAATTCTAACTAGCAAGTGCTTGATTATAACTTATCTATGCTATAACAATGACAACGATTACATTATCCAAGACCTTACCTCTAAAATTAACAAAAGCACTAGCATTATCTTATGAAAGATGATCATAAAATAGCTCTTATATCTTTATCTTTGTGACTGCAACATGGTTTGAAAATACTCCGATAAAAATCAAATTTGCCCAAAGGCATGCTTAATCTAAACATGAAATGTCTCAAAGCTGAACAAGTATAAAGTGAGCCAAAAATAAACTAACTAGACCTAGAGAGTAGCCTACTTTCTTCCTTAAAGTAAAGAGACTGGAAAAAAACCTAATTACTGGTCTGTTTCAACTCAGGTTTTCTCTTTAATACACTAGAAGTTAAAAGGCATCACATCAAAACTATATGCCTGTGGAGAAAAATGCTGCTATAGAAAACCACCTGGTTTCACATCCATATATTTAAAGCTTAGCTATTATTCTTTTTCTCTTTTTTGATCCTCTAAGACTTGTTGTACTGGAGACTCCTGAGTACTACTATCTCATTGAAGTGATTTTCGATCACATATCATAGACAATTGACTAATGTACATTTAAATGACCTTACAATTAAGCAAAATGATTGTTTGATAGACAGATTTTTTTTGTAAGTGCAAAGAAAAAAGAGAAGATACGAGGAGTTAGCCTATATATATATATATATATATATATATATATATATATATATAGGTAAAAATAAGAGGATAAAAATATATAAGAAATATCTGTAACTTTCCCTATCCTGTCTTTCTAGCTTTATCAGCCATTTATCCCTCAAACTAATGATCCGTATTCCTTGATACAGGATTACTGGTCATTTCCTCAACTGTGCTTTCTCACCTCTGCACCTCTGCCCATCTTTACGATTTAAATGACATACATCTTTAGACTCAACAGAGATCCCATATCTCTAATTTCAGCAGTGCCCCTAAGCCCTAAACACATAAGCAACCAGATGCTCTCTTTTTTCCTGAACACTTTTAACCATTTATGTCTATTTCCTTTATGGAAATCTTTAATGTATTATGATGTGTATTATAGTTATATATATTTGTCATAGCCCTACCCTCAATGACTGCAATTTCCTAAAAGTCAGTGACCAAACATTACAGTTGTTTTTGTATCTTCTGCAGTGCTCAGCACAGTGCCTTTACCCACAGTAGTTACTTAATAAATGTATATTTATTAAAGCTCTGAGTTTTGCTTTCACTCTCTAGCTCTTTATTATTATTTTTACAATCAATAAAAAATGATTTCTTGTGTGCACTCTGTGCTGTCTTCATAGCTTTCTCCACCTAGATCCACTGCATAAAAGGACCAGTGAAATTTTGGTTGCTTCCTTTAAAAAATTAAAATTCTTTTTCCTTCTCAACTATCAGGGATCAACAGTACCTTGTTAATAGTCCACTATTAATGCAAATGTAATTCTATCTTTTTCAGAGATAAATATTATGAAAGCTTTTTCACAAACATTTTCTTTTTGTTCACAAACATTTTTGTTTCAGGGTAGGGGGAGTGGGAAGGATGCCTACCTACAATGAAGTATGCCCTCCACTGCTCTGACTAAACTATGAAACCCACTCTTAAAGTAGATGGTGTAGATGAACAGTTAAGAATTAAGGAGGGCAAGTGAACTAAAAGGATTATTTTCAAAACCTACTTTCCTCCAGTAAAAGTGTATTATAAATTTTAAGAGAAGTGTTGATCAAACTCTAGTATGCTTGCATTTGGTACATTGGCTACCAAAGTACTATTGAGCAGGTATGTACACTACATGGAAAAGATCAAGAACAAGGTAGTCCTCAGTACCACATAGGTAGCCCTATTTTGTATAACGAAAAATTTCAAGGAAAAAAGTTCATATGGAACCAAAAAAGAGCCCACAATGCCAAGACAATCCTAAGTAAAAAGAACAAAGCTGGAGGCATCATGCTACCTGACTTCAAACTATACTATAAGGCTACAGTAACCAAAACAGCATGGTACTGGTACCAAAACAGAGATATAGACCAATGGAACAGAACAGAGCCCTCAGAAATAATACCACACATCTACAATCATCTGACCTTTGACAAACGTGACAAAAACAAGAAATGGGGAAAGGATTCCTTATTTAATAAATGGTGCTGGGAAAACTGCCTAGCCATATGTAGAAAGCTGAAACTGGATCCCTTCCTTACACCTTATACAAAAATTAATTCAAGATGGATTAAACACTTAAATGTTAGACCTAAAACCATAAAAACCCTAGAAGAAAACCTAGGCAATATCATTCAGGACATAGGCATGGGCAAGGACTTCATGTCTAAAACACCAAAAGCAATGGCAACAAAAGCCAAAATTGACAAATGGGATCTAATTAAACTAAAGAGCTTCTGCACAGCAAAAGAAACTACCATCAGAGTGAACAGGCAACCTAAAGAATGGGAGAAAATTTTTACAATCTACTCATCTGACAAAGGGCTAATATCCAGAATCTACAATGAACTCCAACAAATTTACAAGAAAAAAACAAACAATCCCATCAAAAAGTGGGCGCAGGATATGAACAGACAATTCTCAAAAGAAGACACTTATGCAGCCAACAGACACATGAAAAAATGCTCATCATCACTGGCCATCAGAGAAATGCAAATCACAACCACAATGAGATACCATCTCACACCAGTTAGAATGCCGATCATTAAAAAGTCAGGAAAAAATAGGTGCTAGACAGGATGTGGAGAAATAGGAACATTTTTACACTGTTGGTGGGACTGTAAACTAGTTCAACCATTGTGGAAGACAGTGTGGCAACTCCTCAAGGATTTAGAACCAGAAATACCATTTGATCCAGCCATCCTATTACTGGGTATATACCCAAAGGATTATAAATCATCTGCTATAAAGACACACGCACACGTATGTTTACTGCGGCATTATTAACAATAGCAAAGACTTGGAATCAACCCAAATGTCCATCAATGATAGACTGGATTAAGAAAATGTGGCACATATACACCATGGAATACTATACAGCTATAAAAAATGATGAGTTCATGTCCTTTGTAGGGACATGGATGAAGCTGGAAACCGTCATTCTCAGCAAACTATCACAAGGACAGAAAACCCAACACCATATGTTCTCACTCATAGATGGGAATTGAACAATGAGAACACAGACACAGGAAGGGGAACATCACACAATGGGCCCTGTCATGGGGTGGGGGGAGTGGGGAGGAATAGCATTAGGAGATATACCTAATGTAAATGATGAGTTAATGGGTGCAGCACACCAACATGGCACATGTATACATATGTAACAAACCTGCACGTTGTGCACATGTACACTAGAACTTAAAGTATAATAATAAAGAAAAAAAAGAAAAAAGAAAGAAAGAAAGAAAAAGAAAAAATAAAATAATTGTTAACCTAAGCCACAAGGTCTATGAAGCCTAGAACCTTGTCTTTAATCTGCTTGTCTACTATAACACCCAGCAGAACATCTGGTATTTCTAAGAGCCAGTGAATAATTACTGGCCAGATGGATGGATGGACAAATAAATGATTAATTAGTGCTGTTTTACTACATCCCCTAAATTTCATATGATTCCTAAGACCCTAGAATTATTAAATATCTAGGTTCAGAATTTTTATTTTCTTCAGATTTCCTCAACAGTTGAATTTTGTCAGGGTTACAGAATTTTAACCTACATATGAAGGTAGAAAAGTTGATAGTGATCATTCTTGGACCAGGTCATAATACTCCTCAGTATCTCCATCTCCATGTTTTCAAGTAACCTGGGGACAGAGTAAATGCAACAGGGAAACTGAATCTTAGTCGAGTTTCCAGATGTACTCCACCTTCCCAACTTGTGGACAAAGCCTAAAAGTTTGAGTTCCTAGAATTGGCCTACATGTGAAGGATTCAGACTGAGAGCAATCTTTCATTCACTGCTACCGCACTGTGATCCTAGTAAACACCATTAGGCATCATACCTGACTTTACATCTCTGTGCAATGCTGGACCATCTGCCACTCTTCTCAGGCCACCCATTATATTGTTCCTTTAGAAATATACATCATTATATTAGCAAGATTTTTCAACAGAAGGACATTTCTACAGAATGAATCTCTCAGCATAAGTAAGTGAATATATGTTACAACATATCATTTAATAGGAAGGTAAGAGTCATGTTAATCAGTCATGTTAATCATTTTTAGACTCACTAGATTCATAATGCATCAGCAAATTTAAAATCTTATAAAGAACCATATGATAATATTGCACCGATTTAAGTTAAAGTTTTCTCTAGAAAATTGCATGGTTGTCATTAGTAGCAGAGATAAAATCTATGGCCCAAGAACAAAATGTAGGCAACCTCCTATTTTTCTGAATATATATTTAAAAATAAAATATAGGAAAATTTAACTTACATGACTTCAAGGTAGTTTCATCTTCATAAAAATTAAAGTATTATAATATTTTAACATACTAGTTAGGGCCATAGTGCCCTTCTCAAGCCCAAGAAACACGGTAACAGGAATCTTTGTAAGCATGTGGGGCTGCTGGAAATTAATGATAAATGAAAGGAATGCCAGATGTACCAAGGAACCGCAGAAGCCTGATCCAGGCTTGCCCTCTTCCAATGGGCCTAGTGTCATTTTTTGTGGATGCTGAATTTTTCGCTGGTTCTTAAACTTCTGCCAATGAACAGATAAAGAAAATGTGGTATACACTATGGAATACTACTCAGCTATAAAAAAATAATAACAACAAAATCTTTTCCTTTCCAGCAATATGAATGGAACTGGAGGTCATTATATTCATCTAAATAAGCCAGGCACAGAAAGACAAATATTGCATATTCTCGCTTATATGTGGGAACTCAAAATGTGGATCTCATGTAGATAGAGAGCAGATTGGTGGTTATAGAGCCCAGAAAGTACAGGGGTGAGGGAGGAGCAAAGAAAGATTGATTAATGGATACAAACACACAGTTTGATGAAGAAATAAGACCTAGTGTTTGATCAATATAGTTTGAGGGTGACTATAGTTCACAATAATCTATAGTATTTTTTTACATACCTAGAGGAGAATAATTTGAATGGTGCTAGCAGAAAAAAAAGACAAATATTTAGATGATGGTTATCTCAATTACACTGATTTTTATCTATATGATTTTTTTAACTTTTATTTTGAATGCAGGGATACATGTGCAGGTATTTTACATAGGTAAACTTGTGTCATGGGGATTTGTTGTACAGATTATTCCATCACCCAGATATAAAACTGGATAAAGAAAATGTGGTACATATACATCATAGAATACTATGCAGCCATAAAAAAGAACAAGATCATGTCCTTCACAGGGGCATGGATGGAGCTGGAGGCCATAATCCTTAGAAAACTAACACAAGAACAGAAAACCAAATACCACTTGTTGTCACTTATAAATGGGAGCTAAATGATGAGAATATATGAACACATGGAGAGAAACAACACACACTGGGGTCTATTAAAGAGTGGAGGGTAGGAGGAGGGAGAGGATCAGGAAAAATAACCAATGGATACTAGGCTTAATACCTTGGTGAGCTTTACAAATTTTATGAATGTAGAAGGTGGAGCAAGATGGCCGAATAGCAGGCTCACCGATCATACCCCAATCACAAGGACACCAACAAAAACTACACAGAAAAAACACCTTCATAAAAACCAAAAGTAAAGTAAGCTCTCGTAGTAACTGGTTTTAACTTCATATCACCGAAAGAGGCACTGAAGAGATTTTTTTTAAAGTCCTGAATCGCCGATGCCACCCCTCCACAGTGCGGTGTGGAGAGCATCTCTAGGCCCTGGGGGAGGAAGAACATAGCAATTGTGGGGCATGAACTCAGTGCTGCTCTGCTAGAGCAGAAAGGAAAACCAGACCAAACTCAGCTGATGCTTGCCCAGAGGGGCAGCATTTAAACCAGCCCTAGCGAGAGGGGAATTGCCAATCCCAGCAGTCCAAACTTGAGTGCCCACAAACCTTGCCACTGAGGGCAGTCTCTAAGTAAACTTGAAAGACAGTTCAGGTCACAAGGACTGCAACTCTTAGGCAAATCCTAGGGCAGAACCAGGCTCAGAGACAGTAGACTTGGGGTACATGTGACTGAGATGCCATGAAGGAAAGGATGCAGTCCTGGTAGCATTCATCAGCTGCTAACTGAAGAGCCTTTGAACCCTAAATAACCAGCAATGATACCCAGGTACTACATCGAGGGCCTTAGATGAACCTCTGAGACTTGTGGGCTTCAGGTGAGACTCAGTGCATTACCAGTGGTGATAACTACAGGACAAAACTCCTTCTGCTTGAGAAAAGTAAAGGGCATTTTGTCTTGCACCTTAGGTACCAGCATGGCAGAGCACCAAGAGGGCTCTTAGAGTTCCTGATTCCAGGACTTGACTCTTGGATGGCATTTCTAGACGTGCCCTGGGTCAGAAGGGAGCCCACTGCCCTGAAGGGTGAGTCCTGGGCCAGGCAGCTTTCTTGACAAGCTCACTTAAGAGCCCTTGGGCCTTAAAGAAACATTGGCATGTGTCTTTATAGCAGCATGATTTATAGTCCTTTGGGTATATACCCAGTAATGGGATGGCTGGGTCAAATGGTATTTCTAGTTCTAGATCCCTGAGGAATCGCCACACTGACTTCCACAAGGGTTGAACTAGTTTACAGTCCCACCAACAGTGTAAAAGTGTTCCTATTTCTCCACATCCTCTCCAGCACCTGTTCTTTCCTAACTTTTTAATGATTGCCATTCCAACTGGTGTGAGATGGTATCTCATTGTGGTTTTGATTTGCATTTCTCTGATAGCCAGTGGTGGTGAGCATTTTTTCATGTGTTTTTTGGCTGCATAAATGTCTTCTTTTGAGAAGTGTCTGTTCATGTCCTTCGCCCACTTTTTGATGGGGTTGTTTGTTTTTTTCTTGTAAATTTGTTGGAGTTCATTGTAGATTCTGGATATTAGCCCTTTGTCAGATGAGTAGGTTGTGAAAATTTTCTCCCATTTTGTAGGTTGCCTGTTCACTCTGATGGTAGTTTCTTTTGCTGTGCAGAAGCTCTTTAGTTTAATTAGATCCCATTTGTCAATTTTGGCTTTTGTTGCCATTGCTTTTGGTGTTTTAGACATGAAGTCCTTGCCCATGCCTATGTCCTGAATGGTAATGCCTAGGTTTTCTTCTAGGGTTTTTATGGTTTTAGGTCTAACGTTTAAGTGTTTAATCCATCTTGAATTAATTTTTGTATAAGGTGTAAGGAAGGGATCCAGTTTCAGCTTTCTACATATGGCTAGCCAGTTTTCCCAGCACCATTTATTAAATAGGGAATCCTTTCCCCATTTCTTGTTTTTCTCAGGTTTGTCAAAGATCAGATGGTTGTAGATATGCGGCATTATTTCTGAGGGTTCTGTTCTGTACCCTAAAACTTAAAGTATAATAATAATAAAATGAAATAAAATAAAATAAAAAGAAACATTGGTTAATAGGCTGGCAGTACTCCTTTTGGCCTGGGGTGGCAGTAGCTACAGGGTGAGGCTTCTCTGCCTTTGGAAAGGGGAGAGAAGAGTGAGGAGGACTGTGTCTTCTGGTTTGAGTGTTGGCTCAGCCGCAGTAAAACAGAACACCAGGTAGACTCCTAAGGTTTTTTACTCTAGTCCCTCTGGACCTACCTGGGCCTGAGGGACCTCACCACCCTGAAGGGAAGCACACAGGCCTGGTTGGCTTTGCCACCTGCTGATTGTAGGTAGAGCTCCAGGGAGGTGAGCAAACATAAGCAGTAGCCAGGAATGGTTACAGTAGGCCTTAGGCAAGACTTAGTGCTGTGCTGGCTTCTGGTCTGACCCAGCACAGTCACAGTGGTGGAGGTCACGGGGTGCTTGTGTCACTCAACCCCCAGCTTTGGGTGGCTCGGAACAAAGAGAGAAACACTGTTTGTTAGGGGAAAAGTAGGAAAGAAAACAAGAGTTTCTGCCTGGCAACTCAATATAAATTGCCCGAAGGGCAAAAAAACCCATATAAAACAAGAATCTAACAGGTCTGACAGAGCTGAATAACACAATACAAGAATTTCACAATGCAATCACAAGTATTAACAACAGAATAAACCAAGTTGAAGAAAGAATCTCTGAACTTGAAGACTGGTTCTCTGAAATAAGGCATAAAAATAAAGAAGAAAGAATAAAACGGAATGAACAAAACTCTGAGAACTATGGGATTATATAAAGAGGATGAATCTATGAATCATTTGTATCCCTGAAAGGGAGAGGGAGAAAGCAAACCACTTGGAAAATATATTCCAGAATATCATCCACAAAAACTTCCCCATCCTTGCTAGAGAGGCCAATAGTCAAATTCAGGAAATACAGAGAACTCCTGCAAGATTCAACATAAGATCATCTGAGACACATAATCATCAGATTTTTTCAAAGTTAAAATGAAAGAAAAAGTATTAAAGGCAGATAGAGAGAAAGGGAAGGTCACCTACAAAGAGATCCCCATCAGGCTAACAGCAGACCTCTCGGCTGAAACACTATAAGAAGAGATTGAGGACCTATATTCAACATTCTTAAAGAAAAAAAAATGGGCTGGGCATGGTGGTTCATGCCTATAATCCCAGCACTTTGGGAGGCTGAGGCGGGCGGATCACAAGGTCAGGAGTTTAAGACCAGCCTGGCCAATATGGTGAAACCCAAGTCTCTACTAAAAAAAAGAAAAAAAAAATACAAAAATTAGCCAGATGTGGTGGTGCATGCCTGTAATCCCAGCTACTCAGGAGGCTGAGGCAGGAGAATTGCTTGAACCTGGGAGGTGGAGGTTGCAGTGAGCTGAGATTGGGCCACTGCACTCCAGTTTGAGTGACAGAGTGAGACTCCATCTCAGAAAAGAAAAAAGAAAAGAAAAAAAAAATCTTCAACAAATAATTTCATATACAGCCAAACTGAGCTTCCTAAGTTAAGGAGAAATATGATCCTTTAAAGATAAGCAAATGTTGAGGGACTTCATTACCACCAGATATGCCTTAAAAGAGATCTTGAAAGGAGCACTAAATACAGAAAGGAAAGACTGCTACCAGCTAATACAAAAACACACTTAAAAACCCAGACCAGTGTCACTATAAAGCAACCACACAAACAAGCCAACATAATAACCAGCTACCAGCACAATGACAGGATCAAATCCATGCATACCAATACTAATCTTGAATGTAAGTGGGCTAAATGCTCCACTTAAAAGGCACAGAGTGGCAAGCTGGATTAAAAAAAAGCAAGATTCAATGGTATGCTGTCTTTAAGGGACCCATCTCACACATAATGATACCCATATACTCAAAATAAAGGGATGAAGAAAAATCTACCAAGCAAATGGAAGACAGAAAAAAGCAGGAGTTGCAATCCTAATTTCAGACAAAACAGATTTCAAACAAACAAAGATCAAAAAAGACAAGGAACGGCATTAAATAATGGTAAAGGGTTCAATTCAACAAGAAAATCTAACTATTCTAAATATGTATGAACCCAACGCAGGAGCACCCAGATTCATAAAGCAAGTTCTTAGAGACCTACAAAGAGACATAGGCTCTCACACAATAATAGTGAGAGACTTAAACACTCCACTGACAGTATTAGATAGATCATTGAGGCAGAAAATGAACAAAGATATTCAGGACCTAAACTAAGCATTGGACCAAATGGATCTGACAGACCTTTACAGAAGTCCTCACCCAAAATCAGCAGAATATATATTCTTCTCATCACCACATACTCTAATAATTTAACATAAAACAATCCTCAACAAATGTAAAACAACCAAAATCATACCAAACACCCTCTCAGACCACAGTGCAATAAAAATAGAAGTCTACACAATCAAAGTAGCTCAAAACCATACAATTACATGGAAATTAACAACATACCTCTAAATGAAATTAAGGTAGAAATCAATGAATTCTTTGAAAATAATGAGAAAAAAGATACAAACTTTCAGAATCTCTGGGACACAGCTAAGGCAGTGTTAAGAGGGACATTCATAGCGCTAAATGCCCACATCGAAAAGATAGAAAGATGTCAAATTAACAAGCTAAGCTTGCAACTAAAAGGATTAGAGAAGAAAGAACAAATCAACCCCGAAGTTAGCAGAAGGTGAGAAATAACAAAAATCAGACCTGAACTAAGGAAATGGAGACACGAAAAAACATTCAGAAGATCAATGAATCCAGGAGTTTGTTTTTTGAAGAAATTGATAAAATAGATAAGCCACTAGCTAGACTAATTAGCTAGACTAATTAAGAAGAAAACAGAGAAGATATAAATAAATGCATTAGAAATGAAGGGAATCTTGCTACTGACCCCACAGAAATAAAAACAACCATCAGAAACCACTATGAACAACTCTATGCACACAAACTAGAAAACCTAGAGAAGATGGATAAATTCCTGGACACATACACCCTCCCAAGACTGACCCAGAAAGAAACTGATTCCCTAATAGACCAATAATGAACTCCAAAAGTGAATCAGTAATAAATATCCTACCAATCAAGAAAAGCCCAGGACCTGATAGATTCATAGCCGAATTCTATCAGATATACAAAGAAGTGCTGGTACCATTCCTACTGAAATATTCCACAAAAATTGAGGAGGAGGGAGTTCCTCTTCAACTGATTCTATGAGGCCAGCATCACCTTGATACTAAAACCTGGTGGATATGCAATAAAAAAAGAAAACTTCAGGCCAATATCTTTGATGAACATCAGTGCAAAAATCCTCAACAAAATAGTTGCAAACCAAATCCAGCAGCCCATCAAAAAGCTAATCCACCATGATCAAGTAGGCTTCATCCCTAGGATGCAAGGTTGGTTCAGCATACACAAATCAACAAAGGTGATTCATCACATAAACAGAACTACAGACAAAAACCACATGATTATTTCAATAGATACAGAAAAGGCTTTTGATAAAATTCAATATCACTTCATGTTAAAAAAAAACTCTCAGTAAATAAGGTATTGAAGAAACATATCTCAAAATAATAAGAGCCACATATGACAAACCCACAGCCAACATTATACTGAGTGGGCAAAAGCTGGAAGTATTCCCCTTGAAAACTGGCACAAGACAAGGATACCCTCTCTCACTCCTTCTATTCAACATAGTATTGGAAGTCCTAGCCAGAGCAATTAGGCAAGAGAAATAAATGAAAGGCATCCAAATTGGAAGACAGAAAGTCAAACTATCTCTGTTTGCAGATGACATGATTCTATATCTAGAAAATTCCATAGTCTTAGTCCAAAAGCTCCTTCAGCTGATAAACAACTTCAGCAAAGTTGTAGGATACAAAATCAATGTACAAAAGTCACTTGCATTCCTATATACCAACAGCAACCGAACCAAGAGCCAAATCACAAAGTTAATCCCATTCACAATTGCCATGAAAAAAATAAAATACCTAGGAATACAGGTAACCAGGAAGGTAAAAGAGCTCTACAATAAGAATTACAAAACAATGCTCAAATAAATCAGAAATATCTCATTTCAAATAAATGAAAAAATATTCTATGCTCATTAATAAGAATAATCAATATCATTAAAATGGCTATACTTCCCCCAAGCAATTTACAGATTCGATGTTATTCCTATCCAATGACAATGACATTCTTCACAGAACTAGAAAACATTATTTAAAAATGTATATGGAACCAAAAAAGAGCTCAAATTAGCCAAGGCCATCCTAAGCAAAAAGAATAAAGCTGGATGAATCACATTACCCAACTTCAAACTGTACTACAAGGCTACAGTGACCAAAACAGCATGGTACTGCTACAAAAACAGGTACATAGACCAATGGACTAGACTAGAGAGCCCAAAGGTAAGGCCACACATCTATGACCATCTTATCTTTGACAAAGTTGACAAAAACATGCAATGGGGAAAAGACTCCTTATTCAATAAATAGTGTTGGGATAACTGACTAGCCATTTGCCGAACATTGAAGCTGGACCCCTTCCTTACACCATATACAAAGATCAACTCAGGATGGATTAAGGATGGGAGTGGTGGCTCATGCCTGTAATCCCAGCACTTTGGGAGGCTGAGGTGGGTGAATTGCATGAGGCCAGGAGATCGAGACCAGCCTGGCCAACATGGCGAAACCCTGTCTCTAATAAAAATACAAAAAAATTAGCTGGGTGTGATGGTGCACACCTGTAGTCCCAGGTACTCGGGAGGCTAAGCACAAGAATCACTTGAACCCAGGAGGCAGAGGCTGCAGTGAGCAGAGATGGTACCGCTGCAGTCCATAAAAGCCCTGGAAGGCCACATAGGCAATACCATCCTGGACACAGGAACAAGTGAAGATTTCATGAGAAAGACACCAAAAGCAATCACAACAAAAGCAAAAATTGACAAATGGGATCTAATTAAACTTAAGAGCCTCTGCACAGCAAAAGAAACTATCAACAGAGTAATCAGACAACCTACAGAATGTGAGAAAATATTTGCAAACTATGCATCTGACAAAGATCTAATATTCAGCATCTATAAGGAATTTAAATTTACAAGAGAAAAACAACCCCATTGAAAAATGGACAAAGGACATAAACAAACACTTCTAAAAAGAAGACATACATGTGGTCAACAAACACATGAAAAAAAGCTCAGCATCACTGATCATTAAAGAACTACAAATCAAAACCACAATGAGATACCATCTCATGCCAATCAGAATGGTTATTATTAAAAAGACAAAAAACAACAGATCCTGGCAAGGTTGTGGAGAAAAAGGAACCCTTATACACCATTGGTGGGAGTGTAAATTAGTTCAGCCATTGTGGAAGACAGTGTGGTGATTCCTCAGAGACCTAGAGGCAGAAATACCACTTGATCCAGCAAACCCATTACTGGGTATATTCCCAAAGGAATAGAAATATTCTATTATAATGCACGTGTATGTTCACTGCAGCACTATTTACAATAGCAAAGTCATGGAATCAACCTAAATGCCCATCAATGATAGAGTGGATAAAGAAAATGTGGTACGTATACACTATGGAATACTATGCAGCCATAAAAAGAAATGAGATCATGTCCTTTGCAGGGACATGGATGGAGTTAGAAGCCATTATTCTCAGAAAACTAGCTCAGGAACAGAAAACCAAACACTGCATGTTCTCATTTATAAGTGGGAGCTAAATGATAAGATCTTATTATCATTTAACACAAAGAAGGAAACAACAGACAATGGGGTCTACTTGAGGATGGAAGGTGGGAGGAGGCAGAGGAGCAGAAAAGATAATGACTGGGTACTGCTCTTAATACCTGGGTGATGCAATAGAATGTTCAGCAAGCCCCCGTGACATGTGTTTATTTATGTAACCTTCACATGTACGCCCAAACCTAAAATTAAAATTAAAACAAACTACAGACCAATACCTCTTATAAATATAGATGCAAAAATAATCAGCAAAATATTAGCAAATTGAATCCAACATTGTATAAAGAAATTATACACTGCAACCAACTGAGATTTATACCAGGTATGCAAGACTCACTTAACATTTAAAACTCAATTATATAATTTACCACATCAACAGGCTAAAAAAATCACATGATCATATTTATAGATGCAGAGAAAACGTTTGAGAAATGCAATGCCCGTTCATGATGAAACCTCTCAGCAAACTAGGAATAGAGGGGAATTTTCTTAAGAATATCTACAAGAATACAGCTAACTTCATACTTAATGGTGAGAAAATCAAAGTTTTCACACTAATATCAAGAACAAGGCAGGATTGTCTCCTCTTTTCACCTCCTTTTCAACATTGTACTGGAAGTACTAGCTAATTCAGTAAGGCAATAAAAGGAAATAAAAGGTGTACAGAAGGGAGAGGCAGAAATAAAACAGTCTTTGTTTACAGATGGCATGATAATCTAAGTAGAAAATCCAAAAACAAAAAAAACAAAAAAAAAAAACTCCTGGAACAAATAAGCAATCATAGCAAGGTTGCAGGATACAGGGTTAATGGTTAATATATAAAAGCAAATGTGAAGAATGCTGCAATAAACATGGGAATGTAAACATCTCTTCTACATAGCAATTTTATTTTTCTTTGGATAGATACACAGTAGTGGGATTGCAGGATCATATGGTAATTTTATTTTTTTTGTTGTTTTTTGAAGACTCTCCATACTATTTTCCAACATGATTGTACTAATTTACATTCTCACTAACAGTCTACAAGATTTCCTTTTCTCCATATCTTTGCCCGCACTTGTTATCTTTTGTCTTTTTGACAATAGCCATTCTAACAGGTGTGAGGTGATATTTCATTGTGGTTTTAATTTGCATTTGCAAATTAAAAAAAGAGGGTTTGAAACTAAAAATACAATACCATTTACATTAGCACCCAAGAAAATGAAATACTTATGTATAAATTTAGCAAAATATGTAAAAGAAAAGCTATAATACTCTGATGAACAAAATAAAAGAACTGAATACATGAAATATTCCATGTTCATGCATAGGAAGACTCACTATTATCAAAACATAGACAATACAGACATATTAACAAGTCCTTTCCAAGTTGATCTGTAGATTCAATGCAACCCAAATAAAAATCCCAGCAAGTTATTTTGAGGATATCAACAAACTGATAGTACAGTTTCTGTGTAAAGGCAAAAGACTCAGAATAGCCAACCCAATATTGAAGGAAAAGGACAAAGTTGGAGGACTGCCACTACCCAACTTCAAGACTTACTATAAAGTCACAGTAATCAGGACAGTGTGGTAGTGGTAAATGAGTAGACAAAGAGATCAAGAAGACAGAATAGAGAGCTCAGAAACAGACATAAATACAATCAATAGATCTTTGACAAAGGCATAAAGGCAATATAATGGAGAAACACAGACATTTCAACAAATGATGTTACAACTGGACATCCACATGCAAAAAAAAAAATGAATCTAGACACAGACTTTCCACCCTTGATAAAAATTACCTCAAAGTGAATCACAGACCTAAGTGTAAATTTCAAAACTATAAAAAGCCTAGACTATAACAGCAGACAACCTAGATGACCTGGGGTATGGCACTGACTTATTGGATACAACACCAAAGGCATAATCCATAAAACAAATCATTGGTAAGCTGAACTCTATTAAAATAAAAACTTCTCTGTGAAATACAATGTTAATAAAATGAAAAGACAAGCCACAGAAGGGGAGAAAATATTTGCAAAAGACAAATCTGATAAATAAATTGTGATCCAAAATATATAAATAACTGTTAAAACTCAACAATATGAAAACAACAACCCAATTTAAAATGGGCCAAAGATCTTAATAGACATTTCGTCAAAGAAGTTATACAGATGGCAAATAAATATATGAAAAGACGTTCCTAATCACGTCATCAAGGAAATGCAAATACAAACAAAAATGAGATACCACTACATATCTAATGGAATGGTCAATATGTGGAGCACTGATAATACCAAATGTTGGTGAAGATGTGAAGCAACAGGAACTCTCATTCATTGCTTTAGGAATGTAAAATGGTATATCCATTTTGAAAGAAAGCTTGGCATTTTCTTACAAAATTAAACATATTCTTACCATATTATTCAATAATGGTGTTCCTTGGTATTTACCCAAAGGAGTTGAAAACATGTTCACACAAAAACGTGCATATGGGTACAGACAGCAGCCTTATTCATAATTGCCAAAGCTTAGAAGCAACCAAGATGTCCTTCAGTAGATGAATGGATAAACTGTGGTACCTTCAAACAATGGAGTATTACACAGAGCTAAAAGGAAATGAGCTATAAAGCCATGAAAAGATATAGAGGAAACTTAACTGCATAGTACTAAGTGAAAGAATCCAATCTGAAGAGACTACATACTGTATGATTCTAACTACATAACATTGTAGAAAAGGTAAAACTATGGAGATAATAAAAAATCAGTAGTGTCCAAGAGTTTGGAGGAAGAAAGGATGAATAAGTGGAGCACAGAGGATCTTGAGGGCAAAGAAAATACTCTGTGTGATAATTAATTATGGATACATGTCATTATACATTTTTTGCAAACCCACAGAATGTACAACACCAAAAATGAACCCTAATGTAAACAATGAACTTTGGGTGATTATGATATGTCTGTGTAGCTTCATCAGTTGTAATAAATGTACTATTCTTGTGGGGGATGTTGATGATGAGGAGACTATGCATGTGCAGGGAAGGGAATACATGAGAAATCTCAACGTTTCTCTCTTAATTTTGCCGTGAATCTATCACTGCTCTAAAAAAAAAGTCTTAAATAAAAAGGAAGGAAACACACATAGACACTAAGTGATACTTCAAGTATAGTCTATTACTTAAATTCAAATAATGTTACTTCTTAGAATATTGCTCTTGAGTACTTAAAAGAAGATACACTTCTATCCCTTGCACTAAATTCCTGAATGCTGATATAAATAAATGAGAAACTAAGTTAATTTCCAAATTCTGGGTATCAGATTTAAAAATTCAAAAGGTATCATCTTCTCAACCTTCTGTTGAGATATTAGTGCACTCTCATAAAATTATCAATATTTTTAAAAATAATAAATTTACAAAGACAAAGGCAAAATTCTAATTCTAAGTTCAGGGCAGACACAGGGCAAGGAAGGCTAAGAAGATAGTACACAATGGTCAAAAAAAAGAATATTCTAGAGTTCAGAAGGCAATACACAATTTCAGAAAAAGTAGACTACAAAGAAAAATAATAATTCTTAACTGCCAAGTGAATCAGAGTTTGCTAAGTTATTGATGGGAGTGTAGTATTACATAATAAACTTGTTGCCGAGATACAGCAGAAGATATGTATCCCTACTTTCTGAGGCAACACAAAAATATATTGAATACTAGGTTGCAAAGTGCAGACAGTAGGTGCAATAAAAATTGGGAAAAATAAGAGTTAAATGTGGCCTAGTACACCAGACACCAGAGAAGGCTTTGAAGAGGAATTAGAACTAAAGCTGATGTGGGTGTTGGGGGCCATTTTAAGAGGCAAAGCTGGAGGGAAGACATTTCAGGAAGCAGGTAATTACACATTAAGACAATCCCTTAAGTATTAACAATTATTTCATGTAGGTGATTTTGGTTTTCCTGATTAAATTATAATTTTGTCAGTGCTATCCAGTGAGCTTAACGAGATCTCCAACAACCCTAGCAAGATCCTCATTAAAGAGATTTGAGGAAAAAATTTGTGAGCACTTAGAAAAGGAGGTGGTGATATTGGAACCCACCATGTAGCAACAAAGAATAAGCTCTGCCAAATAACCTCATCCTCTATAAGTCAGTCTAGTAGCCTAAGAAAAGGAAGACTATAAGCAAAGTGCATATTAATTTCTGAAAAGTATTTAATAAAACCCCTTTTGTGGTGTTCTATTAAAGATAGGGAAATAGAAACTAGACGGTAATATAATTTGCCAGTTTGATACAACTAGTTGAAGAACTGTATCTAACAAATGTTGATTTATGGAGCAACAGAAGCTTCTAGAGAAAGAAATTGTACTTGGAACAAGAAAATGAAGCTATTCTAATGATTTCTTCTCATCTGATTAGTAGAAAGTCATTGCTCCGTCCAGGATTTTTTTTCAAGTATTTTAAGGTTTTGTTTTTGTTTTAAATTTAAATACAACAACGACAGTGTGTCCTCTTCCCCTTCTTTTGCCCATTGACAGGGAAATTGCAATCTTTTTACTTCCTGATCCCTTGGTCAGGAATAGTATAACCTCTCTCTTTTCCACCATATTCTATTCACTGAGTTTTTGTAGGTGTCTCACGTAATTGGATGTTGGATGGAGGGCTGTCTGCAGATGACAGGTTCATGAAAGAGGCACCTTAAAGGCTGCTTAGGTGTTCCTGGTGTAGGATAGACAGCCCTCCTTCCCCTTCCCCATATGGAGTCACTCCACTTTTCCTCTACACTCCAAGTTGCCCCTATGCCACCTCCTCTCCCCATTCTTATTGATAAATTATATCTGAATCTCCTCCTTTGCAAAACTTTTTTAAGCTTTTTAAGCTAGGGAAGATAAAAATGACCTTCAGGGCACCTGTAAGAGAGCAGAAGAGTAGGGATGTACACAAAAAACACAAAGATTTCGATTTTGAGAGGTCTGTCTTACATTAATGACAAAATTGATTAGTTTTGAAAATTTAATCATAAATAAACCACTGATAAAAATAATTCCACAAAATAATTATAATCCTATCACTCATAAAAAGTCACTTTTAACATTTGTGCATTTACCATTCCAGAAATTTGTGTGTGTGTGTATAACAACATTATAAAAAATAAGTGAAATTCTTACAACCTGCTTTTTTTTACTAGATATTTTTAGTAGATCTTAAACACGGCCACAAATCATTTGTAGCTCTATTCATCATATCAAAAGGTAAGCTATTTCCTTATCACTTAGATCTGGGCTGGATATGTGACCTGCTTTGACCCATGTGGTAAAAGTAACACTGTGTGAGTTATGGAGCCTCAAATAACTGAGACACTCCATTCAACATCACCAACCACCATTCAGATAAGTGAAGCTATCTTGGGCTCTTTGACATCAGTTAAAACCATCAGATAACTACAGCTACATAAGCGCTCTCAGAAGAGACAGGCAAACCCCCCTAGATTGCTGACCCACGGTATCATGAGAAAGAAATCTTTTCTGTTTTAAGACACTAATTTTTTGAGAGAAAAACTGAGTGTTAATATCTGGGAGATTCATTATACAGCCAAAAAAAAAAGCTGAAACCACATTTTAGAATGAACATAATTTCTGTCAACTGGTAAATTTATGCAGTATTTTAATGGCAGTATAATACCCCATCATATGAACAAATCAAAATCTGGCCAATTTATTATCATTGGACATTTAAGCCATTATAACTTTCAAGTAGTATAAATTACTCTCTTTTTCCACACAAAGTATCTTAAGTTATAGCTTTACATATATAATTATTTTCTTAAAATAAACTCTTAGAAGTGGGACTAATAAGCCAAAATATTAGCAAGGTTTGGATCTGTACTGCTAAATAGTTGCAGCAATTTTAAAGTGTCATTCACCAGCGATGTAACTGGAAGAACAGAAGATAAATAACCCTGAGGAGATGACTTCAAAGGACTTGAGAACATATTCAAATATTGAAGAACTGCATCATGTAAGAATGTTTGATCATATGGAATCTCTATAAATCTAAGAGGTAATAATACATCTCAATATACAGAAATAATGTAATGATATGGCTATTAAAGTGTACTTCTTTGAAACAAGGATTCCCTATTTCTAGAAGCATTTAGGTAGAAATTAATCATTATGTTCTTGGGTACCATAATAAGATTAGGTACCAAATTCCTCTCAATCAACAATCTTAACTAACACAATCCTTTCCATCAACAAGCTTACAAATTAATTATAACTGCTGGGTAAACTCCATGTGGAATATTTGCTGTTGGTGATCTTGTTAAAGACTATGAAAAACATTTGACAATCTTTGACACATTAGGGATAGTTATTTTATCTAAGATATAGAATTCAAGCATAACTTCCTGGCATTTGGCAAGCTTTTTAACACCACAATGATGGGGTCTGCCCTGTGGTAAATATTTGTTAGTTTCATAGTTATTACATTCTTGGCAAAATTCCTAAAAATACAGACTCAGATTCAACAAGCTCCAGCTAGGATGGGGCTGGCTAGTACACAGTTGCCCTGGACATTCTACACTGGAAGTTCCCAAATGCTGGTGAAGTAAATGTTTACCACCTTAAACCACCTCATTTCTCTTTCCCTTTAGACTTTCTAGCTATACTAGTGCTACCCGGTTCCTCCTCTCTCCCTGTTCTCAGCATTTCGCTGTTGTGTATTCAGATTAAGGATTATCAACTGGTGACTTTTAGGCTGTAGTGATGGACATGGAGGGAGGGCGTTAACAGCATTTTTTTGTTCCTCACAAAGTTTTAAAAGGCAACGTATCTATACAAGTGTTATGCTTTGTCATAGAACAAACAGCCTGTTTCACATTAAACATTATTAACTGCATAATCCCTAAAGTTTGCAACCCTTGGCTAATGTGGCTAACAGTCTACAGTATAGCTTGAGTAGGGAAACACTATTCAAGACAACAATGAGCCCTCCTTGATACTCAGGATTTACAGTCTCCAAAGGCAGAAAAGCTGAGATCCAATTTAGATCTCCTAAAACCAGACCTACCCACTCTAGTCATGGTCAAATACAAGCTGCTTGGGCTCTGAAGAAAACGGGATCAGAAAACAAAACACAGAGATATTAATCATTCTACATTTTACTCCTTTTCCCTCAGAAGCCAAAACTTCATCCTATCCCAGCAGTTGAGTTAAATCAGCAGGGAAGATTGAATAGAGGTCAGAAAAGAAGCAAACAAGGTGACATGAAGTGAACTATATGTGTGTGAACTTCCTTCACAGTCAACCACCTGAGAAGTAAATTTATTTGCAAATGGAAAAAATGTATTACTTTTTGCTGGACACAAACTATTTAGATATTTATGTCACTTTTTAACAAACTCTTTGGAGTACTAGTCCCAAAGAAAAGAAAAAGCTCGGGGGAGGAGCCAAGATGGCCAAATAGGAACAGCTCTGGTCTACAGCAACCAGCGTGAGCGACACAGAAGATGGGTGATTTCTGCATTTCCATCTGAGGTACCGTGTTCATTTCACTAGGGAGTGCCAGACAGTGGGCGCAGGTCAGTGGGTGAGTGCACCGTGTGCCAGCCGAAGCAGGGGCAAGGCATTGCCTCACGCGGGAAGCGCAAGGGGTCAGGGAGTTCCCTTTCCAGGGGTGACAGATGGCACCTGGAAAATCAGGCCACTCCCACCCCAATACTGTGCTTTTCCAACGGGCTTAGGAAACGGTGCACCAGGAGATTATAGCCCGCACCTGGCTCAGAGGGTCCTACGCCCACGGAGTCTCGCTGATTGCTAGCACAGCAGTCTGAGATCAAACAGCAAGTCGGCAGCGAGGCTGGGGGAGGCAATGGTGCCCGCCATTGCCCAGGCTCACTTAGGTAAACAAAGCAGCTGGGAAGCTTGAACTGGGTGGAGCCCACCACAGCTCAAGGAGGCCTGCCTGCCTCTGTAGGCTCCACCTCTGGGGGCAGGGCACAAACAAAAAGACAGCAGTAACCTCTGCAGACTTAAATGTCCCTGTCTGACAGCTTTGAGGAGAGCAGTGGTTCTCCCAGCACGCAGCTGGAGATCTGAGAACGGGCAGACTGCCTCCTCAAGTGGGTCCCTGACCCCTGACCCCCAAGCAGCCTAACTGGGAGGCACCCCCCAGCAGGAGCAGACTGACACCTCACACGGCTAGCCAGGTACTCCAACAGACATGCAGCTGAGGGTCCTGTCTGTTAGAAGGAAAACTAACAGAAAGGACATCCACACCAAAAACCCATCTGTACATCACCATCATCAAAGACCAAAAGTAGATAAAACCACAAAGATGGGGAAAAAACAGAGCAGAAAAACTGGAAACTCTAAAAACCAGAGTACCTCTCCTCCTCCAAAGGAACGCAGTTCTTCACCAGCAACGGAACAAAGCTGGATGGAGAATGACTTTGACGAGCTGAGAGAAGAAGGCTTCAGACGATCAAATTACTCCGAGCTATGGGAGGATATTCAAACCAAAGGCAAAGAAGTTGAAAACTTTGAAAAAAATTTAGAAGAATGTATAACTAGAATAACCAATACAGAGAAGTGCTTAAAGGAGCTGATGGAGCTGAAAACCAAGGCTTGAGAACTACGTGAAGAATGCAAAAGCCTCAGGAGCCGATGTGATCAAATGGAAGAAAGGGTATCAGCCCTGGAAGATGAAATGAATGAAATGAAGTGAGAAGGGAGGTTTAGAGAAAAAATAATAAAAAGAAACGAGCAAAGCCTCCAAGAAATGTGGGACTATGTGAAAAGACCAAATCTACATCTGATTGGTGTACCTGAAAGTGACGGGGAGAATGGAAACAAGTTGGAAAACACTCTGCAGGATATTATCCAAGAGAACTTCCCCAATCTAGCAAGGCAAGCCAACATTCAGATTCAGGAAATACAGAGAATGCCACAAAGATACTCCTCGAGAAGAGCAACTCCAAGACACATAATTGTCAGATTCACCAAAGTTGAAATGAAGGAAAAAATGTTAAGGGCAGCCAGAGAGAAAGGTCGTGTTACCATCAAAGAGAAGCCCATCAGACTAACAGTGGATCTCTCGGCAGAAACCCTACAAGCCAGAAGAGAGTGGGGGCCAATATTCAACATTCTTAAAGAAATGAATTTTCAACCCAGAATTTCATATCCAGCCAAACTAAGCTTCATAAGTGAAGGAGAAATAAAATACTTTACAGACAAGCAAATGCTGAGAGATTTTGTCACCACCAGGCCTGCCCTAAAAGAGCTCCTGAAGGAAGTGCTAAACATGGAAAGGCACAACCAGTACCAGCCACTGCAAAATCATGCCAAAATGTAAAGACCATCGAGACTAGGAAGAGACTGCATCAACTAACGAGCAAAATAACCAGCTAACATCATAATGACAGGATCAAATTCACACATAACAATATTAACTTTAAATGTAAATGGACTAAATGCTCCAATTAAAAGACACAGACTGGCAAATTGGATAAAGACTCAAGACCCATCAGTGTGCTGTATTCAGGAAACCCATCTCACATGCAGAGACACACATAGGCTCAAAATAAAAGGATGGAGGAAGATCTACCAAGCAAATGGAAAACAAAAAAAGGCAGGGGTTGCAATCCTAGTCTCTGATAAAACAGACTTTAAACCAACAAAGATCAAAAGAGACAAAGAAGGCCATTACATAATGGTAAAGGGATTAATTCAACAAGAAGAGCTAACTATCCTAAATATATATGCACCCAATACAGGAGCACCCAGATTCATAAAGCAAGTCCTGAGTGACCTACAAAGAGACTTAGACTCCCACACATTAATAATGGGACACTTTAACACCCCACTGTCAACATTAGACAGATCAATGAGACAGAAAGTCAACAAGGATACCCAGGAATTGAACTCAGCTCTGCACCAAGCAGACCTAATAGACATCTACAGAACTCTCCACCCCAAATCAACAGAATATACACTTTTTTCAGCACCACACCACACCTATTCCAAAATTGACCACATACTTGGAAGTAAAGCTCTCCTCAATGAATGTAAAAGAACAGAAATTATAACAAACTATCTCTCAGATCACAGTGCAATCAAGCTAGAACTCAGGATTAAGAATCTCACTCAAAACCACTCAACTACCTGGAAACTGAACAACCTGCTCCTGAATGACTACTGGGTACATAACGAAATGAAGGCAGAAATAAAGATGTTCTTTGAAACCAACAAGAACCAAGACACAACATACCAGAATCTCTGGGATGCATTCAAAGCAGTGTGTAGAGGGAAATTTATAGCACTAAATGCCCACAAGAGAAAGCAGGAAAGATCCAAAATTGACACCCTAACATCACAATTAAAAGAACTAGAAAAGCAAGAGCAAACACATTCAAAAGCTAGCAGAAGGCAAGAAATAACTAAAATCAGAGCAGAATTGAAGGAAATAGAGACACAAAAAACCCTTCAAAAAATAAATGAATCCAGGAGCTGGTTTTTTGAAAGGATTAACAAAATTGATAGACCGCTAGCAAGATTAATAAAGAAAAAAAGAGAGAAGAATCAAATAGATGCAATAAAAAATGATAAAGGGGATATCACCACCGATCCCACAGAAATACAAACTACCATCAGAGAATACTACAAACACCTCTACGCAAATAAACTAGAAAATCTAGAAGAAATGGATAAATTCCTCAACACATACACCCTCCCAAGACTAAACCAGGAAGAAGTTGAATCTCTGAATAGACCAATAACAGGAGCTGAAATTGTGGCAATAATCAATAGCTTACCAACCAAAAAAAGTCCAGGACCAGATGGGTTCACAGCCAAATTCTACCAGAGGTACAAGGAGGAGCTGGTACCATTCCTTCTGAAACTATTCCAATCAATAGAAAAAGAGGGAATCCTCCCTAACTCATTTTATGAGGCCAGCATCATCCTGATACCAAAGCCTGGCAGAGACACAACAAAAAAAGAGAATTTTAGACCAATATCCTTGATGAACATTGATGCAAAAATCCTCAATAAAATACTGGCAAACAGAATCCAGCAGCACATCAAAAAGCTTATCCACCATGATCAAGTGGGCTTCATCCCTGGGATGCAAGGCTGGTTCAATATACGCAAATCAATAAATGTAATCCAGCATATGAACAGAACCAAAGACAAAAACCACATGATTATCTCAATAGATGCAGAAAAGGCCTTTGACAAAATTCAACAACCCTTCATGCTAAAAACTCTCAATAAATTAGGTATTGATGGGACATATCTCAAAATAATAAGAGCTATTTATGACAAACCCACAGCCAATATCATACTAAATGGGCAAAAACTGGAAGCATTCCCTTTGAAAACTGGCACAAGATAGGGATGCCCTCTCTCACCACTTCTATTCAACATAGTGTTGGAAGTTCTGGCCAGGGCAATTAGGCAGGAGAAGGAAATCCAGGGTATTCAATTAGGAAAAGAGGAAGTCAAATTGTCCCTGTTTGCAGATGACATGATAGTATATCTAGAAAACCCCATTGTCTCAGCCCAAAATCTCCTTCAGCTGATAAGCAACTTCAGCAAAGTCTCAGGATACAAAATCAATGTACAAAAATCACAAGCATTCTTATACATCAATAACAGACAAACAGAGAGCCAAATCATGAGTGAACTCCCATTCACAATTGCTTCAAAGAGAATAAAATACCTAGGAATCCAACTTACAAGGGATGTGAAGGACCTCTTCAAGGAGAACTACAAACCACTGCTCAAGGAAATAAAAGAGGATACAAACAAATGGAAGAACATTCCATGCTCATGGGTAGGAAGAATCAATATCGTGAAAACGGCCATACTTCCCAAGGTAATTTACAGATTCAATGCCATCCCCATCAAGCTACCAATGACTTTCTTCACAGAATTGGAAAAATTCTGTGAAGTTCATATGGAACCAAAAAAGTTCATATGGAACCAAAAAAGAGCCCGCATCGCCAAGTCAATCCTAAGCCAAAAGAACAAAGCTGGAGGCATCACACTACCTGACTTCAAACTATACTACAAGGCTACAGTAACCAAAACAGCATGGTACTGGTACCAAAACAGAGATATAGATCAATGGAACAGAACAGAGCCCTCAGAAATAATGCCACATATCTACAACTATCTGATCTTTGACAAACCTGAGAAAAACAAGAAATGGGGAAAGGATTCCCTATTTAATAAATGGTGCTAGGAAAACTGGCTAGCCATATGGAGAAAGCTGAAACTGGATCCCTTCCTTACACCTTATACAAAAATCAATTCAAGATGGATTAAAGACTTAAACGTTAGACCCAAAACCATAAAAACCCTAGAAGAAAACCTAGGCATTACCATTCAGGACATAGGCATGGGCAAGGACTTCATGTCTAAAACACCAAAAGCAATGGCAACAAAAGACAAAATTGACAAATGGGATCTAATTAAACTAAAGAGCTTCTGCACAGCAAAAAAACTACCATCAGAGTGAACAGGCAACCTACAAAATGGAAGAAAATTTTCGCAACCTACTCATCTGACAAAGGGCTAATATCCAGAATCTACAATGAACTCAAACAGATTTACAAGAAAAAAACAAACAACCCCATCAAAAAGTGGGCAAAGGACATGAACAGACACTTCTCAAAAGAAGACATTTATGCAGCCAAAAAACACATGAAAAAATGCTCACCATCACTGGCCATCAGAGAAATGCAAATCAAAACCACAATGAGATACCATCTCACACCAGTTAGAATGGCAATCATTAAAAAGTCAGGAAACAACAGGTGCTGGAGAGGATGTGGAGAAATAGGAACACTTTTACACTGTTGGTGGGACTGTAAACTAGTTCAACCCTTGTGGAAGTCAGTGTGGCGATTCCTCAGGGATCTAGAACTAGAAATTCCATTCGACCCAGCCATCCCATTACTGGGTATATACCCAAAGGACTATAAATCATGCTGCTATAAAGACACATGCACACGTATGTTTATTGCGGCATTATTCACAATAGCAAAGACTTGGGACCAACCCAAATGTCCAACAATGATAGACTGGATTAAGAAAATGTGGCACATATACACCATGGAATACTATGCAGCCATAAAAAATGATGAGTTCATGTCCTTTGTAGGGACATGGATGAAATTGGAAATCATCATTCTGAGTAAACTATCGTAAGAACAAAAAACCAAACACCGCATATTCTCACTCATAGGTGGGAATTGAACAATGAGAACACATGGACACAGGAAGGGGAACATCACACTTCGGGGACTGTTGTGGGGTGGGGGGGAGGGGGGAGGGATAGCACTGGGAGATATACCTAATGCTAGATGACGAGTTGGTGGGTGCAGCGCACCAGCATGGCACATGTATACATATGTAACTTACCTGCACATTGTGCACATGTACCATAAAACCTAAAGTATAATAATAATAATAATAATAAAAAAGAAAAAGCTCTAGCTGAGAATTTATGCCCTCCATTGCCATCTCTCTCTTCTCTCAATGATAATCAATGACAAAGTGAATACTTCCAGTAAGATCTCAGCATCTTTCAGAAAATAAAAAATGGCCTATAACCCGCCTTTTTCCCAAATATGTTCCATGGAATGCTAGTCTCAAGAAATAATTTATGGAAAATAACAGCTGGAGGGATTTGTTTCCAAATAAGTTTGGGCAGCACAGCACCCTCTATCGCTAACCGTTGTTAATACACATTTTAAAAGCTTTGAGAAGCCCTAGTTTAAAGGAACACATTTAACTTTCTTTATTTCAATATAGTCCAAAGGTCCAGGATTGTCTTGGGAAACATTTCTAATGTAATTTTTTGAAATAATGTTTTCAAAATACACTCTGGGAAATTCTGCCCAAGAGCTTCTATGCATGAAAGCTTCTGATATAAAGGGGCATTTGTGCTTGATGCAGCCTTTTCCATATTTTCACTGAAACACTATGAAGACCAAAAAAATGGAAATTCACATTATCCATACAAATTAGGATTAGTAGCTGATAGTTGATATAGTTTGAATATTTGTCCCCACCCAAATTTCATGTTGAAATGTAATTCCAAATCTGGGAGATGGGGCGTGGTAGGTGTTTGAGTCATGGGAAAGCATCCCTCAAGGCTTGGTGCTGACCTTGCCATAGTGAGTGAGCTCCCAGCAGATCAGGTTGTCTAAAAGTGTGGTACCTTTCCCCAAGTATCTCTCTTGCTCCTCCCTTTGCCATGTGAGATCCCTGCTCCTGCTTCTTCCACCATGAGTAAAAGCTCCCTGAGGCCTTGCTAGAAGCTGAGCAGATGTCCAAGCCATGCTTCCTGTACAATTAAACCTCCTTTCTTTATAAACTACCCTGTCTCAGGTATTTCTTTATAGCAATGCTAGAACAGCCTAATGTCAACCTAATGTCAGAATCTGAGAAGACAGGAAATTTACCAACCATCCCATTGCTGCAGATTATCAAGTCATACAGAATTGTGCCCACAATCCTAACAAATGTTTCTCTTTATATACCTGGGAGGAGATAGAGCTTCCAGAAAACTTGTTGAAAAGGGGGTGAAGAAATGACTAGAAGGGATATTTGACATTTTGGGAGGTCTGTTGCCTATGAAAAACTTAGTAGGCAGGGAATGAATATCAAAAAACCCTTTGAAAAACTGGATACTCAAAACTGCCATTTTCATGTTGAGTTCAGGCAGTTGTCAGCATCATAGACCAGCAGAACCACAAGACATTAAACTTTCTAGATACTGGAACTTGGTTATAAAGTACACCCCACTGAAGATCCACAAGGAGATTGACCACTATCCATGTGGTCAGAAAAGCCAAAAACATTTGACAAATACTGTGTCTGGAGAAACTATTCCTTTTTTACTTTTTATTTTTTGTAGAGATGGGGTTCTCACTATGTTGACTAGGCTTGTCTCAAACTCCTGGCCTCAAGAGATTCTCCCACCTCAGCCTCCCAAAGTGCTGGGATTACAGGTGGTGAACCAGCATGCCTAGGTATTTCTTTTTTAAAATGAAAGAAACAAAGTGGAAAACAAAGGGAAAAAAAAGCTCATTATGAAGCATGAAGACTCAGAAGATCAGCAGAAGCCTGAAAGTAATATATTATAGAAAACCAGAAGAAAATTTTAGGAACAATTTGGCATTCTGAAGAAATACTTATAACATAGTAAATGAGTGACATTTAGTGAAAACAGTAACGGCCTGGGATAAAAGTACAGAAAATGATTTCAATATGGTAGGAAGGATTTTGTGGTGGCAAAAGCCCAGCAGTGATACTTAGTCAGAAGATGCAAGTGAGATTGTTTACTATAATTGGAAGTGTAGCCAGTGTGGTAATCAGAATATTCTGACCACAGGGAATTTGGTGACATAAGATCCCTAGGAAACAGATATGTAGCTTACTAAGATACATTCAGATTCATAATATTTGGGAGTCATCCAATTCTCAGACCTGAGGCGATACACACTTCTAGTACTACTAATACTACTGCTAATATTAATACTAATAGCAAAGACACTTGAAAATCGCTATGTGTCAGACACTTATAAATTCTTTACATGCGTTTGCATTTACTTATTTGTTCCTCACAGCAAACCTGTATTATTATTATCCTTGTTTTACAAATTTTACAGATAAAGAATCTAAGGTACAAATGGGCTGGGTAACTTGCCCAAAGTCACAAAGCTAATAAGTGGCAAAGTCCAAGATTCACACCTGAGAGAATTCATGCTCTTATATCACTATGCTTCTACGAGCTATTATGATAGAACCAAGCTGAAGCCCCTGGAGCTTCTTTCTCCCACCACAAACTAATACAGAGGCCATAAACCTTCCTAAGGGAACCACTGGGAACATCAAAGGAGTACTAGAGGATGAAATCACAAAAGCAATGTAACTTCACAACTAGTTACAGAAATAAAGGCTGAAGCTTATTGTGTTTCCTCCATCAATGGGTCATATGTGTATGTGCACATGTGTGTGCATGTGTTTAAATAATTTTAGATGTATAATTTCCCTTTACTTTTTCCTTTCCCTTGCCACTTTTTATAAAGTTTTATGGTGTATGTAACCTCACAATTTAGTCTATAGGTTGCAGAATATCAAGATAGAATCACAACAGAACTGAAGAGAAGTTGATCATAAGCCAGTCTGAAATTGCATGTGGATGGAGTTTACTTCCCTTGGTAGAACATTAGAGAGGAGAGTATGGAGGATTAAGCAGGACATAAATATGTATTTAGAAACTTGAAGAAAAGTTATTTTCTGTTACTTGTTTTATGTTTTATACTACTTTTTTGAAAATATAA
The DNA here is from genome assembly GCF_028885625.2 of Pongo pygmaeus. Taxonomy (NCBI): domain Eukaryota; kingdom Metazoa; phylum Chordata; class Mammalia; order Primates; family Hominidae; genus Pongo; species Pongo pygmaeus. The sequence goes on along the minus strand of NC_072388.2, from coordinate 44,234,859 downwards.
ATATGTCAAGCTTCTAACTAGATCCTAGCTTTCTATCATTCCCACTGTTTTCATGAGCTTCCCCAAGACTCACAATAAATAACTTTTGTGTTTAATTTAACCATAATTGGTTACCATTGTTTACAAGTAAAAAATTTAACTACACACGTTTATTTTGTGTCTATGTGTTTAATTAAGGTAGCTTAAGCCTATATACAGGTCTTGGGAAAGTTGCCAGAAAAAGAAGAATTGTTATAAAAATAGAGAAGAGAGAAAAAAATAAAAGGATGAAGTAATAAAAAGAAGATTAATAGAGAAAAGAAAAATGAGAGAATTTCAGCAGATTTATTAGCCAAAAATACAGATTTATTAAATAAAAATACAAGTATTTTAAAAGTCAATTCCTTCAAACATTTTAGTCTGGACAAGAGAAGAAAACTCAGCTATGAATATATACAATGATTAGCAAAGAAACCAGAACATATGAAGTATGATGGAAACCAAGGAAAGAGAAAAATATAAGCATAGAGGGAGAAGAGAAAATGGGGTATTTCCTTTTTACTTAATACATCCAGGTCTTATAGAGGCATAAGCAATGTAGAATGCTGCATCGAGTTGAGAAGAACTAGGACTGAGTAAAGAACATGGTTGAGCAACGGGGCAATAAAAAGGCCAGGTGGGACATTAGCACTGACAAGAAAACAAAGTAAGAATGAAATTATAAAATTTGAAACATTCACACTTCTCAGTAAATACAAAGGAAATCAATTACAAAAGTTAGAGTTAAGAGTGGAAGCAGATTCCAAACCAATTGGAATTGCCACCTCTAGAAAAAAAAAAAAGTCAACAAGAGATGAATCAAAGGATTTCTAAGGACCAGTGACTATCCAGCATGAATTTGTAATGGATCCAGCAATAGTGAGAAGCTCTGAGAGCAGAAGCAGAGAATGAGACTCACTCAAGCATGGGAGCCATCAAAGCAGGAGCAACAGAAGGCCTAAAGGACAAAGATGCCGGGGAGGAGGGGGATGTGAATGCCCACCTGGCATGTATTTATGGAAAAGTGTGTGCTTTTTTACTTTACCTAATGGGACAAGCATAAAAATAAGCATAGCCCCTTTACCTAAAACAAATCCAGCCAGGCTTTATGAAAATTATTTAGCATTCTTGTAAAACATTAAATACCAATCTGTACCAGGGCAATGGTATACCCACTGCATAAAGTGAGTTTTAACATGATTTTGTATTTGTATAGGCCTTTATAGTTCATAAAGCACTTTCATAGCATTTACTGAATTCTTACAACTGTAAGGTAGTATAACCTAAAGGAAGGCTGATTTGATAGGCCCATTCACATAACAGCCAGATACAGCATTTACCTCAACATATTCCCAAAGTGGTACCTTTCATGGCAACAAACCAGCCTGCAGCTATCATTTGCCACCAGCCAGGCTAATTCTCTCTGATTGTGTCTCACACTTGTCCACTTTCATCACCCACAGCTACTCCTATCTGTACCCACTGTGAGAACACTCATATTCCTAGGAAGTGTACTGTCTTCAGATATTCCCAAGGCTGCCAGTACTAACAGAACCAGAGCAATGCTGAGGCCTAGACAGGAACCAGGAAACAAGCTCCAATATAGCTCTGTGTAACACACTGCCACCTGGATCACAAAGCAACTAATCTTTAATCAGATTCTCACGAAGTCTCATGAGAATAATTCTGTCAGCTTTTCATCCTTGTCCTTAACCCTCCAATCAAATAAGTACATACCCAGTACCAGTAAAAAGATCTCGTCTCAAATCACCTTCTCTATTTTTCCCTCTCATCTGTGTCTAACTCATTTCCTTCCACAGAACAATCTAGTTAATTACAGATGTCAACTTTCTTAAAAGCAATATTCTCCCAGGTTCCAATAGCCACAATGTCACTATAACTGCACTTTGGCAGATATTGAGATCTTCATATAAAAGTTTCATTGTAATAGCTTTTTCTGAAAACACAGAAAATGTCCACCCTGAAAAGTGAATTCAAATTCACCCTGAAAGGTAAACTAAATACTCCACTGAAGATCTTTTTAATAAATAATTTTAGGTCAATGAAATATCCTTAAAGAAAAAAAAAAGTAAACTTGAGTCCTGTCTTTGTTCCCGCTGCTGTGTAACAAAATACATTAGACTGGGTAATTAACAAACAGAAATTTATTGCTCACATTTCCAAAGACTGGGAAGTCCAAGATCAAAGCACCAGCAGATTCAGTATCTGTGAAAGTCTTGTTCTCTGCTTCAAAGATTGCACGTTCTTTCTGCATCACATGGTAGAAGAGCAAAGGGGACTAACAAGCTCCTTCACAATTCTTTTATAAGGGTACTAATTCCATTTATGAGGGCTTCGCACTTATGACCCAATTACCTCCCAAATCCCCACTCCTTCTAATCCCATCATCTTGGTGATTAGGCTTCAAGATATAAATGTTGAAAACACACAAATATTCAGACCATAGCAACACTTACCCCAAACCAAAAATAAAATAAATTTTGGATAAACATCTAAATGTTGAAGGATGAAACAATAATGTTGCCAGAGAATAATATAGGAGATTATCTTTATACTCTTGGCATTGGGAAATATTCCTTAAACAAGGCTAAAGACACTAGCCATAAATGAAAAGACTGACAAAGTGGACTTTATTCAAGCTAAAAACATCAGCTGTTCAGGAGAAATCATAAGGGAAGAAGTAAGCAAGTTAATAAATGAGAAAAGATATTTGTGATAAATTTAACAAAGTACTTGAACCCAGAATAAATGAAGAACACCTACAAATCAAGAAAAGGTAGACAACCCAAAAGAAAAATAGGCAAATGCTATGAGCAGGCACTTTGCAAAAGACAACTTCCAAATGGCCGACAAACATATAAAAGAATCCTCAAATTAGTCATCAGGGGAATGCAAATTAAAATCACAATGTGATACCACTATATACTCATAAGAATGACTAAAATTAAAAAGATAGATAAAACCAGTGTTACAGAGGATGCATAGCAACTGCAACTTTCATACAGTGTTAGTACAACTGTAAATTGGCACAATACTCTGAGAAACTGTTTGCCAGGGTCTACTAAAGCTGAACATATATATACATCAATTATTAGGTGTATACTAAACATGAATGCACACATACGTTCACCAAATGACATGTGTAGGAACGTTCCTAGAAGGATTATTTTCAAAAGTTCCAAAGTGCAAACCACTCAAAAGCCTATCAATAATCAAATAAATAAATTTTTGATATATTCATTGAATGGACTACCAAATATTGATTAAAATTCATGAACTGGCCGCGTGTGGTGGCTCACGCCTGTAATCCCAACCCTTTGGGAGGCCAAGGTGGGTGGATCACCTGAGGTTAGGAGAAGACCAGCCTGGCCAACATGGTGAAACCCCATCTCTACTAAAAGTACAAAAATTAGCCAGGCAAGGTGGCCAGTGCCTGTAATCCCAGCTACTCGGGAGGCTGAGGCAGGAGAATCATTTGAACCCGGGAGGCAGAGGTTGCAGTGAGCCAGGATGGTGCCATTGCACTCCAGCCTGGGCAACAAGAGTGAAACTCCATCTCAAAAAAAAAAAAAAAGTCATGAACTGCTGCTGCAAACAAATACATGGACTAACCTAACAAACATAATGAACAAAAGAAGTTAAACACAAAAAAGTTAATACTAAGTGATCTATTTAAATAAAGTTCAAAAACAGTGTTATTTCAGAAAATGAATGTGGTGACCCACATTTTAAAGCGTATGTTTAAACGCACATGTAAAAAAGATGTTTCCAAGAGTGCTCTTTGAGCACTATGTTGAGAACAGTGTTATTTCAAAGAATAGATGTTGTGACCACACTGTAGTGCATGTAGTGAAGTAATCAAATGCACATGCTTTTTAAAAATAATAAAATAATGAAATAAATAAATAAATAAAAGTTAAAAAAGATGCAAAGCCAAGCTATGGTGTTAGCAGTCAGTATAGTGGCTACCTTTGGGGTGAGAATGGGTGGAGGCCCTGACTGGAAAGTACCATGAGGGGGCTTCTTGGAGGCTTGTAATAGTCAATTTTTAATTCTGGGTGTTCGTTCAGGTGTTTACTTTGTGGAAATTTTATCATAGAGTTGCATACTTATGCCAGAAGAAATCTGTATGTTTGTATTCTCTAATAAAATACAATTATTTTTAAAAATTCTCCCCAGAAAACATAACTGCTTGAAACTTTATAGTTCAGAGAATTTCTTGGCTGATATCTATAGTCATCATTAGAAATCTTTCATATTTTAGTGTGAACTTAGAGCAAGATAATTTCTAACAACAGAAATTCCTAACAGCTAGAATTCTTGTTAGAGTAATTGCCATAAAGACTAGAGGGAGATAAAAGATGATGAAAACAAAAATTATCATTAAAATTAAGTTGGAATTGTATACAAAGTCTTGTACATTTTAAATCTTTAACTGAATAGCTATTGTGAGTAATATTTTCGACACTATAAGAGGATACAGAGACAAAGAAAATACAGGCCTTACCTTTAATGTCCTCATCTCAAGAAAACAAAAGAAGTAAGGTCAAAATCTATAATTATAAATGTGGTTTTCATGAAATTACTATCCATCTCTGACAAGATCATGAGCACTTTAAGAGCAGGGATTGTGCATGTTTTCCTGAATTCCTAATATAGTTTCAGTAACAAGGTGGAAACTAATTATAAATTGAATAAGAAAACAGATGGATAAATGGATGATAGATAAATGAGATTCACACTGCTTTGAGAAGTCAAAGTAGAAAATACATTCAGTTATCTGGGATGGAGGGTAGGTGATTGTGTAAGGTTTAAGGAAAGAATGGCATTTTAGATATATTTCAGAGAAGTTTGACATTTAGTTTAAACTTCATTTTTTCTCTTGAGAACTATAAACAGTAGTTGAGGAGTCAGAAAATTATTTTTTTAATTTTGCACTTCAAATACATTGCATGGGCTTATTTACTGCCTTCTAGTTATTATGAATATATGCATACATGATAAATACATATTATATATGTAGGCATAAATATATGTGTCTGTGTGTGTGTGTTTGAGATGGCCCATATACATCTTTTTTGTAGTTGCAAGTCTATGAACTATATGCACCCACAGTATTATCAAACTATAACAAAACATTGTACAAAAAGCATTCCATATTTTGTGACTGAAGCCATATTTTAAAATAATGCCATAATGTCAAAAGTTAGGAAAACTTTAGAAACTTTATTTTGAATTTGGTTTAAATGAATATTGGGAATATAAAAGTCTTACCCTGTATTAAACTTGAAAAAATAAAAACTGTTAACATTATTAGATTATTGTAATATTTTAGGTGGCATTTCTTTTTTTTTTGAGATGAAGTCTAGCCTTGTCACTCAGGCTGGAATGCAGCCATCTCGGCTCACTGCAACCTTCGCCTTCCAGGTTCAAGCAATTCTCCTGCCTCAGCCTCCCGAGTAGCTGGGACTACAGGCGGGCGCCACTGTGCCCGGCTAATTTTTTTATTTTCAGTTGAGATGGGCCATGTTGGCCAGGCTAGTCTCAAACACCTGACCTTGTGATCCACCTGCCTCAGTCTGCCAAAGTGCTGGGAATACAGGCGTGAGCCACTGTGCCCAGCCTTAGGTGGCATTTCTAAGTATTGGATTTGACATGATCTTGGCTAAATAGGGGCGAGAAGCACTATATTCATTCAGGAGACAAATAACAGCATGAAAAAACTGGAAGGTGAAGGCTGCAGTCAAAATTATTTTGTGTTATTTTTTCAGAGGACATTTTTAATTTTAAGGAATAAAAGTGAATAAAGTGAAAGGTAAAAATATTTTTTAAACCACATGACAACAATATGAATGGGGAAACAAAGGTAGCCATGCTTTGAGGTGATTGGAACTTTAATGAAGATTCAACTCTGATTTCTGGAGCTATGAAGAATGGACTTTTGTGGACTAATGGAAATATGCTGAAATGGATTTATTAAAGGTTGTTTTTACAGTGAACATTTTTGGGAAAGGGAAACCCCGGGGAAAATGAAGCAAAGACATGTTGGAGGAAAGATGGCAGAGCAGACAGAAGCTGTACATGTTCCAGCAGATGAATCTGAGTAGATCAATAGGCTTCTTGAAAAATCTGTTAAAGCAGTTTCATGGGTCTGACAACTGGAGCAAGATGACAAACCACCGTGAAAATTCCTGTTTGGGTTGGGCTGTCGAGTTTGTGGGCGCAACAAAGGAGAACTTGTACATGACAGAATCAGACTGCATTAGTTAGCTGCACAGTTGTTAATCATGTTACATATGAGCTAAAAATGCCTTTGTTGTAAAGTGGAAAGACTCACATGATAATTGTGTTCACTGAGACATTTGCTGTGAAAATAGCGAGTGTTTTAGCCTTTTTAAGTGTCTTAGTCTCTATAATTAACCACATGCCTGCAGAGTCTAAAAGACTTCGAGTGATTTCTGATTGTGTGTCCTCTGATGTGCTTAGTGGACAGGAGCATAAGTGGTGACTTCCTGACTCTATTCATACTTCAGTATAACACAATCGTCCTTTGTACTCACTTTACATTTGGAAAAGTAACATTCTGCTGTGGGAGTAGAAGAGCTTTGTGTTTACTGTTCCATTTTAATTACCTTCAAATGATCTGAATCTCATCAGATTCTTTGTTGGAATTGGCAGTACATGATGAATTTGATGCATTTAGACAATACCCCTTGAATTTAATGGGAAGAGCCATGAAAGCAGCTTTTGATTCTCATGCAGATACCAGAGAATCTAAGCTAAAATTTAATGCATAAAAATCGGTTTTGTTTCTGCCAAAATAAATATACTGCTAGAATTTGAGAATAATGTTCATCTTTTTCTCATCATTTTTATTTACTTCCATCTCTATATTTAATACTATTTTTTCAGAGTTTTTTCTCCTACTATTCTGAGTAGGTTAGTATTATTCACACATTAAAATAAATGAAATGACCAAACGAAATCATTATTTTTGTTAATACAAGTATCATAATGATACATCCTTGTAAACATATTGGAAAAAAAATTCACTAATCAACCCAAGTTTATTCAAGAGTGATATCCTTTCTAAGGACCACATATTGTAAATGATGAATAGAACCAGAAGACTCATATAAGAATGAGAATAATCATTCCCCAGGCAAAATTAAAAAAACAAAACAAAACAAAAAACAGTTGTTTCTAAGGCTTTCAGGCTGGTATTTTTAGTGTTCATAGTTCATATTATCTCTTTGGAGAGATAATACTATGATCCTTAGAGAGTGGTATGGATTCTGTAAAATATGTTCAAAGCCATGGTCTCTGATAAAAATGATTGAAATAACTGTCTTTCTCAATGCTTTTGTTTTGCTATAGACCTGAACTTGGTCAAGGTCGTGGGTCTAAAACCTTTGCAAGCCAATTAGGTTGTTTTTTTCCTCTGTTAAAGGTTACCATAAAAAAAAAATCTGTTTTCAATACATGCTCTTGGTCTGAAAAGTGATAAGGGAAAGGAATGTGTGTAGATCAGTGCAAATATTTCACTGATCCTTGAAAATCAATCTAAAGGGCATATCCTACAATAATAGCAGTATACTGTAAGAGACCAGAATATACCACCCCAAAGGATTATTTTGAGCTGATTATTTTAAGAAACTGAAGACACAGAAGAAGCTCTGAAAACAGAGAAGTTACCCTTTTGAAGGGAAATTTACATCTATATAGGAAATCGTTTGTAAGGGCATCTCCTGCTCAGCACCAGGAAGAAAAGGATGACTCTGAATCAGTAGAAATGCTTATCAATGGAGAAGGCACTAACTTAAAACTATATAATAAGCCTTATCTTTGTTTATCTTCTTTTCCTAGGCATCTCCCCATGACTGTCCTTTCCCCAACTCTTTTTTTCTATGTTTCAGTGGATGATGGTATTCAAAGCCATCTCTGAGATTTCATTTCTCTGAGTGCGTCTCATTTATACATGAGGTATACAACTGACCCGTGAAGAATGTAGGGGTTAGGACTACTGACCACAACACATTTGAAAATCCACAAATAACGTCTGACTTCCAAAAACTTAACTATTAATACCCTACTGTTGACCAGAAGCCTTATAAATAACATATATACTCAATTAACACATATTTTCTATGATATGTCTATTATATACTGTATTCTTACAATAAAGTAAGCTAAAGAAAGGAAATGTTATTGAGAAAATCATAAGTAAGATAGATTTACTATTCATAAGTGGAAGTGGACCATTGTTAATGGAATAATGATGAAGTTCATAAAGTTGGAAAGGAGAGCTTCATTTTTCATTAACGGTTGCACCGTACACATTTGCCATTCTAGCAGACTGGAAAGAATAGCCTTTGGTCAGAAGCCAGAAACAGACACTTTGGGGGAGGGGAAAAGGGAACAGGAATTTACGCTGAGTGAGGTGGCCAAATATACATATTCAATAACCTACAGGAGGAGTATTGAATATTTATGAAAGGAGTAACAGGCCCATGCACAATTCAGCTTCAAGCCCCTTCATGAATTGCAATTAACAAAAATCGTGGTGTTGGCATGATTTGAGAGTGGAGTTTTGGGTCCTCTGATGTCAAAAGGTGAAGTAGAGCAGGGGTCCCCAAACCCTGAGCCATGGATTGATACCAGTCAGTGACCTGTTAGGAACTGGGCCTCACAACAGGAGGTGAGCAGCAAGCGAGCAAGCGTTACCACCTGAGCTCTGCCTCCTGTCAGATCAGGGGTGGCATTAGATTCTCACAGGACCGTGAACCTTATTGTCAACTGTACATGTGAGGGATTTAGGTTGCATGCTCCATATGAGAATCTAATGCCTGATGATCTGAGGTGGAACAGTTTTATCCTGAAACCATCCTCCAACCCCAACCCCAGTCTGTGAAAACATTGTCTTCCTCAAAACTGGTTTTTGCTGCCAAAAAGGTTAGGGACTGCTGAAGTAGAGGACACAAAAACCCTCAGTGTGCATCCTCCGTAGACTGGCCAGAACCACTCCAGGATGGCTGAGTTCACTTTTGGTTTCGTGTATTGGCTCTATAATATGAACAGGGAAAGGTCTTATCTTTGGGGGCTACCAAGTTTTACTGCTTAGAATTCTATATTACATGTTTGCAGTTTTGTAAATCTACCACTCAAAAACAGTCTAAAATTGTCTGCTAGCATGGGTGCTTTATATTGTGGTAGGCTAGGAGGAAAGATATTTGGAGCAAGTTATCATGCTCTACCAACATAGCTAGCTGGGTGACACACAGCAAGTGCTTAATAATTTAATTATGCCCAAAAAAAAGGTACCAGATAGAGGTAAGCAAGGAAGACTTCATTTAAGACTATTGTAATGGGAGAGAGAGATTTAACACAACTCTGAATATAACAGGCACAACTGGGGATTTATGGGCAGAGTGGTGGACTTATTGGATAGAGAATTACTAAAAGGAACATGATTAGGTATCAAGAGTTGGAAAAGAAGAACTTGATTAGATATTACAGTTAGAGGAAATGGGATTCTATATAAACTAGATAAGCATAATTCTTGCTAAAAGCAGACTCAGCAGACCAAAGACAGAGTCTAATCAAGAAAAGGACTTGAAGGAGTCTGACTAGAGTTTATTCAAGAAGGGAATCCTTGTCATCTCATAAGTATGCAATAGCCCTCTCAGATGCTTGAGAGTATATCAGACAGGTATGTGATTGTCTCATTTGCTGATCTAAAAGAACTTTAGTTAGAACTCCTATTTTTCAAATAGAGATTTTGTTTATCCAAACTTCAAAGTTCCTGTGTTCTTGCCTGTTGCCTTTACCCTGAGTTTTAAAAAGAAAAAAACTAATGTTACTCTCCGAATTACATCATACAGATGAGTAACATGCTTTTCCTTAATGTATGCTTGTGACAAAGATTGTCCCCTTGACCAAACTTCAGTCAGGCTCCTCTTCCCAAGCAGGCCTCAAACTTTGTGCTTCCATCTTTGCCTTGCCCAGTTTTAGCAAAAATCCTGTGAGGTCAGTTTATCAAGCATCTCCCACTCTCAATGTCTGATCACCCTGAATAATTGACCGAATTTCTCATCCCCACCATCCCCATGTGATATTGGATTAGACTGGCCTTCCTTCAGGAAGAATTATGTTAGGTCAATTTAGCAAGAATCACCCCACCTTCTTAATAATTTTTCATCCACCAACCCCATTAATCTAATCCTTGGCTATAAATCTCCTCTTCCCTGTTGTAGTTAGAACGGAGCCCAGTCCTATACTGAGGTCTCTTTTCCCCTATTGCAGTTTTTCCTCAATAGTGTAAGTTTTTAACCATTTCAACTACTGTCAAGCTCTGGTTTTTCTTTAACACTTGTTCTCCTCCCTTACTATATGAAAAGGAGTTGCTGACATGGATTTTATTTTTTCATTTTTAGAGACAGGGTCTTTCTCTGTCACCCAGGCTTGAGTGCAGTGGCACAATCACAGCTCACTCTAGCCTCAACCTCCCAGAAACAAATGATGCTGCCACCTTAGCCTCCAGAGTAGCTGGGACTACAGGCACATGCTACCATGCTTGGCTAATTTTTTTTTTAATCTTTTGTAGAGTCAGTGTCTCGCTGTGTTGCACAGGTTGGTCTCAAACTCATGACTGAAGTAGTCATCCTCTTTGGCCTCCCAAAGTGCTAGAACTCCAGACGTGAGCCACTGCACCTAGCTAGGTTGACATATTTTGAGGGAGTGATACCAGACTATCGAGGAGGCTCCTGTATGGTTGTTGATGCTGATTGCTACAGTATATAAGCAGTTGGCATTAGATAACTAAAAACAGGATGCGGAAGAAAAAGAGCAGATGTGTCAGCCAGGCTTTATTCAAGATGTGCTGTGAGGCCTTGAGATTTGACTCAGACTTTGATTTGGTAAAATAAAATAATCATTGTATCTTACATTTTTAAATGTCTGTCTTATGATGAGTGTACAATAATTATTCACTGAATGACTAATGCTTTGCACTAGTCTCAGTGTTTTTAAGTTCTCAGTGTTTCAAAGAGATTTAGTTTTGTTTGTCTGAATAGTGATTATTATGTATTTTATAAGCATTAATGAAAACATGAAATTCATTATTCATGCTCAATGTTTAGAAGAGGCTTCAAGGTAAGGAAAGGAAAGACATGAGACAGTAATGCAAAAGGAACTAGTAGAAAGAAAGAATAAGAAACTAAGAATGAATTTCTCTGAGATTTTGGGATAAGAATGATGGTGTGAAAGGATGGAGGAATGGAGGAAACCAAGGGATATTAATGAGATAAGTTAGAAAAACTGTTTTCCCCTTGGGATATAACATAACTACTTCTGAATACTAAGTTTAGGGTAAGCTTTTATTAATTTTGATTCTTTCAATTTAAAAATCATAGGCTCTTTGAGAACACAAAAACCTTTTTTTATTTCATACATTTCTCAGTTAAACCAAGGGATTTAATACATGTTACTGAAGTATTCTGTTCTCCATGTAAAGTGCTTTATCTTTCAACTGCATTATGTCATACCAAATGAAATGAATACCAAAGCATGAATATGTCTTCATCAGGAAGGTGACATACTCACATATTTTTTTAAAGCATCATAAAGCATGGCTATCTTAAGGTTGGCAGTTATCACAAAGAAAATGCCAAAATTTTTTCACCAAAGGAACTTCAAAATCTATGTGAGTTTGCATTTTCATATCATGTTATAATAAATGTTACATCATTTTAATATAATGCCATTCATTTACAGTCACTTAATTATACCCAAAAATAGTTTCCTGTACTACTTCTTTACTTTCAGCTACAAGGAGGAAGGGGACAATTGGCCAGCCATTGCAGTGGAACTAAAGAACAATGTGTGTCAAAAAGAGACTATTTAGAATTAAAACTGGTGGTGAAATTGGAGGTGGCAGTTAAAATTGTAGGTGGAATTTCTGTGAGAAGAATGTAATTATCCAAACTGGATTTTAACCAACACACCTGAGCACTTCAAAAAAATATTTTTAATACCACAAAAAAATACCTCCTTTGTCCCATTTATCAGTGGAAAGACACCTATTCTTGGGGCAGGTTGAATTCCAGAGGTTTTGCTTTAGTTCTGGCTCAGTAGAAAAAGTGCCACCTACTGAATTGCCAATCTCCTTCCTGTGGAGATCTTTGATAGAGCAAAGAAAACCATTATTAGGTATTTTACGGTTCTTATTAGCATTTGATATCTTAGAATCTGTATTCAAATACTTTTCATTACATAGGTCAAAAGTTTTCAGTTCAAAAACTCTACCAAGGTCACAACTAAAGATCACTGATGTCATTTGGCCCGGGGCGGGGAGTGGTTTGAAAATTATTTTCCTCTAGTATCTCGTGGTTTGAAAATTATTTTCCTCTAGTATCTCAACCAAGAACATATTTCTCTAATTACACAAAACACGTTAGAACTCCTTTCCAGGATGGCAACTGGGGCAGAACACCTACAGGGCAGAACATTAAGGAATACTGAAAGCTGAGGTCAGAGAGCAAAGAGGCAGCGCCAAGCAGAAGTTGATGATCCCTCACAATATTATGTGAAGCACACAGCAAGTATTCCTTTGAGCATTTTGGAGGAAACAAAACTCTCCTTTGAACATAATTGTGAAAAAATAAAAACTTAGGCAATTAAATTTAACAGACTGAGCAAGAATGATTTACAAATCGGTCATCCCTCAGAAGCAGAAACTGTTCAGAAAGCTCAACTCTGCAATGTGGGTAGGTAGCATTTATGAACAAAAAAGAGGTACTAAAACAGCTTGATTGGTTACAGCTCAGTGTTTGCCTTATTTGAACAAGTTCGAATCAGTTGGTAGCCTATGATTGGCTGAAGCTTAGCTGCTATGATTGGCTAAGACGTCCTAAATTAGACTCTCAGTTTGTTTATGTGTTAAATTAGGTTGCATTCCTTGCATAGGAACTCAAGGTATGAAGGCATCCTAGTGACAAGTATAGTTTACTAGTTGTTATTCAAAATCTGTGCTTCAAGTACTTTTCACATATGAACTAAAAATGTAGTAATTTAGTTATATGGACTCTAAAACCATAAAGCCACATCTTTATGGCTAACTACTAATAGGGTAGAAAAGTTCATAGTCTCTACACTGCCCCTTACAGGATGTGCGACTCATTTTCATCATTTGTTATCAGGGACATTAATAACAGAGGCCATCCAACAGAATTGTTGTATTAGGTTAACTATACAACACCTAGAAGGGGACTGGGCCCATAATGAGTGCTGTATAATTATTTGGTATTATTGAAAGGAAAACTTTAGACAAATTAATTTTAACAGAGTTAAATTGAGCAAAAAATGATTCACAAATCAGGCAGGCCCCAGAACCAGAATAGGTTCAAAGTGACTCCAAGACTGTCACATGGTCAGACAACATTTACGGACAGCAAAAGAAAAGTGATGTACAGAAACAGAAGTGCAATACAAAAACAGCTGGATTGGTTACAGCTCAGCATTTATCTTATTTGAACATGGTTTGAACAGTTGGTCACCTGTGATTGGCTGAAATTCAGCTGCTGCGACTGGCTCAAACAGCTACTTGTTACTAGAGTAGGTTATAGTCTGTTTATACATCAAGGTAGGTTACAATTCACTGTGAATAAGGAAACCTTTGGAACAGTATGTATTTTCTCCATACATATCTAAAATATATATGGAGAAAGCTTTAGAACAAACTTAATTCAATTTGAGATGACTATTATTATCTCAAAATGGACTAGCCCTTTCCAAGAACTCAATGTACACTCAGAAGAGGATACCAGGAATTGAAGACCACAAGAAGAGAAACTCAGGCCTAGGAGAACAGAAATACTTATCTTGGTCATATCTGCCTAAAAACCTTATCAATTCCGTAATGACATATACGTCAATATCAGAATTTCCCTCTATATTATGTATAGACTATAATATTAACTTCTACTTTAGCCAATAAAAAGTATGTAATTCTCATTTTGGCACATGAGTTTAAGCATTCTCAACAATGTTTCCCACTTTTTTTTTTTTTGAGACAGAGCCTCACTCTGTTGCCAGACTGGAGTGCAATGGCGTGATCTCGGCTCACTGCAACCTCCAACTCCCTGGTTCAAGCGATTCTCCTGCCTCAGCCTCCTGAGTAGCTGGGATTACAGGCAGGCACCACCATGCCCAGCTAATTTTTGTATTTTTAGTAGAGACAGGGTTTCACCGTGTTGGCCAGGATGGTCTCGAGCTTCTGGCCTCGTCATCCACCCACTTTGACCTCCCAAAGTGCTGGGATTACAGGCGTGAGCCACCGCGCCCGGCCTCTCCTACTTTTTAATAAAGTTTTCTGTTTAAAAAAATCCATTCAGGTATTTTAAGGGCATAAGCTGCTGGGCAGCCAAAATGAATGGCAGACATACTGTTTGCTAAATCAATAATATCTAGCCTAGGTTGTCCTTTCATATTCTAGTGCCCAGAGTAGATAAAACCAGGTAAAAGTACGCTTTACAATGTTTTTAAATAAATGATTTATATTACAATATTATTTTTGATTACAAAAAATTAGAGAAGATAGTAAAAAGAGTTTCTATATAACTCCCTTCCAGTTTCTTCTCTTATTAACATCTTACATTTGTCATAATTAATAAGCCAGTATTGACAAAACATTATTAACTAAAGAGTCCATACCCTATTCGTGTTTCCTTAGTTTATGCCTAACATTCCTTTTTTCTGTTCCAAGATTCCATCTGGAGTCCTACATTAGATTTGGTAGCCATTTCTTCTTAGGTTGCTCTTGAATGTGACAGTTTTCAGACTTTCTTTGTTTTTGATGATCTTAACAGTTTTGAAAAGTTCTGGTCAGATATTTTACAGAATGTCCTTCAATTGGCATTTTCTGATATTTTTCTCATGATTAAAATGTGATTATGTGTTTTGGAAAAGAAGAAATGTATGTAGTTACTTAATCAGTAAAAACTCATGGATATTTATTTTTTACTTTAGATTGTAATCCAATACAACTTTATTTTGCTGCTCAAATTGTTCCAGCTTTCGTAATTGGGAGCTCTTTCACTTGGCTCCTGTGTCTTTTTGAAATACCCTCGTCATTGTGAGGTTGTTATTTTGTTGGAACAGAGTGGGCTTTTTTAGTTCTCCCTAACTTTTTTGCACTATACTATGTTCCAAGCTCATCTTGTATATTTCCTACTCCAGTACTAAAATAAGCCATGAAGCCCTGGTTTATTTTATTGGACAATGGTATTAGAAACAAAGATCTGGGTGCTAGCTGTGCTTATTGCTACTGGCATGTCATTGTTTCTAGGCTGTCTCAGCTGAAGCAACAAGAAAAAAAATATACAGGTGTATCCTAACTTTGAATCTATATAGATAAAGTTGGGAAGAACTGCCATTTTTATCAATGTTTGATTTTCCAATCCATAAACTACAAATATCTCACACTTATTTGAATTTTCCTTGATTCCTTTCATCAATGTTTTATTGTTTTCTGCATACACAACCTGTACATATTTTCTTGGATATATACCTAAGTAAAATTTTTTGTGCTATTGTATATGGTCTGGTTTTTTTTCAATTTCAAGTTCCAATTGTTCATTGCTGCTACACAGGAAAACAACTGCCTTTTGTATATTAAGCTCATGGCTCACAATTTTATGGGTTTTACCTGCAAAGATGCCACCAGGTTCTCACAAGAACCAAAAAAAATCACCATGTGTTTGACTGATGGATGGGGAAAGTGATCATTTTGGAATGCTAAAACAAAAGCCTACTCTCCAATGAAAAAGCCATTACTAAAGTTGTATCTCCCATAGGCAGGAGAGTAATACCCAACTCCAGCCCCCTCTAGCCTTTCATCTAAGTGGTGAAGAAAATGAATGTAAGAATTACTTGTGAAGATCACTCCAGGGACATAGTCCCATTAAAATACTAAGATTTGATTATAAGATTATAAAGCATTTTCCTCCCCAACTCTTTTTCATAACATTAACAATAAAACAGTGAATTACAGCTGAAAGAGCTGCAAAGCTCAGACTCCATGAAAGATCTTAAGAAAACCCAAAGCCAACAGAGAAAACAAAAACAAGGACACTAGTGAAATTTATTATCTGACACCGATAGCTACAACAAATATTGAACATAGTCCAACTGCTAGTCAGATTCAGATAAATCTCACACTAATGTCCTATTAACTTCAATACCTGTTACCCAATATATCATGTCCACATTGCAACAAAAACTTTCAAGGCATTCCAAAAGGTAGGAAAAAAAATCGAATTGAATTCAAAATTTAAAAAGAAATACACTGTCAAAGAAACAAAAACTGAGGTAATTCATAGCCAGCAGACCTTCCTGAAAAGAAATGTGAAAAGAAGTTCTTCAGAGAGAAGGGAAATATGTCGGAAACTCAGATCTACACTTTTACAAAAGAAAAAGTATCAGAGAGAAAATAACTGAAGGTAAAATAAAACCTTTTATTATTATTCTTAATTGTTCTAATACATAATATTTTTTCAAAGTGATAACAGTAACTTTGTATACATTCTATCTTAATCTACTTGTTTATTAGTTCCAGGAGATTTTCAGTAAATTGTTTGGTATTTTTCTACACAGACAATCATGTCATCTGCAATTGAAGATGGTTTTACTTCTTTTCCAATCTGTATATTTTCTATTTATTTTTTCCTGTCTTATTGCATTAGCTAGAACTTTCAGTAACATATTAATAGCAGAGGTGAGAGAAGACATTCTTGCCTTCTTCCTAATCTAAGGGAAAAAGCATGGACTGTCCCAACAATAAGCATGATGTTATATGTTTGTCTTTTGTAGACTTTTTTATGAACTTGAGAAATTTTTCCTTAATCTTGTTTGCTGAGAGTTTTTATTATGAATGGCAATTGGATTTTCTCAAATGTTTGTGTTGTGTCAATTGATATGATGCTTTACATTGATTAATTTTTAAATGTTGAACCAGCCTGGCACACCTGGAATAAATCTCCCTTTTTCAGGATATATCATTCTGTTTATACATTGTTGGATTTTGTTTACTACTATTTTGTTGATTTTCTTGAAGAGTTTGTGTCTGGCTAGGCATAGTGGCTCACATCTGTAATTTCAACACTTTGGGAGGCCAAGACTGGCAGATCACCTAAGCTCAGGCATCCCAGACCAACCTGGCTAACACGGTGAAACCCCGTCTCTATTAAAAACACAAAAAAACTGGCTGGGTGTAGTGTCAGGAGCCTGTAGTCCCAACTTCTCAGGAGGCTGAGGCACAAGAATCACTTGATCCACGGAGGCAGAGGTTGCAGTGAGTGGAGATCACACCACTGTACTCCAGCCTGAGCAACAGAGCGAGAGGCTGTCTAAAAAAAAAAAAGCACACACACACAAAAAGTAGATTTTGTGTCTGTGCTCATGAGAGATAATGGATTACAGTTTAGTTTTCAGGAGTTTTAAAATAAACTTTAAGATATTTCTTTCAAGTACATTCTACATTATTCAGTTAGCCATTTTATACAAAGCTTAAGCTATGTACAGTCCTTCAACAGAGAATCCAATGGGATATGGTATAAAATGGAAGGCAGGGCAGTCTGATTATTATGACTTAGGAAGTAGTCAAACCCATATATTTATTTTTTAAATTACCCTTATGATAAAAAATTAATAATCTTCCTTACATAGAAGTTGCTTTTTATTTCAGTTTAGCTCTCTAAATAATAAAGTTGATTAATCCAAAAGTGAAGAAATTTTTTAAGCCATCTTTTTTAAAATAAAAATGTTTTAGCTCTTTGAGCACTTTTTGCAAGGAGACAGTGATATATCAAAATAAAAACTGTAAAATATACATTCCCTTTGAGACAGTATTTGGAACACTTGGGTCAAAGAAGGAAAAAATATAAGAATGGAACAGAATCCTGAAATTGAAATTTGGAGAAACAATTTTAGCACTAAATCTTAATTACATATATGCAAATATTTGTGTGTGCATGCACATATATACATATATCTGGGTTTTTTTCAAGGATATGTATATTCTAAACCTATTACAACAAGTTTAATAAAGTTTTCTATGAAATTAGTTACATGTGCTAAAATCTTATATATTTTATCTTTGTTCCTAAACTGATGAGTCCATCATTAATTTTTCTACCAAACAATATTTGAGAAATGATTTCTACTTTAAGTGAATTTCATCACATGTAGAAAAATTATAATCTTCCTTTTTAAAGGAAGAACTATAGTAAAATTAAAAGCTTTAGTCTGAAAATTAGTGATTCATTTCCCAGCAACTCCTATTATTGCCAGTTAGGAATAATTGAAATTCACAATGGTTTTTATGATTTATACTGACATCTTAGGTACTTAGAATGGACTTGGAAGGAAATGTTTTGAGAATAGCTAGTATTAGCTAATGTTATGTATCTCCCTATCCAGAAGAGAAAAGAGTACAAAAATTGGATAAATTTAAGGACTCTTAGCCCTCATTTTAGTTACCTTGAGTATAATCTAGTTACAAACATCATGCAACACATGCTGTATACTTAGTATAAGATGTTTATTTGTCTTTGTCAGTCTGGTCGTGCAAAAGAACTGTTACTGCGAAAAACCAAACACCGCATGTTCTCACTCATAGATGGGAATTGAACAATGAGAAAACATGGACACAGGAAGGGGAACATCACACTCTGGGGACTGTTGTGGGGTGCGGGGAGGGGAGAGGGATAGCATTAGGAGATATACCTAATGCTAAATGACGAGTTAATGGGTGCAGCACACCAGCATGGCACATGTATACATATGTAACTAACCTGCACATTGTGCACATGTACCCTAAAACTTAAAGTATAATAATAATAAAAAAAAGAAAAAAAAAGAATTATAGAAACAGTCAGGCACGGTGGCTCACGCCTGTAATCCCAACACTTTGGGAGGCTGAGATGGGAGGATCACCTGAGGTCAGAAGTTTGAGACCAGCCTGGCCAACATGGTGAAACTCTGTCTCTACTAAAAATAAAAAAATCAGCCGGGCGTGGTGGCAGGCACCTGTAATCCCAGCTACTTAGGAGGCTAAGGCATGAGAATCGCTTGAACCCAGGAGGCAGAGATTGCAGTGAGCCGAGATCACGCCATTGAACTCCAGTCTGGGCAACAGAGTGAGACTGTCGGAAAAAAAAAAAAAAGAATTATAGAAACAAATTTATCAATGAAGTCTCCTAACAATCTCTTCTTATGTGTTTACAACTTACTTATCATATCACATCTCCAAATAGTAATTTGTTCTAATTGTTGGTGAGGCATTCAGAATTCTACTTTATGTCTCTGTCCACCCATAAGATTCCAAATTAAGTTCATTTGTGCTATGATTACATGAGAGAAAATAAATCCCAAACAGGGATATTTTATTGGAGAGCATTTTAAAATATAAGATAGTATACTGAAATGTTAAGAATGCAAAGCATTTGATTTCAAATCAATGTTTGGCAACAATAGCACTTCAATACCACCAAATCTGCCTGCAATTAACAGCACAGATGTGTAAACAATTAGAATAGTAGTATTTCTAAGATGCTTCTTTCAATGTCAATATATTGTTTCCTTCTTCCCCTTCTATGAAAATTTCCTTTTACCTTTTTGTCTAACCTCCTGATTTCCTTTTGTGTTCATACAGAAAGACTGAATGCCAAGAATAAAATTGACATCAAATCTCACATGGCTTTCATAACACTCGAGAATAGCCCACTATTAAAAAGAAATGGCTGCACTCTGAAATACATTTTTAGAGATATATTGCCTGACACTTCAGATATGTTCAGTTCTACAATGATTCTGCCTGCAATCTGTTCACTTTACTTCTTTTTTCCCTCTTCTGTAGTGTTTCTCTCCCTTTTCAACATTTCCCTCTGGCTTCATTTTAGCATTTTCTCTTGAGTTCTCACCTTTTCCCCTCTTTCCGTTCTCATTTTTTCTTTTATAGTTTGTTGCTCTCTCGTGCTCTGCTGGGATTCTTCCCAGTCACTCTTTGGCTTCATGTACATGCAATACGGCAAACTAAATCTGACAAAAGCCTGTCTATTGTTCATCACAGCACCTTTTCAACACAAACCAAGTGGTGGGAGAGCTAGGGAATGGAGCTTCCTCGCATGTTAGTATGAATTATTCGGAATTTTATCATTGAAGGCTAGTGATTCCACATTTTCCATTTTAGCACTTGTTTCTGACATCTACTTCAGGCAAATTTTGCAAGCTTCAAATACAATCCTTGGATCTTCTGTAATGAAGGTAGCCATAAATGAAGAAGAAAAAGTTTGGTTCATATGTAAGGTTTGGAGGGTAATAAAATATTGATATACTTATATATGTCCCACATATACAAGGAGTTGTCCTTGTGAAAACTGTATATAAAAGGTAAAGCATGTAAGTATAATTATTCAATGTGGTCATAGCAAAGAAAAAAAATCTCTCTAGATTCAAAATCCTGAAAAAAAGACAAAACAAAACAAAAATAAATAAATAATAAATAAATAAATAAATAATCAATCAATCAATCAATCAATCAATCATGGAAGAGGTGGTAGAATTAAGACCTGAATTATGATAACAGAATTAGAATGGGAATTCCAACCACACATATCAACAATAAGCTAAAATTTTATTTTTGTGCTAGTCAAAACAATAGAAATAGTCTGCTTGTGTTTCTGCAACTAGAAGCTCTTAGTCATTAAAATAAATCTATTTTACTAGTCATGTCAGGGGCTTCCAAGTGCAAAGTGTACCAAAACAAGATGAAAATACTGATTATGCGTAGAGGTGACATCTCTGGTGTCCTGACCTCTGAAATTGTATGATATACTCAGGACACATACCAATGGAAATTTCTATATCTATTTGATCTATTCTATGGTTTGCTATCTATTTTCATAAGTGAAGAAGTTAGGGAAGTGGGTGAAAAGAATGAGGGTCAGAAAAATACACCAAAAATAAAACTTAAATAGTTCCCCTTTGTAAAGTACATGAAACAACTCACAGGGCCATGAGAATACACTATCGGTCAATCTTAACCTTACTTAATTGTGAGGTTTTGTGCTATCAGCTTCACTGACAACTAGACTAGCAATCAATAGTATCAATCTATAGTTATTTGTTTTCTTAGCAGTTTCATGAGTATCAGTTTTTAAGCAGAATACTAGCAGGAGTTATTTTTCAAGATAGCTTTAAAGCTACCAAAGGTGCCTTTTGCCAGAGTAAAGCTAATTAACTCTAAAATATCAAATCAATATTCTTATTAATATTGTATTCATTATTTGTGGGGAAGAAATCAATGTGTCCTGATCAAAATGTAAATATGCACAGTGATGCACTCACACTGGGGAACTTACTATTTTTTCTAAGCAAGCACATTTGAATCAGTAAGACATGTATTAGGCAATTGTCTTTAAATTCACTGAAACAGTGCCCTCTTTGCTATGACTATGTCTAGTAATATTTTTTTTTATGTTTTAGAACTGAATTTATTCTCAGCATAGATGAGCCTGGTGCCACCTTGAATATCCACCATTCACAGACTGCCACTTTGGCCATGGGAACTCACATGTGCAACTTGTTTCCATGACAGCCTGTAAATTACAGACCCCAAAGTCAGCTGCAAGGAAAAGAGAAAATAAATTAAAAAAAAAAAAAAGACCCTCGCCCTGGTTTTTGGCAGACTTATCCTGGATATTGCTGACGGCTTTTTGGTTTGGTTTCAAAAACCACCTCTGTCATAAGGGAGACATTGAGATTGTGCTTTCTCCTGCAAATTAGCAATTAGAACCAAGCTGTCTTCTGTTAGGCAAAAATCTAATACAAGACTTAGGGAGGAAAGAAAGTATTTTCATAAGCCATGCACCAAATGAGGGTCTCTTCATGAACAGGCCACCCTGTCCTACTGTTATCTACTTTTAAATCTCTTCTTATGGACAGCAACTGCTTCAATGAAGGCAAAAGCATCAAAACTCTAACTTTCTAATAAATAATATGAATATAAAACATTTGAATATTCAGAAAAAGTCTAAAATTCAAATAAAGTCTAAGACCTACAATCATCTTTAATTTACGTTTTGACAAACAAATATGTTTCTCTGTAGGACTATCTACTCTGGCAGCAAACCAAATGTTGAAACCAAAACAATTCAAATATGGCATTTTGTAGGCAGGGCAGTTAGAAGGTGACATGAACCCAGCACCTACCTCTACCCTATATATTATCATATTTAATTTTCACACGGGTCCTAGAAGGGAGGAGAGTTTTATTTCCATTTTCCAGTTGAGTTGAGGAAACTAAGGCTCAGAAGTGCTAAGTAAATTGTTCAGATCAATAAGTGGAACAATCAGAATTCAAAGTACAAGAATCAACTCAAATTCATCTACTCAACCTACAATTGTCATCTTTAAATATAGAATTCAGAGGAAAAGTATTATTTATTTACTTTTATACTTTGAAAAAAACTCTCTTCAAGGTAATTTATATATTAGGATTTCTTTTATCATACACACATACTTTGCAATAAAAGACAATATAAACAGATTAATGCATCAAGTTGCCTGGCTTATTATGGATTTCACTCACTTAAAAAAAAAAGGAAAGGAAATAAATGCAGTCATTTGCCACATAGCAGGCCACTGTGCTTTTATTATCAATTCAGTTTCTGTGCATGTAGTTCAAGGACAACATAGGGCCTGATATAGAGCCCCTTCTTGATTTATACTTTATTTCCTGTAGAACAACAGTTTACAGTACGCGTTTGTTTCAGACAAAATCAGGACGTATAATGCAGTGTTATACTGGCCTCCACATGATGCTAACATTTTTGCTTCAAATTTATACAGATTTTAAATTTATTGCCAAGTCTGAAAAGCCTGGCTAAGATAGTCATTGTGTTTGGATCCTGTGTTGACATCAACCCTAAATAATCATAAAAGCAGTGCTTTTGCAGATGTATTTGTGCTGGTCTCTGAGTTCTTACTTCATTTAAATATCAATGAGCTGAAAACGTACTGAAAATCATACCTTAGCTTTTTGTCCTTTTCAGCATGTTTCATTAAATTATATTTTAGTTTAAGTCTATGTAGATAAGTATATCCAGTTACCATGAGCCTATTTAATTACATTTTGTACTTGCCCAATTACTGACTTGAAGCAAGTCTTTTGACTAATAATAATGACTGCACATTACTAATGTTAGCAAAGGAAGTCCTGAAAGCACTATTCTTTCTCTGTCTATACAGTGGACGCTCCTTTTCTGTTGCTTAAAATATTTCTTTGAATTCTTACTACATACACTAAAATTCAAATTCCCACTGCATTCAAGGTCTTCACAAGTAGTCTTCCCCCCGACCATTCACTCTTCTATGAATCAGAACAAAAATGTTAAAGCCTATTGGACCTGAATTAAATTACTGCCTCTGCCATTTTCTATCTATATATATTTAGAAAATTTTTATTTTTGTTTTTACGTTACCTGGGCTGATTCCTTTTTTGCAAAATAAGGGTAATAGTACTTGACTCACAATTTTTGTGAAGAGTAAATGTGAAAAAAACATAAAACACTGAGAACAGTGATTGGTCATTTCTGCCAATGCAAGACTTCATCCAGTCCTTCCCCACCCACCCCCAGTTCTTTACCAAATTTTCTTCTACGTACCCTGTTCTTTAGCAACACTGAACAATTTACCTTTCCCCAAATAATAAATGTATTCCTCATCTATTCCTTGACACATAGCACACACACTGCTTGGAATAGCCTTTACACCCTTCTTTTTGCTGCACTACTCCTTTGTTTCTGGGTATCACTTCCTTTACGACACTTTTCTTGACCTCTCTCCCCATGAGTTCCGAGTTCTTATTCTCCATGAGTTCTTGTTTTGAACTCATGCAGAATTTTGTACATACTTCAATTATAACACTTAGGAGTCTAATTGCATGTTTTTAATAGTCCTTCCCTAATAACCTGAGCCCCTCAAGGGCAGAGTTGGCATCTAAACCATCATTGTGTCCCTAGTACCTGGTGTTTAATATTTGTTGAATAAAATAATTATGTGCTTAATAAATCATGAACACTATATTCCACTTCTTTTTAAAGTGCATTCCTATCCACACCTAAGACAAGACTGCTCCATTGTTCTAGGACTTGAACTTAATAGGAACTGGACAGATGTCTGTGTGATTAAATATAATGTGAACAACAGGAACTGGTGTTGTTAAGGGTAAAATATTGATCAGTGAAGAGAGGAGGAGAATTAAGTGGACTTAAAAAGAGAAGGGAACATGGGAACACCACCTTCATTTATCATTCCCATTTTAATTTTACTTTTGGAAACCTGACAAATATGTAGCAGTAATGTCTTGCAGAAGACAGATTTCATTTTCCACTTTTAACTTTTAAAAATCAGGCTCTAGGAGGTAAAAATACAATCAGAAAATGTGTTTTGTGTTAAAATTATGAGATGGATTGTCTTAAAAAGGCTTGGTGATGAAAAACAGCATAAGAGAAGGTAGACAGTTTGCCTGAGATAAGAACATCAACCTTTCTTCTTAAAAACAATAAGAGGAGTCCAGAGTTGAAATTAGAAAGCACTCTGGAGGGAGAGCTATATATTCCCGTGCCAAAAGTCTCTTCTGGTCTCCTGACCCAGGCAGATGCTTAGGTTGATTGACTTCATCTCTATCACCAGCAAATGGAAAGGCAGTGGTGACTAATGACTTTCCCAATATCCATCTTTTTTATTTAAAAAAGTTAGAAATATGCCTTGAGATAGATGCTGAAGTAGGTATCATCTGTCTTTTTGGCCTGATATAAGGTTCATAGTTTCTTAAGAATCTGAAGTCAAGGGAATTGAAAAATTGAAATAGGTGTTCTCAAAGATCAGATTAAAATTTTTTGCTGACTCCTAATCATCTTGAGATCTTGAAATTTCTTTAAGTATATATAAGAGATAGCAGTAACTAAGATGGGAAATGTATATGCTTACATATATACTATAAGTTTTATGTAGAATTGAGATATGAGATGTATTTATATATTGTGTAGTGTACTCAAAGTTATTTCTACTATCTGACCACTAGTAGTATATTTGCAAGTTGGTTTTATGTGTTATGTATCTTAACACATGCCTTCTCCCTGAAATTGTCTCTCTCTCTCTCTCACACACACACACACACACACACACAACACATACACACACACAAACTCTTTTGTCTCTTTCTTTCCAATTCATCCTGTACAACAAATAAAACTTTGTAAAATACAGATCTAATAATCTCATATCTCTGCTTAAAATTTAATGATAAAATTTAGTCCAACTTTAAAAACCATTAGCAACACTTCCAATTAAGTTTGTCCCATTTTTCTTCTCAATTCTCAAACAATGATCTGTGCTTCAAACAAACCTGACTAGGCACTAACTTCTGGTGCTTTGAAGAACTCAGTTTCTGTAATACTCTCAGCTGCTCATTTAGCTGCTCATTTACTTCTTTATATTTCCTGTAATTGTCTGTGTTTAAAACAACTTTATACAATTATTAAATGAATTCATTTTTGCATAGAATTTCAAATAAGTTAGGTGATGATAAATTTCCTCTGGACTTCTGTCCAATTCTTCTTCCCTTGCCAGATGGGCAACCACTGTTGCATACTCTTTTATATGCAGTGATAAAAATATGTGTAAAACATATAACCACATGTCATATATACTTATAAAATATAAGACTTTTGTATGATTACGTTTGTTTTACATAAATAATATCATACATCAATACTTTTTAAATTTTTTCTTATCCATTTTCCTGAGGATCTTTTCACCTCAGTAATAAAGATTTCCTATGATCAAAGTTTCAGTATATAAAATCAATGTACAAAAATCAGTAGCATTTCTATACACCAATAACATCCAGGCTGAAAGTCAAATAAAGAACACAATCTCACTTAGAATAGACACAAAGAAAATAAAATACCTAGGAATGCAGCTAACCAAGAAAGTGAAAGATCTTTATAAGAAGAACTATAAAACACTGCTGAAAGAAAGCAGAGATGAAACAAATACATGGAAAAACACCCCATGCTCATGGAATTAAAAGACTCGATATCATTAAAACGGTCATATTGCCCAAAACAATTTACAGATTTTATGCTATTCCTACCAAACTACCAACATCATTCTTCACAGAATTAGAAAAAAATTATTCTAAAATACATATGGAACCAAAAAAGAGCCTGAATAGCTAAAGCAATCCTGAGCAAAAACAAAAGAGCCAGTCATCACACTGCCTGACTGCAAACTATACTATAAAGCTACAAAATATATAGCTACATACACAAACAGCAGGGTACTGATTCAAAAATAGACACAGAGACCAATGGAACAGAAAAGAAAAGTCAGAAATAAAGCTGTGCGCCTATAACCATCTGATCATCCACAAGGCCATCAAAAACAAGCAATGAAGGAAGAATTCCATATTCTATAGATATTGCAGGGACAACTGGCTAGCTATGGCTATGTATGGAAGAATGAAACTAGACCCTTACCTTTTACCATATTTAAAAACAAACCCAAGATGGATTTTAAATGTCAGACCTCAAACTACAAAAATCCTAGAAGAAACTCTAGGAAATAACCTTCTCAACATCAGCCTTGGCAAAGAATTTATGGCCAAGTCTTCAAAAGCAATTGCAACAAAAACAAAAATAGACAAACGGAACTTAATTAAATGAAAGCGCTTCTGCACTGCAAAAGAAATCATCAACAGACTAATCAGACAACCTACAGAATGGGAGAAAACATTCACAAACTATGTATCTGACAAAGGTTCACTATCCAGAATCTATAGAGAACTTAAACAAATCAACAAGCAAAACACAAATAACCCCATTAAAAATGTGTAAAAGTCATGAACAGATACGTTTCAAAAGAAGACATATAAGCAGTCAACAAACATTTCAAAAATGCTCATCACAAATCATCAGAGAAATACAAATCAAAACCACAATAAGATACCATCTCACACCAATCAGAAAGTCTATTATTAAAAAGTCAAAAAAACAACAGATGCCTTCAAGGCTGCAGGGAAAAGGGGACACTTACATGCTGTTGGTGGAAATGTAAATTAGTTCAGCTACTGTGGAAAGCAGTTTGGAGATTTCTCAAAAAACTTAGTACTAACATAAGACCCAGCAATCCCATTACTGGGTATATACACAAGGGAATACGAATCATTATACCAAAAGACAACACACACACTTATATGTTCATCACCATGCTATTCACAATAGCAAAGACATGGAATCAACCTAAGCACCCATCAATGGTGAATTGGATAAAGAAGATGTGGTAGATATACACCTTGGAATACTACACAGCCATAAAAAATAAGGAAATCATGTCCTTTTCAGCAACATGGATGGAGCTTGAGACTATAATCCTAAGAAAATTAGCACAGGAACAGAAAACCAAATGTCACATGCTCTCATTTATAAATGTGAGCTAAACATTAAGCACACATAGACATAAACATGGGAACATTAGACTGCAAACTACTAGAGAGAGGAAGAAGGGAGGAGGTTGTGGGTTAAAAAACACTACCTATTGAGTACTATGCTCACTACCTGGGTCCAATATACTCAGGTAAAAATTTTATGAATGTACCCCTTGCATTTAAAATAAATGCTGAAATATTAAAAAGTGAATAAATAAATAAAAGGTTTGCTATAATCTTCCAAGTGTGACCATGCCATGCTTTATTTTACCATCCACCCCCAATGGATATTTGGATTACCTTCATTTTTGCCATTGAAAAAAAAATGCTACAAAAACCCAATGAATATGACTGTGCACTATATTTTCTAAGATACTGCTATAGTTTTAATGTGTCACCCAGAATTCATGTGTTAAATATTAGTCCCCAATGCAACAGCGTTGGGAGGTGGGGCCTAGGGGAAGTGTTTAGATCATGAGGGCTCTGCCTTCATGAATAGATTAATGCAATTATAAAAAGGGCTTGTGGCAATGGGTTCACTCCTTTTTATTATTTTTAAGTTCTCGGGCACATGTGCAGGATGTGCAGATTTGTTACATAGGTAAACGTGTGCCACGGTGGTTTGCTGCACCTAACAACCCATCGCATAAGTATTAAGCCCAGCATGCAGGTTCCCTCTCTTGCACTCTTGCCCTTTTGCCTTCCACCATGTAATGATGTAACAAAAAAGTTGTCAGATACATGTTGGTGCCTTGATTTAGGCTTCTAGCCTCCAAAATTGGAGCCAGTAAGTTTCTTTTCATCATAGCTTGCCCAGTCTCAGGTATCCTGTTATATCAGCACAAAACAGACTAAGACAGAAACTGGTACCAGAGAAGTGGAGTGTTGCTATAATAAATACTTGAAAATGTGGAAGCAGCTATGGAACTACATATAATGGATAAAGGCTGGAAGAATTTAGAGAAACAGGCTAGAAAATGCCTATATTGCCACAAACATACGAATAATGGCACTTGTGGTGAGGGATTAGAAGAAGAGGATAACTGTAGGGAAAGTATAAAATGTCTTCAAAATTACTTAAGTGGTTATAAACAGAATATTGGTAGAAATACAGACAGTAGAGGCCATTCTGATGAGGTCTTGGACAGAAATGAGGAAGAAACTATTGGAAACTGGGGGAAGGCCATCCTTGTTATAAAGTGGCAAAGTACTTGGCTGCATTATGTCTATGTTGTGGGCTTTATGGAAGGCAGAATTCAAGAGAATTGAAGTAGGATATCTGGCAGAAGAAATCTCTAAGCAGCAAATATGGAAGGGACTGCGTGGCTTCTCTTAACTGCATATAGTAAAATGTGAGAAGACAGAAATGATTTAAAGATGGAATTAATAATTAAAAGGGCAGAACATAGAGATCTGGAAAATCCCAAGCATGAACACATAAACAATGAAAAGGCATGTTTAGAAGAGAAAATCAAAGGATTGAGCAGTGACTGTTTGGTAAGGAGATTACCATAGAGAGAAGAAAGCCCAGTGCCATTCAAGACAAGGGAGAATTATCCTAAAAGCATTTCAGAGATCTTCAAGGCTGCCAAAACCTTTCTACCTCAAGTCCCTTGCACTTTGAGGTTTTGAGGGAGAGACCTAGGAAACTCTTGAGAATTTGGGGTTCATTGCCCAGAGCTGTCTCAGTCCTCTGCTCCCACATTCTGGTGCTGCTATCTTCAGCTACCTCAGCTGTGGCTCAAGCAGGCCCAGGTGTAACTCTGGCCCTGTGGAGGCATGGATGCCTCCACCTAGATATCAAAGGATGCTTCAGAGGCCTGCTGCTTGGGCAGAGCCACTGCAAAGAGTCCTGACTAGGGTAATGCCTTGTAGAGCCATGAGATGAGGGCCACTCCTAAGACTTTAGACCTGTAGCGCCACCAGCATGCCACATCAGCCTACAGAGGAGCAGGCATGAGACTCCAACCCATGAGAGCTGCTCAGTGAGATGAGTTCAGCAAAGCCACAGGGTTAGAGCTGCCTGAGGTCTTGGGGGCCCAACTCCAGTTTTAATGTGCCTAGAAGACAGGACACAAAGTCAAAGATTATTCTCAAGTCTTAAGATTTAGTATTGTCTACCCTATTAGCTTTTGAACTTGGTTGGAACCTGTTACTCCATTCTTCTTGCCTATTTCTCCTTTCGGAATGGAAAAATCTGTCCTATGCCTGTCCCACCACTGTATTTTGAAAGCACGTAACTTGTTTTAATTTCACAGGTTTACAGCTAGAACATAATTTGCATCAGGATGAATGGTACCGTGTCTCAGTCATATAATGCTTAGATGTGAGATTTTGGACTTACATTTTAAAGTTGCTGCTGAAAGACATTGAGACTTTTAGGGCTGTTGAGATGGAATGAATGAATTTTTCATATGAGAAGAGCATGAATTTTGGGTACCTGGGCAGAATGGTGTGTTTTGAATGTGCGCCCCAGAATTCATCTGTTGGAAATTTGATCTCCAATGCAACAGTGTTGGGAGGTGGCGCCTAATGGGAGGTTTTTAGATTATGAGGGCTCTTCCCTCATGAATTGATTAATGCCATTATAAAAAGGGCCCTCCGGAGTGAGTTTGCTCTCTTGTGCTCTCACCCTTCCACATTTTGTCATGTGATGACATGGCAAAAACAGCCTCACCAGATGTCTGTGCCTTGATCTTCTCAGCCTCCAGAACTGTGAACCAATAAATTTTCCTTCATTATAAATTACCCAATCTCAGATATTCTGTTACAGCAGCATAAAATGGACTAAAACAGAAGCTGTATTAGCTTGAGCTAACATCACAAAATACCACAAACTGTGTGGCTTAAACAACAGAAAATTATTTTTCACAGTTCTGGAGACTGGAAGTCTGAGATCATGGTGACAGCATTGTTGGGTTCTTGGTAAGGGCCCTCTACCAGGCTTGCAGATAGCTAATTCCACCACGAGGTTCCCACTCTCATTACCTAATTATTTCCCAAAAGCACCATCTCCAAATACCATCACATCAGGGATTAGGGTTTTAACATATGAACTCTGGGAACACACATGCAGTCTATAGTAGATATATGGCTAAGAAATGAGTTTCAGAGTGGAAAGTTCTACCAGATTGTCTCCTGAAAGACTGTCTCAATTTACATGCTCACCTAAGTGCTTGAAACTGCCCATTATCCTCTAACATCGCTACCACCTATCCTATACCAGCACTGGCACCCTGACCTGAGACTTTCAGCCTCCAGAACTGTGAAAAATAAATTTCTCTTGTTTAAGCCACCCACTGTGTGGTATTTTGTTATGTCAGCTCAAGCTAATACAGCTTGTTTTAGTCGATTTTGTGCCGTTATAACAGAATACCTGAGCCTAGGTAATTTAAAATGAATGGAAATTTACTGTTTCATAGTTCTGAAGGCAGGAGAGTTCAAGATCAAGGCATTGACATCTGGTGAGGGCCTTTGTGCTGTGTTATCATATGGCAGTGGTAATCTATCTTTTTCCTAATTTTTGAGAAAAATTTGCTATCTCATTTTTTTAGTTTGTGTCTTCCAGTTACTATTGAAGTTTTAAAAGAGGAACAATATTTATTGGCCATTTGTACTTTCTCTTTTTTTAGTTACCTGCTCATTTTCTTTGCTAATTTTCCTATTGGGCTTTTGCTTTTTTTTTTAATTTGAAGGAGTTTTTTATATCTTCTGAACACTAATCCACTGTAATCTTTATGAAAGCAGAGGTTTTTTTATCTGTTTTGCTCACTACTAGACCCTAGGGTCTAAAAGAGCCCATGGTACATAGTATGTGCTTGATAAATGTTTACTGAAAGAATGAAAAGGTATATAAATAAATAAAGAGGTTGTAAACATTTTCCAGTGTACTGCTTAACTTGACATTATTGTATCAAATTTAAATAAAAGTTTTAAATTTGAATATGATCACATTTATCAATCTCCTGTACTAAATATCCTACATTTTGTGTTTAATCTTATAACCATTCCCACCATGGGTTAAAAACAGATTATCCTTCATCCCCCTCAAACTATATGCTTCTGTTTTATTCATTTTCACTCAATTTAATACATTCTACTTGATTCTGATGTCTATAGTCTCAATGAAACAGTAATTTTATCAATATTTATCAATTAAGAAGTTGGTTCATATGTAACATCATAAGATGAATTTTATAGAATATCGTATTCCAGGCCAGGCACAGTGGCTCACACCTGTAATCCCAGCACTTTGGGAGGCCAACGGAGGTGAATTTCTTGAGCTCAGGAGTTTGAGACCAATCTGGGCAACTTGGCAAAACCCCATCTCTACAAAAAAAAAAATTTTTTTTTAATTAGCCAGGTGCAGTGGCACACCTGAGTTGAGAGGATTACTTGAGCCTGGGAGGTCAAGGCTACAGTGAGCCATGTTTGCGCCATTGCACTCGCCTGGATGAGAAAAGAATATCATACTCCAGATACACTGAATTTTTTAATTTCTGAAAGACTTAAAATACAATGTAACTACCCACTATCTTGAGTCACTGCCCTTCAAAAACACATTCAAACATGGGTCAGTAAATGAGGTAATGTTTCTGTAACAGTGTCCTCAGCAATCTCAAGAAAAGGGCTCTAGGAAGTATGTTTTGGAAGGCAGCACACTATTTTCATTTCTATTCAATTTATTATTTAAAATTAAATTACACAGTACAATGGGCCCTGGATAAAATATTCTAAAAAAGATAGAGAATGTCAACACCACAATTCTTTGTATGCATGCTAAGCAAAACTCAGAGAAGCAAAAATGATGTGATGTCAAACAAAGCTTTCAGAAACATAGCAACAATATGTTTGGAAAATAAAAAGTAAGATGTACACACCAAAGTAACCTTGGGAGCTAAAACAAAAAAGGTCCCTGTGAATGTTTCTTATCACAGCAATATTCTCCAGAAAGGATGGACAGTCATATCTGTCTTTTTGACCACATTCCCACTCCTGAGTAGTAGCATTGTCAACATATAATACGAAAGCCATCAATTCACTCTGACAGTGTTTGCACTTCAGGTGGTGAGAAACTCTGTGGGCTAAAAGAAGGAAAAAGAAAGAAATCAGGGAGTAATATCTTGGACTGACATGAGAAGTATAGCAAACTGTGGAAGAAGAAAGTTGCAAATAAAAAGTGTTCTAAATAAGAGAGAACTGAACTTTTAAAGAACAGAGACAATAGGCCTATGCTCATATAAATAAAAGCAAAAAAGCAAAATCCTCTATGATTTATTACTAAACTTTGCATACAAAGGTGATTGTGACAGATTATAGTACTCATTTTACTCACCCACTGAATAGGCCAGCATATGACTAAGAACATTTTTCTTGTTGAATATTCATCTACATAGTACTTTTCTTCTATAAGCAGAAATTATTAATCAAATATAGCCTCCTTAATTCTGAACTATAATTGTGTAGAATTCAGTGGAGGACGTCATTTCACAGAGAAGTAACTAAGACACAGGGATATAAAATGAACCCTCCAAGAAGATTCTGGACCCATACATAGTACATAACAGAGTACAAACAAAAGTTTACTAGTTGCTTGTCAGGCATTTATTGATCATGAGTCTAGCAAGCCTTTGTTGTAGATTCAAAAATTAAGACTAAAATTCTACCCTTAATATATTTAACACTTGTTGGTGACCCATAATTCACACACAGATACACAGATACACACACCAAACCAAAAAAGCAAAGGTAGTGTGCATTTAAGAGAGTGATTTAGCAAGTAAAGTATCATTTTCACCAGTTTTAAAATCAAGTCTGCTTCTAATTCAGCTTTACAAATGGAAAGTATATAAATTGGAGTAATCTTAAATCACCACAAAAACTTAAAAACACAAAAAAGTCTTACTTTGGAAAATGAAATTAGACTCAACAAATTTTATTGGACAACTACTGTATGCTAAGTGATAAGAATACAAAACTATGTTGGAAAATGGTCCTTGTTATTAATGTGCTCTCGATCTAATGACGTCTACTAGGAGGGAATTTATAGAATTCAAGACTCAGTGGACCACAGAAGAGAGATATTAAACTATACTTGAACCACAGAGGATCTGAAAGAAAAACTTTCTAATATTGAGGACACCATATGCCAAAATACAGGATATGAATAGCATTTGGTAACAGTTCTAAAATGGTGGTGTAGCACGTTGAAGGAGTAGGACATTAAAACTGAGGAATTAGTTAAGGAATTTACGTGTCATATATGAGAATTCAGAATGTATTTAATAGCCTCTGGACACACTAATTTTTCCGTGAAGCAAAAAGGTGCTCCTTCAATACTCTACACCCACAATCTTATTCTCATGTCACCTTCCTACTTTCCAATCTTCATTGCACTGGATGACCAATCTCTTTTAGCCTCTGGCTACATTCACTATTATCACCTCCCTGACCATCACTCACCTCTCATTCTCTGGCTTCAGCTCTATTGGCAGCTTCCTCAATACTATCAATGCACTCCCATCCCTAAGAGAAAAACACATGCATATACACACAACAAAAACGACTACGATGACACCTTTGGAGCTGCCTCTCTTCTCTCTCTTCATAATGAAGAATTGCAACTCCTCAAAGAAACAGTCTAAATTCCCTCTCACACAATACACCTCACAGTCACTCTTCAACCTACTACCACACAGTGTCTATTCCCACTCCTCCACCAACACTCTTCTGACAGTGGTCTACAATCTATTCCATTTCTTTTCTGTACTTGTCATTGCTAATCACTCCTTTGAGTTCACTCAGCCATCATGCCTGTGCCTATCCCAAAATATCCTATTGCTTTCTCCCTTCCTTCATCTGTTTTTTACTCTCCTTTGCTGACTATAATTCTTCAAACTACTACTGTGTTCCCTCCTCTAGACTAAAAGAAACCCCTCAGTTAATATTTGAAATTTTTTTAATTAGCCTTCAGTCACACTTAATTGTCTTCTATGGGTCACAGCTATCTTTCACTCTTTGCCAAAGGAGACAGGTGGTGTTCATGATAACCCATAAGTAATTTTCTACTGCATAAGAAATAAAGATTAAACCCTTGGCCAAGCATCAGAAGGCTTCTGCTCTGGGCCCCTACCATCCTTAAGTCACTGAAGCTCCTTTCCACCCACTCACCACACAGATTGATTACAATCAACTTATTATATAAAAAGTGAAAAATGAAGCAGAAAAAAAAGATAGACTTGGCCTGAGTACAAACCTATTCTGTATCATCTTTAGCAAGTTAATTAATCTACTTAAACCTAAATGTTTTTATTTGTACAACTGTGATGATACCTAATTCTTAGTCTCCTGATAGAATTAGAATTCTCCTTGTAGAATGATTGGCATAAAATATGCCCATCCAATATTTATAATGACAGTAATATTTGTTACTATGGTCAGGCACTATATATATGTTAGCTCATTTAATCCTCTCAGAAACCTTTTCAGGGAGGTAGTCTTACTACCCTCCATTAGAAATGAGGAAACAAAGGCACAGTGAGGTTAACTAACATGGCCAGGAGCCCAAAATTAGAAAGTGGTATACAGTCATATTTTAGAGCAACTTACAGGGAGCCTTGAGTGTATCAGTCCTTAAATAAATCATTAAACCCAAACAGAATACTGTTCTCTACTACATCTTTGCTCGTACAGTTCCCTTATTGAAAACTCTTACTTTGTCTCTTCCCCACTTCATATTCCACTGAATATTCCCTTCTTTCACAGCCCATCTCAAATCCTCTTTGATACCCCTCCCTTACTCCAATAACATCTTACTGGTAATTTTTATATCACTTACCAAACTAACTTGCATCTCACATCTTTGTGCTTATGTCTGTTTTTGAAATTAGCTTGAGAGATCTGAGGAGACACAGATCATGTTTGTTTTCTGTTTTTCGTCTTTGAACCTTCTGTAGCAATTTGGCACAATGCATTGCCTACATAAGTGTTCAATAAATCTTTGTCGAATTCGCTTTTAAGATTATCAGAATAAATCTCTCCAGGATTTTATCAGAAAAACATTTTTTTTACTTTAAAAAATCATGATATCTCCCTCCAAACCCCTGTGATATTTATGCATTCTCAGACTAGGCTGGATTTTTCAAGCAGATGCAACTGGGAGAATGGTCCTGGAGCTTTACTTTTTTATGTGATTTTAGTGGTAGGTCTCTTCCCTAGTCAAAAAGAGTACTGCATCAGATTTTATTGTCCATGCGAATGCATTCATTGAAAAGCAGACCTCCAAAAGGACTGGTTGAAACATGCTGGGGTTCAATCATGCACAGATAAGTGAGTACTTATTACAAAACATCTACTTAGTTTCCTGGTACACATGAGCCTTTCCAGTGTGCACAATGAACTAAAAGCTGCTGAACACAAAAATGTTCTTTATCCAAGTAACACCAGTGCCATCTGCAGGAACAGCTCAAGCAGCAGTTGTGTTTTTATTTATATATTTCTCTTCAGTCCCATCAGAAGGCTTTGTCATGCTTTCACCTGATGAAAACCATTATAGAGCTCACCTACTATGGAAGGTTTCCATCCATTTTCCTTGGTGGATGGAGAAGGTATTGTTAAAATATAAGAAACCATAACATAGCTGAACTAGAAAAATCTAGTTCATCCAGTTCCCCCAATAACACTAGAAATGAACAAATAACCTCAAACAGTGATAAACAAAAGGGCCAAAATCACTGCTTAAAACAAAATCAAGAGCAATGAAATGATGAGAGTGAACATTCTGCGCATATGAGCACTAACGTTAAAATCATCTCAACAAGGAGGAAAGAAGAGAGGAAAAGCATCTATTGAGACAACACCTATTTCTAAAGATAAACTGCTCATGATCCTCAAAAGCATGAATTATAATATTGAACTAGTGTTTATCAAGAATAATCTACATCATTCCACTTGATCAAATAAATCAGGTTTTTAAACTACCAATAAATTAAATAGTAATTAATGGTCATCCGTAGCAGAACCACTCTAACTGAACCTACTTATATAAGCAAAAGCAAATTTCATAAGACCATGCCAAAATGATCAAGTCATACTACATCTCATTTCTTTCATATTTCTCTTCAAATACATTCATTATAGTTTTAGGTTTTTTTGCAATGGAAGAATATAATTGTGTACCTCAGTCTGGTGGGGTCCCCAACTGTGATCCACAAAGGAGAAAAATTAATCAAGTTTTATCACATGTGAAGCATGCCAAATCCCCAAGGATGTGCAAGACTAGCAAACTTTCCCACTTTTTTCTCATATTTTCTGCTACTCTTTTTAAAAGAGGCCTCTCAACTGAACTTCTACATTATGAATGCTTAACTCTGCACACAGAGTAGAAAATCATTTCTATGTCTATTGAGAAATGCTGAAAATTCTATCCTGCCAAACATATCTCTCCCATCGGCCTACCAGAAAATCTAACTGGAGAGTATGTATCTAACAATTACCATGAGGAAACAGCTTTAAAGATCATAGATGCTACTTATAGCTGCTGAAGTTAACATAGCTACAGAACTATGTAAATAGCCCTGAAAATCAAGATTGAATTGAAATAATCAATCTTAAATTTGTAATGTAGGCTAATTACTAGACAATATAGGTAGTATTGATAATTGCTAGAATATGCCTATATTTCAAATATAACAATAAAATAAGTTACCCTATTAAAAAAAAATAAACAAGCAAACAAAAACTCACTGGGCAGGTAGAAGGTAATTGCAATAGAAGTAAATCAACAAAGAATAATATTTTACTAAAATTAGTGGGAGGAAGGAAATGAAAAGTATTGTGATGATATTGTAACATTCCTGAGCCCATTCTAGAATACACTACTGAGACAGGACACAAAATAGACACAGTTGTAGTGAGGAACTCAATCAGCTCTTGTGTCTCATTTAGTGCAAACAAAGCATGGGACAAGTCTTCATAGTTTGAGCACCAAGAAAGTCTAGAAACTATTTAGAGACTTAAGGTCAAAAAATGAATGGGTTGGTGAAGCAAAAGTGATGTGAATTTAAGGGTTCAAGGGCCCTGTCACACAGAGGCTTACAATAACCAGCAAGGGAAAGGTTGAAATAGATGGCTTGATATAAGTCCAGACTAGAGTAAGTCAAGAATTTGAAAGTTCAGAGAGAAATTCAGGATTCTATGGCATGCAATCCTAAAAGGGAAGATAGGCTGAAAGGACTAGAGCCTCCCCAGGAATCATTCTGATTATTCAATCAAAAATTATTTTATTAGGAGAGAAGAATGTGAAGCACCAAAATAAACACAGTGGTCCAAGCAAGTCATAGACTAAGACAATAACACATGGTTTTAATGACTGCATGACAAAAATTAAAATATTATCCCAGACTAGGAACAAAGACATAACCACCAAGGGTAAATATGAAAGCTGCAAAGCACTTTGTTTAACAAAGAGGATAGGAAGAAACAAAACTTATACAATATGTATATTAACGCTGGCTGAAATGAAGATAAGGATTCCAAAGCCCCATTCCCTCCCACTACCACATAGGTGCCTGAAAGGGCTCTTGGAGCACTGTCTGAAACCGCAGGCCTAGGTCAATGTACAAGTCGCTCTGCATAGATAAAAAGACCTTTCTTATTTCATTCCTGACCCACCTTTCCAGCTCTCGTGCTCCCTACATGTGCAGGCACACATGCATCACCCACACTGCCCTGCTGATTTCTGCCCTTGTGCAGTTCCTCACCTCCTCCTCTACGCTTCTTTCTTTCAAGTGACTTGTATTCTCC
Source organism: Pongo pygmaeus (assembly GCF_028885625.2). Lineage (NCBI taxonomy): Eukaryota > Metazoa > Chordata > Mammalia > Primates > Hominidae > Pongo > Pongo pygmaeus. The sequence continues at coordinate 44,196,470 of NC_072388.2, read as the reverse complement.
TACAGGAAGCTGAAGACTATAAAATAAACTAGCATGAACAGAACCAGAATTTATGCTTTCATGTGTAATCATTTCCCTCACAGAAAAGTCTTTCTGGTGCTTCCATTCAAACATTTTCTGACCTTCTTACCTTATCTGAGGTAAAAAAGCTAGGAGAGTGTTCTCTAGTTTATGTTTGGTTGCAAACAGATGGGCAATGACAATGTATATGTCCAACATTTAATTCACTATTAAGTTTTCCAGCTGCATGATCAAACATGGAAGTTTACCTATCTAATTAAACACTGTTGGGGTTTTCCTCCTGAAGACTCAGCTTGATGCTCTTTTTACCAAGCAGAGATAAGCACTCCAACAAGTAGCAGGCAATATAAAAGGAATGGGCTCCACAGGGCAGCATAGCTTCCAACTTTAGTGTGAACTTCCGAGTTACAGAAAAATTAGTGAGAAATGTTCTCTCATAGCATTATTAATTAATTACACTACTAATTCTTTAATTTGTTCTATATTTACAAAGACCAGAGCCACTGTGAACACATTTTCTGCCTAACTCAGAAACTCAAAGCAAGTATTTCTCCTATGGTTCTTCTGTCTAAATTCCTTGCCTTGAATAAAACGCAAAAACTTGCAAAATTCACCTTTGTCAGGTCCACAAGAGTGCTTCTCTTTTAAGGTAGTTTAACCCAAAGAGTCTTTAGAAGAGCTCCTTTCCTGATTCTGTTTCCAAAGAAGATTACTAATATGGACAGATCTAAAGCCCATAAAGAGGCTTAGAAACATATTTGAACAAAATCTTTATTGAGACCTTAATATGTAAATGTGTGTAATCTCACAAGATCAACATTTCCACAGATTTCAATTCTTAAAAATATTTTAAATTATGTAGTTACGTAGAACTTTTGCTGGTAGTTACTAAAACAAAGCCAATGTATTGCCTACACTACCGAGCATACTATGTCCTAGCAATAAAGAAAACTATGGCAAAAATGCATCGATGTTGTTCTTTCATGAGACAAATTCGACAGAGACTAATAATAGGTTAGTAAAAATTAAACTATGTGAAAATTAAGAGAAACAATGAAAGCTTCAGAAAGTGTGAAACGTCTTCAACTTTGTATTATCTAGCTAAGGTGTAGATAGTAAAATGACCAAAAATATATCAGAAAGGTCTTATATTATTAACTGAGTGAACATCTGACTATAAAGCAAAGTCAAATTAACAGATAAAATAATGGGAGGAGTAAAATCATCCACCAAATAGAGAAGGAGAAAAAAGACAAAGGCTGAAAGATAATGCAATAGTAATTAGTCAATTAAATAAACTTAGTACACTACATTTTTATGTAGATAAATGCAGAACATGAGAAGAGAATTTCAATATGCATAAATTTATTTACTCTAAACAGATCATATCAGCTATGATGTATAGGCATACCTCCTTTCATTGCACTTCACAGATATTGAGTTTTTTACTAATTGAAGGTTTGTGGCAACTCAGCCTTAGGCCAAGCCGATCAGTGCCATTTTTTCAACATGTGTACACTTGCTGTCTCTGTGTCACATTCTGGTAATTCTCACAATAATTCCAACATTTTCATTATTATTATGTATGTTATAATGATCTGTGAGCAGTGATCTTTGATGACACTATTACAATTGTTTGTGGGAGCCATGAATGATGTCCATATAAGATGAGGAACTTCATAAATGTTGTGTGTGTTCTGACTGTTCCACTTAACGGCTGTTCCCCCATCTGTCTCCCTCTCCTCAGGCCTCTCTATTCCCTGGAACACAACACTATTGAAATTAGGTCGCTTAATAACCCTACAATAGCCCCTAAGTGTTCAAGTGAAAGGGAGGGTTGCACATCTCTCACCTTAAATCAAAGCTAGAAATAAGCTTAATAGGGATGGCATGTCGAAAACCAAGACAGGCAGAAAGCTAGGCCTCTTGCACCAAACACCCAAGTTCAGAATGCAAAGAAAAAGTTCTTAAAATAAATTCAGGCCAGGCACGGTGGCTCACACCTGTAATCCCAGCACTTTGGGAAGCCGAGGCAGGTGGATCACAAGGTCAGGAGTTCAAGACCAGCCTGGCCAAGATGGTGAAACCCCGTCTCTACTGAAAATACAAAAATTAGCCGGGCGTGGTGGCAAACACCTGTAATCCCAGCTATTCAGAAGGCTGAGGCAAGGAATTGCTTGAACCCGGGAGGCAGAGGTTGCAGTGAGCCAAGATCACACAACTGTGCTCTAGCCTGGGTGACAGAGCGAGATTCCATCTCAAAAAAAATAAACAAATAAAATAAAATAAATGAATTCTAAGTGCTACTCCAGTGAACACAAATAATAAGAAAGCAAAACAACCATATTACTGATATGGAGAAAGTTTTAGCGGTCTAGATGGAAAATCAAACCAGCCACATTTCCTTAAGCCAAAGCCCAATCCAGTGCAAGTCTCTAACTCTCTTCAATCTGTCAAGGCTGAGAGAGGTGAGGAAGGTGAAAAAGAAAAGTATGAAGCTAGCACAGGTTGGTTCTTGAGGTTTAAGGAAAGAAGCCATCTTCATATCATACAAGTGCAAGTTTAAGCAGCAGGTGCTGATGCAGAAGTTGCAGCAAGTTATCCCAAAAAATCTAGCTAAGATCATTGATGAAGGTGGCTACACTAAACAATAGATTTTTAATATGGACAAAATAGCCTTCGATTGGAAGAAGATGTCATCTAGGACTTTCATAGCTAAAGAAGAGAAGTCAATGCCTGAATTTAAAGCTTCAAAGAACAGCCCCTATCTCTTGATAGGGGCTAATGCAGCTTGTGACCTGAAGTTGATGCAATGCTCATTTACCATTCTGAAAATCCTAGGGCCCTTAAAAATTAACCTAAATCTACCCTGCTCTGTAGACAGAAAAACAAAGCCTGGAAGACCACACATCTGATTACAGGATGGTCTCCTGAATATTTTTTAAGCCCACTATGGAGATCTGCTTAGAAAAAAGATTTTTTTTCAAAATATTACTGCTCATTGACAATATACCTTGTTACCCAAGGGTTCTGATGGAGGGGTACAAGAAGATTAATGTTGTTTTCTTTTTTTTTTCTTTTATTATTATTATTATCATTATTATTATTATACTTTAGGTTTTATGGTACATGTGTGCAATGTGCAGGTAAGTTACATATGTATACATGTGCCATGCTGGTGCGCTGCACCCACCAACTCGTCATCTAGCATTAGGTATATCTCCCAATGCTATCCTTCCCCCCTCCCCCCACCCCACAACAGTCCCCGAAGTGTGATGTTCCCCTTCCTGTGTCCATGTGTTCTCATTGTTCAATTCCCACCTATGCGTGAGAATATGCGGTGTTTGGTTTTTTGTTCTTGTGATAGTTTACTGAGAATGATGATTTCCAATTTCATCCATGTCCCTACAAAGGACATGAACTCATCATTTTTTATGGCTGCATAGTATTCCATGGTGTATATGTGTTAGACCTAAAACCATAAAAACCCTAGAAGAAAACCTAGGCATTACCATTCAGGACATAGGCATGGGCAAGGACTTCATGTCTAAAACACCAAAAGCAATGGCAACAAAAGCCAAAATTGACAAATGGGATCTAATTAAACTCAAGAGCTTCTGCACAGCAAAGGAAACTACCATCAGAGTGAACAGGCAACTTACAAAATGGGAGAAAATTTTCGCAACCTACTCATCTGACAAAGGGCTAATGTTGTTTTCATACCTGCTAATACAATATCCATTCTTCAGCCCATGGATCCAGGAGTAATTTTGACTTTCCAATATTATGATTTAAGAAATACACTTTGTAAAGCTATAGTTGCCCTAGATAGAAAACTATGGGAAAGCCTGGGTGTGAGGCTCAAATATCGGTGTTTACCAATCCCTCCAAGAGAGTCCTATGCACACCAGTTTGTAAACCACCACACTAGGATAACTGGTCTCAGCCAAACACAAACTGTTAGAAAACCAGTCGTCTTTCACAGACCTTTGATCCTTTATGTTAGGCCTGTCCATCCAGGACTCTATCTTTCTTAAAGGTCATTTTATTTCTTAAGCCTTATTTCCTGCCTTTGCCCCTGAACCTTGACTGAGGCTACCCTAATATTCTCCAATTTGAAATCCTGGGGAGAAGGAATGAGAAAAACTCATTATTCAAGCAACTATTTTCTCTCCTGCAGCTACCCTCTTCACACCTGGTATTTCAGGGAATAGCCACTTAAGTCCCTCCCAAAATTTGTTGCAACCAAATCCTAGAACAGAGGCTACAAATGTCACCTATATTTGTATAATAAACAAAGCCAGGCAAGTAGTCCTTTATAAATCAAAGAAAATCCAGGCAAAATTATACCCTCAAACAATTTTTTTGTTCGTTTTTGCAGTGGAAGTACATGATTCCCACTTGTCCTTCAGCTCTAGGAAAGCTTTTGTATTGTGTGAAAATGGCAGGCCGAAGGCCCAAGAGGCTGAATCTGTACATCAACCCTCTTTTTCTTACATATTTGCCCACAAATGCCACCAGCAACAAATTAGTGGTAATAGGATTATTTAATCTCATCAAATACTTTGTAAATACTTAGATATTTTCTCTATCCCTTATATATCTTCGAAGAGACAAATGTTCTACACACATAAACAATTTATTGTATAATTTCATAAGTCAGTAATAACCTGTAGTCAATATCAATCCATAAAGAAAACTGAAAAACACTTACCTTATTTTAATATAAAGAGAAAAAACTCAAGAGTTTGATTATTGCTTTCTTCAAACTGCATTAGCTGGACAATATAATAAGTGAAATTCAAATATTAATTGTCAATTCAAAGTTTCCATAAAGGATAGCCAATAAGGGCATACATTTTTTATAGCTACTAAAATAGTCAATTTTGCTTTGCCTTTATGTAAAATTTAGCAAATGACAAGTTTCTTTTAAGTAGAAACTTTAGAGTATACTGCAGTATGTGTGTTACTATTAATGGTGATAGAATCTTATGAATACTGCTAAGGATTTTAAGCATCAACTGTACACATAGCCAGGTCAGCCATCAAGTGTACCAAGATGACCTTCCATTGAGACTCTGCCACACTTAGCCGTCCCAGAGCGAAGACTACTATTTTGTGGTTATTGGCCCTCTTCACCTAGCAACGCAGTTGGTTGCTTTAAAGATTTACAGTCATGCGTCACTTAACAATGGGGATATATTCTGAGAAATGCATTGTTAGGCAATTTCTTCATTATGCAAACATCATGGAGTATACTCACACAAACCTAGGTGGTATAACTTACACACCTAGGCTATACAGTATATATTGCTCCTAGGCTATAAATCTGTACAGCAAATTAAATACTGTAGGGAATGTTGCAGGCAATTGTGTGCAATGGTAAGTATTTGTGCATCTAAACATATCTAAACATAGAAAATGTACAGTTAAAATATGATATTATAATCTTATGGGACCACCGTCGTATGTGCGGTCGGTCCGTCATTGAATAAAATGCCATTCTGCAGCACATGACTGTACTTTATTTCTTTGTGTGACCATTAGGGTAATTATAAACCATTATAAGCAAATATAATTTAGTTTTCTTATTTGTATAAACAATACTGTATTCATTTGCTTAAATGAGAGCAATTTCGAGGATTTTTTTTAAACTAAGTCAATTCAAGAAATCATGGGGATGAAGAATGGTAATGTACCATTAAATGAAATGGAAAGATAATAAACAAAGTTCATTTTAATCAGTAATTTCCATTTCCTTCCACATCAAAACTTTTGCCGAAGCAATTAATAATAATAAAATTAATTAACTGTATTCTTTCTTCTACCATATATGAAATAGTCAAAGGGTAGCAGCAAGAAAGAGAAGGATGTGGTATCCGGACACATCAAAACGAACCATAGTCAGTGATCCAGAGTTGTTTACAAGCAGCAATTTAGTCTTTAATATTCCTGAAGTTCTATAAAACATATTTCTGTTCAAAATATTCCAAAGCACTGAATACTTTGTCATGGAATTATAAACATGAAAGAGCCTGAACTTTGGAGACAGATCTGTACATAAATTCCCACTCTGTGACCTTTGGCAATTCAATCAATGTCATGAACATCATCATATCTACAAATTGTGCTCTACCTCATAGGGGCTGGTACAAGGGGTGTCTCAAATGAGAGAAGTAAAGTACATCATGTGGCATCTGGCACCTAATAGGCATTCAATAAATGGTAAATATCCACGTAATTTTGAATAGACTAATTAAGCAACCCTTTCCATTCATACCTACCCTCCCGTAATCCACTCCCAATCACACTCATGAATAAAATGATTTTATAGTCTTTTATCTCTGCAATCTATATTAATTCTGAAACAAAAACATCTACATAAGCTAATGCACACTGCTGTCTTCACTACTTGAAAATTAGCCAGGAAGTTAGCAGGTAAAGGTTCCTTTTAGGTCACCAGTTAATACAGGTGTTTTAGGTTCCTTGAAGCTTTGCTCTCAGAGGAAAAATATTTCAGAGAATCTAAGAGAGCATCAGGTCAACCATAATGAGTCTGAGACCAGATGCCAGTCATAATTTTAGGCCAGCTGCTACCTCCTTTCGATTTTGAACAAAGACCTACCCTCTGAAAGAATACCTCTCCCTCTACCTAGGAATTGTTATCAGAGAGAACTATATGAAACAGATTTTGGCAAGATTTAAAAGTCTTACTGGGCTGTAGCATAACTGTAGTGGAATGAGGTCTTGGGTAGGATAGGGATTTGTCAAAACAGTATGTGAGTGAAGACAAGCCGAGAAGTACACTTGGTCAATGATAAAGTTGTTAAACTTAGAGAAACATAGTAGCTTCAAATAAGACTCTCAGAACGCCAATTAAGTTTTATCCCCACCTGACAGCATACTGTAGCAGGTAATACCCAAGCACTAAAATCAAACAAACAAGTTTGAAGCTCATCTCTGCTACACACCAACTGTATGATTTGGGGCAATTTATGTACATCTTCTAAGTTTCATTTTTCTCCTCTTTATATCACAGCACCTATGGCATAGGATTGCTGTGATTATTAATTGAGCTAATAATATAAATTTCTTAGCACTATGCCTGAAATGTAATAGGGCTCAATAAATAGTGGCTGTAGTTATCACATGGCAGATATTAGCATAGACAGAAAACCTAAATTCATTGTGACTTAAATAAAAAATAAATTTATTTTTCGTCCACGTAAAATAAGTGTTGAGATAGGAAGCCCAGGGCTCTTCCTATTTTTTGTTCCATGATCCTAGCAGTTAGAGTCCATATTCAAGGGCATTTAGTGGTCAAAAATGACTACAGAAGCCCCAACCACCATAGTATATTCAACTTCTTAGAGACAGAAAAAAAGGGGAAAAAACAAAGGAACTAATCCCAAATATCTGCTCACTTTTCAGGCTCTTTCCCATTCTGTAACAACTTTCATCCAACATCTGCTTACATCTCATTGGCCAGAACTGAGTCAAGTCTTGTTGCAAAGGGAGGATAGAGAATATAGTATTTTAGATGTCCAATAAAAATTAGTGTTCTGTAAAAATGAAGTGGAAATGTGGATTTGATAGAAAACAAGCGGAATCTGCCACAATGTGCTACATTGGTTCTCGTTTATCATTCCATCTTTCACTGCCTTTACTAAATTGACCATCTCTTTCTTCTATCTGGAATAATTAATGAAGTACAGATCTTTTCTCCCTTGTGTTTTTCCTCCAAGGACCCCTCTAGTATTCATCATCTCTATGAGGAGTGGTTCAAAAATGTAAATCTCTCAAGTCAGAAGTCAGATGAAGGTTTCAAGAGTCTTGCAATCTAGATAAGGTTTGTTCAAATCCCAGTTTCAAGATTGAAAGCCTAATCCAAGACTTCTGCCAACTCCCATAGCTTCTATTTTCCTGACGATGTTTGATTTCAAGCTTCTGTTACCCTGTGGACCCTCTTTTCTTAACAATTCCAACCCAGTTGTAACACCCAGAACTTTTCTTGATTAAAAAAGAAAGATGATTGATTGATTGATTGATTGAGCTACTGATATTGATATAGCTCTAACTACCTATCTGTCTACTCTCTGATACAATGTATTTGTAAGCAAAAATAGGCATGACTAGAAATCTGCAGAAAAACCAGAAACATGACAACAATTTCAAAGGTAATATTTGACATCCACCTTCTTAAAATGTCCATTATTCACCCTACAATGATAAATCTTCACTGGCCGTGTCACCTTTACAGCCCCTTTTCATATAGCTCCTGTGTCTACTGCCCTTTCCTCTCCTATCTCTAATCTTTTCATCTTGGGAGAAAAATGAACTCATCACGTTTTTTACGTCGATTATTGAGACAGCCTCCTAACTGGTCTCTCTGTTTCCACTTTGCCCTCCTGCTGTCCACTTCCATCACAGCAGTCAGAAAGGTCATTTGAAAACTCATCAGTTCATGCCACTCTTCTCTCAGAATCTTTTAATAGAGTCTCATCACACTATGAGTAAATGCCAAAGTATTTACAGTTTGTCCTACATAACCTGGTCTATTAAATGAAAGGTTTAATATAATAGTTACCATTCTTGCCTTATTCATCAGCTCCAGCCACAAAGGCCTCCTTGCTCGAAGACATTCCTCCCCAGAGTCTTCTTCCCCTCTGCTTACAAGAGATTTCCCTCAGTTATCAATCTGCCTAGTTCTCATACTTTCTTCAGGTTTCTCCTCAATTGCCACCTCAGTGAAACCTTCCTAGACACCATTTTTTTTTTTTTTATTTTACTTTAAGTTCTGGGATACATGTGCAGAATGTGCAGGTTTGTTACATAGGTATACATGTGCCACCGTGGTTTCCTGCACCTATCAACCTGTCATCTAGGTTTTAAGCTCCACATGTATTAGGTATTTGTCTTAATGCTCTCCATCCCCTTGCTCCCCACCCCACAACCAGCCCCAGTGTGTGTTGTTCCCCTCCCTTTGTCCATGTGTTATCATTGTTCAACTCCCACTTATGAGTGAGAACAAGCGGTGTTTGGTTTTCTGTTCTTGTGTAAGTTTGCTGAGGATGACGGCTTCCAGTTTGATCCATGTCTCTGCAAAGGACATGATCTCATTCTTTTTTATGGTTGCATAGTATTCCACGGTATATATGTACCAGCTTTTCTTTATCCCATCTATTATCGATGGGCATTTGGGTTGGTTCCATGTCTTTGCTCTTGTAAATAGTGCTGCAATAAACACACATGTGCATGTATCTTTATAGTAGAATGATTTATAATCCTTTGGGTATATACCCAGTAATGGGATTGCTGGGTCAAATGGTATTTCTGGTTCTAGATCCTTGAGGACTCACCACACCATCTTCCACAATGGTTGAAATAATTTACACTCCCACCAACAGTGTAAAAGCATTCCTATTTCTCCACAGCCTCACCAGCATCTATTGTTTCCTGACTTTTTAAATAATCACCATTCTGACTGGCGTGAGATGGTATCTCATTGTGATTTGCATTTATTTAATGATCAGTGTTGATGAGCTTTTTTCATGTTTATTGGCCGCATAAATGTCTTCTGAGAAATGTCTGTTCATATCCTTCACCCACTTTTTCACAGGGTTATTTGTTTTATTTGTTTTTTCTTGCAAATTCCTTGTAGATTCTGGATATTAGACATTTGTCACATGGGTAGATTGCAAAAAATTTCTCCCATTCTGTAGGTTGCCTGTTCACTCTGATGATAGTTTCTTTTGCTGTGCAGAAGCTCTTTATTTTAATTAGATCTCACTTGCCAATTTTTTGCTTTCATTGCAATTGGTTTTGGTGTTTTCATCATGAAGTCTTTGCCCATGCCTATGTCCTGAATGGTTTGCCTAGGTTTTCTTCTAGAGTTTTTTATGGTTTAGGCTTTTACTTTTAAGTCTTTAATCCATCTTAAGTTAGTTTTTGTGTAAGGTGTAAAGAAGGGGTCCAGTTTCAGTTTTTTGCATATGGCTAGCCAGTTTTCCCAGCACCATTTACTAAATAGGCAATCCTTTCCTCACTACTTGTTTGTGTCAGGTTTGCCGAAGAACAGATGGTTGTAGATGTGTGGTGTTATTTCTGAGGCCTCTGTTCTGTTCCATTTGTCTATGTCTGTTTTGGTATCAGTACCATGCTGTTTTGATTACTGTATCTTTGTAGTATAGTTTGAAGTCAGGTAGAGTGATGCCTTTAGCTTTCTTCTTTTTGCTTCAGTTAGTCTTGGCTATATGGGCTCATTTTTGGTTCCACTGGAAATTTAAAGTCGTTTTTTCTAATTTTTTGAAGAAATCAATGGTAATTTGATGGGAATAGCACTGAATCTATAAATTACTTTGGGTAGTATGGCCATTTTCATGATATTAATTCTTCCTATGCATTAGTATGGAATGTTTTTCCATTTGTTTGTGTCTTCTCTTATTTTCTTGAATAGTGGTTTGTAGTTCTCCTTGAAGAGGTCCTTCACACACCTTGTAAGCTGTATCCCTAGGTATTCTCTTTGTAGCAATTGTGAATGGGAGTTCATTCAGGATTTGGCTCTCTGCTTGTCTATTGTTTGGTGTATAGGAATGCTTGTGATTTTTGCACATTGATTTTGTATTCTGAGACTTTGCTGAAGTTGTTTATCAGCTTAAGGAGTTTTTGGGCTGAGATGATGGGGTTTCTAGACATAGGATCATGTCATCTGCAAACAGAGACAGTTTGACTTCCTCTTTTCCTATTTGAATACGCTTCATTTCTTCCCTTGCCTGACTGCCTGTGCCAGAACTTCTAATACTATTTGAACAGGAGTGATAAGAGAGGGCATCCTTGTCTTGTGCCAGTTTTCTAAGGGAATGCTTCCAGCTTTTGTCCATTCAGTGTGATATTGGCTATGGGTTTGTCATAAGTAGCTCTTATTATTTTGAGATATGTTCCATCAATACCTAGTTTATTGACAGTTTTTAACATGAAGGGATGTTGGAATTTTATCAAAGGCCTTTTCTACGTCTGTTGAGATAATCATGTGGTTTTGTCATTGGTTCTGTTTATGTGATGATTACTTTTATTGATTTGTATATGTTGAACCAGCCTTGCATCCGAAGGATGAAGCTGACTTGATTGTGGTAGATAAGCTTTTTGATGTGCTGCTGCATTCAGTTTGCCAGTATTTTATTGAGGATTTTTGCATCAATGTTCATCAGAGATACTGGCCTGAAGTTTTCTTTTTTTGTTTTGTCTCTGCCAGGTTTTGGTATCAGGATGATGCTGGCCTCATAGAATGAGTTAGGGAGGAGTCCCTCCTCTTCAATTTTTTGGAATAGTTTCAGAAGGAATGGTACCAGCTCCTCTTTGTACCTGTGGTAGAATTCAACTGTGAATCTGTCTGGTCCTGGGCCTTTTTTGTTTGGTAGGCTATTAATTACTGCCTCAATTTCAGAACTTGTTATTGGCCTAGACACCATTTTTACAATAGCAACCCTTCACCTCCCAATTACTCATCCACTTTCCCTGCTTTATTTCTCTACAGAATACTTAACTTCTGACAGTCTATATAACTTGTTTATATATTTGCTTACTTTCTCTCCTGTCTAGAATGTAAACCTCGTGAGGGAAAACACTGTAGTCTGTTTTGATTATGCTTTATCTTCACAATATCTGAAATACCATAAGTTCTCAATAAATATTCATTAAGTAAACCATAAAAGGAGTTTTTTAACACAGATAATCTTAGCTATCATTTGTATGTTTGTAGTGATTGGGCTTCTGCAGGGATTCTCTTTACATCAATTGGCTTATTAAATTAGTTTTCCATATCAACTCCCTAAAATGAATGCTTTGCCAGCTCTTAAGAAAACAACTTTCCCAAGTTCCACTTTAAACCAAGTTCCACATGCCTTTGTGGAGGCCATGGAGGAGTATGGTTCAGATTCCAATTCGAGTAAGAACCAGCTACAAGGAATATAGGTAGCTGATGACCTTCACCTTTAGGATCCACCACAACAGCATTCATGCAGAAGTGACATCTCTCCTGATTGCTCCCTGCCAGTGACCAAACAAATGGGAATACTAGTGACAGGACACTCATGCTCAATGCAGGACTTCTCTGGTGGACAGTCTTTTCTCTGGAGCTCTCACTGGCCTTTCCAAAACTTGTTCAAGACAGCACTATGGTCAGGCTGTTCCTACCAATCCACCTCTTTTCCCTTTCTCTTTTTACAGGTATCACATCTGCATCTGTAAGATTCCCTATGAGCTCCTGCTCCCTCCACTTTTATCTTTCATAGGCATTGTCTTAATAATTCTCTTATACTTCAAATTCTGTCTCGGTGATTGCTTCTCAGAGGACTTGGTCTGATACAGTCATTTAGATATTTCCATTTGGATACACGCACTAGTCAGCTTAAATCCAGTATGTTCAAAACAAACTCAAGACGGTCTCATGAAAGTTGGCCCAAAACACTGTGGATTGAGTTGAAACCATTTTCAACAGAGACCTGTTATAGCAGGGAAAATGATACAAAAAATACTGAAAACTGTCTCCTGGGACTAAGCATAGCAGCATCCCCAGACCAGAACACCTGTAGTCATATTGAACCACTCGGGTGATTGATTAATTAGATATGAAGAACATCTTCTAGATTTTGTACAAAAGGCCCCAGACACTTGAAGTAGCCATTTTTTTGGAATATAATGACTTTAAATAATCTTTGACCCTAAAATTTACTCAAAGTAACAGTAGAAAGTTAAGTTTTAAAAGACCCAGTTTGGGATAGTTTTTACCCTGAAGTTTATTAAAATAAAATAATAGTGAAATATTACCTTTTTAGAGGCCCAGGCATTTCTTCTATATTTTGGTTCAAAATAGATTATACAAGTAGTAAAGTATTTAAGCTGGTGAAATTTTTGCTCTTTTTTTCTTCAGCCAGAGCTGTGAGATATGGTTGATCTGTGTACTAAGTGGTTGAAACAGCTTCAAGTTACTGTTTAAATGTTGCAAAAGTTTCAAGATAGACATTTTTACCTTTACTTTAAAAGTACAGGGATTTCTGATGTTAGCTCATTCTATGTCACAATGGGACATCTTTTCTAAATAAAGACATTGAAGGAGTAAAAATAAGATGTTGCTGTTTCACAGGAGCACGATAGCAATGGTATAGCTACACGTCTCCCCAATGATTAGGAGGGCTCTTTCCTTCAGATGTAAAATTTTCTTTTGGTTTTTGCTTTTTGGCTCCTGAAAGAATTATTTCATCTGGAGAGGATATACCAATTCTGCAAACACAAGGAACAGGAAAAAAACGGGCTTCAGAAAAGTCTATAATCTTAAATATAATGAACTTAGCTAATTTTGGAGATAGCCATATAACAGTGTAGAATAGAAGTATGAGCAGCTGACTTGAAATAACTACATCAAACAGCCACATGTTAAGTATCTTCAAAACACTTGGGCACTATTTCAAAGGAAATACAATTTTTAAATGCACAAACTAGATTATGTTTTCAGCATCATTTATTCCTTGCATATATCATCCTTTTTTTTTTTTTTTTTTTTTTGAGACCAGATTTCCCTCTGTCACTCAGGCTGGAGTGCACTGGTGTGATCTTGGCTCATTGCAACCTCCACCTCCCAGACTCACATGATCCTCCCACCTCAGCCTCCTGAGTAGCTGGGACTACAGGTGTGTGTCACTACACCCAGCTAATTTTTTGTACTTTTTATAGAGATGGGGTTTCACCATGTTGCCCAGGCTGGTCTCAAACTCATGGACTCAAGTAATCCACCCGCCTCAGCCTCTCAAAGTTTTAGGATTACTAGAGTGAGCCATGGCTCCTAGCCACTATCCAATTTTTCTTACCTTCCCCAGTTACCTCCATTAGAATGTCCAATACCAATCAAAGTGATCTGAAGAATTTTGTCATGTACGATTCATATCTTAATAATTTTATCTTAATAAAAAGTTTTCATAATGCTTCTCAAAATTTTGTGATGATTTTTTTGATGGTAGAGAAGAAAAATTAACTCAGGCTGAAGCAAAGTTATGCTGTACCATTTTAGGAACACTCTTTCTGACTCAACGAAAACAGACTTAAACGCCTCACACTAAGTATAATAATAGGAAATATTTGGTCACAGCCAGTAAAGAGCAAGACCAATCCAAATGGTATAAAGGCTTAGTGCCTAAAGTAGCTCCTGCTAAAGTTCACCATGGAAAAACTAAACCAACAGAACTGAAGTTGGGACTTCTTTCACTAATAACTCCACTTACAGTACTGGCAATTTTAATACTTGCAAATCCACTACCAAAAATGTTAGTGCAACAAATTTGGTGACAGAGTATAATCACTCAAATTCCTCTTTTTCCTTTTTTTTTTTCCTTTGTGTGTGTGTGTGTGTGTGTGTGTGTGAGAGAGAGAGACAGAGAGAGATAGGGTCTTGCTCTGTCACCCAGGCTGGAGTGTTAGATCGCAGTGGTATGATCATAGCTCACTGTAGCCTCAACCTCCTGGGCTCAAGCAATTCTCCCACCTCAGCCTTCCAAGTAACTGGGACTACAAGTATGTGTGTGCCACCACACCCAACTAATTTTTTTACTTTTATTTGTAGAGACAGGGACTCACTATGTTGCCCAGGCTTGTTTTGAACTCCTGGGCTCAAGCGATTATTCTGTACTTTTCAACCGCATAATGTTTACTCTTTAACCCCCTTTGAACAATGAAGTCTGATTAATATAAGACAAACTCACAGAAATACAAAAATGTAAGCTATTTTTAGAACCAAGAATTGATTTAGGAAACCAAACAAATGTCACATCCTTCCTACGTATTTGGATTTCTATAACGGACTCAAAGTGAATTGGACTTTTGAGTTTTGTGGGATAATAGAATATTCCAAATCTTGGAAAAGCATAAGACGACTCACTCAGGCAAATTACTGCCATGTGCCATTTCTTGCAGAAAATTTATTAATATGTTACCTTGAGCTTTCTGTGGTCTGTCCTTAGCAGGACCAATCTGCAAAATAGATTTTGCTCTTAAAATCCAAAACTCATACACTTATTATTTCTCTATACTCTTTTCTGTAATGAGACAGGTGCAACCCTGATTATTTACACAGAGTGCCAGGAAAAGGGAATTGTAAACAGGGCCAGCATGCCTTCCCAGAAATTCTTCAAGAGTATTCATCATTGGCTGACCCCAGGGATCTGGAAATGGGATGAGAGTGAGCAGAAGGAGAGCAATATAAACACAAGGTTAGAATCATTACTATAAAAAGAACTGAAAAGTACAGGCACTGGCATTTGTCTGACTACAGGCACCTGGCATTTGTCTCTCTCACAAAACAAAAAGGCAATAAATAAACAACTAAAATTCAACTAAAGTGTCTGAGGGAGAGTGCTAGAGTAGAGCAAGGGAGTGGCAAGGTCCCTGCAGAATACACAGGCCCAGGATGGCAGCACAAAGAGAGGAGTGAGGCACCCTGCCTCTGGCAACCCAATTCTCCCAATAGAATTGGTTCAGAGCTGGGTAGGGCTTCCCCTTGTGGGGAAAAGGTAAGCAGAAGACCCTCTACCGACCCCATTACCACTGCAGACACCTGTAGTCCTTACTATAAGAGAATTCCACTGTCATAAGTCCTGAGCCCAGGTTGGAGAGTTTCCTGGAATTCACACAGCTGTGTTGCTCCAAATTAGGAGTACAAATTGTGTACTCCCCACCACCCCCATGGCAAAATATGTTGCAACATGATAGACACTGCTAGAGTGCACCCTGCTGTGGGAGCCACTGTGCCTCTCCACCCTTGGAGCTCCAAGGTCACTCCATGAAGCCTACGTGGCTGGCTGCAATACCATAATCCCAAATTCTTAGAGCCTGAACCTAGGAATGGCTGTGACTCTGGTCCTGCACAGTAGGGAAGCCAAATCTGGACTGGCTAAACTGCTATGCACCCGTGTTTCCAGCCAGAGAAATAGCTCGCTGGAGCTGCCTAGGGTATCCAAACTTAAGTTAGCCAAGCAGCCTCACGTCTGCATCCCTAGCTGGAACCCCAGGACCTGCCCTTAGTGAACCTTCCAAGAACCCCAGCTAGAGAAAAAGCCTAATAGTCCTGTTCTCAGAAGACCTTCCCCCAAGGTGCCAAGACATCATGTGCCCACACATAGCAGAGAAACAGCCTGGCAAAATCATCCCCAGTGGACACGCTCACAATGCATCTGGCCTCCAGCATGCACATGCACAACCCCAGTTTGAGACACAGCTTGCCTAGCCCATTCCCAAAAAAGCCACATGACCACTACATACTTCTATAGCATAGGACACTGAGGCATTTTCAAACATTGCTAACATGATTACAGAAGAAGAAATGGTACAGAGACTACACTACTCTGTTCTACCAGAACCAAAGCCAACACACCCTACTCAACCAAGATCCTAGGACACATCAATAAAAATAAGTTTTTCCCTACAGAAATGACTTCATAAAATTGGATGAGGCAACTATTCTACCAGATGTGGAGATATTGATGTAGAAATACAATAAACATGAAAAAGAAAGGAAACATGACACCTCCAAAAGAAAACAATAATTCTCTAGTAGCAGACTCCAAAGAAAATGAAATACAAAAAATGCCTAAAAAGGAATTCCAAATAATAATCTTAAGAAAACTTGGCACGATACAAAAGGATATAGGCAAATAATTCAATAAAATCAGGAATGCAATAGATGATATGAATGAGGAATTCAACAAAGAGATAGCTATCATGAAAAAAAATCAGACAGAAATCTTGGAGCTGAGGAATTTAATTAATGAAATAAAAAAATACAATTAAGAGATTCAATAACAGAACAGACCAAGCAGAAGAAAGAACACCTGAACCTGAAGACAGTTTTTTTGAAATAACACAGGCAAACAAGAAAAAAAGGATGAAGAAAATCTACAGAAATTATGGGACACTATTAAGAAAAAAAATATTCATATTATGGGAGTTACAGAAGGAGAAGAGATGGGGAAGGTTGAAGAAATTGTATATAATAAAATCATATCTGCAAACTTTCCAAGTCTTAGAAGAAATATGGATATCCAGATCCAGGAAGCTTAGTCTTCAAATAGATTCAACCCAAAAAAGTCCTCCTTGTGTCCCCACTATAGTCAAATTGTCAAAAGCTAAAAGCAAACAGAGAATTCGAAAAACAGCAAGTTACATACAAGGAAATTATTATAAGACTAAAAACAGATTTGTTAGCAGAAACCCTAAAGGCCAGGAGAAAATAGATGAAATATTCAAACTGGTAAAGGAAAGAAACTGTCAGCACAGAATATCACAACCAACAAAACTATCCCCTGGAAATGAAGATGAAATAAAGTCTTTCCTAGAAAAGCAAAAATTAGAGAGAATACATCACCACTAGACAAGCCTCACAAGAAATACTCAAGGGAGTTTTATATCTGGAAGGAAAAAGACAATAACTACCATCATGGAAATATGTGAAGATATAAAACTCACTGGTAGAGCAGAAACATGAATAAGAAAAAGAAAGTCATCAAAATTTATCATAACAGAAAATGATCAAACTGCAAAGTTAAACAATAAAAGAGCGGGGGGGAGGAGCCAAGATGGCCAAATAGGAACAGCTCCAGTCTACAGCTCCCAGCATGAGCGACGCAGAAGACGGGCGATTTCTGCATTTCCATCTGAGGTACCGTGTTCATCTCACTAGGGAGTGCCAGACAGTGGGTGCAGGTCAGTGGGTGAGTGCACCGTGCGCCAGCCGAAGCAGGGGCGAGGCATTGCCTCAGTCGGGAAGCACAAGGGGTCAGGGAGTTCCCTTTCCAGGGGTGACAGACTGCACCTGGAAAATCGGGCCACTCCCACCCGAATACTATGCTTTTCCGATGGGCTGAGGAAACGGTGCCCCAGGAGAGTATAGCCCGCACCTGGCTCAGAGGGTCCTACGCCCACGGAGTCTCGCTGATTGCTAGCACAGCAGTCTGAGATCAAACAGCAAGTCCGCAGCGAGGCTAGGGGAGGGGCGCCCGCCATTGCCCAGGCTCGCTTAGGTAAACAAAGCAGCCCGGAAGCTTGAACTGGGTGGAGCCCACTACAGCTCAAGGAGGCCTGCCTGCCTCTGTAGGCTCCACCTCTGGGGGCAGGGCACAGACAAACAAAAAGACAGCAGTAACCTCTGCAGACTTAAATGTCCCTGTCTGACAGCTTTGAGGAGAGCAGTGGTTCTCCCAGCATGCAGCTGGAGATCTGAGAACGGGCAGACTGCCTCCTCAAGTGGGTCCCTGACCCCTGACCCCCGAGCAGCCTAACTGGGAGGCACCCCCCAGCAGGGGCACACTGACACCTCACACTGCTGGCCAGGTACTCCAACAGACCTGCAGCTGAGGGTCCTGTCTGTTAGAAGGAAAACTAACAGAAAGGACATCCACACCAAAAACCCATCTGTACATCACCATCATCAAAGACCAAAAGAAGATAAAACCACAAAGATGGGGAAAAAACAGAGCAGAAAAACTGGAAACCCTAAAAAGCAGAGTACCTTTCCTCCTCCAAAGGAACGCAGTTCCTCACCAGCAACGAAACAAAGCCGGACGGAGAATGACTTTGACGAGCTGAGAGAAGAAGGCTTCAGACGACCAAATTACTCCGAGCTACGGGAGGATATTCAAACCAAAGGCAAAGAAGTTGAAAACTTTGAAAAAAATTTAGAAGAATGTATAACTAGAATAACCAATACAGAGAAGTGCTTAAAGGAGCTGATGGAGCTGAAAACCAAGGCTTGAGAACTACGTGAAGAATGCAGAAGCCTCAGGAGCCAATGCGATCAAATGGAAGAAACGGTATCAGCCATGGAAGATGAAATGAATGAAATGAAGCGAGAAGGGAAGTTTAGAGAAAAAAGAATAAAAAGAAACGAGCAAAGCCTCCAAGAAATGTGGGACTATGTGAAAAGACCAAATCTACGTCTGATTGGTGTACCTGAAAGTGACGGGGAGAATGGAACCAAGTTGGAAAACACTCTGCAGGATATTATCCAGGAGAACTTCCCCAATCTAGCAAGGCAGGCCGACATTCAGATTCAGGAAATACAGAGAACGCCACAAAGATACTCCTCGAGAAGAGCAACTCCAAGACACATAATTGTCAGACTCACCAAAGTTGAAATGAAGGAAAAAATGTTAAGGGCAGCCAGAAACAAAGGTCGGGTTACCCTCAAAGGGAAGCCCATCAGACTAACAGCAGATCTCTTGGCAGAAACCCTACAAGCCAGAAAAGAGTGGGGGCCAATATTCAACATTCTTAAAGAAAAGAATTTTCAACCCAGAATTTCATATCCAGCCAAACTAAGCTTCATAAGTGAAGGAGAAATAAACTACTTTACAGACAAGCAAATGCTGAGAGATTTTGTCACCACCAGGCCTGCCCTAAAAGAGCTCCTGAAGGAAGTGCTAAACATGGAAAGGCAAAACCGGTACCAGCCACTGCAAAATCATACCAAAATGTAAAGACCATCGAGACTAGGAAGAGACTGCATCAACTAACGAGCAAAATAACCAGCTAACATCATAATGACAGGATCAAATTCACACATAACAATATTAACTTTAAATGTAAATGGACTAAATGCTCCAATTAAAAGACACAGACTGGCAAATTGGATAAAGACTCAAGACCCATTAGTGTGCTGTATTCAGGAAACCCATCTCACATGCAGAGACACACATAGGCTCAAAATAAAAGGATGGAGGAAGACCTACCAAGCAAATGGAAAACAAAAAAAGGCAGGGGTTGCAATCCTAGTCTCTGATAAAACAGACTTTAAACCAACAAAGATCAAAAGAGACAAAGAAGGCCATTACATAATGGTAAAGGGATTACTTCAACAAGAAGAGCTAACTATCCTAAATATATATGCACCCAATACAGGAGCACCCAGATTCATAAAGCAAGTCCTGAGTGACCTACAAAGAGACTTAGACTCCCACACATTAATAATGGGACACTTTAACACCCCACTGTCAACATTAGACAGATCAACAAGACAGAAAGTCAACAAGGATACCCAGGAATTGAACTCAGCTCTGCACCAAGCGGACCTAATAGACATCTACAGAACTCTCCACCCCAAAACAACAGAATATACATTTTTTTCAGCACCACACCACACCTATTCCAAAATTGACCACATAGTTGGAAGTAAAGCTCTCCTCAATAAATGTAAAAGAACAGAAATTATAACAAACTATCTCTCAGATCACAGTGCAATCAAGCTAGAACTCAGGATTAAGAATCTCACTCAAAACCGCTCAACTACATGGAAACTGAACAACCTGCTCCTGAATGACTACTGGGTACATAACGAAATGAAGGCAGAAATAAAGATGTTCTTTGAAACCAACAAGAACCAAGACACAACATACCAGAATCTCTGGGATGCATTCAAAGCAGTGTGTAGAGGGAAATTTATAGCACTAAATGCCCACAAGAGAAAGCAGGAAAGATCCAAAATTGACACCCTAACATCACAATTAAAAGAACTAGAAAAGCAAGAGCAAACACTTTCAAAAGCTAGCAGAAGGCAAGAAATAACTAAAATCAGAGCAGAATTGAAGGAAATACAGACACAACAAACCCTTCAAAAAATAAATGAATCCAGGAGCTGGTTTTTTGAAAGGATCAACAAAATTGATAGACTGCTAGCAAGACTAATAAAGAAAAAAAAGAGAGAAGAATCAAATAGATGCAATAAAAAATGATAAAGGGGATATCACCACCGATCCCACAGAAATACAAACTACCATCAGAGAATATTACAAACACCTCTACGCAAATAAACTAGAAAAACTAGAAGAAATGGATAAATTCCTCAACACATACACCCTCCCAAGACTAAACCAGGAAGAAGTTGAATCTCTGAATAGACCAATAACAGGAGCTGAAATTGTGGCAATAATCAATAGCTTACCAACCAAAAAAAGTCCGGGACCAGATGGGTTCACAGCCGAATTCTACCAGAGGTACAAGGAGGAGCTGGTATCATTCCTTCTGAAACTATTCCAATCAATAGAAAAAGAGGAAATCCTCCCTAACTCATTTTATGAGGCCAGCATCATCCTGATACCAAAGCCGGGCAGAGACACAACAAGAAAAGAGAATTTTAGACCAATATCCTTGATGAACATTGATGCAAAAATCCTCAATAAAATACTGGCAAACCGAATCCAGCAGCACATCAAATAGCTTATCCACCATGATCAAGTGGGCTTCATCCCTGGGATGCAAGGCTGGTTCAATATACACAAATCAATAAATGTAATCCAGCATATAAACAGAACCAAAGACAAAAACCACATGATTATCTCAATACATGCAGAAAAGGCCTTTGACAAAATTCAACAACCCTTCATCCTAAATACTCTCAATAAATTAGGTATTGATGGGATGTATCTCAAAATAATAAGAGCTATCTATGACAAACCCACAGCCAATATCATACTGAATGGGCAAAAACTGGAAGCACTCCCTTTGAAAACTGGCACAAGACAGGGATGCCCTCTCTCACCACTTCTATTCAACATAGTGTTGGAAGTTCTGGCCAGGGCAATGAGGCAGGAGAAGGAAATAAAGGGTATTCAATTAGGAAAAGAGGAAGTCAAATTGTCCCTGTTTGCAGATGACATGATTGTATATCTAGAAAACCCCATTGTCTCAGCCCAAAATCTCCTTAAGCTGATAAGCAACTTCAGCAAAGTCTCAGGATACAAAATCAATGTGCAAAAATCACAAGCATTCTTATACATCAATAACAGACAAACAGAGACCCAAATCATGAGTGAACTCCCATTCACAATTGCTTCAAAGAGAATAAAATACCTAGGAATCCAACTTACAAGGGATGTGAAGGACCTCTTCAAGGAGAACTACAAACCACTGCTCAAGGAAATAAAAGAGGATACAAACAAATGGAAGAACATTCCATGCTCATGGGTAGGAAGAATCAATATCGTGAAAATGGCCATCCTTCCCAAGGTGATTTATAGATTCAATGCCATCCCCATCAAGCTACCAATGACTTTCTTCACAGAATTGGAAAAAACTACTTTAAAGTTCATATGGAACCAAAAAAGAGCCCGCATCGCCAAGTCAATCCTAAGCCAAAAGAACAAAGCTGGAGGCATCACACTACCTGACTTCAAACTATACTACAAGGCTACAGTAACCAAAACAGCATGGTACTGGTACCAAAACAGAGATATAGATCAATGGAACAGAACAGAGCCATCAGAAATAATGCCACATATCTACAACTATCTGATCTTTGACAAACCTGAGAAAAACAAGAAATGGAGAAAGGATTCCCTATTTAATAAATGGTGCTGGGAAAACTGGCTAGCCATATGTAGAAAGCTGAAACTGGATCCCTTCCTTACACCTTATACAAAAATCAATTCAAGATGGATTAAAGACTTACATGTTAGACCTAAAACCATAAAAACCCTAGAAGAAAACCTAGGCATTACCATTCAGGACATAGGCATGGGCAAGGACTTCATGTCTAAAACACCAAAAGCAATGGCAACAAAAGCCAAAATTGACAAATGGGATCTAATTAAACTCAAGAGCTTCTGCACAGCAAAGGAAACTACCATCAGAGTGAACAGGCAACCTACAAAATGGGAGAAAATTTTTGCAACCTACTCATCTGACAAAGGGCTAATATCCAGAATCTACAATGAACTCAAACAAATTTACAAGAAAAAAACAACCCCATCAAAAAGTGGGTGAAGGACATGAACAGACACTTCTCAAAAGAAGACATTTATGCAGCCAAAAAACACATGAAAAAATGCTCACCATCACTGGCCATCAGAGAAATGCAAATCAAAACCACAAGTAGATACCATCTCACACCAGTTAGAATGGCAATCATTAAAAAGTCAGGAAACAACAGGTGCTGGAGAGGATGTGGAGAAATAGGAACACTTTTACACTGTTGGTGGGACTGTAAACTAGTTCAACCCTTGTGGAAGTCAGTGTGGTGATTCCTCAGGGATCTAGAACTAGAAATTCCATTCGACCCAGCCATCCCATTAGTGGGTATATACCCAAAGGACTATAAATCATGCTGCTATAAAGACACATGCACACGTATGTTTATTGCAGCATTATTCACAATAGCAAAGACTTGGGACCAACCCAAATGTCCAACAATGATAGACTGGATTAAGAAAATGTGGCACATATACACCATAGAATACTATGCAGCCATAAAAAATGATGAGTTCATGTCCTTTGTAGGGACATGGATGAAATTGGAAATCATCATTCTCAGTAAACTATCACAAGAACAAAAAACCAAACACCGCATATTCTCACTCATAGGTGGGAATTGAACAATGAGAACACATGGACACAGGAAGGGGAACATCACCCTTCGGGGACTGTTGTGGGGTGGGGGGAGGGGGGAGGGATAGCACTGGGAGATATACCTAATGCTAGATGTCGAGTTAGTGGGTGCAGCGCACCCATGTATACATATGTAACTTACCTGCACATTGTGCACATGTACCATAAAACCTAAAGTATAATAATAATAATAATAATAATAAATAATAAAAAATAAAAATAAAAAAATAAAAAAACAATAAAAGAGGAAGATAGTAACAAAAGATAAAACAACCAGAAAGCAATTAACAGAACGACAGAAATAAGTCCTCACCTATCAATAATAAACTACAATGTAAACAGATTAAATTCCTCAATTAAAAGATGTAGACCGATAAAGTATATTTAAAAAAACTAATCCTAATTATATGCTGCCTACAAAAAAATTCATTTCACCTGTAGAGACACACATAGACTGAAAGTGAAGGGATGAAAAAAATTCCATGCAAATGGTACCCAAAAGCAAGCAGGATTAGCTATAGTTAAATAAATAAAACAGATGTTAAGTAAAAGCCTGTAAATAGAGAGAAAGAAAGACATTATATAATGATAAATGGATCAATTCAGCAAGGGAATATAATAATTGTAAATATATATGCATCCAACACTGGAGCACGCAGATATATAAATCAAATATTATTAGAGCTAAGGGGAAAGATATGCTGCAATACAATGATAGTTAAGGACCACAACACCACTCTCTCAGCATTAACGGATTATCTGGACATAAAATTAACAAAGAAGCATCTAATTTCAACTGTATCATAGAGCAAATGGACCCTACAGACATTTACAAAACATTTCACCAAACAGCTGCAGAGTACTCATTCTTTTTATTAGCTCATGGAACATTCTCTAGGATTGACCATATGTTAGGCCGCAGAAACTCTCAAAAAAATTTTTTTAGTCAAAATCATGTAATATATCTTCTCAGGCAATGATGGAGCAAAACTAGAAATGAATAGCAAGAGGAATGCAAAAAACTGTACAAATACATGGAGATTAAGTACCATGCTCCTGTACAACCAAGGACTCAATGAAAAATTAAGAAGAAAATTGTAAAATTTCTTGAAACAAATAAAAATAAATATAGAACATACCAAAACTTATGGGACACAGCAAAGCCAATATTAAGAGGTAAGTTTATAGCAATAAATATATAAAACAAAAACTTAGAAAGATTTCAAATAAACAATCCAATAATGCACCTCAAGGAACTAGAAAAGCAAGAACAAACTAAAACAAAATTAGTAGATGGAAAGAAATAATAAAGGTTAGAGCAGAAAGAAATTAAATTAAATTAAAACTAAAAAAATACAAAAAAATTCCTGAAGAGAAAAGTTGTTTTTTTGAAAACATAACCAAATTCAACAAACTATTTGCTAGGCTAAGAAAAGAAAAGAGAAGATCCAAATAAATAGAATCAGAAATGAAAAAGGAGTCATCACAACTGATATCACAGAAATATAAAGGTGCCTTAGAGGCTATTATGAACAACTATATGCCAACAGACTGGAAAGTCTAGAAAAAATGGATAAATGTCTGGATACATACAGCCTACCAAGATTAAACCAAGAATAATAGAAAATCTGAATAGGCCAATAACAAGTACAAGATTGAGTCAGTAATAAAAAGTCTTCAATCAAAAAACAACAACAACAAAAAAAAGCTCAAGACCAGAAAACTTCACTGCTGAATTCTACCAAACTTTTGAAGGAGAACTAATTCCAATTCTTTTCAAACTATTTCAGAAAATTTAAGGGGAAGAAATTGTTTCAAACCCATTTTATGAGATCAGCATTACACTCATACCAAAATCAAAGGACACCCAGAACCACGTGATCTTTAGGTATGACCAAGCACATTCTCAGCTCTGGTGGCTATCAGGACAGATGCCTTCTGCTTAAGGAATGGAGAGGGAAGAGACAAAGGGGACTTTGTCTTGCAACTTGGGTACCAGCTCAGCCACAGTGGGGTACAACACCAAGCAAGGCTGGTTTCCCCACTTCTGGGCCTTGTTTCCTGGATGGCATTTCTGGACCTACCTTGGGAAGCCCACTGTCCTGAAGGGACAGACTCAGGACTGGCAGCATTAACCACAAACTGACTGAGGAGCTCTTGGGCCTTGAGTGAATATTGGCAGTAGCTAGGCAGCACTTGCCATGGGCTTGGGGTGAGGATGGCCATGGAGACAGACTCCTCTGCCTAAGGAAAGTGGAGGGAAGAGTGGAAAGGACTCTGTCTTGCAGCCTAGGTGCCAGCTCAGATGCAGTAAAATAGAGCACCAGGTAGATTCCTAAGGTACCCAATCCCAGGCCCTGGCTCCTGGACGGAATATCTAGACACACCCAGGATGAGGGGAAATCACTTCCCTGAAAAATATGAAACAAGCCTAACTGGATTTGCTGCCAGTTAATTTTAGAGCCATTAGGCCCTTAGTAAACATGCACGGTAGCCAGGCAGTGCTCACTGCAGGCCTTGGGAGAGACCCAGTGCTGCACTGGCTTTGGGTCTGGCCCAGTGCAGTCCCAGTGGTTGTGGCCAAAGGGGTGTTTGTGCCACCTCTCCCCCAGCTCCAAGCAGCTCAGCACAGAGGAAGACACTCTATTACTTTCAGGGAATGTAAGAGAAGAGAACAAGAGTCTCTGCCTAGAAATCCAGGAAATTCTCCCAGATCTTACCCAATACCACCATGATGGTACCTCTACAAGTCTGCAAGAGCCACAGTGTTACTTGGCTTGAGGTGCCCCCTAAAGCAGATAGGGCTACAGTGACCAAAGACTTACATCAAAACACCCACATCCCTTGGAATACCAGGAAATACTTAAGAAACATGGGTACAAACAAGCACAGACTGCAAAGACTACAACAAATGCCTAACTCTTCCATGCCAAGCCACTGATAAACATCTACAAGCATAAGAAACATCCAAGAAAACATGAGCTCACCAAACATACTAAATGAGGTACCATTGACCAATCCCAAAGAGTCAGAAATATGTGACCCTTTAGACAGACAATTCAAAATAGCTATTTTGAGGAAGCTCAATGCAATCCAAGATAACACAGAGGAGCAATTTAGAATCCTATCACACACATTTAACAAAGAGATTAAAATAACTAAAAAGAATCAAGCAGAAATTATAGAATGGAAATATGCAATTGACATACTGAAGAATGCATCAGAGTTTCTTAATAGCAGAATTGATCAAGTAGAAAAAAGAATTAGTAAGCTTGAAGACAAGCTATTTGAAAATACACAATTAAAGGAGAAAAAATAAAAATGAATGAAGCATGCCTACAAGATCTAGAAAATAGCTCCAATAAAAGAAAATCTAAGACTTGTTCACCTTAAAAGAAGTTAGAGAGGAAGATCAGGGTAGACAGTTTATTCAAAGGGATAATAATACACAACTTCCCAAACCTAGAGAAAGATATCAATATTCACGTACAAGAAGGTTATAGAACATCAAGAATATTTAACCCAAAGAAGACTACATCAAGACGTTTAATAATCAAACTCCCAAAGGTTAAGAACAAAGAAAGAATCCTAAAACTAGCAAGAAAAAAGAAACAACAACATAAAAAGAAGCTCCAATATGTCTGGCAGCAGACTTCTCAGTGGATACACTAGAGGCCAGGAAAGAGTGGCATGACATATTTAAAGTGCTGAAAGGACTTTTCTCCTAGAATAGTACATACAGCAAAAATATCTTTTCTCTTAGAATAGTACATGCAGCAAAAATATCATTCAAACATGACAGAAAAATAAAGACCTTCCCAGACTAATAAAAGCTGAGTAATGTCATCAACATGAGACTTTCCCTACAAGAAATGCTAAAGGGAGTTCTTCAGTCTAAAAGAAAAAGATGTTAATGAGTAATAAAATATTATCTGAAGGTACAAAACTGACTGGTAATAGTAAGCAAAAATAAAAACATAGAATATAACAGTGTAATTATGATATGTAAAGTACTCATACCATAAGTAAAAAGACTAAAAGATGAATGGATCAAAAATAATAACTACAACAACTTTTCAAGAAAAAGAAAGTAGAATAAAATAAATAAGACAACAAAAACTTTAAAAGTAGGTGGATAAAGCATGGAGATTTTAGTAGTTTTCTCTTTGCTTATTTGTTAGTTTGTTTATATAATTGTGTCAAGTTGCCATCAGTTGAAAATAATGGGTTATAAGACATTATTTACAAGTTTCATGGTAACATTAAATCAAAAGACCTACAATAGAAAAAATAAAAGCAATAAATTAAAACATACCACCTGACACTTTGGAAGGCCGAGGTGGGCAGATCAAAAGGTCAGGAGATTGAGACCATCCTGGCTAACACGGTGAAACCCATCTATACTAAAAATACAAAAAATTAGCCGAGCATGGTGGCGGGCACCTGTAGTCCCAGCTACTTGGGAGGCTGAGGCAGGAGAATGGCATGAACTCGGGAGGCAGAGCTTGCAGTGAGCCAAGATCACACCACTGCACTCCAGCCTGGGGGAGACAGCAAGACTCCCCTCAAAAAAAAAAAAAAAAAAACCACCTGAGAAAATCATCTTCACATAAAAAAGACAGGAAAGAAGGAAGAGAAAACCACAAAACAACCAGAAAACAAATAGCAAAACAGAAGGAGTAAGTACTTACTTATCAATAAAAACTTTAAATGCAAAAGACATTCTCCAATAAAAAGACAGAGTGGTTGGATGGATTCAAAACACACACACACACACACACACCCAATGACCTGTTACCTACAAGAAACACACTTCACCTATGAAGACAGAAGTAGTCTGAAAATAAAAGAATAAAAAAGTGTTTCATACCAATGGAAACCAAAAAAGAGCATGAATACCTATACTTATACGAGAAAAAATAGATTTCAAGACAAAAACTGTAAAAAGAGACAAAGAAGGTCATTATTTAATGATAAAGCAGTCAATTCAACATGAGGATATAACAACTGTAAATATATGTGCACCCAACACTGGAGCACCCAGATATATAAGGAGAATATTATTAGAGCTAAAGAGAGATCTAGACCTAATACACTTATATCTGGAGACTTCAACATCCTGCTTTTCACATTGTACAGATTATCCAGACAGAAAATCCACAAATAAATGATGGAGTTAATTGTTACTGTAGACCAAAGGGACCTAAGAGATATTTACAGAACATTTCATCCAATTGCTGCAGAATTTACATTCTTCTCTATAGCACATGTATCATTCTCATGATATGGATATGGATATATGTATAGACTATATTTCAGGCCACAAAACAACTATTAAATTTTAAAAAAAGAAATAATATCAAGCATCTTTTCTGATCACAATGGAATAAAACTTGACATTCATAATAAAGGGAATCTTGGAAACCATGCACACACATAAAAATTGCACATTGTGCATTTGAGTTACCAGTGGGTCAATGAAAAACAGTTAGGAAATTAAATGCTTTCTTGAAACAAATGATAATAGAAACACAGCATATCAAAACCTATGGGATACAGAGAAAGCAGTACTAAAAGGGAAGTTTATAGCAATAAGCACTACATCAAAAAAGTAGAAAAACTTCAAATAAACAATCTATTGATATATCTTAAAAAATCAGAAAAGCAAATCAAACCCAAAATTAATAGAAGGAAATAAATAATAAAAATCAGAGCTGCAATAAATGAAATGAAAATTAGAAAACAATACAAAAAATCAATGAAGTGAAAAGTGGGTGTTTTGAAATAAGAAACAAAATTGACAAGTCTCTAGCCAGAGAAACTAAGAAAAAAAGAGAAAAGACCCAAAAAAACAAAATTAGAGATGAATAAAGAGACATTACAACTGATATTGCAGAAATTAAAAGAATCATTAGAGACTACTAAGAGCAAATTAGTTGGAAGCCCTAGAAGAAACAGAGAAATCTCTAGACACATACAACGTATCAAGACTGAACCATGAAGAAATCCAAAATCTGAACAGACCAGTAACAAGTAAGAAGATCAAAGCCATAATAAAAATTTTCCCAGCAAAGAAAAACTCAGGACCTGAAGCCTTCACTGCTGAATTTTATCAAACATTTAAAGAACTAATACTAATACTACTCGACCTATTCCAAAAAATCAAGGAGAGGGAACACTTACAAACTGATTCTGAGACCAGTATTATCCTGACACCAAAACTAGACAAAGACACATGAATAAAGGAAACTACAGGCCAATACCCATGATGAACATTGATGCAAAAATTGACAACAAAATACTAGCAAGCCAAATTCAACAATGCCTTAAAAAATCATTCATTGTGACCAAGTGGGATTTATCCCTGGGATGAAAGGATGGTTCAATATATGCAAATCAATCAGTGTGATCCATTATATAAACAAAATGAAGGAGAAAAAGCATATGATTATTTCAATTGATGCTGAAGAAGCATTTGATAAAATTCAACATCACTTAATAACAACACTCAAAAAACTGCATATATAAAGAACATACCTCAACACAATAAAAGCAGTAGTATCATATTGAATGGGGAAAAACTGAAAGCCTTTCTTCTAAGATCTTGAATAAGACAATGATGCCCACTTTCACCAATTTTATTCAACATAGTATCAGAAGTCCTAGCTAGAGCAATCAGACAGAAAAATAAATAAATAAATGACATCCAAACTGGAAAGGAAGAAGTCAAATTATTTTTGTTTGTAGATGATATAATCTTGTATTTGGAAAAACCTAACAACTCCACCAGAAATCTGCTGGAGCTGATGAATGCAATAAAGTTGCAGGATACAAAATCAACATACAAAACTCACAAACACATCTACATGGCAATAGCAATCTGAGAAAGAAATCAAGAAAGTAATCCCATTTACAATAGCTACAAATAAATACCTAGGAATTAACTTAGCCAAAGATGGGTAAGATCTCTACAATGAAAATATAAAACATTGGTGAAAGAAATTGAAGATAACACCAAAAAAAAAAAAGGAAAGATAGTCCATGTTCATGGACTGAAAGAATTGATATTGTTAAAATGTCTATACTACCCAAAGCAATCTACAGGTTCAATGCAATCCCTTTCAAAATACCAACATTCTTCACAGAAATAGAATAAATAATCCTAAAATTTATATAGAACCACAAAAGACCCAGAATAGCCAAAACTATCTTAAGCAAAAAGAACACAACTGGATAAATCACATTACCTGACTTCAAATTATGCTACAGAGCTACAGTAACCAAAACAGCATGATACTGGCATAAAAAAATATAGACTAATGGAACAGATGAGAGAACTCAGAAACAAATCTACTCACTTACAGTGAGCTCATTTTTGACAAAGGTGCCAAGAATATAAACTGGTGAAAAGACAGTATATTCAATAAATGGTGCTGGGAAAATTGAATATCCATATGCAGAAGAATAAAACTAGACCCCAATCACTCACCATATACAAAAATCAAATCAAAATAAGTTAAAGACTTAAATCTAAGACCTCAAACTATGAACTACTCAAAGAAAACGTTGGAGAAACTCTCCAAAACATTGGACTGGGCAAAGATTTCTCGAGTAATATTTTACAAGTACAGGCAACCAAAACAAAAATGGGCAAATGGGATCACATCAAGTTAAAAAGCTTCTGTACAGTGAGGAAAACAATAAACAAAGTGAAGAGACAAGCCATAGAATGGCAGAAAATACTTGGACACTATCCAACTTGATCCAACAAGAGATCAAAAACCAGAATATATAAGCTCAAACAACTCCATAGGAAAAAAAATCTAATAATCCAATTTAAAAATGGGCAAAAGGTCAGAAGACATATTTCTCAAAAAGAGACAAACAAATGGTGAACAGGTATCTATATGAAAGGTGCTCAACATCATTGATCATCAGGGAAATGCAAATCAAAACTACAATGGGTTATCATCTCATGCCAGTTAAAATGGCTTTTATCCAAAATCAGGTAATAACAAATGCTGGTGAGTATGTAGAGAAAAGAGAATCCTCATATACTGTTGGTGGAGATGTAAATTCGTACAACCACTGTGGAGAACAGTATGGAAGTTCCTCAAAAAACTAAAAATAGGGCTACTATTTTATCCAGCAATCCCACTGCCAGATATATACCCAAAAGAAAGGAAATCAGTATATTGAAGAAATATCTGCTCCCCCATGTTTATTGCAGCACCATACACAATAGACAAATTTGGAAGCATCAGCAGATGAATACATAAAGAAAGGGGATATATAGCTTTTACAACAACGTGGATGGTATTGGAGGTCATTATGTAAAGTGAAATAAGCCAGGCACAGAAAGACAGACTTTGCATGTTTTTACTTATCTGTGGGAGCTAAAAAAAAAAAAAAATTGAAACAATTGAATCCATGGAGAGAGTAGAAGAATGATGATTACCAGAGGCTGGGAAGGGTAGTTGGGGGAAGAAGGAAGTGGGGATAGTTAATGGGTACAAAAATATAGTTAGATAGAATGAATAAGATCTAGTATTTGTTAGCATAACAGGATACCTACAGTCAACAAAATAGGGTGACTACAGTCAACAATAATTTATTACACATTTTTAAATAACTAGAGTGTAATTGGAATGTTCATAAAAGAAATGATAAATGCCTGGGGTGACGGATATCCCAGTTATCCTCTTATTATTATTACGCACTGTATGCCCGTATCAAAATATCTCATTTATCCCATAAATATATATACCAACTATGTACCCACATAAATTAAAAATAATTTAAAAACTTAAAAAATGTTTCTGAAAAAATAACTTGACACTAACAAACTTAAGTTTGTAACTATTGTTAGCTTCTAAATAGATCAAGAAACAACATCTTCATTCTAAAACCTTAAAAATAAACACATTGTTTTGTTTTCTTTTCTATTTCCTATGAAAAGAGAAACATGGTTTGAATGTTTAGGCTCATTTGAATAAAAATACAACCATGACTTTTGAATTCTAAGACTCAGCATATTTAACTGGCTGAAGTCTAAGCAAATACTTCCTTTAAACTACTTACTTTAAACTCGTGCTTGAGGAAATAAGCAAGTTTGAATTATTCTGAGGTGCAGCCAGAAACAGAACATTTTTCAACAGCATAGTTTATTTGCCTTTGGCAATTTGCTGTCTGCTCCATCCAGAATTCTCACTAACAGAAGAGTTAGCGCAACTGGTAGGTTTCCTGCTCTGGAGATTTAAGTGAAAATAAAACGTAGATCACAAGTGAAGTCAATATGATGGATTCTTTCAAACTAAGTCTAAACCTATCAATCTTTATTGAAAAATAATGGCCTATAGAGGAATGAAAAGACAAAGCTTATGTATATTTTCCAGGTGGAAAAATAGAACACTATCTGGAAAACCAAAATATATAAGACTGGTGGTCAAGATTGAGTCTATAAGGTATTAAGAAAATTTTACACAGATGAGTTTCCTAATATAATACAGATAAACTTATAAGCATTCAGAATTAGAACCATTATTGTTTATATTTTGACAATCACAATAGTTATGTAGACATATGCAGAAACAAAATGACCTCTGTTCTTTAGACTTTTTGACATAAGTTAGCACAACACATCCTTCAGATACAGTCATTTTCCTATGACCAGTTTCTAACACACAACAATATTTTGAGGATGGCAATGATAATATTTATTGACTGAGATTCTTTCAGCTACAAAGTGCAGAGACTGAACTCAAACTGACCTAAGTCTCCTTCCTCTTCTAGTATTCCTTTACATTGGCTTCATTTTTATGAACACTTTGTCTGCATGAAGGCAAAGATGGCTTCCAGACAATCCAGGCTTACTTATTTCAGGAGAGAGTGCTTCCTTTCCAGTAATTCTAGCAAAAATAGCAAGAGGGAGGAAAGATTCTGATCCTGAGCCCATCCATAAACCAATAACTCAATCTAGGGCTGTGGATACTCTGGCAGAGTCTGATTCATGTGTCAATCCCTGGAGTAGTTGGATGGGATCAGCCCCATAAATTACACATGGTGGCAGTCTGTTCTTGAAAGTAAAAAAGGAATTTCATAAAAGAAAAAAGGCAGAAGCGTTGCTGGATTTACCAGTTAGTATCCTAAAAAGAAACAAATGGGACATTCAAACTAGGGTAATTCAAAAACAAAATTTTTTTAAAGGGACTAATTACAAAGGTGTAACTAAGGTGTAGAGAAACCACAAGAGATGGTGTAGTATAGTAACTTAGAAGAGTTGACCAAAGGGATGAGGGAAGGGAGTAGTTACTATATCCAAGAAGGAAGGAATCCTGTAGAGAAACCACCTTGAGGGGAGCAAAGGTCTTCAATGAGGAATACAACTAACCTGAAGTGACCCCACAAGAAAAGAGCCAGAAGTAAATCCTCCCTCTCTCCAATCTCCTTCCAGGATTCCCCATTGATAAACCTCAACCAGGAGCCAGAGGACAAGAGAGCCCATTAATGTAAGCCTTAAAAGTCAGGCCCCCAGGGCAGACAGAAGAGTAGTAAGGGCAGAGAATAGACCTGGAGGGGCAAATGGGAAATATGCAGCACATTAAGCAAGGAAATCAACAAAATTACACTATATACCACAATCTCTGGGTGCTCGTGCATTCATTCAGCAAACATCTGTTGAATTCCTCTATATATAAGGTACCTTTCTAAGGAGAAAAAAATTAAAAAATGAATGAGACATACTCCCTGTTCTCAAGTAGTTCACAATCAAGAAAACAAAGGTCCACTGCCGGGGGCAGTTGACCAGTTAATATGTTATATTCTTCCCTGTAGATTTTGGCAAATAAGTGTTTTTCTATATAGAAAATTACCTAATACATAATGAAGTCCATAAATGATCACAGACACACAACTCCTTTTTTGCTGTTGCAGATCTTTAGAGCAATCAAATGTTCCCAGCTCTAAGAAAAGGTGTATGTATACGGTACAGAAGGATCACAGAGAAAGGGACTATTTTCAATGGTACATTAAGGGAAGGAGTTACTAGGAAGGACTGCAATAAAGGAAGTGACCCTTCAATTGAATCTTTACAGCTAGGTAAGCAATCAAGTAGGTAAATCAGGAGAGAAAAGGGGGAGTGATGTTCTAGACAGAGGGAACATTACAAGAAAAGGCATGAATTTGTATTATAGTGTCTTAAAGTAACTGTATAAAATCCAGTATGACTATAAATTTTACAGGCCAATGAGGCTATGACTTGATGAATGAGAAGGCCAGAAAATGTCAGTATTTGTGCATTAGTGAGTGTGTGTGTGTCACTTTTTTATCCTTGTATCTATGCCTTACATATATCTTCTCTGTATGCCCACATACCCCAGGATGGTAAGTAATGGTACTTAATACAATTAGATTAAGTTAGTGTTTTTTTTCTTCATCAATAAATGAATACTCTTAATTGGTTGATTTTTTCATATTCAAATTAATCTTATTTTTTTAAAAATACTATGTAGAAGTTTAAGAGGAACACAAATTGTGTATATTTCTATAATTATTTTAGAACTCATTTGTCCATACCATTCTGGACACAGGAAAAAGCAAAGATTTCATGACAAAGACACCAAAAGCAATTGCAACAAAAGCAAAAATTGACAATGGGATCCAATTAAACTTAAGAACTTCTGCACATCAAAAAAAAAAAAAAAAAAAGGCCTATCAGCAGAGTAAACAGACGACCTACAGAATGGGAGAAAATGTACTATGCATCTGACTAAGGTCTAATATCTCGCATCTATAAAGAACTTAAACAAATTTACAAGAGAAAAACAAACTACCCCCATTAAAAAGTGGGCAAAGGACATTAATAGACACTTCTCAAAAAAACACATACATGTTGCCATAAGACATATGGAAAAAAGCTCAATATCACTGATCATTAGAGAAGCACAAATCAAAATCACAATGAGATACCATCTCACACCAGTCAGAATGGCCATTATTAAAAAGTAAAAAAAAAAAAAACCAGATGCTGGCAAGGCTGCAGAGAAAAGGGAACCCTACACACTGTTTTTGGGAGTTTAAATTAGTTCAGTCATTGTGAAAAGCAGTATGGTGATTCCTCAAAGAGCTAAAAGTTGAACTACCATTCAACCTAGCAACCCCATTACTGGGTATATACCCAGAGGAATATAAAACATTCTACCATAAAGACACATGCATGTGAATGTTCACTGCACCACTCTTTACAATAGCAAATACATGGAATCAACCTAAATGCCCATCAATGACAGACTGGATAAAGAAAATGTGGTACATATATACCATGGAATATTATGTAGCCAAAAAAAGAACAAGATCATGTCTTTTGCATGATCCCTGCAGGTACATGGATGGAACTGGAGGCTATCATCCTTAGCAAACTAACACAGGAACAGAAAATGAAATACTGCATGTTTTCACATATAAGTAGAAGTTAAATGATAAGAACTTATGAACACAAAGAAAGAAACAACAGACAGTGGGGTCTACTTGAGAGGGGAGGATGGGAGGAGGGAGAGGAGCAGAAAAGATAACTACTGGGTACTGAGCTTAATACCTGGGTAATGTAATATGTACAAAAAAACCTCTGTGAAACATGTTTGTCTATGTAATAAACCTTTACATGTACCCCCAAACCTAAAATAAATATTTAAAAAATAACTCACCCAACTAGACAACAAATTCTTCTAAAATAAAAGCATCCCCATATAAGATTGAAATAATAACATTAATGAGAAGTTACTTCCGAATAAAGTAAGTCATACCAGAAGATTAAAAATTCACAATAACATTAAGGTTATTTTTGGTTTGGGCTATTTTTTTTCTTTTACATCTAGGAAGAAGTTTTTAAAAACCACTTTTTTACAAAATCATTTATACTGTCACCATTTGTAATATAGGAAAATTTTAAATCATCAAATTATAGTATAAGTAAAATGAAATTCATCATAAAATATATATAATATTTTACAGAATTCGAGGTTAAGAAAACTAAATATTAACACATTGATGATAAAAATTTACCTTGCCCTAAAAAATATTTAAAAAATTTTTAAAATAAGGACACAGTTAAACATTTATGGGTGCTCATTTTCCTTCTCTCTCTTTCTTTCTCTCTTAGTTTAAGTAAAAAATAAATTGTTTTTAACTATCTGCAGAAACTTCAAAGGACATGAGGGAAGGGTATAGACTGCTCAAGACAAGTGGAGAAGAAATGGAATCTAATTACAGCGGCAGATAATAGTGGCGCCAAGAAACCAGTTACAAGAATGCTTTGATATGCTTGCCACTAAAACTTTGTGCAGAAGTGTAGTTTTAAATGTACAAAAATTACTCTAGGATGCAAAAGACATGGTATCTCATTTTAAGTCTGTCATCAACTTAGTTTCCTTGAATAAGTTCTTCAGCCTTGAACAAGTCTCTCAAACTTGCTAAGCCTAAAGATATCTTCACTTCTAACAGGAGGATGTTGAACCAACCCATATTTAGTTTCCCTCTGAAGCATTCTTTTTGTATTACTACCCATTATTCTCACCATCTGAACTAAACTCCTTTATCACTCCACCAAGAGCACAAGTTATCTCTGCATCTCAAGATCCTCAAAGATCTTGGGATCCTTCCCCCAAATTAAAATTCTAGGCTGGCCAGGTGCAGTAGCTCACACCTGTAATCCCAGCACTTTGGGAGACCAAGGGGGGCAAATTGCTTGAGTCCAGAAGTTTGAGGCCAGCCTGGGTGACATGGTGAAAGCTTGTCTCTAAATTAAAAAAAAAAAAAAGTAATTAGATACCACATTACCAGTGCAATCTAAAAAGAAAAGAATCAATAATTAAATTAGAGATAATTACAGATAATAAGAAAATAAGGCTTTTTCCTCTTCCCTCAGACTATAATTTTAAAAGCTTGAAAAAAAATTTATAAAAATGTAAAAAGGATAGAATTGATACTACAAAGAGAGTAAAAAGCAACAGAGTTTTCTCTTCAAAAGCAGAAGAATATTTCAAAACCTGGAACGATTCTTACAGACGTAATAGTCAAAATCATAAAGCATGGGAGTTAGAAGATGAAAAATATTAATAAAAGATAAACAGACTTGAAAATGAGGAAAACTAAGGTAAACATTATTTAATTAAACATTTATTAAATAACATAGCTTCACTAACATAAAATTTGAACATTTAATTTCAGATAAATTTAAGACTATCAAGATAAAACAATGAAGAACAGAAAGGGGATTGGAAATGTACATACAAGCAATTATTCTTTTTATATTCTCTTGGGGGCGTGCATTATTTGCTTGGTGACAGCATAAATAAATAGCAGAAGTTACAAAAATAGCTATTTTGAAATATATCAATTATAATTACTTTAAAAATTTATGGAGCATTTCTATATCAAGATTTCTAAGTATACAAAATTTACCTCCTCTCCCTAAAAATGAAAGACTATTAACAAATATATATATATATATATATTATACTTTAAGTTCTGGGATACATGTGCAGAACGTGCAGGTTTGTTACACAGGTATACATGTGCCACGGTGGTTTGCTGCAGCCATCAAACCGTCATCTACATTAGGTATTCCTCCTAATACTATCCCTCCCCTAGCCCCCCACCCCCCAACAGACCCCCATGTGTGATGTTCCCCTCCCTGCGTCCATGTGTTCTCATTGTTCAACTCCCACTTATGAGTGAGAACATGCAGTGTTTGGTTTTCTGTTCCTGTGGTAGTTTGCTGAGAATGATGGTTTCCAGCTTCATCCACGTCCCTGCAAAGGACATGAACTCATCCTTTTTATGGCTGCATAGTATTCCATGGTGTATATGTGCCACATTTTCTTTATCCAGTGTATCATTGATGGGCATTTCGATTGGTTCCAAGTCTGCTACTGTGAATAGTGCTGCAATAAACTTATGTGTGTGTATGTCTTTATAGTAGAATGATTTATAACCCTTTGGGTATATACCCAGTAATGGGACTGCTGGGTCAAATGATATTTCTGGTTCTAGATCCTTGAGGAATCGCCACACTGTCTTCCACAATGGTTGAACCAATTTACACTCCCATCAACAGTGTAAAAGCGTTTCTATTTCTCCACAACCCTCTCCAGCATCTGTTGTTTCCTGGCTTTTTAATGATAGCCATTCTAACTGGCGTGAGATGGTATCTCATTGCAGTTTTGATTTGCATTTCTTTAATGACCAGTGATGATGAGTTTTATTTCATATGTTTGTTGGCTGCATAAATGTCTTCTTCTGCTAAGTGTCTGTTCATATCCTTCGCCCACTTTTTGATGGGGTTGTTTATTTCTTGTACATTTGTTTAAGTTCTCTGTAGATTCTGGATATTAGACCTTTGTCAGATGGATAAATTACAAAAATTTTCTCCCATTCTGTAGGTTGCCTGTTCACTCTGATGATAGTTTCTTTTGCTGTGCAGAAGCTCTTTCATTTGATTAGATCCCATTTGTCAATTTTGGCTTTTATTGCAATTGCTTTTGGTGTTTTAGTCATGAAGTCTTTGCCTATGCCTGTATCCTGAGTGGTATTGCCTAGGCTTTCTTCCAGAGTTTTCATGGTGTTAGGTCTTATGTTTAAGTCTTTAATCCATCTTGAGTCAATTTTTGTATAAGATGTAAAGAAAGGGTCCAGTTTCAGCTTTCTGCATATGGTTAGCCAGTTTTTCCAACATCATTTATTAAATAGGGAATCCTTTCCCTATTGCTTGTTTTTGTCAGTTTTGTCAAAGATCAGATGGCTATAGACATATGGTGTTATTTCTGAGGCCTCTGTTCTGTTCCATAGGTCTATATGTCTGTTTTGGTACTAGTAACATGTTGTTTTCGTTACTGTAGCCTTGTAGTATAGTTTGAAGTCAGGTAGCATGATGCCTCCAGCTTTGTTCTTTTTGCTTAGGATTGTCTTGGTTATACAGGCTCTTTTTTGGTTCCATATGAAATTTAAAGTAGTTTTTTCTAATTCCGTGAAGAAAGTCAGTGGTAGCTTGATGGGAATAGCATTGAATCTATAAATTACTTTGGGCAGTATGGCCATTTTCACGATATTGATTCTTCCTATCCATGAGCATGGAATATTTTTTCATTTGTTTGTGACAAATATTTCATTTTAAAACACTGGAATTAACCAAATGAATGCTAGAAAAAACAATGAAGAATTCCTGGAAAATACATAACAAATGAGAATAAATTAATGGGCAAATCCAATGACTAAAAACCCATGACTACACACAACTGACAAGAGGGAACTTCCAATTGAGGTCGTTTTCCCAGCCAACCATAGAAATTGTGAGAAGGATACAGACATGGGCTGGGGAGCTGAAGAAAGGAGGGGGCCATGGGGTTCTACCAGGTAATTATTGAAGAGCAGAATATTTGAGGATAATACTAGCATTTATCCCCAGGATAATATTCTAAATAAGTTCTGAAGATAAGTTCTGATAATACATTTTGAGTAGGCACTGGTGCCAGAAAAGCAGGCAGTATTTTTATAGCTCTTAATGTAAACCAGAAGCCTGCATGATCCCCCGCCAATAAAGCTACTTACCTATTTCACCAGACCATATGCCATCTCCCCTCCCGTCCACACATCAGAAGTTCAGCTCCTATAATGAAGACAGAATCCATTGTTTTACACACAAGATAGTTTTCAGGGATTCTTAGCCAGGCAAACAAGGTTAAAGAAATACGCAAGGTAGAACTGTAACTTTCATTTAATGCTAGTGGAAGTGCCAATGGGTACATCTGCTTTGGAAACCATTTGGTGGTAACTATATGTTCTTCCCCTCCTCCAGTCTATCCTCTACACTTCTTTAAGAATCATCTTACTATTAAAAACATACTTAGCAGAAAATAAAAGAAAACAAAATTGAACTTCCACATCCAGAAATGATAAATGAGTGAGTTCAGATCAACTCTCTTAGGTCAATTAGAAGAGCTACAAAATATAAAATGTATTAAAACTATCTACATGAATGCATGAGAGAGCTAACATTGTAGTGAAGAATTATAGCCATGATATATGACAGACATACCCAGAAAAGTAAACCCGTTATTGGTGGTTGCTTGACCCCTGAGGGCATTTGCCAATTCCAGAAGAGATGGATGAGAAGGGAAGCAGTACTTTTAAACCTGGAGTTAGAAGCCAGAATCCACAATGGGATGGAGCCCTAATATGTTTGCTTCAGTGATCCAAAAAAAAAAAAAACAAAGAAAGAAAAAGAAAATTAGAGTGAATCAGAAGTAACATAAACCTTGCACAGACTGCAATCCAACTTTCGTTTCTATGCATGGCCCCAAGAAAAACAATTACTAAATATCCAAATTGCTTCTGTACCCACATGCTTTGGCAGAATGAACCAGTCATCTCTAAAGAAAAATAACATCATGATAGGACTTAAATTTTTTACAAAGGATTTTTTCAATATGATGTCTGACAAACAATAAAAAATGGCAAATGAGAATACCAAGACAACATAAACAAGAATGAATAGAATTGGCAGACCATAAAAACAGACCCACCAAGGCTGTGGATATGAGAATTACCAGGCATAGATTTTAAAATAACTATGCTTATCAAATAAATAAAAGATTCATTTTTAAGTAAAGAATGAGAAACTATAAAAATGACATAGTTATGAAGCAAAACTAAATAGCAATTTTAACACTGAGAAATACAATTAAAATTAAGAACATAGAGGGTGCATTTTAAAACAAAACAGACACTGGTGAAATGAGAATTAGTTAACTGGAAGATATACTGGAATACCTTGAACATAATGAAGGAGAGAGGAAAACATGAAAAATATAGAAGAGAGGGTAAGAGAGAAGGCATTGCAACAAGTTATAATATACATTATAATTAATTGTAGGACCACAAGCAGAGAACAAAGACAATGGAGTAGAATTAATATTTGAAAAGACAATGACCAAGAATTTTCTAAAAATTTTTCTAAAACTGTTGAAAAGACATCAATACACATGCTTTTGTCTGTTTGGGCTAGATAGATCATAAACAACAGAAATTTATTTCTCAGAGTTCCAGAGGCTAGGAAGTCCAAGTTTAAAGTTGCTGGCAGATCCAGTGTCTGGTGAGGGCCAAACATCAATCCAATGTCATAGAAGGCTGTATTCTCGTGTCCTCACATAGTGGAGGAACAATAAAGCTCTCTGAAATTCCTTTCATAAGAGCACCAATCCCATATTGAGGGCTGTACCTCGTTACTTAGTTATTTCCCAAAGTCCCCACCCACTAATACCATCACAATGGAGATTTGGTTTCAACACAAGAATTTGGGGGCAATACAGACATTCAGTCTACAGAAGAAATAGAGGCGACATGTAATTATGTTGGGGACTCTTGGGAAGCATACCTAGGAATATCTGGCAGAAAATACATAGAAAAATACCCACAATTGTTCAAGGTGTCAGGCATAATCTTGCAGGAGAAGGGTTTTCTAAGCAGAGCTCTAAAGGATAAGGATAATTTAGCAAGGTGAAAGATGAGGAGAGATGAATAAGGAAAAGAGTATCTCGAGGCAAGGAGAACAATATGTTATCTTTTCCAAAGAAAGAGGATGCAATGACTTCTGGGAACGGAAGGCAACTCAGTATTGCTGAAATATAGAATACGGGGTGTGAAAGTGGTGAGTGATAAGAAAAGGTCAGTAACAGCATCATGATGGTGGTCCCTATAAACTATAAGTTATTTAATTATTTGATAATTATTTTTTCATATGTTAAAAGTATTTGTTGGTATTAATTAATAAACAGATTGGGACAAGATTAGAGTTAAGATGCTAGTTAGAAGGCTATTGCAGTAATTCAGTCAAGAGATGGTGGTGGCACAAGATAGTAGAGCAGAAATGGAGAACATTAGGTAGATTTGGAAGTATAAATTTGAGGTTTATAACAAGTGGATTTGGGTGATAAAAGAGAACAAAGTCTTAAAGATGATCCCCCAACTTCTGGATTAGGCAACTGTGAGGAAAGTGGTATGAATCACTGAGATGGAGGTAACCTGAAGCTGCAGCAGGTTTTTGAGGAGATGATTTTATGTGGGACATCCTGTATGTGAGGTGCAAATAGCCCAGTGAAATGTAGATGTATATGGTATATGGGTCTGAGCACAAAAGCAAGATGTGGGTAGAGTTGTAGAGGAAGAATAGGTACATAGATAGCTACTGAAGCCATAGAAGAGAACTTCGGACACATGTCTGAGGAAATGTCAACATTCAGGAGAGATGCAGAGGCTGAGAATCCAGTAAAGCAGACAGAGCTGAAATGATTTGAGAAGTTTAGCTTTGAAGAAAAGGAAGACATTCATTTATCATACTGTTAAATATACCAGGAGCTAAGATCATATTATTAATACCTGTGTTTTAATGTGGGTTCTGCCACTTACTAGTTTTACAAAACTGGTCAAATCAGTCTCTCCAAGACTCATTTTTCCTCACCTATAAAATAGGGATGACCATATACCTACTGAATAGGGTGGTTTGAGAATTATATGAAACATACTATAAATTATTATGAATACACTTAGCAGAAAGCAGGATAGTTATAGGAAGTGTGAGAGGCAGTCAACATTGGTTGGGTGGGAGCTCAGATCTAGACTCAGGTCCTTTGCTTACTTGTTAGGTAAGCTTGTAAGTTACCTGACTTCTTTCCCAAACTGGGTCACAGTAGGACCTATCTCACTGAACAGTTGTAAGGATCAAATAAATAATATTTAAAAGGGGGTTAGGACAGTGTGGTGTTTTTTGCATGTTTAATGCATGTAAAAGTCTTATTGTTTTACATATAATATGCATGCAATAAATATTAATAGTTATAATTATTATCATCATCATCATTATTGACCAAACAGTGTCAACATGGGCATGGGTTCATGTCAAAGAGACATTAAAATTGAACTACATGATGGGAGTAGGGCTTTAAGGACCACCATGGAGTATGTGAGCCGTCAGGAACTCTATCAGAGAAAGGAATCTAATTGAGTGAAGTATTTATTATCAAAGATTCTTTTGATATAATTTTAGTCAAAAGAAAAATGATTCAATTAAAACCTTCTTTGAGCCAGGCGTTGGCAGCTCATGGCTTTATCCCAGCACTTTGGAAAGCTGAGGCAGGAAGATCCCTTGAAGCCAGGAGTTCAAGACCAGCCTGGGCTGGTGAGACCCCCATCTCCACAAAAACAATTTAAAAATTAGCCAGACGTGATGGCACACACCTGTACTCCTAGTTACTCAGTAGGTAAGATGGGAGGATTACTTGAACCTGGGAATTTGAGGTTGCAGTGAGCTGTGATTGAACCACTGTATGTACTCCAGCCAGCCTGGGTGACAGAGTAAGACCCTGTCTCAAAAAAAAAAAAAAAAAAAAAAAAGAAAGAAAGAAAAAAAACACATAAACAACAACAACAAAAATCTTCTTAGAGTCTCCATTTTAAGTGACAAAGTCTGAAGCCTTTTGTGGTGTTAAAGCGGGCTATCAAATCTAGATGCCTAAGAGAGGCCAGAGGGGCTTGTAAGATTTACGCTGAGAACATATAACACATATAGCAGCTGGCAGGAAAACAAAACAAAACAAAAACAAGAATCAGTTAAGAAAGTGAGAGATGAACCATGAAAAATTCAAGAGCTAAGAAAACTAGTGGGAGAAAGAGTGGGGAGGGTAGGAGTTTAGAGGAAACAAATTTGAGATATT
Organism: Pongo pygmaeus; assembly: GCF_028885625.2. Taxonomy (NCBI): domain Eukaryota; kingdom Metazoa; phylum Chordata; class Mammalia; order Primates; family Hominidae; genus Pongo; species Pongo pygmaeus. The sequence goes on along the minus strand of NC_072388.2, from coordinate 44,152,269 downwards.
TTAAACCTTACTATGTGCCAGGTACAATTCTAAGAATTTATGTATATTAACTTTTTACTCACTATAACAAGGCTATGAGGAAGGTAAAAGTAAAGAAATCAAAGCATAGAGAGTTTATATTACAACTCATTTAAGTACATAAAAAGAGAGTTGGGGAAAGCAGGATGCATGAAGTTATAAACAGTATTCTACTTTGGTGTTATTTTAATGACTTTGTTAAATACTTAAATTGTCTTGTTCTAATTTTGTGTGAAATGAAATTTCTTTGCTGCTGAAAGTGAGTCATACAATGGCTGTGACATATGCATTAGTGGTTCTCAAACCTTGGCATCTATTAGAATTACCTGGAAATTGACTTGGCAAAATCCAGAGGTATGTGCCCTATTCTACCTCAGTAAGCCTCATTTTTATGTCTGGATTAGCTCTCCAAGTGACTCTGAATCACATCAAAGTTTGAGAACCACTGGGTTACATAGTATTTGCTGTTGTCATTCACACCATTTGCCTGTTTGCCCCCAGATTATCACAGGGAGTTCTGGTAAACCCTGCTGACCCTCTATTGTCCACAGGCTAAAGCTCAAGTTTCTTTAATGACACAGGATCTCTCACAGCCTATGAATCCAGTCTCATTCCCCACAGTTCCCACACTTTTCACTGTTCCTCCATGTATGTCAGGGTTCTCCAGAGAAACAGAACCAATAAGATAAATAGAGATATATAAGAGGAAAGTTATTAAAGAAATTTGCTCATGCAACTATGGAAGCCAAGAAGTCCCACAGTATGCTGTCTGCAAACTGGAGAACCAGGGAAGAAGGTGGTATAATTTAGTCTGATTCCAAGTCCAAAGTCCTGAGAACCAGGAAAGCCAATGATATACCTCTCAGTCCAAGGCCACGAGAAACTGATGGGTCACTGTTGTCAAGTCCAAGAGTCTGAAGACCTGAGAACCTGGCGTTCTGATGTCCAAGAGTAGGAGAAAATGGATGTCTCATCTCCAGAAGAAAGAGAACAAATTTACTCTTCCTCCACCTTTTTGTTCTATCTGGGGCCTCAAGAGATTAGATGATACCCACCCACGTTGCTGAGGGTGACCTTTACTTCATCTACTGATTCAAATGCTAATCTCTTCTAGAAACACCTTCACAGATACACCCAGCAATAATATTTTACCACCTATCTGGGCATCCCTTAGTCCAGTTAGATTGACAGAGAAAATTAACCACCACAAGACCCACCTGAAAAGACATTTTCCTTTGTCTTACATTTTTTTGTCTTTTATTTTACTATGTTATATTTCTTTGCTATCACACCTCCTCTAGGAACCAAAAGAACAGATATTTTTCACATCTGTTATGGCACTTGGCATTTTGCATGAAGTATTTGTTTTCTATCTTACGTGTATATTCCCCTACCCTCATTAATCATACTAAGAACTGCAAGCAAGAATTATACTTTATTTACATCTATAACCTTAGTGACTAGGCACAGATGGTGTTCAGCAAATGCTTACTGGATGAAAGAAAAAAGTATTATAACATTTCTTCTATGCACCAATCCAATTCTTCTTTGCACACGATGACTTAAAGATATTATCCAAAAACAAAGAAAAAATCAACTTCTCCAATGAGTGTTAGCTACATCCCTATTCTTTGACATATGGATCATTTTCAACATTGTTTTAAAGTTATAAACTTTTTTAAATGTTGAAAATGATCCATGTCAAAGAACCGGGTTATGGCTAACACACACACACGATGGAATACTAAAGAATTATTAAAAATAAATATTTCAGGGGATTTGCAGAGCAGTGAAATTATTCTAATATGACATTATAATGCTGAATGCATGTCATTATACATTTGTCAAAACCTATACGGTGGCTCACACCTGTAATCCCAGCACTTTGGGAGGCCAAGGCGGGCAGATCATGAGGTCAGGAGATCAAGACCATCCTGGCCAACATGGGCCCCATCTCTACTAAAAATACAAAAATTAGCGGGCTTGGCAGTGCGTGCCTGTAGTCCTAGCTATTCAGGAGGCTGAAGCAGGAAAATTGCTTGAACCTAGGAGGCGGAGGCTGCAGCGAGCCAAGATCGTGCCATTGCACTCCAGCCTGGGCGACAGAGTGAGAATTCATCTCAAAAAAAAAAAGCCTATAGAATTACAACATCAAGAGTGAACCAATGTAAACAATGGATTTTGGGTGATAATTTATTCTGGTGTGAGATGTTGATAGTGAAGGGGATTGTGCAAGCGTGGAGGCAGAGGTATGTAGGAACTCTCTGTGCTTTCTCCTCAATGTTGATGTGAACTTAAAACTGCTCTAAAAATAGTCTTTTTAAAAAATAAATAAATAAACATTTTAAATATGTATGTTGGAAGTATGTGTACAAATCACACTGATTTTATGGGATACAAATTGGTTCTTACACTGGAATTTATATACCATACAGTTACTTAGAAAATAAATTAATGTAAACTAAGGAAAATAAAGTTTAAATTTTACTCTTTACATTTTCATCAGAGTTGCTTAACCTCACCAAAGGCAGGGAAAGAAAGGAGGAATATAGGACAGAGGAGGGGAGGAGGATGGAAAAGCAATTATGCCATATTTCTATATGTGAAAAATTCACATCAAAACCCTAAGAATCACTTTTTTAGGGAGCAGTTCTCAACCTTCATTCCATTGTTAATATGATGAAGGGCTGAAATATACTTTTTGAAGAATGTTCTGATTATTTTTGTCCATAAGGAGGGCTGTGTTTTGGGCCTAACTGGAAAAGTCACTCTTCTCAAGTAAAGAAATACAAACTTCGATATTCATTTCAATCTGGTGCTCACAGAAACCACCCATGTCCATTACATGAATAAAAGCCAATAAAATAATTATAAGCTAGGTTGAGCCGGCTCTAAAATGCAATTGCAAAGTTAACAATCTGCTCTGCAGGCCTCCAATCCTACTTAAGTAACAATTCTACGTTCACATAAGTTTTTCAGTATATTCAGAGACAATTAACAGAAATGTTACTAACGTGTGCTTGATAAAACATTTTAAAGATGCAAAAAGCAAAGAGTTGTCTGGATTTAATATTGAAAAAGTGACTCTTATCCAAGATCAAACTACAGACAAGACGAATATTAGAAACTAGGGGAGTGGATATGTTAGATCTTAATTTTTCTTAACATGCAATACTGGTATAAGTTATTTTTTATTTTTGGTATGCTCTTTTCTCAAAACAATATAGATATTGTTATTAGCATTTTTAATCAACCATGTGCCTCAAATATCTATATAATATATGATAGAGAGAATCCATAGATCTGTTTATTCCTAGTTTCTTTTCCTACTTGGAATGAATGGGAGAAACTATAATATTTCAAAGAGAAATAGTAACATACATGTGCACACCGTTTAGAATGTACATTATAAGTGATTACATTTTCTTTCTTGCACCAATTTATAATCGCCAGTGTTTAAAATCATTTCTGTGCAGTATAGAACTGAGATAAAGCAACAAGGGGTTAGTATTTGAACTGACTTTTACTATAAGGATTTCTAAACTAGTCATTTGCTTCAAAACACAGACTGACAAACAGATTGACAAGCTTTCATCATGTCCCTCTACCAGATTCTGGCCAACTGTCTGGCTGACACAGCTGTCCCACCTGGGGCAAGAGGACAAAGAAATGACCTCTCTACATGGACATTCTTCACCCACAATGCTACAAGCAAGCTAAAATAATGAGAGAAAATGATGAAAAGTCAAGATTGAAACTTTGAGAAGATATATTAGCTTATAAAAATAAAACCCAAAACTGTTTAACCCAAAATTGATATTTTAGCGAAGAAATTTTAAAAAATAGAAATGTAAGATTAAAAATGCCTATTCTCAGGAAATCAATCACACTGTCTCTTATGCCACACATATAAAAATAAAAACACAATCATTCAGGTTATTTAATTGCAGATATGTACAAAATAATGCCTTCAAAGGATAATTATCTGAGCTTAGGAGCAGATCCTGGAAACAGCACCTTAAACGACACCATCTGGGATACTACTACATAGTCCACACGTGGCTCTTTGCCTCCCCTCAAAACCTCTGTCACCTACCCCAAAATTTTCTCTATTAGTCTTCCCACCATAGATAGCATGTTCTTGCAACATGTTAATACTGGGTTGATTACCTACAAGGTTCCAAATGATGTGCAAAGTGCCAGTAATTCAAAATAAAGACAGTATGGGCCTTCTCTGAAGGAGCTTCAAGAATGGTGGGAACACAGGAATAGACAGTTCAGTGTGTACAAAATCAGATCCAAATGTTTAAAGCCCTGTGATGATAGAAGAGTGTGCATGGTTCTCTGCCACATAAATCACATATAACTGACCCAGCACAGTGTCAGGAAAGATGTGTAGGCTAGGTACTGACAATTAGACCAGGACAAGAAAGGTGTTCCTGATAGATAGAGTGGAAAGCAAAAACAAAGACTGGCAGAGGAAGTTAGTGCCCATAGAGAGCTACCTGTGTGGCTACCAGGATGTGAAAACTTTCTATGAACTGCTCTTCCTCTGAGACACCAGTAGGGGCTTAAGGCCGCCTTGAGGACACTGCTTAGCAACAGGCGAGCATGGTAACTTAGATTTTAGTCCTCTCTGATAACATGCTAATACACATAGTCCATGAACTTGTCTGACATTTTTCAACAGGGCTCAGGAGGGGTCTTAAGCACAAAAAGGTTCAGTGAAGTGAGCTGCGGGCCTGCCGCTCAGGAGGATGCCAGACATTGAGTCAGAGCATCGTGAGATGGATCTTCACTGCCAGGCTGGGATGGGGTATGGTGGCAAAGGTCTAAACAGCCAGAGTCAGACAGCAGCTCAGTAGGACCACTGTGAACCAGGGAAAGCAGGTCAGGTAAATGGTCTTCCAACATGAAAAATAAATGGTCCTGTGATGGAGCAAATCTGAACTCTGGGAGTGCAACAGTAATTTATCAGCTAAATAAATATAAAATTATAAAATAAAGACACAAACAGGGCAGAGGCTCTTCCAGAGATTTTATCTCCTTTTTGTCTGATCTCATTCTGTCCCTTTTCTTCTATGCTCTTGATGAAAAGAAAAAGAAAAAAAAGAGAGAAACAAAAATCAGCCTAGTTAGAAATAGTGAATTATAATACACAAATCATCTCAAACAAATAGAAGATTAAACGTGTTTATGTCCAAGAAATGCACAGCAAAAGCCGGAGTTGAGGATTCAGCGCATAAGCCAGATATATTTAATGTGTCTCTTAGGACCACCTCTCCCTTTTTACTACATTTTCCTGTTTTCCTTCTCTCTCCTTACTTCTGGCCCAAGCTAACATTTCCCATTTCTCTCTTCAATACAAAGAAAAGATAGGCAGGATTCAGAGAAAGGAGGGCACAGATTAAGATGATGAGAAAGTATAGAGATCTAAGAAGGCAGTCGAGGAGCAAGGACAACAGGAAAGGTTTGAAGAAGGAATAAAAGGAGGACAGTAAATAGGGAGGAGAGGATAACTAGCACATCATGGTTTTATTTTTAAATATTTTAGAGATTTTTTAAAAAGGAAATGAGAAAGATGAGGGATTGAGTAGAGGTAGGATCAACAAATCTCACCTTTTGTTATTTTATCTAAGCCTAAATTCAAAGAAATCACAGCCTCTTGTGGGATCAACACTCATATCCTGTAGTAAGACAGAAAACAAGGAACAAGTATAAGCCTCCTCTACATATCAATCCTGAACAAAGCTTCACATTCCCTGATTCACTGAACTTGAGTTTGTAAAATTAGCAAGGCATAATCTGAATGTTTTTATTTCATAAAATATTTTAAGGTGGGGGGCCATTAACTACAGTTTCTACAGAAAATAAAACAATAGCAGCACTACCAGCCTTTCATCTGACCACTATTAAATTTATGTCACCTCTCAAGGCTGTAAGAGAGACCTCTTTCTCCTCCCTGGTTTATTGTACCAGACTTACACTGTACTAGTGCATGCACCTGAGCAGACACAGGAAGTCTAAGGTCTTTTTGCAGTTAATGTTTACTTTTTGCTTACTATATGCCAGGCACTCCTCTAACTGCATTACATATTATCTCATTTAATCCTTATCACTGACTCCATGAAGTAGGTATAATATTTATCCCTTTTAAACAAAAAGGATTCAAGAAGCTTGCCCAAGGGCACACAGCCAGCAAGTGGAGGAGCCAAGATAGGATCCCCAGCAATCTATAGCCACAGTCTTTTTCTAACTTGTAAGCTATATTGCCTCTGTCTCTGCCTAGCCTGTGAGAAGCAGTTTGTAAAAGTAATACAGCAGGAAGCATAATGGAAATTTAATCACAATTCTTTGACAATAAATTGAAGTTTATACAGCAAGAAATGTTTTTCAGTTTTTTAAAAGAGAACATATTCTACTTTCTGACATTTTAAAATAGTCCTGCCCAAAAGTAGACTAGACTCTGTAGGTACAATGTGGCAGATTTGGCCCGAGGCAAACACCATTTAGCCTGCCTGTTTTTTCTGCAAATTTAAGTCTGTGAGCAAATTAGAATCTATACCTAAAAGTTCAAGCTTTGAAAATCCTGGTTCATATGTTGTGATGTCTTCCCTGACTTCAATTAAAAAAAACAAAAAGATAATTCCCACTCCTCCTTGTATAATTTCTTCTATTTTCATCTTTTCCTGGAAAGCTTTCTACATTTCATTCTTGTGAAACAGCCCAATTTAAATTCCAGTTTTTCATGATTCTTTGGAAGCAAGCAAATTTTCATGATCTTCAATGTTTAGCATAAGAGAGGAAAAGGCAGTGAAAATGACATTTTTTTTTAATTTTTCTCAATCTGTTAAGTAAAAACAACCTAAAAAAATCTTAACAACAAATTTAATATCTGAAGAGAAAGAATCTCTGCAGGTAGAGTGGTGAAGGTGGCAATACTTGACTTTTGGTGGCTCTCACTCACTGGCCTCTGCCTAGAATTTTTAGTCCCTTGACCTGATCCCACTTCCCTCCACTTCAAGGCCTTTCCTCAAGGGCTCCTCCCACTTAGCCCATTTTTCTTTTGTAATTATCTGCAGCTTTCTGCTTAAATGTAGTTTACAGAAGAAAGATTTTTCTGGGTGCCCTCACCCGCTCAGGACCACACCAAATAAAGCTATTCCCTTTCTTCATGTGTTCTTGTAAACTTGATACTGTATTTTAAATAATTAGTTAAAATGTCTTTCTCTCCACCCAGACTGGAAGTCTCATGAGCATAAATATCATTCCTGTCTTGATAAGCTCCTGACTGTGCTGTAGTGCCCAAAACAGCACCTGGCCTTTGATTGATGCTCACTACAAAGTCCATCTGCATCTGTACCTGTTTGAGACATGACCCCATATTAGAAACATGTGAATACCTAAATAATAAATTTATCTGGGAAGTATAAAAAATAACAAGTATTCAATTTGACTCCTACACTGGTAATGGGATGTGTTACCATATGACTACCATAGTTTTTCAAAAAAGAGTATAATAAAAACCAGTTAAAAGTAATCATATTATCACTACTTAAGGCTGGGCAATACAGGGATTTTTATTTAATATTATTAAGTTTGCAAATAAAATGCATTAGTAATTTTATGTCATTAAAAATAGAGCTAAACTATTTTTAATGGCTGACTTTTCATCAGAAAATTGTATTTAAAAGTTTCAGTCACAAGTTTTACTTCCTTTGGTTGCTTGATCATCTCCTATCATTACTCCAATAGCCAGAGTTAGCATATATTTCCCAGCAGCACCTATGGCAAACTAATCTGAAGTCTGAGAAATGAATCAACCAATTTAGAGTTAAATAACTTTTAAAATAATTTTCAAACTCACAAGTTGCAATCTTTCAGAATATAATCAACCAAGAGTAAGAAAAATGAAGAAAATGCTGAATGAATAAACAAAGCTAATTCAATAATAATGAATTGTTAGAAAAGAAAAAAATCAAGTATGTCTCATCTTGGAGAAAGGACAGTGATAACTAAAATCAATCTATTTCATTATTTAACGCACTCCATTATAAGTTAGGCATGTGTTACATTTGCTTGTAAATAAAATAATTGATCTTTTCTTGATTTTGAAATATACTCATTCATAAAATATCAACTAATTAACTAATTTATTAAGCCTATTATTAACTTCACACATCAATATATTCTTTCCTAATATTCTCTCAGTTAATCTCTCTTCAGTGAAATATTTAGAAGTACAAAACCTTTAATTTAAAATGTCATTCCACTCTGTTCTTTAAAAATCAAACTGCCTCAAATACATATACATCTATAGTTTATTAAATATCTGATTACTAAGCCTCATTTGATCATCACTCTCATGAGCCTCTTTTCTGGCCATTCCTGTTCTTTTTTCTGCTTCCCAGCTATAATAACCTTTTCTGTTTCTTAAATAAGCCATATTCCTTTATACTTTGAGATCTTTGGCCTTTGCTGGAAAGGTCTTCCTCTGTTCTGTGCCTCTTTATTTCCTACTACTTTCTCAGTTTGAGGTTAGCTCAAGTGCCACTTTGTGAAGGAAGCCAACTGTGGTTTTGCCCTCTCAAGGTGCTCCAGGATTCTCCTACAAAGTACACATAACTGTAACTTTTCCAAATAATTGCCAATGGTTGCTTAACAGCTATCTCTAAGGAATCACTAGTTAAAATCACTAATGAAGAATCACCAAATTGCCTGTAATCCCAGCTACCTAGAAGGCTGACACTAGAGGAATGCTTGAGCCAGGAGCTTGAGGCTGCAGTGAGCTGCAATCATGCCACTGCACTCCAGCCTGGGAAACAAAGCACGACCCCCTTTCAAAATATATATTTAATTAATAAATCACTAAATTAAGATTTTCTGCCTTCTCCTGGAGTTGCTTACTCTTACCCACACTTAATTTTATGGAAAGGAGACATGAGAAATGAAGCCTATATCAAAAGTTTCCAATGGAAATGTTTCACGAAAATGTATAATGCTCTACAAAATAAAATTTAACATTTCAAACTCTTTAGTTCTTTCATTATGAAGTTGATCTAGGACCAACAAGCAGGCCACTCCCAAATACCATGATTAGTTAAATATCCAGGCTAGCAGGCCTCTGCTGACCTCACTAATCCACTGCCCCAAGCTTTCCTTGTCCCTATCCTGCAATGGCCAGAAAGAACATGTTCCCAGGCAGTCACCCGATTACCCTCCTGGAAAAGGGATAGTCCAATACTGTTTCAGAAGGCATTTTCTTCTATCCCACCAAAATCTTTTTATTTATATGAGAAGAGCATTCTACTGTTAATTTGGGTTAGTTTTGCCAGTGAAACAAAAAACTAGTTAACATTTCACCCTCATTTGAAGAACAAGGTACATGGTGATTGATACGGTTTGGATTTGTGTCCTAACTCAAATCTCACGTCAAACTGAATCCCCAGTGTTGGAGGAGGGGCCTGGTGGGAGGTGATTGAATGATGGGGGCAGATTTCCCCCTTGCTGTTCTCATGATAGTGAGTTCTCACAAGATCTGGTTGTTTAAAAGTGTGTGGCACCTCTCCCCACTCTCCCCACTCTTTCCTCCTCTTGCTCTTACCATGTGAGACATGCCCCCTTCCTCTTCACCTTCCACCATGATTATAAGTTTCCTGTGGCCTCACTAGCCATGCTTCCTGTACAGTCTGCAGAATCCTGAGCCAATTAAACTTCTTTTTTTAAATAAATTACCCAGTTTGAGGTATTTCTTTATAGCAGACTAAAAACAGACTGATAAAATGATTAAGATTTTATAAGAGGACAGGGAATAAGATGTTCCCTAAAATGGAGAAACAACATGTATTTTAGAACAACTATATTTACTTGGAGTCACTTTGTTGCTGAATGGGAATTATCTAGTGAAAGAAATTCTGAACAGAAGTCAAGCCTCAAATTCTAGTTCTGGTTAGGCCATTAGCTGTGAAACCTCAAGTAAGTTATGTAACCTACCTACGCCTCTTCCTCTTTTCTCAAAAGTAAAAGGGATGAGCTAAATGACTATTTAGGCCCTTGTAGGTTTGTGGTTCTACTTTAATTCTTAAACTAAAATACAAACAATTTGCTTCCTTATTCCCTACTCATTTAGCAAAGAAGGAAGGCAGTGTCTTCAACACCACTTCTTCAGCAGCTTGTTTTATCCACACTATTATATTTAGTTTGTTTGAGGTAGCTTAATTTAACAGCACAGCTTGTCAGAAGCACTTGCATATTTACATTGTAATGGCCCTTCAGAGCAATTATGATATCAACAGAACTATTATAATTGCAATGCCGCCATAACATCTTATAGGTATAGTAGCACTAGAGATCAAATTTTTATGGCACATACTCAAGCTACTGCACAAAGCAGCGGTTTTTCCAAACATAAACAGTTGAGTATTTTTTAAACATTTTGGATTTAAAAGACTAACAGCCATTGACATACACCAGACCATGTTTCCAGTGTGGAAAGAAGATATCTTACTTAATTTTTTTTAGCTGGGGGGGTGAAGCAAGATGGCTGAATAGAACCCTCCAACAGCTGTCCCCCAACAGGAACATGATATTTAACAACCATCCACACAACACCTTCATAAGAACCAAAAATCAAATGAGTTATCACAGTACCTGGTTTTAACATTATATCAAGGAAAGAGGCACTGAAGAGGTTAGGAAGGAAAGTCCTGCATTAACTATACCACTTTTTCTACATCTCCCAGCAGCACCACACTGCATGAAAAGAGAATCTGTGTGTACAGTGGAAGTAGAGTGAAGTGATTCAGGGACTTTGCATTGGAACTCAGCATAGCCCTGTCACAGCAGAACACGACACAGGGAAGAATTCTGTCAGTGCCCACAGAGGCAGCATTTAAACTAGCACCAGCTAAAGGGAATTCTCTGTCACAGCAGCAGGAATCCAAGTTCTGGCTAGCTCCAACACCAACTAACTAAAGAGCTCTGAGGTCTTGAATACATTTGAAAGGTAGTGTGGCTACAAGGACTGCAATCTTGGGAAAGTCCAGTTGCTGCACTAGATTCAGAGCCAGTGGAATTGGAATGCATGCAATCCAGCGAGACACCAGTTGTGTTAGCCAAGGAAGTGCTTGGATCACCTCTACCTCATCTCCAGGCAGTGCAGCTCAGGAGAGACTCCTTTCACTTGTAGAAAGGAGAGGGAAGAGTAAAGGGAACTTTGTCTTGCAACTTGGGTACCAGGTCAGCCACATTAAAGCACCAAGCAGATTCCTGAAGCCCCCAATTCCAAGCCCTAGCTCCTGGACAGCATTTCTAGACTCATCCTGGGCCAGAAGGGAACCTCCTGCATGGAAGGAAAGGACCTATTACTGGCAGGATTTACTACTGGCTTACTAAAGAGCTCTTAGGCCTTGAATAAAATCAGCAGTATCTAGGCAGTAGTCACCATGGGCCTTGGGCAGGACCCAGAAATGTGCAGGCTTCAGGTGTGACCCACTGCATTCCCAGCTGAAAAAGCATTTGCTAAAATCCAACAATCCTTCATGACAAAAACTGTCAAAAAAAACTTGTTATAAAAGAAACATACCTCAACACAATAAAAGCCATATATGACAGACCCACATACTGAATGCGGAAAAACTAAAAGCCTTTTTTCTAAGATCTGAAACAAGACAAGGATGCCCTCTATCACCATTGTTATTCAGCATTGTACTGAAAGTCCTAGCTATAGCATTTGGAGAGGAGAAAGAAAGAAAAGACATCCAAATTGAAATAGAAGAAGTGAAATTATCCTTGTTTTCAGCTGATAGGATCTTTATCTAGAAAAACCTAAAGACTACCAAAAAACTATTAGAAGTGATAAACAAACCTGGTAAAGTTGGAGAATACAAAATCAACATACAAAAATCAGTAGCATTTCTATATGGCAACAGTGAACTATTAAAAAAAGACATCCAAAAAGTAATGCCATTTACAATAGCTACAAATAAAATCAAATTCTTAAGAAAACTTAATCAAGGAAGTGAAAAATCTCTACAATCAAAACTATAAAACTTGAATAAAGAAATTAAAGAATACACAAAAATATGCAAAGGTATTCCATGTTCATAGATTAGAAAAATTAATATTGTTAAAATATCCATACTTCCCAAAGCAATCTATAGATTCACTGCAATCTCTATCAAAATACCAATGAAATTCCTAACAGAAATAGACAAAATAAAACTAAAATTTATATGAAACCACAAAAGGCCCAGAGTAGCCAGAGCCATTCTGAGCAAAAAGTACAAAATTGGATGAATCACATTACCTGACTTCAAATTATACTACAGAGCCATAGTAGTCAAAACAACATGGTACTGGCATTTTGTGATAGACAAATGGAACAGAATAGAGAGCCTAGAAATAAATCCACACATTTACAGTGTGCTCATTTTCAACAAAAGTGCCAAGAACATACATTGGGATAAAACAGTGTCTTCTACCAATGGTCCTTGGAACACTGGCTATCTATATGCAGAATAATGAAATTAGATCCCTATGTCTTGCCATATACCAAAATCAAATTGAAATAGATTAAAGAGAAATATAAGCCCTGAAACTATGAAACTACTAGAATAAAACATTGGGAAATTTATCTAGGACATTTAACTGGGCAAAAAGTTCTTGAGCAAAACCTCAGAAGCACAGGCAACCAAAGCAAACATGGACAAATGAGATCACATCAAGCTAAAAAGCTTCTGCACAGCAAAGGATAAATATCAACAAAGTGAAGAGACAACACAGAGAATGAGAGAAAATATTTGCAAACTACTCATCTGATAACCAGAATACATAAAGAGCTCAAACAACTCTATAGGAAAAAACTAATAATCTGATTTTAAAATGGGCAAAGATATAAATAGAAATTTCTTAACAGAAGACATATAAATGGCAACCAGTTTTTTTTTAATTTTTAATTTCCATAGGTTTTTGGGGAACAGATGGTATTTGGTTAGATGAGTAAGTTCTTTACTGGTGATTTGTGAGATTTTGGTGCACCCATCTCCTGAGCAGTATACACTCAACCCTATTTGTAGTCTTTTATCCCTCATCCCCTTTTCACCCTTTTACCCCGAATCCCCAAAGTTCATTATGTCATTCTTATGCCTTTGCATCCACTTATATCATTATAATTATGATCATTATATCATTATAACTATTATACCATTATATCACCCACTTATATCATTCTTATACCTTAGCTCCCAGTTATGAGTGAGAACATATGATGTTTGGTTCTCCATTCCTGAGTTACTTCACTTAGAATAATAGTCTCCAACCCCATCCAGTTTGCTGCAAATGCCATTAACTCATTCCATCTTGTGGCTGAGTAGTATGCCGTCATATATATATATCACATTTATTTATTCACTCACAACCAGGTATATTTTTTAAATGCTCAACATCATTGATCATCAATGATCAATGATCAGTCTTCAGAAATGCAGATCAGAACTAAAATAAGAGATTAGTTTACCCCAGTTAAAATCACTTTCATCCAAAAGACAGCCAATAATGAATGCTGAAAAGGATGTGAAGAAAGGGGAACCCTTGTACACTGTTGGTGGAAATGGAAAAGTACAGCTACTATGGAGAACAGTAAAGAGGTTCCTCAAAAAAACTGTGAACAGTATTAACATTTCCAGCAAGCTCACTGCTAAGTACATATTAAAAAGAAAATTAAAAAGAAAGGAGGCCAGGCATGGTGGTGCATGCCTGTAATCCCACCACTTTGGGAGGCCGGGGCAGGCAGATCACCTGAGGTCAGGAGTTCGAGACCAGCCTGACAAACATAGTGAAACCTCGCCTCTACTAAAAAATACAAAAATTAGCCAGGCATGGTGGCAGGTCCTGTAATCCCAGCTACTTGGGAGGCTGAGGCAGGAGAATTGCTTGAACCCAGGAGGCAGAGGTTGCAGTGAGCTGAGATGTGCCACTGCACTCCAACCTGGGTGACAGACAAGACTGTCAAAAAAAAAAAAAGAGAGAGAGAGAAGAAAGAAAGAAAGAGAGAGAGAGAGAGAGAGAGAGAAAGAAAGGAAGAGAGAAAAAAAGGAAATAAGTATGTCAAAGCGATATCTGCACCCCCATGTTTTTTGTAGCACTATTCACAATAGCCAAGATTTGGAATCAAGCTATGTGTACATCAGCAGATGAATGGGTCAAGAAAATGTAGTACGTATACACTATGGAATACTATTCAGCCATTAAATATAATATAATCCTGTCATTTGCAACAACATGGTAGAACTGGAGAACATTATGTTAAGTAAAATAAATGAGGCAAAGAAAGACAAATTTCTCATGTTCTCACTCATATGTGAAACATAAAAATTAAAACAATTGATCTCACGCAGATAGAGACTAGAATGATGCTTACCAGTGGCTAGGAAGAGTAGAGGGAGGCAGGAGAACAAAAAGTGGGGATGGTTAATGGGTCCAAAAATATAGTTAAATAGAATGAATAAGATTTAGTGTTTGATAGCATAACAAGGTGACTATAGTGAACAATAATTATTGTACGTTTTTTAATAACTAAAAGAGTTGAATTGGAATGTCCCTAATACAAAGAAATGGTAAATGCTTGAGATGATATATACCCCAATTACCCTGATGTGATTATTATACATGATATGCCTTTATCAGAATACATGTACCCCATGCATATATACACCTATTACATACTCATAGTAATTAAAAATATAAAAGTTATTTAAAAATAAATTTGTTTATGAAACAATCGTAATACATATATCATAGCCTACTTGGCTGTTCCACAACTGCAAAATGGTTTAGCTTAGGCATACTGCTTTGGGCCAAGGTTATGAAGGTCTAAACCAAAAGAAAATTACTATATTCAATTCATTAATATTAAGTGACTGGAACAATAAACTAATTGATGTTTTAGATTTGACAATATATTTTTCTCAGATTTTCAGATATCCTAGAAATCTAACTCAAAAACTTTCATAAGTTTCATGCTACAGAAAACAAAGTATGTGGGGAGGTGACGGTATGGGAGAAAAAGGATGTGTGTGTCCCTTACTGAAGGAAAATTCTATCTCTATGGCATGTCTTTTTTTGGCCCACGTCAATGGAGTGAGCAAGGGAAGAACTGAGGAACTCTGACAAGTCCAGAGTTACTGGGAAAAATAATATGGAGATATGGAAGGGAGAAATCAAGAGCTGAAGAAATTTTTAGGGCATTCAGAGAGAGGGAGCTCAGAGATTTAAGGGACAGAGTTCATTTGTGTGAGAAGTGGTGGGAGTGGGAGATTTAGCTGAGATTTATTATTTCAATCCCACTTGGCATGCTTCAAGAGACTCAAGTGAATATTTTATTGCTTTTCAGAATATTTGGCAATTGATCTGGTTTTGTTCTTGATGGCTAACATCTCAAGCATGGGCCTTAAAACTGCTTAAATTTATCTGTATTATATTTATATTTTACAAAGTAATAAAACCAGTTACTAAAAGACTAAGAGTTCTACAATACAACAAGTTTCTGGAGGGATGGTATTATTCATCTCACCACATATTTCCAGTTCTTAGCCAGACAAGGTGTTCAACAAACATTTGTAGAATAGAAGATGGATGAGTGGATGGTTTCCTTATACACACAGCAGATAAAGCAATTGAACAGAAAATGTAAGCAAAACAAAAAGTTCACATAATATTTTTTTCCATTATTTCAAAATTTAGGTGAAAGTTACTCTAGGTCTGAATTATTGCAGATAATTTTCTCAATTCTTTATTTCACTTTTTATGACTTAAATGTTTTATTTCATTAATTAATTTCTCTGTGTGCTAAATTTGTATTAGATAATAGAAATCACTCACAAATAACAACGTTGTTTGTCAAGTGGGACTACATTAGTCTGCTTCTTCAGTAAATTATGAATACAAAGAATGGGTTTAATTCAAGTCACACAGTGGGTCTGTGGCAAAATAAGGATCCAAAGGACAAACTTTGATTACATCTAAACCTGGTTTGCCCCTGAGACACAATTTTCTGCAAAAGGCAGCAGATGTTTTGTATCTTTATCATAATTTCAGAAATCACTACATGACATGGAATTAGTATTAAGCAGTCACTTAAAAGAAAAATATCCTTGATAGCAACAATACAACACTGGTAGATTTGAAAGTTGTAATTTGGAGGGGGTCAAAATGGCCAAGTGGAAGCAGTGGTGTGTGTCTCTCACAGAGAGAAACAAAAGAGGCGAGTGAATACAGCACCTTCAACTGAGATATCCAGGTATTCGCATTGGGACTGATCAGGAAAACAACTCAACCCATGGAGAATGAAGAAAAACAGGGTCGGGTGACAGCCCACCTGGGAGTGACACAGAGCCAAGGGACCCCACTCCCAGTGAATGGAAGCTGTGAGAGAATGTGCAAGCCTGGGAAGCCACAATTCTCCCATGGATCTTTGCAACCCTCAGATCAGGAAATACCCTCATGAGTCCATGCCACCAGGGCCTTGGGTCTAACACACAGAGCTGTGTGGAGTCTCAGCAAATCAGCTGCTCAGATATGCACAGAGAGCCAGGGGCTTTACATACTCCAGCCCCGGGATCCCTGGCAAAGTGGGAGGTCCATACATGCCCCTAGGAAAGAGACTGAATCCAGGAGGCCAAGCAGCATCAGTCTGCAGGCCCCACTTCTACCACACCTCACATGATAAGACCCACTGGCTTGGAATTCCAGCCAGCCACCGGCAACAGGGTGGGGCCTGCCTGAGATGGGACAGAGTGCCTGGGGGTAGAGGTAGGCCGCCATCTCTGCTGTTTTGCCAACTCAGCCATTCCAGCCTGTGGGCTTTGGAGAGTCCAAATGGTCCAGTTGAGAAAGGGTCCCCCCAGCATAGCACAGCTGCTTTGCCAGAACATGGCTAAACTGCTTCTTTGAGTGGATCCCTGATCCATTCCTTCTCACTGAGTGGGGCCTCCCAGCCACGGCCTTCAGCTACCCCACCTGCCCATATTCCATAGATGGAGCTCTGATCTCTCCCTGAATGGAGTGTCCAGGGAGAGGGGCAGGCCACCACCTTGGTTGTTTGGACCACTCAGCCATTCTAGCCTGTGGGCTTTGGAGAGTCCAAGCCAACCAGGGCAGAAGCTATTACCCAGTACAGCACAGCTGCTTTGTCAAGGCATGGCCAGACTGCTTCTTTAAATGGGACCCCAATCCACTCTTGCTTATGGGGTGGGTCCTCCCAGCTGGGATAACCTCCAGCTATCCCCACCTGTATTCTACAGACACAGTTCTGATTTCTCCCTGGTACCAAGTGCCTGAGGGGAGAAGCTAGTGGCCATCTTTGGCAGCTCTGTCATTTCAGCCTGCAGACTTTGGAAGTCCAAGCCAACCCGAGGCAGAGGTGGTTCATCAGCTGTTTTGTCAAGGTGTGGCCAGACTGCTTCTATAAATGCTACCCAGATTCATTCCTCCTGAGTCCTCCCAGCCAAGGCCCCCAGCCACCCCAACCCATGTTCTACAGCTAACAGAGATCTAATCTCTCCTTGGGACAGAGTGCCTGGAGTGCAGGGCAGGCCACCTCCTTTGCTGTTTCAGCATCTCAGCCAGTCCATCATGTGGCCTTGGAGAGCCCAAACTGATCAGAAGCTGAAGGGATCCTCAACACTGCACAGCTGCTCTACCAAAATGCAGCCAGACTGCTCCTTTAAGCAGGTCCTAATTCTGTTCCTCCTGACTGGATGAGACCTTCCAACTGGGATCTCCAGCCACCTCCTACAGGCATGTTCAGGCCAGCAATAGGTCAATACCCCTATGGGACAGAGCTTCCAGCGGAAGGGCAGGCTGCCAACTTTGCTGTTTCACATCCTTCACTGATGATACCTCCAGGTAATGGAAAAACTGAGGTGACTAGGGTCTGGAGGGGACTCTCAGAAAACCATAGCAGCCCCACAGAAGAGTGTTAAAACAAAAACAAACAAACAACAACAACAAACACAAAAACCTCACGCAAAGGTCAGCAACCTCAAAGATCGAAGGTAGATAAGCCAAAAATATGAGAAAGGATCAGGCAAAATGCTGAAAACTTGAAAAGCCAGAGTGCTCCCTTTGCTCTAAATGACCACAACACCTCTCCAGCAAGGGTTCAGAAATGGGTTGAGGCTGAGATGGCTAAAAAGGCAGAAGTAGGCATCAGAATGTGGATAAGGAAAAACTTTGCTGAGCTAAAGGACCATATTGTAACCCAATGCAAAGAAGCTAAGAAACATGACAAAACAATGCAGGAGCTAACAATCAAAATAGCCAGTAGAGAGAGGAACATAATCTACCTGATAGAGCTGAGAAACACACTACAGGAACTTCACAATGTAATCACAAATATTAATAGCAGAATAGACCAAGCAGAGGAAAGAACATCAGAGCTTGAAGACCATATTTCTGAAATAAGACAGGAAGACAAGAATGGAGAGAAAAGAATGAAAAGGAATAAACAAAACCTACAAGAAATATGGAATTATGTAAAGAAATTGAATCTACAACTGATTAGGGTACATGAAAGAGATGGGGAAAATGGAACAAATTTGGAAAACATATTTTCAGTACATCATCCAGGAGAACCTCCTCAACCTAGCTAGACAGGCTAACATTCAAATTTAGGAAATACAGAGAACCCCAGTAAGATACTCCATGAGATCATCCCCAAGACACATAATCAACAGATTCTCTAAGGTCAAAATAGAAGAAAAAATGTTAGGGACAGTCTGAGAGAAAAGCCAGGACACCTAAAAAGGGAAGCCCATCAGACTCACTGTGGCCCTTTCAGTGAAAACCCTACAAGCCAGAAGAGATTGAGGGCCAATAATAAACATTCTTAAATAAAAGATTTTCCAACCCAAAATTTTATATCTGGCCAAACTAAGCCTCATAAATGAAGGAGAAATAAGATCCCTTTCAGACAAGCAAATGTGGAGGGAAGTTGTTACCATCAGACCTGCCTTATAAGAGCTCCTGAAGGAAGCACTAACTATGGAAAGGAAAAACCTTTACCAGCCACTACAAAAACACATTGAGGTACACAGACATGTGATGCTATGAAGCAACCACATAAGCCAGTCTGCAAAATAACCAATTAGCATCACGATGACAGGATCAAATCCACACGTAACAATATTAATCTTAAATGTAAATGAGCTAAATGTCCCAATTAAAAGACACAGAACTGAAAGCTGAATAAAGAACCAACACTTAATGGTATGCTGTCTTCTAGAGATCCATCTCACATGCTAGGACACACTTAGGCTCAAAATAAAGGGATGGAAGAATATTTCCAGAGCAAAAGGAAAACAGCAAAAAGCAGGGGTTGCAGTCCTAGTTTTTGACAAACAGACTTTAAACCAACAAAGATCAAAAAAGACAAAGAAAGGCATTATGTAATAGTAAAGGGTTCAATTCAACAACAAAAAAGGTAACTATCCTAAATATATATGCACCCAATACAGGAGCAACCAGATCCATAAAGCAAGTTCTTAGAAACCTTCCAAGAGAAATAGACTACCACAAAATAATAGTGGAAGACTTTAACACCCCACTGACAATAAACAAAGAAATTTAGGACCTGAACTCAGCTCTGGATCAAGTGGACTTGATAGATGACATGGTTTGCCTTTGTGTCTCCACCCAAATCTCATCTTGAATTATAATCCCCAGGTGTTGAGGAAAGAACCTGGTGGGAGCTGGTTGGATCATGGGAGTGGTTTCTCCCATGCTGTTCTCATGATAGTGAGTTTTCATGAGATCCGATAGTTTTATAAGTGTTTGGTGAGTTTCTTCTTTGCTCGCTCTTCTTCTCTCTCCTGTTGCCATGTGAAGAATGTCCTTCCTTCCACTTTATTTTCTTCCATGATTGTAAGTTTCCTGAGGCCTCCCCAGCCACACAGAACTGTGAGTCAATTAAATCTCCTTTGTTTATAAATTACTCAGTCTCAGGTAGCATGTTTACAGCAGTTTGAGAATGCACTAATAAAATATATATCTACAGAACTCTCCACCCAAAAAAACAGAATATACATTCTTCTCATTGCCACATGGCACTGACTCTAAAATTAATCACATAATCAGAAGTAAAACACTCCTCAGCAAATGCAAAAGAACTGAAATCATAACAGTCTCTCAGACCTCAGTGCAATCAAATTAGAAATCAAGATTAAGAAAGTCACTCAAAACCATACAACTACATGGAAATTGAACAACCTTCTCTTGAATGACTTTGGGGTAAAAAATGAAATTAAGGAAGAAATAAGTAAGTTCTTTGAAACTAATGAGAACAAAGATACAACATACCAGAATCTCTGGGATGCAGCTAGGGCAGTGCTAAGAGAGGAATTTATAGCACTAAATGCCTACATCGAAAAGCTAGAAAGATCTCAAGTTAGCAACCTAACATCACGACTAAAGAAACTAGAGAACCAAGAGTAAACAAACCCCAAAGATAGCTGGAGACAAGAAATAACCAATATCAGAACTGAAATGAAGGAGATAGATACACAAGAAGCCCTTCAAAAAATCAACAAATCCAGGAACTGATTTTTTTGGAAAGAAATAATAAAATAGATAGACTGCTAGCTAGACTAATAAAGAAGAAAAGAGAGAAGATTCAAATAAACACAATTGGAAGTGACAAGGGGTATATCAGCACTGACCCTCAGAAATACAAATAAACATCAGAGAGTATTATGAACACTTCTATTCACTTAAATAAAAAATAGAAGAAATGGATAAACTACTGGACACATACACCCTCCCAAGACTGAACCAGGAAGAAATTGAATGCCATCCCTGAATAAACCAATAACAAGTTCTGAAATCGACGGAGTATCAATAGCTTACCAACCAAAAAAAGTCCAGGACCAGATGGATTCAGAGTTGAATTCTACCAGATGTACAATGATGAGCTGGTACCATTTCTACTGAAACTGTTCCAAAAAATTAAAAAGGAGGGACTCCTCCCTAACTCATTCTATGAGGCCAGCATCACCCTGATAACAAAATCTCGCAGAGTATAACTTTATTCCACCTTCTACCATATCCCCCACATAATCAACACACACAAACTTTTAGCCAAAATGCAAAACTTTACTTTCAATGTCCTCCCTTGGTGAACCTTGTATTCACCTGTTCTTTCTCCTACTTCTCTAGAGATTAGTGCCTTTCTTATTACCTGAATGCCTCTCTCTAGGTCCTATCCTCTCCCCATTTTGATGGCAATATGAGAGTAAACAAACACATGTATTAAGACATTCATTCTAGTTAACATCATTGGCTAAGAGTAGTTTGATACAGTTAGGATTATCAGAGGTATTTTGTATTTTAACCTAAAGTAGTAATGTATTACAGGGATCAACATGTTGGCAGCTGGGATGCATTTTGACACCTTTATGTCACATTATCCTTCATTTATTTATGTCTACGGTATTTCTATATATGTCCTATCTATCTCTCTGCTACCAACAAAGGATTATAGGAAGTTATTTGTTCATTTAAAACAGTCAATATATCTCAAGTGTAATTACATAACTTACCATAACCTCATAATTCAGACTGGAAGAACAATAAGAATTACTAAAATTTATTTTTAAAAATATGTTAAGTACTTGAAAGCTTATTAATATCCAGTAAAAATATAAATGGTACCACATCCAGATCTTTTAATAAAAAGTTGAAACTGATTTCTAATTCTAAAAATTATTGATATATAATTTATGCTTAAAAGTTTGGAAAAAATTAGTTATTTCACTGTGTTCATTAATAATTTCTCTAAGAAACACACTTTAGATTCAAGGACACACATGGGCTGAAAGTGGAAGGATGGAAAAAGATATTCCATGCAAATGGTAATGAAAAGGAAGCAGGAGAGGCTATATTTATATCAGAAGAAGTAGACTTTAAGTCAAAAACTCTGTAGAGACAAAGAAGATATAATGATAATTATATAATGATTACATACTGATAAAAGGGTCAGTTCAATAGGAAGACATGGTGATTATAAATATATGTGCACCCAACATCAGAGCACCTAAGTATATAAAACAAATATTGACAAATCTGAAAGGAGAAATTGACAGCAATACAATGATAGTTGGCTACTCCAGTACCCCACTTTCAATAATAGACAGAACATCCAGACAACATCAATTTAAAAAACAGCAGACTTAACACTGTAGGCTAAATATATCTAACAGACATATACAGAACTTTTCACAAAAAGCAAAACAGTAAACATTCTTCTCCAGCACACATGGAAAATTCTCCAGGATATATCACATGCTAGAACACAATACAAGCCTTAATAAATTTTTTATTTCAACTTTTATTTTAAATTACAGGGGTTACATGTGCAGATTTGTTATATCAGACTATTGTATAATGCTGAGGTTTGGCAGACAAATCCCAACATTCTGGTGGTGAGCAAAATGCCCAATAGGTAGTTTTTAAACCCACCCTCTAGTAGTGCATAGTGTCTATTTTTCTCATATTTATGTCCATGTGTGCTGAATGCTTCACTCCTACTTACAAGTAAGAACATGTAGCATTTGGTTTTCTGTTTCTGCATTAATTTGTTTATGATTTATGACCCCCAGCTCTATCTACATTGCTGAAAAGGACATGACTTTATTCTTTGTTATGGCTACATAGAAGTCCATAGTATATATCTACCACATTTCCTTTATCCAATCTACCATTGATAGGAGCCTGGGTTGATTTCATGTCCTCGCTATTGTGAATAGTGTAGAAATAAGCATATGAGTGCATGTGTCTTTTTAGTAGAATAATTTATTTTCTTTTTAGATATATACCCAGTAACGGGATTGTTGGGTCAAATGGTGACTCTGTTTTAAGTTCTTTGAGGAATCTTCAGACTGCCTTCCACAGTGAAAGAACTAATTCATATTCCCACTAACCGTGTGTAAGAGTTCCCCTTTCTCCACAACCTCTCTAGGATCTGTTATTTTTTTGACTTTTTAATAGTAGCCTTCCTGACTAGTGTGAGATGGCATCTCATTGTGGTTTTGATTTGCATTTCTCTGATGATTAGTGATGCTGAGCATTTTTTCATATGTTTGTTGGCCACATGTATGTCTTCTTTTGAGAAGCATCTCTTGATATCCTCTGCTCACTTTTTAATGGGGTTATTTGTTTTTCACTTCTTGATTTGTTTAAGTTCCTTATAGATTCTGGATACTAGGCCTTTGTCAGATTCACAGTTTGCAAATATCTTCTCTCATTCTGTAGGTCATCTGTTTCTTTTGCTGTGCAGAAGCAATGTTTAATTAGGTTCTACTTGTCTACTTTTGGCTTTGTTGCAATTGCTTTTGGGGAATTAGTCAAAAATTCCTTGCCAAGGCTAACATAAAGAAGAGTATTTCCTAAATTTTCTTCTAGGATTTTTATAGTTTGAGGTCTTACACTTACAACTTTAATCCATTTGAGTTAATTTTTGTATATGTTGAAATGTAGGGGTGCAGCTTCAAAATTCTAAATGTGGCTAGCCAGTTATCCCAGTACCATTTGTTGAATAGAGATTCCTTTTCCCCTTGCTTGGTTCTATCAACTGTGTTAAAGATCAGATTGTTGTAGGTGTGTGGCTTTATTTCTGAGTTTTCTATTCTGTTCCATTGGTCTATGTGTCTGTTTTTGTACCTGCACCAAGCTGTTTTGGTTTCTGTAGCCTTATGGTATGGTTTAAAATCAGGTAGTGTGATGCCTCCAGCTTTGTTCCTTTTGCTTAGGATTGCTTTGGCTGTTCTGGCTATTTTTTGGTTCTATATGAATTTTACAATAGTTTTTTTTTAATTCTGTGAAGAATGACACTGGTAGATTGACAGGAATAACACTGAATCTGTAAATTGCTTTGGGGAGTATGACAATTTTTACAATATAAATTCTTCCAATCAATGAGCATGGGATGTTTTTTCATTTATTTTCATCATCTCTGATTTCTTTCAACAGTGTTTTGTAGTTGTCCTCGTACAGCTCTTTCACCTTCTAGGTTAGTTGTATTCCTAGGAATTTGATTTTCTTAGTGGCAGTTGTGAGTGGGATTGGGTTCTTGATTCACTCTCAGTTTGGATGTTTGTAGTGTATAGACATGCTACTGAATTTTGTACATTGATTTGGTATCCCAAAACGCTATTGAAATCATGCATTTAAATGATTAAATAATCATTTAGGAGCCATTAAATCTTCTTGGAGCCTTTTGACTGAGTCTATGCGGTTTTCTAGGTATAGAATTCTATCATCTGTGAATATAGATCTTTTAACTTCCTCTATTCCTATTTGGATGCCTTTCATTTCTTTTTCTTGCCTGATTGCTCTGGCTAAAATTTTCAGTGCTATGTTGAATAGAAATGGTGAAAGTGGGCATTCTTGTCTTGTTCCAGTTCTCAAAGAAAATAGTTCAAGCTTTTGCCCATTCAGTATGATGCTGGTTGGCTCTGGATTTGTCATAGATAGCTCTTATTATTTTGAGGTATGTTCCTTTGATGTCTAGTCTGTTGAGGGTTTTTATCATGGAGGAATGTTGGATTTTATCGAAGGCTTTTTCTACATCTGCTGATATGATCATATGATTTTTGCTCTTTATGTGGTGATGTTGACCCAGCCTTGCATTCCAGGAATAAAGCCTGCTTGATCATCGTGTATTAACTTTTTGATGTGCTGCTGGATTTGATTTGCTAGTATTTAGCTAAGGATTTTTGCATCTGTGTTCATGAGGAAAATGAGTCTAAAGTTTTCTTTCTTCATTGCATCTCTGCCAGACTTTGATATCAAGCTGATGCTGGCTTCATAGAATGAGTTAGGAGGGAACTGCTCATTTTTAATTTTTTGAACAGTTTCAGCAGGATGGGTATCAGTTCTTTGTAGGTGTGGTAGAATTTAACTATGAATCCATCCATCTGGCCCAGGGCTTTTTTTGGTTGGTACGTTCTTTGTTGCTAATTGAATTTCAAAAATAGATATTGGTCTATTTGGATTTCAATCCCTTCCTGATTCGATTTTGGGAGATTGTGCACTTCCAGGAATTTATCCATTTCTTCTAGATTTTCTATTACTGATTCGTGTGCATAAACTTGTTCATAGTAGTCTCTGAGGATCTTTTGTATTTCTGTGGGATCAATTGTAATATCATCTTTGTCATTTCTCATTGTGCTTATTTGGATTTACTCTTTCTTTTTCTTTGTTAATCTAGCTAGGGGCCTATCAATTTGAATTATTTTTTCAAAGAACCAACTCTTGGTTTCACTGATCTTTTGTATGGATTTTTGCATCTCAATTTCATTAAGGTCTTCTCTAATTTTAGTTATTTCTTTTCTTCTGCTAGCTTTGGAGTTGATTTGTTCTTTTTTTTCCATAGTTCCTTTAGGTGAAAAGTTAGATTGTTAATTTCAGATGTTTCTAATGTCTTTATGAAGGCATTTAGGGCTATAAACGTTTCTCTTAACACTGCTTTGGCTCCATCTCAGATTCTGGTTCTCTGTATTTCTTGGATTTGCATGTTGAACTCTCTTACAAGATTAGGAAAATTTTCATGGACTATATTCTCAAATATATTTTCCAAGTTGCTTATTATCTCCTTCTGCCTCAGGAATGCCAATGAGTTGTAGATTTGGTCTCTTTACATAATTTCAAATTTCATGGAGGTTTTATTCATTTTTCTTAATTTTTGTCTGAGTTGATTCGAAGAACCGGTCTTTGAGCTCTGAGATTCTTTCCTCAGCTTGGTCTATTCTGCTGATACTTCTGATTGTATTATGAAATTTTTCCACTCAGGAAGTTCGATTGTTTTTTGTTTGTTTGTTTTGTTTTTGAGACGGGGTTCCACTCTTGTCACCCGGGCTGGAGGTGCAATAACGCGATCTCGGCTCACTGCAACCTCCAACTCCCAGGTTCAAGTGATGCTCCTGCCTCAGCCTCCTGAGTAGCGGGGATTACAGGCACCCGCCACAAAGCCCGGCTAATTTTTTGTATTTTTAGTAGAGACAGGGTTTCACCATGTTGGCCAGGCTGGGCCTCGAATTCCTGACCTCAGGTGATCCACCCGCCTCGGCCTCCCAAAGTGTTGGGATTACAGGCGTGGGCCACTGCACCCTGCCATTGCTAAAGTTCTTATGCTGATTATTTCTCATTTGGAGGGCTGGTATTCTTTTAATTGTGGTGTAAATTGCATATAGTCTGTTGGCTTCATTTGTGGACGTTTTCAGGGAACTAAGACTCTGTACAGGGTCTTTGTGGTAGAATTCATGTTTGTGGTAGAATTCATGTTCTTGGTTTTGTGGGAGGGAGAATTAGTTAAAGTGATTTTTTTTGGGTGTTGTAGTTTGGGCTGCAATCCAGTAGATGGTGCTTGAGAGCAATGGACAATAGTCTCCTATTCAGCCATTTGGTTCCTCTGGTGTTTGCAGCTGTGTCGTGCGGTTTGAAGGGGAGAGAGATGACACCCTCGCCAGGTGTACTCTGGGACTTAAGGCAGCCACTTCCAATCACTGGCACTATGCACGTGATGTTGCTACTGTTGTTCTTATGTCTTTGGGGCCGCTAGTCTCCCTTGGGCAGAGGTCTGGTAGGGAAATAGGCCACACCCTTACCATACCAACTCTGTGGAGGGAGGCATGGCTAGGTCCCATACCAGTTTGCAAACCTGTGTGACTCAGCCATTTCAGATTTCTGAAAGTATGGTCTCCTCCCCCATTCAACTGCCAAGTGCAGATCCCAGCTTGGCACTCCTGAATCACAGGCTGCAGTCCTGAGGCTACAGGACCCACTTGGGCTCCTTCCTCCAGATGCACTGGGTTGAGTTTCAGGTGCAGTGTGGGATCTGAAGGGCTCCCATGCTGCCAGAATGCACTCAGGTGGTACAAAGCACCGAGGCTGGGCAGGAGGCTGCACTGTGTACATGCTTCTACCCCACAGCGAGGCAGGAGCCCTGGGAACGGCTGGAGGGCCGTCATCGGGCCTGCAGGACAGATGTGCTCCAATCCTGCAGGGAAGCAGGCTCTGCTTTGTCCCCAGCAGTTAGCTGGAGCCATAGCCTCTCTGAGGGAGGCTGGTAGCCCTGGCATTGGGCACTTATGTCCAGGCTTTACCAGAGCTGACCCATGTTCCAATATTCCTGGCTCTGTGCCTACTACAGCTTCATCTCTGTCTAATCTCCAGGGAGATGCCCCTACCAACTCACAAGTCAGTGTGGGTGTGGAGTCCCTTGCAGCTAGAACCCCAGAGGTCAATGATGGGAATGAGCAGACCCTCAGTCCCTTCACTTACCGCTTCTCCCAGGTTTCATTCAGGACAGGGGACTGGCTATAGCATTCAGGCACTCCACCTGGGATTCCCAACTTCCTCCCTCTTCAGCCTTAACAGCTGCATATTTTTCTCCATCCACATTCAGTGTTATCTCTCCAAAGATCTGTTCAAATTATGTTGGTGTAGTTGAAATTGTGTTCTCTCTCTATAGGAGCAGCACTCCCTGGCTGCATCTAGTTGGCCATTTTGGAAACAGTCAGTCAAATCACTCTTAAACTAGAAACATTTCCCAGCTTCTGAGGTGTCCTGACTTCATAGTATGAATCTCCCTGTACCATTTCCCAGCTTCCAGGTGTCCTATCATTCTCCCTATGGATCTTCCAGTACCTGCAGGTCACAGGGCAACAGAGGCTGCAGGAGAGTTACCTAAGGCCTCCTGGATCAGAGGACATGGGATAGTCTTAAAAACCTGAGATTAAAATTATACCAAGTATCTTTTCCAATCACAATGGAATGAAACTAGAAATTGTAACAGCAAGAAAATTGATAAATATATGAAAATTAAGTAAGACATTCAAACAACCATTGGGTCAATTAGAAAATCAACTGGGGAATTTTTAAAATATCTGTAGTCAAACCAAAACAAAAATGCAACTTTCCAAAATTTTGGGGATGCAGCAAAGGCAGTTATTAGAGACAGATTTATACCAATAAATGCTTATATCTAAAAAGAAAAACATCTCAAAGAAACAAACTAATTTTATACCCCAAGGAACTAAAAAGCAAACAAAACATTAAATTCAAAGTAAGCGAAAGGAAGGAAATAATTATAATCAGAGAAGAAACAAAACAAATAGAGAAAACAAAGACTACAGAAAAAATTCAACAAAAGTGAGTTTTTAAAAAATATATATATGTATATATATACACACTAAATCAACAAACCCTTAGGTAGACTAAAAGAAAGAAAAAAGAGAGAAGACTCAAACAAGTAAAATCAGAAATGAGAGAGAAGACATTACAATAGATGCCTTAGAAATAAAAAGGATCACAAGGGACTATTATGAACAATTATATTCCAACAAATTGGGTAACCTATAGGAAATAGATAAATTCCTAGAAGCATACAACTCATCAAGACTAAATCAAGGAGAAATAGAAAGCCTGAACAGACCAATAACAAATAGAGATGAAGTAGTAATCAAAAGCCTTTCAACAAAGAAAAGCCCAGGGCCAGATGGCTTCACAGCCGAATTCTACCAAAATTCAAGGAAGAATTCATACCAATACTTCTTAATCTCTTCAAAAAATAGAAGTAGAGGGTATATTTCCAAATTCATTTTATGAAGGCAGCATCACCCTAAAACCAAAGCCAGGCAAAGATACCACAAGAAAAAAACCTTCAGGCCAGTATCTCTAATGAACATTGACGCAAAAATCCTCAATAAAATACTAGCCAACTAAATTCAACAACACATCAAAAAGATTATATACATGATCAAATGAGATTTATCCATGGGATGCAAGGTTGGTTTAACACATGCAAATCAATCAATGTGATATACCATTTTAACAAAGACAAAAACCACATGATCATCTGAATAGATGCAGAAAAAGCATTTGACAAAGTTCAACAAAACTTTATGATAGAAACTCTCAACAAAATAGGTATAGAAGGAAATTGCTTCAACCTAATAAAGGTCATTAATAAGAAGCTTACATGTAACATCATAATGAATGGGAAAAACTGAAAGCTTTTACTCTAAGACCCAGTACAAGGCAAGAATGTCCCTCTTGCCACTTCTATTCAATATAGTACTGGAAGAACTAGCAAGAACAATTAGACAAGAAAAAGAAATAATATAAATCCAAATCAGAAAGGAGTAAGCTTATCCCTATTTGCAGGTGATATGATCCTATACGTAGAAAAGCCCAAAGATGCCACCCACAGTAAAACTTTTGGAATAAATGAATTCAGTAGAGTAGCAGGATACAAAATTAACACCAAAAAATTTTTACATTTCTTTACACCAGTATTATTCTACCTGAGAAAGCAATCAAGAAAACAATCCTAATTACAATAGCATCAAAAAGATTAAAGAATTTAGGAAATAAGTTTAAGCAAGGAAGTGAAAGATCTGTGTAATGAAAACTATAAAACACTAATAAAAGAAATTGAAGAAACAAATAAATGGAAAGCTATCTCGTGTATAGACTGGCAGAATTAATTTTGTCAAAATGCTCATATTACCTGAAGCAATCTATAGATTCAATGCAATCCCTATACCTCATCAAAATTTCAATAATCTTTTCACAGAAATAGAAAAAAATCCTAAAACTTGTATGGAACCATAAAAGACCCCAAGTATCCAGAACAATCTTAAGAAAAACAAAGTTGGAGGTATTGCACTTCCTAATTTCAAATCATATTACAAAACTATAGTAATCAAAACATGGTGCTGGCTTAAAAACAAACACATAGATCAATGGAATAGGATCGAGTTCAGAAATGAACCCAAGCATATACAGTCAACTAATTTTTGACAAGGCCACCAAGAAGACACAATGGGGAAAGGACAGCCTCTTCAGTAAATTGTACTGGAGAAACCAGATTTCCACATGCAAAAGAATGAAACTGGACCTTATCTTATGCTATACACAAAAATCAAATCAAAAACAGATTAAAGACCTAAACATAAGACCTGAAGCCCTAAAACTCCCAGAAGAAAGCATAATGGAAAAAGCTCCTTGATATTGGCCTTGGCAATGATTTTTTGGAAATCACACCAAAATTCCAGGCAATCATAACAAAAATAAACAAGTGAGATTATATCAAACTAAAAAGCTTCTGCAAGCAAAGGAAACAACAAAATGAAAAGGCAGCTTTCAGATTGTGAGAAAATATTTGCAAACCATATACCTAATAAGGGGTGAATATCCAAATTATATAAAGAATTCACACAACAGCAAAAAACAATTAATTCTATTTAAAAATGGGCTAAGGACCCAAATAGACATATCTCCAAGGAAGACACACAAATAGCCCACAGGTTTATAAAAAGTGCTCAACATCACTAATCATCAGGGAAATGTAAATAAAAACCACAGCGATATATTACCTCACACCTGTTAGAATGGGCATCACTAAAAAGACAAGATAAGTGTCAGCAAGGGTGTGGAGAAAGTGGAAACCTTGTGTACTATTGGTGAGAATGTAAATTATTACGACCATTGTAGAAAACAGTATGGATTGTCTGCAAAAAACTAAAAATAGAACTATCATATGACCCCACAATCCCTCTGCTGGGTGTATACCCAAGAAAATGAAATCAGCATGCCATAGAGATATCTGCACTCCCATCTTTATTGCAGTGTTACTCACAGTAGCTAAGATATGGAAACAACGTAAGTGTCCACCAATGAAATAGAAAAATGGATAAAGAAGTTGAGATATATGAACTGTTATTCAGCTTTTAAAAAGAAGATACTGCCATATATAACAACATGGATGAGCCTAGAGGACATTATACTAAGTGAAATAAGCCA
Source organism: Pongo pygmaeus (assembly GCF_028885625.2). Taxonomy (NCBI): domain Eukaryota; kingdom Metazoa; phylum Chordata; class Mammalia; order Primates; family Hominidae; genus Pongo; species Pongo pygmaeus. The sequence continues at coordinate 44,121,393 of NC_072388.2, read as the reverse complement.
CATACAGAAAGAAAACTACTGCATGATCTCACTTATGTGTAGAAATTTTAAAAAGCTGGACATATAAAAACAGAGTAGAATGGTGATTACTATGGTATGGAAAAGGAGGAAATAGGGATAAATAGGTCAAAGATACAAATTTTCAATTATGTAGGACAAATAAGTCTAGAGATTTAAGGGACAGCATGAGGACTATAGTTAATATTCTATTATATACTGAAAATTTGCTAAGAGAGTAGATTTTAGATGCTTTTACCACACACACAAAAGGTAACTATAGAAGGTGATTGATTAGTTTGCTCAACAATAGCATTATTTCACTATGTATATCAAAACTACATGTATACATCTTAAAATATATAATAAAAAATTCCCTACATCTTTATTTATATTATTAATTTGTTTATTCCAACTTTCACAGATAATCAAAAAATAAATTTCAGTTTGGTTTATATCTGAATATTCCAATTTTTTTAAGCTTACAATAATCTTGTTAGTTATTAATATGCATCTTTTTCACAGAGCAAAGTTTATATCAAAAGTGCTTATACCTTGAAACCAAATGAAATGTTTTACTGAAACTGCCTAACTTGACTCTTATCTTAACAGGAGATTAAACATTGAGTTTTCACATTCAGACTGAACTGCAGCTACCTAGACTATCTACCCAGAAAAGAAGTCCCCATGATAATCCAATTTCTAAGGAGGCGTCATAGAGTCTGAGCAAGAAGGTCAGACATTAAATAACCTTGCTAAGGTTTCTTTAATTTTTTCCTTGGCTCTCCTTACACCTGCCAGATTGAGGGGAGGAAAATAGTCCTATGGTTACAAGATGATTGCCAAATTATTTGAGCTGCTCTGATAATTACGTAGCTTGACATGTCTTTTAAGTTTTTATCTTGTAGAATTAATGTTTATGTTGTATTCTTCTGAAGCCACCATCCTCTTAACTGGGGTTGGGAATGAGAGTTTTCTTGCCGGAAAAGTAAATACAAATATCAAACTAATTGACCTAGATAACTGTTTCTGAAACTTTATCCCAGTCGACTTCTAAGAGAATGAATTATGTTAGATAGCCAAATCAAATCTTCTAGCCAATTTCTTTTCATTTTAAAATCCTCTGTTCCCCACTATCTCACATTTAAGCCTATTGCTTTATCCTACAACTATGAAGGAAAATTTTATTCAACTCACAAATAAGCTCTCCACCTTGAAAAAAAAAAAAAAACAACAACAAAACAGAAGGAAGGCAATGCAGTGAGAAGGGAAGCTTTTGGATCCTCTGGTGAGATCCACCCTTAATACAAGCTTTTAGGATTATAGCTCATTGGGGCAACATCTCTACTAGGTGAAAACTAGTATCCTATTTTAGGAATAGGTGTTATCTATGTTATTTTGTACAAATTCCTTAAGTGCACATAAATATTTAATCTTGTCATCTTTCTATCATTTGAACTGGCATAGTGATACCAGCCAATTTTTTATCTATCATCTCATGGAGCTATGTATAAATATTCACAGAGACAGAGAGACAGACAGCCCTAATGCCATATCAAAAAGCTCTAAGAATATTCCATTCCATAGCAGAGTTCAGAAGTAATAAAATCATATTGAGGTACTAAATGAGACTCAAAATGCCAGATGACTTGCATAATACCTCTTGCTACTAACCTTTGCTAGCCTAGTAAATATCCTTAAAAAGAAGATAAGTGAAAAAGTAATGTCCTTCAAACTTAGGAAATACAGCAATAGACAGATTTAATGCAAGGAAATAATACCAAAAGCAAAACTTCTATTTGAAGCAATAAATTAAATAAATTATCATTAAATTGAATAGCTAGAAATTAGCTAAAATTTCAAAATTAGGTTCTCATTTTTAAAAATTAAGTGATTAGAATATATGATTGAGAAGATTTTATCCAGTTTTTAGATTCAATGATGATGTCAGGTGTCCCACAAGACAGTATAATAAGAATAAAAGGTAAAATTTTAAATTCTACATTTATATATGCCCTAAAAATGGTTACAGAGTACTTTTAAAATATCACAACTACGTGGTGGCTCACGCCTGTAATCCCAGCACTTTGGGAGGCTGAGGCGGGCGGATCACAATGTCAACAGATCGAGATCATCCTGGCCAACATGGTGAAACCCTGTCTCTACTAAAAATATAAAAATTAGCTGGGTGTGGTGACATGTGCCTATAGTCCCAACTACTTGGGAGGCTGAGGCAGGAGAATTGCTTGAACCAGGGAGGTGGAGGTTGCAGTGAGCCAACATCGCGCCACTGCACTCCAGCCTTGTGACAAGAGCGAGACTCCATCTCAAAAAATAAATAAATAAATAAATAAATAAATAAATCACAACTATGAAGTCTCCAAAGCCAGTCATATTTCTATCAGCATGGCAGTCATTCATATGATTGTCCTGATGCATGACCCAGTTCAATTAACATGTCACTCAACCCTTATTTCATTTCCACTCTAAAAATATAAGTTGATACTTAATATATGCACGTGGTGTCTCTGGGAAATTTAGTAAAACATAAAATCCTACATTCAAAAACAGCATAGACTATGCTCTGTGCTTCAGTGTTTGTGCATGTAAAGAAATAATGATCTGGCCTAGTTTGTAATTTAAAATTAGCGGAGTACCTAGTGATTTAGAATGCACTTCTGCTTGTGCCTTTCACTAAGTAATTCTTTAGCTAATACCTACTTTGGGTAAATTATCCTTTATATTTATACCAGTACTTCAGAATAAATGTTTTAATCTTCAAAGAACTTTATAAAATGAACAAAATACCTATATCAACATCCTCAAAAAGAAAGGCTTCTGTGCATAATGATTTTCATGCATCTTGCCTATCATTTTGAAGTCATAATAGCAATATTTATAGATTCAAAGCCATTCTCTTTCAAGAATTAAATGGAGACTTCAATTCCAATTGAAAACTGCTGAGGAATTTAACTTTGTTTCATTAATATTCCCTCTTAACAGAAATTCAGGGCCAAGCTAAGGTCAGCAATTATGACGGCAGAGTAACAGAGACTATTAATGACAGGCAATATTGTAGCTGCCTTAATGCCTGGTGACAGCAATTCATGTCTAGCTGTTAAAGAGATATAAAAGCACACAGTCTGAGGCAAGCAGCTTTCTAAAAGCACCTGCTTGAGCATTCTATTTCATAGTGTAAAGAGCTCATGATAAGATATGCAAAGGCCTGATGAATGGAGAAAATTTATCCTGGCTAATAAATAAACAAATAAATAAAACCCTCAAATTGCTAGGCAGTTCATTGGGATATTTTGGTTTTGAAGTGAAGAGGATATGTGGTATAAAATCAAGGTAAAATGATTAAGAGACTAAGAAGAATAGAGGTTGAGTGGAATCATTGGTATCTGAATCCACAGAGACAGTCTTAAAAGCTTTTCCAGAAGGAGTCAAATGCATATTCAACTTAATACCATTCACCATTATTAGTACGGGGGAGTCTGTTTAATACAAAAGAGACACTGCCACATTTCTCACTTAGCAAAAAGTGAAGCAGATTCATGTCATCTTTTTGTACTTTAGTTTCCTCATCTACAAATGAAAACACTTCTCACCGTCCCAAAGTAAAAGTAATAAACAAATATATGATACAGTAGCATCTCAATTTTCCCAAGTATTCTAAAACATTTTTACAGATCATGAACTCAGAAATATTTCCCAAAGTGTCCAAGCATAAGAAGCAACAAAAACAAATAGGAGTAAGTAAGGATGAAATAATTTAAGTAAGATGCCTGACAATTTCACTAATCAAGAAAAAAAAAATCACTCCATAGCACGTTGTGATCATTTCATTTATTTAAAATTAAGTCAAACAGCAAAGGAACAAGGTATAGAAGGAGGAGAAACAGGATGAGGAGAAGAGAAAGGAGAAGGTAATAAGGAAGAGAAGGAGAGAATCAAGAAAAAGAAAATACAATATATAAGTCTTAGGCTGAATAAATGTGAAAACTCAAATGAAGTTGAAGTCTGGATTATTGTCCAGCCTTAGACTGTGTCCTTAGGTTTTATCCCCCAACACATAGGTAGGTGTGTGCTCTAGAACACGGTGGTGTGACTCAGCAAGAGAATGAGGACAGTCTAGTACAGTGAGTTTCAAATTCTTTTGATCATGAAGCATAGTTTTTTTGTTTTTTAATCTAGAATAAAACAAGAGTTTAACAAAGCAATAAAAAGCCTTACCAAATGTGATGGTCTCTAATATAATGTATTAACTTGAATAATGTGAAATTACTGGTTATTTGGTCAAATATGGTAAAATATTGGCAATTTCACATGATTCAAGTAGCTAATACTTTAGATTACTGTGTTTTTCCCTTTTTAAATGCTTCTTTTCCTCTCTCCTGCATAGCAATTAGATATGCATGTCGATCTGAAGACTCTCTCCATGTTCTCTGCCTCCTTGGGCATTTCTCTTCACAGATCTTTCTCCTTGTTGCTCCTCTGCTATCTGCCCATTCCATCTCCATCCGCTTTCCTGGCTCCTCAGCCTCTGTATCTCTCCTGGATGTCAGTATTTCCTGTATTTCCTGAGACACCTGTCCAGAGCTCCCTTCTGTGACTTCAATTGCTACATATGTACTTACTCTTCCTATATTCACAACTCGACCCGCATCTAGCTCTTGGGCTCAGACTCCTTTGCCATATACATCTACATTTCACTGGGTTATTTGCACTTCACATACAGAATGTCCCACATGAAATCATCTCCTCAAAAACCTGCTGCAGCTTCAGGTTACCTCGGTCTCAGTGACTCAGACCACTTTCCTTGCAGATGCCTAGCCCAGAAACTGAGGGTGCCATCTTTCCTACCTTGTTGTCTTTCATCACCCTAATGTAGCTACGATAAATTTAAAATGACCTTCCAAATTCATCTAATGTTTTCCATTTCCACTGTTTTATCTTTATTTAAACCACCACCATCTCTTGACTGAATTGGTATGCTAATTGGTATGCTAACTCTAATCTTGCCCCAATCCAATCTATTTACTAATCAATACCAATAGTGACTTTTAATACGAAAACATGATTATCAAATAATCAAATAACTTATACTTTATAAGGCCCATCAGGCTGTCACTGACCTTTCCTTACTTGTCTCACCACTTTGCTACTCCACAATCTATATTTCAGCAATTCTGAGTTGTCTTCAACTCTCTGAAGTTACTGCATTCTCCTTTGGGACTGTATACATACTGTTCTCTCTGCCTCAAAACAGTCTTCTCCCTGTTCATATCCACCTTTCACCTTGCTAAACTATCTTCATCCTTTAGGCCTCGGCTTAAAAAACCTTTCTGGGCCGGGCGCGGTGGCTCACGCCTGTAATCCCAGCACTTTGGGAGGCCGAGGCTGGCAGATCACAAGGTCAGGAGATCAAGACCATCCTGGCTAAGATGGTGAAACCCCATCTCTACCAAAAATACAAAAAATTAGCTGGGCATGGTGGTGGGCGCCTGTAGTCCCAGCTACTTGGGAGGCTGAAGCAGGAGAATGGAGTGAATCCAGGAGGCGGAGCTTGCAGTGAGCGGAGATGGTGCCACTGCACTCCAGCCTGGGCAACAGAGGGAGACTCCGTCTCAAAAAAAAAAAAAAAAAAAAAAAAAAAGAAAACCTTTCTGCTAGAAAGCTATGCTTGACACCCTGGGCAATAGTGGGTAGTTTTCCCAAGAACTGTCTGCAAGATTTTCCTAAGTACTAGTCCCAAGATTCCCCTAACATAATTATGAACGACATTTTAATTCTTTTTTTCCTATCTCCCATATTGAAGCACCATTCTAGCATGTCAAGAATCATCTCTTGCAATCTCAATACCTGGAACAGTGTCTGGAATAGTGTAAGTGCTTAACAAATATGTGTTGTGAAAATGAAAGAGATGAATCTTTACAGGACATATTACCAAAATGGAAAGATTGGAACCAGAGGGCCAAATAACCAATAGAGATCTTAAACTTTACTTTTAAAGCCATGTAGATGAATTTATCCAATTCTAAATATTTTATTAAAACTCTGAGACTTTAAATTATATTTTGCTGTTGTCAATTTATAATTACAAACATAACACACTAATTATAAAAATAAACTATAAAAATCTATAATGTAGAATATTTAAGTCTCCTATAATTTTCCACACATACCCCCACAGATAATCACTATTTACAGATTGATGAATATTCTTTTGGTATTTTCTTTTCTGTGTAACAGGTTTGGTTGAAAAGTCTCAGTTCAGTGACAAGGGTGAAGTTGGCTTTATGTTTTTTGACAAGCTCTTCAATCCCATTCACATCAGGAAGACTGCATTCATCAGCCCAGTGAGTTTCCACATGATATTTGTCTGAGTTGTTTCACTTAAGATAATGGCCTTCAGTTTCATCCATGTCTCTGCAAAAGACATGATTTCATTTTTTATGTCTAAATAGTATTTCATTGTATATATCTACCACATTTTCTTTATACATTCATCCATTGATGGACACTTAGGTTGATTCCCTTTCTTTGTCATAGTGAATAGTGCTACAGTAACAAGCAAGGCCAGGTATCTTTTTGATATGATTTCTTTTCCTTTGGGTTGATACCAAGTACTGGAATTGCCAGATCAAATGGTAGTCCTATTTTCAGTTCCTTGAGTAATCAATACCTCTATTTTCCATAGAGGTTATACTAATTTACATTCCCATCAACAGTGTATAAGTGATCCCTTTTCTCCACATCTTCACCAAAATGTTATTTTTTATCTTTTTAATAAAAGCCACTCTGACTGGTATAAGACGATATCTTATAATGGTTTTAATTTATAATGTCTGTTCATTTCCTCTGTGCACTTTTTAAATTTTTAAATTTTGTGGGTACATGTTGGTGTGCTGCACCCATTAACTCGTCATTTAACATTAGGTATATCTGCTAATGCTATCCCTCCCCCCTCCCCCCACCCCACAACAGGCCCCGGTGTGTGATGTTCGCCTTCCTGTGTCCATGTGTTCTCATTGTTCAATTCCCACCTATGAGTGAGAACATGTGGTGTTTGGTTTTTCGTCCTTTCGATAGTTTGCTGAGAATGATGGTTTCCAACATGGCACACATATACATATGTAACAAACCTGCACGTTGTGCACATGTACCCTAAAACTTAAAGTATAATAAAAAAAATTTTGTGGGTACATAGTAGGTGTATATATTTATGGGATACATGAGATATTTTGATACAGGCATACAATGTGTAATAATCACATCAGGGTAAATTGGGTCTTCATCATCTCAAGCATTTATCCTTTGTGTTAGAAACAACCCAAATATACTCTTTTAATTATTTTAAAATGTACAGTTAAATTATTTTTTACTATAGTCACCCTGTTATGCTATCAAATACTAGGTCCTATTCACTCTAACTTTTTTTGAACCCCTTAAACATCCCAAATTCCTCCTTCCCCCCACTACCCTTCCCAGCCTCTGGTAGCTGTCCTCCCATTCTCTATCTCCATGAGTTCAATTGTTTTAATTTTTAGCTCCCACAAATAAGTGAGAACATGCAATGTTTGTATTTCCGTGCCTGGCTTATTTCACTTTACATAATGATCTCCAGTTACTTCTATGCTGTTGCCAATGACAGAATCTCATTCTATTTTGTGGCTGAAAAATATTCCATTGTGTGTAAGTACCACATTTTCTTTATTCATTCATCTGTTTATAGACACTTAGGTTGCTTCCAAATCTTGGCTATTGTGAATAATGCTGCAATAAACATGGTAGTGCAGATATCTTTTTGATATACTGATTTCCTTTCTTTTGGGTATATACCTAGGAGTGGGATTGCTGGACCATACGGTAGCTCTATGTTTAGTTTTTTTTAGGAACCTCCAAACTGTTCTCCATAGTGGCTGTACTAATTTACATTCCTACCAACAGTGTATGAGGGTTGCCTTTGCTCCACATCCTCTCCAGCATTTTTTATTGTCTGTCTTTGAATATAAGCCATTTTAACTGGGGTAAGAGGATATCTCATTGTAGTTTTGACTTACATTTTTCTGATGCTCAATGATTTTGTACATCTTTTTATATACCTGTTTGCCATTTGCATGTCTTCTTTTGAGAAATGTCTATTCATATCCTCTGTCCATTTTTTAATTGAATTATTAGATTTTTTCCTATAGAGTTGGTTTGTGTGTCTTATATATTCTGGTTATTAATCTCTTGTTAGATGGGTAGTTCTCAAATATTTTCTCCAATTCTTCAGGTTGCCTCTACTTTGCTAATTATTTATGTTGCTGCGCAGAAGCTTTTTAGCTTGATGTGACTCCATTTGTCAATTTTTGCTTTGGTTGCTTGTGTTTGTGGAGTATTACTCAAGAAATCTTTGCCCCGTCCAATTTCCTGGAGAGTTTCCTCAATGTTTTCACTTAGACATTTCATAGCTTGAGGTCTTAGATTTAAGTCTTTAACACATTTTGATTTGATTTTTGTATATGGTGAGCAATAGCAGTCTAGTTTTATTCTTCTCATATGGATATCCAGCTTCTCCGGAACCATTTATTTTAAGAGACTGTCCTTTCTCCAATGTGTATTCTTGGCCCTTTTATCAAAAATGAGTTCACTGTAGGTCTATGAATTTATCTCTGCGTTCTCTATATTGTTCAACTGATCTATGTGTCTGTTTTAATGCCAGTATAGTGCCATTTTACTATAGCTCTGCAGTATAATTTAAAGTCAGGTAATGTAATTCTGCTGGTTTTATTCCTTTTGCCCAAGATTACCTTTGGCTATTCTGGAGCTTTTGTGGTTCTGTGTACATTTTAGGATTAATTTTTCTATTTTGTGAAGAATGTCATTGCTATTTTCATAGGCATTGCATTAAATTTGTAGATTGCTTTAGATGGTATAGACATTTTAACAATATTGATTTCTCCAATCCATGAACATGGAATATCTTTCCATTTTATCCTATGCCCTCTTCAATTTCTTGCATCAATGCTTTATAGCTTTCATTATAGAGATCTTTCACTTCTTTGGGTAAGTTTATTCTTGGGTATTTTATTTTATTTTATGCTATTGTAAATGGGATTACTTTCTTGATTTTTTTTCAGATTGTTCACTGTTGGAGTATGGACATGTTACTGTTTTTCATATGTTGATTTTGTATTCTGCAACTACTGAATTTTTTTTATCAGTTCTAGTAGATTTTTTGGTGGAGTCTTTAGATTTTTCCAAATGTAAGACCATACCACCTGAAAGCAAGGATAATTTGACTTTTTTCCATTCCTATTTGGATGCCCTTTATTTCCTTCTCTTGTCTCATTGCTCTAGCTAGAACTTCCAGTACTATGTCGAATAACAGCAGTGAAAGTGGGCATCCTTGTTGCGGTCCTAATCTTAGAGGAAAGGCTTTCAGTTTCTCTTCATTCAATATAATACTAGCTCTGGGTCTGTCATATATGGCTTTTATTGTGTTGAGGTATGTTCCTTCTACATCCAGTTTTTTTAAGGATTTTTTTTTTAATCATGAAGGGATATTGAATTTCATCAAATGCTTTCTCAGCAGCAAATAAAATGATCATATGGTTTTTGTCCTTCATTCTGTTGATATAATGTATTACATTAATTTATTTGTGAATGTTGAACCGTCCTTGCACCCCTAGGACAAATCTGATGTGGCCATGAATAATCTTTTTAATGTGCTGTTGAGTTCAGTTTACTAGTATTTGGTTGAGAATTTTACATCAATATTCATAAGGAATATTGGCCTATAGTTTTGTTTTTCTGATGTGTCTTTGTCTGGTTTTGGTATCAGGGTAATAATGGCCTTGTAGAACGAGTTTGGACATATTCCCTCCTCCTTTATTTTTCAGAATATTAATTCTTTTTATAAAAGAAATGATTGAAACTTGAAGCTACTAAAAGAAATTAAGAGTTCTCAAATTAGCAAAAATAAAGGATAATTTTAAAAGATACTTTTTTCTTATTCTCAATCACTTTAATGGATAATAGCATTTTTGCTTTAGACAATATATTCTGAATTTATAACATGTAAAATAAAATACATGACAACTATAGTACAAAGAATGAGAGAAACAAATGGGAAGTATACAGTTCTAAGATTCTTATACTCCTCATGAAATTGTATATTAGTCTATGATAAACTTAAAATGTGATAAATTAACAACGTATATTTTAAACCCTAGGGCATCCAACTAAAAATTAAGAATAGAGGTATAACTAGTAAGTCAATAATGGAGATAAAATGGAAGCATAAACAGTACTCAAATAATCCATGAGTAGATAGCAAAGGAGGGTGAAGAAAAGGAACAGTTGAAACAAATAGAAAACAACTAGTGAGCTCTTAGACATCATACCAAAACCACAATTCATAGAAAAAAAAGTAAAAATTTTTATCTGCAAAAGACACAATTAAGGTAATGAAAAGACAAGCAAAAGACTAGAGAATATATTTGCAAATCATATCCAACAAAGGATATATATATATATATATTTCAGAACATATATTAAAAATTCTCACAGCTAAACTGTAAGAAAACAAATAATCCAGTCTTTAAAATGGGCAAAAAAAAAAACTTGAACAGACATGTCATGGAAAAGGACACAGAGATGTCAAATAAACACATGAAAAAATGTTCAACATCATTAGCCATTTGGAAAATGAAAATTAAACCATGCTAAGATATCATTATTCATGTATTAGAATGGCTAAAATAAAAATTATTGACAATACCAAGTGCTGAGATGGATCCAAAACAAATGGAATTCTCATACATAGCTTTTGGGGACATTAAATGGTATGGCCACTCTTCAAACAGTTTTTCAGTTTCTAATAAATAAACATTTATCATGTGCCCAACAATACTTATCTTGAGTATTTACCTTAGAGAAATGAAAACTTACGTTCACACAAAAACCTGTACCACTGGAATGCTTATAGCAACTCTATTTATAACCACAAAAATCTGGGAGCAAACCAAATGCCCATCACAGGTGACTGGATTAAACAAAGAAACAAACAAAACACCTGTGATGTATCCATACAATGGAATACCATTCTGCAATTTAAAAAACTACTGATTCACAGAATAACCTGACTGAATCGCAAAGGCATAAGCCTAAGTGGAAGAAACCAAAGATTTCTCAAAAGGTTACACACTGCATGCTTCCATTTACTTAACATTCTCAGGAAGACAGATAGTGACCATAAATAAATCAGTGATTAGCCAGAGATTATGGGTAGAAGGAAGATGTGACTACAAATGCATTACTCAGGAAAATTTTTTGTAGTGATGAAACTGTTCTGTATCATGAAAATATTGGTAGTTTTTATTTTTAATTTTTATTTTTTATTTCAGCAGTTTTAAAAATTGCTTTTAAAAATACTAGCTCACTGGGCACAGTGGCTCACGCCTGTAATCCCAGCACTTTGGGAGGCCAAGGCAGGTAGATCACCTGAGATCAGCAGTTCGAGACCAGCCTGTCCAACATGGTGAAACCCTGTCTCTACTTAAAAATACAAAAATTAGCCGGATGTGGTGGCGCATGCCTGTAATCCCAGCTACCCGGGAGGCTGAGGCAGGAGAATTGCTTGAACCTGGGAGGCAGAGTTGCAGTGAGCCATGATGGTGCCATTTGCACTCCAGCCTGGGAAACAAGAGCAAAACTCCATCTCAAAATAAATAAATAAATAAATACAATACAATACAATAAAAATACTAGCCCTAGAGCAGTGGTGTGATCTTCAGAGCAGCAACATCAGTGTTTCTAGGATGTGTTATATTTTCAGGTCCCATCCAGACATCCTGAATCAGAAACTCTAATTCTGACTCTAGACCCCCACATAGGAATATGTTTTAACAAACTCTCCAGGTGATTCTGATGCACACCAAAATGTAAGAGGCTCTTTCTAAAGAAAGGTTTCTCTACCTTGGTACTATTAACATTTTGGATCAGATAACTGTTTGTTTTGGGGAGCTATCTTGTGCATTGCAGAAGGGTTAACAGCATCCCCAGCTCTACCTACTAGATAACAGTAGAAATCCATCACCTGTCATGACAATCAAAAATCTCTCTACATATTGTCAAATGTCCCCTGGAAAGCACAATTTCTCCTGGTTAAGAACCATTGTCGTAAAGTAAAACCCTATTTACAAAAGTGAGCATTTTCTTTCTACCTTGATGCACATCCATTTTCTTCATTAACTTCCCACTTCCACATTTCTTCTCCTTTGGGCTGAAATACATATGAGACATTAATTGTTCTATACCATAGTAAATTTCAGTTTCATGAGCAAATAATAAGTTCTGTTAGGAGTGGATGTTAATTAAATGGAAGCTATAATCAGAGTTTATCTCCCAGTTATTTATAGTAGGTGTTCTGTCACTGAAAAATTTAAGAGTTAGATCCATGATGGCAGACGATGACTTTTAAAAGCCTGTAAATATAACTCTTAGGCTTGGGGATTTTTCCTGTGCTTTCAGGGAGAAAAGCATAGTGCATAAACGCTCTGTATCCCAAAATATTGCTGGTTACTCTCACTTTGCAGGATACAACTATTCACTAAGATAAATTCAGGTATATATTTCCAAAGCCTGCTCTACTTAAGAGCTGGATTTAAATTGACACCACTCTGGCTAACCAATCTTCTGAGGACAAGCTTTCAGTCGCCTCTTAATCTTGCCTTCTCATTCAGCCTACATTTTGCCATTTTATTGGCACAAAGATCATAAGATACTTTGTCAACCACCCTAATAATATAAAGGTATAGTACATCTATTGTTAGGCATTCTTTATCAATCTCATAAGCATATTAATAGTGAAAAGAGAATAGTTTGATGTGACTTACCCTGTACTTATGTCTATTGATCCTCTAATTCCTAACAAAAAATCCTGAGCATAAGAAACATATTATCAACTGTTTTTAGTCCCCAAATCTCCTAACATTGTGACTTGCATATATAACTGGGACTTACAATACTTGTAGAAAAAATTGTCTAAACTCAATGCTTTCAATTCCTTGCCTCTTATTCACTTTACAGTGAAAAGTTTTCCCCTCATGCCATTTGAACTACTTTTATCAGGGTCTCTAATAACTTCTGTGTTCATTCATTTATTTAAAAATTTACTGCGCACCTACCAAGTACGCAATATTCTAAGAACTATTCTAAGAATTGGGAATACAGCAGTGAACAAAGGAAAGCCATTGACTTCATGGAACTTACATTCTTAGAGGGGAGACAGACTTTAAGTGTAAGTAAATAATTTTGTGCAATGGTAAGTACTATGAGAAAAAATATAAAACAAAAACAGTGTGGGGCATGGACATAGGGAGGGGAATATCACACACTGGGGCCTGTCGGGGGGTGGGCGTCTAGGGGAGGGATAGCATTAGGAGAAATACCTAATGTAGGTGATGACGGGTTGATGGGTGTGGCAAACTACCATGGCACGTGTATACCTATGTAACAAAACTGCACGTCCTGCATATGCACCCGAGAACCTAAAAGTATTAAAAAAACAGTGTGGGGATAGAAAGTAAATGGAGGACACTAACTTAGATTAAGTGATCAGAGAAATTCTCTTGGAGGAGGAAAAACTAGACCTGAGCCCAAAATGATGAGAAGGAGTTGTCCACCTGATGATCTGGAGGAAGAACATCTCAGGCAGGGAAAACAGCTAGGAAAAAAAAACAAATGTTATTAATACAAGAAATGTAAATGTAGTGAACCACATAGGAAACTGTAAGAGGAGAGCACAGAAAGGCATGCAAGGACATATATGATCTTACGGGCCATGGTAAGAAGGGCGGGTTTTATCCTATTTGTAATGCACAGCCATTAGATGGTTTTAGGTAGGGTGACCATATATCTTATTGTCTAAAACATGATTATTTTAAGAGTGAAAAGAACACTATTGATAATTACACCAGGATAAAAGTGATAAACTGGGACTGTAGAGAGCAAACAGAACATATGATTGTCCTAGTGTTAGACCAAGAAAGTTACATGATCTGATTTTTCCTTTTAGAAGTCCAACCTGGTCACTTTGAGAGAAATACAGAATAGTGATACAAGAGCAAAAATGATAAAACAGGAAGATATGGTCTAGGCATATGAGAACATAAGCTTAGCTTGTACAAATTTATAAAACAGAAATAATTTGTAAACGATAAAATTCAGGGAATATTTTGAAGAAGAGCCAACACACCTTACTGATGAATTGGAAATAACTCTAAAATTTTTGGCTTAATCAAAGAGATGAATGGTGGAGATTTTAATTGAAATGGGAAAGCCCAGTGAAGACAAGTTTTTATGCAGATTTGGAAAGCCAGGAAGTTAAGTGTTCTGTTTTGGACATGATAATTTTGAGATAACGGTTGGAAATCTAGGTTTAAGTGTTAAAGAAAATTGATTCTGGAGTTTAGCAAAAAAGTTAGGGTTAAAGATACATATTTAGTATTATAGGTGATATTTAAGGACAAACGCCCAGGATTTATTCCCTAAGCACTCCAAATTTAGAGATGAGAAAGAGGAGAAGATACCAGCAAAAGATACAAAGAGTAAAAACCAATGAGATAGGAGAAAAACCTGGATAACATGGTATTAAGAAAGCAAAGAGAAATGTTTTAAGAAAGTACATTGAATATTGTTGCGAGTTTCACTTTAAATAAAGACAGAATTCTTCAATCTATATGCCGAAGTGTAAGTCATTTGACCATAATAATAGCCAGTTGAATAGAATAACAGGAATGAAGGACCAATTGTGTAATTAATTCTAATAAAATATGCTATAAAAAGAACCAATGATAAATGGAAGTAGCTGAGAAGAACAAGCATTTAAGGGATTTTTTTTCTTCTTGTTGGTGGCTGTTATTATGGCATGTTTGAATGATTAGGATTCTGACAGAAATTCATAATGCATAAGAGAGGGCCCTGAACAGCAAAAGGAGATGAGATCCACAGCCTAAGTGGAAACAATGATGGATTTTTCCCTGTCTTCTTACTCAGTGTATCAGCAGCCATTGACAACTATGCCTTCCTCTTGATAAACACCCTTCTCTTAGCTTCCATGCCTCCACCTTTCCTGATTTGCCTGTTCCTTTCCAGCCGTACCTTTTTAGTGTCCTCATTCCCCAACTTCCAAAAACTGGATACATCCGGAGCTCTCTTGTCTAATTTGTCACACTCATGGGTGTCCTCATTGAGTGCCATTTCCTTAAACACATCTTATATGCTCCCAAATATATGTTCCATTTGTACTCCAAATATACATCTTTAGTCCTGAACTTTCTCCTGAGTTTCAGACTCCTATATACAACTGCCCACTTGATATCTTTACCTAAATGTTTAATGGGCTACTCTAACTTAAACATTATCCAACTCTTGAGTCCTCTCTTGCCTCCTGTTCCCAACAAACCTGATTCTCCCTGTCTTCCTCCATCATGGGAAATGGCATCATTGTTCAACTAGTTCCTCAGGCCAAAAGACTAAGAGCTACCCTTGATTTCTTTATCTCCTATCAGTCATCTGAACTTCTTTGTTCTATCTCTAATATATATGTTTAAGTCATCACTTTTTTCTCTTCACTGCCATTACCTTAGTCTAAACCACCATCACTTCTCACATAAGCCTTTATAATGACCTTCTATCTAGTTTTCCTGCCTCCATTCTTCCCCAGACCTACCTTGGAATTTATTCCGTACAAAATGTTATATAAATCATGTCATATCACTCTCCTACTGGAAACATTCATGGCTTCCCACACCTCTTGGAATAAAATTCAAATTCCCTTTGTCATTGCATGGTTTGCTCCTTCTCATCCTCTTAGATCAGCTCAAATTTATCTCCTTAGAAAGTGATTTCCTGGGTCAGTTGTGGTGGCTCACACCTGTAATCCCAGCACTTTGGGAGACCAAGGTGGGCAGATCACTTGAACCTGAGAGGCAGAGGTTGCAGTGAGCCAAGATGCACCACTGCACTTCAGCCTGGACAACAGAGCAAGACTCCACCTCAAAAAAAAAAAAAAAAAAGTTCAGAACCAAGCTGGCCAACATGGTGAAAACCTGTCTCTACTAAAAATACAAAAATTACCCAGGCATGGTGGTGCTCACCTGTAGTCCCAGCTACTCGGGAGGCTGAGGCAGGAGAATCACTTGAACCCAGGAGGCAAATGTTGCAGTGAGCCGAGATTGCGCCACTGCACTCCAGCCTGGGCAACAGAGCAAGACTCTGTCTCAAAAAAAAAAAAAAAAGTCGTTATCTAACCACCCTATCTTATCCTCTCACCAAATGAATGTATTCTCTACCCAGCTTATTTTCTTCATAATATGTACCATAATATGTGATTATCTTCTTGACTCATTATTTTATCTGTTTATTGTGTTTCCCCACTTGTCTCTTCCCTTCTCTCCCAACAGCATCCAAAACAATGCCTGAGACAGTCTGATATTCAGTAACCATGTGCTGAGAATAAATGAACAAAAAACTGAACAACTTTGTAAAATAAATTGTTCTTGGAAAGCTCATGACTGTTCACCACTTCCTTCTAATTGTTCAAACCAATTATTTTAATATCTATTTTATCATGATAACCATCCATGTCAAGCTCACCTAGCATAGATTACAAAATCTAGTGTTCACCTTTTAGAAAGCCAGGAGAACATTTATTCATAATTTGTTTCCCATTTTATTTCTCACAAAATGAAGAACAACAGAGAATTGGTATTTGGGGTGAGTCATCATCTTAAAATCCTTTCAGATCTCTAGGATATACTTCCTTGGGGCCTGC
Source organism: Pongo pygmaeus (assembly GCF_028885625.2). Lineage (NCBI taxonomy): Eukaryota > Metazoa > Chordata > Mammalia > Primates > Hominidae > Pongo > Pongo pygmaeus. Next base: position 44,104,568 of record NC_072388.2, on the reverse strand, counting down.
AGACCCGAACTTACTGAAAGAAAGTAGATACTCCCTATTTCCTCACCTTCCTGAGATTTCAGTTTCTCCATAACACACTATGATCTGCCCTTTCCAATTTTAAGATTTTTCCTCTTCATGTAAAACGAAAATTCAATTAGAATTGAATCACTCTATTCTAACTCATCTATGAGTATCACATAATGTTTGGCAGAAGGGGTGGGGGGAGGGGGAGGGATAGCATTAGGAGAGATACCTAATGTAAATGACGAGTTAATGGGTGCAGCACACCAACATGGCACATGTATACATATGTAACAAACCTGCACGTTGTGCACATGTACCCTAAAACTTAAAGTATAATAAAAAAAAAAGAAGTGTTGTCTTGCCACATGCTCTTCAAAATACAACTTAGAAGTTTAATATTTCTTCAGCAATTCTGTGAACTTTAGTTTATTCTGAGCTCTAGCTACTCTAAAAAAAACAACTTTTATATGTTTCCTCTTTATTCATAAGCCTTTTCTTCCATGTGCACACATGTGTGTGTATTAGATTTGTACCAAAGATTATCTAGTACAGTTATAATAACTTCCATAGGTCTTCTCTTTTTCCCTTTCATTTTTTCAGGAATTTAAAGCAAAAATGTATTTTTTGCACCTTTTATCCCTCATAGCAACGATTTGTTTTTAGAATCCTAAATCACAAGATTGTACTTATTTTTCCTACCAGTTTTTAAATTTTCCCTATACTCCAAGAAGCAAGTGTATTAATCTAGCATTCCCTTGCTTTTTTCCATAACATTAAAGCCTAATCTAAGAAAATTCAGTATCTTATTGCTAACACATCTATCTCCAAAAATAATAGTGTTAGAACAAATCATATATTACAAAGAGACCCATGTTGCTTTGCTGGTCAAATAAATCAGAGAGCAGACACCTTGTGTTATTGGGGAATAGTTGTTACTGAAGTGTAGAAAGATAAAACAGAACATAAAAGAAAAAATCATTTTCTTCTTTCAGTCTTGCCAGAAAGCTGGTGAATTCTTGTCAGTATTTAATGCCCATGACCTGTGATGTAAATGCAAATGGGAGAAGTATCCTCCCAAGAAAGTAATTGTGATACTGGCGCTCCACATCCAAAGGGAGAAAATCCTCCTACCATCTTTCCTCTTCTCTGGAGGAATAAAATCTAAACATTTGTATCTTATTTAAATTTTGTAGAAATTCACAATGGTGACAATGATAGGATTCAGGATTTACACCAAGGCTTTATTTTATCCTTTGATGTCTACTTCATATATGGACAACTTAATTTGTAAGTTATAAGTTTCTTGGCACACTAGTGGCTTCCACTCTCTGTTACAAATAGAGTGCCTTCCACTTTCCTCCAAGCAAATTTCATGTCTTGCATTTCCCACAGTCTAAGTCACGTGTTTTTCTCTGTGTCATAGCCTTAGAAAGACTCCTATATCAAAAAGGCAGGTGTTATTACTTCCTGGTCTAGAAATCCTTGAGCTTACTAATTCTCATTCAAAGCAGAATGTTATCCCTGGTCCCCACATTTGTACCATTAGATAATCATCTCGAATTTCTATGTTTTTATATCTTATGACCCCATAAGACTGTCTGTGTCTGACATCTGATATATTTTTGTCCCCAAAGTTTTTCATTAGTTCAGTTTTTAACTTCTCAACCTTTTTTAACCTGTACTAGTTCATTAGAAATAGAAACTCCTATTTTTTTTTTCATCTTGAAAGAGCTATTTACTTTTTTCCAAATATTATCCCAAATAGGTATTTTTACAGATAAGTGTCAACAAGAAGTCAAACATTCTATAAAAGAAAGTCATTTTTACAGACATTAAGAATAATTTTAACAGAAGAAAAAGCTCACATCTATCTAGATGTGGCTATGTTCCATGGGAAAATTTCAGCATCCAAAGTTCAAAGAAAAAATGACTATGGCTTTTCTTACCACACAAAATATTGACAATCTTCTCCTATAGCCTACTCTTTATTGTTAATTGAGATGCCAAAGGACGACATATTGACCTTTAGAAGTTTGGCTCCACTGGACAAGGTTGGGGGTATGGGAGTTAAGCATCAGAATGAACTCAATTTTAAAAGAAAAACTGGCTTTGATCCCAAATGAACCCAAAGTTCAGCCAGCAGCATATTAGAGATAAATACAAGTTGTACTTTCACATTTACAAGGTTGTGCCACTCAACACTATTAAGACCTAATCATCCAAATTAAAGCTACACATACTCCCATCACTAGTTCTGTCCTCAATGTATCCCATTTTTATGAAAGTTCCACGTTATAGCTCCGTTCATAATGGCGAATGAGAACTTCCGGTTCATAGAAGGAGGCATCCTAAATCCTCTGGTCTAATCCTTTCTTTGCCCTGCCCTCCCACTTTCCACCGTGAGATAAGCCAATCTTATCAGATAGGTACCGTTTCTGTCATTATCTCATGGAAATTAGTTCTAAATGAAACTAGAGAAAGACCATTCATTCCACGAGCAGCATTTGGCTTTAAGCCAAAGAGATAATAACCCCCTTCCCCAAAAAGAATCACAACCAACTCCATACTAACCCTTCTACTCCTGGAAAGATCTTTCATCTAAAAGCTCCCAACAATGACCAGCACAAGGAACTGATATTATGTGACTCAAGGAGAAGGAAGGGGAGATGTATGTAGTTTTATTAAAACCCTCATGCACAATTAAACTTGATTAAAAGCCTGGAGAACACTAAAAGTAGTAATGAGTACAGGAGGCTGCAGAGCAGAGAGTACAGGTGTGTTCTTTCTTATAGTCAGTCAATGCTGGGAAGTAATAGGCAGATGTGACTTCACTTGAGCATTGGAGAAGCAAAAGAGTTGCCTTGTTGTCCTAGGTTGGTGCAGAGAGTGGCTCAGATTCCACATACTAAAATGGATGTTGCCAATCTGGTTAAAGTCTTTGGCCCTACAGTAGTGGCCCATGCTGTGCCCAGTCCAGACCCAGTGACAATGTTACAGGACATCAAGTGTCAACTCAAGGTGACCAAGCGCCTGCTTTCCCTGCCCCTGGAGTACTAGAGTCAGTTCATGATGGTGGAGCAAGAAAACATTGACCCAAAACATTTCACTGAAAACTCAAACACCTTTTCAATGCCACAGACATCAGATATTAAAGTGAGTTTACTGGGACCTGTGACCACTCCTGAACATCAGCTTCTCAAGACTCCTTCATCTAGTCCCCTGTCACAGACAGTCCATTCTACCATCACAAAGAACGCTCCCAGATTTGGGAACAGAAACTCCTCTTTCTACCATCTTGTTTCCTGTAATAACGGAATGGATCTCCAGCCTTCCACCTTTTTCTACAGTCTTCCTATTCCTTTCAAGCAAGTTTCAACAATTTCATATGATCCTTAAGTTATACCTGTTCCCTCTCTATCCCAAGAAGTAATAACAATAATATTCTTTTCTGGTTGCTACTGATTTAATATCCTTTTAATTATTTCTAGCTCTCAAATTTGCTCTTTTTAACTCCATATTCTGCCTTATAGAGTCCTCCACAACAGTGAGAGATATGAAATCATTAAGTGTAAGGTATGCTATGAGCTACAATGTATTGTTCAAATACATTCTACCCTCCTTCAACTTCCTAAGCAGGATGACTCCACACAGTAAATAGCCTTCCATTAGTATAATTTGTAACCTAATGCTTTACTTGTCTATATTGGTCTTGCCCGACTCACTTCTAATATGCTTCATAATTAATGTGCATTCTCATAGAGTCAAAAATGTTATAAGTTCATGGCAATGTTTCCCCCAAGAGACTTGAAAATATGTGCTTCCCTACCTGCAATTACTGCAGTCACCCTGAAACTCATCAAATAATGTCCAAGATTGGTGCTGAAATTTCCAGTTTAGCCATCTCAAGCCTGTCCAAATTTTCTATGATCACGAGCGAAGCCTTTCTGGTCATCAAAGAAGACTCCCAAAATGCTCTTGTATTGACTCCCTATCTGCAACTTTCAAAAGATATTCCTTTATTTTTTCATGATCCTAGGCAAACTCTGGGTCTAAGGGTGATATATTTTCTTTACCCTATGAACCTATGTACATGGACATATATCTTAATCCTTCTCTCCAAAAGAATTCCTCTCTCCTTCAGCTAAAGGACATGTCATCCTTCCTTTTCTTTCCATATTTCTTTGTTTCTCTTATGACTGCCAGATTTATAATTATTTTTTAGCTTATTCTACACTTCCCATGCTTCTAAGCAAATCTGAGTCTTGCAGTCACTGTGTCCCGTATGTGTTTCAGATAACCTTTTTAACTTTTAATTTATAAAAATTCCATGGAGTTACTCCTCTCTACCTCAATCTAAGAAACTGACCTAGACTCTGTATAATTAAGGCTAGTATTCTTTATATGTTCCTTGATATATTACACTAAAGTCTTGGTCCCTGAAATGCCCAACTATTAAGTCCATTGGAGCAACACAAAGCTAACAACTCCTTTTAAAGAAAAATAGAAACAAACATATTAGTTTTAATAATTTTATAATAATATTTGACATTAACATTTGAATTTTGTCTGAAGATATACTCAAACAAAAATGTTTCAGCAATATGGCAATTTCTTTTTTTCAGATGGGATTGAAAGTTCGTTCATTCATCTAGCAAATCTTTATTTGCATTCCTCCTAAGGTGTACTAAGCACAGCATTAAGTGATTGTAATATAACAATGCACGAGGCACTGGCGCAGCCCTTGGGACACAGAGAAATAAATAGGCAGAAGCAATTTGCTGTGGTAAATGTTATTAAAGATAAAGTGCAGGATGCCAAAGAAGCACAGAGGAAGCATATCTCATTTGAATGAAGGTGATGGTGTTGCAGGCAAAATAAGCATTGAGCAGGAAAGTGTCTTAAAGGAGCAGAATCTCTAGAATAAGGGCTAAGACAATGAGCAGGTATCAGAAACATGAGATAACAACAGGAAGGCAGGCAGGCAAAATGTTCCACGGCCACATAAAACACATGCAGTCCTAGAAAGAAGGGAGGAGGGAGGAGAGCAAGAGAGCTCAGGAGAACAGAACATCCTATCTGACTGGAGGACTGAGTGAACTGCAGAACAGTGATTAGATCCAGACAATGAAGGAATTTTTATTTTATCCTGAGAACATATGAGAGTCATAAACATATTTTTAGAGGGACAGTGACACAATTACACAAAGATTCCTCTCATTGCAAGAGAAATGATAGAAATCAAACTGAATTGCAGATAGGCTGGAGGCAAGGAGGCCCATTAGGAAACTGTGGCAGGCACCCAGGTAATCAATGAAAGCAGCCTGGACTAATTGCACAGCCGCATTAATAGAGACAAGTGGATGGATTCTGTTGTGAGGTAGGTATGTCAATGGGACTTTGTGATGGGCTACAGGTGGGGAGAGAGAAGACCGTCAGTCGCTAATGGCACCTTAGTTCCTAACTGAAACAACCTGGTGAAGACAGGTGGCATTCACTAAGAATATAAATACCAAAGAAAAACAGATAAGTTGCAGAAGATCATTATTAGTTTCTAAAGAGGTAAAGAGGGACATTATTTTTCACTATCTATTTCTATAAACATGATCATTATATTGACAAGGTTGTTATAAGAACAAAAATGAGAATACATTTAGGAAAACCACATGACACAGTGCCTTAGTGGCATACAAAAACTTCTTGTTAATGTCTTAGAATCATTACTTTGATATCTGTAAAAAATATACTTCGGCCAAATGTTTGTTTTATAATGCTTAGCATTTTTTAAGATTTCAGGACTATTTCAAACACTTCTAAACAATTTGAATTTAAATATCTACAAAAGAAAGTATTTCCCACCTATAAACTTTTTTAAAATACAAAATTTCTTATCAAGGATCTTTAAAATAAAAGTATGGAGTTATCTACTTTGTTCCAGGATATGCGTGGGGATATTATAAATCAGAGGTGAACAAAAGAATCCCACTGTGAAGGATGTCAAATAAAAGACAAACAGATAAAAAATAAATGTGATTATAGGCATATGCACTGGTTGGTGCAGAAGTGCAGAGAAGGACCACCTATTCCTATCTGGGAAGGGTGTGGGTGGTCAGCCAGGACCTACCAGGGAAGGTGGCATTTACCTGAGCTGAGTCAAGAAGGACAAGTAGAGAGGTTTGCTGGATAAGGAAGACGGGAAAGGGTATACCAGTCAAACAAAAGATCATTGCAAAAGTGAAAGAAAATGAAAAAATCTTTACTTTGGTGGAGATGAAAAATGGTGAGAGAAATAGAAAAAATAATAAATGAAAAACGGCACTTTCAATTTTTCCATCCTACAAGATCAAAATAATTCTTGTCGTAAAATGCGCAAACGGTCTGAGGTGCCTGACGTCCAGGCATTCTTTTACACATCGATCCCTCCCTAGTCTCTGTGTCAATGAAACTCGTCCCAAATCTTCCTTCTTTCCCTCCCACCTGTCCCCTCAGTCCCAACCCCAAGCATCACTGAGTCTAATCTTCCTTTTCTACAGACCCATCTGACCTCTCCCCTCCTCCCCAGGCTGCTCCTCACCAGGCCGAGCTAGGTCCCAATTCTTCCTCAGCCTCCGCTCCTCCACCCTATAATCTTTTTATCACCTTCCCTCTTCACACCCTGTCTGGCTTACAGTTTCATTCCGTGACCAGCCCTCCCCCACCTGTCCAGCAATTTCCTCTTAAAAAGGTGGCTGGAGCTAAAGGCATAGTCAAGGTTAATGCTCCTTTTTCTTTATCCGACCTCTCCCAAATCAGTTAGCATTTAGGCTCTTTTTCATCAAATATGAAAAACCCAGCCCAGTTCATGGCTCATTTGGCAGCAACCCTGAGATGCTTTACAGCCCTAGACCCTAAAAGGTCAAAAGGCCATCTTATTCTCAATATACATTTTATTACCCAATCCGCCCCCGACATTAAATAAAACTCCAAAAATTAAATTCCAGCCCTCAAACCCCACAACAGGACTTAATTAACCTCGCCTTCAAGGTGTACAATAATAGAGGCAGCGAAGTAGCAACATATTTCTGAGTTGCAATTCCTTGCCTCCACTGTGAGACAAACCCCAGCCACATCTCCAGCACACAAGAACTTCCAAACGCCTAAACCACAGTGGCCAGGCGTTCCTCTAGACCCGCCTACCCCAGGAGCTTGCTACAAGTGCCAGAAATCTGGCCACCAGGCCAAGGAATGACCGCAGCCTGGGATTCCTCCTAAGCCATGTCCCATCTATGCGGGACCCCACTGGAAATCGGACTGTCCAACTCACCTGGCAGCCACTCCCAGAGCCCCTGGAACTCTGGCCCAAGGCTCTCTGACTGACTCCTTCCCAGATCTTCTCGGCTTAGCGGCTGAAGACTGACACTGCCCGATCGCCTCGGAAGCCCCTAGACCATCACGGACACCGAGCTTTAGGTAACTCTCACAGTGGAGGGTAAGTCCGTCCCCTTCTTAATCAATACGGAGGCTACCCACTCCACATTACCTTCTTTTCAAGGGCCTGTTTCCCTTGTCTCCGTAACTGTTGTGGGTACTGACAGCCAGGCTTCTAAACCTCTTAAAACTCTCCAACTGTGGTGCCAACTTAGACAATACTCTTTTAAGCACTCCTTTTTAGTTATCCCCACCTGCCCAGTTCCCTTATTAGGCTGAGACACTTTAACTAAATTATCTGCTTCCCTGACTATTCCTAGACTACAGCCACATCTCATTGCCACCCTTCTTCCCAATCCAAAGCCTCCTTGGCGTCCTCCTCTTGCATCCCCCCACCCTCAAGTATAGGATACCTCTACTCCCTCCTTGACGACCGATCATGCACCCCTTACCATCTCATTAAAACCTAATCACCCTTACCCCGCTCAATGCCAATATCCCATCCCACAGCACGCTTTAAAAGGATTAAAGCCTGTTATCACTCGCCTGTTACAGCATGGCCTTTTAAAGCCCATAAACTCTCCTTACAATTCCCCCATTTTACCTGTCCTAGAACCAAACAAGCCTTACAGGTTAGTTCAGGATCTGCGCCTTATCAACCAACTTGTTTTGCCTATCTACCCCGTGGTGCCAAACCCATATACTCTCCTATCCTCAATACCTCCCTCCACAACCCATTATTCTGTTCTAGAACTCAAACATGCTTTCTTTACTATTCCTTTGCACCCTTCATCCCAGCCGCTCTTCGCTTTCACTTGGACTGACCCTGACACCCATCAGGCTCAGCAAATTACCTGGGCTGTACTGCCGCAAAGCTTCACAGACAGCCCCCATTACTTCAGTCAAGCCCAAATTTCTTCCTCATCTGTTACCTATCTCAGCATGATTCTCATAAAAACATATGTGCTCTCCCTGCTGCTCGTGTCCGACTAATCTCCCAAACGTCAATCCCTTCTACAAAACAACAACTCCTTTCCTTCCTAGGCATGGTTATTGCGGTCAGAATTCTTACACAAGAGCCGGGACCGCACCCTGTAGCGTTTCTGTCCAAACAACTTGACCTTACTGTTTTAGCCTAGCCCTCATGTCTGCATGCAGCGGCTGCCGCTGCTTTAATACTTTTAGAGGCCCTAAAAATCACAAACTATGCTCAACTCACTCTCTACAGTTCTTATAACTTCCAAAATCTATTTTCTTCCTCATACCTGATGCATATACTTTCTGCTTCCCGGTTCCTTCAGCTATACTCACTCTTTGTTGAGTCTCCCACAATTACCATAGTTCCCGGCACGGACTTCAATCTGGCCTCCCACATTATTCTGGATACCACACCTGACCCTCATGACTGTATCTCTCTGATCCACCTGACATTCACCCCATTTCCCCATATTTCCTTATTTCCTGTTCCTCACCCTGATCACATTTAGTTTACTGACGGCAGTTCCACCAGGCCTAATCGCCACTCACCAGCAAAGGCAGGCTATGCAATAGTATCTTCCACATCTATCATTGAGGCTACTGCTCTGCCCCCCTCCACTACCTCTCAGCAAGCCGAACTAGTTGCCTTAACTCAAGCCCTCACTCTTGCAAAAACACTACGTGTCAATATTTATACTGACTCTAAATATGCCTTTCATATTTTGCACCACCATGCTGTTATGTAGGCTGAAAGAGGTTTCCTCACTATGCAAAGGTCCTCCATTATTAATGCCTCCTTAATAAAAACTCTGCTCAAGGCCACTTTACTTCCAAAGGAAGCTGGAGTCATTCACTACAAAGGCCATCAAAAGGCATCAGATCCCATTGCTCTAAGCAACGCTTATGCTGATAAGGTGGCTAGACAAGCAGCTAGCTTTCCAACTTCTGTCCCTCACAGCCAGTTTTTCTCCTTCACATCGGTCACTCTCGCCTACTCCCCCGCTGAAACTTCCACCTATCAATCTCTTCCCACACAAGTGAAATAGTTCTTAGACCAAGGAAAATATCTCCTTCCAGCCTCACAGGCCCATTCTATTCTGTCGTCATTTCATAACCTCTTCCGTGTAGGTTACAAGCCACTAGCCCGTCTCTTAGAACCTCTCGTTTCCTTTCCATCCTAGAAATATATCCTCAAAGAAATCACTTCTCAGTGTTCCATCTGCTATTCTACTACCCCTCCCTTTCCTACACATCAAGCTCGGGGATTTGCCTCTGCCCAGGACTGGCAAATTGACTTTACTCACATGCCCCAAGTCAGAAAACTAAAATACCTCTTGGTCTGGGTAGACACTTTCACTGGATAGGTAGAGGCCTTTCCTACAGGGTCTGAGAAGGCCACCACGGTCATTTCTTCCCTTCTGTCAGACATAATTCCTCAGTTTGGCCTTCTCACCTCTATACAGTCTGATAGTAGACTGGCCTTTATTAGTCAAATCAGCCAAGTATTTTTTCAGGCTCTTGGTATTCAGTGAAACCTTTATATCCCTTACAGTCCTCAGTCTTCAGGAAAGGTAGAACAGACAAATGGTCTTTTAAAAACACACCTCACCAAGCTCAGCCACAAACTTAAAAAGGACTGGACAATACTTTTACCACTTTCCCTTCCCAGAATTCAGGCCTGTCCTCAGAATGCTACAGGGTACAGCCCATTTGAGCTCCTGTATGGATGCTCCTTTTTATTAGGCCCCAGTCTCATTCCAGACACCAGACCAACTTGGACCGTGCCCCAAAAAACTTGTCATTCGTACTATCTTCTGTCTAGTCATACTCCTATTCACTGTTCTCAACTACTCATACTTGCCCTGCTCTTGTTTACACTGCCAGTTTACACTGTTTCTCCAAGCCATCACAGCTGATATCTCCTGGTGCTATCCCCAAACTGCCACTCTTAACTCTTAAAGTAAATAAATAATCTTTGCTGGCAGGACTATGCTGAATCTCCTTAGGCACTCTCTAATTAAATGTCCTAGGTCCTCCCCATTTCTTAGACCTTTAATATCTGTTTTTCTCCTTCTCTTATTCCATTTTTCAATTCATACAAAACCATATCCAGGCCATCACCAATAATTCTAAATGACAAATGTTTACCACAAAATCTTCCTTCAGCTTAATCTCTCCCACTCTAGGTTCCCACGCCGCCCCTAATCCCGCTCGAAGCAGCCCTGAGAAACATTGCCTATTATCTCTCCATATCACCCCCAAAAATTTTTGCCATCCCAACACTTTACCACTATTTCATTTTATTTTTCTTATTAATATAAGAAGACAGGAATGTCAGGCCTCTGAGCCCAAGCTAAGTCATCATATCCCCTGTGACCTGCACGTACACATCCAGATGGCCAGTTCCTGCCTTAACTGATGACATTCCACCACAAAAGAAGTGAAAATGGCCTTTTCCTGCCTTAACTGATGACATTATCTTGTGAAATTCCTTCTTCTGGCTCATCCTGGCTCAAAAGCTCCCCTACTGAGCACCTTGTGACCCCCATTCCTGCCCCCCAGAGAACAACCCCCCTTTTTCCTTTACCTACCCAAATCCTATAAAACGGCCGCACCTCATCTCCCTTCGCTGACTCTCTTTTTGGACTTAGCCCACCTGTACCCAGGTGATTAGAAAGCTTTATTGCTCACACACACACACACACACACACACACAGTGTTATTAAGAATTGCAAGTACAAATAATGAAACTTTAAAAATCCACTTGTGGCAAATTAAATGGGTAAAAATAATTCAAGTTTGATATACATAAAACACAAGGAAAAAAGTAAAGAAAGTCAAAATGTACCAGATAAAAAAAATATGAGAAAATAAAAATTGCTTTTGAAAAAAAACAACACACTGGTCAAGTAGAAACAGAAGACTAAGGAAATACCTAAGCAATAATATGTAAATAGATTGAAGAACCAGGTATATCCATAGACATATAGAGAAGAAAACAGAAATATATATATGCTTACACACTTACATATATACATTCACTTACAGTCTTAATTTATTTTTGTATCAGCTTTTATTCTGTCCTAGAGTTTATTCAAATCTCAGCAGAGAGTTAAGAAAAGATTTTTATTTGCAATTCCATTTATCATATTCCTTATTTTATTTGGATTAGTATAGGCCACATTGAATTTTCAAGTGAATATCAAATTTCTGTAATTTTTAAAAGAATGTACTCTCTATTTGTAAATACAATGTTGTAGGATAAATATACTAATGCTGGTCCTTCAGAAAGAAATTTAAAATATACCAAAATCTAAAAATACATTTACTTGAAAATCAAATGAATCCACTAAGTGTATTTACTCTCCCACCAACCCACTCCCATTTGTCTCACATAAAGCCCTTTTTTATCATATAAAATAGCATGGTTGCATTACATATGTTCTACTATATCCCATAAAATGGTGTGTGTGAAATTATTTTAAAAGAACACCTCTGAGCTGCTGTATTCAAGAAAGCCAAGAAATAATAGTATTTACATTTCTTTCCAGCCTAGAATGTATTTATTATAGGAAGCAATTCCTTTTCCCTCCAAAAGTAAAATTAATATTTATATATCACTTAGTATGTACCAAGATTGTCCTAGGTACATTATATCTAACAACTCACAAAATACAAATAACCCTGAACAATAGCTATTAAAAGAATGTAAAATACTTCCATGAACTATAGCACTACAGAAAATGCAGCACATGAAAATATAGTAAGAGCATTGCATAACACATCATATGCAGTAAAATATTTTGGAATAAATGAATGAATCCATTAGAAAATATTTGAAGACTTCCTACAGGCCAGACACTGTTCTATTAAACAAGACATACAAATGTTGCTGCATTTATAATGCTTGTGAGGGGTGAGGGGAAATACATAATACTTAAAAGTAAGTAAATTATTTGGTATATTAGAAGATAATTTTGGTATGAAAAATAAACAGAAGACAAAGATCAGGAGTGGGGAAGTGGAACAAGATGGTGAAATAGAAGGGTCTGCCAATCATCCCTCCTGCAAGGACACCAATTTAACAACTATCTACATACACACATACAAAGCACCTTCATAAGAGTCAAAAACCAGGGAATACTCACAGTACCTGATTTTAACTTCATATTGCCGAAACAGACACTGCAAAGGTAGAAAAACAGTCCTGAATCACGATACCACCCTTCTCTCATCCCCTGACAGAAGTGTCAGAGTGGTCCAGAGAGGTTTCTGTGCACTGAGGCAGGGAAAGCACAGCAATTTGAGGCCTTGAACTCAGTGCTGTCCTGTTAAAACAGAAATGAAAAGTGAACCAAACTCAGCTTATGCCCCCCTGTGGAGGGAGCCCTAGCTGGGGGGGAAACTGTTAATCCCAGTGGACAGTACTTCAGTTCCCACAAGCCTCACCACGATGGGCTAATGTGCTCTCGCACTCTAAATAAACTTGAAAGGCAGTCTAGGCTGCAACACCTAGGCGAGTCCTAGTGACAAACTGAGCCAAGACCCAGAGGACAGGAGGACACGTGACATACTGAGACATCAGCCAGGGAGGCTAAGGGAATGTTGGCATCACCCCTCCCCTCACTCCAGGCTGAACAGCTCATGGCTCCAAAAGAGATCCATTCCTTCTGCTTGAGGAGAGGAGTGGGAATAGTGGGGAGGACTTTGTCTTGCATCCTGAATACCAGCTCAGCCACAGCAGGATAGCCACAGCAGGATAGGGTACCAGTCAGAGTCATGAGGCCTCCTCTCCATGCCCAAACTGCTAGATAATACTCCTAGACACACCCTGGGCCGGAAAGAAACCTGCTACCTTAAACAGAAAGACTGAGTCTTGGCACCATTCATTGCCTGCTAACTGAAGAGCCCTTCAGCCCTGAATAACCAGCAGCAATACCCAGGTATTATGTTGAGGGACTTGAGTGAGATTCTGAGATTTACTGGCTTCAGATGAGACTCAACACATTCCCAGCTGTGGTGGCTATGGGAAAAGACCCCTTCTGCTTAATAAAATTGGAGGGAAAAATAAAGGGGACTTTTTCTTGAACCTTAGGTACCAACTTGGCCATAGGGCGGTAGAGCACCAAGTGGATTCTTGTGATCTCCAATTATAAGACTTCGCCCTTGGATGACATTGCTGGACCTGCCCTGGGCCAGAGGAGTACCCGCTGCCCTGAAGGGTGCGTCCCAAGCCAGGCAACATTCACCAAAAGCAGACTAAAGAGCTCTTGGGCCTTAAGGGAACATCAGTGGTAGTCTGGCAGTATTCCCTATGGGCCTGTGGAAGTGGTGGCCACAGGCTGAGGTTCCTCAGTCTTTGGAAAGGGGAGGGAAGAGTGGGAAGGACTGTGTCTGGTGGTTTGACTGCCAGCTCAGCCACAGTAGAGCAGAACACCAGATAGACTTCTAAGGTTTTTTACGGTACTCCTTGTCTCCCGGAGAGTACCTCTGGACTCACCCAGGGCCTGGGTGAATTTGTGACCCTGAAGGAAAGGACACAAGCCTGGCTGGCTTTGTCACCTGCTGATTGTAAAATCTCATACCCTTGAGCAAACATAGGCAGCAGCCAGGGAGTTGGTTTGAGCAATCCTTGGGCAAGACCCAATGCTGTGCTGGCTTCAGGTCTAACCTAGCACAGTCACCATAGTGGTGGTCAAAAGGTTGCTTGTGACACTACACCCCCAGCTTCAGGTAGCTCAGAGCAAAGAAAGAAACTCCATTTGTTTGAGAGAAAGTAAGGGAAGAGAACAAGAGTCTCTGCCTGTTAATTCTGAGAATTCTCCCAGATCTTGTCCAAGACCATCAAGGTGGTACCTTTATGCATCTGCAAGAACCATAGGTTTACCAGGTTTGGGGTGACCCTTAAAGTAGATACAGCTTAGATTACAACACCCTAGTCCTTCTGAATATCTGGGAAAGTCTTCCCAAGAAGGACAGGCACAAACAAGCCCAGACAGTGATGACTATAATAAATACTTAACTCTTCAATTTCCAGACACAGACAAACATCTACAAGCATTAAGACAATCCAGGAAAACATGACCTCACCAAAGAAGGCAACAGGGACTAATTGTGGCAACACAGAGATATGTGACTTTTCAGACAGAGAATTCCAAATAGCTGTTTTGAGGAAACTCAAAGAAATTCAAAATAACATGGAGAAGGAATGCCTCCAGCTTTGTTCTCTTTGCTTAGGATTGTCTTGGCTATTTGTGCTCTTTTTGGCTTCATATAAATTTTAAAATAGTTTTTTTCTAGTAGTGTGAAGAATGTCATAGGTAGTTTGCTAAAAACAGAATTGAATCTATAAATTCCTTTGGGCAGTATGGCCATTTTAACAATATTGATTCTTCCTATCCATGAGCATCTAATGTTTTTCTATTTGTTTGTGTCATCTCTGATTTCTTTGAGTAGTGTTCTATAGTTCTCATGGTAAAGATCTTTCACCTCCCTGATTAGCTGTATTCCTAGGTATTTTATTCTTTTTGTGGAAACTGTAAATAGGATCGCATTCTTGATTTGGCTCTCGGATTCACTGTTGTTGGTATATAGAAATGCTAGTGATTTTTCTGGGTTGATTTTGTAAGGGATGTTCACTTTTACCACTGTTATTCAACATAGTAGCGGAAGTCCTAGCTAGAGCAATCAGACAAAGAAATAATAAAGTGCATCCAAATTGGAAAGAAAGAAATCAAATTATCCTTATTTGCAGATGATATGATCTTATATTTGGAAAAACCTGAAGACTCCACCAGAAAACTGACACAAGTATCAGTTTATGAGAATTAAAAAACAAATTCAGGAAAGTTGCAGGATACAAAATGAACATATAAAAATCAGCAGCATTTCTATATGGCAACAGCAAACAATCTGAAAAAGAAATCCTAAAAGTAATCTCATTTAAAATGCCACAGATAAAATTAAATACTTAGGAATTAACCAAAGAAGTGAATGATATCTATAGAGAAAACTAAAAAACACTGATAAAAGAAATGGAAGAGGATATTAAAAAATGAAAATATATTCCATGTTCGTGGATTGGGAGAATCGATATTGTTAAAATCTCCATACCACTGAATGCAATCTACAGATTTAATTCAATCCCTGTCAAAATATCAAGGACGTTCTTCACAGAAATAGGGAAAAAAAAATCCTAAAATTTATATGGAACCACAAAAGACCCCAGAATAGCCAAAGCTATCCAGAGCAAAAGAATAAAACTGGGGGAATCACATTACCTAACTTCAAATTATACTACAGAGCTATATTAAATAAAAGACCATGGTTCTGGCATAAAAACAGACACACAGACCAATGGAACAGAATAGGGAGCTCAGAAACAGATCCATACACCTATAGTAAATTCATTTTCTTTTTCTTTTAAGTTCTGGGGTACATATGCAGGATGTGCAGGTTTGTTCCATAGGTAAACGTGTGCCATGGAGGTTTGCTGCACCTATCAACCCACCACCTAGGTAATAAGCCCAACATGCATTAGCTATTTTTCCTAATGCCTTCCCTCCTCCCACCCCAGGCCCAACAGGCCCTGGTGTGTGTAGTTTCCCTCCCTGTGCCCATGTGTTCAGCTCCCACTTATAAGTGAGAACATGTGGTGTTTGGGTTTTTTGTTTTTTTTTTTGCACCAGTTTGTTGAGGATAATGGCTTCCAGCTCCAGCCATGTCCCTGCAAAAGACATGATCTTGTTAATTTTTACAGCTGCATAGTATTCCACAGTGTGGTGTATATATACCACATTTTCTTTATCCAGTCTATCGCTAATAGGCATTTGGGTTGATCCCATGTCTTTGCTATTGTAAATAGTGCTGCAATGAATATCCGAGTGCGTGTATCTTTGTGATGGAATGATTTATATTCCTTTGGGTATATATCTAGTAATGGGATTGCTGGGTCAAATGGTATTTCTGGTTCTAGATCACTGAGGAATCACCACACCGCCTTCCACAATGGTTGAAGTAATTTACATTCCCACCAACAGTGTAAAAGCATTCCTATTTCTCCACAACCTCACCAACATCTGTTGTTTAGTAAATTCATTTTCAACAAACGTGCCAAGAACGTACATTGGAGAAAAGTCTGTCTCTTCAATAAATGGTGCTGGGAAAACTGGATATCTATATGCAGAAGAATGGAACTAGACCCTCATCTCTCACCATATACAACAATTAAATACAAATGGACTACAGATTTAAATCTAAGACCTCAAACTATAAAACTACTACAAGAAAACATTAGTGGAAATCTCCAGGACATTGGTCTGGGCAAAAATGTCTTGGGTAATACCCCATAAGCACAGGCAACCAAAGCAAAAAATAAACAAACTGGATTACATGAAGTTAAAAAGCTTCTGCACAGCACGGAAAACAATCAACAAAGTGAAGAGAAAACCCACAGAATGGGGGACAATATTTGCAAACTACCAATCTAACAAGGGATTCATATTCAATACCTATAAAGAACTCAAGCAACTCTATAGGAAAGAACTCAATTACAAGAACTCTGATTAAAAAATGGCCAAAAGACCTGACTAGATATTTCTTAAAAGAAGACATACAAATGGCAAACAGGCATATGATCAACATCAACGTCAACATCATTGATCATCAGAGAACTGCAAATCAAAATCACAATGAGATATTGTCTCACGCCAGTTAAAATGGCTTATATCCAATGACAGGCAATAACAAAGGCTGGTGAGGATGTGGAGAACAAAGGATGAAGGGATGTGAGGATGTGTATGCTGTTGGTGGAATGTAAATTAGTACAACCACTATGGAGAACAATTTGGAGGTTTCTCAAAAAACTAAAAATAGTGTGACCATATGATCCAGTAATCCCACTGCTGGGTATATACCCAACATAAAAGAAATCAGTAAGTATATCAAAGAGATATCTCCATTCTCATGTTTGTTCCAGCACAGTTCACAATAGCCAAGATCTGGAAGCAACCTAAGTGCCCATCAACATGTAACTGGATAAAGAAAATACGGTACATATATACAATTGAGTACTATTCAGCCATAAAAATGAATGAGATTCTGTCATTTGCAACAACATGGATGGAACTGGAGATCATTATATTAACCGAAATAAGCCAGGCACACAAAGACAAAAATCACATGTTCTCACTTACATGTGTGATTTAAAAATCAAAATAATTGAACTCACAGAGACAGCTGAAGCAGAAGGATGGTTATGAGGCTGGGAAGGGTAGTGGGCAGTTGAATCAGGGGAAGGTGGGGATGGTTAATGGGTACAAAAAAAATAGTTAGAAAGGATGAATAAGATCTACTGTTTGATAATATAACAGGTGACTATAGTCAATAATAATTTAATTGAACATTTTTAAATAACTAAAAGAGTATAATTGGATTTTTTTAACACAAAAGATAAATACTTGAGGGATGGATACTTCATGCTCCATGATGTGATTATTGCACATTATCATGCTCCATGATGTGATTATTACACATTTCATGCATGTACCAAAACATCTCATTTACTCTATAAATATACACACCTACTATGTACCCACAGAAATTAAAAATAAATAACTTTTGGCCTGGTGCAGTGGCTCACTCCTGTAATCCCAGCACTTTGGGAGGCCAAGACAGTTGTATCACGAGGTCAGGAGATCAAGATCATCCTGGCTAATATAGTGAAACACTTTCTCTACTAAAAATACAAAAAATTAGTCAGGCGTGGTGGTGGGCGCCTGTAGTCCCAGCTACTCAAGAGGCTGAGGCAGGAGAATGGTGTGAACCTGGGAGGCAGAGCTTGCAGTGAGCTGAGATTGCACCATTGCACTCCAGCCAGGGCGACAGTGCGAGACTCAGTCTCAAAAAATAAATAAATAAATAAAATAACTTTTTAAAAAAGATCAGGAGTGGGGTCAGAGCAGGGAGCAGGTTATGATTTTAAATATGGTGGTCAGGCTGGGCCTCATTAAGAAGACGACATTTGTGCAATGACTGTAAAGGAATGAGAGAGATAACACTTCAGCCATCTGGCTGCTCTACGAAAATCAACCATAGTGAGTGTATTAATCTCCTAGGGCTTTCATAATAAAGTACCACAAACTGGGTGACTTAAACAATAGAAATTCATTCTCTCATAGTTCTGGAGACTAGAAGTACAAAATCAGTGTTGGTAGGGACACTCTCTCTGCAAACTCAACAAGGTTCATCCTTGACTCTTCCAGCTTATGGTGCTACTGGCAGTCCTTGGCAGTCCTTTTCTTATAATAGATAAAGGTTCTTTTCACCTCCATTCTCCCACAGCTTTCTCACTCTCTGTGTATCTCTGCTTACTCAACTTATAAGGACACCAGCCATTGGATTATAACCCATTTTAATCCAGTAAGACCTCATCTTAATTAATTATCTCAGCAAAGACCCTATTTCCAAATAAGGTCACATTCTGAGGTTCCAGGTGGATATGATTTTTTTGGGGGGGAACACAATTCAACCCAGTATAGTAAGTCAAGGATATAAGCAAGAAGACCTGTTAGGAAATGATTGCAATAATTCATTAGTAAAAATTAATGGTACTTCAACATGGTTTGCTAGCAGTACAGGCAGTAAGGAATGTTAGATTTTTATTCCATCTTAAAGGTAAACTAACAAGATTTATGAATAGATTAAAAGTAAAACATGGAAAAGAGAAGTCAAAGATCAGTTCAAGCTTTTGGCCTGAACAATCTAGAAGGAAGGAGTTGCCATCAACTAAGCAAAACAAACAAACAAACAAAACTGCTGACAAATCATGTTTCAGTATCTTTGTTGTAAGAATTAGGAGGGGGACGTTCCAACATGGCCGAATAGGAAAAGCTCCAGTCTACAGCTCCCAGAGTGAGTTATGCAGAAGACAGGTGATTTCTGCATTTCCAACTAGGGTACTGGGCTCATCTCACTGGGGCTTGTTGGACAGTGGGTGCAGGACAGTGGGTGCAGTCCATGGATGGTGAGCCAAAGCAGGGTGAGGTATTGCCTCACCCGGGAAGCGCAAGGGGTCGGGGAATTCCCTTTCCTAGCCAAGGGAAGCTGTGACAGGCAGCACCTGGAAAATCGGGTCACTCCCACCCTAATACTGGGCTTTTCCAATGGTCTTAGCAAATGGCACACCAGGAGATTATATCCCATGCCTGGCGTGGAGGGTCCCACACCCACGGAGCCTCACTCATTGCTAGCACAGCGGTCTGAGATAGAACTGCAAGGTGGCAGCGAGGCTGGGGAAGGGGCTCCCACCATTGCTCAGTCTTGAGTAGGTTAACAAAGCAGCCAGGAAGCTCGAACTGGGTGGAGCCCACCACAGCTCAAGGAGGCCTGCCTGCCTCTGTAGACTCCACCTCTGTGGGCAGGGCATAGCTGAACAAAAGGCAGCAGAAACTTCTGCAGACTTAAACATCCCTGTCTGACAGCTTTGAAGAGAGTAGTGGTTCTCCCAGCATGGACAGACTGCCTCCTCAAGTGGGTCCCTGACCCCTGAGTAGCCTAACTGGGAGGCACCTCCCAGCAGGGGCCAACTGACACCTCATATGGACAGCTGCCCCTCTGAGACGAAGCTTCCAGAGGAACCATCAGGCAGCAACATTTGCTGTTCTTCAATATTTGTGGTCCTGCGGTGATGCCCAGGCAAACAGGGTCAGGAGTGGACCTCCAGCAAACTCCAACATATCTGCAGCTGAGGGTCCTGACTGTTAGAAGGAAAACTAACAAACAGAAAGGACATCCACACCAAAACCCCATCGTATGTTACCATCATCAAAGACCAAAGGTAGATAAAACCACAAAGATGGGGAGAAACCAGAGGAAAAAAGCTGAAAATTCTAAAAATCAGAGTGCCTCTTCTCCTCCAAAGGAACGCAGCCCCTCACCAGCAACAGAAAAAAGCTGGATGGAGAATGACTTTGATGAGTTGAGAGAAGAAGGTTTCGGAAGATCGGTAATAACAAACTTCTCCAAGCTAAAGGAAGATGTTTGAACCCATTGCAAAGAAGCTAAAAACCTTGATAAAAGATTAGATGAATGGCTAACTAGAATAAACAGTGTAGAGAAGATCTTAAATGACCTGATGGAGCTGAAAACCATGGCATGAGAACTACGTGACACATGCACAAGCTTCAGTAGCCAATTAGATCAAATGGAAGAAAGGGTATCACTGATTGAAGATCAAATGAATGAAATGAAGTGAGAAGTTTAGAGAAAAAAAGAGTAAAAAATCAACAAAGCCTCCAACAAATATGGGACTATGTGAAAAGACCAAATCTACATCTGATTGGTGTACCTGAAATTGACAGGGAGAATGCAACCAAGTTGGAATACACTCTGCAGGATATTATCCAGGAGAACATCCCCAACCTAGCAAGGAAGGCTAACATTCAAATTCAGCCAATACAGAGAATGTGGCAAAGATACTCCTTGAGAAGAGCAACCCCAAGACACATAATTGTCAGATTCACCAAAGTTGAAGGAAAAAATGTTAAGGGCAGCCAGAGAGAAAGGTCAGGTTACCCACAAAGGGAAGCCCATCAGACTATCAGCAGATCTCTTGGCAGAAACTCTACAAGCCAGAAGAGAGTGGGGGCCAATATTCAACATTCTTAAAGAAAATAATTTTCAACCCAGAATTTCATATCCAGCCAAACTAAGCTTCATAAGTAAAGGAGAAATAAAATCCTTTACAGACAAGCAAATGCTGAGAGATTTTGTCACCACCAGGCCTGCCTTACAAGAGCTCCTGAAAGAAGCACTAAACATGCAAAGGAACAACCAGTACCAGCCACTGCAACAACATGCCAAATTGTAAAGACCATCAATGCTAGGAAGAAACTGCATCAACTAACAAGCAAAATAACCAGCTAACATCATAATGACAGGATCAAATTCACACATAACAATATTAACCTTAAATGTAAATGGGCTAAATGCTCCAATTAAAAGACACAGACTGGCAAACTGGATAAAGAGTCAAGACCCATCAGTGTGCTGTATTCAGGAGACCTATCTCACATGCAGAGTCACACATAGGGTCAAAATAAATGGATGGAGGAAGATCTACCAAGAAAATGGAAAACAAAAAAAAGCAGGGATTGCAATCCTAGTCTCTGATAAAACAGACTTTAAAACAACAAAGATCAAAAGGACAAAGAAAGCCATTACATAATGGCAAAGGGATCAATTCAACAAGAAGAGCTAACTATCCTAAATATATATGCACCCAATACAGGAGCACCCAGATTCATAAAACAAGTCCTTAGAGACCTACAAAGAGACTTAGACTTCCATATAATAATAATGGGAGACTTTAACACCCCACTGGCAACATTAGACAGATCCATGAGATGGAAAGTTAACAAGGATATCCAGGAATGAACTCACTTCTGCACCAAGCAGACCTAATAGACAGCTCCAGAACTCTCCACCCCAAATCAACAGAATATACGTTCTTCTCAGCACCACATCACACTTATTCCAAAATTGACCACATAGTTGGAAGTAAAGCATTCCTCAGCAAATGTAAAAGAACAGAAATTATAACAAACTGTCTCTCAGACCAAAGTGCAATCAAACTAGAACTCAGGATTCAGAAACTCACTCAAAACCACTCAACTACATGGAAAATGAACAACCTGCTCCTGAATGACTACTGGGTACATAACAAAATGAAGATAGAAATCAAGATGTTCTTTGAAACCAGTGAGAACAAAGACACAACATACCAGAATCTCTGGGACACATTTAAAGCAGTGTGTAGAGGGAAATTTATAGCACTAAATGCCCACAAGAGAAAGCAGGAAAGATCTAAAATTGACCTAACATCAACAATTAAAAGAACTAGAGAAGCAAGAGCAAACACATTCAAAAGCTAGCAGAAGGCAAGAAATAACTAAGATCAGAGCAGAACTGAAGGAAATAGAGACACAAAAAAACCCTTCAAAAAAATCAATGAATCCAGGAGCTGGTTTTTTGAAAAGATCAGCAAAATTGATAAACCACTAGCAAGACTAATAAAGAAGAAAAGAAAAAAGAATCAAATAGATGCAATAAAAAACGATAAAGGGGATATCACCACTGATCCCACAGAGATACAAACTACCATCAGAGAATACCATAAACACCTCTACGCAAATAAACTAGAAAATCTACAAGAAATAGATGGATTCCTAGACACATACACCCTACCAAGACTAAACCAGGAAGAAGTGGAATCCCTGAATAGATCAATAACAGGCTCTGAAATTGAGGCAATAATTAACAGCCTAACAACCAAAAAAATCCAGAACCAGATGGATTCACAGCTGAATTCTACCAGAGGTGCAAAGAGGAGCTGGTATCATTCCTTCTGAAACTATTCTAATCAATAGAAAAAGAGGGAATCCTCCTTAACTCATTTTATGAGGCCAGCATCATCCTGATGCTAAAGCCTGGCAGAGACACAACAAAAAAAGAGAATTTTAGACCAACATCCTTGATGAACATTGATGCAAAAATCCTCAATAAAATACTGGCAAACAGAATCCAGCAGCACATCAAAAAGCTTATCCACCATGATCAAGTGGACTTCATCCTTGGGATGCAAGGCTTGTTCAACATATGCGAATCAATAAATGTAAACCAGCATATAAACAGAACCAAAGACAAAAACCACATGATTATCTCAATAGATGCAGAAAAGGCCTTTGACAAAATTCAGCAGCAGAAAAGGCCTTTGACAAAATTCAGCAGCCCCTCATGCTAAAAACTCTCAATAAACTAGGTATTGATGGAATGTATCTCAAAATAATAAGAGCTATCTATGACAAACCCACAGCCAATACCATACTGAATGGGCAAAAACTGGAAGCATTCCCTTTGAAAACTGGCACAAGACAGGGATGCCCTCTCTCACCACTCCTATTCAACATAGTGTTGGAAGTTCTGGCCAGGGCAATCAGGCAGGAGAAAGAAATAAAGGGTATTTAATTAGGAAAACAGGAAGTCAAATTGTCCCTGTTTGCAGATGACATGATTGTATATTTAGAAAACGGCATTGTCTCAGCTCAAAATCTCCTTAAGCTGATAAGCAACTTCAGCAAAGTCTCAGGATACAAATCAATGTGCAAAAATCACAATCATCCTTATACACCAATAACAAACAAACAGAGAGCCAAATCATGAGTGAACTCCCATTCACAATTGCTTCAAAGAGAATAAAATATCTAGGAATCCAATTTACAAGGGATGTGAAGAACTTCTTCAAGGAGAATTACAAACCACTGCTCAATGAAATAAAAGAGGGCACAAACAAATGGAAGAACATTCCACGCTCATGGGTAGGAAGAATCAATATCATGAAAATGGCCACATTGCCCAAGGTAATTTATAGATTCAATGCCATCCCCATCAAGCTACCAATGACTTTCTTCACAGAATTGGAAAAAGCTACTTTAAAGTTCATATGGAACCAAAAAAAGAGCCCACATTGCCATGACAATCCTAAGCCAAAAGAACAAAGCTGGAGGCATCACGCTACCTGACTTCAAACTATACTACAAGGCTACAGTAACCAAAACAGCGTGGTACTGGCACCAAAACAGAGATAGACCAATGGAACAGAACAGAGCCCTCAGAAATAATACCACACGTCTACAACCACCTGATCTTTGACAAATCTGAGAAAAACAAGAAATGGGGAAAGGATTCCCTATTTAATAAATGGTGCTGGGAAAACTGGCTAGCTATATTTAGAAAGCTGACACTGGATCCCTTCCTTACAGCTTATACAAAAATTAATTCAAGATGGATTAAAGACTTAAATGTCAGACCTAAAACCATAAAAATCCTAGAAGAAAACCTAGGCAATACCATTCAGGACATAGGCATGGGCAAGGACTTCATGTCTAAAACACCAAAAGCAATGGCAACAAAAGCCAAAATTGACAAATGGGATCTAATTAAACTAAAAAGCTTCTGCACAGCAAAAGAAACTACCATCAGAGTGAACAGGCAACCTACAGAATGGGAGAAAATTTTTGCAATCTACCCATCTGACAAAGTGCTAATATCCACAATCTACAAAGAACTTAAACAAATTTACAAGAAAAAATCAAACAACCCCATCAAAAAGTGGTCAAAGGATATGAACAGACACTTCTCAAAAGAAGACATTTATGCAGCCAAAAGACACATGAAAAAATGCTCATCATCACTGGCCATCAGAGAAATGCAAATCAAAACCACAATGAGATACCATCTCACACCAGTTAGAATGGCAATCATTAAAAAAGTCAGGAAACAACAGGTGCTGGAGAGGATGTGGAGAAATAGGAACACTTTTACACTTTTGGTGGGACTGTAAACTAGTTCAACCATTGTGGAAGACAGTGTGGCGATTCCTCAAGGATCTAGAACTAGAAATACCATTTGACCCAGCCATCCCATTACTGGGTATATACCCGAAGGATTATAAATCATGCTGCTATAAAGACACATGCACACGTATGTTTATTGCGGCAGTATTCATAATAGCAAAGATTTGGAACCAACCCAAATGTTCATCAATGATAGACTGGATTAAGGAAATGTGGCACATATACACCATGGTATACTATGCAGCCATAAAAAAGGATGAGTTCACGTCCTTTGTAGGGACATGGATGAAGCTGCAAACCATCCTTCTCAGCAAACTATCGCAAGGACAGAAAACCAAACACTGCATGTTCTCACTCATAGGTGGGAATTGAACAATGAGAACACTTGGACAGAGGGTGGGGAACATCACACACCGGGGCCTGTCGTGGGGTGTGGGGAGTGGGGAGCGATAGCATTAGGAGCTATATCTAATGTAAATGACAAGTTAATGGGTGGAGCACACCAACATGGCACACGTACACATATGTAACAAACCTGCACGTTGTGCACATGTACCCTAGAACTGAAAATATAATAATAATAAAAAACAGAATTAAGAATAGGGAGGTTAGAAGTTCAGTTTTACATATATAAAGTTTAAGATGCTTATTCAACATCTCAGTGAAAACATCAATTAGGCAGCTGGATATACAAATATGAAGTGGGGAGAGAGCTGGGCAAATCTGGAGTTGGGGGAGACCTGGAAAGGAGTTGAAAATTTGGGAGTTATTGGCTAGCATTTAAATAAATGTGATATTTAAAACAGTAGCTAGAGATCACCATTCAGAATGTGAGCAGGTGGGGTACTGGGCAATAAGAAAATGAATAAGACAAAGAGAGAGAGCAGGAAGAAGCAATTCCCAAGGAATGAGTAAAGCATGCTACCAAAAACACGATGGCAAAAGCAACACTTCTTAACTAATGCGTCAACAAACACCTACGACTTTAAGACATTTTTTGGTATTTAGAAATAACAAAAACAAGAAATTCTTGCAAATAGTAAGAAGATCCCTTCAATAATAAAAGGACCAACTGCTGAGAGGGAGTTAGGAAAGAGGATGGAACATGCAAAAGAGTATTTTGGTCTTTAGACAGGGAAATTTTTAGAGAGAGCTCACAATGAAAGAGCAACCATTCTCTTGGCATAATAAACAAAGGATGTTTCCTGATTCCTTAGACAGTAACAACTGGAAATGGATATTACAACAATATTTATAGTATTCATGGTTTTTATATTTAATATGTGCTTAAATTAATTACAGAGTAAATATACTATCACTCATTTCTATGTTGGTAAGGGCAGTCTTTCTTGTTTCATCATAAAGCTTCAAATAAAAATATCTCAGACAGATCATCATAAATATACATTAAAGTACCTTTATATCTAATAGATGCTTCCTAACAAGCATAGTCACAATCTTGACATCACTACCAGTAATTGCTTCATATGTATACCATATGCTGCTACAGTGGAAAGCACTTTGGAAATATACATTAAGAACTTTAAAACATTCATTTAAAAATTTTTTTTTGAGATGGGGTCTTGGGGGTCTTGTTATGTTTCCCAGGCTGGTCTCAAACTAAGCTCAAGCAGTTGTTCCACCTCAGCCTCCTGAATAAATGGGATTACAGGCATGTGCTACTTCACCCAGCTCTGACAAATTTTCATCTAGTAATTTTATTTCAGGAAATATATCCTAAGAACGAATGCCAACACACAACAACAACAAAATTCAAGGATGCTCATATTACATAATGCTAGAAAATTATAGTATCTTCATACACCAGAATATATTAGGTAATGTGTTAGATGGTATTGATCAGAGATATCAATACTGGAGGATAAATTGTTATTAAGTATTGTTAAAAACAAAAGAAGTCATCAGTCAGTAAATTCAGGGTAGAATAGAGTAATAAGTGTAACCCTATGCAAAATCAGATGAAACAAGAAAAACTCAACAGAAAATTTACAGTGTTAAAATTATAGAAGTGAGGCTAGCCAAGACCTCTGTGGGACTTTAACCTAGTAGGGCTAAGATGTAAGCAAAAATGGAGTTGAAAATGTACCTTTTTCTGTTGTCCTAAGATTGGTTCCTTCTCTTTATGCCATCTATATTTTGATAAAATTCCATATATAAATGTGGTAATTGTTAACTACAAATAAAGCAAAATGTCCTAGTTAGTTTCATCTTAAGGAAAGTTCTGAGAGGGGCCCATTGAATTAGTCAAGTAAAAGGTTCTAAATGACAAAGAGAATAAATTTTGGTTTTATATTTCAGGAATTTCACTGCGGCTGGATGCTTGGGAATGTCTTAGGTATGGTAGGCCCGTTGTTCCTATGGCTGAATTTGGTGATAACCTGTATAAACAAAAGGAGTTTTGTGCATTCATAAAATGTAGTATACTCTTCTGCATCATTACCAGGAAGAGACTTTTAGCTGGAAAAACACAAAGCTCATTTTCCTGATGGCCTGGGTAAATTGGCTTGGGATTGGATCAATTGCAGCAGCCTGCCATTTAGAATGCTTACTCCATTGCTTGCTAATACCCAGAAGGGTCAACTCTGCTCAAAGTAGGTTGTGGGCATTAAATCAGGAACCAACAGATTATGTAAGCATTAAACATGTTCATGAAGAATTTGCAATAAACCCGGAAAATGCTTATATTAAAAGCAGGAAAATTTTATATATTCAGTAGTATCTCAATAATGTATAAAATTACGAATGAGAAAAAACATTGAGTAGTTCTATCTAGAGTGGCAATGTAAGGATTTTTGTTTTCTTTATATTTAAAAAAATTATATAAAGAGTACATAGTACAAATAGGGAGTGTGGAGAGTTTCTGGGGCTCAGAGTGAAAAATAGCCATTAAGCAGTTTCCTTTAACAAGGTTCATTTCTTTCTGACTATGCTTTATCACTATTAAACACTAAACTAATTGAGGTCCACAACAAAGAAAATAATTAACAAATTAGTGAATTGTGCTTCTGCTTATACTTCATTCCCCATATGCCTAATCGACCTTATTAAAAGTAGCTCTTTTATTAAAAGTAAGCAAAAAGCTAACTTGTAAATTTTATTATTGTCCTTCCTTGATACAAATGTTTCCTGGCCCATGGGAAACTATGACTTAAGTTTTTCTTCTTCCTTTTTAATCTTTGCTCACTGTGAACCTCTCATTTCAAGTAGAATGCATGATATAGAACTCTCTAAAATTTCATTCAGAACATAGAAAGATGCTGCCACCTGCCTTTCCCTATGTTCATAGATACCCAGCCAACAAAGAAGCAGAGGATGACCACCACTGACACTACCAACTAGAGCATATATGTGTGCTCCAGAATCCACCCTTTTTCTAATGACTTGGAGCTGCATACTTTTGAAATGTATGTGATTCTCAAAGACACATTGTTGTATCTCCGCTGTTTCTTTCATAAACCAAGAAATGTTTAATTATAAAAAAGAGTCAACAGACCCAATTCACTTTACCTTTGAGCAACCAAGTCCTCAGATGTAGAAGCCACAGGGCATGTTGTGCCAACCTCTCTCTGCTCATGTCCCTACACTTTAGAATTAAGCTATGTATCCATTATCAATTGCCCTGTAGGCATTCACTAACTGATATCTTTGAAAAGTTTTCTAAATCGCCTGATTAAAATTGGTTTCTGAGCCCATCAGCATATATCATTAGGTTCCTGAACTTATTCCAAGAACAGCTGTGGCACAAACATCTTGAACAGTCTTCCTGTGTGGGGTCTAAAAAGAGAACACTTTCTGGGTCAACCATTACTTCTAGTGCTCAAAGATAAGGTTAATTAGGAGCCACAGAACTGGTAAAGTCAAAGGTCCTTTAAAAAAGTGATTAATTACTAAAAACTCTCAAACCCTTTATCACAGCCTCAAAATAGTAGAACGTGAAAATTTTTTATAGGATCAAAAATATTATGTTGACCTGGAGACCTGGAAGAAGGCAACTTCTGCGATAGAATAAAATCTTGAGAAGCAGAAACTGAAGGATCATCATGTATAATCAAAAATCTAGAGCAAATTAAAACTTACATTTGAGGGTTTTACTCTTTCTTAAAACTACTAAGCAAGAGAGCACTCTCAGATGATTAGTTCTGTATAATGGTGTCTTCACTGTTTATTTGAATGTTCTCCAACAACATTTATCTACAGTTTCACATATTTTTTCCATATTCAAATCTTCCTTGCTACTTTATGCTACTCCCAAAAGATGAAATGGAGAACTTAGAAACTTTTACCCCAATCTTCTACTGTAGATTTCAGCATTGAGTAAGGATGAGGAAGAGGAAATAAATGGTGTTACTGTCAGCCCAGAAGATACTGCAGGAGTATCACATTTTATCAGGACTACCCTATCTTCATAGTCCTGTAACCTGAAAATCCACCTAGGCAATTAACCTTAAAACATTCTTCTGCATCTCCTTAGCATATTTCTAATTATTTGAGAATTTCTTTTTATCCATTGCTAAGGAATCTCCCTTAAAGCTTTCCTTATTTGAACATGATCATGGATTTAGGAAAAATAAAAGCATCAACTAATTTATGGGAAAGATTTTAGACTTTACTTTTCCCTGAAGAAACTTTATTAGACGTAAAACATGATCAAAAGCTTTAAAAGAATCTAAATCCACCTAATAATAAAGATTTTTTATTGGCACATTCTGAGAGCCTTGTTTATCCCACAAATAAAGCTATTCATTTTGTGCTTTTGTTTCCCAGTATCTCATTAACTTACCTTGCACAAGCACATCTAAAATAATCTCTTCTGCTCTTTCTTTACAATTCAAAATTATCCTTGATAATGGCTTTAAATGCCAATAACAGATATCTACCACACTTTGTGATCAAAGTGAAATATTGAAAATATAAATATGGTCTCAGGAGGTACCAGGAAAATAATCTCTCCCCTGTGTTTACCACTATATTATGCTACACAATATAAAATAAACAGCACGCCTCCTATCCTCAAGGAACTTGTATTATCACCAACCTGAGGAGAAAAGACACATATAAAACAACAGTGAGCAATACAAATAGCATAGACTAAAGCTCTATTGATACACTATTGATATTATAGTGGATAATATCATGATTCAGAGAAGAAAGTCAGCATGTATCAGAGTCCACAATAAATTTCAAGAAAATAAATGTGCCTCAAGAGAGCTAATATGTGGATAGAGTGACTCAAGACATAGGGATCCACCTCAGAGAGGACCAACAGTGTGTTTGTAGAACAGTGAGATTTTTCTGCTTAGAGCCAAGGGTACTAAGGAAAGTCCAGGAGTACCTTGAAACAGATAAATGCAAAAATAGAAAGCTCAGTATTCCCATTACTATTACTGTATAACAAATTTCCCTAAAACTTAACGGCTTAAAAAAACCATTTTATTATGCTC
The DNA here is from genome assembly GCF_028885625.2 of Pongo pygmaeus. Lineage (NCBI taxonomy): Eukaryota > Metazoa > Chordata > Mammalia > Primates > Hominidae > Pongo > Pongo pygmaeus. The sequence goes on along the minus strand of NC_072388.2, from coordinate 44,074,306 downwards.
AAGGATTTGGTGGGTCAGAAAATTTAGAAAGGGTAATGCAGGGATGGCTCATCTCTGCTCCACAGTGACACTGGTCTCAACTGGGAAGACTTAAAGGCTACATGTTGGGGTCATCTAAAGGCTTGTTCACTCACATACATCTACTCTGAGATGACCTGAAGACTAGGACTGCTGACCAGAACACCAGCATGTGACCTGTAATATTTGTGGCTTTGCTTCTTCATGGCATGATGGTCCCAGGGTCATTAGATTTCCTATGTGGCAGCTCAGGGCTCCAAACAGGAATGCCCCAGAAACAAGGCAAAAGCTACATCATCTATTGACTCAGCCTTGTAAATCACACAGCATCACCTCCATCATACTCTATTATTCAAAGAAGCCATGGAGCCACTCAGATTCAAGGGGTGGTGTCATAGAGAAAATAATACCCTACCTCTCAATGGGTTAAGTGACAAAGAATTTTGAGGCCATGTTTTAACATCAACAAACACAGGTTTGCTGATTATTTTCTCCCACATTTAAAATACTTCACAATCTCACAAATACCCATAATACCCATGAAAGGAAAAAGAGTAGAAAATAAGTGTTCAGTGTTGAGATGACCACATGTCTCAGCTCTCTCAGGAATAATCCCAGTTTATACATTATATATTATACATTTTATCCCAATGTAATTATTAATAGCTTTCCCTTTGACTCTCAAAAGTATCCTGTTGAATGATAAGTTGTATGATCATCCTATTTGATCTAATTCAAAGACCTATCTCTACATAAAAAGGGAAAGTAACACCCTCACCTCTCTCCAAATAATTCATCTTAATCGAAAATATCAAAATTAATCAACTATATCACATATTCCAATGCATTTGCTTTTTGAGCAACATGCCAGTTACCTTGACAGTATGTGAAGACACCAACCAGTAGTCGATAGTAAGAACAAGGCAGAACTGGGACCACATGACTTCAAGATTCCCCCTTAATGTAGGTCCTACCTCTGGTAACAGGGCAGTGTATAAATCCAGTTTTGTTTGTTCATGTAAGAAATCATTACCTTCACTGTCAGTTTTTGTAGAGTTCTAAATGTAGCAGAGTAGCAGCTATCCATGCTTTCATAAACCTTTGAGTGTCAAAACACCAAAAAGGGCTATATAAATAAACTGCATATAAAAAAATAAACGGCTTCAAAGGCATATTTTCCTACTTCAGTTTGAGAATGAATAGACAAAAGTCAAATATTCTTTTAAATAGTCTTTGAAAAGACTGAAATTTTTTTGTTGCAACTTTTTTAAGCAAAGGGATTTATTTCCCCAAATGGAGCCTTTGTCCCACTTGGACACATTGTACAAGCCAGACTATGTCCTAACACTAAATTGTATGCATTTACAATTCAGTTAGCACTTTCTCTTAGATGTAAGGGCATTTTTCCTTGGATTTCTAACAGACTTTGCTGTCAAACTCTAACATTTAAAAATGTTCAGCAAAGAAGAAAGGCGAAAGGAACTTGGTTTGCATTTAACTAAGAAAAATTTATCATATTAATTATGGATGCTTAACATCAGGCCATAAAATTCTTGTCATGCTGTCAGTGGGGCTCTCTCCCTTTATTTGTGCCTGCACTGCTAGAACTAGGAGTTTTCTACCAAAAGGTCCATTTAGGGATTTTCCATTAACAGATTATTAACTACTCTTCTAGTAGATTAAATTCACAAGATTCCATTTATATTGAGAGCAGGGGAAGATTATATGGGCTCTACTTCCCTTAATCTGATTTTATTGTTCTTATGTTAGAAGGACCTCAGTCCACACCTGTTAATTTCTGGATACAGTTGTCAAGAGTTAAAATGCTAGTAAAGAGTTATTTCAAACATCCCTAGTTTAAGTTCCAGAATGTACCATATCCCACATTACAACTTTTATTTCACCTGTAAGTCTATTCCAGTTATGGTGCTGTGCCTGGAGTCCCCAAGTCCATCCCCAGATTTGGTGATGTGCTAGGCAGACTCACAGAACTCACAGTTATGATATACTACAGCCAAAGGGTACAAGCAAAATCAGTAAAGGGAAAAAATACATGGGACAGAGTCTAAGGAAAACCAAGTACACATTTCTAAGACTCTTGTCCCTGTAGAGTCATATAGGGCAACTTAAATTGCTTCAGCATTGAACTATGACACGTAAAATGTTGCCTCCTAGGACATCTCATTAGAGACTTAGTGCCCAAGGTTTTACTGGGAGCTGGCCATATAAGAAACTCTGCCTAGGACATACCTAAATTCCAGATTCTCAGAATGAAGGCAGGTGCTTAACGTAAGCCACATTGTTTGCACAAATAGTTTAGGCACAATAAACTACTCTTATAAGTCAGAGAATGGTGGGAAACATGCCCAAAATCTAAGTACCCAGATGCCAGCCAAAGGCCAACCCTGCAGCCAGGCCTTTCTAAAAATAGTCTCAGCCCAGCTATGTTAGCTCTTTTCCCTGCTACCTGAGATCTAGATAAGTTTGACTTGAACCCCTTTGCCAATCTTATACACTCTGGAAGAGTAAGCCCTCTTAAAGATTTTTAAACTTCCTGGGGCCATGTCTTAAGGTCTTTAGCTGGATTTTTCAGTTTTTGTGTGTTTTTGTTTTGTTTTGTTTTTTTGTTTTGTTTTGTTTTGCCTTAGCTGCCTGACCTCACCTACTTGGTAAACAAAGAAGGGCAGTCTTGTGCTCCTTCTTTTATCAGTATTCAAAGTACAACGATGGCAGTGAGCAAGTACACAAGAGCCTCCCCACATTTGTGACAGTACTGCTCATTTCCCCTAGCTCTTTTCTAGAGCTGCTGTCCCTCTCATCACTTTCTACTCTCACTTCTAGCAGTGCTTTTCCCATTGAAATAGAGGTGCCAAGCCAGACAGGATGATTTTAAGATTCAAACCATGCCCAAGTGATTCCCATCAGTGAACCAACAGCCATACTATATATACTGGTTTGCTTATGCAATTCCCTAAAAATACATATCTAAAACAAGGAAAGTTCACCTGTTTAATGTTACTTATGAGCCCTTATGTATTGTCCTTCCCTTATGAGTTCTGGTCAGCCTCCCAGAAGGTGAAAAAAGATTGGAATATTTTAATACATTCTACATAAAATTATCCTTCAAGGAATATCCTAGATGCTCCTAAATTTGAAAGCAAGAAAGGAACCTTTCATAGGGCTCTGTGCCACTGGAAAGAAACCTTCAGCATTAAGTTTTCTGCCCTGTGAAGCACTATTTGACATTGTAATTTTGCACAAATATAACATTTAGGAATATCTACATCAGTGTGTCTCAAAATTCCATCCTTGCAATGTTAGATCTTTGCAACACATCTCTGATTCCTCTCATTTTCATGAAACTCTAGTTGTGCTTTAGAAACTGTTTCCCCCATAGATCATTTTTAATTCAATTTAAATTAAGCAAATGCTCACTTGAGCAGCTAAAGCGCTCTTAAGGACACTTAAATTAATGATAATTATTTAAACATTCATATTCTCATATGCCGTTCTCCTGATTTACCCTCTAATCAACATAATTCAAAATTATATCCGTGGAGAGAGAGAGTTAATTCACATATTTTATAGGAGAAAAAAATGTATTTTGAGGGTTATTATTTTAAAGGAAAATGAAACAATTTTAATTGACTTGTGAATTCATCACCTCTATATCATTCAGTTGCAAGATAGTCTATGCAACCTTAGGTAAAATTTTAAAACCTAAGATCCTTGCTGAAACAAAACATATTCATGTAAAGCCTCTTGGTAAAGTCCCATAAGTGTCACATTCAAAGCCTTGGGCTTTTCTTTGAACTTTGTCTCCACATGTCCAAGCTTCACTGTCTTAATCTATAAAGAAGAATCATAAATATTAAATAAGAATATCTATGTAAGCTGTGAATGCATTCTGCAAACTATAGCAGGTGACACAGTCATTAGACTAACAAAAACTTAAGGTCAAGAAATCTTCATGATCCTTTCAGGTTTCCATTAGCCTTATCAGTATCTTGCATTAGATAAGATAACCCTGTCTTATCTTTGCTGTTAGAACATGTTCCTTGAAGGCCAACTCATCTCCATGGCCATCACAACATTTGGCATGGTGACTTACATAATATAAGTACTCAATAAATACTTATTGAATTAATATAGAAATTGAAGTACTATTCACCCTTCTCTTCATAAAAACTCAGGCTCACAGTTTAAAAGAAAAGGTGCATATTCCTCAGTCAAATACATCACAGTACTACACAGATTTTAGTTTTAAACCCTCACTGGCCAGTGAATTTAAATGAGCTTTGATGCAGTGGATACACAATAACAAAAAGGAGAATTGAGTTAAAATGTGGGTAGGTCTCAAGGTCACTATAGGCAGTACAAGAGGAAACCAGTGAGGCAACTTAGATACCTACAATCAAACATAGTAAGAGGATCAGTAATTGAAACCTGTAAAGCAAATTGAGGCCAAGCAATACATAAAGAATATATCCTTTTTTTGTTTTAATAAAACCAACCACTTGCATCAAGAAAAAAAAACTTATAAGCTTCCTGATTCAACAGGAGGCAACACAAATTTGACCTACGTGAGGTTTACAGCAGATGATAAGTGGTGACACTTGGTTAGAGTCGAGAATAAGCAGCCAAGAGAAAAACTATTTGAGATTCATCCATAAGACATAAAAGATAAACATGACATTTCTCATGACTGTCTGTCTTTGTTTCTTTTGTAAAACTGAACCACGCTTGCTTACATAGCAACCTTTCTTAAAATTCAAGACAATGTACATGGGATGAAAGCATTTTTCCTCCTGCAAAGCACTGTATCTCATCCAGTTACAGGAAATACCACGGCAGCATCATCTGAAACACCGTCAGTGAGATCAAGCATAAAATGGAAGTGTAGGTTTCCTACTATCATATACTTACATGGTGTAATCAAAAAGAAACTTAAGATCATACCTTTCCCTAAAATCCTCTAGTCTTTATCAACTTATGTTCTCAACATTAAATTCTCTACTTTTGAATTAGGACATTGACTGCTGGTAGCCATTATTAAAATGCACATATTTCTTAAGAGGCATAAAATGTCAACCCATTCAATGGTTAATCAAACTGTAATACACCCATAACATGGAATAGTACTCAGCAATAAAAAGGACTGGAGAATTGATAGATGCATCTTGAATGAATCTCTACAGAATTATGATGAATGGGGAGGGGGAAGGCAATCCCAAAGATATATACTGTATGATCCCATGTATATAATATTTTTGAAATGACAAAATTATAGAAATGGAGAACAGATTAGTGATTGCCAGGTGTTAAGAATGCAAGGCATTTGGAGGCAGGGAGAAATGAGTGTAGTTGTAAAAAGGCAACATGAAGGATTTTTGTGTGATGGGACTGTTCTGTATCTTGACTGTGGTGATAGATACACAAACCTGTACATGTGATAAAATTGCACAGAACTAAACACATATACACATGTGCATGCACACACACCTACACACACACAAGTACAGGTAAAACAAAGGAAATTGGAACAAGATCAATGAATTGTGTCAATGTTAAATCCTTGTATTATGTTATAGTTGTGTGCAATGGTTAGGACTTGCCTCAATTCTTCTCTTCCTAATCGCACCATGGTTTTTCAAGATGTTATCATTATGAAAAGTAGGATAAAGGATACACAAGATCTCCTCTGTATTTTTCCTTACAATCACATGTGAATCTACAATTATCTCAAAATAAATCATTTAAATTTAAAAAAATATCCATTTTGGGTATTAGATACACATGCTCTTACCTGAAAGCAAGGTTGTAGGACATAGATAAGCCAAATTAATATTTAGAAGCCACGTAAAATGGAAAAAAAAATGAGCTTCATAATTATAAAGCCTCCATTCAATGCCAAGATCTGCCACTGCTACCAAATTATGTGAACTCATGGGCACTCACTTTTCTCATTTTCAAAATGGAGCTAGCAAAGCCTATTTTGCATAGTTGTTGTGAGAATTAAATTAAATAACCCGCGTCTGGGGACTTGGTTGGAACTGAGTAAATGAGAGATATTATTCTTAACAGGTGAGCAACAAAGAGGAACATCACTGGAGTTTCTCCAAGAAGACAGAAAGGTGGGATATATTGGTAAGGTCCTAGAAGCTCAAGGCAGCTTGCTGGCAAACAGATACTGAGGTACTATGGGGACCAAATCATTTGCAGCAGCTACCTCTTCATTTCCCTCTGGAATGCTCTCACCAGATATCTACTGCACCATGTTCCTCACTTCATTCAGTTCTGTTCAAATATAAGCCTATTTCAAGGTTTAACCTGACTATCATAGGTAGCCATTTTTCCTAGTATGTAGCAAGGTAGAAAGGGAGGTAATCTAAAAAAGAAACAAAATGATTATGGCCACTGCCCTCTAAAACAAAATAATTTTCTGCATTCATCTTCTTCTCCTAGTCTCTTCTTTCTACATACCGTTTCATTCATTCATTCAATATAGTATCTACTGTGTGAAAGGCACTCAGGATATGAAGTGCCTTTCATAAACATCTCAATGTTTAAAGCTGCCTCTTCTGATTGGCTTTGGTCCTCAGTAGAATCTAGGATGTTACTCCTTATTTTCTGGTTCTTAGTAAAAGCAAATGGACAAGTCAAACACTTGTGCAAAATTATAAAGCAGGTCCTATTTTATCTTTGATATTATTCTACCTCCATTCCCACCCCATCACTACAAAATGATCATCAAACCATTCCTTGGCTGCCTAAACCAGCATAACATCTTATCCATGCCTGATCATTCATAAAGGTTACCCCATGCCCATAACTTACCTAAATTTTACAATTACATTAATTTTAGTATCCTTCAAATTACACCAATAAGGAGGTCACATATTTCCCCCTTTTATATAATGTTAAGCCTCTTACTAAATCTTTTCTACTTAAGCTTACCTAAGTACAGCACAAGTATTCTGACAAAAAGTAACTCCGAATACTGTTTAAAAAAAAAAAGGATGTAGGAAATTAGGAAATTACCATTTCAATTTCTGATTAACTTCCATTCTGATTTGCAACAACTGTATTTCTCTAGTAGAACACAGTAATTTTTAATGCCTTTCACTGTTACTTTTATACCACAGTCTGTCTTGTAAAAATGCAAATATCAAATGAAACTTTCAAATCTAGTGAAACACTGTACCATCATTTTTGGGAAAGCATACCTGATTCCATTTCAAAAAGTAAAATATTAGAGAAGTAACATCAAGTTGAAATTATCTATAACAAACCCATGGATGCGATTTCTGTGCAATTAATCCTGCCAATACAATTTTAGATGCTAGCTAAAGTTCTTAACAAGGTAAAGCAATATCCACTAAAACAACCTCTGGAGCTAATTAAAGTGGGAAACAAATCTGGACATGTTACACAGAAAGAATGCTTTACTGTAACATTTATCTTTAAACATTTCTAAGAAAACAAAAGCCCTTTTACAAATTTACTAAGAATAGGGGTATGAGGAATTGGTAAGGTTTTTGTTGTGCATTAAAGGTTGAAACTCGGTATGCTAAGGAAAGAGAAATATTAAGATCATAGACAGAAAAACAGTCAGGCATGCTATGTTTTTAAATTCATTCTTAGTGAACTGAATTATTGAAAGCATTAAAAATGAGTAAGTCAGAGCCCAAAATGGAAAGCTAGAATTTTTCCGATCTGATTTGTTTTACACAAATGCTATATCTCAACAGATTAGGTAACAGACTAGAATATTCAACAAGGTACTTGTTGCATAAACCACCATAAAGCATCAAAAAAGTAAGGGAAAATAGGAAAACCACCCAACTAGCTCATCTGCTAAACAAAGGCACTTCATTTTCCTTGGAGAGCTTTGGCAGTTAACTTTTGGGAGATTTAGAAGGTTGAATCTGAATGGGCACAGTTTTTTTTTACATAGCCATAAGTGAATTAAGTGCTTGATTTAATGCTTTCAATGCTGCCTTTCTTTCAGTTTACTTAAAAATGACATAATAATGCAGCATGTACTCACTACTCATGAATATTCTATCTACAGGGGACCAAGAGCAGCCCACTGCGTTACTGTTTTCATCTAAAAGAGTCCTAAAGAACTCTTTGCAATTCATTCATTCCACCTTCTCAAATAAATACTATTAGTGGGTGATGGAATGGGTTCCAATCTTAGCTCTGCTACTTCCTAGCTGCATGTCCATGACTCAAGTTACATAACTTCTCTGTGCTTCAAGTTTCATATTTATACAGTAGGGATAGTAACGTTACCTACTTCCTAAGATTGTCTTAAGAATTAAGTAAGTTAATATACCTGATATACTTACAACAATCAGTGGCACATAGTAGTAACTAGTAAGCTTTTCTTGTTGTTTGCCAGGCTAATATTAAGTGCTAAAAATATTATGGAAACCAAAAGCAGAAAAGATTCTTGCTCACTTTGTATTTTCAACCATTAATTTAATACATATATAATTTGCAACTGAAATAGTGGTTCCTGAAGGAACCATTATTTGGTACCAATACTGGTACCAAAACAGATATATAGACCAATGGAACAGAACAGAGCCCTCAGAAATAACACCACACATCTACAACCATCTGATCTTTGACAAACCTGACCAAAACAAGCAATGGAGAAAGGATTCTTGATTTAATAAATGGTGTTGGGAAAACTGGCTAGCCATATGCAGAAAACTGAAACTGGACCCCTTCCTAACACCCTATACAAAAATTAACTCAAGATGGATTAAAGACGTAAACGTAAGACCTAAAACCATAAAAACCCTAGAAGAAAACCTAGGCAATGCCATTCAGAACACAGGCATGGGCAAAGACTTCATGACTAAAACACCAAAAGCAATGGTAACAAATGCCAAAATTGACAAATGGGATCTCATTAAACTAAAGATTTTCTGCACAGCAAAAGAAACTATCATCAGAGTGAACAGGCAACCTACAGAATGGGAGAAAATTTTTGCAGTCTATTCCATCTGACAAAGGTCTAATATCCAGAATCTACAAAGAACTTAAACAAATTTGTAAGAAAAAAACAAACAACCCCATCAAAAAGTGGGTGAAGGATACGAACAGACACTTACCAAAAGAAGACAATTATGCAGCCAACAAACATATGAAAAAAAGCTCATCATCACTGGTCGTTAGAGAAATGCAAATCAAAACCACAATGAGATACCATCTCACGCCAGTTAGAATGGCGATCATTAAAAAGTCAGGAAACAACAGATGCTAGAGAGGATGTGGAGAGATAGGAATGCTTTTACACTGTTGGTAGGAGTGTAAATTAGTTCAACCATTGTGGAAGACAGTGTGGTGATTCCTCAAGGATCTAGAACTATAAATACCATTTGACCCAGCAATCCCATTACTGGGTATATACCCAAAGCATTATAAATCATTCTACTATAAAAACACATGCACACATATGTTTATTGCAGCACTATTCACAATAGCAAAGACTCAGAACCAACCCAAATGCCCATCAATGATAGACTGGATTAAGAAAATGTGGCAAATATACACCATGGAATACTATGAGGCCATCAAAAAGAATGAGTTCATGTCCTTTGCAGGGACATGGATGAAGCTGGAAACTATCATTCTCAGCAAACAACCACAGGAACAGAAAAATCAAACACTGCATGTTCTCACTCATAAGTGGGAGTTGAACATGAGAACACAGGGACCCAGGGAGGGGAACATCACACACTGGGGCCTGTTGGGGGGTAGGGGGCTACGGGAGGGATAGTTTTAGGAGAAATACCTAATGTAGATGATGGTTTTATGGCTGCAGCAAACTACCATGGCACATGTATACCTGTGTAACAAACCTGCACGTTCTGCACATGTATGCCAGAACTTAAAGCATAATAAAAAATAAAATTTAATTTAATTTAATTTTTTTAAAAAGAGGTCGTGTGCGGTGGCTCATGCCTGTAATCCCAGCACTTTGGGAGGCTGAGGCGGGTGGATCATGAGGTCAGGAGTTCCAGACCAGCCTGACCAACACGGTGAAACCCCGTCTCTACTAAAAATGCAAAAATTAGCCTGATGTGGTGGTGCACGCCTGTAATCCCAGCTACTCAGGAGGCTGAGGCAGAAGAATCACTTGAACTTGGGAGGCAGAGGTTGCAGTGAGCCGAGATCGCACCACTGCACTCCCGCCTGGGCAACAGAGCAAGACTCCGTCTCAAAAAAAAAAAAAACAAAAAAAAGCCTTCCAAATTGAAGACAATCATGTACAGAGACTTTGTAGCAAAAAGCTTCGGGATGAGTAAGTAATAAAACACATCACAAAAAAGGATAATCAACTTGGCTAGTTGCAGTGGCTCACCACTGTAATCCCAGCACTTTTGGAAGCCAAGGCAGGCAGATCACTTGAAGTCAGGAGTTCGAGACCAGCCAGGCCAACATGACGAAACTCTGTCTCTATTAAAAAATTAAAAAATTAGCCAGGTGTAGTGGCGCACACCTGTAGTCCCAGCAACTAGGGAGCCTGAAGCATGAGAATTGCTTGAACCCAGGAGACAGAGCTTGCAGTGAGCCAAGACTGCACCACTGCACTCCAGCCTGGGTGACAAAGAGAGACTCTGTCTCAAAAAAAGATAATTAATTCCAGGGAGAATTAAATTTTTTAAGAAAAAAATGTAACCATAGTACACTACTTGGCTCAGTTGTTAATAACATTTACAAAGCTATAATAATATAAACACTGAATAAATGACCAAAGCTTATGTATATATAGTAAGAAAATCAAGGAAGAAAACTTGTTGTAGAAGAGGGGTGGTTGGGGAATATGTAAATGAGTTAAAACTTTATCTTCCATAATAGGATAACAGAGGCTAAATGTACAGTGAACAAAATCTAGAAATAGCAGCATATGTCATTTAAAAATATGTAAATCCCAGAAGAATTAGCTAAAGGACTTAAAAGTGCTTGACTATGGGGAAAAGAATTAGATAAGGGTAGGAATAGGCATAGGACAGCTTTTTTCATTGTAAGATTGTAGTACCATTTTAGTTTTAAACTGTGTGCATGCATAAGCATGGCAGTCACGGAGGTGTACCACTGAGATCTCTTTCAAGAGAACCTGCTGTGAAAAGTGTAGTTGACTGACAGCACTAGCTGCTGCTCCCAGGAGCCTAGTGGGGTTCTAGTGCCAGCCAATCCCATCTAAAACACAATTCCTCTAACGGGCATTTTGACTCAGGGATTCCCAATGTCCTGGCTGAAACGTCGTAAGAACTGCGCTTAGCTCTGAGGCTCTTCCTACCCAATCTTTTCTTCCTTCTTTCCTTTTGCAGGTGTCCAATCTATATCACATTCTGAATGCTTTCCCTGTCTAACCCTGTTCCTTCCCCTTTATGCTTCACAGGAATCTCCCTGAAGAAATCTCTTGCTTACTGAATCCCATCTTGCTTCCTGCTTCTCAGAGAAGTAATACTGGCAAAATAATTTTGATAAAATTGTTTAAACTTAAAAGTGTAAAAAAGACCTATGAAAAAATCTTTAATGTTCATATAGAGCTTTGCCACTTAAAAAAAAAAAAAAGAAAAAACTTGACAATATGTGATACCTGAGTTCAAAATCATTTCAGTAGAGGAAACAGCATGAACTTTGGAGTCAGAGAGGCCAAGCTCAGGTCAACTGTGTAAAAGCCTGGTTTTTTAACTTATGTAGTCTATGATCTTGGGCACAATCAAGACTCTCATTATTTGTAAAATGTACCGCCTTTTTAAGTTGTTGTTGCATATTAAGTAAAATAACTCAGGTCAAATGTTGCAAAATAACAATAATAATAGCATGAACCACTTAAGGAACTGAAAATAGGCCAATATAGGTGAGAGTTAAATTGGTAGTGTAGTTTCATTATATATATATATATATATATATATATATATATATACACATATATATATATATATACACACATATATATATGGCCTCATTATATTTAGAACTTTTGTCCCTGCAATTCCATTTATAGGTATCTAAACAGAAATACAGCAAAGTTTATAAACAAATATGCTTATTATCGAACTATCACAATCTAAAAAATGTTAGAAACAATTAAAATATACAAAAATAAGAGATAGGTTATATTCAAATATATGAGTGAAATATATTTCTCAACTATTAGAAAATATTTATAATTTGGGAGTAACAGGAAAGTTGCCACAACATAATACTAAATGAAAAAACGTTTATAACTATACATTACATAATTATACAAATATTATGTTTATTTTATATATTATACGGCATGTCAAACAATATCAAATTATTTCTTGTCGGGATATATGTATATGTGGGGGAAGAGGAGAGAGATAAAGAGAATTTTTTAAATGGCAAATGTTAGCAGTATATAACTGAGCGGTAAGATTATGGGTCATCTTTCTTTTCTTAAATGAGGAAATCTGAAAACCATCAGAATAGTATGACAATGCAATAATGCCATCATCCAAAAGCTTAGCACTGAATAGACACTGAGCATACAAAGGGTGAATCTCACTAAGTGACAGTGATGAATACCTACTCTTGAATAAATCATTCAAAATTTAAAAAACAAAAAAACAAAAAACCTAGTTCTCCACCAGTGAATCTATCATATAGAAGAAGCTTACAAGTAGTTGTCAAGAGCATCAAATGTCATAATTGAAAATTGGAATTTACTATGATTGAGAAAAAGAGAAATTAAAGTAGAAAATGAGAGTTTTATAATCTGTCATAGGGTTACAGAAAATTTAAAAAGGGTTTTAAGACAGTAGATTAAAGTGATGTACATGCATTCCCTCATAAATTCTACTTCTGCACTTAGGTAAGTAATTTACACTCCACTCAATATAGCATCAGAGTGAATTAAATTTCTGTCTCTCTGACAGTTAAATAGACATACTTAGTTTTCATCAAAGCTAACAAGTTAGAGCACTGAGTATTATTTTATTGAAATAATTAGCAACTGTCATAGATAATGTTCCCCAACCTCCTTTTTCTACCAGACATGAACTGAAAGTGGCAAGAATAAGAAGAGATTAAAAAAAGTCCTGAATGGAGTCCTTTAAAACCCAGCTCATGGAGGCTATTATTCTTAGCAAACTGACACAGGAACAGAAAACCAAATACCATATGCCTCACTTATAAGCAGCAGCTAAATGATAAGAACTTATGAACACAAAGAAGGAAACAATAGACACGAGTCTACTTGAGGGGTTGGGTGGGAGCAGAGAGACAAGCAGAAAATAAAACTATTGGGTATTGGGCTTAATACCTGGGCAATAAAATAGTATGTACAATAAACCCCCATGACACAGGTTTACATATGTAGAAACCTTTACATGTACCCTCAAACCGAAAATAAAAGTTTTTAAAAAGCTCAAAATAGCTAATTCCTTTCAGCTATACGTACAGAGATTCTCCTGATTTGTTCTCTATCTTCCATTTTCAAATTTACAATCTATAGCTGGATTAAAGCATTCAAGCAACAACCCAGGATTCCAGTCTACAAAGAGTGCTAAAATGACACAGGTGTCCTTCCTATAAATTGAAGAGCAAATTTTCTTTCTTCAGTACTTTATTGTGTAAAGTTTCTTTATGTGGAGGTCTCAAAGAAGCAGATGAAAGGAAAACAGGCATATACATTAAAAATAAAGAGCTATACAATATTTACTTAGTACATAAAATATGATTTTTAATTATGCACAATTTATAAAGAAAATAGGGAATCCAATTGCTTTGGTCTAAATTCTTCTCTCCCTTCTCCCACTTGCTAATCGACCTAGGCAAGTCATTTAACCACTCCATGCCCTCAATTTCTTCATCAATAAAATGAGAATGATAATGCTACCTGTCTCATTGACTTGATATGAGAATTAACTGAGTAAATACCATAAAGAGCCTATAACAGTAATGCCCGGAATTATTGTTTTTTTTTTTTTTCACTGACTCATGTTTAATGATTAACATCACCAATAAATAAGGGATTTTTTGGTAGTAGGGATTTTCAGTATGTAGAAGATTCCATGTTCTCTGTACTTGAGTAGAAAATACTTTTTACCACACCAAGATAGAAACAGTCCAAGTACACAATGTTTACAGTTTTTGTAATCATATCATAGAAGGGTACTGAAGTGAAGACCATCTGACTGAATTATTGTTACTTCTGTTAGTAATAAAAAATATTTCTACTCTGCTTCCAAAAAATAAATATTAAAACAAATATTTAAAGAACGTTGGTTTAAAAGGCATTGACTATTTTCTTCTGTTTAAAATGTGCAGTCTCTCAGTTGTCCCAAAACTTTTATCTCCTCCCTCATTGCTGCCCCTCCCCACTTTTCAGTTTCAGCTAATTCAGCTTTGATTGTTAAAAAGCACACTCAGACTGGTTTTCTTCAATGATGCTTTCCCTTAACCGATCACCACTCCTTGCACATGCCTCTCCCAGTTAGGAATTCTGGATCCCATTTTTGAGAAGGCTTTCCTTGATGTAATATCAGTACGTATTTGGAAAACTTTTACTTTCCATGACCCAAGACCTCCACAGCTGTGCTTGAACCAAAGCACACAGAGGCAGTCAAATATATGACTCGAACCTACCTTTCCTCCATGTTATAGAAATTGTAATAACTACATCTAATGCCTCAAATTTTTGCCTGCTCTTTTCCCATTGTTGCAATTTTTATCTTTAGCCCTTTGGGTTTTAGTAGTCCATCCACAGGTTGCAACAACTACATTCATTGGCACCATGGTAAATACTAAGTCAAAATGCATTATACAACAAGGAGATAATATATGCCTTAATCTAAAATAATGAGCAAATAAAAACAATCTGAATTATTTACTGGCAATTGTGTCATATGTACTTTGTTTTTTATTGATTTAAACCTATACTATTAAAAAGGTATTTATACTGACATTTTCTATTCAATGTCCTCTTTAAAATTAACAGTAAAACTTTTGTTCATCAGCAAATGAATGGATAAACAAAATGTGACATATACATGCAAAGGAATAATATATTTAAAAAGGAAGGAAATTCTGATACATACTACAACACGGATAAAACTTGAAGAGATTATTCTAAGTAAAATAAGCCAGTCTCAAACAAAATACAAAAACTGTATGATTCTACTTATATGAGGCACCCAGAGTAGTCAAATTCAGAGAGACAGAACATGGAATGGTGGTTGCCAGGGCCCGAAAGGAGTGGGGAATGGAGAGTTGTTTGATGAGGACAGAGTTTCAGTTTTGCCAGACGAAAAGAGTTCTGGAGATTTACTACACAACAATGTGAATATAATTTGGGGTACAACTGAACTTTACACTAAAAAAAAGTTTAAGATGGAAAATTGTATGTTATGTGTATGCTACCACAATTAAATATTTTTAAATAAAACAAAATAAATTTTTTAAAATGCTTATGCTCCCAAATGGACAATCCCAACCTTGAAGTTTATCCTAAAGAAATAGTAAGAAATTCTAACTAAGATTTATGGGAAAGAATGTTCACAACAGTATTATTTATAATACGAAAAATTGGAAGGAACTTCAGTACCCAAGAGTAAGAACATAATAACATAAGTGATAATATGGCAATATGATATAATTTAATTGACATAGAAGCTTAGTCATTAAAGAAAATTTAATGCCAGAAAATACTAATAATATAATTCTAAATGAGAAAAAAAGCAATCTAACATTACTTACACTATATTTCCATTTTTAAAAAATAAAATATATCTTTTAAAGTAAGCATGTAATCTTATGGTGAGAAATACTTTCTAACTATACTAGTAAAAGCATAACCCAAAAGGAAAGACCGATCCATCTGAGAACATAAACATGTAATAGTTTAGTACCTCAAAATATATCATAAGCAAAATTTAAAGGAAAATTGCAAACTGGGAAAATGTTTACAACATATATGTGATAAAGGATTAATATAATTTACATATAAAGAGCTTTTACAATAAATAAAAATAAAGATGACTACTGTTATCTCCATAAAAATGCCAAAGCACCTCAACAGGCAATTTGAAGAATCATAACAAAAAATAAGCTTTAAAATATATTCTGTTTACAGTGGTTTTCAAGATGGCTGATTAGAAGCATTTCATGCTGGCCTCCTCCACTTAGAAGAACCAGGTAGTGTATAGACAGTCATATTTCAAGTACATTTCTGAGAGAGAACACTGGAATTGAACAGAAAAATGAACAGAGGACACCAAAAGCAGAGAAAAGGAAGCAGGAGAGGAAGCCTCCCTGGTCAGGATTGACAGATAGCCAGTAGTGACTTCCCAGCACAGAGAAAGGGTGAGTGAGAGACTTGCAAGAGCCCACATCTCCACCTAGAATTATGCTGTCCTGGCCATGGGAGAATCCTTCATCCCTCCCCACCCCTGAAACTAACCTAGGGAGCTGCTGGGAGACTGTGAGATGTACCTGCTCCAGAGAAGGAGCTCATGCTGGGTCCCACACCCTTTCTGAGACCTAAGCAGCTACAGAAAGGTGCCATTTTCAAACCTAGCCTTCAGCAAACTGCACACTGTCCTGGGATCCAGCAGCACCAGGACTGGGTATCTCAGAAACTCAGGCTGTCACTGCTGGGACAGGGGAGTGAGCCAGAAGCAGTCTAACAGCCAGAGCTAGGAAGTGAGTAAGGCCTAGGCAGCAACAGCTGATCTCAAAAAGTGAGCACTACCTTGCCAAGACCTCAGACGGGGACATGAGCAGAGCACGAGCTGCCAATGAGACTTGGTCATGAGCTGGGCGTCTGTTCTTGTAGCTAGGGAAGGGGATGAGCACCACCAAGACTGGGTCATGAAGGCTACATGCATTTCCCACCCACCAGCCCAGACTGTAACCACTGAGGAAGGACTCACCCTCTCTGGTGGCAGGTCCTTAGCACAGCTGCTACTTCCCCTCCAAACACTCTGTCTATGACCTGAGGATAGGCCCACACCTGCCCTTCACAGTTGATGCCCACTCTCAGCATTGCAGGGCCTAAGCACAATCCCACCTAGCCCAGCTTTGCCCCGCAACTCTGAGACAGAGCACACAGCTCAGAGTCCTGGGGATTTCCCAACCCAATCCACTACCTTGGGCACCTAATTACTCCTCTCAGAGGCCTAAGTTTGTGCCTAAACTCTCACCTGTTACCATCATAGCTAGCACCTACCTGCAAGCACCACCTGTGGGCCTGGAGACTGGCCTGCCCAGCCATCACAGGCACTGCCAACACCAATGCACACTGCTTGGGACCCAAGAATCATCCAACATTCCTGTTCTCTTTAGCTATAACACACCATCTGCCCATGGGCCCAAGAACCTACCTACCTTCCAGTCGACAGCTGCCACTACTGGCATCTGAGCAAGCCACCTGGAGGTCCAAGAATCAACCTGCTAATAACCACCAACACAGGTGCCAGGGTATACCACCATGAGTCACAAATATAGGCATCCTCAGTCCACTGCTGACATTACTGTGGCCTAAAGAATGGTGCGCCTGGGATCCCAGTCCTGAGCACAAACTCACCAGAGCCTCCACTAAAAACTGTACCCTAACCCACTAAGGAAAGTATAGATACTACTAATGCTATATATAGCCAACAAAATCATACAGAGGCTACAATATTGCATGCACCCAGAATCAAAGCCAAGTACCCTATCCAGCCAAAACCAAAGATAGATCTTTAGGAAAATATCCTTCCCTATGAAAGTAAATTCCAAAAGAGGAAGAAGCAACTATTACACCAGATGCAAACATATCAACATAAGGACATAGGAAACATGAAAAAGCAAGGAAATGGGACACGTCCAAAGGAACAGAATAAATCTCCAGCAATAAATCTTAAAGAGAAATTTTCAAAATCCCAGATAAAGAATTCAAAATATTGATTTTAAAGAAATTCAGTGCAATACAATAAAATTCTAAAAAACGATACAAAGATACCAGAAAATTCAGAACATGAATGATAAATATACCAAAAACACAGATTTTTTTAAAGAACCAAATAGAAATTATGGAACTGAACAATTCATTGAAGAAAATACAAAAGACATTTGAAAGCTGCAACAGACTAGATTAGGCAGAAGAATAATCTCAGAACTTGAAGACAGATATTTTTGAAATAATCCAGTCAGACAAAAACAAAGAAAAGAGAATTTTTTAAAAAATAAGCAAAGCCTTTTAGACATTTGGAAAAACATAAAGTGACTGAATTAACAAATTATTGGTATCCCTGAGGGCAAAGAAATAAATAAATAATTTTAAAACCTATTTAACAAAATAATAGATGAAAACTTTCCAAGTCCAGCAAGAGATTTAGACATTCACATACAGGAGGGTCAAGGATTCCCAGGCAGATGTAAGGCATAAAGGTCTCCTCCACAACACATTATAATCAGATTGTCTAAAGACAAAGTTAAAGAGGAAATCCTAAAAACAGCAAGAGAAAAGCATCCAGTCACCTACAAAGAACACCTCATTAAACTAACAGCAGATTTCTCACAGAAATTGTACAGGCCAGGAAAGAATGAAATAATATATTCAAAGTGCTAAAAGAAAAAACTGTCACTCAAGAGTATTATATCTAGCAAAATTATCCTTCATTAAAAAAAAAGGAGAAGTAAAGTCATTCCTAGACAGAGAAGAGCTGAGGGAATTTGTTACCACTAGGCCAGTACTACAATAAATGCTCAAAGGAGTCTAAATCTGGAAGTAAAAGGATAGGATGACATTTACCATTATGAAATATATGAAAGTATAAAACTCATTGGTAAAGCAATTATGCAAAGAAGAAAGAAAAAGGACTTAAATAGTACCACTACAGAAATTCACCATTCACAATGACAAACTATGAGAGAAAAAGAAAGGAACAAGAAATAGATAAAACAACCAGAAAATAATTACAATATACCAGAAACAAAGCCTCATATATCAATAATAACCTTGAATGTAAATGGATTAAATTCTCTTCTTAAAAGATACAGAATGGCTGAATGAATTTAAAAACATAATCCAGGTATATATTACTTAAAAGAAACTGACCTTACCAACAAAGTCACCAATAGATTGAAAGTAAAGGTATAGAAAAAGATATTCCATGCAAATGAAAACCAAAAGCAAGCAGGAGTAGCTATAATTATATCAGATAAAACAGACTGTAAGTCATAAATAGTAAAAACACACACAAAAAAGGTCACTATGTAATGATAAAGGGATCATTCCAGCAAGAGAATATAACAATTCTAAATGCATGTACACCCAACACTGAAGCACCTAGATTCATAAAGCAAACATTACTAGATCTAAAGAAAGAGATGACAATAAAACAATAATGGAGGACTTCAACACCCCATTCAGCATTAGACAGATTATCCAGACAGAAAATCAACAAAAAAACACTAGACTTAAATTATACATTAGACCAAACGGATCTAGCAGACATTACAGAACATTCTATCCAACAACCGCAGAATATACATTCTTTTCATCAGCATATGCAACATTCTCCAGGATAGACCATATGTTAGGCCACAAAATAAGTTTCAAGAAATTTTGAAAAATCAAATTATATCGAGTATCTTCTCATACCATAATGGAATAAAACTAGAAATCAACACCAAGACAAACTCTGGAAAGCATACAAATACATGAAAATTAAACAATATGTTCCTGAATTGCTATTGTGTCAATAAGGAAGTTAACATGAATATCAAAAAATTCCTTGAAATAAATGAAAATGGAAACACAGCATAACAAAACCTGTGGAACACAATAAAAGCAGTGCTAAGAGGAAAGTTTATAGCAATAAATGCCTATGTCAAAAAAGTAAAAAGATTACAAACTACAACCTAACAATGAACCTCACGAAACTAGAAAAGTAAGATCAAACCAAACCCCAAATTAGTAGAAAAACAAGAAATAATAAAGATCACAGCAGAACTAGATGAAATAGAAACTAAAACACACAAAAGATCAGCAAAATGAAAAATTGGTTCTTCAAAGACATAAAGAAAATTGACAAACTTCTAGCTAAAATAACCAAGAGAGGAGACCCAAATAAAAAAATTCAGAAATGAAAAAGTAGACATTATAACTTATATCATAGAATACAAAAGACCATTAGAGACTATTCCAAACAACTATATGCTGACAAACTGGAAAACCTTGAGGAAGGTGAATATATAATGAATGAATGAATATGCAAACCTCTTAAGATTAACCAAAAAACTAATCACACAGAAATAGAAAACCTGCAGTTCAACAATGAGTAGTGAGATTTAAGCAGTAATAAAAAGTCTCCCAACAAAGAAAAAATCAGGACTGGATAGACTCGCAGCCAAATTCTACCAAACATACATACAAAGAAGAACTAATATCAATCTTCCTATTCTAAAAAAAAAATGGAAGAGAAAGATTTTTTTCCTATTTTATTCTTTGAGGTCAGCATTACTCTGATACCAAAACCAGATAAAGACACATACACACATACCCACACACAAGAAAACTAAAGACCAACATACCTGATGAACATATATGTAAATGTCCTCAACAAAATACTAGTAACCCAAATCCAACAGCACATCAAAAAGATAACATACCACAATCAGGTGAGATTTATCCCAAGGATGCAAGAATGTTTCAACAAATGCAAATCAATAAATGTGATACATCACATTATCAGAATGAAAAGCAGAAACCATATGATCATCTCAATTGAGGCAGAAAAAACATTTTATAAAATTCAACATCTCTTCATCATAATAACTCTCAACAAACCAGACACAGAAGGAATATATCTGGAAATAATAAAGGCCACATATGACAAATCCACAGCTAACATCATTCTAGCTGGCAAAAAGTTGAAAGCTTTTTCTCTAAGAACTGGAACAAGGCAAGGATACTCTTTTTCACCACACTCATTTAACATAGTACTGGAAGTCCCACCCAGAGCAATCAGGAAAGATAAAGAAATAAAAGGCATCCAAAATGGAAAAAAAGGAAGTTAAATTGTCCCTCTTTGCTAATGATATTATCTTATACCTAGAAAAGTGTGAAGACTCTACCAAAACACTCTTAGATTTGATCAATGAATTCAATGATGTTTCAGAATACAAAATAAATGTACAAATCAGTAGCATTTCTATACGCCAATAATGATACAGCCAAGACAGAAATCAAGAAGGCAATTTGACTTTCAATTGCTACCAAAAAATACCTAGAAATAAATTTAACCAAGGAGGTGAAGTATCTCTATAAGGAAAACCTCAAAATACTAATGAGAGAAACGATCAATGATACAAACAAGTGGAAAAACATCCCATACTAATACACTGGAAGAATTAATATTGTTAAAATGATCATACTGGGCCGGGTGCAGTGGTTCACGTCTGTAATCCCAACACTTTGGGAGGCTGAGGTGAGCAGATCACCTGAGATCAAGAGTTCGAGACCAGCCTGGCCAACATGGTGAAACCCTGTCTCTACTAATAATACAAAAGTTAGCTGGGTGTGGTGGCACATGCCTATAATCCTAGCTATAATCCCTATAGGTAGCACATGCCTATAATCCCTATATCTCCTGCATCGGGAGGCTGATGCAGGAGAATAGCTTGATCTCGGGAGGCAGAAGTTGCAGCGAGCCAAAACCACACCATTGCACTCCAGCCTGGGCAATAAGAGCAAAACTCCATCTAGAAAACAACAACAACAACAACAAAAAAACCATACTGCTGCCCAAAGCAGTCTACAGATTCAATGTAATTTCACCAAAATAGCAACATCGTTCTTCACAGAATTAGAACAAACAATCCTAAAATTCATACAGAACCAAAAAGAGCCCAAATAGCCAAAGCAATTATGAGCAAAAAGAACAAAGCTTTAGGTATCACATTATCTGACTTAAAAATATATTATAAGTCTATAGTAAACAAAGCAGCATGGTATTGATATGAAAATAGGCATGTGAACCAATGGAACAGAATAGAGAACCCAGAAATACAGCCACATATTTACAGCCAACTGATCTTCCACAAAGTTGACAAGAAGTTACATTAGGGAAAACATGCCTTCTTTAATACATGGTGCTGAGAAAATTGGACAGCTACATGCAGAAGAATGAAACTAGACCGCTGTCTCACACCACATACAAAAATCAATCCAAAACAAATTAAAGACTTAATTATAAGGCCCTAAACTATAAAAATACTGGAAGAAAATCTAGGAAAAACCCTTGCACATTAGTCTAGGCAAAGAATTTATCACTGAGACCTCAAAAGCATACACAACAACAGCAAAAATAAACAAATGAGACAATTAGACCTAAAAGCTTGTGCAGAGCAAACAGAATAATCAACAGAGTAAACAGACAACCTGTTAAATGGGAGAAAATATTTGCAAACTATTCATCTGATAGGTGACTAATATCCAGAATATACAAGGAACACAACTCAGCAGCAACAAAACAAGTAGTCCCACTTAAAAGTGTGCAAAATACATGAGTAGGCATTTCTTAAAATAAGACATATAAATGACCAACAGGTATATGAAAAAATGCTCAACATTACTAATCATCAGAGATGTGCAAGACAAAACCACAATGAAATATCATCTTACCCCAGTTAAAATGGCTATTATTTAAAGACAAAAAATTAACAGATGTTGGTAAGGATGCAGAGAAATTCCTAACTGTTGTTAGGAATGTAAACTAGTACAGCCACTACTGAAAAAAGTATGGAGATTTCTCAAAAAACTAAAAATAGAATTATCATTTGATTCAGCAATCCCACTACTGGCTATCTACCTAAAGGAAAAAAATATTTCAAAGGGACACCTGAACTCACATGTTTATTATATTAGGTTGGTGCAAATCTAACTGTAAATGTAAAAAAAAAAACAAAACCATCACTTTCACACCAACCTAATAGCACTATTCACAATAGCAAAAATATGGAATCAACCTAAGTGTCCTTCAACAAAAGAATGAATAAAGAAAATGTGATGTATATATATGCAATGGAATACTATTCAACCATAAAAAAGAATGAAAACATGTCATTTGCAGCAACATGGATGGAACGGGAGGTCATTATCTTAAGTGAAATAAGCCAGGCACAAAAAGATAAGTATTGCAAGTTCTCACCTATATGTAAGAGCTAAAAAATTTGAATCCATGGAGGTAGAGAGTGGATAAATAGATAACAGAGACTGGGGAAGGTGCATGGGGGAAAGGAAGGAGGATGCAGAGAAATGGGTTAGAGGGTACAAACATACAGTAAAACAGAAGGAATAAATTCAATGTTTGATAGTAGAGCAGGATGACTATACTTAAATGTATCATACTCAGGTGATGGACACCCACTGCTATCAAAGATGGAAAACAAAAGGTAAATACATATAGCTTAGGACAGTGTGGCATTACAGATCAAGAGCCCCCAAAAATATGCATTCCTTTTACCCACTAATTATACCATTAGAAATTAAAGCTAAACAAATATTAAGGGTATACAAAATAACATAAATAAAAAGGATGCGCATCCCAAAGTTCAACAAATGTATACAGTTTAAACGACTTGAAAATATGTTTCCGTTAAATTTTGAATGACATAGTAGAATCTTCTGTGCTCTTGGAGGAGGGTAGGCTTTCACTCAGGGAGTAAAGGGAAGCTTACTCTTCTACTCACTTTCCATCTTATCTCTCCACACTCATGCCGTTAGGACTTGCTAATTAGTTTAATCAGATTCCTGGATGCTTCTTGGGTATATGAAAGGCCATGATACTTGAATTTTTTTTTTTTTATATTTCTTACTTTTATTCCAAGCTGCTAGATTTATAAATGGAGCCAGGCCCACTTGGTATCTGGCCAGTATACTCCCTCTACTTTGCCCACTCAAGCACCTGACTGAGTTATTGGTTCAGGCTTGGCAGCTAACTGGGGTTAATATGGAACTTAAGGCTGGAAAGAGAAGCTCCATTTAAATCCAAAGGATAAATCCTGTGCACAACTTACCAGGCATTTGCTTAGATAAAAATATAAATTTTTTCCCATTTAACCCTGTCTTCTTTGTGTATACTTTAAGATGCTGTCCAAGGAGAGGTGATTATGCCTGTCTGGAATTCATGCATTTTTGTATTAACTTTCATGATATAGATGTTAAGTAAGAAAAAGTTTCTATAAAACAGTGAGAACTGTGACCACCTATATTAAGATGACCTTAGGACTAAGAAGTAAGACTACATGATCAACATGACTCAGTTATTTGCCCAGGAAAATTAAGACTGTAAACCAACAAGTAATTTTCCTGCCATGGAAATCCCTGAAAATTGATTTCTGAGGCAACACTCTCCTCACTTGAGCAGACCACTCACTTATCAAATACAATTTACTTATCAAATCTCCATTCAAGACTTATGCCATGCTGTGTTAATCAATCCAAAGCTATTATGTTATAAAACTTGCCTAATTAATGTTTCCACTTCACAAGGCCCATCTTAAAATCATCTAGTCTACCTTTATAAAATCGACTTTAAAAAATTAAAACTCACTTATCCCAAGAACTGAGGTAGTGTGTCTACAAACTACAATTCAATTGACACTTATTTTTCCTTTGGTTTGCTTGACATCCTTAAATATACAATTCTGTTAGCCCATTTTCAGACTGCTATAAAGAACTACCTGAGACTGGGTAATTTATAAAGAAAAGAAGTTTAATTGACTCAAAGTTCCACATGGCTGGGGAGGCCTCAAGAAACTAACAATCATGGCAGAAGGCAAAAGAGAAGCAAGCATCTTCTTCAAAAGGCAACAGGCGAGAGAGAGAGAACATGCAAGGAAGTGCCACACTTCTAAACTATCAGATCTCATGACAAGTCACTCACTATCATAAGAACAGCATGGGGGAAACTGCCCCCATGATCCAATCACCTCCCACCAGGTCCCTCCCTCAACACGTGGGGATTACAATTCTAGATGAGATCTGGGTGGGAGCACAGCACCAAACCATATCATTTCACCTTTGGCCCCTCCAAAATCTCATGTCCTTCTCACATTTCAAAACACAGTCATGCTTTCCCAACAGTCTCCCAAAGTCTTAACTCACTCCAGTATTAACCCAAAAGTCCAAGTCCAAAGTCTCATTTGAGACAAGGTAAGTTCCTCCCACCTGAGAGCCTGTAAAATCCAAAACAAGTTAGTTACTTCCAAGAACAATGAAAGTAGAGGCATTGAGTAAATGTTCCCATTTCAAAAGAAGAAATTCACCAAAATCAAGGGGCTACAGGCCACATGCAAGTCTGAAACCCAGCGGGACAGCCGTTAAATCTTAAAGCTCCAAAATGATGTCCTTTGACACCATGTCTCACATCAGGGCATGCTGATGCAAGGGGTGGGCTCCCACGGTCTTGGGCAGCTCTGCTTCTGTGGTTCTGCAGGGTACACCCCCCATAGCTTTCACAGGCTGGCATTGAGTACCTGTGGCTTTTCCAGGTGCATGGTGCAAGATGTCAGTGGATCTACCAATTCTGGGGTCTGAATGACAGTGGCCCTCTTCTCACAGATCCACTAGGCAGTGCCCCAGTGTGAGGACTCTTTGTGTGGGTTCCAACCTTCCAACCCCATATTTTCCTTTGCATTGCCCAAGTCAAGGGTCTCCATGAAGGCTCCCTCCCTGCCACAGACTTCTGCCTGGATATCTAGGCATTTCAATACATCCTCTGAAATCTAGGTGGAGGTTCCCAATCTTCAACTCTTCTCTTCTGCATACCCACAGACCCAACACCACATGGAAACCACCAATACTTGGGACTGGCACCCTCTGGAGCAACAGCCTGAGCTGTACCTTGGCTCCTTTTAGCCACGGCTAGAGCTGGAGTGGCTGAGATGCAAGGAGCAATGTCCCAAGGCTGCACAAAGTGGTAAGACTCTGGGCCCCACCAACAAAACCATTCTTTCCTGCTAGGCCTCCAGGCCTGTGATCGGAGGAGTTGCCATGAAGATCTCTGAAATGCTCTGGAGGCATATTCTACATTTTCTTGGCTATTAACATTCAGCTCCTCGTTACTTGTGCAAATTTCTGCAGCTGGCTTGAATTTCTCTCCGGAAAACGGGTTTTTCTTTTCAACCACATGGTCAGGCAACAAGTTTTTCAAACTTTTATGTTCTTCTTCCCTTTTAAACGTAAGTTTCCATTTCAAATCATCTCTTTGTGAACACATATGACTATACACTTTCAGGAAAAAACAAGTCACCTCTTGAATGCTTTGCTGATTAGAAATTTCTTCTGCCAAATACGCTAAATCATCTCTCTCAAATTCAAAGTTCCACAGATCTCTAGGGCAGAGGCAAAATGCCACCAGTCTCTTTGCTAAAGCATAGCAAGAGTGACCTTTGCTCCAGTTCCCAATAAGTTCCTTATGTCCATCTGAGACCAACTCAGCCTGGACTTCACTGTCCATATCACTACTAGCATTTTGGTCAAAACCATTCAAATTTTCCCATATCTTTCTGTCTTCTTCCAAGCCCTACAAACTGTTCCATCCTCTGCCTGTTACCCAGTTCCAAAGTCATATCCACACTTTTAGGTATCTTTATAGCAATACCCTACTCTTGGTACCAATTTTCTGTATTAGTCCATTTTCAGACTGCTATAAAGAAATTCCTGACACTCAGTACTTTATAAAGAAAAGAGGTTTAATTGACTCACAGTTCTGCATGGCTGGGGAGGCCTCAGGAAACTTACAGTCATGGCAGAAGTCACAAAAGAAGTAAGCACCTTCTTCACAAGGCAGTAGGAGAGAGAAAGAGTGTGCACAAGGGAGTGCCACACTTAAATCAACAGATCTCATGAGAACTCATTCATTATCATGAGAAGAGCATGGGGGAAACCACCTCCATGATCCAATCACCTCTCACCAGGTCCCTCCCTCAACACGTGGGGATTACAATTCAAGATGAGATTCTCGTGGGGACAGAGAGCCAATCATATCAACAATCAGTTAGAATAAGAATGCTTCAATCAAAAGTATTGAGTAAACTAGTCAAAGTTATGAGAACTATTAAAATGTTCTGTCTTTTTAATTATAAAAACAGAGAGCCCAAGTATTGCCAGTGTGCCGACATTCTGTTGACAGTGAAATAAAATAAAACAAAGCTCTTTCCTACAGACAAACATTTATAACCCTGCAATGTATTTCTACATTATTTTGCATCTCACCAGAATTGTCATTTTGAAATGAACTTGTTTCTTAAAACCTGTAAATGTTGAACATTTTTTATTGCTACTGTTTATGAGGTGTAGTTTGCTTAGTTAGTATATAGTCTTTATATACATATAAACAAAAAAAGATAGTCTTTTAACACAACTGCAAAATATATCTGATTTCCTAGTGCACTAGAAATGAACTTGTTTCTTAAAACCTGTAAACGTTGAACATTTTTTATTGCTACTGTTTATGAGGTGTAGTTTGCTTAGTTAGTACATAGCCTTTATATACATATAAACAAAAAAAATAGTCTTTTAACACAACTGCGAAATATATCTGATTCTCCCAAACAGGGAGAATTATTACCACGATGTAGCAAAAGAAAGAAAAAGTGCTTAGGGGTGAGGTTTATGAACGTCATTTCTGAGGTTGCCTTTTATTCATATAAGCATAATATAGTTGATACCAGGATTAAATTTCTTTGACCTTCCCTTTTGAGAGGTAAGTGTTCACAATTCATTTACTTGTTAATCAAGCTGCCATACTGAGATTGCCCCTAAGAATGTAATAAGAATAGTGAGGTTTATTCACAATCCACTGACAATCAGATTGAAAAAAAATTATTTAAACATCTGGCAGACTTATCATTAGGAAAAACTGGTTTAAATAGAGGTAAATATAAAATTTTCACTAAAAAATACTTTCTAATTTGTCTGTGTAAAGTACCAAAAATAAGAGCAATAATAATATATGTGTCCATAAACATAATAAAACTCAATATAAAAATATCTAATTCTAATAGTTATAAATGCTAAATGACAAAATATATATCTCATCTCAGGTCTAAAAACTCTTTAAATACCCTTCTCTAATTTCTCCATTTTGAGCCACTTCAAAGTCTCTGTCAAAGTGGTGACTTTCTTACCACAATGAGTTCTAGTTAAGCTTTACTATATATTAACAGGTTTTCTGATGATACATTGAGAGTTCAACAATAGTTACATATGTTATGACTCGACATATGAATAGTATTTGAGTATCTAGAAGTATAAATAAGGATTATTTTCTTTTTTTTTTTTCTTTTGAGACAGAGTCTCACTCTTTCGCCCAGGCTGGAGTATAGTGGCATGATCTTGGCTCACTGCAACCTCTGCCTCCCGGGTTCAAGCAATACTCTACCTCAGCCTCCTGAGGAGCTGGGATTACAGGTGCCCACCACCATGCCGGGCTAATTTTTGTATTTTTAGTAGAGACGGGGTTTCACCATCCTGGCCAGGCTGGTCTTGAACTCCTGACCTCGTGATCCACCCGCCTCGGCCTCCCAAAGTGCTGGGATTACAGGCGTGAGCCACCGTGCCTGCCCTTATTTTCTTTTTTCTATGATCTGTTATTTTCAAATGTTCCATAATAACTATTCTTACTTTTAATAGAAAATATTTCTTTTAAAATTTTAAGTCTACCTACCTAGTAACTTTTAAAATTAACCTTGATTTTAATCTTTAAGCTAGCCAATGTCATTGACATTGAACTGAAATTACTGAAACAACACTTCTGGTTAATGTTAGTTCCATAAAATTAGCTCTCAGTTTTGGGAGTGAGTTCTCTTGTTATAATCTGAAGCTTTCTCTAGCATTCTGGAAAGTAAATGGCATGAGGATCTTTTGGTCTCCCTTTCAAAATTTAAATAAAAATTACTAATATAAACTAATGGTGGCAATATATATATTTACCCAAATATGTATATTTACCCAAATTGTGTGTAGAGACAAGCCAAAAAATTGAAAATAATTTCAAAACTGAGTTACTGCTATACCAACGATTCATAGTAACATACACTTAAATAATTACCCAAAGTAATATATCGGACAAAGAAAGCATCTGTCACACACTGACAAGTTACCCCTTAAGTTCAGAGGGAGTCTCCTTGGATTTATTAAGTTTTTGTTTTGTTTTGTTTATTTTCCTTACAGGAGTTTTTTTAGTTGTTTTTTAAAAAGTATTTTGCACACACATCATTTGTATTGAAATTCACTATGTTTTTACTATTTTTAAGCACATTAATGAAATAAAATCTTTTTTAAAAGACTCACTTAAGCCAATCCAGCAAGAATTATTAAGCTCACTAGGACATTTTCCCAAACCGACCTAATGAGGAAATAGGTTC
Organism: Pongo pygmaeus; assembly: GCF_028885625.2. Classification (NCBI taxonomy): domain Eukaryota; kingdom Metazoa; phylum Chordata; class Mammalia; order Primates; family Hominidae; genus Pongo; species Pongo pygmaeus. The sequence goes on along the minus strand of NC_072388.2, from coordinate 44,044,876 downwards.
TTCTGAGTTTCATATTGGAGGAAGAATAAAATAAATAAGATCAAATTCTAAGCCTGATATTTTAGCAGCAATTCAATTCTATGTAAAACACATCAGTGTTACTTTAAGGTACCCAAACCCCTTCAAAGAGTTTCAAGACTGACTCCAGAATGAAGATTCTCAAAAATGTCCAAGCATGTGAGACAGCCTGGCATCAAACCTTTCAAGGAAATTTGTCAACATGTCTTTTAGAGTCTCACAATATACCAACTGACAAAAGTAAGTAAGTTGCATATTTGAGCAAAAAGATATTGAGTTTCTGGAGGTAAATTTTTAATTATTTAAATGTAATCATGATGCTAAATGTGATATAAATGTCATTAAAGATTTATCAAAGAGCAAAATTGATCCTTATCCAATAAAACTAAAGTTCTAAGAACAACACAAATATTTATTATGAATCCTCACTATATTCATTATTTATGGTGCAGAAAATTATATATCTAAGGGTCATAAATGGTAAAAAATGATTTTAAATACTTAAAGATATATTTACAAATTATGTTTTTAAAACTTTCAACTTTTAAACTGAAAAGAAACTTCAAACTCTTGACTGATACTGGTTATCTCTGAAAAGAGGCTGTTTCTTTCTTTTTAGTTTCCTATAGTTTCCAAGTTCTCCTTATTAAGTATTTCTCAACTTTATAATTGGAAGACGTAAGTTGAGGGTGGAAGAATTGTAAGAAAGAAAATAAAACCATACATTCAGGATCTGCAGTTAAATTCTCCCAAATCTCTGTCTTGCCTATTAATCATTAGACCACATTGGCACTTTGATATTGCTGAATTTAAATTCAAAAGCATAAACAGAATTTCCAGACTTGTGAGTCAAAGAATTATAAATCATAGAATTCTGTCTCATAGGAAAAAGATGCAGAAAAAAAATTATATGCAGGATCATATCATGCCAAAATGCAGAACACTTTCTCATTATTCACATTAAGCCATGATGAATATGTTCAGCCTTATGCATTTCAGACTTACGTATTTTGGTTACATGGCCATCTTTTATTTTTTAAGAAAAGTACAAAAATGCAATAAAGCCAGTTTTAACAAGGCAATGCTAAAATTCAATGAAAGCTTTATTATCCCCACTTAGTACATTATTCTTGAGATCAAAGTTAATTATCTTTCCTAAGATGACACTTATCTGCCCCATAGTTCTCTTGTTCAGTAATTTCCATTTAAAATTTTCTCTGCTTCCAAATCAAAGGAAATGTTAAGGTACATGATGTGTCTCTGAAGATCTAAGACTCCAAATGCTTTTGGTCTTTAGAAGTGCAACTACAGAGAAACCACAAAGGACTACAAAGCAGGATGAAATATTAGCCATGGCCCTTGTGTAGATTATAGCCAAAGGAGTATATTTGGCTTGAGGGATTCAATGATTTATTACTGTTCAACTAATCTCCAATGAAAGTATTGCAATGTCTCTAGAACAGACTTTAGAAACATCTCTAGGTGTCAAGCACAAGAGAGAGGGAGAGACGGACTTAGCATATAGACTGAGACTATCACTGTCAATAATACTATAAAAGCATACTATAAAATATTTCCAAGTCCCCTCTAGCTAGTAAGAAAGACCAAGCTCTGAGCTCATAAGCTCATAAGGTCTTGATTTACTGCCACTGTTTGCAACACATTTGCTCACTTGCTCATAATAAAGTTGAAATCATGATACTCCTTTTATATTTAGAAATAGTCATTCTACTTTCATGCTTCCTGGTTCAGGAATCAAAAAATAGCTAAGGAAACATGGTGTTGGGTGTATGGCTGTGTGATAGGAATACAAATGTAGAGAATGTAGCAATGATGAATTGCTCATACAACAAACCCTGCAACTGACAGAACAGTAACTGCTTTTATATTAGTTATTTTCTTATTTGTGAAAATTCCTACTGCTGATAAGAATTACATCATAACTACTTCTTTAGGAATATATGTTACCATAAGACTTAACACTTGATTTCAATTTCTTTATTGGTTTTTTTATGTTGCTTAATTTTTGGACATTTTACTAATAATTATTGTCTTCCAAACTCACTGGGGAAAGACTAATCAAAAGGACTTAAGGGATTGACTTTGATTTCTCTATGATAATTCTATTAAAGTGCATACTATTAAGACACCCATACTTCAATATCATTAAACAGACCATTTAAAATTCATTCAGCCACATCCATTCCTCATATATTTATAAAACATCTATTATATGCCAGTTCTGTTGTAGGCCTCAGAGATGAAAGAAACAGAGAAGAAAGTTCTGAATTTAGATTAGTCAGTTGTAAGACAGTATCCTGGGCTATACCTTAAAATTTTAAGATTCTTATTATAATTTTAAACTACTCAGAATTTGCAATAATTCCATTAGCCTAATTAAGATTTTAAAATATTCTGAAGATAGAAATATTCACCTTTGGTCCTTGATAAAGAAAATGCTTTATTTCATATTACTGCATGTTAAATTCTAATGAAGGAGAATTTATTTAAAAGAAGAAAATATTGCTCTGAGTTTAAGGAATTAAGTTTTCTTTTGGTAGGTAACATAAAATAGCATAAGTAATAGATGCACCCAAAAAGTCATGATTTTTTTTCACTTCACAGAAAATGCCTACATCTTAATGCCTTAAACTACAGACCACAGAGGTAATTTATTCCCAAGTCAACACCTCCACTTCTATCCCCGAGAATAGAAAACAATTGCTAAAACCATAAGAATAAAAACAAACGTTGATTTGCAAAAAGCTGTTCATTACATTCACAGCTGGAAAGCTAATAAACTTTGGAAAGGTATTTTCCACTCTACTCCAACTCAAATGATAGTGTCTACATCTTCATTCAACAGAAAATAAGTCTGAAAGAAAGAGATTAATCTCTAAATCCCAGCCATTCATCATCAAATGCAAATTAGGTAACTGCTTGCTGCTTCTTCTACCATTTCAATAATTCATAACATTCTCCTGCAAAGGTTGCATCAGTTAAATTTCCGGGAGTAAAGTGTCTTTACAGCTGAATTCATGTGGGGTGGTTTAAATAACTGACTTTGACATTTCATGAACTAAGTCGCAGCCAGTCTGAATGGGGTTGAAACGTCATTTGACTACCAAGTTCAGTCCTGACCAAAACTGAGAAAAAAGGAGCTTGCCTTTGGAATTGTCTTATGTCCTTGTCTCTGCCCTTCACTCACTTCTATACTCCCCTTCACTTCAGCTGCCTGGTGCCTGGGCCATCCTCTGAATGTCCAGTGACTGCACTCCAGGGTCCAGATTATTAGAAAAGGAGCTGATTGGACTGATTTCCACTAAAATGTGACTGTCATTTTGTTTACTCTCCCAGGAGTATCTGTCTTTTAAGAGCAAATGGAAAAAAGAGAAACTGTTGTTAATGTCTGGTAAACAGTCTTATGCTGTGGTAATTCAGGATGTGTTAACACATCAACATGAAGAACTTCAAGCTGTTTGTGTAGGGCAGAAAACATTGGGCTGGAAGACTTCCTAGGCCACCCCTCATTCCAACAGCATTGGTCCTGTTTCAGGTTAATAAATAAGTAGAGTTAATCATTCCTTCTATTTCTTCGACACCCTATAAATATGTTTCTTTACCCACCATTTGTAAAGTACTTCATTTATTCATTCGACACTCAAATGTTTGTCAAATGCATAGCCTGTTCTCGATATTATTTTGGGCCCTAACAGTGCAGCGGTGAAAGAAGAACACTGAGTTTCCCCTTGTGGAACCCACAGTCTGGCAGTAAAAACTCTGTGGTATAAAGTGAAGAAATAAGTAAACAAGATAATTTCATATTATAAAAATATTTATAAGGAAATAAACAAGGTGTTAAGATAGGTTTTGCCTGGGAGAGCTCTTTGAGAATAAGTGGTCAATGAAGTTCTCTCTGAAAAGCTGACTTTGACCTGAGACCTAAAAGGTGAGAATGAGCCATCCAGGCAAACTGCTGGGGAAAGAGCATTTCAGGCAGAGGGAACAGCAATGTGCATAGCCCCTACCCCAGGAAGGGGCTTGCCATGTTGCAGGAACAGAAAAGAGGCCATTGTGTTGAAGCATTGCAAGAGGATGAGTGGTAGGAGGTGAGGTTGGAAAGACAAGCAGGAGCCAAACCTTGCAAGTCTGAATTTTCTTCTCTGTGCCAGTGGAAAGTCAGGGAGAAATTCAATGACCTGGGGAAGGAAGGGAAGATCTGATTTATATTTTATTACTCATTAAAGATCACTTGAGGTCACCTTCCCACAACCAAAGTATCTTTTTTTATCTTAGTGTCTGAGAGAGCAGCCTCTAAAATTGGACTGCCTAGGGTCAAATCCTGCCTCCACCATTTATAGACCTGTGACTTTTGACAAGTTTTACAACCTCTTTCAACCACAGCATTCTAATTTTTTAAATGTAGAAAATAGTAGTACTTACGAAATCTGTACTTCCTAGTACAAAACAGTTCTTGATTCCCCTTCTTGTCTCTTGCTAAAACTGTACCTCTCTCAGTCTTCAATGAATGACACCAACATCCATGCAGTTGTTCTGACCAAATTCTACCTTATAATTTTCCCTCACATGCTACATTTAATTATGTCATTTCTACCTTCAAAAAAGTATATTCTAAATCTGATCTCCATTGTTAAAACAGCACAGGTTCCCATTACCTCTTTTCTAGCTACCGCAACCACTCTGTCACGCAAGCTGGAGTGAGGTGGTATGATCTTTGTTTAGCCTCCCAAGTAGCTGGGACTACAGGCGTGGGCTGCCATAGTCACTTTTAATCATGTTTTAGGCAGTCTCCTTGAACTGGCTAGTTTTTGTATTTTTTGTAGAGATGAGGTTTTGCCATGTTGCCCAGGCATGTCTTGAGCTAGTGGACTCAAGCAATACACCTGCTTCAACCACTCAAAGTACTAGGATTATAAGTGTGAGACACGGCACCCAGCCTGCAACTGCTTTTTAACACTTAAATATGTCTTCTACTCTCAACACCTACAGTCTAGTTTTTATATGGTAAAAAAAGAAAACGTGATCTTTTAAAGACAAAAGTCAGATCTTATTGCAACCCTACCTATAACTCTCAAATAGAATCCCATTACGTATTCAGTCTTATTGTGATTTATAAGACCCGGATGACCTGATCCCGGCCCAACACTCTCACCTGATGTCCTACTGGCTTCTTTATTCGTGGAAACATTCAAAACTCTTTCTCTCCTCAAGAGTTTTTTCACTGCCTGCTCCCCACCTCCACTCATTGCCTGGAATGCTCTTCTCCTAAATCTTTACCTTGCTTCTTTCTCATCATTCAATTCTCAACTCAAATGTCACCTCCACAGACAAGCCTTTCCTGATAACCCAGTTAAGTTTCATCTCTCTCAATCTCAGTTGTCCCAAAACATATGGTTTCAGGACCCTTTTGTAGTCTTAATAACTACTGAGAACTTTAAAAATATTTTATTTATGTAGATTATATGTATTAATATGTAATTTAGAAATGAATACAAGGATGTTTTGAAATTATATGTTTATTGAGTCATTTTAAATAATAATTTACTTACAGCAAAGTAATAACATATTTTTATGAGAAATAACTTTATTTTCCAAAACAAATATATTGAGTGAAAGCAGTGGCATTTGTTTCACATTTTCAAAAATGTCTTTAACACGTGGCTTCGTAAAAAAACAGCTGGATTCTCATACTTGCTTCTGCATTCAATCAGTTATAAAATGTTGTTTAATGTTAAAGCATATGAATAAAATCTAGCCTATAAATCTAGCCTATATGAATAAAATCCATATAGTTGGAGAAGGGCAGAGTATTCTAAAAGCCTTTCCAGATAATTGTACACCAAGACTCAACAAACAGAAGTTCCTTAAATATTAATTACAATATAGAATCTGAAACCATAACAATAAACTTCTCTGTTATACTAAAATCTATTGGTCTATCTTGCATTTTGAATTTGATATTGTAACATTGTTAGAGAAGGCACACGGCCAGAAATAAACAGACAGGAGAACCCCTGAGGAAGAGTCTTGGAGACACCTCCCACTGACAGTCAGTGCTGCTCAACTGACAGTCAACGAAAAAGACAATGGCTACACTAACTACTTGTGACCTTGTGTTTGGGCTCCTCTGGATCTGAAGGGAAATTATCAGGCCCTAGCCAGAGATAACCATGGTAGAGACTTTCCCTGCTCATGAGTATACTCACTCCCCAAGTAACTCACCCTAGAGTAAGTAGCCTTTTACTGATAATCATAGTAAAAAACAAACCCTGGGTGGAGATTTTAAATACAAATGAGACATACAACACGTGTACTAGCATGTACAATCACAAAACATGCAGGTCCAAGGAAACCACTTAAAACATGATTACAAGTGATACCCCCTCATGCCCCTTCATAAATAATCATGTAAGATTCTCATAAAGAGTCCGCCAGCACTAACTGCTCCTGGTTTACTCTCTCAAGCAGCCCAATCTGCCTCATCTTTCAGAGTGTACTGCCTCTTTAAACACTGCTGCTGCTGCTGCTGCTGCTGCTACTTTTCAGTCAGGCCAGCCCACTCCTCTCTTGAAATCCACATAAAACAACACTAACCTTAAATGTAAATGAGCTAAATGCCACAGTTAAAAGACACAGAATGGCAATCTGGAGAAAGAACCAAGACCCATTGGTATGCCATCTTCAAGAGACCCATCTCACATGCAAAGACACACATAGGCTCAAAATAAAGGGATGAGGGAAAACCTACCAAGCAAATGGAAAACAAAAAAGCAGAGATTTCAGTCGTGTTTTCTGACAAAACAGATTTTAACCCAACAAAGATCAAAAAAGACAAAGAAGGGCATTACATAATGGTAAAGGGTTCAATTCAACAAGAAGCGCTAACTATCCAAAATACGTATGCACCCAGTAGAGGAGCACCCAGACTCATAAAGCAAGTTCTTAGAGACTGTCTAAGAGACTTCAACTCCCACATAATAATAGTGAGAGACTTTAACATCCCACTGACAATATTAGACAGTTCATCAAGGCAGAAAATTAACAAAGATATTCAGGACCTGAACTCAGCTCTGGATCAAGTGGACCTAATCAATATCTACAGAACTCTCCACCGAAAAACAACAGAATATACATTCCTCACACTGCCACATGGCACTTACTCTAAAATTGATCGCATAATAAGAAGTAAAACACTCCTCAACAACTGCGAAAGAACTGAAATCATAACACTCTCAGACCACAGCACAATCAAATTAGAACTCAAGATTAAGAAATTCACTCAAAACCATACAACTACATGGAAACTGAACAACCCACTCCTGAGTCACTTTGGGGTTAAATAATGAAATAGAAGCGGAAATCAAGAAGTTTTTTTGAAACTAATGAGAACAAAGATACAACATACCAGAATCTCTGGGATGCAGCTAAAGCAGTATTAAGAGGGAAACTTATAGGACTAAATGCCAACATCAAGAAGTTAGAAAGATTTCAAGTTAACAACCTAACATCAAAATGAAAAGAACTAGAGAACCAAGAGCAAACAAAGCCCAAAGCTAGCAGAAGACAAGAAATAATCAACATCACAGCTGAACTGAAAGAGATAGAGACACAAAAAAACCCTTTAAAAAATCAACAAATCCAGGAGCTGCTTTTTTAAAAAATAATAATAAAATAGATAGACTGCTAGCTAGACTAATAAAGAAGAGAGAAGATTCAAATAAATGCAATCAAAATGATAAGGATATCAGCACTGATCCCACAGAAATATGAACAACCATCAGAGAATATTACAAATACATCTATGTATATAAACTAGAAAATACTGCATACACCCTCCCAAGATTGAACTAGGAAGAAATTAAATCCCTGAATAGACCAATAATTAATTCTGAAATTGAGGCTGTAATCAATAGCCTACCAACCAAAAAAAGCCCAAGACCAGAGAGAGGTACAGCTGAATTCTACCAGAGGTACAAAGAAGAGCTAATACTACTTCTACTGAAACTGTTCCAAAAAACTGAAAAACAGGAACTCTTCCATAACTCATTCTATGAGACCAGCATCAGCCTGCTACCGAAACCTAGCAGAGATACAAAAAAGAAAGGAAACTTCAGGCCAATATCCCTGACAAACATCTATGCAAAAAATGTCAATAAAATACTGGCAAACTGAATCCAGCAGCACATCCGAAAGTTTATCCACATGAGCAAGTTGGTTTCATCCCCAGGACGCAAGATTGGTTCAACATACACAAACAAATAAATGTGATTCATTACATAAGCAGAACTAAAGACAAAAACCGTATGATTATCTCAATAGATACAGAAAAGGCCTTTGATAAAATTCAACATCGCTTCATTTTAAAAACTCCCAATAAACTAGATATTGAAGAAATATTCCTAAAAATAGTAAGAGCCATATATGCCAAACCCACAGCCAATATCATACTGAATGGGCAAAAGTTGGAAGCATTCCCCTTGAAAACAAGCACAAGACAAGAATGCCCTCTCTCACCACTCCTATTTAACATAGTATTGGAAGTTCTGGCCAGGAAAATCAGGCAAGAGAAAGAAATAAAGGGTATTCAAATAGGAAGAGAGGAAGTCAAATTATCTTTGTTTGCAGATAACATGATCCTATATCTAGAAAACCCCATAGTCTCAGCCCCAAAGCTTCTTAAGCTGGTAAGCAACTTCGGCAAAGTCTCAGGGTACAGAAGTCAATAGGCAAAAATCACTAGCTTTCCTATACAACAACAACAGGCAACCAGAGAGCCAAATCATGAATGAACTCCCATTCACAATTGCTACAAAAAGAATAAAATACTTAGGAATACAGCTAACAAGGAAAGTGAAGGACCTCTTCAAGGATAACTACAAACCACTGCTCAAAGAAATCAGAAGGACACAAACAAATGGAAAAACATTCTGTGTTCATGGATAGAAAGAATCAATATCATTAAAATGGCCATACTGCCCAAAGTAATTTATAGATTCAATGCTATTCCCACTAAACTACCACAGATATTCTTCAAAGAATTAGAAAAAACTATTTTAAGATTCATATGGAAACATAAAAGAGCCCAAAGAGCCAAGACAATTCTAAGCAATCATGCTACCTGACTTCAAACTACACTACAATGCTACAGTGGTTACAGTGGTTTTGGTTAAATCATGGTACTGGTACAACAACAGACACATAGACCAATGGAACAAAATAGAGAACTCAGAAATAAGACCACACACCTACAACTATTTGATCTTCGACAAACCAGACAAAAGCAATGGGAAAAGGATTCCCTATTTCATAAATGGTGCTGGGAAAACTGGCTAGCTATATGCAGAAAACTGAAGTTGGACCTCTTCCTTACACCTTATATAAAAATTAACTCAATATGGATTAAAGACTTAAATGTAAAACCTCAAACTATAAAAACCCTAGAAGAAAACCTAGGCAATATCATTCAGGATATAGGCATGGACAAAGATTTTATGACCAAGACACCAAAGCAATTGCAACAAAAGCAAAAATTGATGAATGGGATCTAATCACACTTCTAAAGAGCTTCTGCACAGCAAAAGAAACTATCAACAGAGTAAACCGCCTACAGAGTGGGAGAAAACTTTTGCAAAGAATGCATCTGGCAAAAGTCTAACGTCCAGCATCTATAAAGAACGTAAACTCAATAATAAGAAAAAATACAAACCAATTAAAAGTAGGCAAAGGACATGAACAGGCATGTTTCAAAAGAAGACATACATGTGGCCAACAATCACATGAAAAACAGCTCACCATCACTGATCATTAGATAAATGCAAATCAAAACCACAATGAGATACCATTTCACACCAGTCAGAGTGGCTATTATTAGAAAATCAAAAAACATGAAGGGTTGTTGAATTTTGTCAAAGGCCTTTTCTGCATCTATTGACATAATCATGTGGTTTTTGTCTTTGGTTCTGTTTATATGCTGGATTACATTTATTGACTTGTGCATATTGAACCAGCCTTGCATCCCAGGGATGAAGCCCACTTGATCATGGTGGATAAGCTTTTTGATGTGCTGCTGGATTCAGTTTGCCAGTATTTTATTGAGGATTTTTGCATCAATAAATTAGGTATTGATGGGACATATCTCAGAATAATAAGAGCTATCTATGACAAACCCACAGCCAATATCATACTGAATGGGCAAAAACTGGAAGCATTCCCTTTGAAAACTGGCACAAGACAGGGATGCCCTCTCTCACCACTCCTATTCAACATAGTGTTGGAAGTTCTGGCCAGGGCAATGAGGCAGGAGAAGGAAATAAAGGGTATTCAATTAGGAAAAGAGGAAGTCAAATTGTCCCTGTTTGCAGATGACATGATTGTATATCTAGAAAACTCCATTGTCTCAACCCAAAATCTCCTTAAGCTGATAAGCAACTTCAGCAAAGTCTCAGGATACAAAATCAATGTGCAAAAATCACAAGCATTCGTATACACCAATGACAGACAAATAGAGAGCCAAATCATGGGTGAACTCCCATTCACAATTGCTTCAAAGAGAATAAAATACCTAGGAATCCAACTTACAAGGGACGGGAAGGACCTCTTCAAGGAGAACTACAAACCACTGCTCAATAAAATGAGAGGATACAAACAAATGGAAGAACATTCCATGCTCATGGGTAGGAAAAATCAATATCATGAAAATGGCCATACTGCCCAAGGTAATTTATAGATTCAATGCCATCCCCATCAGGCTACCATGACTTTCTTCACAGAATTGGAAAAAACTACTTTAAAGTTCATATGGAACCAAAAAAGAGCCCACATTGCCAAGACAATCCTAAGCAAAAAGAACAAAGCTGGAGGCATCACACTACCTGAATTTCAACTATGCTACAAGGCTACAGTAACCAAAACAGCATGGTACTGGTACCAAAACAGAGATATAGACCAATGGAAGAGAACAGAGGCCTCAGAAATAATACCACACATCTACAACCATGTGATCTTTGACAAACATGGCAAAAACAAGCAGATTGAGGAAAGGATTCCCTATTTAATAAATCGTGCTGGGAAAACTGGCTAGCCATATGTAGAATCCTGAAACTGGATCCCTTCCTTACACCTTATACAAAAATTAATTCAAGATGGATTAAAGACTTAAATGTTAGATCTAAAATCATAAATACCCTAGAAGAAAACCTAGGCAATACCATTCAGGACATAGGCATGGGCAAGGACTTCATAACTAAAACACTAAAAGCAATGGCAACAAAAGCCAAAATTGACAAATGGGATCTAATTAAACTAAAGATCTTCTGCATGGTAAAAGAAACTACCATCAGAGTGAACAGGCAGCCTGCAGAATGGGAGAAAATTTTTGCAATCTACCCACCTGACAAAGGGCTAATGTCCAGAATGTACAAAGAACTCAAACAGATTTACAAGAAAAAAAAAAAAAAAAACCCCATCAAAAGTGGGCCAAGGATGTGAACAGACACTTCTCAAAAGAAGACATTTATGCAGCCAAAAGACACATAAAAAAATGCTCATCATCACTGGCCATCAGAGAAATGCAAATCAAAACCACAATGAGATACCATCTCACACCAGTTAGAATGGCAATCATTAAAAAGTCAGGAAACAACAGGTGCTGGAGGGGATGTGGAGAAATAGGAACACTTTGACACTGTTGGTGGGACTGTAAACTAGTTCAACCATTGTGGAAGTCAGTGTGGTGATTCCTCAGGGATCTAGAACTAGAAATACCATTTGACCCAGCCATCCCATTACTGGGTATATACCCAAAGGACTAGAAATCATGCTGCTATAAAGACACATGCACACGTATGTTTATTGCAGCACTATTCACAATAGCAAAGACTTGGAACCAACCTAAATGTCCAACAGTTACAGACTGGATTAAGAAAATGTGGCACATATACACCATGGAATACTATGCAGCCATAAAAAATGATGAGTTCATGTCCTTTGTAGGGACATGGATGAAATTGGAAATCATCATTCTCAGTAAACTATCGCAAGGACAAAAAACAAAACACCGCATGTTCTCACTCATAGATGGGAATTGAACAATGAGAACACATGGACACAGGAAGGGGAACATCACGCTCTGGGGACAGTTGTGGGGTCGGGGGAGGGGGGAGGGATAGCATTAGGAGATATACCTAATGCTAAATGGCGAGTTAATGGGTGCAGCACACCAGCATGGCACATGTATACATATGTAACTAACCTGCACATTGTGCACATGTACCCTAAAACTTAAAGTATAATAATTTAAAAAAAATAAAAAAATAAAGAATAAATAAAACTAGGTTTCTTCTTTAAAAAAAAAAAGAAAAAAAAGAAAAGATATTTCAAAAAAAAAAAGAAAATCAAAAAACAGATGCTGGCGAGGTTGTGGAGAAAAAGGAACGGTTATACACTGTCGTTGTGAGTGTAAATTAGTTCAACTAATTGTGGAAGACAGTGTGGCAATTCCCCAAAGATCTAGAGGCAAAAATACCATTCAACCCAGCAATCTCATATACGTAAAACAATATAAACCATTCTGGCAGGGATCAGTGGCTCATGCCTGTAATCCCAGCACTTTGGGAGGCCAAGGCAGGCGGATCACCTGAGGTCAGGAGTTCAAGACTAGCCTGGCCAACATGGTGAAACCCTGTCTCTATTAAAAATACAAAAATTAGCTGGGCGTAGTGGTTGGCATATGTAATCCCAGCTACTTGGGAGGCTGAGACAGGAGAATCGCTTGAACCCAGAAGACAGAGGTTGCAGTGAGCTGAGATCATGCCATTGCACCCCAGCCTGGGCAACAAGAGTTTAACTCCATCTCAAAAAAAAAAAAGAATATAAACCATTCTATTATAAAGATACATGTACATGTATGTTCATTGCAGCACTGTTCACAATAGCAAAGACATGGAATCAACTTAAATGGCCATCAATGATAAACTGGATTTAAAAAGTGTGGCACATAAATAAGACCACGTCATTTGCAAGGACATGGATGGAGCTGGAGACCATTATCCTCAACAAACTAATGCAAGAACAGAAAACCAAATACATGTGTTCTTACTTATAAGTGGGAGCTGAATGATGAGAACACATGGACATGTGGGAGAAAACAACACACACTGGGGCCTGTCAGAGGGTTGGGGGGTGGGAGGAGGGAAAGCATCAAGAAAAATAGCTAATGGAAGCTGAGCTTAATACCTAGGTGATGAGATGATCTGTGCAGCAAATCACCATGGTACACATTTACCTATGTAACAAACCTGCACATGTAACCCTGAACTTAAAATAAAAGTTGGAAATTTAAAATAAAAAGAAATGTACTTTACCTTCCTTCAATAAACTCTGCTACTTAATCGGATTAGGTTTGTAGCATTCATTAGACACTGAAAGGGGCTCTGATCTTCTCCCAAAAAAAAGGCTGCAAATTATGTATCCTCTACCCAGAAAAATCTGTTTTATTGTTATTATTATTATGATTAATATTTTTAAAATGTAATATTTGTCTGCTCTGTTCAAAATGTGTGATGTATTTCAAGTTTAAAATAGAAAAGAATTTTAAAGTGTTGCAAACAAAAAAACAATAAAGTGAACGATAACATGCAGAGATCACAAAGAGCAAATAGATCCTTTAAGCTGGGATAAACTTCAATGACTGCTACATACAGTAATTCAAAAAGTGCTGTAAATGAAACAACCTTGATCTTTTAAAAAAGATTATTTGTGCAGGAGATGTATGATCAATGACTCAAAACAGACCTCTCAAAACAACAGTGAAGTAGTTTTATAAAATTAGGAAAAGAATAATTTAAAAATAATAGATTTCAAGTTTGTATGTAACTAATTCAATATTTTTTAAATAAACTGAAATATTTCATTTGGATCCTTAAAAGTTTATATATGTATATTTACATTTGAGGTTAACTTGTATTTGTGCACATATTGGGATCTACCGAGGTAATCTAGTTAGTGTGTAGCCTATGAAAAGGACATGACTTAAATAAGAGTACATATATATGATGAAAAACTATGCAGTCTTTAAAAGTTATTTAGAAATTCATATTTATTGACATAGAAAGGCATATATTGATAAGTAGAAAAAAGCAGTTACCTCGTAACATGTATGACACAGCCTTATTTATGTGAAATAATTAAATATGTAAATATATAAACAGAGAAAGAGAGATGGAAGGGCCCCCATAAATGTTAATAGTAATTGCCTTCTTTTGAAATGATATCAGGTGATTTTTACATTTCTTGCTATACTTCTCTATATTACAATTTTTTTCAACAATCCTGCATCATTTTATAAAATTGATCAATATATTTTTTAAAGAAAAGAAAATTATATGTCTTTCAGATATTACATAGATTCCTATGCAACCATAATTTCTCAATGATAACAGAGCATGATGTCATGGTAAATATTCTTGACCTTAATTGCAGTGGCATTTATATTAGCAGTAAGAACATCAAAGAGAAGAAAGAAAAAGAAAATCTCCCAGAACCTAACAATCCACTGAAGAATATTTAAATGCATGAGATTTTAGCCTAATGTAGCTCCATGTGAATCTGCTGCTTCACTTCAAACTACTATTAATATGACTATACTACTGTACTTACTCCCTGACATTAACAAATATCAATTCACTACATATTATATTAAATGTGATGACAATTTAAACCATGCATATACTATGATCCTTGCTGTGATGCCATGTTCTTGAATAACCACAATTCGAGTTAGGATAGAGAAGTATCCTGTAAGGCAATTTACATGTTTCAAAACACTTTCAACCCCACTGAGCAAAAGCATTCAAAGGAGGTGGTGGCATCTCAGCCATGCTGGGAAAAGTTAGAATTCCAGGATACTAAACTAAACAGAGAAAAGACCTCCCAGAAGAGGAAGAATAAAACCCAGTCCACATATTCAAATGTACAAGAAAAATACATTTCTTTTCTACAACAACTTTTATCCCAAGCCCCCAGGATATGGAGTAATAGAAAATACTTGATGCTAGTCTTACCCTTTCCCAAATTTATGTGAAGTGCCAAGGCACTGGAGTTTGTGGGGGAAGTGATTAATAAGGAATGGCCCAGTCCACACGGGTGGGTTGTTACTGTGACATTCATTATCTCTGATGACTTAGCCTCTTCAGTTTTTATGGCTCTCTGCCATTTCCATAAACAACTTTGGGAGAGAAATGTTATATAATGCCAGAGGATTCCCACTCCCTCTGTAGGGTTTTGCAACCACCCTAATGGCACTGGAAGCAAGCCCTAGATCCTTCTTGCCCCAGGTCCCTCTTTTCCCTGGTCCCATGGGCCTCTATTCCTTTTTACTTCCCATCCTGAAGAAAGTTCTTTCTAGTCTGGGACATGGTATATGACCTTGATGTCTTCCCAGCTTCTGATCAGCACTTGTTCTATTCCCATAAATCCTCTTCATATTAAGATTTAGAATTTTGAAACACAATACTCAGAGAGATTCACAACATGTATCTATTTCCTGTCCTGCTACATCCTTCCTCTGAAGCAATGAGCCCAAAATTGACTGCTTGCTTGAGTAGGCGGTGATAAAAAATATAGAAAAATTGTTTCAAAGATAATGCCAGCCATAATGCCTTAAAAGGTTTTCAGTCAAGTCCTTGTACCATAAGTATAATTAAAAATCAACTAAATACCAAGAAATCTGCCCCTGAGGGGTTAACCTAAGAGATTCTCTTCTTCTCCTGTGGAGATACTGCAGAAAAAAAAAAAAAAAAAAAAAAAAAAAACCTTCTACAATACTCATCCATCTGAAAGCACATACAAAAAAAAGCAAGTTGCTCAAAGACCAATCTTGACTTAAAGTTATGTTATTATTTTACAAATATAGGGGAAGTGTGCTCAATAAATTTTTAAGTCACATTCTCTAGGAAGACTCAGAATAAAAGTTATTTCCTCTAAGAACACACGGGTTATATTAGTATTAAATCATTTACTCATGGTATAGCCAGGAGGTACTAGAACTAGGATCCCCTACTGTGACCCCAGAGAAAATTCAGCAACAGGAAAGAGATCCTTCAAGTTGATAGCAGCTTTATATAGAGAATGTACCATTGGTGCCACCTAGTGGTTGTATTGAAATAATCCTGAGGTTTGGGTTTGTCAGTGAAATCTGAGCGGTAAGGAGGTTCCTGAGTATATTTCCATGTGTTTCAATCAGGGAAATGCACCCTGGTACATTCCCACATGTTTCAATCAGAGAAACATAGCTGCTTCTGGAAAATACTACAGCTTGGCAGCCAGGCACCAAGTCTGATTTTCATCCTGTTCAAGTCTTAGAATCTATCTCCCCATAAGTTTCCTCTGTCTTCTTTTAACATTGTACCATTTATATTCCTCAATTTTATTTTATTCCTAACATTCTTTCACCTTCAGTATCCAAATTATCAGTAAGAATCTTCTCCTCCTCCTATTATGAACAACTATAAGCTCACAAACTAGAAAATCTAGATGAAATGGATAAACTCCTGGAAACACACAACCTACCAAGATTGAAACAGGAAGAAATAGAACTCCTGAACAGACCAATAATGAATAGCGAGATTTAATCAGGAATATAAAAACCTCTCAACCAAAAAAAACAGCCAAGGACCAGATGAATTCACAGCCAAATTCTATCAAATATACAAAGAATTAATACCAATCCTCTTGAAACTATTCCAAAAAATCAAGGAGGAATGAATTCTCTTTAACTCATTCCACAATGTCAGTACCTCCCTCATGCCAAAATCAGATAAGGACACAATAAAAAAAGAAAACTACAGACCAATATCCCTGATGAACATAGATGTAAAATTCCTCAACAGAATACTAGCAAACCAAATCCAACAGCACATCAGAAAGATAATATACCATGAATAGGTGGGATTCATCACAGGAATGCAAGGATGGTTCAACATATGCAAATCAATAAATATGATATATCATATTAACAGAATTAAAAACAAAAACCATATGATCATCTCAATACAGAAAAAGGATTTGATTAAATTCAGCACACCCTTCATGATAAAAATTTTCAACAAGCTAGGCATAGAAGGAATGTACCTCAACACAATACAGGTCATGTATGACAAACCCACAACCAACATCATACTTAACGGGGAAAAACTGAAAGCATTCCCTTGTTAAAAGAAAAACTTCAGCTGAATTAAATTTAAAGGAGTTTAATTGAGCAAAGAACGATTTGTGAATCAGAATCACAGCAGATTTGGAGAAACTACAGAGATGCCTCGTGGTAAAAACAAATTTATAGACAAAAAAAAAGGAAAGTGACATACAGAAATCAGAAGTGAGATACAGAAACAACTGGATTGGTTACAGCTCGGCATTTGCCTTATTTGAACACAGTTTGAACACTCAGCAGTGTATGAGTGGTTGAAGTATGGCTGCTGGGATTGGCCAAGACTCAGCTATTGTTGCATACTCCAAAGTTACGTTTTCAATCTTGTCTACCTATCAAGTTAGTTTGCAGGTCATCCACAAGGACTCAAATACAGAAGTATATTCTCAGGCCACATTTAGTTTGCTTTAACAAGTCTCCCCTTTTGGTCATTTTCTCAATTTTGAGAGAATGACCAAAACTTCAATTATTGATGTCATATTACCATCATAAATGTACTTTTTGGTTTTGAAACCCACTTGGAAACAGTAGAACAGTGAATTTTTCAAAGGTAGGAACAAGGACTGAGTAGAGGGTACCTCTTTATGCTGCAGCATCCTGTTTACAGGAGAAAAACAAAACCTGGTCCATTCTAGGATCTATGAGTTTACTTAAAGTGTCAGTTTGGTTATGTCACATTTAGCAAAAGCAACTCCATTTTTGTTTGGTTTGGTTTCTTGAGGCCTAGTGCATGAGCTCAATCCAAAACAATGGACATCCATAATTTTGTTTTAAAAAAAAATCTGGCCGGGCATCGTGGCTCACCCCTGTAATCCCAGCACTTTGGGAGGCCAAAGCAGGAGGATCACCTGAGGTCAGGGATTCAAGACCAGCCTGGTCAACATGGTGAAAGCCCACCTCTGCTAAAAATGCAAAAATTAGCTGAGTGTGGTAGCACATCCGTGGAGTCCCAACTACTCAGGAGGCTGAGGCAGGAGAATCACTTGAACCCAGGAGGCAGAGGTTACATTGAGCGGAGATCATGCCACTGCACTCCAGCCCGGGCGACAGAGTGAGATTCCATCTCAAAAAAAAAAAAAAAACAAAAAAAACTTTTTCATCAGGTTCTCACTTAGGTGACAGTGTGACCAAAATTTAGTCACTCAGTGTCACTCTCAGTTACCATCATTTTGGGTTTCTGGTCTCAGGTTGTCATTCATAAGCTACAGTGTCCTCATGGTCACACAATTCTTTCAGTTCTTGTCATTCCAGTTGAAGAGAGACCATTTGGCATTCTAGACATGGCTACATGCAAACACTTAAAACATTTGAGAGAATATAGTGCACCAGGGAGACTACTATTATGACTATTGAGAGGATAATACCAAGAGTTTGGAGTACGCTCCTTACCATGGGTTCCCATAAACCAAACCACCTAAAATCAAATAGATCAAAGAATGAGCTAGATAAAGAGTCTAGTTGCTTAACTAACTAGTCTTTTCATTAAGCCCCTATAACTGCATCTCTATAATAAACAGTGTCTTCTCCATAGGCCATAAGTGCCAGCAGCTGCACAGATACTTCTCTATTTAGCCAATTCTATTATTTAGCATAATTTTCACAAGAGAATTTAAAGTCTGTTGTGTAACTATAGCCTTTATGTAGAATCTACTGTAGTTCCTCTCATGAGGGAGACATTTCTAATCATTGCCTCTTTTACTCCAACTATGGGGTTAAAACTTCTTCTAGAAGGGGTATGCCCTTCTAGAAGAGTAAAGGCCTCCTGGCAATGTTCTCTTTAACCATAATATGGGTTAAGAGAAGTGAACCAATGTTCTGTTTCTGACTGATTATGAGGCAATGTATGTACTATTAAAGTTTCTCACCTACATTGGGCCTTCACATTATCAAAGTATAAGGTTATCCATGTATTAAGGCTGGCTGCAAAATCATTCATAAATAAAAGTAAGTGCACATAACAGACCCCCTTTTCACTTCCATTGTTCATAAAGGCATAAGCAAGGAAAAAATATCCAAAGATAAGAGTCTCATAATAGTAAAAGTCTTGACCCGTGATCTTGGAAAAAGCTGTTCACATCAAGGATGCCATCTTCTTCTGGGCAGAAATTTCTGTGGTTAGCTTTACCTTAAGAGTTCCAATGAGTGTACCATTCCAAGAGTATGCAGGGACCCCCTTTTCAGTTGTGAGATTATGAACCCATGGTTCAAGGTCCAAAGTTTTGCTGTAGTATAGACAGCAAGGGCAGTCTTTCTCTGATGTTATCGGAAGATTCAATCTTTGAGTTCTAGATTGTGAAGGGGTTGATTGTCCTCAATCAGTGAATCATAAAAAGCTTTCTTTACCTGATGAAAATACACTGTAGTACAATAATTCACTTTATAATATCAGCCCTCTTGCATGGGAAAACTTTTAAACAAACAGAAAAAATGCATTGAAAATGACAATTGAATGAAATTCCTTTATAAATATTTAAACAGTCCATTAGGTAGCCAAATGTACCTGAAGCTTTGATTGTCTTCCCAGGAATATGAGTTTGACAAACCAAACATTGGTCATAAACTATTTTAGCAATTTAGAAGTCACCACACCAATATATATTTAATTTGGACCTTTAATTTTATCTTTTCCATGATGAGTCATGGAATGCGGAACCTTTAATAACAAAAGCTTTAAGGACTCGGGAAGAACATGGTGGCCATCCTGGTTCTCCATATGTCCATGCTTAATTCACATTAGACTTACATCCTCTTGAATACCGTTGCTTCTCCAAATTAGGTGCATAGCACTGATAACTGATGGGTTATCGTAAATAAATTGACTTAGACCATGAGTTCATTCAAATTGTATATCTAAATAATTTTAGTAACAGCTAATTTAGCATGAAAATCTGGAAAGGAATTTTCTTGGTATTTAATTAATTTTTGTTCTACTTGGTTTAGCAGTTTTATAACCCAGTCAGTCTTTTCATTACCCAGTTCAAATAATATGATTCTAAAATTATTAGAAACCTGTACTCAAGAGTGCTTTTCAGGATCATTTCTAGCCTTTCATGAATCTCCTAAAAGACATCATATTCGAGGATTTTGTGTGCTTGTGAAGTTTTCAGAAACTGCATCAGCATTAAGCAATTAACTGTGGAAATGACTTTAAATAGTAATAGTCAAAAACACAATTGATAAGGAAATTTGGTTATTTCTATGGTTTATGGTAACAACATAAAAACCATAATTATGACTGATAACATATACTCAGACATATTAAAATTTTAGAAATCCCATACAGTTTTGGGACATATTGATGACATACATGAAAATACAACCTGAAGAAGGTTAATCATTATCTTTTATTTTGACAATGCTTCCCATGGAACTTAACATGTCAAATAGCCCTATTTATCTCTCTTTTGGAAGCTTCTGGGGCCCTCTGTAGGATCTCAAAGTTAGAGGTCAGAAAATACAATTTTGAAGCTGAAATTTGATTTTGGAAAGCCCATCAAATATGTTAAATGTTTAAAACACTTGATTCTATGAAAGAGAATTCCAGGTTACCATAAGTCATTCATTTAGCCAAAATGATGACTTGAACATTGTTAAAAAGACAAAAACCTTTACTCATTGATAGAGGGAGGACATAGCTTTCCAAACAATCTGTGTCTTTTCTTTCCCTTCTTTTTTCAGTAGTTTATTCAAAAGGCAAACAATAATCTTTCATTATCCTAATATTACATGAAAATCTTGTTCGAGAGAAAGTTAAATTTCACCCTTGCATCAGTGTATCACTAATGTCAACCCCAATTCTTAATAAAACCTTATAAACAAATTGATTCAATCTTAATCAGTTTGACCACAACGTGAAATTCTCACACATCTTTTATAACACTTTATAAATTTTTGTTAAAGAGATTAGTGCTCTAGAAAAACCCTATTGTGCTTTTATTTTAATGTTTAATTTACAGAAAAACCTTTAAATTTAGTCAATATGTTCACACAGTTTCTTTACAAGAATTATCTTTACAAACCTTTCACAATTTGTTTAAACCTTTAGCTATCTTATCTAGTTTAAAACAATCCTTTAACCCTCTAAACTAGGCAAAAATGTATATTCCCATGCCTTCTTATAATTTTTACCAAAAAAACACATTTCACTCTCCTCACACACCTTGCATATAGAACAATTTTTTCGGTGGTCTCATTTGTTATAATGGTAACTCTTAGCAATTTTTAATTTTGGTGAAAAATCTTCGTAAGTAAAGGATTTTAATTATGTACTAGGTGTGGAGCCTAGGACACCAGATAAGTTCTGACTTTTTCCAGCGTAGCTAGGACTATGGCTTTCCACACATCTCAAAGCCTTATCTAGAATTGAATGCTCCAAAGTAGGTAAATTAGGGAACAATTTTAAAAAGTCAAAGAAGCAGTTTATGATCTTAAAACACTTAGTAAACTTAATATCTGACCTGCCTAATTTAGACCAAATGTCTTTATTTTTGCCAATAATCTTTAAAATTTTTATTTCCTAAAGATTACTAAAGTCACATAAACTAAAAGTCATTACAGTTTTTATTTTTCTTTCTTTTATTTTATTTTATTTTTTTTTTGTGAGACAGAGTCTTGCTCTGTCGCCCAGGCTGGAGTGCAATGGCATAATCTCGGCTCACTGCAACCTCCACCTCCCAGGTTCAAGTGACTCTCCTGGCTCAGCCGCCCAAGTAGCTGGGATTATAGGCACACGCCACCACGCCTGGCTAATTTTTTGTATTTTAGTAGAGACAGGGTTTCACTGTGTTGCTGGGGCTGGTCTCGAACTCCTGAGCTCAGGCAATCCACCCACCTTGGCCTCCCAAAGTGCTAGGATTACAGGCGGGAGCCACCACGCCCAGCCTAGTTTTTATTTTTCTTACAAAATATTTGATCTAAGCACTTATTTTTCTTTAATCCAATTAATTAGAGTTCTTGTATATAAACATTACACACGACACATATATAACTACTCAGATAGAAGATCCAGTAGCTATAAGATTTTTTCATTTGCCAGTTTCTAAGTTTCTCTTTAAAGCATGCAGTTTTTATGGCCTAATAAGCAGGCACAGCTGGAAGACAAAAACAAGTATCAAAAATTAAAGGTCCCATTTTTACATCACATCCAGGATCCCAAAAAGGAAGGAAATGCTATGTGACAAGACAGTGCAATGCTTTTACTGTGCATTTTATCACATGGCATCCCAAAGCCAATTAGCCCATTCTGCAATTAGCCTATCCTTAAAAGTATATCTCCTACTTAGTTGTTACACGCCAAAGCTCTCTCATAATGCAAAGTAATTTGTGATATGCCCAAAAGTCAAAAACATCAGATAATGCAATGCAAAACAGAGCAGAGTCTTAGATTTTGAGGGAGATATATCCTCTTTTAATTCCTAAGTTTTCATGACAAAAACAGAGGGTTTTTTTCAAAACAGGATCTGTGGTGCCTCCTTTGCTTTTCCCAAGGAGTCCCAAATTGTTAGAGCTTGAATATCCACTATTAATTAAGGTGACTTTTAATAATAACTTTTAATAATAATAATAATGACTTTTAATAAGTATTTTTAAATCTCTTATTACCCGACTTTAGCCACACCAAGTGGACAATATTTCTGGCTTTTAAACTTTACCAAAAGTAACCTCACAAGTGAAACCAAAAAGCTTCAATTAAGGTTATGACTTAACCACGAGTGCACGAGGTATTTTCAAAGAAGTGGTAAGCAGTTTTTACAAAATCTAGAATCTTTAAACATAGCTCAGAGAAAGGAAGGTTTAAGAAGGGAAACTAGAAGCTGTTCGTGGAGGGGAATCAGCAAATGGTAAAGGTCACACAGATATCAACCAGAGTACTCATTCCCTAAGCCAGAATTGAACCTGGGCCACCAATGTAAAATGGCAGAGACCAAAAGAAAGTACTGCCACATGGTAACAAAGTCAAGCTCCCAAGGACATAAAACAAAATGGAGACCTATCCAGTTTTGGGGGGTGTGTGGGTGTGGGTGTGTGTTTTCAGAGACGTGTAGCAAAGTTTGTAACTGATCAGTTCGCCAGGCTGGCTTGAACAGCGGGCTTATGGGGTCCTAAGACCATGTTCTAGCTTAAGGTATTCCTCCTTATGACAGAACCATACAGAAAGACACAAAAAGCACACCAGATTGGCTACAGCTTGAGACTAGCCTCACAAATGCTTTTTTTCAATTAATCAAAATTTTACAGAGGATATAAACAGGGATCTTTATTATTCATTCAACAGGTTTGCACAGAGACAGAGAGGCCACAAGTCTAACTGGTAAGCAATTCTTACCCTTTTGCCAACATGTCAGATTTTGGAGTTCCTCTTCCCTGAGTGGCCCTAGCAACCACTGAGAGCCAAGCTGCATCACAAAGGAAAATCACAGAACCACAGGCAAAATCCTCTTAATTTTGCAAGATGCTGCCCAGAGGGTGGCATGGGGTAACCAAATTAACATTTTCCATTCTGGCCAGAGCAAAATATGTGTGCTTTAAATAAAAATATTGAAATCTTTTTAGAAGCTTCTGCATATCAACTGGCATCCCTAGATGAGACTAATTTGGGAGCCATCTTTTCTTTTTTTTTAAATGCACTTCAATGCACTGTTTTTCATTCGGAATGTTCCACTGTAAGTTACCTTTAGTAACGTTTTGCCATTTCTGTAAGACTTTGCTGCCTCCCAGGCCTAACATATAAGCCAGAAGGAACTCAGTTTTCCAGAAATTAAGAATTCTATTTTTAACTAAAATATTGGCGTTGCTTTCAGGTTCCCTTAGTGAACTTAGCCAATGATTTTTTTTCCACCTAAGCATGCAAGAAAAATGAAACAAAGGGGTAGAACACAAAAATCCCTGTGAATTTTCAAAAGCCAAATTTTACAGCCCCTGCAATATTACCATTTACTACCAGTTTATTTCCGACCCAGTCAGATGTAAGTGGCCTGTAACTGGATCCAACCCAGTTAATTACTGGATCAAATCCCATCCTGAACCCAGTCTAATATCTGTCGCAACTTCCAAACCCAGTTTGGAACAGAAATTTGCTCAAAGAAACTTGGAGAGCTCAAAACGCAAATCCATGGAGCTCTGAAATCTGAGAGAGAACTTACCATGATCTCCAGCTGCTGAGACAGAACTTACCATGATCTCCAGCTGCTGAGAGATCAAAGGACACAAGTAGCTCCAGCAGATACCTTGCTTGTTCACTCAGCACTCCTGGGGTTCTTATAGAGGCTCTACTTCAGACCCCACTTCTAACACCATCTGTTAAAAAAAAAAAAAAAAAAAACTTCAGCTGAATTAAATTTAAAGGAGTTTAATTGAGCAAAGAACAATTCGTAAATCAAGCAGCCCCCAGCATCACAGCAGATTCAGAGAGACTGCAGGGATGCCTCGTGGTAAGAACAAATTTATAGACAAAAAAAAAGGGAAGGGACACACAGAAATCAGAAGAGAAGTACAGAAACAACTGAATTGGTTACAGCTCGGAATTTGTCTTATTTGAACACAGTTTGAACACTCAGCAGTGTATGTGTGGTTGAAATATGGCGGCTGAGATTGGCTAAGACTCAGCTATTGTTACAGATGCATACTCCTAAATTAGGTTTTCTTTTTTATTATTATTGTTATACTTCAACTTCTAGGGTACATGTGCACAACGTGCAGGTTTGATACATAGGTATACATGTGCCATGCTGATTTGCTGCACCCATCAACTCGTCATTTACATTAGGTATTTCTCCTAATGCTATCCGTGCCTCAGCACTCCAACTCCCAGATAGGCCCCGGTGTGTGATGTTCCCCGCCCTGTGTCCAAGCATTTTCATTGTTCAATTCCTACCTACGAGTGAGAAGATGCTGTGTCTGGCTTCCTGTCTTTGTGATAGTTTGCTGAGAATGATGCTTTCCAGCTTCATCCATGTCCCTGCAAAGGACATGAACTCATCCTTTTTTTTTTTTGGCTGCATAGTATTCCATGGTGTATATGTGCCACATTTTCTTAATCCAGTCTATAACTGATGGACATTTGGGTTGGTTCCAAGTCTTTGCTATTGTGAATAGTGCCACAATAAACATACGTGTGTATGTGTCTTTATAGCAGCATGATTTATAATCCTTTGGGTATATATACCAAGTAATGGGATTGCTGGGTCAAATGGTACTTCTAGTTCTAGATCCTTGAGGAATCGCCACACTGTCTTCCACAATTGTTGAACTAGTTTACAGTCCCAGCAACAGTGTAAAAGCATTCCTATTTCTCCACATCCTTTCCAGCATCTGTTATTCCCTGAATTTTTTTTTTTTCTTTTGAGATGGAGTCTCGCTCTGTCGCCCAGGCTGGGGTACAGTGGTGCCATCTCAGCTCACTGCAAGCTCTGCCTCCCGGGTTCACGCCATTCTCCTGCCTCAGCCTCCCAAGTAGCTGGGACTATAGGCACCCTACCACACCCAGCTAATTTTTTGTATTTTTAGTAGAGATGGGGTTTTACCATGATAGTCAGGATGGTCTTGATCTCCTGACTTCATGATCCACACGCCTCGGCCTCCCACAGTGTGGGGATTACAGGCATGAGCCACCCTGCTCAGCTGTTTCCTGACTTTTTAATGACCACCATTCTAAATGCTGTGAGATGGTACCTCATTGTGGTTTTGATTTGCTTCTCTCTGATGACCAGAGATGATAAGCATTTTTTCATGTATAAATTGGCTGCATAAATGTCTTCTTTTGAGAAGTGTCTGTTCACATCCTTCGCCCACTTTTGATGGGGTTGTTTTTTTGTTTTTTTTTTCTTGTAAATCTGTTTGAGTTCTTTGTACATTCTGGACATTAGCCCTTTGTCAGATGGGTAGATTGCAAAAATTTTCTCCCATTCTGCAGGCTGCCTGTTCACTCTGATGGTAGTTTCTTTTGCCATGCAGAAGATCTTTAGTTTAATTAGATCCCATTTGTCAATTTTGGCTTTTGTTGCCATTGCTTTTAGTGTTTTAGTTATGAAGTCCTTGCCCATGCCTATGTCCTGAATGGTATTGCCTAGGTTTTCTTCTAGGGTATTTATGATTTTAGATCTAACATTTAAGTCTTTAATCCATCTTGAATTAATTTTTGTATAAGGTGTGAGGAAGGGATCCAGTTTCAGCATTCTACATATGGCTAGCCAGTTTTCCCAGCACGATTTATTAAATAGGGAATCCTTTCCTCAATCTGCTTGTTTTTGCCATGTTTGTCAAAGATCACATGGTTGTAGATGTGTGGTATTATTTCTGAGGCCTCTGTTCTCTTCCATTGGTCTATATCTCTGTTTTGGTACCAGTACCATGCTGTTTTGGTTACTGTAGCCTTGTAGTATAGTTGAAATGCAGGTAGTGTGATGCCTCCAGCTTTGTTCTTTTTGCTTAGGATTGTCTTGGCAATGTGGGCTCTTTTTTGGTTCCATATGAACTTTAAAGTAGTTTTTTCCAATTCTGTGAAGAAAGTCATAGTAGCTTGATGGGGATGGCATTGAATCTATAAATTACCTTGGGCAGTATGGCTATTTTCACGATATTGATTCTTCCTACCCATGAGCATGGAATGTTCTTCCATTTGTTTGTATCCTCTCTTATTTCATTGAGCAGTGGTTTGTAGTTCTCCTTGAAGAGGTCCTTCACATCCCTTGTAAGTTGGATTCCTAGGTATTTTATTCTCTTTGAAGCAATTGTGAATGGGAGTTTACCCATGATTTGGCTCTCTATCTGTCTGTCATTGGTGTATACGAATGCTTGTGATTTTTGCACATTGATTTTGTATCCTGAGACTTTGCTGAAGTTGCTTATCAGCTTAAGGAGACTTTGAGCTGAAATGATGCGGTTTTCTAAATATACAATCATGTCATCTGCAAACAGGGACAATTTGACTTCCTGTTGTCCTAACTGAATACCCTTTATTTCTTTCTCTTGCCTGATTGCCTCGGCCAGAACATCCAACACTATGTTGAATAGGAGTGGTGAGAGAGGGCATCCTTGTCTTGTGCCAGTTTTCAAAGGGAATGCTTCCAGTTTTTGCCCATTCAGTATGTTGTTGGCTGTGGGTTTGTCATAAACAGCTCTTATTATTTTGAGATGTGTTCCATCAATACCTAGTTTATTGAGAGTTTTTAGCATGAAGGGCTGTTGAATTTTGTCGAAGGCCTTTTCTGCATCTATTGAGATAATCATGCGATTTTTGTCATTGGTTCTGTTTATGTGATGGATTACGTTTACTGATTTGTGTATGTTGAACCAGCCTTGCATCCCAGGGATGAAGCCGAGTTGTTCATACTGGATAAGCTTTTTGATGTGTTGCTGGATTCAGTTTGACAGAATTTTATTGAAGATTTTCACATCGATGTTCATCAGGGATATTGGTCTAAAATTCTCTTTTTTTGTTGTGTCTCTGCCACGCTTTGGTAGCAGGATGATGCTGGCCTCATAAAATGAGTTAGGGAGGATTCCCTCTTTTTCTGTTGATTGGAATTGTTTCAGAAGGAATGGTACCAGCTACTCTTTGCACCTCTGGTAGAATTCGGCTGTGAATCCATCTGGTCTTGGACTTTTTTGGATTGGTAGGCTATTAATTATTGCCTCAATATCAGAGCTTGTTATTGGTCTAGTCAGAGATTCCACTTCTTCCTGGTTTCGTCTTGGGAGGGTGTATGTGTCCAGGAATTTATCCATTTCTTCTAGATTTTCTAGTTTAATTGCACATAATTGTTTATAGTATTCTCTGATGGTAGTTTGTATTTCTGTGGGATCAGTGGTGATATCCCCTTTATCATTTTTTATTGCATCTATTTGATTCTTCTCTCTTTTCTTCATTAGTCTTGCTGGTGGCCTATCAATTTTGTTGATCTTTTCAAAAAACCAGTTCCTGGATTCATTGATTTTTTGAAGGGTTTTTTGTGTCTCTATCTCTCAGCTCTGATCTAATCTTAGTTATTTCTTGACTTCTGCTAGCTTTTGAATGTGTTTGCTCTTGCTTCTCTAGTTCTTTTAATTGTGATGTTAGGGTGTCCATTTTAGAGCTTTCCTGCTTTCTCTTGTGGGCATTAATTTCCCTCTATACACTGCTTTAAATGTGTCCCAGAGATTCTGGTATGTTGTGTCTTTGTTCTCACTGGTTTCAAAGAACATCTTTATTTCTGCCTTCATTTCATTATGTACCCAGTAGTCATTCAGGAGCAGGTTGTTCAGTTCCCATGTAGTTGTGCAGCTTTGAGTGAGTTTCTTAATCCTGAGTTCTAGTTTGATTGCACTGTGGTCTGAGAGACAGTTTGTTATAATTTCTGTTCTTTTACATTTGCTGAGGAGTTTTTTACTTCCAATTATGTGGTCAATTGTAGAATAAGTGTGATGTGGTGCTAAGAAGAATGTATATTCTATTGATTTGGGGTGGAGAGTTCTGTAGATGTCTATTAGGTCTGCTTGGTGCAGAGCTGAGTTCAAGTCCTGGATATCCCTGTTAACCTTCTGTCTCATTGATCTGTCTATTATTGACAGTGAGGTGTTAAAGTCTCCCACTATTATTGTGTGGGAGTCTAAGTCTCTTTATAGGTCTCTAAGCACTTTCTTTATGAATCTGGGTGCTCCTGTATTGGTGGCATATATATTTAGGATAGTTAGCTCTTCTTGTTGAATTGATCCGTTTCCCATTATGTAATGGCCTTCTTTGTCTCTTTTGATCTTTGTTGGTTTAAAGTCAGTTTTATCAGAGACTAGGATTGCAACCCCTGTTGTTTTTTGTTTTTTTGTTTTTTTTTCTTTCCATTTGCTTGGTAGATCTTCCTCCATCCCTTCATTTTGAGCCTGTGTGTCTCTGCAGGTGAGATGGGTCTCCTGAATACAGCACACTGATGGGTCTTGACTCTTTATCCAATTTGCCAGTCTGTGTCTTTCAATTGGGGCATTTAGCCCATTTACATATAAGGTTAATTTTGTTATGTGTGAATTTGATCCTGTCATTATGATGTTAGCTGGTTATTTTGCTTCACAATTGATGCAGTTTCTTCATAGCATCGACGGTTTTTACAATTTGGCATGTTTTTGCAATGGCTGGTACCGGTTGTTTCTTTCTATGTTTCCTTCAAGAGCTCTTGTAAGGCAGGCCTGGTGGTGACAAAATCTCTCAGCATTTGCTTGTCTATAAAGGATTTTATTTCTCCTTCACTTATGAAGCTTAGTTTGACTGGATATGAAATTCTGGGTTGAAAATTCTTTTCTTTAAGAATGTTAAATATTGGCCCCCACTCTCTTCTGGCTTGTAGGGTTTCTGCCAAGAGATCAGCTGATAGTCTGATGGGCTTCCCTTTGTGCGTAACCCGTCCTTTCTCTCTGACTGCCCTTAACAGTTTTTCCCTCATTTCAACCTTGGTGAATTTGACAATTATGTGTCTTGGGGTTGCTCTTCTCGAGGAGTATCTTTGTGGTGTTCTCTATATTTCCTGAATTTGAATGTTGGCCTGCCTTGCTAGGTTGGGGAAGTTCTGGATAATACCCTGAAGAGCGTTTTCCAATTTGGTTCCATTCTCCCCATCACTTTCAGGTACACCTATCAAACATAGATTTGGTCTTTTCACATAGTCCCACATCTTGGAGGCTTTGTTCATTTATTTTTGCTCTTTTTTCTCTAACCTTGTCTTCTCGCTTTATTTCATTCATTTGATCTTCAATCACTGATAACCTTTCTTCCGCTTGATTGAATTGGCTATTGAAGCTTGTGCATGCATCATGAAGTTCTTGTGCCATGGTTTTCAGCTCCATCAGATCATTTAAGGTCTTCTCTACACTGTTTATTCTAGTTAGCGATTAATCTAATCTTTTCTCAAGGTTTTTACCTTCCTTGCGATGGGTTTGAACATGTTCCTTTAGCTCGGAGAAGTTTGTTATTACCTACCTTCTGAAGCCTACTTCTGTCAACTCGTCAAAGTCATTCTCCATCCAGCTTTGTTCTGTTGCTGGCAAGGAGCTGCGATCCTTTGGAGGAGAAGAGGTTTTTAGAATTTTCAGCTTTTCTGCTCTGGTTTCTCCCCATCTTTGTGGTTTTATCACCTTTGGTCTTTGATGCTGGTGACCTACAGATGGGGTTTTGGTGTGAATGTCCTTTTTGTTGATGTTGATGCTATTCCTTTCTGTTTTTTAGTTTTCCTTCTAACAGTCAGGTCCCTCAGCTGCATGTCTGTTGGAGTTTGCTGGAGGTCCACTCCAGATGCTGTTTGCCTGGGTATCACCAGCAGAGGCTGCAGAACAGCAAACATTGCAGAACAGCAAATATTGCTGCCTGATCCTTCCTCTGGAAGTTTTGTTCCAGAAGGTCACCCACCTATATAAGGTATCTGTTGGTCCCTACTGGGAAGTGTCTCCCAGTTAGGCTACACGGGGTTCAGGGACTCACTTGAGAAGGCAGTCTGTCCATTCTCAGAGTTCAAATGCCGTGCTGGGAGAACAACTGATCTCTTCAGAGCTATCAGACAGGGACGTTTAAGTCTGCAGAAGTTGTCTGCTGCCTTTTGTTCAGCTATGCCCTGCCCACAGAGGTGGAGTCTATAGAGGCAGTAGGCCTTGCTGAGCTGCAGTGGGCTCCACCCAGATCAAGTGTCCCAGCCACTTTGTTTACCTACTCAAGCCTGAGCAATGGTGGACGCCCCTCCCACAGCCAGGCTGCTGCCTCGCAGTTCCATCTCAGACTGCTGCACTAGCAGTGAGCAAGGCTCCATGGGCATAGGAGCCGCCAAGCCAGGCACAGGAGAGAATCTCCTTGTCTACTGGTTGCTAAGACCTTTGGAAATGTGCAGTATTTGGGCGAGAGTGTCCCATTTTTCCAGGTACAGTCTGTCATGGCTTCCCTTGGCTAGGAAAGGGAAATCCCCGACCCCTTGTGCTTCCCAGATGAGGCAATGCCCCGCCCTGCTTCGATTCACCCTCTGTGGGCTGCACCCAATGTCCAACCAGTCCCAATGAGATGAACCAGGCACCTCAGTTGGAAATGCAGAAATCACCCATCTTCTGCGTTGATCATGCTGGGAGCTACAGACTGGAGCTGTTCCTATTCGGCTATCTTGGAACAGCTAAGTCAGGTTTTCAATCTTGTCTACCTATTAAGTTAGGTTGCAGTTTGTCCACAAGGACTTAAATATAGTACGGAGTCCTTCTCAGGCCATATTTAGTTTGCTTTAACACCCTCTAAGAACTGCAAAAAGATAAGGATGTTCACTTTCACCACTTTTATTCAACAAATACAAGAAGTTCTTGCCAGAACAGTTAGGCAAGAGAAAAAATAAGTCATTCAAATTGGAAAAGCAGAAGTTAAATTTTCTCTGTTCCTCGATAATATAATCTTATATCTAGAAAAACCTGAAGACTATACCAAAAAACTCAGAGTTGATAGATGAATTCAATAAAGTTTTAGGATACAAAATTATATGAAGAGAAATCAATAGCATTTCTACATACCAATAACAATCTAGCCAACAACCAAATCAAGAAAGCAAACCCATTTATAATAGGTACCAATAAAATGAAATAACTAGGAATAAATTTAACCAAAGAGGTGAAAGATCTATACAAAAAGAACTACAAAACACTGATGAAACAAATTGAAGATGATACAAACAAATGGATAAACATTCCATACTCATGGATTGGAAGAATCAATATTTTTAAAATAAACATACTGCCCAAAGCAATCTACAAACTCAATGCAATTCCTATCAAATTACCAACAACAGTTTTCATAGAAGTAGAAAAAAAAATCCTAAAATTCATATAGAACCAAAAAAGAGCCCAAAAAGCTAAATCAATTCTAAGCGAAAAGAACAAAGCTGGAGACATCACATTGCTTGACTTCAAATAATGCTACAGGGTTATAATAACCAAAACAACATCATACTGGTATAAAAATAGATACACAGATCAATGTAACAGAATAGAGTGTCCAAAGATAAAGTCACATACCTACAACCAATAAACCTTCCACAAAGTCAATAAAAATATACACTGGGGAAATGTCACTGCATTCAATAAATGGTGCTAGGGAAATTGGATACATGTCTTAGTCTGTTTTCACACTGTTGACAAAGACATACCCGAGACTCAGAAGAAAGAGAGGTTTAATGTACTTACAGTCCCATGTGGCTGCAGAGGCCTCACAATCATGGCAGAAGCCAAGGAGGAGCAAGTCACATCTTACATGGATGGCAGCAGGCAAAGAGAGAGAGAGCTTGTGCAGGAGAACTCCTCTTTTCAGAACCATCAGACCTCGTGAGAATTATTCACTATTAGAAGAAAGAACCACCCCCATGGTTTAATTACCTCCCACTGTGTCCCTCCCACAACACGTGGGAATTGTGGGAGTTACAATTCAAAATGAGATTTGGGTAGGGACACAGCCAAACTCTATCAATACCCATATACAGAAGAATGAAACTGAACCCTTACCTTTCATCATATACAAAAATTAACTCAAGATGGATTAAAGACCTAAACATGAGACCTACAAGAATAAAAAGCCTAGAAAGAAACCTAGGACAAACTCTTCTGGACATCAGCCTAAGCAAAGAATTTATGACCAAATTCTCAAAAGCAAACACAACAAAAACAAAAATAGACAAATGGGACTTAACTAAACTAAAAAGCTTCTGCACAGCAGAAGAAACAATCAACAGAGTAAACAATCTACAGAATAGGAGTAAATATTCGCAAACTATGCATCCTAAAAAGGACTAATATTCAGAATCTACAAAGAACTCAAACAACTCAAAAGGGAAAAAAACAAGTAATCCCATTAAAAAGTGAGCAAAGAATATGGGCATTTTTTAAAAGAAGACATACAAGAAGCCAACAAGCATAAGAAAAAATGCTCAAAATTACTAATCAGAAAAATGCAAATTAAAATCACAATGAGATACCATCTTACACTAGTCAGAATGGTCATTAGTATAAAGTCTAAAAACAATAGATGTTGCCAAGAATGCAGAGAAAACAGAATGCTTATACACCATTGGTGGGAATTTATATTAGTACAATCTTTATGAAAAACAGTGTGGAGATTTCCCAAAGAATTAAAAATTCACCCAGCAATTCCACCATTGGTATCCGCCCAAAGGTAAAGAAATCATATCAAGAAGATTCCTGCTCTCATATGTTTATCATAGCACTATTCGCAATAGCAAAGATATGGAACCAACCTAAGTTTCCATCATCATATGTATACACGCTTTGGAATACTACTGAACCATAAAAAGGAATGAAATCGTGTCTTTTGCAGCAACATAGATGGAACTGGAGACCATTATCCTAAGTGAATTAATTCCAAAACAGAAAATCAAAAAACACATGTTCTCACTTATAAGTGAGAGATAAACAATGGGTATACATGGACATAAAGAAGGGAACAATAGACATTGAAGACTACACAGGGTGGGAAGATGAGACAATGTGAGGGGCATGAGAGTTGAAAAGTTATCCATTGGGTAAAATGTTCACTATTCAGTGATGGGTACACTAAAAGCCCAGGCTTCACCGGTACACAATATATGCATATAAGAATCCTGCACTTATACCCACCAAATATGTTAAAATAAAATAACCTCTTTCCCCTTCCTCACCAATACCAATAATATTACAGATAAAGAAGGTAGCTCATAGGGTAGCTCTGAGCTACGAGAAGGTAGCTCACCGTACTGGACCCTGAGGCAAAGTTTTCATGCTAGCAGGGCTCAGATGCATCTTTTCCCCTTGCACCAAGATTCAAGAGACTACAGGCAATCATCTCAGAATTTTATTGCTGGAAGGATATGGATCACTTTACCATTTAGTAAACTGAAACACAAAGGAATGTTTGTATGTCCAGCTTTACATACCTAGTTAGTAACACATTGAAAACTAGAAGACAAGCTTTTTAAATTTTCGGCCCAGTATCCTTTCCATGTAATGCTGCTGTACCTACTTCCCTCTGGAACATTTTCAGCAGAAAAAGCAGATTGGCCTAGTGGAGTGAGACCAAGTTTCAAAGAAAATTACTGTGACTCTTGGCCAAGGTCCTAAACTTAAGTTTGCAGAATGGGATAACACTTAATTTGTAATCAACAAAGCTTGACTTCTAATGAAGTTTTCATCATTAGGCAATGTTTCACACTGTTTTTGAGCCCTGCAGTTACTGGACCATGTACTGCCAAATCACATTTGCTATTGTTTTATTCATTTTACGAAGTGCTGAGCACACAGGCATGCTCCCACATGTATTCCCATTCCCATTCTGTTCTGAACACATCCTAACTTTGTGTATGCTATTATTTTGTTCTTACAAGCTTATGACTACAATCCTAGGTGTATTTTTCTTAATAAGTCACACTTCTTGCTTCAGAGAAAAAAAATTCTTCAAACACAACTGTTGATTTGCATCTTGCAAATGGCATAATTATAAACTCTTTCCTAGAGAAAGCATCAAAAGAACAAAATTTTGCTAATATCTATATATTGTACATACAAAGCTTAGGCAAAATCTCAGAAATAGCTCACTGATATTTATTTTCTGATATTTCTGGTCATCCTCTTCTGAAATGAGAGTCCGTATGCAACAGGAAAATAATATTATTATATATTTCTAAATCAGCCTCCCATAAATATGGATGGCTTTCTAATATATGAGACTGGTTGCTTCTTAGTCTTTTGGCTAAGAGCAAATATAGTATCTAATGTATGAGAATAAAGTTGATTTATTTATGCTTTAATTAAAAATAATAAAATTAATGTCTGAAATCCAGTTGTCCTTTTGCTCTTGATCTTAGCTTTTCAGCTTCTAATCACTCTTCTTCTAAGCTAACTACTGCTTTACCAATTTTGCGTCAGGTAAAGCTCATTCAACCTTCTCCTCTTCTTTATTTTTGTATCTAGTTACACAGTCAGAAGAACAGACATAGTTCAAAAGAAAAATATTGAGTCCAATATTCCAATCGCTTAAACCTTCTGGAAAATAAATGATTTCCTGTGCTCTTTGTAACCATGAGTACGTGGCCTTTTACATGAAGGTGAAAGGTGAAAATTTACAAGTCACAGTCTTGACAGCGTGAAGCTAATGAAGGCAAACATCATGCTGATGTAAGCTGGTCAGCATGGTATTTTACTATAGAAAAGTACCAAGTCATTATTAAATCTCAAATGTTATAGCTGCAGACTTAATAGCCTCACCCCAAGCCATTATTATTTCTTTGCTTAAACACAGTTTTCTAGAATTCCCTCTGCTGTGAAAATCAATTGCTGATTAGCCAAATGGGACTTAAGCCTCCCTTCACTGGTCTAGTAAATAGGGTTTCCAAGCTATGTGCCACTCACTGCCTCAAGTACTTTTAAGCGCAATTTCTTTCACAGGAAGCATCACCTCTCTACAGCCCTATACCAAGAAATCAAGATGATGAAAGGCTGAGCCATTAATTTGTAACTCTTTCATAACTGAGGTCACATTCAAGAATGAGAAAATACTTGGCAAAGAAAAATAAAGCAGCTTTCAACGTACCCTGTTCTTTGCAGTACATGCTGTCTATTCCCAGATTAAGATGAATAAATACTGTTTTCATGAAGATCATACAGAGCCTAAAGCAGATTTAAAAGCATTTCTTGCCCTTCTTCGCCTCACTATCCCCTGCCACCACCACAACTGTGTAAAATTCTGAAAGACTGCAATTCAGGCCCTTATGAAAAAACATTTCACATGAGGAAATTTACTAAATTTCTAGCTCCTGTTCAGTTTCCATATGGACAAAAATAACTGTCAGGAAGGCCCACAAATTTGGAAGTCAACATTTAGAAATTTCTTAGAAAGAGAGGTGGATGATGGAAGAAAGTGAAAATATTGCTGGCATTTCATCTCTGTCTTTGTGGCAAAAAGAGAATAGTTTCTGAATCAGCGGTAGAGGTGGAGGAAACCAAGCACGAAATTTCTTGTGCATCTGATTCACCTGTGGAGTCAAAACATTGAGTACAGCTGATAACAAGAAGCACAAGAAGAGAAGGGACACATGGTTCCAGACTAAGAATGTTACCTTCAGTTTCTGGTAAGAAGAGAATTGCAAGATATTTTTTGGCACAAAATCAGAACACAGTTTGAATGCAAAGTAAAAATGTTCAAAAGAAAGATGCTTTAGGCTATACCTAGGAAACTCTTCACAGGTAAGCATATGTTTGTAGTTAACGTAATCTGTCCAAACAAGAGAGCCATGTTTCATCAGACAAGTGTCTGTTCTGATGACCCAGGTACTAAGCTAGCAGGGAACATCTTTCCTGAAAATAGGGGGAGAAAGCCTTATACCTGCTCAGAAAATATATTCTCCTATGGATGGAAAGGAAAAGAATATGACAAGAAGAAAAGTGTAATTACTGAGCCTCTGACTATCTCTACAAATACTTTCTTCCCCTCTTTGCTTCTCTTGGTTTCTCACTGCCCCTCTGTGTTTTTACACTTTGTCATCTCTTTGAACTTTTGATGAATATTCATGTCTCCATAGTGATGTGGCTGTACTATGATTAAGAACAGACTGAAGTACTTAATATAGCCTCTTCTGATAGAGGAAACAGTTGGGTAGCAAGTCACCCATGTTAATGAGGGACATTTTACTATGACTAGCTAATGAGTAAAACTGTAGGGTCTAGACCTACAGAGATAATTCGATTGCCTCATCACAACATCAACATTCCCTAAATGTATTTGGGAGATACCACCAAGTAACAATTCTTCTAACCCATTTGTCAGCTAATCAGTCACATTTACAGATCAAATATTTATTGAGCTGGGTTTTATCCTAGGCACAAGGTAAAAGAGGAAAAAGCAGACATAAAAACCTTATACCTGGGCCGGGCGTGGTGGCTCATGCCTGTAATCCAAGCACTTTGGGAGGCCAAGGCGGGCGGATCACGAAGTCAGGAGATCAAGACCACCCTGGCTAACAAAGTGAAACCCTGTCTCTACTAAAAATACAAAAAAAAAAAAATTAGCCAGGCATGGTGGCAGGCGCCTGTAGTCCCAGCTACTTGGGAGGCTGAGGCAGCAGAATGGCGTGAACCTGGGAGGCGAGCTTGCAGTGAGCCAAGATCGCACCACTGCACTCCAGCCTGGGCAACAGAGTGAGACTCCATCAAAAAAAAAAAAAAAAAAAAAAAAACACCTTATACATAAAACTTAACTAGGGCAGACGCTTTCTGCAGATCATCTGCAGCTACTATGGAAGCTTCTCTTCACAGCCTCTTAAAACACCAGCCACTCAAGCAGCATTACCAACCAGGTAAGGTTGACGGGATGAGCAAGGGGTGAAATTCAACTTGTACTCTGCTCTCCAAAATCTGCCCTACCCAGAGGAGACATCTTTTAAAAAGACACACAAAGGCAGCACCAGAAGCCACAGCCCTGTTTTAAAGCAGAGGGTCCCCTTCCACATGAATTATTGCACCTTTCCTTCCCTGGGTGTTTCCCAGTAATGCAGAGGCCATACCCACTTGTCAGACCTCAGCCATGGACCTGCAAGCTAGAGCTGATGTAAATAATGTAACTTGGAGCAGAAAACAAAAATCTATATACTAGTGGGACCATAACAGCACAGCCGATCTCAGATTCCTTAGAGGTTTTGACTTAAACCACATAGTTAGTTGTCATTTTATTTTAAAGTTCCAGTCCAACTTTTCTGAGTTAGTAAGCACCCTGAAGTCCAGAGTCCTTTGTCCAGAGTACATCCACTTTTATCATACACATTTCTCACATAATAAGGAAGGCAAGAGCCTTTCTCCAACTGACTTACTACATTCCTATACTTGTTATTAGTAAATATGCAAAAAAACAAAACATGAAAAAGGGCTTTGAAGGAAGACAGGTTTGAGTGAATTATTTGCTGATAGAGATATACAATTTCATTCATACAGTTGATTTGCTGCTAGCTAGTTCCTCAGATTATAGGAAATGGAAATGGCATGTTTTTGTTGTGTGTCTGCTGCCTCTGTTGCAAAGATAAACCCTTAATTGGCAAGCCTTTGACATCTAATAGCATTTTATGTTATGGTCTTATAGAAATAATCTGTCTGGGCTTCGTGACAAAGTTGTTTGTCATAATGGAGGAAAAGCTGTGATAATGCATGCGTTCTTGTTTGGTACTAAAAATTTACACTAGCTTTAGTCAAAACAAATTTGGATTCTATTACTTGAAAATGTACTTTTTATTCCTTTGATTATAAAAAATTTGGGGTAAAAGCTTATAAAAGCTAATTTTATATGAAGTTCTCTAGCAGGTTATTTATAATGTGATTCTTCCATGAATTATTTGAAATCTGTTTAGCCCGTAAAGATAGCCCATCCAAAAAAAGTCAGAGTATTTTGTATTTTAACTAGTCCTAGATTGCCTCTCACTGCCCATGATTCAAGAGCAACTAGAAACTATAGCCAAATCCAGTTTTTATCTATGATTAAAGACTGGTTTCAAATAGACAAGCAAGCAGCAGTCAACATATGCATTAAATGGTGCCTAATAATCGTTAATCTTTCTGACTGCTTCATCAAATAAATTAGCTGTGTCATTCTTTCAACACAATTTTTCCTCACTGCCATGATAGGCTTCAAGTTATGTCACACGAAATAGTTCTTTTTGAAATAAATCAAGAACCATGCAAAAAGAAAAAAACAAAAAAACCCTTAGTCTTTAATACAAGGAAGAGAATCCTGAGAAGGATATAAACTAATGGCATAGGTCAAAGCCAAATGTATTCATATTAGATAGCCTCCAGAGAAACTCCCTCAAAGGTAAGACCTGCTATAGTTTGAACATTTGTCCCCTCCAAAATTCATGTGAAATTTAATCACCAATGTACCAGTATTGAGAGGTGAAGCCTTTAAGAGGTGATTGCATCATGAGGGTTCTGCCTTCATCAATGGATTAATCCAATAATGAATTAATGGGCTAATGGTTTAATGGTTTATCATGGGAATGGGACTGGTGGCTTTAAAAGCAGAGCAAGAGGCCTGATCTAGCATGCTCAGCCCCCTCACCATGTGATGTCCCACACTACCTCAGGACTCTGCAGAGAATACCCACCAGCAAGAATGGTCTTACCAGTTGCATCCACTTGACCTTGGACTTTCAAGCCTCCAGAACTGTAAGGAAACAAATTTCATGTCTTACAAATTACCCAGTTTTAGGTATTCCGTTATAAGTAACATAAAACAGACTAAGACAGACCCCTTCCTCATAAACCAATAGAAATACATCTCATAACTCTTCTTCAACCCCAACCTAAGTTCCAAGGAGCCACAAAGTAGAGAAAAGCCTAGACCCAAATTCCTGAAATGCCTGATTCCTCTTCCTCAGCAGACTATATGTCTCTGGTCCTTTAAGATGTGTCTGATATATTTTTTTCTCTCAAACCCTTTATCTGACTCCAAACATCTCCTTCAGCCTGACTTAGGCATGGCTCCATCTTAGCACTTACCATAGTAACATAAATATCTGTTAATATATCTTTCATTCCACTACAATATTAGTTTCTTGAGGTCAACAACTGTGTATTTGAGTCTCTGTATTCCTAGTACCAGCCATGATACTTGGAACATAATAAATGCTCAATAAAATTTTGCTGACTGTAAGAACCAGGAACATAAAGATGAAGCAGTACATTTCCTCCAGCAAATGACTGCTTGGGAATACCTGTTTTACCCATTAACTCCCTGAACAACTAGCTGGATCACTACAAAAGGTGGGTTCTTTTCAAAGTTGCAATCATTTTGAACAACTCCCATAGTTTAATCATCTCCATTTCAAGGATGATCATATGCAAATGTGGTGAGCTTTTTTATTAATAGTTCATTCAACACCTCTCACATGTCTGATCAGTCCAGAAGAGCCAATATGGTATAGAATGCTACCTGTAGGTTTCCTTATGGAAGAAGCTAGCAGCAGGAATAGTTACCAATTAACCACTTAACTGTGAATTTCTCCAGTTTTCCAAATCAATTTCTTTTTATCTCAGCCTCTAACCTCTTTATGTCCTAGGAAGCTTGCTTATTTGACACACAGGCAGAATTGTCATTTCTACTCCTCATTTACTCATGTTAGCTGAAAGAATAACATGTTTCAAAAATATTGTTCTCCACTATTTGCTTGCATTTAACCAAATGTAGCTTTACTTTGTTAAGCTCTTGAATAAGTTTGCAATTCCATTTCTGAGCACAAATCTACATTCATGAAAATGGATAGTCTTTATGCTCCTGAAAATTACATTCTGTTACTTCTTTAATGGAAAAGGATGCACATATTGCCTTTGACTAGGCTGCCTTTGTGTAGATTTATGAAAAATTAGCAATTCTATATGATTGGACCTTGATATATCTGTCTTATAAACCCATGAAGTTCTTTGATCTCCAGTTTGAATCACTAAGGTAAGCTTTTCATGAGCTGAAACAGCAGGCTTCATTTCTCCATCTGCTGCACAGCACTCCAGAGATGCCACAGACCTAAGGAAAGTAAAAAACAAGAATAGAAAGAAAATTTCTCTGGTGTTTTTTTTAAGTGCCTGGAGCAAATCAAACCCAAGAGTCTAGCTGCTAAGGGAATAGGCAAAATCTATCAGCATTTCCAAGGGAAAAGATGGGTCAGTTACCCAAACACAGGAAAATGCCCTTATGCAAAAGAGAAGATAAAATAAAATAAAGTACAAAGAAATTCTAAATTGCTGTAATGTTAAAAACTTAAAATAATAAGTTAATCATTAGGAAGACTTCTTTTTAAGGGGTCTCTCTCCCTTACTTTGCTATAAAAATCACACTTTATGAAAGTGGAACAAGAAAATATGCCCCCAAACACTGAGAAAACATTATTTTCAATTTCACGAATGTGAACACACTACTTGATATTTGGTTCCTCGACCAGGTCATTAGCAATGCAAAGAAATGAAATCCTGGGTGTCATATGCCCAAATTAAACAGAAATCAGCCTACTGACTCCTTAACCAAGGTGGACAAGCTCTCCAGAAGGAAGGCTGTGTCCATTAAAACTGCCAACTGTCTATTATTATCCTTTCTCTGTGTTATTCTATTCTTAGCTGGCAGAGTTACTCTATCCATATGAAAGCATTAGTCAAACTTCTGATTGACCACAAGAGCACTGATTAATATGGACGTGAGAGGAGTCCTGTTAAAACTGCAGGATCTTCCTCCAAACAGCTCAGCCACACAAAGCCAAACTTGCTACTGTTGTAACCAGAATACACAGCTTGTTATTTTTAATTATATCCCATCCATAGTTAGGTCTTTCCTTTAGAACAGTGGATTATTATTCAGCAACATTTGAATGACAGGGGTGTGCTTACTATCCAGCAGGGACTCAAGAGGATGCCTCCTATGTCAGATTTGCTCATCAATTCCCGGTAGCTAAAATGAAAGTCAAAGCACACAGTGGGTATTAAGATCTTAATTTTAGTCAAACAGCATTACCCCTGCAACACAATACATCACAAATTTAAATACGTGGATGCTAAGACCTACATTTCAAAAACTACAGACTCGTAAGAAATTTTACAATTCAAAGTGAATTCTAAATGCTTTTGACATGTTGGTGGACATTTGGAGAGCTTTTGTGCCTCTGGTTTTTGTTTGTTTTTAATGTTAGTATTGTGTAGATTCAAAGCAGTGGTTCCCAAACCAGGGGTCAATTTTATCCCCCAGGGGATCTGACAGTGTCTAGAGAGATTTTTAGTTGTTATTAATGTAAATGGATGGAGGAAAGAGGTGCCACTGAATCAACCTCTAGTGACCAGGAATGCTGCTACACATCCTCCAACACACAGGACGGCCCTCACAACAAAGAAGTATCTGGTTCAACATGTCAATAGTGCCATGCATGGGTGAGAAAAACAGGGTAAGAGGAAAATAGCAATAAGAAATTTTTATTTTTTTAAAGTTATTATTTTATACAATTAATGCATTACCTAACATTAAAAGTTAAATAGCACTAATAGAACCTCTCACGAAAAAAACAGCCATCCTCTGCCTGCTTTTTCCTGTCTTGAGTTTTCCTTCTCAAACATTACATTATTTCCTCTGGCTACCCTTTATTTCTGAAGTATATACTTATACCAAAAATTCTTGATTTAAGCAAGTTTAGATATTATTGTTATTGACACTTTATTTTGCAACGAGATGATTTAGCACTCTTTTAACATCATACTTTTTCACTTTCTTCTCTAACTTTACCTTTTTTTCCCTGTTTTCCATTTCTCTCTGGAACATTTTTCTAACTTTATTTTCAACCCTTTTATTGAACTTTAATTTCAGCTGCTTTTCTTTAATTTTATTCCCAAATGTTCTTCTTGATCTCTTTTCACTTATTATTCCTTTTTTTTTTATTATTAGCAACTTGTTTTTTTTTCAGGAATAAAATATCTCCTCACATTTCTTTAATGTTATAAGCTACATCCTTTTGGAAATTTTCCTTTGCTCACTGCTTTGTTTCTATTTCCTTTGAGATCTGTTTTTGTTTGCTTTTGACAGTCAATCTGTCTAATATGAGGACATTTACTTACAGTGATATTTTGCTGTCCATTTATGTTTAAAAGTTAGAAATTGAAAGGCTGTGCATGCATGGGTAGGGTTTGCCTACTAGGGACGTCACAGAGCTCAATCTGGTGGAAATTGGCCATACTGATGGTCATCCCAACTGCCAGATGGACTGCCAACTGCCAGTCCCATCCTGCCTATTCATCAGGATAGGCTATGCCCAAAACAAACAAACAAACAAACAAACAAAAATTAGTGGTTCAACACACTGGGGCAGTGTGTTCACTACAAATCAAAGTGGCTCTTTAGGGCAGGTATACTTCTCATGGTAGCTCAGCCATCTAGGCTGCTTCCAGGTTGTAGTTCTTTCACACCAGAACACAGCTTCTATGGTCACCACAGAACAGTGACCATATCACTTTCCTTCACATCCCATTGGCCACAAACAGCTACATGACCCCATCTAACTGCAAGAGGGTGGGGGGGGGGACATTTGAATATTTAGCAGGGAGCCATTTCGCCACTCCATTGGCTTGACTCAATCTTTACAAGGGATATATCTTTTTTTGTATTTAGTTTTTGTGTGTGTGTGTGGGTACACAGTAAGTGTATATATGGGCTACATGAGATATTTTGATACAGGCATGCAATGGTAATAATCACACCAGGATAAATGGGGTATCTATCACTTCAAGCATTTATCCTTTGTGTGACAAATAATCAAATTATAATCGTTATTTTTAAATGTACAATTAAATTGTCTTTGACTATACTCACCCTGTTCTGCTAGCAAATACTAGGTGTTACTCATTCTTTCTATTTTTTTTTTTTTGTACCCATTAACCATCCTCACTTACCCCAACGCTTCTACTACCCTTCCCAGCCTCTGGTAACCATCCTTCTACTCTCTATCTCCATAAGTACAATTATTTTAATTTTTAGCTCCCACAAATAAGTGAGCATATGCAGTTTGTCTTTCTGTGCCTGGCTTATTTTACTTAACATAATGACCTCCAGTTCCATTCATGT
The DNA here is from genome assembly GCF_028885625.2 of Pongo pygmaeus. Classification (NCBI taxonomy): domain Eukaryota; kingdom Metazoa; phylum Chordata; class Mammalia; order Primates; family Hominidae; genus Pongo; species Pongo pygmaeus. Next base: position 44,001,038 of record NC_072388.2, on the reverse strand, counting down.
TGTAACAAATGACAGAATCTCATTCTTTTTATGGCAGAATAATGTTTCATTGTGTATATGTACCACATTTTCTTTATCCATTCATCTGTTGCTGGACACTTAGGTTGATTCCAAGTCTTGACTATTGTGCATAGTACTGCAATAAACATGGGAGTGCAGATATCTCTTTGATAAACAGATTTTCTTTCTTTTTGGTATATCGCTTGCAGTGAGATTGCTAGATCCTATGGTAACTCTATTTTTAGTTTTCTGGGGAACATCCAAACTATTAGTGCACTAATTTACATTCCCACCAACAGTGTGCAAAGGTTCCCTTTTCTCCACGTCCTTGCCAGCATTTGTCATTATCTAACTTTTGGATATAAGCCATTTTAACTAGGGTGAGGGAACATCTTATTGCAGTTTTGATTTGCATTTCTCTGGTGATCAATGATGTTGGGCACTTTTTCATATACCTGTTTGTCATTGGTTTGTTTTCTTTTAAAAAGTTTCTACACAAATTTTTTGCCCATTTAAAAATCAGATTATCAGATTTTTTTTCCCCATAGAGTTGAGCTCTTGATACATTCTGGCTATTAATCCCTTGTCAGATGGTTAGTTTGCAAATATTTCCTCCCACTCTGTGGGCTCTCTCTTCACTTTGTTGATTGTTTCCTTTGCTATGCAGAAACTTTTTGACTTGATGTGATCCCATTTCTCCATTTTTGCTTTGGTCACCTGTGTTTTTGGGGTATTACCCAAGAAATCTTTGCCCAGTCTAGTGTTCTGGAGAGCTTCTCCAGTGTTTTGTTGTTTGTTTGTTTGTTTGTTTTGAGATGGAGTCTCACTCTGTCACCCAGGCTGGAGTGCAGTGGCGCGATCTCAGCTCACTGCAACCTCTGCCCCTCAGGTTCAAGCAATTCTTCTGCCTCAGCCTCCCGAGTAGCTGGGATAACAAGCGCACACCACCACACCCGGCTAATTTTTTGTATTTTTAGTAGAGACGGGGTTTCGCCACATTGGATGGGCTGGTCTCGAACTCCTGACCTCAGGTGATCCACCTGCCTCACCTCCCAAAGTGCTGGGGTTATAGGCGTGAGCCAACTGCGCCCAGCCAGTATTTTCTCTTAGTAGTTTCATAGTTTAAGGTCTTAGATTTAAGTCTTTAATTCATTTTAATTTGATTTTTGTATATGGTGAGAGATAGGAGTCTAGTTTCATTCTTTTGGATATGGATATCCAGTTTTCCCAGCACCATTTATTGAAGAGACTGTCCTTTTCCCCCCATATTTGCTATTGGCACCTTTGTCAAAAGTAAGTTCACTATAGATGTATGGATTTATCTCTGGGTTTTCTATTCTGTTTCACTAATCTATATGTCTGTTTTTATGCTAGTACCATGCTGCTTTGGTTATTATAGCTCTGTAGTATTTCTTTTTTTTCTTCTTTTTTTTTTTTTTGAGACAAATTCTCCCTCTGTCACCCAGGCTGGAGTGCAATGGTACGATCTTGATTCACTGCAACCTCCCCCTCCCAGGTTAAAGTGATTCTCCTGCCTCAGCCTCCTGAGTAGCTGGGACTACAGGCCCACACCACCACACCCAGCTAATTTTTGTATTTTTAGCAGAAACGGGGTTGCACCATGTTGACCAGGCTGGTCTTGAATTCCTGACCTCAAGTGATCCACCCACCTCAGCCTCCCAAAGTGCTAGGATTAAAGGGGTGAGCCACTACACCCTGCCATCTCTGTAGTATAATTTAAAGTCAGGTAATGCAATTCCTCCAGTTTTGTTCTTTTTACTTAGGATAGCTTTGGCTGTTCTAGGTCTTTTGTTTGTTCCTATAATTTTTTTTTGTAAGGATTTTTTTTTTCTATTTCTGTGAAGAATGTCATTGGTATTTTGATAGTGATTGCATTAAATCTGTAGATTGCTTAGGGTAGTATGAACATTTTGACAATATTGATTCTTCCAACCTATGAACATGAAATACTTTTCCATTTTTTTGTATCTTCTTCAATCTCTTGCATCAACGTTTTATAGTTTCATTGTAGAGATCTTTTACTTCTTTAAGTTAATTCCTAGGTATTTTATTTTGTTTGTAGCTATTGTAAATGGGATTACTTTCTTGCATTCTTTTTCAGATTGTTCACTGTTGGCATATAAAAATGTTACTGATTTCTATATGTTGATTTTGCATCATGCAACTTTACTGAATTGGTTTACCAATTACAACAGTTTTTTTGTGGAATCTTTAGGTTTTTCCAAATATAAGATTATATAACCTGTAAGCCAGGACAATTTGACTTCTTCCTTTCCAATTTTGTTGCTCTTTATGTCTTTCTCTTATCTGATTGCTCTAGCTAGCACTTCTAGTACTGTGTTGAATAACAGTGGTGAAAGTGGGCATATTTGTTGTGTTCCCAATCTTCGAGGAAAGACTTTCAGTTTTCCCTCATTCAGTATACTAGTTGTCAGTGTGTCACATATCACTTTGATTTGTTGAAATACGTTCCTCCTACATCCAGGTTTTTTTCTTTATGGTTTTTATCTGAAATGATGTTAAATTTTATCACCGTATAAGGTAATATATATTATATTATAGATAATATAATCTCACAGCTTTCACTGTATCACATATATTTTGGTATGTTGTGTGTTCATTATTATTTGTTTCAAGAAATGTTTCAATATCCTTTTTAATTTCTTCGTTGACCCACTGGTCATTTAGGAGTATATTGTTTAATTTCCATGTGTTGGTATAGTTTTCTAAATTTCTCTTGTTATTGATTTCTAGTTATAGTCTACGTTGTCAAAGAAAATGCTTGATATTCTATTTTTTAATGTTTTAAGACTTGTTTGTGACCTACCTTATGGTCTTTCCCTTATTATCCATGTGCTGAGGATAAGAATGTGTAGTTTGTAGCCATTGGGTGAAGTGTTCTGTAAATATCTATTAGGTCCATTTGGTCTATAACACAGATTAAGTTTGATGTTTCCTTGTTGATTTTCTGTCTGGAAGATTTGTCAAATTCTGAAAGCGGGGTCTTGAAGTCTCCAGCCATTATTTTATTGGGGTCTTTCTCTCTCTTTAGCTTTAACAATATTTGCTTTAAATATCTGGGTGCTAGTGTTAGGTGCATATATTTTTACAATTGTTATATCCTCTTGCTGAATTGACTCCTTTATCATAATATAGTGACTTTCTTTGTCTCTTCCTATAGTTTTTGTCTTGAAACCTATTCTGTCTCATATAAATGTAGCTACTCCCACTCTTTTTCGGTTTCTATTTATACAGGGTCTTTTCAATCCCTTTAGTTTCCATCTATGTGTATTTTTATAGGTGAAGTATGTTTCTTATAGGCAACAGACCATTGGATCTTGTTATTTAATTCATTCAGCCACTCTATGTCTTTTAATTGGAAAGTTTAGTTCATTTACATTCAATGTTATTATTACTCATTAAGGTTGATGAGTAAGGACTATTCCTACCATTTTATTATTTGTTTTCTGGTTGTTTTGTGATTTTCTCTTTTGTCTTTTCTTCCTTCTGGTCTTGCTTTTATTGAAGGTGATTTTCTCTAGTGGTGTGAATTAATTTCTTGCTTTTTATTTATTGTATATCTGGTGTATGGTTTTTTAATATGAGGTTACTATGAGGTTTGCAATTGCTATCTTATAACCCATGCTTTTAAGCTGATAACAACACTGTTTGCATAAACAAACAAACAAGCAAAGAGAAACCCAATAAAAACTTAACTTTACTTAATAAAAACCTTAACTTTCTTCCCCAGCTTTTTAACATTTTTTTCTATATATGTCTTATTGTACTATGTCTTGAAAAGTTGTTGTAGTCTTATTTTTTATTGTTTCATTGTTTAGTCTTTCTACTTAAGAGTAGTTTACACACCATAGTTACAGTCTTATAATATTCTGTTTTTCTGTGCACTGTTGACAGCTAGTTTTCTACCTTCAGATGGTATCTTACTGCTTTTTAACGTCCTCCTTTTCTTTCTGATGGAAGTACTTCCTTTAGCATTTCTAATAGGACAGGTCTGGTGTTGAAGAAATCCCTCAGCTTTTGTCTAGGAAAGTCTTTACTTCTCCTTCATGTTTAAAGGATATTTCAATGAGATAAACTACTCTAGGGTAAAAGGTTTTTTTTTCCTTCAGCACTTTAAATATGTCATACCACTCTCTCCTGGCTAATAAGGTTTCTATTGAAAAATCTGCTTTTGCTACTTTTAGAATCCTTTCTTTATCCTTGGCCTTTGGGAGATTGGTTATTAAATGCCTTGAGGTAGTCTTTTGGTTAAAACTGCTTAGTGTTTCATCACCTTCTTGTAGTTACATATTGATAATTTTCTCTAGGTTTGGGAAGTTCTCTGCCCCTCCACACCTGTGGGTATTTCTCGTCAGATAGAGACAAGAGACTGAGAAAAGAAATAAGACACAGAGACAAAGTATAGAGAAAGAACAGTGGGCCCAGGGGACCGGCACACTCAGCATGCGAGGACCTGCACCGGCACTGGTCTCTGAGTTCCCTCAGTATTTGTTGACTACTATTTTCACTATCTCGGCATGGGGAGTGTGGCAGGAGAACAGAGTGATGGTGGGAAGAAGGTCAGCAGGAAAACATATGGGCAAAGGAATCTGCGTCATAAATAAGTTCAAGGGAAGGTACTGTGCCCGATTATGCATGTAGGCTAGATTTACATTTCTCTTTACCCAAATATCTCAGTGTAGCAAAGAGTAAGAGAGCACTACCACCACTAGCATATCTCGCCTCCAGCCACAGGGTGGTTTTCTCCTATCTCAGAAGAGAATGAATGGTCACCTTTACACCAGACATTCCATTCCCAGGGATATGCGGGAAACAGGCCTTCCTCTTATCTCAACTGCAAAGAGGCCTTCCTCTTTTACTAATCCTCCTCAGCACAGACCCTTTACAGGTGTCGGGCTGGGGGACAGTAAGGTCTTTCCCTTCCCACGAGGCCATATCTCAGGCTGTCTCAGTGGGGGGAACCTTGGACAATACCCAGGCTTTCTCGGGCAGAGGTCCCTGCGGCTTTCCACAGTGCATCGTGTCCCTGGTCAATAGAGAAGGGAGAATGGCAATGACTTTTACCAAGCACACTGCCTGCAAACATATTGTTAACAAGGCACATCCTGCATAGCCCTAAATCCCTTAAACCTTGATTCAATACAGCACATGTTTCTGTGAGCACAGGGTTGGGGCTAAAGTTACAGGTTAACAGCATCTCAAAGCAGAACAATTTTTCTTGGTACAGATCAAAATGTAGTTTCTTATGTCTTCCTTTTTCTACACAGACACAGTAACAGTCTGATCTCTCTTCCTTTCCCCCACAAAACTTTCCACCCCTATCTCTTCCTCTATGTCCTTTCTAAGGCCAATAATTCTTAGATTTTCCCTTTTGAGACTATTTTCTAGAACTTGTAGGCATACTTCATTGTTTGTTTGGGTTTTTTTGTCTCCACTGACTGTATTCTCGAATAGCTTGTCTTCAAGCTCCCTAATTCTTTCTTCTGCTTGATCAATTTTGCTATTCAAAGACTCTGATGCACTCTTTTATATGTGAGTTGCATTTTTCAACTCCAGAATTTCTGCTTGATTCTTCTTATTTTAATATATTTATTAAGTTTATCTAATAGAATTTTGAACTCCTTCTCTGTATCATCTTGAATTTGAGTTTCCTCAAAAGAGCTATTTTGAATTCTCTTTCTGAAAGATGATATATATCTCTGTTTCTCCAGGATTGGTCCCTGGTGCCTTATTTAGTTCATTTGTTGAGGTCATATTTTCCTGGATGGTCTTGATGCTTGTGAATGTTTGTCTGTGTCTGGGTATTGAAGAATTAGGTATTTTTTTGTAGTCTTTGCAGTCTGGGATTGTTTGTACCTGTCATTCCTGGGAAGGCTTTCCAGGCATTTGTAAGGACTTGGGCATTGTTATCTAAGCCATATCTGCATTAGGGGACACCCCAAGCCCTGTAACACTGTGGTTCTTACAGACTTATAGAGGTGCCACTTTGATGGTCTTGGATAATATCTGGAAGACTTCTGTGGACTACTAGGCAGAGACTCTTTTCTTCTTCCCTTACTTTCTCTCAAAAAAACAGAGTCTCTCTGTAGTGAGCTACCTGAAGCTGGGAGTGAGGTGACAAAAGCACTCCTGTGACCATCACCACTGAGATAGTGCTGGGTCACACTTGAATTCAGCACAGCACTGGGTCTCATCCAAGGCCTGCTGTAACCACTATGTGACTATTGCCTATGTCTGCTCAAGGCTCTGGTCCTCTATAATCAGCAAGTGGCAAAGCCAACCAGGCTTGTGTTCTTCCCTTCAGGATGGTGAGTTCCCCCAGGCCCCGGGGAGGTCCAGAGGTGCTGTCCAGGAGCCAGGGACTGGAGTCAAATACCTTAGAAGTCTACCTGGTGTTCTATTGTGATGTGGCTGAGCTGGCATTCAAACCATGAGACATAGTTTTTCCCACTTGTCCCTCCCCTTTCCACAGGCAGAGGCTCTTCATTTTTGGCCACCACTACCACAGGCCCACAGGGAATACTCCTGGGCTACCAATCATGTTCCCTTAAGGCCCAAGGGCTTTTCAACCAGTTTTGGGAAATGCTGCCAGGCCTGGGATTCACTCTTTAGGGCAGTGGATTTCCCTCTGGCCCAGGGCAAGTCCAAAAATGTCATCCAATAGCCAAGTCCTGGAATCAGAGGTCCTAAGAGCCCACTCAGTGCTCTACCCACCATGGCTGAGCTGGTATCTAATGTGCAATTAAAAGTGCCCTTTACTTTTCCCTCCAGTTCTCTCAAGCAGAAGGAGTCTTTCCCCATAACCACGACACATGGGAACATGCTGATTCTCACCTGAAGCAGGCCCATGGCATGCTACCTGGGTATCACTGCTGGTTATTCAGGGCCCAAGAGCTCTTTAGACGGCAGGTGATGAATGCTGCCAGGAGTGGGTCCTTCTCTTCAAGGCAGTGGGTTCCTTTCTCACACAGGGTGTATCCATAAATATCATCTGGGAGCTAGGGCCTGTAAAGGGGGTCTCATGGCTCTAACCTGTGCCTTATCCTCCTGTTGCTGAGCTGGTACTCAAGATGCAATACAAAGTCCTCTTTAGTCTTCCCTCTCCTATTCCTCAAGTGGAAGGAAGGGGTATCTTTTGAAGCCACAAGCCATACAGCCCGGGTTTGGGGAAGGCATGGTGCGAGTCTGTTAGCCACCCAGGCTGGTCTCTCAGTAGGTCCTACATCCCCCAAATCCACTGGCTCTCAGCCCAGTTCAGCACAAGAACTTGCCTAGGAGTTGCAGTCTTTGTGGCCTAGACTACCTCTCAAGTTTATTTAGGGCCCCAGAGCCCTTTAGCCCATGGTGGTGAGGCTTGCCAGAACTCAAGTTCCAGCCACTGGGATGGGCAATTTTCCCTCTGGCTAGGGCTAGTTTAAATTCTCCCACACTGTATGGGCATAAGCTGAGTTCAGCCTGGTTTTGCTTTTTGTTGTAACAGGGCAGCACTAAGTTTAATGAAAATCTCATTATCATTGTGCTCTCCTTCTCCCAAGCACACAGATTCTCTCTTTATGCCACATGTCCACTGCCAAGGAATGAGGAAGGGGTGATGTTGGTGATTCAAGACTGTCTTTCCTACTGTCTTCCAGTGCCTCTTTCAGCTATATGAAGTTAAAACCAGGTACTGTGAGTGCTTACCTGATTTTTAGTTCTCATGAAGTTGCTTTTTCTGCGTGTAGATAGTTGTTAAATTGGTATTCTTGCAGAGGGGACAATTAGTGGAGACTTTTATTTGGCCCTCTTGCTCAATCCCCAAAAGGGATGTATCTTTAAAAAGGAGAAAACTGCAAAAATTGGGTTTTGAATATTTGGAGAGTTTAGAATATTCAACAGGAACATATCTACCTTTCCTCCCATTCAAATATGTCCCATCTTGACATATTCTTCCTTTTGGCTTCTTTAGGGTTAGAATTGCTCAGAGAGAGAAGAAAAGGGGGAAAAATGCATTTCTGTTTCTTTTTGTCTTTATTTGAATCTGCATGCATGGAATTCTCCTTAGAAATTTAAGTCAACACAGAAATGTGGTTAATGTAACTGTAGCCATCAGATGGATTGTTAAGGAAAGGGAAATACTGTTTTTAAGTTTTCACACATACTTTTTAAAACTTCAATCACTACATTTACAAAATTCACTACCTTTAAGATGAAGGCATAGATGTGTAGTCCAGTTATGTATTTCTTCTTAACAAACCACCCCACACCAAACTTAGTGTCCTAAACAATAATCTTTATACAGTGCTTAGAGACCTAAGCAGGGCCAGGAATTTAGAAAGAATAAAGCTGGTCTCTGTTCCATGATGCCTGGGACTTTGTCTGGGAAGCCTTCAACCCTGAAGAAGTGACTAAACAGTTGGGGTCTAAGATCATATGAAGGCTCATTCACTCCCATATCTGGAAGTTAATGCTGGCTATTGCCTGCAAGTGGACATCCTACATGTGGCATCTCCACATATCTGTATGCACTTCCTCGCAGCCTGATTCCAAGAGCAAACATTCCAAAAGAATACAACAGAAGAGTGTTATATTTTTATGACCACTTTCAGAGTCATCAAGCCTCACTTCCATCATATTCTATTGGTTGAGGCAGTCACAAAGGCCAATCCACCTTCAAAGGCAGGGGACATAAAATCCATCTCTTGATAGGCAAATGCCAAGGTTCTAGAAAACTATATAAGATGAGAGATATTGCCTAAGAGAAACAAGAGTTTACCATTATAGTCCTACCTAACAACATACACAGGAACTTTCCTGATAAACAGACTTCATTATCATTTTGCAGCCTCATCATGTGCCGCAAAATTGAATATCTGAAGTTTTAGCTAAGAATCAAAATTCAGCAATTCAGGAAAAATGCAAAGCCAAAAATCACAAAAAGTGACTACATTATGAATTATTCAAAAGGTAATAATGTTATCCATCATCTTCTCACTCTAGGAGTGCCTTGTGGGGAGGGTTAAAGGAGAGACAAATCTGTATATACCTAAAGTATAGATAATGTTCAAAGGATGATCTACTTTTCCATTTTCTCCATTATCTAAAATTCAGTATAACATGATGAAGAACAGGATTTCACAAACAGATCCCTGAGCTGAAGTTTAGTTGCTAAATTCATTCATTAAATTAACTAAAAAAAATTTGAGTTTCTATAACATAGTCAGAAATACAACAGAAACAAGATACTTCCTCTATGTACAAGAAGCTTTTACTCTAACAAGCAAGCTAGCAATACATTGTAATAAATGCTAGGTGGGTATACATGGGGACTCTTCAGGGCGGGTATTTAGACAGATGTTCATAGCCAATATCCATTCTGAATGGACTGTTCTCTGTTTTTATTGCTTAGTGCCAATGCCACTGCAAGTGATAAATATTTTCAGTAGCATCTCTGATGCTATTATAATATGAGTGTAACTGAGTGTCCAGCCTGCATGGGGAACTGCAAGTAATACACTAGAGGTGTACCATAGAATGAAAAGTGGGGAGTGGTATTGGAGGAGGCTGGAGAAATAAACTCTGGGTCTTCTATGTTATTCTGGGGTAAATGAAGGAACTATTGAAGGGGTTTTAATCAAGAGACCAAGCCTATTAGATTGGTCTTTTGAAAATATTATTTTATCTGGTCAGTGAAAGATTGAAGGGAGCAAGGTGTTAAGTAGATAGTAGGAGGCAATTTCCAGAATCCAGGGAAAAGAAAAGCAAAGTTAAAGGCAGTAAGAATGGAGGAAAGTAGACAAATATTAAGAAGGTAGAATTTGAAGGATTTTGTGATTATTAGATGTCAGTGACACAGAGGGTTTGAGGCAGAGTTTTCAAGGATGACCTTTAGATTTCTGGTATGGCAACTGGGAGGATGGCTACTACCAAAGACACAACCCTGTCTAATCTTTGGCCACTGGCCACTGCAAGGCAGAAAAACAGCAATGGCAGCTCAGTTCCAGCTAAGGATGGTGCTCAAGTCTAGCTTGACAGGGAAGAGAAACCAAGAGGCTTAGGCAGATGGACAGGAGATTATTTTCTCTCTCCCTTCATCTCCTCCACTAAAGATATCTGTAAAGACCTGAAGATTATAATTATCATAAGAGCAGTTGGATGAAGGACATGGAGATTTCTTTAGGGGACTAGTATAAGTGGGAGAAAAATATGGTGAAATTGAGTCCAGGTGGAAATCTGAAACTCACCAGGAAGAACAGAAGTTGGTCCTGAGCATTATATCCTCCTCCAAGAAATACTTTACTACTAGCCCTTCTATTCCAAGAAAAGGTGCCCAATGGAGCAAGATTTCAAGGGAACCAATAGGCTAGCATGGCCAAGAAATGAATTTTTTTTATACCCCTATTCCTTTCAGCAATTGAAATCCCCCCGAAATTAAAAATCTTCAGGTGGGGTTGTGAAAATTCAACCATAATAGAATCTTGAAGGAAAGGAAAGCATAAAAGTATTGTCTCAAGTCTTGGAGAAATATCAATATTGAGGTTTCTATGTGGTGGTTTCTTGCCCAGGAATTGCTTCCTCTGGGTCATCTTCCATTTCTGGAGCTCTCCAAGGTGCACTTATTTATCATGAAATAGCAACTAATGTTCTCTCTAATTCTGCAGATTTTCCTTAAAATTATATAATGTGTAGGTCCTGCATCTTAAGTAGTTATTAGTTACATTTCACTTCCAAATCTCTTTATTTAATATCTAAATAATCTTCCTAGAGATTTTGTCATGTTTAGAAGAGGTCATTCTGAGGCATTGTTTCAGTCTCTCCAAAAGTCATTCGTTGGGTCACTTTAAATAACCTATAGAGATTTTGTTTAACTTTTTCCTTTTAGTAGTTTTTAGGCTACCACTATTAGAATTGATTAAAATATCCCACTTCAGAGACAATGGGAGTTTTGCCTACCCCAGATTTACTAAATTGTGTCTCAGCTTTGAATAGAAAGTTAACATTCCAAAAGCAAGTCACTCTATCTATGGTATTAAAATATAAAGCTTATCTAAGAATGTGTCATTGTTTCACAGAATTTTGAAATTGGCAGTACCCAGACTCACTCCCTCTCAGCCTCTACTCTGATTTCGGCTATGGGTGAATGGCTTGGACTTCACACTGACAGTATCTCACCTTGAAGATGTGCTATGCCTCCTGGCTTTCTGACCCTAGGTAGCTCAGATCAGCAGCTAATGTGTATAGCTCAGAAACTCAGGAGAAGAAGCATCCCCAAGGACAACTCTGGGCCTATGGGGGGTGGAGCTGATTAATAAATGTTCCCATCTCCCTTCTTTTGGAAAGGAATTCTTGGAGGTGCTCTGTATGCTTCTTGGGAGGTCCCAACAGGATGGAATCCCATTGCCCCCATCAGTAGCCTCAGTAAGGTTCCCTTATAGTAGTTATTCCTCCTTCCTTGTCCCGCTTTCCTCAGGACCTTCCTCCTTCTTCCGGGGATGACTGCTCAAAATAAGTCACCTGCACACAAACTTTCTCTGGCTCTGCCTTTAGGTAATACCCAAACTAAGAAAGCTATTCTCTAGTCAAATCTCTTCATTTTAAAGATAAGAAACCTCTTGTACAAGAGCACAATAGTAGTTACAACAGAAACTAGATCTCAAAGCTGCTAGCTTCCAGAATAGGGAATTTTATCTTACTGTCTAGGATGCCATCAAACATTGAACAGTATGAAAGAGTAAGTGCTGAACTGTGGTGGAACAGACCTTCAGAGCTACTGACATTCAGAAGGGATAGCCAGGAGCGAACACTGGTGTAGGCAGGGAAGCTTTTATAGAAAAAGGGAACTTACGTTGGGCCTTAAGTAAATGTATAGACATGTGGAGGATATTCCAAGAAAAGGAAACAATTAATGAAAGTGTTACAGGTAGTTAAACAGGCATGACTGGGGCAGGAGACGGCTCTTCCCCTACCCAACAGGAATATCTGGTGATAGCTGGGCAATTACCACATTGAAACGGGAGAGTTCTCTGACCCCCTTGCATCACTTGGGACAGGGGTGTGACTCATTTGCTGCCGCTGCTGATCAAACCCTTTATGGGAGGGGGAGCATGAAGAAAAGCAGGTGCAGGAGCCAGGGCGAGCCCTTTTGGGCTCCAGACCTATGGTGGCATCTAGGGGTGTGTTACAATTAATGTTCTTTTAGCAGTTGCCATCCACGGATGGCTAAGTATTAAACCAGCTCAGTAGAGAATCAGGGTGACAGCCTTTTACACCCTGCCCTCTTGGTATCCAGGTGCATGTCTGGCAACCAGGAAGAATCAGGTCACACACTGACTTGAAGGATGGTGTATGCAGGGATTTTTTTGAGTGGTGGAGGTGGCTCTCAGCAGGATGGATGGGGAGCTGGAAAGGGAATGAAGTGGAAAGATTATCTTCCTCTGGAGTCTGGCTGTCTCCTGCAGCCAATCTCCCTGGCTGTCCCCAGCGGAACTCCTCTTGACATTCAGACGCTCCTTCTCTTCTCCTCCTTCTCTACCATACTACTCTGCTGCTCTTCTGCTCCTCTGCTCGACCACTCATGGAACCTGGGGTTTGGGGTTTATATGGGTATAGGATAGGGCGGCATTGTGGGCTGAAAGGCAAGATTTGGTTGCAAAAACAGGAATGTCTGTTCCCATTTAGGGCCGCAGTTTCCAGGCTTGAAGGTGGGGCCTTTGCCAGTGAACCACCCTCTTCTACCCAGTATTTCCCTGCCTCCTGTCCATATCAACATTGCCTCTCTAAACATGATAATTTGGCAGCTGAGCCAGGTATAGACAATCTCCTGATGGTCTACAGATGTCACATTAAAGTGTTAATTGAGAGCAGGCACCAGGGAGAGGCAACTTCCCAAACAGACAAAAACACTTGAGATTGATAATAAAATCTCAGGTATTGGGTGAGTGAGCCCGGCATGCTCAGTAAGAAACAAAACGGCATTCCACCAGAAAAGGGAAGAAAGTCTCAGATGGGCATGCATTCAACTTCCTAAACACACTACATATGCTCACTTGCCAAGTGTAATGAGGGCACTGCACATGCGAGCAGCCCACCCCAAGGGAGGAACCACAGGAAAAGGGCACAAGACCCCGAGAGTGGGCCATATATAAAGTCCTAGAATCAAGTATAAATGACACACTTGTCCTTCAGCTTGGCCACTTGGGTCTCTTCCACTTGTACTTTCTTTTCTTTCCTCTTCTAACACCTTTTTTAAATGAACTTCCACTCCTGCTTTAAAACGTGCCTTGGTCTCTTTTTCTGCCTTATGCCCATCAGTCAAATTTTTTCTTCTGAGGAGGCAAGAATTGAGGTTGTTGCACATCTGTTCAGATTCGCTACTGGTAACTCAAATACCTTCTACCCCTAACAAAAGTATTAAAATATAAATGAACTGTCTGTATTCTTAAGATATCTTGTATATTAACCTGGCATGTCACATTGACGTATACAGGGAATGCTGAATAGGTAGGATGGTGTCAGGTTACAAAACTTTGCAAGCCAAGCAAAAGAATTTAAAAACTAGGTAATCAAATGACTTCATTTCACACATAAAATGTTAAGAAATCTGACCACCAACATTCAACTAGAAACTGGCAATGGTAGAGGCAAATCCAGAGTCCCTGTCTCCAGTTTTAAATCCTGTGGTTTTTTTTGTTGTTGTTTGTTTGTTTGACTATCCTACTCTTCCAAAGTTACCTTGACACACTTTAAAATCTAAGGATATTTTTGTATCTTTTGTATTGTAATATTCATGGAACAAAAAACAAGATCCTTGGCTGGATTTATTAGATTCATTGCCATCTGATCACTGCTTTAGCCCTCCTGCCTTACACAACTCATTCAACCCATACCCCATACTCCTGAAGTAGTCCTCATGGTCACTTACACCTTCATGAAAACTTTCTTTCTCTGTTAAGGTTGTGCCATTCTGTTTTTCCACATTATTTTCTCCCTTGCTCTAATTTACTTAACTTTAGCTTATTCACCCTCATTGGGTGAGAACTACGTCCTGGGCTCCCAAGTTCCTTTCATTTCCAGTCTTCCTAAGATTCTGTACAGCCTTAATACCTAGGCAGATGATCCATATAATACCATGGCCTCACATCTTCATGACCTCCTAGATTTCAACTATGCTGTATCCACTTCAACCACAGTCTAGACCAGACTGTGGTTGTCATCAACCAGAACTGCATCAACTTTGAAATCTTAATTCGAAAATATTAATCTGAATATAAACTCATATTCCTCCTTCTCTTCCACTATCTCGTGTTTATTTGTTCCACCACCTACATGTGCCAGGCATTAAAGTGGGACACTGGAGAAACAGGGATGAATGAGACAGATAAGGTCCCTGTTGTCACAGAGCTGGTAGCCTAGTGACAACAACTATCCAAGAAATTAATGGAAATAACTATGATAGGGGAAGTACGGGATGCTATGGGGGTTTATTGAGGGGCACACAATCCAGACTTGAGGGTCAGGGGCTTCTCAGGAAGTAATGTTTATGGTAGCCCTCACCAAGGCTCTTCAGATGCTTGATCCCTCCATTTTATTCTCACTCACCATCACCCCCACATGGCTTTGCTTCCCTCCCTCACTTCCCTAAACTCCATAATGCAACCTTCTAACTAATCTCTTCCTCATGTGCTCATTACTGATACTAGTCCCTTTATCTTTCTCCCACAGCCATTCTGAATACTTTCGATCTCAGATAAACTTAACAATTAGCCTTCTCTGATCTTACACCTTGGCTGCTGAGAGCTTCTTGAGAAAACCACATCAATGTGCCAACTGATAGCACTGAATTCTGGATCTCTGATCTCCACTGAGCCCCATATACACAATCTTTATTCTAGCCAGATCATTTCTAGTTCCGACAACAACTATTTCAGTGTTTTCTCCTCTGTTCACAACTTTACTATTTCACTAATGTTGCCATCACACACATGCCAAATTCTAAAAACTCTTCTCAAATTTCATCTTCCATGACCTCTTTGGAGCATCTAGAAACCTGAGATCTCTTCCATTATCTTTAAACTCTCTTTTAATTTTACTTTAATGGTATCACTGTCTCCTGGTTCTCTGACTGTATACCTAACCATTGCATCTTAATATCTCATTAAGCTCTTATTCTTCTAGCTATTACTAAAAGATTGGTATATTTCACAGTTTTATGCTTGATCTTCTTCTTCTGTGACATGCCACCACAGAGACTTCATCTACTTTTGCAACTTCAAATCATCCTTCTATATGCTCATAACTATAAATCTAGATCTGCAACCAAGACATTGTCCTGAAGTCTAGGTCAAGAGCCTACAGCTATCTCTGCCTAACTTAACATATATAAAACTAAACTAACTATTCTTATTATCTCTCCCCAATCCAATTTCAACTCATTTTTTTATCACATTCACCAGCCACCCAACCAACAAAGACAAGTCTATGAGTTATTGTGTATTCTTCTCTTTTTCTCACTCCCACATCCAAAGATAATCAAATACTGTTTATTCTACTTCAAAAACATTTTTTCTTATCCATTCCCTCGAAATTTGGTCATGTCACTCTGTACATCCTAATCACACAGAATTATTGGATATTGCTTCCAAATCCAGGCTATTTTATATTTCTATGGCTTTTCTTAGTTTGTTTTGTTATCTGGAATGCCCTCCTTTTTCCTACCCATTTTTCAGGACTCAGATTATATCACTTTCTCAATTAATATTTTCTTGACCCTCTACTGACTCCCCATATCCATCAAAACTTTACCCTTCTATTGAATTTCATATATACCCTAATGAAGCACCTATAATATTAAGACACTATAATTATTAAGACACTATTTACTCAAGGGACTGTTTGCCTGTCCTATCTATAAGCCATATCTATCCTATTAAGCCAAAAATTCCTCCTGAAAGAACCATTTCTGAATTTACTTTGTATCCCTACGATCTAGCATAGTGCCTGGATCAGCAAATATTTCTTGAATAAATGAACAAATGAATTCAGAACAACATACAGTTCCTGTAACACATCATTTTTGTGCAGCTGCTACTTGAGAACATTGACAGCATGAGCTTTGGAGTCATATAAACATAGGTTTAAGTTCTCATCTTAACACAGCATAAGTTGTTTGCCCTTAACAAGTTAGCATCTTAAAATTTCAGTTTCTTCATCTGTAAAATGATAATAATACTACTACCTCATTCAGTTCTTGTTAGGATTAAATAAATGAAGGAAATGTGTAAAAAAAGAAAAAAGGGGAAAATTGGCATCAAGCAAAGATTTAATACATGTTAGTCATTAACACTATTATCTTGTCCTTTTGCTCAAATCGTCCCTCTATCTGGTGAGTCCCCTCCCCAGGATGGCCTTCCTTAATTGTTTGAACTAATACCTTGACTTCTTTTAAAACTTAAGCAGGCTGTTTTCTTTTCTGGGACTCTGCCCTGACTTCCTCTACCCCTTGTGGTTAAGTAGTACTCTTCTTTTTCACTGTTCTCAAAGTTTCTTATGCTATTTCTCCCATAGTAAATATTATACAGAGCATGTGTCTGTTTGCTTGCCTAGCTCTTGCATTAGACTATAGGTTCAATAAGAATAGGAGCTATGCATTTTACCCCCATAACCTAGCAACCTGCATAGCAGGTATGTTGCTCAATAAATGATCACTGAGAAGAGAAATACTAATAGAGTATCATGAATGTGGTAAATGTAAATATTTTTTGATGATTCAGTGAGATTAAATGGTTGATCTACTGTGCCCTATGAGGTTATTTGGGTAAGATTAATCAATCCCAGTTGGATTAAGTGCTGCTGTCAATTATGTTAACTTGGTCTATATGGAGATATTATACATAGCACATAGTAACTATATCCCCTTATTAATAAGCTCTTGGATGTATTTGCAACTCTATCTTATAGCTAAGTTCAAAAAGTTGGCAAAGAAGGCTAGCTTAACAGGAAGTGGAATAAATCCTGACAGTAAACTCTTTTAATCCCAAAAGCTATTTCTTCCAAGGCTTTTTTTTTTTTTAATTATTTTAAATGTTTATTGCTGAACATTTATTACTGAAACCTGCAAAAGATAGCACATTTTTCCCCATGTAATTTGTTTGATTTGTATTTGATGAAGAAAAATTTTTCCCTGAAAACAGTATGGAATCCTGAGATAATGGCTTAAAATATTTATTTATAATTGGAAAGGCAGACAGACTCTTAATCATGGCATGGCTTAATTATAGCAGCATAAGTATAATTAGCACTGTTGTAATAAATTGCTAATTTATAAGATGAATTATCTTGCTTCATATTCAAAGTAGAAAGAGTTCTATATATTATTGTATGTATTCTTGGTTTAAATTATTATCCTTCTAGATCCTGTCTGTTGATAACTAAATATCAAATTTTTCATTTCTCTATATACATTAATTTTAATATCTAAAAGTTGAAAGTAGAAAAGCCAATAAAACCAACCTATTAACCATTTTAACTTATGTTATTAATTAAGCATCGATGTTCATTGTCTATTCACCAATTTTTAAATCTATTTCAACTAGTTTTCAATATGTGTTATCTTTGTCATTGATAAATGAGTAAAAATCAGCATGGATTTATGCCTAAGAAATGGCGGGGTTTAGTGACAAAGACAGAAACACCAGTTAATGGCTGCAAAAGTACACGATAAGTAGTTCAAATTCTTCAGAAGTATAATTTTGTATTGCTATAACAATGTCTGGGTTTTATTTTTCAGCTTAATGTTTCAAGTTCATTTTTAGTGATAAAATTTTATTTTAACCATCATTCTTTAGCAAAGAAATCGGTGAAAGCAAAATATTACTTTTTTTTTTTTTTTTTTTTTTTTTTGAGATGGGAGTCTCACTTTGTTGCCCTGGCTGGAATGCAGCAACTATTCACAGAGGCAGTCATATCTCACTGCAGCCTTGATCACCTGGCCTCAAGCAATTCTCCAGCCTCCTGAGTAGCTGGGACTACAGAAAATATTACTATTTACAATGTCACCTACTTCCAATAGCTTTTTTTCTTTTATTACTTTGCCATTCACTATGAAGTGTATTCCAGTAATATGTTCTAGGCCAGACATATATTGCTAGAGAAAGATGGTTATTTGTTTAAATTCCTCTTTCAATATGATTTGCTACCACAAATCCTAGGCATTCTTTCTTCCTTTTAAAAGAAAAAGCACAATTTAGGAAAGAAGAATTTGCCACTATTACATCAGAGGCCAGAAAGTCTCTATAAAAGTAAATAAAGGGTTTAAACAAATTTCAAGGTTATCTAAATTCCAGTATATGCAAGGCAAAGTGGATTTAAGGAGCTTGAATTATCCTGAAAGTTGACTCAATTCTTTAATTACGTTCAAATTGTAGGGGGGCGATATATTGGAAGTATGTACACTTAAGCCTTGAGAAATTCAGCATGTCAGTCTGGGGGTTATGAGGTCATTTTCCGAAAACAGAGATGTAATCACCTCATTCTGGTGGAGTCTTCATTCCCAGCCTGACTCACTTCAGAACCACTCAGCAGCCTCTGATCAACTCTGCAGATTGGCCTGATGTTCAGGCTCGTCACAGATGTCTCTCAGATCAGCATTAATGAGACATTTGCCTCTGCCAGGCTTCAAGAATCCAGCCTTCATGATTTAGTGCTGAAATAATTTGCTACCATAGAGAGCCTGGGGAATCAAAGGGGAAAAACTGATTAAGAAATTCTATTTAAAATTAATTACAGAAATTATATAATTTGTAAAAAATTAACCCAGTTAAACATTTTATTTGATTTTTTTCCTCAGGGCGATATACTATGGCCTAGCTCAGTTCTTCTGCATATTCTCATAATACAGAAATACTGACCATTTATTGTTAAAAAAAAAAAAAGTTAATTGCATCTTAAGGTACAAATATTCAATAAAATATATTTATTTTAAGTCAAATTGAAATCTGCAATATTATTGGTTTTTCTCTTTACCTAACTTCTTGCCAGGCAATCTGATGATTTCTTGATAGTACCACTCTCAGCATCAGTCATAACTATTGAAGTTGGCTAACATGAGTGAGGGAAAACATCGCTTAAGGATGACAGGGTCATATCACTGACCTTGAACTTCTCCTGAAGAAAATGAATTGGCTTACTAAAGCAGTCAAGTAGAAAGCAGAAACCATCATTTTCTAAATGTTTTCAAGGTAAAAACCCTCAGGGACAATCTTTTATCAGTGTCTTAGGCTTGATTAACTGTCTTAATTCACTATGATTAATGGCTTTTAAAACTCTGGGGCACCAAGCTTTTTTATATCTTGTATTATATGAACCTTGTAAGTGGGATGTTCTTCAAATGAACATCATAACCTACACATAAACCACAACAACTGTAACAGATAATTATGCATTATGTCACTCAGTCAATATGAAAGACATTTCCAGGTAAGGCCCTCCTTTCATTTAAATAGAGATGTCAATTTCTCACCCAAAAATACATATCTCTTCACACAGGCAATTTATCCTTCATCAACACATGACATTCCATTCTTCCTGTTTCCATAAGTGATTATGTCACTTAGAAAACCCACTAATGATTCATTTTTGTCAAATGAAAATTTCAGCCATAGTATTTAAAAATTACTTTGCTTTTTAATAGCTAGTGAATAGAAAATATTAAATAGAAAAGAAAAATGTGAATGCATATAGAATATCAAAGCTCTGCATATTCTTAAAGATAATAAAGTTCAAGTTCCAACATCCAATGCAAATTATATAAAATTCAGTGGATTGCTATTATCTAAAGTGAATAGGACAAAGGTTTCCATCTTCAGTAAAAAGTAGGATCAATTACAAGCTTTGGCCACAAAAATTGTGAAACTGGCACAAAAGTTATATTGAAAATGCCAGCTGGGCGCAGTGGCTCAGGCCTGTGATCCCAGCACTTTGGGAGGCCGAGGTGGGCAGATCCCCTGTGTTCTCGAACTCCTGTTCGAGACCAGCCTGGCCAACTTGGTGAAACCCTATCTCCAATAAAAATATAACAACAACAAAAATTATCCAGGTATGGTGGTGCGTGCCTGTGGTCCCAGCTGCTCAAGAGACTGAGGAAGGAGAATCGCTTGAACCCAGGAGGCAGAGGTTGCAGCAAGCCGAGATTGCACCACTGCACTCCAGCCTGGGCAACAGAGCAAGGCTCCGTCTCAAAAAAAAAAAAAAGCCAGTCTTTCTCTGTGGGATGGAGGGAATGAGATCCTAAAGTTTTCTTCCAACCCAAGTATGGTCTTCAGAACAGATGCCAAAGATAACTGCACTGTTATGGACTACTTGGGCTTCCACATTAGTCTTGTTTACCCTAGAAGCCAATTTATCTTAAGTCCACAGGCACTCAGAAAAGCAGATATACCTCATGCTTCCAGGTTCTCCTTAGGTGTGTCAGCAAATACACTACTCAAATTCTAGGACTTCCTTATTTCTCCCAGGCTTTAGTATAAAGTCATAACATCCTGAAAAGCAATCAGAAATAGTCAGATTCCCAAATATCACCCAAATGACACTACTGCCTTAGAGGATTTGTACCAAAAGCATACACCAACTTTAAAGAGAAAGGGGCATAGCTCACCTAGGCTGAAATTGATGTGAGGTATGTATCAAATGATTATATGAAGCTTTTAGAAGTTAGTTAATAACACTGAAAAACAAAGACAGGGAAATTTTACAAGGAAATAAGACCCTCATCCCACGAACCTCCTTCCTTTCTCAAACTTGTATAACTCTAGCTAGTGAAACAATAATAAATTATAATATAATTCTTATGAATCAAATAATTTAAATAGAAATTACCTCTTCTCTAAAGTTTGTATATTTCATTTTAGATGTAGAATTCATCATTTGAGTTATTTTTTCTTCTTCCAGAGGGAAATAATGAGTTCAATTTTACATGGTTGGTATGTGTTTATGATAGCTTTAAAAAGAATACCACAGGAGGTCTTTATCATGGAAAATAAAATTGTTTCAGAGAATACACTGGATGGCTATTAAATTTTTTTCTACATTTTTTTCTATATTAAGCTTATTTGATATAGCTCACTATCTCTTAGTAACATAAAACTTGTTTAATGTTAATTTTTAAAAGACACAAATTAATTTACAGGGGAAAGAAATGAATACATAGACACATGATTTTTAGGGTATTGATAGGTGTCATTAATCACTCTAAGGTTAAAACAGTACAGCGCCCCGTAAAACTCTGCAACATTTTCTCTAGCTTAAGATCTGTGACAGATACAAAAACCATCCTATTTCTTTTCTTGTTAATAAAATGCACAACTTATACCTCCGAAAAGTTTTATAGCTAAATCTCTAGTGACTGAATTTCTATACTGTTCATAAAAGGAAAGTGTACAGAGGCAGAGTTGGGAGCAGATGACCTTAAGATGTTTATTTATTGGATTATCTCACTCTTAAAGAAGTATAATTTTGAAAAAAAAGTGAAAACCCATGCTAAATAAATGTATCACTCTCTTTGTGCAAAAAGTTATATAACGCAATAGTTTATGTTAATACAAAAATATAATTGCGCACATGTACCATAAAACCTAAAGTATAATAATAATAATAATAATAATAAATATATATATATATAATTCCCATAAAATACAAGATATAAGCGACAAACAGCATCAAGATGGCTGATCTGAGGTGCCCAAAATTCATCTCCACAAAGAAGGACTAAAACAACAAATAGATAACTGCACTTTGGGTAGAGTGTCTAACGGAGAACACTGCAATTCAGCAAGGAAATGACCAATATGCTCTGAGAAAAGGAAACTCGGGATAGCAGCATAGAAAAGGAAGCAAAGCACCCAGCTGGGATTGTCCCAGAGACAAAGGGGAACTTCTCATTATGGGGAAAAGCTAAGTGGGAGATCCCCAGCAATACCTATAACTACCATGAATACCTGCAATCCTGGCTACAAAAGGCCCTACGTCTGGTTTAGGGAGCTGCCTAGAATCCACGCAGC
Organism: Pongo pygmaeus; assembly: GCF_028885625.2. NCBI lineage: Eukaryota > Metazoa > Chordata > Mammalia > Primates > Hominidae > Pongo > Pongo pygmaeus. Next base: position 43,978,968 of record NC_072388.2, on the reverse strand, counting down.
TGCATGGACTCAAACTTCTGTAGCACAAGGCCATTTTGAGAAAGGAGCCACTGCGGAAATGCAACCTGCTCTGGGGCTCAATTTTGCCACTTTTATTTGACACAACACTGAAAGTTCTGGCCAGAGCAATTAGGTGAGAGAAAGAAAGGGCATCCATATAGGAAAGAAAGAAGTCAAATTAGCCTTGTTTACAAATGACATGATCTTTTTTTCAATTTTTTATTTTAATTTTTATGAAAACATAGTAGATGTATGTATTTATTTCACAAGTATTTGCCAAATGCTATGTGCCAGGCACTGCTCAAGAAACTGGAGATACAGTAATCAACTAGACACATTATGCAGGCTTTCCAGTTCCTGCATTTCATTTCTTTCAAAGTGTCTTGCCACGCCCAGAAACCCATTCCATTCTAATTCTAAAACCTCATATGTTTTTCTAACTTGCTCCCATTTTCCCTTGTATCCAACCCACACCTTATCTATCATCTAGTCCTTGACTTTAATAATTTTTATAGTTAATGCACGCATATATAATCCATTCATACATATGTATAAATATTTAATTTATATATCATATAATATAAATAATATATATAAACTCATATGGGAATTTTCTCAACTACTTTGTAATTTCCTTAAGGGGTGACATATTTCTATCTTATGTCCCTAGCACACAGTAGGAACATACAAATATTTAAGGCATAAATCAATGAGAATACCACTGGACGGGGACTATCTATTTCTACATAAATGGAACAAAAGAAAGAGATCATCTTAATTCCTCATTGCAATAATAATAACTCCTATTGAACACTTGCATCATTGCAAGTGCTTTACACATATTTAATCCCCAAAAAAATTATATGAAGAAGGTACTATTATTATCCCCATTTTTTACATGATAAAATTGAGGCAGAGAGAAATTAAATGCCTCTTGAAGGCCAGTGAATGGTGGTGTCAGATACAGGAAAATTTTATTTAAAATCAACCATTCTTATCTACTTTGTCATACTCTTTTTCATGATTCTAAGTCTAGAGATTTAGACTTCTGACACCATCAAATGCCTCTCTCCTGACAACTTTCCCCATAAGTGTCTCCATACTAATGTCATGGTGAAAGCTCTGTCAATAGAAAATAAAAACTCTTAATAAATTCATGATTTAGACTTCTGTTAACATACGGTGACTTCATAGTTTTTCATCCAAATCAAGACACTTTTAGGAGTAAATGGGGTGCTATATTTTTATATATATGCTTTATAACAAATTACTCCCAAATTTAGCAGCTTAAAACAACACACACACGTCATCTCACATGCTTTCTCAGAGACATGAACTTGGGAGGGCTTAGCTCCTGGTTCTGTTTCAGGGTCTCTCATGAACCTGCAGTCAAGATACAGGCCCATACCCTAGCCATGTGAAGGCTTAACTGGGCTGGAGGATATGCTTCCAAGCTCGCTCAAATGTCTGCTAGTAGAAGGCATCAGTTCCTCACCATAAGGCTGCTCTTGGTAAGGCATCAGGCTTCCCCTAGAGTGTATGATGAAAGAAAGAAAGAGAGGAAAGAGAAAAAGAGTGCAAGAGCAAGATTGAACCATAGTGTTTTTATCTTCTAATCTCGGAAGTGATGTACTCTCACTTTTGCCTTATTGTATGGTTAAATAGACCAACTGTGACACAATGTGGTAAGGGATTACATATAGTGTGAATGCCGGAAGGTGGGATCATGAGGCACCGTCTTGAAGGCTGGCTACCACAGGTGTTATTAATAATTATGCCAGGATAGCAGGCATAAATGAAGACAGTCCCTATGCCTTGATTTATATTTAGCACATCAGGAAGTAATTTTCTACCTCCAAAACTATTTAATTCTATAACTAAGTCCCTAGAAATCCATGATATGAATAACTGCCATGACTCTGTCTTACTCGCGCCCACCAAATCACTCTCATGACATTGCTGTGGAAGACAACACTAGTCAATAAGTAGTAGCTTCTCAGCCAGCTCTCTTTTCTTCCACAGCAAATACTAGACTGTTGCTTCTCTCTGTCCCTAACAATTATACCCAGGCCCCCAAACATCCATAGCAATCTAGGAGGTTCATGAATGATAAAAGCTTTAAAGGCCCTGAAAAACACTGATGATATTAAAACTTCAGTCCTTTATGATTTAAATAAAACTTGATAAGATGATCCCTGGAATTACAATCATGACATTTTCTATGACAGATCAATGTACTGGCAGAGAAAAGCGCTAAAACTTAAAAAGGATTTGCTCATAATTATTGGTACTCTCAACCCTGGGCATTTTGCCTTCAACAGCTAACTTGACCATGTGCTATCTTAATCACTTCCAAGTGAACTTGGTCATGGTGCTAAAGCCAACTCCAACTCATCTTCTGAGTCTGTAAGAACAAGAACTAAAGCAAAGGTAACATATCTAGATTAAATGGTTATTGGGGTAATTAATTCTCTTTTGTTTTGGAAGTACTAGATATTAAGCAGTTCTACCTATACCCTGATATAGGACAAGAAAGAATAATAATAGTGCATGGTAATATATTATTATTTATAAGAATCAAGTTAAGTAGACCAATTAAGTCAGAAAAACAATCCTTCACTTCTAATAACCATTAAAGTAAAGGCAACAAAAATAAAGAATCGTGGACATTGGGATTATAAGTAGAAATGCTAAAATTATTATTTTTTACCCTATGCATATTATATAAGACCATCTGCTGAGAGGAAAGTTCATTAAAATTGGAGAATGTGGTGGCTGTCTCAAATATAGCAGTAGCCATCATCATATTAAACAGTCAGGGTGGTAATTTGACAGTCAAGCTTAAAGCCTGAGAGTCCATGCATGATTCAGTGCTATTGATATGTTGATATATTGGAGAGAGAGGCTGGGGGGAGAGGGAAAATAAGAAAGACAGAGAGAGAACAAACAGAGACTATATCTCCTTTTTCCTAGTTGTTTGTTCAATCCCTTGACCAGAGAAGTCAGGAACTGACTTCTGAAGAATGAAAACGACTGTAAACTTCCCATGAAAGTCAAACAAGAAACAATGAACCCAGAGAAATAGAAATAAAGCATTTCACCAATGTCTATCATGATTCATTACTTACATTTATTTAATTTCCAGAACCATCTTGACAAGCACTGTTAGTAAGGATAAAGGAAAGTAACTGCATGACCAGGGTACATTAAATTGCTTTCCTTCTTCATCCTTTCAGTTGTGCTGGGGAAACAAGTTAGTTGCTATTTTCTGGGGGGTTTTTTCCCCTGTTGATAATATATCTTCTCATCATTTGTAAGCCCAGATCCTTTTTCTCATTTCAGTTTTAAAACAAACCTCCTGCCAGTTGAGGCTGACTTCGCCTTGCTAAAGGCTGGGTAATTCCTCTAGGCAGTAGAATACCTCATCTGTTACTTGAATGTTGTTTTCCTTAGTGGAGTCCTGTCAAATAATTTTTTTCTTGCTCATCTGTTTCCCTCCATTTCAGGGACCACTATTGATTTACCATAAGTTAAGTCAATTTACTCCTAAATTTTTCTAGCTGTGACTTAGGAATATTCACTCAAGTGCACAGAACACCCACTATGAATCACATTTACATGTGTCTTTAATCTTAAACCTTTAAGCATCTGCTAGAGTTATTCTTGCTTCTCTCTTATTTTCGCAACATGCACACAAAACATTATTTAATGGAGAAGAAAATTTCAAATCTTCTCTTCATGTAGAAGAGGTCGTAGAATAGATATTTCCATGCAAGGAAAATGTGTTACGTGTTTATAAACTGTATCCAAGAGTCACCAATTCTACTTGAAAGAAACTGCAAACTGACCTTATTCCTTAGATTGGGTTTTCCAGACAAACTGAAAGAGTTACTCTTCCAGTCTGCTCTAAATTGCCCATTTTTTCTGTCTAGATTTCCTGGAATTTATAGTAATATAGCTTGTCCTTAGACTAAATTTCAGATTATGTACACAAATCCAATAAAATTAGTTGTTGTCTATTAAACATAGTCCATGTTGTTCTTTACTACTGGCTAACACAAGTTACATAGAAATGACACCCAGGAATAGCAACACAAATATGGTGCCTTCTGCTTTTGCATTTCCTTCCCAGTTGTTCATTACAACCATTGCATTCATATGATAAATATGTATCAAGCACCTGATATGTGCTAGGTACTAAAAAGACAAAGAGACACAATACTATCTTTCTAGACTAATACAATTTCTAAAATTTTTGGTTTATTTTATTTTGAATCTCAAGCCAGTATTCTCAAACTTTCTTAGCTGGATTATATATTTTTTTATTTAATATTACTTTGTGTATACAAGAAATACAAACTGAAAAGCTCTGCTAAAAGCAGGCTCAGTGTGGGCAGCCATCTGGACCCCTGACAGCCTCCAAAACAGCCAATGAGACACTGCTGAGAACTCTGGGACATCATAGAGCACCTTTCAAACCACAGACATAGCCAACCCACTTATTTTTCAGGTAAATAAACCATGAGTTAGAGGTACTGCATAAGTTGCCCAGAGTTATCAACCAGCCAGGGGCACATTCAGAACTATCCACGTTTCCTGACACTTAAGTTCTGGGTTCTTTCCAGGGAGCCCAAACTACTACTTACTTTGAGTAATCTTGTTTCTTTGTCAGAAAGATTTCTGCTTGTAAATATTTACTTTTTAGGGCTTTATGAATTCTTAAGATATAGTTCATTGTATCTCAGAAACAGAAAAAGCATCTTGGCCAGGTGCAGTGGCTCATGCCTATAATCACAACACTTCAGGAGACAGAGGCAGGCAGATTGCTTGAGCCCAGGAGTCTGAGACCAGCTGGGGCAACATGGCAAAACTCCATCTCTACTAAAAATACAAAACTTAGCCGGGCATAGTGGCACGCGTTTGGAGTCCCAGCTACTTGGGATGTTGAGGTGGGAGGATCGCTTGAGCCTGGGAGGTCGAGGCTGCAGTGAGCCGTGATTGCACCAGTGCACTTCAGCCTGGGCAACAAAGTAAGATGTTGTCTGAAAAAAAAAAAAAAAGAAAAGAAAAGAAAAAGCATCATGAATTGCTCATCTCTGATGTTAGACCATAAGTTGATTTTTAAAAACCTTATTTCTTCCAAAAGGTAGATGGATGAGAAGCGGGTAGTTGGTCAGTCCCTCAAAATTCAGAGCAGTAACCACTGTAGCTCACAGAAAAGAAAAGATTTGTTCACCTCCAAATCACTCAAGGAAATTCCTATTACTAATACCTCTCCTAGCAAATAGAAATCCTGCATAACTCCAGGATAATAAATAATAAAATGGAAAACACTGTTGCATGCCCAAGGCTGCTGTGCTTCCCAGATTATTTCTCTTCTGTTGCTTCGCCCTTTTGTACTATTGCCCCCGGATGCTTCTCACATCCTCTTTCAATACCTAGAGTGAAGTTGTTATGTCACAGCCTTTGCCCCCACTTGCCCATGTCATATGCCCTGCTGGTAATAATATGTTCCCATTGTCGAGAATACAGTGGCATCTGGAACATAGTGGCCTGCCACTACATCATTGCTCATTATTGATCACTGCTATGCATGTATCTAAACTGCTCTAAAAACTAATTTAAACTGCCTTCATCTCTAGCTCTTAATCACAATAAAACATTCTTTTTCACCTCATCAGTTAATATATATTCATAGACAGGAGTCTAGCATTTTTTTAAAAAGTTAATTCCAATCTTTTATTTAAAATAAAAATATTAACTGTTACCCCATGCTATGCTGGTAAAACATTAAACTCAAGCTCTTGAGTGCACTGCTTTTATACTGCAGGTATTGAAATGTGACCCTTGCCTTTATAGACTGATTACGAGGGAAATTTTATGGCATCCCAGCACGTCATCTGCTTTTAAAGATTTTTTTTTAAATGGGGAGTGAAGAATAATGAATTACAAAGACAGTTCAAGTTATCAAAAGGTGCTTAATTTATAAAGCATTTCCTGTAGTTGTGGTTTAAGATGTTGATGCTCATAGCTAAATTAGTTTACAACTCACCTGCATTAAATTCCTTAATTACTCAATTATTACCATGTATACTGTTTAAAGAGGCCAAATTACTCGAGAATAATTGCTTCCTTATTTGTTTTTAATACACATTCAATTCCTTGGAACTGTAGATCATGTATGTCAACAGATTTCTTCAATAAAGAGCTAAGCTTTATGTTAGATAGTATAGGGGCAAAAAGGTGTAATATTTTTTCCTCACTCATATCAGGGTCCAAGGCTGACACCCTTATAACAAAAGACAGATTAACAAGAGAAGAGGGCTTGGTGTGGTGGCTCACCCCTGTAATCCCAGAGCGTTGGGAAATCAAGGATTGCTTAAGCTCAGGAGTTCAACACCAACTTGGGCAACATAGTGAGACCCTGTCTCTACAAAAATTTTTAAAAATTAGCCAGGCACAGTGTATGCCTATAATCCCAGCTACTCAGGGGGCTGAGGCAGGAAAATTGCTTGAACCTGGGAGGCTGAGGCTGCCGTGAGCTGTGACTGTGCCATTGCACTCCAGTCTGGGTGACACAGCAAGACCTTGTCTCAAAAATAATAATAATAATAATAAAATGTTTTTAAAGAGAAAATCATAAATTTATCTAATCAAAGTTTTACTTGACACAGGAACCTTCAGAAATGAAGACCCAAAGGCCCAGGGAAAACTGTATTTTTGTGCTTGTATTCAATGAAGAATGGACAGCCGTGTAGAAATGTTACTGAACAAAAAAACACTATGATCTAACAGTAATAAACTAGGGGAACTTAGCAAGGCGCATTTATTCAGATCCTTCTTGGCCTCTTTGTGTAACATTACTTCCCCTAGATTATGGGGTGGGACCCGTCTGGAATGAAGGTCTTCAAGGGAGAAGGGAGAAGGTCAGAGAGTGACCATTTTAGGTTTTATGGCTTGCTTTGGAGAATAGAAGTTCTAGTGTCTATAACACACCTTGGAAAAGAGGAATTCAGGTTCCCGTGCCTCACTTCGGAGGAATAAAAAGGGCAGGAGACAAGAGGCCAAGAGAAGGTCAGAGTCTCTGCTTCTGAGGCTCTTCCAATCTCCTTCAGTTCAAAATACTCAGTATACCAAGAAGCCATGCTTTGGGGTATTATATTCTGAGTCCAGACAATAGCCAATGTATTTTGGAAATTTACCCAAAAATATTCAGAAGTCATGTATTTTAATACCCTATGATTTATTATCCTCATTATACAATTGTCTGATGTAAGATATAGCCTGTTAGTTTTCATATTTGTATAAAACACATACCTTTTTATTATAAATATGCCGATTATATTAATGATTAACAACAGCACATTTAATTTTCATGGTTTTATAGAAAACAAAGCAGAAATTTGCTACACCTACTGGTTTAACCTCATATATGTATAAATTAGGTCTCTAGATGTTTTGAATGTGAAAAAAGAAGATATGTAATGTTTTAAGTAAAATAATATTAAATAGACCCAATCTGGCTGGGTGTGGTGGCTCACACCTGCAATCCCAGCACTTTGGGAGGTCAAGGCAAGAGGATTGCTTGAGCCCAGGAGTTCGAGACCAGCCCTGGCAACATAGGAAGGCCCCGTTTGTTCAAAAATCAAAGTAAAAAAATTAGCCAGGCATAGTAGTACATACCTGTAGTCCCAACTACTTGGGAGGCTGAGGTGGGAGGATTGCTCAAGCGTTCCTGGAAGGTTGAGGCGGCAGTGAGCCGTAATCATGCCATTGCCCTCCAGCCTAGGTGACAGAGCAAGACTTTGTCTAAAGAAAAATGAAAATGAAAAAATAAAACAGACCCAATCTTACATTATATAGAGTAGCCTTACAATAAAGAAAAGGAATATAAGGTCATTCAAATGCTTTGAAAATACCATAGAACTCTGTTATATGCAAAGATAATGTTCTAAGACCTTGACGAATCCCAAAACTGTGAATATACAAAAGCATATATTCCCTTCATAAAATTCAATGAAGTACAACTGAAAAATTGAGGTGATTACTTGAGACCCTTACTGATTCCATAAATAGGAGACTAGAGTCATTTGTAAAACTATTAAAATGAATTTGCCTTTGAAATAAACTCGCTACTACATTACATCGTGTCATTACTATAAAAATGTAACACAAAATTAACTGAATCTCTACATTCTTACAGCTTAAATGAGGCCTTCGCCAAGGATGCACAGCCAGTGGTTGTGTGGGGGCTGAAATCCATTTGCCAGGCTGAGCATTGGGCATGGAACTCATCAGGCCAGCATCAGCCTGGTGGAAAGGGAGCCTTTTTTAAATTCTTACAAATGCTCTGTAGGTCCAACCGATGACCCTACTTCTCCCAATAACTCTGGACAAGCCAAAATTAAGTGATAAATTATATAGTTAAAGCCCGAATTGTCTTTCCTGGTCTACTTGTTAGCATCACTGCTTAGAAGGAAACACCAAGTACCTGGAATCCTCCCCTGGGGAGAAGGGGGCTATTAACCAGCTTACTCCGGTGTAAGGATTCCAAATAACCTAGGCAGATAGATGTTTGGTTTGACCAGCCTGTCCTTCCAACCTCCAAGGGAGGATGGGGAGATGAATCACTCTGTGGGGCCAGGTAACAGAGCTCACTGGCCTGCACTGAGGAGGGTACAGAACTGGAACCGAGCCTGGTACATTCTCTGGGATGGATTTTCCCAAGAAGATAGATGCTAATTACAGGCTAGTTTATATCAGATCCATTTGAAAAATTGGCGGGGGGGAGGGATGGAGAAGGAAGACTTCTCAGGTCCCTGAGGAAACTTGCAGAGAGATTTTCAAATGATGAAACTGCAAGAATTTTCCCCAGGGCAAGGAAGGAAGAAAGAGGCTCGACTTCCACATGTCCAAAACACGAAGTTCCTTTAGCAAGGGCTTTCTGCAAGGTCCACAGTACTGGCCAAAAATATAAAAGCTTGGAAGACAGACAGCAAGGAGTACTTCCGCAAGGTTTCATAACGGTTAGAGCCAGGATAGCTAAAGAATTAGAACATGTGTAGAAAACCTTAATGTAATGAAGCTGGGACATATAATCCCTGTGCACTCTCAGCCCAAACTATTTTTGACAGCAGGAGTGAAAAAGCAGCAGCTAACCGTGTTGGAAAAGGAATTGTGCCAGACCTCAAGGAGACCAATGGAGGGCAATATGAGATGGGGTTTCCCTCCTCTTTCTGCCCAGAGGATAAGGTGACTGTGAGCAATAGGGATACTGGCATGACAGGGGCAGATCTCTAGGTGAGGTCCCCAGGGGTTTCCAATTATACCTGGCCACTGGCACAAGGTTGTTAAATCAGTCTGCACTCTGCTGGGAATGGTAATGTCCGTTACATTTTTTCACTGGCCTTTTCTGAAAGGAAGCCTAGGCATAAACGAAGTTTCCAACTTAATGTTCTTATCTATGAGTAACTCTGTATTAAAATGCAGGTGTCAAATTTTCTCCTTCAGTCTCTGTGATTGTACTGAAAATGTTTTTTAACATGAGTCCAGGGGTTTCAAAATTTGCTTCATGGGAAATACACATTTCCTCTGATAAAATTAGTATAACTTTTTTTTGAAATTTCTTCTTGAAGCAGGACTGTGTGGTATATGTGGAGCCTGACTAGATGGACTGATTAGATGTTTCACCTAGGTATAAGGGAATGTGAAAACCTCAACATTTAATCCTTTCCAGGATGGTTTACATTCCCATGTACACTGAATCACAATGGTCTTGAGAACTGTTGGCATAAATATTGTTTTAAATCATTAACATATCTATTTCAGGGATAAATTATTTTTACTTGGGACTGACTTACAACCCAGAGACAGAGATAAGGAAGGGTATAATTTAACATATGCCCACAACAAGGGTTATGAAAATGTTTTTCCCGGAGGCTAGGACTTGTGAAGTATATTTTCTTATTTTCTTTGTTATGTCATTTTAGACTGTTAGCATGAGGTCCTGGCTTTTGAGCACATCAACACCACCACTCTCGTCACTTCCACAGCCCGTATTTAATAAAGAGTGATTTGTAAAAAATAATAAAAATAAAAAATAAAGAGTGATTTGTTGAAGAGAATTACAGTTGCACATTGGAAATGTTTTGTTCTTGGAACTCTTTTAACATTAAAATATTTTATTATAAACTAAAGAATAAAAGATGCAATAGAAGAAGGCAAAACTTTTTACTGATGAGATTCTTTTACCCTGTGCTCTAAACTTAAGTTGAATAAAAATGTTGTTATATTAAACTATTTTATGGACTTTCATCCTATGAATATTTTCTGCTTTTCTTCCACTGGGTAAGCATGAAATTGCCACAGAATATACAATTGGGAATATGACAGTTAAAATTATATACATACATAATTTACATATGATATATTTTGTTTAAGAAATAGATTTAAACAATGGAGTACAAATGTAAAACTGGGAAAATATTTTAAATAAACCTTGAAAGCCAGTGCTTGTCTTATTTTGCCTTTTATTATTTTTTTTATTAAGTTTGCAAGGACTCTGTGAAACTGGGTGGTGAGAGACAATTCATGGTCTCTTAAGTTTCTTGCAGGACAGGGCACTGACCTATCTTTTCAAGGATGCTTATATAATAAACATGTTGTTCAGTGTAGTAAAGGGAGCTCCCCCCAGGGCAAAGTTTGAGAAGATTTGCTTACAGTCCCTTATAAAAAATTGGGGTTTCTAAACTCAGATTCCTCAAAATCCTGCAAAAGCACTGTGCAGCAACCACCTGGGCCTACCTCCATGTAACTGCTGTAGGACTTGGGAAATGAAGGGGAACATGAAGCTCATGCTGACACTTGTGCTCTGAGTAACAGCTGATCTGTGGGTAACAGATCTTTTGTATCTGACTAGGGAATCTTGGGTCTCTGACAACCTTCATGAAACTGTACAGGCTAACTTGTGAACTTGCAAACAGGCAAAACCTTAGACCCTTCATGGTTCTTGATACTGAGTACACTGTACTTTGAAGGTTCTCTTGTGTTCCCCTGAAGAAAAAATGGAATTTGTTTATTATGGCTTCAGATAGTTGAGGCTTGAATGCTGCTGACAAGGTGCCTTTGGAACCATTTGCAGGATGCTGGAGACAAGATTCAAAAATGAAGAAACAAAAGGAAATTTAGACTTTAAAGCTTACTTTAAATTACTCTTTAGAGTAATATTGGGTTGGAGAACCAAGAAGTAATATAACATATACCAAAATTAGCTGACAAAGGAAAAAGCAGTAGCTCGTGAAAGGAGGGAAATAAATAATAAGCTCTTGAACTTAGAAATATCTAAACTAAATTAGACTCATTAATCTCCAGGCATACTTGTGACCTTTTTCTTTTAAATTTCAATCTTTTCCTAACCTCTGTAGGCCCTGGTTTCTCTCTGTTACCTGACATTCCTTCTGGGCTCACTCTCACACCTGGATGCTTTGAAACCAACTGTCAACCGCCAGCAAGAACTTAAGATGTCACAGGGTCAATACACTCCTTTTGCCAGTTTCTTTTACATGAATTGCACTTGTTTTGATAAGACCTTGATTTCTGGGCTACCTCAGAAAACCATAGAATGTAAAAGCTAAAAAGATAGACAGAGAGAGAGACAAAGAGAGAGAGGACTCATCAAGTCTATACCCTTTATTATATAGATATAGAGAGCGAGACCCAGAGAAATTAAAGAACCGTCATGTACCACATAATGTTTGGGTTGACAATGGTCCTTGTGTATGATGGTGGTCCTGCAAGATTATAATACTGTATTTTTACTGTACCTTTTCAATGTTTACATATATTTAGATATACAAATACCATTGCTTACAACTGCCTACAGTATTCAGTATAGTAACATGCTGTACAAGTTGTAGTCTAAAAACAATAGGCTATACCATACAGCCTAGTGTATAGTAGGCTGTACCATTTAGGTTTGTGTAAGTACCCTCTCTGATGTTCACACAATGATGAAATCACCTAAGAATGCATTTCTCAGGACATATCCCTGTATTAAGCAACACATGACTGTATATTATCCAAGTTGACACTGCTATATTTGGAATTCACTATAGCAATCTAAGAACTCATATCACAGGGCCATCTGAAGCAGAGGAAAGCAAGTCATTGTTTCTGATATCTTTATTTGACAGTATCATTGAACTATTTTTGACAAACACTTCTTTTTCCCATATGGTTTTCAGAATGAAGTTGCTTACATTTGAGCTCTAGAAATTCTAAGTTTAAGATTTTTGAGACTTGAAATGTGTTTTTAAAAAGTTCATTTATTCTAATAATGAACATTGTAAAATGGTACATTTCAAATAGTTTTTTTAAACTGTGCTAAAAATTACGAGAAATAAAATATGCTGCCATTGGGAGAAGAAAGATCAGCTTTTAAAACAATCCTAGAGAATTATTTGAATTGGTCCCACATTTGCTGCCCCAGTCCAACCTCCCTGAACCTTGACAACTTTAACTTCTTTTCAGCTCCCTTCGGGACTGTAGTTTTCAGTTAACCTCAGCATCTACTAACGCTGTTCAATATCAGCTTATTTTCCCATTCACTATCCTGCCTTCAAAATCACAAAACACACCTGTCATTTGTGTAATAATTTCCAGGGCTGATACTGCGCACTTATGATTGTCATCACTGCCAGATCAAATGTCTTACCTAGTCTCTAACCCTTTTATTCATTTTTGTCTTTTGCTTGGTGCTTATCACTAAATCTACCAACCTCCCAACCTTAGCTCAAAACACAGCCCACAGTGGAATTACTGCAGTGGTAATTCCACTTTAACTTGTTGAGTCAGTGTTCCTGGCTGCAGGGCAACCAGCACTACTGAATTAAGACACCAAGACACTGATAGCAGTTCAGTTCTAAGTCCTTTCAGAGGTCATTATGAAGGCTGAATTCACTTGGAGACAGTAGGTATCCTCTTACAATCTCTTCACTTTCTTAGGCCTTAGAGGCCCTCTAAGAAAGTGAAGAGCCCAGGCCGGGCGTGGTGGCTCACGCCTGTAATCCCAGCACTTTGGGAGGCCGAGGTGGGTGGATCACGAGGTCAGGAGATCGAGACCATCCTGGCTAATATGGTGAAACCCAGACTCTACTAAAAATGCAAAAAAAATTAGCCAGGCGTGGTGGTGGGCACCTGTAGACCCAGCTACTCGGGAGGCTGAGGCAGGAGAATGGCGTGAACCCAGGAGGTGGAGCTTGCAGTGAGCCGAGATCACACCACTGCACTCGAGCCTGGGCGACAGAGTGAGACTCTGTCTCAAAAAAAAAAAAAAAAAAAAAAAGTGAAGAGCCCTAAGAAAGTGAAGAGATTGTAAGAGGATGCCTACTGTTCTTTTTAAAATACTTGTTTTATCCTTACTAATTATAAGATTATTTTAAGATCATTTTCCTTACAGAGGACATAAAGGCAAAATTGGATTTGTGAATTCTCTCTTCTCTTTTTCACCCATCTGTTTTTCCATCAGTCCTCAGCAGGACATGTCACATCTTTGACTGGCCTATACCCTAAATTTTTAAAAGGCCTTTTTAGCCTCATCATATTTCTATAAGACTCAACTCATTTGAAGATACAGGCCTTCTGATGCTATTCTTAAAAGTCTCTGGCAGTCTCTCATTCATCCTTAGTCATGTGCTCTTCTTTCTCTCTTTTTGTTCATGGATTTTAAAATCTGATCTCATTTGAGAATCTTCAGTGTCTCCATGTTGATTTCTTTGGGTTCTTCTGCCTCTTCTTCCTCATTTTAATCATATGACAAAAGCTGACTCTTTGACAATATCTAAACTTTTAGCTCATATCTCTTTCAGGGACTCATGCCATGTAATTATGCCTATTTTTTGCCTCTCAACTTTGTAAAATCTGCCTTCCTAAAATCTACGCTGTTCATCATGCCCAGTCTTCTCTCACTGGTTGTCATTAAGTCTGCAGTTATGCAGTCACAGACAATAGGCTGAGTCAGGAAGACATGGATTGTAGTTCTGCATTTTACTCATAACTTGGCCATGAACAAGTTACATTACTTCCCTGAGCCCAGATTTCATCATTTGAAAAGTGAAGCTAATATTCTACTAGCTGCCTCATAAAATTACTGGGAGAATTAAGAAATATAATGTATATAAAGTGGCTGCCACATTGAAAGTACTTGATAAATATTTTCCCTTACTCATCACCTGAAAAAAACTCTCTCTAGTCAGAATTAAGTTCCAGCTAGTGGATCTCTTATTCAGTTAGCTGAAGTTATCACTAAAGCCAGTCAAGAACATGTCAAATGTTCTTGGTTTATAAGAGGTTTAGAATGTTTCCAACAGCTGAAAATATCCATCACTACCGTAGCTCACCATTATGGAGTTTTGTGATCTGACAATACAAACTTACCATCTATTCTGTCATTTGGCAATGTGACCAATAGTAAAATTACACAATACAATTGTTTCTTTTCTTTTATCTCTTTAACAATAGATTTTCTCATAGGCATATTTGTAATTGCCCACAGCAACATTCCCCTGCACCTTCCTAATGCTGGGGCTCAGAAAACAATACCCCAAAGCATGGTGTTTAGCATGCTTACTACTTTAAACTGAAGGATATTGGAAGGGCCTCAAAAGCCCCTCTCTAACCTTCTCCTGTCCTCCTGTCTCCTGTTCTCCCCTCTTCCAAGGCAGGCCATAAAAACTGAACTCCTCTTCCCCATAGTGGGTCATAGAAACTAGAAATATTGCCCTAAACTTCCCCCACCTTCCTGTGTAAAGAGCTGGCAAAAAGAAATCTCTGTCCTACCTTGCCTGATAGCAGTCATAAGACCTGTGTTCCAGAAGAGGTCCTGCCGTACACCTGGGAGGAAGAAATGCTACACAAAGAGGTCAAGACAAATCTGAACGAATAGGCCTTGCTGGGTTTCCTGCCTTAGTCTATTACCATTAGACCAAACCCGTTTAACTTTTTTAATAGAGACGATGTCTTACAATGTTGCCCAGGTTGGTCCTGAACTCCTGGGCTCAAATGATTCTCCCCCCTCGGCCTCCCAAAGTGCTGGGATTATAGGAATGAGCCACTATGCTTGGTCGGCCCATATCCTTTGTGTCTAATCACATTTCTACACAGTTGTCTATACTTAATTGAACCTAAGCATAAAAACTGACAATTTTCCCAGAGTCTTTGGCTCTTCATTTCTGAAGGCTCTCATGTCACATGCAACTTTGATTAAATAAATCTGTTAAGCTTTTCTCTTGTTAACCTGTCTTTTGTTATAAGAGTGCTGGCTGTGGCCCTTATAACATACATAGAGGAGTAAAGGTATTACAGCCTTTCTGCCCCTGCATTAACATGTCTATTCTTTTGGATAACATATTCTGTTACCCAACTATATTCCAGTCCTCAGTTTGAAATCACCAGTGTTTCCTAAGTTTCCTTTGTTGATTACTCATTTTTAATATAATGCTAAGGAGAAATCTGAGGATACAAGTAGCAGTCTTGATCTCTTTGTAATTGTTGTATCACCTATAGAAAGCATCTTCTTCACTCTTTTCTCCAAGTCATACATGATATCATCATTAACTACTATTTTCACTGGTTTATATGAGTATTTTTCTCTTTCTTTCATTATATTAGATTTAGCATACTCTACTCAAATTAATTTGGCTCTATCGAAGCACATCTATTTTTATGAAATGCATTAACTAAGAGTTCAATCAACTAGTATTTTAGTCCATAGGACATAAATACAACTCATATTCATGAGGAACATCTGCATATGCAGCTGTTGACCTCCCAAATCATCTTCCCTGTTCTATCAGTATTAGGTAGAAATAAACCAATAAATTAACATCTGAGCTCCTAATTCCTTCTGCTTCTATATTCGCTAGATATTTTACAATGAACATATTTTACTTTTATAATCACAAAAAAACTTTAAAGGAATTTAAAATATAAATCTAAGGACTTTGGAGAAGGACTCACATTATACAAGAAAAAAGAAAGAAAGCAGAGACAAAATTCTGCCTAATTGAAAGGTCATGGTTTATCTTTGTGCAATTACTTGAAATTCAGTAAAATATCAATGTCTTCAGAAATAGTTGCTGATTCTCTTTTTATGGTAATACGAAAAGAATAATAATAATGAGCTTTGGTAAAATATTTTCTATAGGTCTCATTAGCTCCAATGTTTACCTAACTTCACCTGACGGATATCATTTCTTCCATTTTCAGCTGAGGAAACTGAGGCTCGGGGACATGAAAGCACTTCCCCACTGTCACTCAGCCAGTTACAGGCAGAGCCAAGATTTGAACAAAGTGTGTCTAACTCATGTTCTCCCCAGAATGCCAACATGCCTATTTGTGTACTGAAAGTCAATGTAAGAATTTCTCTGACTACTGCAGGCCCATCTTTTATGAGGCTCCCAAGAGAAGTTTCATACAATGGATCAAGAATCAGAATAAAGTCAGACTTCTCAAGTGCCACACTGGAAGCTGAAGGTCAGGGCACAATGACTTGAAAATCATTTCCTAGATTTTATTATTTCCAAGAATTATTTGCTACAATTCTATAATAGCCAAACTACCAGTTATATGTAAAAATAGAATAAAGGCATTTTCAACACTTTTTGTGCACCTTCTTAAGAAGATGAAATTGATGGAATATCTGATGTGTTTGAACATATTGAGAAAAGATAAATTAATAAGTACATAGAAAACAAAACAAACAATAAACAGTATTATTAACCTCAAGGAAAACAGAAAGCTGTGCATACATGCCTACTGCATGGTTCAGATTTCAAGAGCATATACAAAGTCATAGCAATGTAAACATTTAATTTTTATCTAACCAAAATTATAATATAACCCTATTGAAAGGATGAGGGAGAAGAAGTGTATGACAGCATATGTATACACTACTGAATATATATGCTTGGGGTAGAGGGTAAGGAAAAACATTAAATCTTTCATTTAAACAAAAAGAAGCTATCACTCCTCACAGAAAAGAGTCAATAGGTAATACCTAAAACTGAAAAATAAAGTAACAATACAAGTTTGTTGTTCAAATATTTGGCAATACATGATCAAAAGCAAAAGGTTAAATTGTTGGAATTAGTTGTCTCTGAAAATGGGAAGCAAGAGGATAGAGGAGTCTGTTGTTTTTTGAAACAAGTTGTGGTTTATTATATGACCCTTTAAACTGTGTGATAAAAAAAAAGGAAAAAGAAAAACAAAACTAATCTCTTTAAAAAGAGAGAGAGAAGGAAAAAGTTGTTGCTCTCAAGGTGTCCATGAATTAATGGAAGATGCCAACTGGTAATTGGTTAAGTGCTATCAAAGGCATGTACAAGATGTTGAGGGACAACATAAGAAGGTACAATTCATTCTTCCTTGGGCAGAAGGAGGTGGTGAGAAGCTGCATAGATTAGGTCTTCTTTGGATAGGCCTTAAATTTTCGATTAGGAATTTTTCAGTCTGAAAAGGGGAAAGCTATTCTAATCTAGTCAGGGAAAATAGCATTAGCAAAGGCATGGAAGCATGAAATTGCCTTTCAATTCTCAGGAACTCTGCATCATTACTATGGCTAGGCTATTCTGTACATCCAGACGAATAGTAGACGATGGTGCTAGAGAGAGTATTTGGGTGTATATTGTAAAAAAAACTTATATATCAATCCATAGAAAGATATTCTTCAAGTCACAAATTCAACCACATATATTGAGTAACATCGCCGTCTATCTAGTGGCTTAGTCCATAACTCAGGAGTCATCCTTCACATTCCTTATCTCTTAATTCACATTTCTCATCCATCATCAACTGACACTCCCTTTGAATAGATGTAATCTTGTGAGTAAGTAGAGTTCGGAGCTTTTGTGCAGTGCTTTAGCTATACAACTGTATGGGGTAAACCTTGTCCACCTAAGTCCAAATCCCCACTATCTCTTACCTGTAATCTCACAAGAGCTTCCTAACTAGTCTCTAGGCATGACTCTTTTCCTTCCATTCTTCACTTGCAGCCAGAATGATCTCATCAAAATGCAAATCTTACTATGTCAACTGTCCTATTTAGAATACTTCAGTGACTTTCCATTTCTCTTGATAAAGATCAATATCCTTAACATGGTCTTCAAAACTCTGCAAGGTCAGGTCTAAGCATAACTCCATCATGTCCCAACATGACGTGGAGCTATGTTTGCCCTCCAGTTACAATGGCTTTATTTCATAATTTGAACCTTTGTGCCCCTCCACCATTGGTCCTTTGCATATGATGCTCCCTCAGCTCAAATACTCTCTTCCAGTACCTCCCAACACTTTCACCACCACTTTCACAATTATTTGATTAATTTCTATTCATCCTTCAAATGACTACCCTCAGGATACCACGCATATGTCCTTTATGGTACTGATCATAATTATAAGTTCAAATTCATTTGTAAGATCATTTGATTAAAGCCTATCTCCCTTCTTGACTGTAAGTTCAATGTGAGCAAGAACTAAATCTATATCAATATATATTTGTTTAACTCATGAATGAATAAATAGCACACTTACTAAAACCTACCAAATTTTTTTTAAAAGCCTTAGAGAACAATAGAAAATTCTTTCTTATATAGCGGAAATTCCAGAAAAAGTAGCTCTCTGATGCCATGAATACCATCTAAATGGACAAGTTGACTGAAATAAAATAAGAAATATACAAAATATGTAAATAAGCATAAGATAAATTTGGAAGTGAGCTCCTAAATGGCACACTTAAGACTTTCTGTCATCTAAAAAATGCAACAGATTTTTACCATGTTTTAGAGGACTTGCCCTTAATCCTCTCTGATTCCTATCCGGTCTTTTTAAAAGTCAGCAGTGTGCTGAGAACAGACTCTGAGGAGGTTGATAAAAATAAAAAACTTTTTCAATAGGTAGTCTCCCCTTCTATTTCCTTCTCAGTAAGGAGAGATGTTATCTTCTCAAAGCTTCTAGCCATCAGCAGGCCAGATAATCCATCTGTTTTTTTTAATTAAATAGACTGAACATTGTTTCATTTGAATTGGACACACTCCAATCTTTCTAAAGTTTTTCTATCCACAGAGCAGCTTATCTATTAGAAAAAAATTCAAGGATGATACATCATTTTTCACTCTTTTACTAAAAGTAGAGATTCTAATTTGCTAACATATTTACTTCTTTAACCCATTATAAACCAGATGATATCTCCAGAAAAACAATGATTAATGTTTTAGTTTAATTAACTATGGATGTTTAAGTGCTATTATGTCTTCTCTTTTTAGATGAGTTGCAAGAACAAAGAATAAAATTACCAATAAAGAGTCAACAGGAAAATTTCTTTATTTTATTAACAGTAACTCAATAAGTCACCAAATAGCAAACCATAATGTTCTCAAAGAAATTAGTTGCCCACCTTTGTCCACTCATTTATACAACAAAGACTTGTATTAATTATTTGTCAGCCACTCTACTTGACTAGGGAAAAAAGATGAAAGTTACAGTTCCTGCCTTCAAGGAGCTTACAGTCTAATCAGGGAGAAAGAAAAAAAATACAGCTTGATAGATGCCAAGACATATTTTGGTCATTCCAGTTGAAAGAATTATCTTCAAAAAAAAGAGACAGCAGCAACTTAGGCTGAGGAAACTGCATAAACCTTTGAAAAATAAAGGGCTGTAGAAACTGTAAAGGGTGAAAGTGACGGCTAGAAAGGTGAATAGAATCTTTGTTAAGAAAGACCTTGAATATCATGCTGGAGAGTTTGGATTTTATTCTGAAATTGAAGAGAAAGGATAATAGAAGGCTTGTAACATCAAATATCTCATTTAGAAAAATTATCTTCGCATTGATATGGAAATGAGTTTGAAGAAAGAAAAAATTTCCATTCAATCTAAATGCAACTCCTAAAATAGAAGACAGTTTCATATTACTACAAATGTAAAAAGAATAATGTTACACTTAAGCAGACTGTCTAGAGAGGTTTGAAATACTGTGCAATACCTTTGCAATTCAAATAATTAGTTACAAAAACTCAACAACCCCAGCTCCTTAAATATTTAAAACTTAGTCTCAAAATTATCAACAGTTATTTTCTAACTTTATTTTTAACATGACCTAACAGCCTTAGCATTCCCTCCTGCTTAACTCAACTTTAGACAAGTTTCTCCTCAATATAAGCCCCCAATCTCTCTTCTTACAGTATTCACTTTTAGAAAACTTTCAATTGTAAATTCTTTTTTCTGCTCCTTTGAGATTGTAAACACAATCTGGGAAAGTCTTTCTCAAGAACTCAAGAGCCATCCCTTTGAAATGTAAGAGCCATCCCTTTGAAATGTAATCATCAAGAAAGACAGCTTCTATCTCTCAGTCTCTGTGGGAAGGTAGAAGTCTAACTTCAATAAGCACCAATGAGCAACATACATGGCCTAATCACACTTACCAATCTACTCCCTAATGCCCTCCAATACTCTTCCAATAGCTCACTCCAATGCTTATAAAACTCTCCTACCTTTTGCTTCAACAGAGTTGAGTACAATCTATCCCATATTGCTATGCTTAGAGCATTCATCCATATCTCCTTTGTCTTGCTAATCCCTATTCATCCTTGACATCTCAGCCTGAATATCATTTCCTCTAGAAAGTCTTCTGTGGTACTAGCCATCTAAGTCTAGGTCAAGTACATTCCTCTACTTTAAGACAGCATTTATTACACTTTATTAGTTGCCCATTTACTTGTCCCTAGACTCTATTAAGTCTCCATCAGGATAAGGAGCATATTTGTCATGTTCACCACAGTGCATATAGTTTTAATGAATAAATATTTGTTGAATAAATTAATGAATGATGACAAAAATGGTCCAGTTTGCCATTCAAGCCAGCACACTGATTAGGCTCCTGACATTTCAGAATAGAATCCTAACTTTGTTACCTTCTTATCTGTTTTTATCCCATGTGGACCTGCCTTCAGTCATTCATAGAAAGGATTCTATGCGCTTGTCAAAAACTACAACCTCAAATTGTCTGTTTTCCTCTTTCTTTACAGACCTAGGCAAGAAAATTTGAGACAAATTGCCCTAAAAGAAAATGATCTGCCTTTTTTTCTCTACATGCTCTAAACTATTTATAAAGTCTAAGAAAAAGACAGTTTCACATTACTATAAAAATAAAGATAAGAATCAAGTTGGACCACCAAAAGTCTACATAGTTGGACCACATTAGTTTAGTCCCTCAAAGACTCACCTGGGCCACTACTACATTTGAAAACTCCATGGGCACTACGCACTCAGAATTTTGTGTGAAAGGCACACACACATACTTTACAGTCTGTTTGAATAGCATCCCCTGGAGTTATATAAAGCATGATGGCCTTGAAATCACCTCCATCAAGTTGCTCTTTGTGCTAAGCCTCTAGCTTTAATTTTAAGAAGCCAGAAACAGACACAAAAAATTCACCCCTGGCTTTTCAGTAAACATATTGTTAATGAAATTTTCCTCTTCAGTAATTAGCATCCAACAAAGAAATATATTTTTGAATTTGATGTTAGCACAAATCCAATGCCAGTTTCTTGAAGAAAGGTAGTAAAACAAACCACCATCAATTCTAGAGGAAAATTCTGAAGGCTCTTCATCCCTCCCTGTCCCCATTCTCTGTGTCCCTAAGAAGGAAGAGTCTTCTTGTAAACTAGACAAACTCCAAGGTAATCTTTGGGTTATAGTGCTAGGTATGTTTTGAGAATGTCTAACTTCCATGATGCTGGAGACATAAGATAGAACCCAAGTATTTCACTTTTAGGGGAAGAGGCACTCTCTCCACCTATACCTCATTGCCTTCTTTCCCCTTAAACAGCTATGTGGGAACCAGAGAAAGCTTGAGGGAAAAGGAGTGCACTTTGATCAGACTCTTCGAGGGAAAAAAAGTCCTCCAGAACTAACCTAACTCACTAGCCTTCAGGACTTCCCTGGGGTTTTGAGTCAAATCTCAGGTTAAAAAAAATTATATCCCTTTTTCTGGTATTGTCCTCTACAAACATATTTCCCCGATGGGCAGTAATGAAAGAGTGGAATGAATCTTAGGTGCACTACTTTATTTCCACAGACGCATTCATTTTGAAAGATTTAGGAATAGCCAAAATTTTCAAAAGGGAAAATTAATGAGGCTTTAAACATTAAAATATATTTAAAAACTGTAACAATTGTTAAATGTGGCATTGCCAGACAAGAGAAATTGAATAGAAGCATTTTAAGTAGGAGAATGACATATTCAGATTTGTATTTTGTAAGAGAATGTGGAGAATGGATTACAAGAGGGCAAGAGTAGACACTAAGACAACAGTTTAGAAGTTTTATGGTAATCCAGGGAGGAAGTCAAAAGGGCTTGAACAAATGGAAATGGAAAAGGGAATGGAGATAAATGGACTGATCCAAAAAATATTTTAAAAATTACAGTCATCACAACTTGCTGGTTGATATGATGGAGGTGAGAGAGAAAGAACAGGTGTGAATGGTGCTGAGTTTCTTGAATTTACTACATGGTGGATGTAAAAAGAGAACAAAATTTAAGGACCTTTCAAATTTATTATGCCAAGGGGAAAGGTTAAGGCTTAATGCTTTCCAAACAGCTGCCCTCACACTTCGCACTTGAATAAACTCTTTTAACTGGATCCTGAGCCTTTTGATTACTTTAGGTTGACATGGATAAAGATGCCTTTCACAGAGACTGGAAACATAATAGGGGGAGAAAGTGTGAAAGGAAGATATTAAATGAGGTTTGAGATATTATTAGTGTAAGATATATGCATGATAAACAAATAGAGATAAGAAGAAAGTTGTTGGGTTTGATTTAAAAGATAATTGTGAGACCAGGCACAGCGGCTCACACCTGTAATCCCAGCACTTTGGAAGGCTGAGGCAGGCAGATCACTTGAGGTCAGGAGTTCAAGGCCAGCCTGACCAACATGGTGAAACCCTGTCTCTACCAAAAATATAAAAATTAGCCTCCCTGGTTCAAGCATGGTGGCAGGCACCTGTAATTCTAGCTACTCAGGAAGCTGAGGCAGGAGAATCGCTTGAACCCGGGAGGGGAAGTCTGCAGTGAGCTGAGATTGCGCCACTGCACTCCACCCTGGGTGACAGAGTGAGACCCTGTCCTCCCAACCCCCCCCCCCAAAAAAAAAGATAATTGTGACCTAGAGATGTAGATTTGGGAGTCAGCACCATAGAGGTAATTCTTAAAGCCAGGACGGTGCTGAATAGGACCCAAGAGAGTATAGAAAGAAAAAAAGTATGGCAAAACTTTGAGTATTACCTAAAGAATGGTAAATAACGGACAGCAAGAAAGGATTCTGCAAAGGGGACTGAAAAGGAGCAAGACAGAGAAACTGGATGAAATATGGGAGAGTAACATACCAGAGCAACTACTGGAAGAGGGTATTTCAGGAAAAAGAGAGTGTGACCGGGTCAGCAGCATCAAATGCTACTGATAAGTCAAGTAACAGTAAAAGGAACTGGAAAATGCCCATTGGACTCAGCTACAAGGAAGTGAGGACCTTGACAGAAGTACGGCAGTGAAGCGAAAGGATGCTATCTGCAAGCAGATTGAAAAATAAATGCAAGTAATGAAACAGCAACAGAGCACATGAACAACATTTCCAAGAGGCTCGAATGTAAAATGGAAAAAGAAAAAGGAGAAAAATAAGGCAGGATTAGAAGGAGTTGTTGCTACAGGGAGATTTTATTGATTTGATTATTTAGTTTTTGAGTAGTAATTTTGCGCTGTTGTTTTGTTTTCAAATAGGAGAAAACTGAGTATGTTTAAATGCTTATGGGAAGGTATGGGAGTCAGCCTCCAAAATCACCTCTATGATTCCTGCCTCCTGGTATTCATGGCTTTGTGTAGTTCTCTTTCCACTTCACAATGCCCGAACTCTCACATTCAATAGGACAGACCTATATAAACAATAAGATAATATGGAAATGAAGGTGTGTGATTCCTGAAGCTAAGTCATAAAAGACATTGTAATTTCTTTTTCTTTTTTTTTTTTTTTTTTTGAGACAGAGTTTCACTCTTGTCACCCAGGCTGAAGTGCAATGGCATGATCTCGGCTCACTGCAGCCTCTACCTCCTGGGTTCAACCAATTCTCCTGCCTCGGCCTCCTGAGTAGCTGGGATTACAGGCTTGTGCCACCATGCCCAGCTAATTTTTGTATTATTAGTAGAGACGAGTTTCACCATGTCGTCCAGGCTAGTCTCGAACTCCTGACCTCAGGTGATCCACCCACCTCAGCCTCCCAAAGTGCTGGGATTACAGGTGTGAGCCATGGTGCCTGGCCAAGACATTGTAATTTCTTCCTTGTTCTCTTGGATTGCTAAGCTCTGGAGGCAGCCAGTGTCATGTTGTGAAGACAATGAAGTAGTCCTTTGAAGAGGTCCATGTGGCAAGAAACTGAGGCTTCCTGCCAATAGCCCTCTAAGTGAGACATCCTAGAGTGGATTTTCTACCCCTAATCAAGCTTTCAGATAATTGTCAGCCTTAGCAGACATCTTGACTGCAACCTCATAAGAGACTCTGAGCCAAAATCACCCAGCTTAGTCACTATCGGATTTCTGATGCACAGAGACTGTGAGGTAATAAATATGTGTTGTTTTAAGCTGGTAAGTTGTTATGCCGCAAAAGATAACTAATACAGGTTATCGTATTAAAGGAAAGAAGACCAGGTGCGGTGGTTCATGCCTGTAATCCCAGCACTTCGGAAGGCCGAGGCGGGCGGATTACCTGAGGTCGGGAGTTCAAGACCAGCCTGCCCAACATGGTGAAACCCAGTCTCTACTAAATACACAAAAATTAGCCAGGTGCAGTGGCGCACACCTATAATTCCAGCTACTCTGGAGGCTGAGGCAGGTGAATCACTTGAACACGGGAGGCGGAGGTTGCGGTGAGTCGAGATAGTGCCACTGCACTCCAGCCTGGGCGACAGAGCAAGACTTCGCCTTAAAAAAAAAAAAAAAAAAAAAAAAAGGAAAGAAGTTAAAAATATTTTTAAAAAGGAGGAAATCATTGACATGCAACATATCTGGGGACATAGAAGAAGGAATTGTTCTCTAAGTGAAATGAACAGCCTCAAATGGAAGAAAGAGTGCCTCTTTCATTTCACAGGAGGAAAATAAAAGGACGGCTGTATTAGGTCAAGTTGTTTGTCAGTAGCAGAGAATGAGGAAGTATGCATCCAATGTTCTGTTTTCTCTGAAAAGGAGAAAGTGGGGTTATCTGTTAATAATAATAGAGGAAGTGGAGGGGTTTAACTTGAAGAGGATAAAGAAATTTTAAGTAGCTGCTGTGGAAAATAGGAAAGACATGACTAAGGAACCATAAAAGGATTTCTCAATAGCATTGAGATCCCAGTTGATGTTAGAGATCATGAATTTTTTATATAACCAATCTGTGAATTTTCTCTAAAATAGAGGTGAACTACAGGAGTTCCTGTTGGCAAATCCTCACAAAGCAGCTTTGAATCACACTTCAAATTAAGACAAAGTTGCCTGCACTGTGATCTAATCACAGCTTGACAATTAAAAATGGTAGGTGTGATTGAAGAGAAGCATGGTGCTTTACATCCAAAAGAGATGGAAAACTATACAGCTAAGGAAATTCAAATTAATCCCCCAACCATTGTTGTATAGAACTATGGCTATGTAACTAGCTTCTTTTAAAATGGCAAGAAATCCAATAGTGTAGAAAATTATTAGAAATATTTTCTGGGTATTAGTGATTCATTATTTCTTGCTCTTTCATCTAAATATCTTTCCTTTCTCTTCTAGTCTCTCCTGTTACTTTAATAGGCAACCGTTAATAGATCCTAATGAAACACTCCCAAACAATAAGTAAAAAATACCTCCCTTCATGCTTAGATTTAATAAATTGCATTCTTCAGAAATGGCCCATCAAATATGTTTACCCATTGAATGCAACGTCTATATAAATTTAATCTAACAAATAACTCAAGAAATAATTGCTATGATCTAACATATAAACTTTTCTCTCTAAAATAGATATCCATGATTCGAATTCAAATGTCAGAGCAGCAGTATATAAACCACCGTCAATCAAGCTTGTTCTAGTTTGTCTCTTTAAATACCACTTTTTAAATTCCAAGATAAACCAGGCTTAGAAAGACTTATACAGTCTCACCATGCATTCGCAGAACAAGAAATAATACCTTAAATGTGACTGCTTCCCCCTTGTTAATCATATTCATTAAAGAATAAAATATTTTATGCAAATAAAAATTTTTAGGCCCCAAAGTATGGAATGTAGTATTTTTCAGCCATGACTTTTTAAAGAGGTATATTTCTAAAAATACCTTGGGCTTTATTTCAGTAAACAATAACACACAATAATACAAACAGATACACTGCCAAGTCATTATTCCCATCCTTATTAAGGCAAATAGCACCACAGACTAACCTGAAGCACTATAAATAATGAGAGTGTTAAACTGAATTCAATGAATAATTCATGAAACCCAATTCTTCCAGTTTCCTTGGCAGTACTCTCACAGCCAGATGAAACAATGCAGAATGATTACAAAGATGTATCATCTGTATTATTGGGGTATATGCCTTATCAATTAAACTAGCTCATTTATTTAAAAAATAATAATCATCTCACAGCTACTTTGTATTCTAAATGTTTGCTTTTGTAAGATAATGTGATGCAAATGTACCTTACTGGAGTTTGAAAATGAGATAATGTCCAAACGATGTCTGCTTCACATTCAGGACCTGATTTAGGAGTGAACTGAGACCCCAAGGGTAAGATGGCACACCCTGTGACTCTCAGAGACACTGTGTTGCATTCCTGATCCAGCACTTCACCAAGATGAAGGAGTTCAGTGTCATCAAAAAGGATCCTGGGAGTTAGTGAGCAGAGAGACTGGTTCTATTTCTGGATCTGCCATTGACTTAATTTGACCTCAGCCAAGTAATGAAACTTGTCTAGATTTTCATCCCTAACTCTTTCACATGCGACTATGGACTGGAATAACTGTGAGGCTCATTCTGGTCTTCATTTTCAGCAGTCTACATCATTACCAAACTAATTTTCTAGCTTCTAGCCATATTCTACTAAATTGTAAGAATCATGAATGCAGAGAGATGTTTTGTTCATCAATGTATCCTCAGCACCTAGCACAGCATTGGAGTATTTCAACATATATTTATTGAGTAAATGAACTAACCTAGTATAATTGAAAAACAAAATATCAATCCCAAATGTGTTTCTTCTTTAACACAATGTTTGACACAGCAAAAGTTTGGAATTGCTAAAGCCCTAAACTGCTGACAAAAACTAAAGATAAGAGAATCATTACATTCAATAACAAATATCTTAGTGTTTGGTTTTCTGTCACTGTCAGAGCAATATATTTTTCAAAGTTTATGGTAGAGCAAGTATTGAAATTTTGTTTTTCTGTTGCTCAGAGTAGCTAGGCTTAGGTCTAGCATTCTGAATAATCAGCTGGCTATTCGTTTTGATAGTAACCCTATTGCAAAGCTATAAATCCTCTCCCTCTCCCAATATACAGATATGAGCATATATGCACACTTAAGCCTATATCTCTTCTCAAAACACAGACTTAAAAACTATACACACTAAGAAAAGGTTTAAATCATGGAATATTCTAGAAAGGCTATTCTATAGCTTCTGCCAACTTTATACCTGCCACCAGTCTATCTTGTGATTTATTCCCATTGTCTGATTGAACCTCTGCCCTATGGAATTTTAGCATTTTCTCTAATAATTGAAGATTAACACTCTGTTACTACCCTCAGAAATTCTTCCTGATCTAGGCCAGCAGTGGTAGTGAGGGAGAAGCATTTTAAATTTTAGTTTCCCAGATATCTGAAATTTATTCAAGCAGATTCTTATAACCACTCAAAAATAAGAAAAAAAGATATTTTATATCTAATAAATGCCCCTGTGATAGATGATTTCTACCATATTGTGCTTTGTATAATAATGATACAATATGAAAGATTATAATGTAAACTAAAAAGTATAGCAGATAAGCCCAGAACCATTGAATAAAGTAACAGTGGTGAACCTTATAAAAGACACCCAATATTTATTCTACCATTGTCCCATTGAATAATAAAAACATGGTTTCAGAATTTTATCTAAGCTTAAGTTTGCTAATAATTTGTTCAAGAATGAGTAGAAACATACCTCGTTTAATTGTGCTTCACTTTAGTGTGCTTCTCAGATGGTGCATTTTTTATAAATTGAAGGTTTGTAGCAACCCTTACATGGAACAAGTCTATTGGCACCATTTTTCCAACAGCGTATGCTTACTTCCTGTTTCTGTGTCACATTTGGTAATTCCCACAATATTTCAAACTTTGTCATTACTATTATATCTGTTACAGTGATCTGTGATCAGTGATCCTTGATGTTACTATTATAATGTTTTGGGGGCACCAAGAACCACTCCAATATAAGATGGCAATTTTAATATATAAATATAATGTGTGTTTTGAGGGCTCTGTCTCTCTCCCTCTCCTTGGGCCTCCCTATTCCCTGAGACACAATGCTATTGAAATTAGAACAGTTAACAACCCTATAATAGCCTGTAAGTGTTCAAGTGAAAGACAGAGTTGCATGTCTCTCACTTTAAATCAAAAGCTAGGAAAGATTTAGCTTAGTGGGGAAGTTGAAAGCAAAATAAACAGAAGGCCAGGCCTCTAGCACCAGTTAACCAAGTTGTGAATGCAAAGAAAAAATTCTTGAAGGAAATTAGAAGTGTTATTCCAGTGAACACATAAATAATAGGAAAGCAAAACAGCCTCATTATTGATAATAAAGTTTGAGTGGTCTGCAGAGAAGATCAAACCAGCCACAAGATTTCCTTAGGCCAAAGCCTAATCCAGAGCAAGGCCCTAATAATTCTCTTTAATTCTATCAAGGCTGAGAGATTTGAGGAAGTTGCAGAAGAAAAGTTAGAAACTAGCAAAGGTAAGTTCATGGGGTTTAAGGAAACAAGCCATCTCCATAACATAAAAGTGAAAGGTGAAGCAGCAAGTGCTAATGTAGAAGCTACAACAACTTATCTCAAAAAATCTAGCTGAGATCATCGATGAAAGTGGCCATGCTAAACAACTGATTTTCAATGTAGACAAAACAGTCTTCTATTGGAAGAAGATGCCATCTAGACTGTAATAGCTAAAGAGGAAAAGTCAATGCCTAGCTTCAAAGCACAGGTTGACTCTTGTTAGGGAATAATGCAGCTGGTGACTTTCAGTTGACGCTAATGCTCTTTTACCAATCCAACAATGCCAGAGCCCTTAAGAGTTGTGCTAAATCTACTCTGCCTATGCTTTAGAGATGGAATAACAAAGCCTGGATGATGCACATCTATGGATAACATGGTTTACTGAATATCTTAAGCCCACTGTTGAAACCCACTACTCAGAAAAAAATTTCTTTCAAAATATTACTGCTCATTGACTGTTCACCTGGTCATCCAAGAGCTCTGATGGAGATGTACAAAGGGATTAATGTTATTTTCATGCCTGCTATTACAACATCCATTCTGCAGCACATGAATCAAGAAGTCATTTCAATATTCAAGTATTATTATTTAAGAAATATATTTTGTAAGGCTATCACTGCCATAGATAGTGACTGCTGTCATGGATCTGGGCAAAGTGCACTGAAAATATTCTGGGAAGAAAAATCACCAATCTAAATGACATTAAGAACACTTGTGATTCATGAGAGGAGACTGAAATATCAGCGTTGAAATAGTTTAGATATTTGTCCACTTCTAATCTCATGTTGAAATGTGATTCCCAATGTTGGAGGAGGGACCTGGTGGGAGGTGTTTGGGCCAGGAAGGTGGATCCTTCATGAATGGCTTAGTGATCTCCCCATGGTAATAAGTGAAGTCTTGCTCTATTAGTTCACATGAAAGCTGGTTGTTTAAAATCAGCCTGGCATCCCCCTCTTGCTCCCTCTCTCGCTATGTAATACACCAGTTCCCCCTTCACCTTTTGCCATGATTGTAAAATTTCTGAGGCCTCGCAGAAGCCAATCCTGGTGCCATGCTTCTTTTACAGCCTGCAGAGCTGTGAGCCAAATATACCTCTTTATAAATTACCCAGCATCCAGCATTTCTTTGTAGCAATGCAAAATTGACTAATATAAACATTAACAAGAATTTGGAAGAAGTTGATTCCAATCCTCTTGGATGACTTTGAAAGCTTCAAAACTTTAGTGGAGGAAGTGAGTGCAGATGTGATGAAAATAGCAAGAGAACTAGAATTAGAAATGGAGCTTGAAGATGGGACTGAATTGCTGCAATCTCATGATAAGATTTGAACAGATGACGAGTTGCTTCTTATGGATGAGCAATGAAAGTGGTTTCTTGAGATGAAATCTACTCCTAGTGAAGATGCTGTGAACACTGTTGAAATGACAGAATAGGATTTAGAATATTACATATAGATAGTTGACAAAGCAGCAGCAGGGTTTGAGAGGGTTGACTCCAGTATTAAAAGAACTTCTACTATGGGTAAAATGCTAGCAAATAGCTTTGCACACTGCAGAGAAATCTTTCATGAAAGGAAAAGTCAATCAATGAGGCACACTTATTATTGTCATATTGCTGCAGCCACCCCAACCTTCAGCAACCACCACTCTGATCAATCAGCAGTCATCAGCATCAACACAAGAGCCTCCACCAGCAAAAGGATTATGACTCACTGAAGGTTCAGATGATCATTGCCATTTTTTAGCAATAAAACATTTTTAAATTATGGTATGTAGGTTGTTTTTTAGACATAACACTATTGTATACTTAACAGACTGCAGTGTAGGGTAAACATAACTTCTTATGCACTGGAAAGCCAAAAAATTCACATGACTCACTTTATTTCAATATTCACTTTATTGTGGTGGTTTGGAACTAAACCCACAAATCTCTGAGATATGCTTGTAATGGCATAATTATTATCAATTAGACATGAAAAGAGAAATGCTAGAAGCCTCTAGAAATATTATTCTTTGTTTATAAAACAGAGTGAGAAAAAACCTGGTGTCTCCTATAGCTGGACAGCTGCACATGAACAAGAAAACATGTAGCTCAGTTGCAGCCGCTTAAAAATCACAAAGGGAATCAGCCTTAGTTTGAAGCCTGACATTGCAGATGGCATAATAGAAAACAGAAAGAAGCTAGGTCCATGATGCCATTAATGAGCTACTAAAGTAGTTAAACTTGTAGCCTACCTTACTTCTAGATGCTCTGTTATTTGAGAAAACAAATGTCCTTGTTTAAATTAGTTAAGTTGGGGCTTCTCTTACTTGCAGGCCAAAGAATTCTATCTGATATATATAGTTATCTATTTGTGGAATTTTAAATATGCATATAATTAATGTGATTTAAGATTTTTTTAAAACAGGCCAGGCGTGGTGGCTCATGCCTGTAATCCCAGCACTTTGGGAGGCCAACGTAGATGGATCACCTGAGGTCAGGAGTTTGAGACCAGCCTGGCCAACATGGTGAAACCCCGTCTCTACTAAAAATACAAAAAATCACTGGGCATGCTGGCAGGTGCGTGTAATCCCGGTTACTCGGAAGGCTGAGGTGGGAGAATCGTTTGAACCCGGGAGGCAGAGGTTGCAGTGAGCAGAGATCGCGCCACTGCACTCCAGCCTAGGCAACAAGAGTGAAACTCTGTCTCAAAAAAAAAAAAAAAAAAAAAACAGAATTTAAAAAATAATAGCAAACCTGTGAAGAGTTCTGCCATATATAATATACAATTATACACAATACCCTTCTCTGAGCACATAGTCTACTAAGCAAATATTTCCTATTTGATTTATCAAGGTTTGTTTTCTATTCACAAGCAATTTTTTTAAAAGTTAAATGTAAAAGACATACTAGGAATAAAACTGTATGTGTCAGTCTGTCACTGTGGAAAGAGCTTTATGGAAATAAAAATGGAAAAGGCCTGTTTGATTTGTACCTTTTCCAAGACATGACAGTTCGTTACCACATACTTTCTTGTTAAAATTATACAATGGGTCTCAATCCTGAGGCATTAGTGGATAAGGTGACTTCTAGCTGGGATTGAAATGAGATTCCCCCCACCCCAAGGAATAGTACTACAAATACGATCAAGTGAACTACTGAGGGATTTCACCCTACTCTATAAGACTCCTAGTCTGTTCCAGCGTGATAATTTCTAAATACACAAGAAAAATTAAATTCAATGTAAAAAGTTACTTCATGCCCTCAGCTTCCACACAACCAGGAACAGACATAGTTCCATATGGAAGTAAACTTTCTAAAAGATCATTCTGCTAGTTATAAATTTTAACTGACCTGCCAATTTTCTAAGGGCCACAAAAACAACCTCAATAATCTAACTTGTCCTCACACCCTAACCACACATCAGTCACATTAATGTAGTTTGGCTTTACAGTTTCTTATATTTATTCTTCGATGTTTTTATTTATGATGGCTCCTTTGTTTCAGATGAACTTCCCCTCCCCTCATCTATCCCACATTCCTCTCCTCTCTTCCTCTTCTCTGCTCTTCTGCCACCTTTTCTCTCTCCTTCCTCTTTCCTTTCCAATTCCTACTCATCATTTCAGGTCTAATTCATATATGATGACGTGCTGAAAACCTTTCCTGAGCACTTCTCTCCTCTGAATTCCTACGAAGGAAAGTCTGTACTACACAATCCGAACATGTCTTGATTTAATAAGGCAAAATGGTATAACAAAGAGCTTAGTCTTTAAGATGAAACAAGTGTTCAAAGCCCAGCTCTGACACTCTTTAACTCTGTGACTTGTATCAGACCTTCAACAAAGAGTACAGATTATTATTACCAATAACAATGGGAATAAATGATTATTAAATCCTGATTCTGCTAGTTAATACCTTTATGATCTTGAGCAAGACATTTAACCTACCAGAACCTCAGTTTCCCTGTGTATAAAATCAATAACATCTGTCCTACTGACCTCATAAAATTGTGAGAATTGAAGTAAGATTATGAGAGTAATAGTGTTTGTAATGATTATACAAATATCTATGTGATAGATTCTGTGAAATAAAAATAAATCCTAAGCACCCCCAACCAACGGAATGAACCCTTCTTGGCCAAGGAGACTCCAGAAAAACTTGAAAAACTAAATTTTTGAGCCACGACAAGATGGGAGGTTGGTCACACCTCAGTACACTCTCTTCTTTGCTAACCATTCTCAGACTTTTTTTTCTTTTACTAAGAGTTAAACAGAAACCAGCCCCATAAAACAAAGAACAAAAGACACACTCCTCCACTGACTTCAGTCAACTGCCTGACGCTGCAACCAGACTCTCCTCCATTTCTGTGGTTTCAACATGGCAGCTGACCAGTTTCACAAAGCATCCTTCCTGCTAAATGACCACTAATAGCGAATGGTTCTGACTAGTTTACTAAGGCTGCATGCTGAGCATCGTTGTGTGCTGTTTCAGCTTTTGAGGTACAGAGCCTAATTTTACTGCATTTTTCTTGTTCTTTGTCTTTTTTTTTTTTTTCCAGAGACAAGTTCTCGCTCTGTCACCCGGGCTGAAGTACAGTGGTGCAATCGTGAACTCCTAGGCTCAAGCAGTCTTCTTGCCTCAGCCTCCTAGAAGCACAAGTCACCATGCTTGGCTAATTTTTTCTTCATTTTTTTGTTGAGAAACTCAGTGAGATATGAGAGAATACAGACAGATAATGTAACAAAATCAGAAAAACAATTTAAGATTTGAATGAGATAATCAGCAAAGAGATAGATATAAAAAAGAGCCAAACAGAAATCTGAGAGCTGAAGAATTCAAGAAATGGAATAAAAAATATAACTGAGAGCTCCAACAATGGACTAGACCAAGCAGAAGAAAGAATTTCTGAACTTGAAGACATATATTTTTAAATAACATAGACAGACAAAAAAAGAAGAAATAATTTTTAAAAATTAAGAAAGCCCACAAGATTTATAGGACACCATTAAGCAAACAAATATTCAATCATCCATGTTTCAGAAGAAGAGAGGAGAAAGGTATAGAAAACATATTCAATAAAATACTATCTAAAGCCTTCCCAAATCTTGGAAAAGAAATTGATATCCAGGTTCAGGAAGCTCAAAAAACCTCAAGTCAATTCAAACCAAACAGGTCCTCTCCAAAACACATTATATCAAACTGTCAAAAGTCAAAGACAAAGAAACAATTCTAAAAACAGCAAGAGAAAAGCATCAAATCAAATATACGGCAATCTCCAATAGATTAACAGTGAATTTCTCAGCAGAAACTTTTCAGACCAGGAAAGAGTGAGATGATATATTAAAAGTACTGAAAGAAAAAAACAGTCAGCCCAGAATATTATAGCCAGCAAAACTATCCTTCAGAAATGAAGGAGAAAAAAATCATTCACAGGCAAGCAAAAACTAAGGTAATTCATCACCAATAAACCAGCCTCAAAATAAACAATAAGAGAGAAAGTAAGGAACAAATGATATACAAAACAACTAGAAAACAATCAATAAAGTGACAGGAGTAAGTCCTCACCTATCAATAACAAACTTGAATGTAACCAGATTAAATTCCTCATTTAAAAAATACAGACTGGCTGGATATATTTTTTAAAACACAAGACCCAACTGTATGCTGCACAAAGAAACTCACCTTGCCTGTAAAGACATACAGACTGAAAGTGAAGGGATGAAAAAAGATATTCCATGCAAATAAAAACCAAAAGTGAGCCAGAGTAGCTCTACTAATATAAAACAAAACCACAAAAGATACTGAATAGCAAAGGCAATCCTGAGCAAAAGGAACAAAGCTGGAAGAATCACACTATCAGCTTCAAAATATGCTCTAAAGCTGTAGTAACCAAAAAACCATGGTATTGGCATAAAAACAGACACAGATATGAATGGAACCGAATAGAGAATTAGAAATTAATCCACATATCTACAGCCAACTGTTTTTTGACAAAGGTGCCAAGAACCCTCATTGGGGAAACGACAGTCTCTTTAATAAATGGTTCTGGGGAAACTGGATATCCATATGCAGAAGAATGAAATTACACCCCACCTCTCACCCTATACAAAAATCAACTCAAAATGAATCAAAGACCTAAATATAAGACCCAAAGCTGTAAACTATTAGAGTAAAGCATACGGGAAACATTTTAGGATATTGGTCTGAGAAAGATTTTGTAAATAAGACCTCAAAGCACAGGTTTAGAAAAAACCAAA
Source organism: Pongo pygmaeus (assembly GCF_028885625.2). Taxonomy (NCBI): domain Eukaryota; kingdom Metazoa; phylum Chordata; class Mammalia; order Primates; family Hominidae; genus Pongo; species Pongo pygmaeus. The sequence continues at coordinate 43,943,661 of NC_072388.2, read as the reverse complement.
AGTAAACAAATGGGATTATATCAAACTAAAAAGCTACTGCATAGCAAAAGAAACAATCAACAGGGTGGAAAGACAACCCAGAAAATGGAAGAAAATGTTTACCAACTACTCATCTGATAGGCGATATTTTAATATCCAGATATTAATATCTATTTAATATCCAATACAAGGTACTTGATGTAATTTGGATATTTGTCCCTGCCCAAATCTCATGTTGAAATGTAATCCACAATGTTGGAGGTGAGGCCTGGTGGGAGGTGATTGGATCATTGGGGCAAGTGTCTTGTGAATGGTTTAACACCATCTTCTTGATGCTGTCCTCACAATAGTGAATGAATTCACATGATACCTTATTGTTTAAAAGTGTGTGTTAGCCGGGCGTGGTGGCTCATGCCTGTAATCCTAGCACTTTGGGAGGCCAAGGTGGGAACATAACTTGAGGTCAGGAGTTCAAGACCAGCCTGGCCAACATGGCAAAACCCCGTTTCTACTAAAAATACAAAAATTAGCTGGGCCTGGTGGCATGCTCCTGTAGTCCCAGCTACTCGGGAGGCTGAGGCAGGAGAACTGCTTGAACCCAGGAGGCAGAGGTTGCAGTGAGCCAAGATCGTGCCACTACACTCCAGCCTAGGTGACAGAGCAAGACTCCATCTCAACAAAAAATTTTAAAAAGTGTGTGTCATGTCCCCGCCAACTCTCTCTCTCTTGCTCCCGCTTCACCTTCTGCCATGAGTAAAAGCTTCCTGAGGCCTCCCCAGAAGCCAAGCAATGTCAGTACCATGCCTGTACAGCCTACAGAATTTTGAGCCAATTAAACCTCTTTTCTTTATAAATTACCCAGTCTCAGCTATTTATAGCAATGCAACAGCCTAATACATATCTCAACATCTCAATAGCAAAAAACCAAAAAATCCAATTTTTTAAATAGGCAAATGATCTAAATGGACATATCTCAAACGAAGACATACAAATGGCCAATAAATATATGACAAAATACCCAACATCAGTAATCACCAGGGAAATGCAAATGAAGTCCACAATGAGATATTACCTTACCTCAGTTAAAATGGCTATTATTTTATTTTATTTATTTATTTATTTATTTTGAGACAGAGTCTCGCTCTTGTTGTCCAGGCTGAAGTGCAATGGCACAATCTCAGCTCACTGCAACCTCCACCTCCCGAGTTCAAGTGATTCTCCTGTCTCAGCCTCCCAAGCAGCTGGGATTACAGACATGCACCACCATGCCCAGCTAATTTTGTATTTTTAGTAGAAATGAGGCTTCACCATGTCGGTCAGGCTGGCCTCAAACTCCCAACCTCATGTGATCCACCTGCCTCAGCCTCCCAAAGTGCTGGGATTACAGGCATGAGCCATTGCACCCAGCCAAAATGGCTATTATCAAAGAGACAAAAAATAAGAAATGCTGGTGAGGATGTGGAAAAAAGGGAACCCTTATAAACTGTTCATAGGAACAGAAACTAGTAGAACCACGACAGAAAACAGTATGGGGGTTCCTCATATAACTACCACTAGAATTATCACATAATCCAGTAATCCCACTACTGGGCATTTATCCAAAGGAAAGGAAATCAGCACATTGAAAAAACATCTGCACCTTCATGTTCATCGCAGCACTACTCACAATAGCCAATATATGGAGTCAGTCTAGGTGTCCAACAAGAGATGAATGGATAAAGGAAATTTGGTACACAATGGAATACTATTCAGCCATAAAAAAGAATAAAATCCTGTTATTTGTGGCAACATGGATGGAACTGGAGGACACTGTGTTAAGTGAAATAAGCCAGGAACATAAAGTTAAACACCGCATGTTCTCATTCATATATGGAAGCTGAAAATAAGTTGAATTCATAGAAGTAAAAAGTAGAACAGAGGATACTAGAGGCTGGGAACAATAGGGGTAAGGAAGGGATAAAGAAAGATATCTTAAAGAATACAAAATTGGCCAGGCGCAGTGGCTCATGCCTGTAATCCCAACACTTTGGGAGGCCAAGGCAGGCAGATCACAAGGTAGGAGATCGAGACCATCCTGGCTAACATGGTAAAACCCCGTCTCTACTAAAAAATACAAAAAAAAAATTAGCCAGGCCTGGTGGTGGGCGCCTGCAGTCCCAGCTACTCAGGAGGCTGAGGCAGGAGAATGGCAAGAACCCGGGAGGCGGAGCTTGCAGTGAGCAAAAAAGAATACAAAATTACAGCTAGAAAGGAGGAACAGGTTCTAGTGTTCTATATCACTGTAGGATGACTACAGTTAATATATTATATAATTTCCAATAGCTAGAAGAAGAATATTAAATATTCCTAACTTAAATAAATGATAAATGTTTGAGATGATGCTAAGTACTTGATCTGATCACTATACATGTAGTGCAATATCAATGTGTACCCCATAAATATACAATTATTATGTATTAATTTAAAAAAACAAAATAGGCTGGGCACAGTGGCTCATGCCTGTAATCCCAACACTTTAGGAGAGCAAGGCAGGTGGATCACTTGAGCCCAGGAGTTTAAGACCAGCCTGGGCAACATAGAAAGACTTCATCTTAACAACAACAACAACAAAATTAGCCAGTACGGTGGTGCATGCCTATGGTCCCAGATACTCACGAGGCTGAAGTGGGAGGGTAATTTAAGCCTGAGAGGTCAAGGCTGCACTGAACTATGATCATGCCACTGCACTCCAACTTGGATGACAGAGTGAGACTCTTGTCTCATAATAAATTTAAATAAATAAAATATTTTTAAATATGCAGTTGTTCAAAAATATGAATAAAACCACATAAAAAGTGCATTTTACAAAAGACTATGAAACATACCAAATTCTTAATAGTAGTTTTTATGGCGGGGACTAGAGGGTTATGCAAGTGAGGCACTTAGGACACAAAATTTAAGGAAACAATTGCTCATCTCCTGCAAATGCAAGGTCAGCCCTCCTTAAATTTTGTGCCCAAAATAATATCCTGGATACCCAGATAAAGTTGCATTGCTGGGATGACATTGATGGTAATAGCAAACAATCAGGAATGAGCAGTTGCTTCTCTCACCTCCTGTCTTCCAATCTCCCTCTACTGCTCCTGGCAGATCCTAACAGGAAACTAGCCAAGAACAAATAGTTGGCAGAGTCCCAGACCCAGCATTACCAATTATAGGTCGTCAACTTGGAGGTGGAAAACAATGGCTTAATAATTGGCACACCAATCAACTAAAACTTCGCTAGGAATAATATAACCATTTTTCTTTTAATCAAACTGTATGTAAAAATAAATTCTGACAAAGAGCCGAGTCTCAACTCCCAGCCAGAAGAAGGCATGGAGCAAAGACAGGAGTACTATTGTGGGTTTCAATGCAGTGAAAGGACTTGCCTTGAGTTGGAAATAGAGCCTGCCTGAAATTGTTTTTACTCAATATATGATTTCATGGACCTGGAATGATCAACCTTCTAAAGAAATAACTCAATGGTAATATAGGTAACATAAGGTTGTATTTGACAGCATGAATAGTGAAGCCAAAATTTATTTAGCCAAACTAAACAAAAGACGTTCTCAAGAAACTCACTAGAAGAGACACAATTGACATTCAAATTACCTACTTTCAAATCCTTGCTCCACCATGTAAGGGCCTAGTCACTTTAGATAAGCTACTTAAATTCTTTAGATAAGCTACTTAAATTCTCTGTGCTTTAGTTTTCTCATCTATAAGGCTAACATAACAGTAGTGGCTACATGATTGTGCTACTGTGAAAATTAGTTAATCCACATGCAGTGATTAAAGAAGTGCACAGAACATGGTAAATGCTTAATAAATCTTGGCCACTATTTCTGGCTATTGATTAAATTTCTTCCTTTAGTTTAAAGAAATCTCGTTAGTTCAAAAAAGCATAAATGTGTCTTGAGATAACACTTTATTATTTGTTATTTATACTACAGTGTAAAGAAAAGAATGAGGATAGATTTAGAAGAGAATATAAGGAATCAATGGTGAAGATTTAGGAAAACATGAGGGTACTAGGTTATCCAGCCATAAAAAAGAATGATTTCATGTCCTTTGCAGGGACATGGATGAAGCTGGAAACCATCATTCTCAGCAAACTAACACAGGAACAGAAAACCAAACACCGCATGTTCTCACTCATAAGTGGGAATTGAACAATGAGAACACATGGGCAGAGGGAGGGGAACATCACACACTGGGGCCTGTCAGGGGGTGAGGGGCTAGGGGAGGGATAGCATTAGGAGAAATACCTAATGCAGATGACAGGTTGATGGGTGCAGCAAACCACTATGGCACTTAGTATACACCTTTTTAACAAACATGCACGTTCTGCACATGTATCCGAGAACTTAAAGTATAAAAAAAAAAAACTGGTCAAGCTTAAGGTCTGTGCACTTTAATGTATGTATAAAATGGTATCTATTTGTTATATCTGTGAAATAAGTTACAGAAAAATCAGCTTGGCCTCAGCAGAGCTACCCTTCGGAAATCTGAACAAATATTGTTCATGGGGCCTCTTTCTACATAAACTGCTGGAGTTATTCAAAATAATCTGGGGTCTCAAAAGGAAGAAAAAGGATCAGGGTCCACATGGGTTGCAGCCAGGATTTAGGGGGGCCCTGCTGGCCCCTGACACCAGATGAAGACTTACAAAATTTAAAGGAAGGCACTGCAAAGTGTGGGGACCCTCTGAGGGGTGGAGTTTGGGGCAAGGATCTACCACTCAGGTCTAAGAATAGTACTAGCCCTCAGATTTTAATTGTATAACCAAAAGCCCAAAGACAGTGGAAAAGTGTCTACTGAGGTTTAAGATGGAAATGATATGAGCTAAAAATTGCATATTACTATGTTCTTATTCTCATATGATGACTGTAGAAAAACATTGATATTTAATAATTCAAGAACTGTACCAGCCCTCTGCCCTTCTTAAAGTAATTGCTTAAAAATAGTCTCCATCCAACCTAGATTTGAATCAGGTTCATGTAAAAAATATATATGTGTATATATATAATTAAACAAATGAAGTACAAATAATCAGAAAAATAAATAAATAAATAAATGCTAGAATATACTGTAATGGCCAAGTTTGGTGGCTCACACCTATAATCCTAACACTTTGGGAGGCCGAGGCATACAGATCACTTGAGGACAGGAGTTTGAGACCAGCCTGGTCAACATGGTGAAACCCTGTCTCTACTAAAAATGCAAAAATTAGCTAGGGGTCGTGGCACACGCCTGTAATCCTAGCTATTTGGGAGGCTGAAACAGGAGAATCACTTGAACTTGGGAGGTGGAGGCTACAGTGAGCCAAGATCATGCCACTGAACTCCAGCCTGGGTGACAGAGCGAGAAAGAAAAGAGAAGAGAAAAGAGAAGAGAGACGGAAGGAAGGAAGGAAGGAAGGGAGGAAGGGAGGGAGGGAAGGGAGGGAGGGACGGAGGGAGGGAAGGAAGGAAGAAAGGAGAGAGAGAGAAAAAGAGAAAGAAAGAGGGAGAGAGAAAAAGAAAAGAGGAGGAAGGAAGGAAAGAAGGAAGGAAGGAAGGAGAAGGGAAGGGAAGGAAGGAGGGAAGGAAGCAGGAAAGAAAGAAAGAAGAAGGAGGAGGAGGAGAAGGAGAAGAGGAGGAGGAAGGAAGGAAGGAAGGAAGGGAGGGAGGGAAAAAGAGAAAGAGAGAGAGAGAAAGAAAGAAAGAAAAGAGGGAGGGAAGGAAGGGAGGGAGAGAAGGAAGGAGAGACAGAAAGAGAGAAAAAGAGAAAGAAAGAGGGAGAGAGAAAAAGAAAAGAGGAGGAAGGAAGGAAGGGGAAGAGATGGGAAGGGAGGAAAGGGAAGGAAGGAGGGAAGTAGAAAAGAAAGAAAGAGAAAGAGAGAGAGAAAAAGAGAAAGAGGGAGAGAGAAAAAGAAAAGAGGATGGAAGGAAGGGGAAGGGATGGGAAGGGAGGAAAGGGAAGGAAGGAAGGAGGGAAGGAAGGAAGGAGAAAAAGAAAGAAAGAGAGAGAGAGAAAGAAAGAAAAAGAAAGAAAGAGAACAGAAAGAAAGAAAAGAAAAAGAAGAAGGAGAAGGAAGAGGAAGAAGGAAGGAAGGGAGGGAAAGAGAGAAAAAGAGAAAGAGAGAAAGAAAGAGAAAGGAAAGAAAGAAAAGAAAAGAAAGAATATACTGTAAGATCTACAACATTTTGCTCATAATTATATTCCTTGCATAGTGTCTAACACATAAGAAGTCTCACTAATTATTTGTGGAATGAATTACTTGAATAAATTTAGTAATTAAGGAGTGTTGAAAGTAAACTTGATGTAATTGACATTTCTGCCTCAGTTCAATCTAGAAGGAGGCTGTACAATGCTTCAAGTGAGTTGATTGGCCTAAATATGGAACAGAAGGATGTAATATTCTTCTTTCTCTTCCATTAAATAAAATAATTGTTGTTTGGGAGGAGTTGAATAGTTACCTAGAGGTATGCAAAGGATACAAAGAGTAAATAAAAGACGTTCTCAAGAAATTCACTAGAAGAGACACAATTCACATGCAAGAAATAATTGACATTATCATCAGAAAGCAGCATATAGCAAAGAACTATATTGTCTGGAATAAATAGTAAATGCCATGGCAGTTTAGAGATAGAACAGACAAATCATTGACCTTATAGAGGCTACAAGAATTCATCTCTCCTGCTCCACACAATACTCCCCAGTAGCAATGGCTCCTAAGGTCCTGTAGTAACATAAATTAAGTCAGAGATAATTTGACAGGCAGATTCTAAGATTTTATTGGTAACATATCATACTTCATTTACATTATGGAGATCAAAGAGGATCTCACTCTGACATAGAGAGAAGCTTTTATGAAGATTTTCTAAGTCTCTATATTACAATAACGTTATAAGTTTTCATCCATTCCTCCCCTGTCTCAATATACATCTATATCCATTTAACAAGGAAAGAGGAGGAGAGGGAGGAGGAAAAGGCGTTTTGTCAGGAAACCTTGCTATCTTTGTCCTAAAATGTTTCTATCAATGTTTTATCTTATTCTTTGATCTATCAAATAGGCCACAGTGACACTCCTTGATCCCAGAAGACAAGCCTCAAAAATCTTGAATGTATATATAGTGAAAGAAATCAAGGCGGGTGCTGTGGCTCACACCTGTAATCCTAGCACTTTGGGAGGCCAAGGTGGGAACATCACTTCAGATCAGGAGTTCGAGACCAGCCTGGGCAACACGGTGAAACCCCATCTCTACTAAAATACAAAAAATTAGCCAGGTGTGGCAGCATGCGCCTGTATTCCCAGCTACTCGGGAGGCTGAGGCAGGAGAATTGCTTGAACTCGGGAGGCGGACGTTGCAGTGAGCCAAGATCGTGCCACTGCATTCCAGCCTGGGCAACAAAGTCAGACTCCATATCCAGAAAAAAAAAAAAAAGAAATCGGTCTTCACCATTCCCACATTAGCCTTGTTTTCTGAAGTAGCTGTAATTGATCCTTAGAAAATGAGTCTCCAGAATTCAGCTAACTGGTTTTCAAATAGTAAAATATTTTCAAGCTATGCTTTACAACTGTTTAGTGGATTGTGATATCAATTATTTTAATTATGTGATATATTTGTATATAGGTATACATATGTTGAGTCATGACACAAAATGCATTCTTACTATGGATCACAAGTCAAAATGTTTGAAAAACACTAGTCTAATCTGTTAACAGGGAAGAGATCGACAAAGGAAATTCACCATATTGACGCTCAGCCATACAAAGCTCTATTAACATTATTTTCAGCAAAAGAGAGAAGATAAGTCATCTGATTTGTCTGACATCCTTATAATTAATGTGTTAATTATTAATAGGATAGCATGACTTGCTTCCTCTCATGGAAGTATCTGAAGAAAACTTCACACATGTGTTTTGGGTTCACTCTCCTTGACCACTTACAATGTAATGGCTGTTATTTCCCCAGGTCTGTAAATAAAGGCATATGCCTAGGAGTGCTGAATAATTCATGTGTCTATATATATAACATAAGGGTGTAAAAGTTATATGTCTATGTATAGAACACATAAGTGCAAAATGGCATTTTTTTGTTAATATGGGCATTACTGGACCTGTCCGTAATAATTTAGTTTGTTAAGGAGACTTTATCAGATAGAACACATGTAGCATAGCCCATTACCTTGTAGGGTATGGGAAAGAATGCCCTAAAGAAACAAGCTGCAAGTTATGATAAGCTGTCTGTAAGCACTGGATAAAAGCCTACAACTGGGTGGCCATTAGGACAGCTGACAAGGAAGACAGACCAGTGTATGTGTGAAATGGCTTCCTTGCTCATTCTTATCCTGCTGTTTCTTCCTTATGCACCATAGAAAGGTCAGCCCAACTGGTGCCAAACAGCCTTGAATATTAATCCAGGAGCAGGTGAAGCAAATTGCCTTTGTCACCATAAATGCTCATTATTTTATCATTTCTTTTTCTTCCCTCCTTTAGATGATGTGCATTACATGTTATATGTTATATATGCTAAACTAACAAATACATAATATTGGTTCTTTGCTACACTTTGTGTATAAAGCTATTCAAATAACATCTCCCTAAGAAAATCATTTTATCTCATCTGCACAAACTCTCAATCTAAAAGAAACAGAAAGGCTAAGGAAAGTACTGGGTAGAAGTACTTATTTAGTGCCATTTTTATAGCTTTTAGCAATTTTACAAAAGCACTTAAATATACATTATAACATTTAATCCAGATTACATTGTGATGCAGTAAACAATATTACTTATCCTCATTTTTCAAGTAAAGAATTGAGGCTCAGAAAGGTAAAAACAAAGCCAAGACTCAAACAGAGTCCATCTGTTTCTTCCATATACCACACTGCCCCTCTACTGACCCAAGATGATTGGGGGTTCTTCAAACGGGATAAGTTGAAACTCTGAAAACAAACAAATAAAAAAAACCTGTAGGGTGGCATATAATCCCAACCCCTTTTGACCTTACCTATAATTGTAATTCTATACAATGCTGCATAGGTATCATAAATATCTACTCTTGTCACATCTCTCTGCTACCAATAATTATTATGGCTCACAGCCATCAAAAGCAGTAGCACTAACTGTCCAGAACTGAGCAAATACTCCAACTGTGCCCATCCTCTCATGGCAAAACTAATTTCTCTATTTTAACCTAACAATTTATTAGACATAAATTTCGAAATGCAGGGTCAAAATCAGGAAGTACTGTCATGCTTATTCTATGTGTAAAATATAACTACAAGGTAACCAATGAACCCAAGTAAGAGTAGTCCTAGGACATTTGCTCATTTACATGGGTGTGTTTAGTGGGAAAATCTGTGTCAATGTGAAAAACAAAAATAGCTTCCCCAGCAACTCAATCTTTTTTTTTTTTTATTATTATACTTTAAGTTTTAGGGTACATGTGCACAATGTGCAGGTTAGTTACATATGTATACATGTGCCATGCTGGAGTGCTGCACCTATTAACTCGTTATTTAACCCCCAGCAACTCAATCTTTCCTGATCTCCTATATCTAAGAAAATGATAGAAAAGATTTTAAACTATTAAAAAGGGAAGATCACTTTGATGAAGTTAGCATTTTATTTAAATGTGTGTGTGTATTTTATATATATACATATATATATCACTGGCTGCCTTGCACATTTGCTATATATATATAGCAAATATAAATATATATAATATAAATACAAATATATATATATATAGCAAATGTACAAGGCAGTGCCTGCCACAACCACCACAAAAAAAAAGTGATAGTGGTAGAGCTTCAGAGACCCTGTGGTCCAGTCCACTGGGAAATGCGCAATAACTGCTCTTTATATCTTGTCTCGATGCTCTACTTTTTATCACTGTCTTGCTTTCTTCCCCATAACATCAGCCTATAAATCTGTCTCAGAACTGAAAGTTTCTAATTGAGATCCCTCATATCCACACAGTATCACAGAAAAAACAACTCTGAATCACCCCTTGCCCTGATTTAATAATAGGTAACATCCCATAAATTGAACATTGTAATAAAAGTATGACAGAGTCTTCTTAGAGCATTGTTCTGCTCTTTAATAAAAAATTTTAAGGGGTTATAAAAAGTCTATGAGTATTTTACCTTATGGTTAAGCTAATTCAGATTATATAAATTTGGAGGCAGGCGGATCACAAGGTCAGGAGACCGACACCATCCTGGTTAACATGGTGAAACTCCGTCTCTACTAAAAAATGCAAAAAATTAGCCAGGCGTCATGGCAGGTGCCTGTAGTCCCAGCTACTTGGGAGGCTGAGGCAGGAGAATGGCATGAACCTGGGAGGCGGAGCTTGCAGTGAGCCAAGATAGCGCCACTGCACTCCAGCCTGGGCAACAGAGCGAGACTCTGTCTCCAAAAAAAAGATTATATAAATTTGAGTTCCAAGATAGCTGAATAGGAACAGCTCCAGTCTACAGCTCCCAGCGTTAGCAATGCAGAAGACGGGTGATTTCTGCATTTCCAACTGAGGTACCAGGTTCATCTCACTGGGGCTTGTCAGACAGTGGGGGCAGGACAGTGGGTGCAGCCCACCAGGTGTCAGCTGAAGCAGGACGAGGCATCGCCTCACCCGGGAAGCACAAGGGGTCAGGGAATTCCCTTTCCTAGCCAAGGGAAACTGTGACAGACGGCACCTGGAAAATCGGGTCACTCCCACCCTAATACTGCACTTTTCGAATGGTCTTAGCAAATGGCACACCAGGAGATTATATCCCATGCCTGGCTTAGAGGGTCCTACGCCCAGGGAGCCTCGCTCGTTGCTAGCACAGCAGTCTGAGATTGAACTGCAAGGTGGCAGCAAGGCTGGGGTAGGGGCGCCTGCCATTGCTGAGGCTTGAATAGGTAAACAAAGCTACCGGGAAGCTCGAACTGGGTGGAGCCCACTGCAGCTCAAGGAGGCCTTCCTGCCTCTGTAGACTCCACCTCTGGGGGCAGGGCATAGCTGAACAAAAGGAAGCAGAAACCTCTGCAGACTTAAATGTCCCTGTCTGATAGCTTTGAAGAGAGTAGTGGTTCCCCCAGCACGGAGTTTGAGATCTCAGAAAGGACAGACAGCCTCAAGTGGGTCCCTGACCCACGATAGCATAACTGGGAGGCAACCCCAAGTAGGGGCAGACTGACACCCCACACAGCCGGGTACCCCTCTGAGACAAAGCTTCCAGAGGAACGATCAGGCAGCAACATTTGCTGTTCATCAATATTCGCTGTTCTGCAGCCTCCGCTGCTGATACCCAGGCAAACAGGGTCTGGAGTGGACCTCCAGCAAGCTCCAACAGACCTGCAGCTGAGGGTCCTGACTGTTAAAAGGAAAATTAACAAACAGAAAGGACATCCACGCCAATATCTCATCTGTACGTCACCATCATCAAAGACCAAAGGTAGGCAAAACCACAAAGATGGGGATAAAACAGAGCAGAAAAGCTGAAAATTCTAAAAAGCAGAGCGCCTCTCTCCCTCCAAAGGAACGCAGCTCCTCACCAGCAACGGAACAAAGCTGGATGGAGAATGACTTTGATGAGTTGAGAAAAGAAGGCTTCAGATGATCAAACTTCTCCAAGCTAAAGGAGGAAGTTCGATTCCATCGCAAAGAAGCTAAAAACCTTGAAAAGAGATTAGACGAATGGCTAACTAGAAAAACCAGTGTAGAGAAGACGTTAAATGACCTGATGGAGCTGAAAACCATGGCACGAGAACTAAGCAACAGATGCACAAGCTTCAGTAGCCAATTCAATCAACTGGAAGAAAGGGTATCAGTGATGGAAGATCAAATGAATGAAATGAAGTGAGAAGAGAAGTTTAGAGAAAAAAGAGTAAAAAGAAACGAACAGAGCCTCCAAGAAATATGGGACTATGTGAAAAGACCAAATCTGCATCTGATTGGTGTACCTGAAAGTGACGGAGAGAATGGAACCAAGTTGGAAAACACACTTCAGGATATTATCCAGGAAAACTTCCCCAACCTAGCAAGGCAGGCCAACATTCAAATTCAGGAAATATAGAGAACACCACAAAGATACCCCTCTAGAAGAGCAACTCCAAGACACATAATTGTCAGATTCACCGAAGTTGAAATGAAGGAAAAAATATTAAGGGTGGTCAGAGAGAAAGGTTGGGTTACCCACAAAGGGCAGCCCATCAGACTAACAGCAGATATCTCACCAGAAACTCTACAAGCCAGAAGAGAGTAGGGGCCAATATTCAACATTCTTAAAGAAAAGAATTTTCAACCCAGAATTTCATATCCAGCCAAACTAAGCTTCATAAGTGAAGGAGAAATAAAATCCTTTACAGACCAGCAAATGCTGAGAGATTTCGTCATCACCAGGCCTGCCCCACAGGAGCTCCTGAAGGAAGTACTGAACATGGAAAGGAACAACCGGTACCAGCCACTACAAAAACATGCCAAATTGTAAAGACCATTGATGCTAGAAAGAAACTGCATCAACTAATGAGCAAAATAACCAGCTAACATCATAATGATAGACTCAAATTCACAAATAATAATATTAACCTTAAATGTAAATGGGCTAAATGCTCCAATTGAAAGACACAGACTGGCAAATTGCATAAAGAGTCAAGACCCATCACTGTGCTGTATTCAGGAGACCCATCTCCATGCAGAGATACACATAGGCTCAAAATAAAGGGATGGAGGAAGATCTACCAAGCAAATGGAGAACAAAAAAAGGCAGGGGTTGCAATCCTGGCCTTTGATAAAACAGACTTTAAACCAACAAAGATCAAAAGAGACAAAGAAGGCCATTACATAATGGTAAATGGATCAATTCAACAAGAAGAGCTAACTATCCTAAATATATATGCACCCAATACAGGAGCACCCAGATTCATAAAGCAAGTCCTTAGAGACCTAAAAAGAGACTGAGACTCCCACACAATAAAAATGGGAGATTTTAACACCCCACTGGCAACATTAGACAGATCAACAAGACAGAAAGTTAACAAGGATATCCAGGAATTGAACTCAGCTCTGCACCAAGCAGACCTAATAGACATCTACAGAACTCTCCACCCCAAATCAACAGAATATACATTTTTTTCAGCACCACACCACACCTATTCCAAAATTGACCACAGAGTTGGAAATAAAACACTCCTCAGCAAATGTAAAAGAACAGAAGTTATAACAAACTGTCTCTTAGACCACAGTGCAATCAAACTAGAACTCAGGATTAAGAAACTCACTCAAAACTGCTCAACTACATGGAAACTGAACAACCTGCTCCTGAATGACTACTGGGTACATAAAGAAATGAAGGCAGAAATAAAGATGTTCTTTGAAACCAATGAGAACAAAGACACAACATACCAGAATCTCTGGGACACATTTAAAGCAGTGTGTAGAGGGAAATTTATAGCACTAAATGCCCACAGAGAAAGCAGGAAAGATCTAAAATTGACACCCTAACATCACAATTAAAAGAACTAGAGAAGCAAGAGCAAACACATTCAAAAGCTAGCAGAAGGCAAGAAATAACTAAGATCAGAGCAGAACTGAAGGAGATAGAAACACAAAAAACCATTCAAAAAATCAATGAATCCAGGTGCTGGTTTTTGAAAAGATCAAAAAAATTGAGAGGCCACTAGCAAGACTAATAAAGAAGAAAAGAGAGAAGAATCAAATAGACGCAATAAAAAATGATAAAGGGGATATCACCACCGATCCCACAGAAATACAAACTACCATCAGAGAATACTATAAATACCTCTATGCAAATAAACTAGAAAATCTAGAAGAAATGGATAAATTCCTGGACACATACACCCTCCCAAGACTAAACCTGGAAGAAGTTGAATCCCTGAATAGATCAATAACAGGCTCTGAAATTGAGGCAATAATTAAGAGCCTAACAGCCAAAAAAGTCCAGGACCAGATGGACTCACAGCCGAATTCTACCACAGGTACAAAGAGGAACTGGTACCATTACTTCTGAAACTATTCCAATCAGTAGAAAAAGAGGGAATCCTCCCTAACTCATTTTATGAGGGCAGCATCATCCTGATACCAAAGCCTGGCAGAGACACAACAAAAAAAGAGAATTTTAGACCAATATCCCTGATGAACATTGATGCAAAAATCCTCAATAAAATACTGGCAAACAGAATCCAGCAGCACATCAAAAAGCTTATCCACCATGATCAAGTGGGCTTCATCCCTGGGATGCAAGGCTGGTTCAACATATGCAAATCAATAAATGTAATCCAGCATATAAACAGAACCAAAGACAAAAACCACATGATTATCTCAATAGATGCAGAAAAGGCCTTTGACAAAATTCAACAGCCCTTCATGCTAAAAACTCAATAAATTAGGTATTGATGAGACAGATCTCAAAATAATAAGAATTATTTATGACAAACCCACAGCCAATATCATACTGAATGGGCAAAAACTGGAAGCATTCCCTTTGAAAACTGGCACAAGATAGGGATGACCTCTCTCACCACTCCTATTCAACACAGTGTTGGAAGTTCTGGCCAGGGCAATCAGGCAGGAGAAAGAAATAAAGGGTATTCAATTAGGAAAAGAGGAAGTCAAATTGTCCCTGTTTGCAGATGACATGATTGTATATTTAGAAAACTGCATCGTCTCAGCCCAAAATCTCCTTAAGCTGATAAGCAACTTCAGCAAAGTCTCAGGATACAAAATCAATGTACAAAAATCACAAGCATTCTTATACACCAATAACAGATGAACAGAGAGCCAAATCATGAGTGAACTCCCATTCACAATTGTTTCAAAAAGAATAAAATACCTAGGAATCCAACTTAAAGGGATGTGAAGGACCTCTTCAAGGAGAACTACAAACCACTGCTCAATGAAATAAAAGAGGACACAAACAAATGGAAGAACATTCCATGCTCATGGATAGGAAGAATCAATATCATGAATATGGCCATACTGCCCAAGGTAATTTATAGATTCAATGCCATCCCCATCAAGCTACCAATGACTTTCTTCACAGAATTGGAAAAAACTACTTTAAAGTTCTTATGGAACCAAAAAAGAGCCTACATTGCCAAGACAATCCTAAGCCAAAAGAACAAAGCTAGAGGCATCACACTACTTCACTTCAAACTATACTACAAGGCTACAGTAACCAAAACAGCATGGTACTGGTACCAAAACAGAGATATAGACCAATGGAACAGAACAGAGCCGTCAGAAATAATACCACACTTCTACAACCTTCTGATCTTTGACAAACCTGACAAAAACAAGAAATGGGGAAAAGATTCCTTATTTAATAAATGGTGTTGGGAAAACTGGCTAGCCATATGTAGAAAACTGAAACTGGATCCCTTCCTTATACCTTATACAAAAATTAATTCAAGATGGATTAAAGACTTAAATGTTAGACCTAAAACCATAAAAACCCTAGAAGAAAACCTAGGCAATACCATTCAGGACATAGGCATGGGCAAGGACTTCATGTCTAAAACACCAAAAGCAATGGCAACAAAAGCCAAAATTACAAATGGGATCTAATTAAACTAAAGAGCTTCTGCACAGCAAAAGAAACTACCATCAGAGTGAACAGGCAACCTACAGAATAGGAGAAAATTTTTGCAATCTACTCATCTGACAAGGGGCTAATATCCAGAATCTACAAAGAACTCAAACAAATTTAGAAGAAAAAAACAACCCCATGAAAAAGTGGTCGAAGGATATAAACAGACACTTCTCAAAAGAAGACATTTATGCAGCCAAAAGACACATGAAAAAATGCTCATCATCACTGGTCATCAGAGAAATGCAAATCGAAACCACAGTGAGATACCATCTCACACCAGTTAGAATGGCAATCATTAAAAAGTCAGGAAACAACAGGTGCTGGAGAGGATGTGTAGAAATAGAAACACTTTTACACTGTTGGTGGGACTGTAAACTGGTTCAACCATTGTGGAAGACAGTGTGGCGATTCCTCAAGGATCTAGAACTAGAAATACCATTTGACCCAGCCATCCCATTACTGGGTATATACCCAAAGGATTATAAATCATGCTGCTATAAAGACACATGCACACGTATGTTTATTGTGGCACTATTCACAATAGCAAAGACTTGGAACCAACCCAAATGTCCATCAATGATAGACTGGATTAAGAACATGTGGCACATATACACCATGGAATACTATGCAGCCATAAAAAATGATGAGTTCATGTCCTTTGTAGGGACGTAGATGAAGCTGGAAACCACTATCTAAGCAAACTATTGCAAGGACAAAAAATCAAACACTGCATGTTCTCACTCATAGGTGGAAATTGAACAATGAGAACACTTAGACACAGGAAGGGGAACATCACACACTGGGGCCTGTCGTGGGGTGGGGGGAGAGGGAAGGGATAGCATTAGGAGATATACCTAATGCTAAATGATGAGTTAATGGGTGCAGCACACCAACATGGCACATGTATACATAGGTAACATACCTGCACGTTGTGCACATTTACCCTAGAACTTAAAGTATAATAATAAAAAAGATTATATAAATTTGTTTACAAGGTTTTATTAAGAATTGGGTTTAACATTAATAGTGCACTAATGCAAAGGTGAAATTTGGCTTTCTCTTTTGAACAAGATTTTCGTGTAATATTAAAAGATAATGAAAGGGTTTTTTTGTCCCTTTAGGTAAATGGCAGGAAGAAAGGAAGAAGGGAGAGAAAAGATACAGATTCAGGTGACCTCATGCTGTCTTTATTGGGTCTTGTTTAGAAAGCTGATTCTCTCCTCTATTAGTGAATATGAGGTTTTGCCATTTAAAAAAATTTTTTTGAGTCACTACTTTGGCTAAATGAGTAACCTGTGATCTTATTTTGTGATAGCCAGTGTTTTACACTTTGATATTTGACAAACTTTCCAAAATCACATCATAAATTATGTCTCTTTCTGACCTAAATTGACCTTTTAGATATTAGGTCCCCTAAAGTCCAAAAATGGCATATTTGGTATAAAAATCATACAGGAAGCATTGTCAAATATGAAATGGTGTTTGGCTTTCTTTAGGCTGTATTTGTATAAATATATGTTATTGGTATATGTTCCAAAATTACGGGAAACTCCTATAATTCTGACATGACTTAGAATACATTATTAATAATTATAATTGTTATGTAAAATTGTTGTATGCCACAGAAGTAACCAAAATTTCTAGTCAGTTGTCGCTTTAATAGTAGCTATCCTAAGACTTTTGTCTTCCACAGACAATTGTTGTCTTGCTTTGATCCTTTTCAAAAGGCAATTTATGATCAGATATAGGACTCTGACAGTACTCATGAATGCAGGTCTCTGATAACTTTAGAAATTATGCTAACGGAATAGAAGAAAAAAACAAACTTCTAGGACTCTCATAAGGAGCTAAGGTATTAAACATTGCTAATTCTTTTGTTTTTAAGAGTCAAGAAACTTTTTTCCTTTTGAGCTACTACAACTTTTAGCAATTGAGTAAAATGTAACTCCTGTGAGAAAAATTTGAAGCACATTGCTTTCTCGCTACCTTATTTCTCCAGAACTGTGTGTGAGTATTCTCAGCTTACGGCAGTATAGTTATTTGGATAAGTGCATTGAGAATCTGTTTTCTTTTATAACAATAGCAAAGACTTGGAACCAACCCAAATGTCCAACAATGATAGACTGGATTAAGAAAATGTGGCACATATACACCATGGAATACTATGCAGCCATAAAAAATGATGAGTTCATGTCCTTTGTAGGGACATGGATGAAATTGGAAATCATCATTCTCAGTAAACTATCGCAAGAACAAAAAACCAAACACCGCATATTCTCACTCATAGGTGGGAATTGAACAATGAGAACACATGGACACAGGAAGGGGAACATCACACTTTGGGGACTGTTGTGGGGTGGGGGGAGGGGGGAGGGATAGCATTGAGATATATACCTAATGCTAGATGACGAGTTGGTGGGTGCAGCGCACCAGCATGGCACATGTATACATATGTAACTAAGCTGCACATTGCGCACATGTACCATAAAACCTAAAGTATAATAATAAATAAATAAATAAATAAACAAACAGAACACAATTAGATAAAGTGGTTATTTTACCAGGACTTGGACTGGAATGGCATGCTTTCAGATTTCAACATACTGCTTTAACGAATCAAATTTGACTTACATAGCCAATAAAAACTCTCAGGAAAGCTGGCCTCATCTCTCGTCTATGCAGTCCCTGTACAGGATTCCTGACCTGTGGTAAGTAAAGCATGCCACTTTCTGACAAGCCAGGAGCCCCAAGTTATCTTGGGACCTTGAAAGGAGGAAAATTCAGGCAAAGTGAAAGAGATAAATCCATGGCTGGGCTTCAAGGGGCTTTAAAAAGTACAATCTGAGATTCCTTATAGAACTAAGTTTCAGCAAAGCCAATATATAAAAGAGACTACATGGCAAATAATTATTCCCACTGCACTTTATGCAAATAATCAGCCAGACCACAATAAGACTAAAACTTATTTTGCAAGTAAATCTGACTTACTATGATTTGTTTTTAATAAAAATGGGTACTGGAGAGAGAAAAAGTATGCTTCAGAAAAACTATAGTACAACTGTTAGTTATTCCTGAGTTTTTCTCTGCAATTTGGACTAAATCTTAAATTATTTGTGGGCTACAAGTCCCCAAACAAATGCTTTAAAATCTTTACTTTTAAAACTGGAAACTGCACTCCTTATTTTAGAACTCATTATTTACCTTGTAGTATGCTGTTTGCTTAAATGTTGTACTTAAACTATAAATGAGAATACTAACACCATTGCCGTGCAAGCCTTGGAACCCCAGCCCAGCCTGCCGGAGTATATGCAAGACAACTACAAAGCGGTTCCACTCCTCTTACCTTGGGGACAACACCTACCCCACTATGCCCCTGGTAAGCAGGAAGATGTTAGAGTGGACTTCGTCCTTTATCCATCTTAATTAGCCCACACATTAAGATTAAGGCGTTACAAAACCCAAAAGGAGGGATTGAAACTGCCACTGCAAAATTATAACCAAGACAGTGAAAGAGATCTTACCTAACTAAATCCATCTTGCTCCTGCCCTCCAAGCTGTCCTTGTTCATTCCTAGGCATAGACTGAACTAACTTAGGGAGGAACTTAGTTTGTAGTTTATAGTTTAAAACAAAGAGGACAACAGCCCTTTCCCCCAAAAAAAGCCCCATTCTTGCCTGGGGACTAGGCTGCCTTTGTAAGATTAATGAATTAAGTAAATGATTAGAAATTATGGTTTAGGAGTCATGAAGCTGGAGGCTACAAGATTCTGGTCCTCCCCAAATTGCTCCTGGGGATAACATCACTATTATAAAACCTAAGATCAGTGCCTGAGATATTTCGCAGGCCTGCACTTGATGGATCAGCTGGCACCAGCCAGATCAATAAACTGGCTCATCAGATCTTATGGCCCCCACCCAGTAACTGATTCACCACAAGAGGAAAGCTGAGACTCCTTATGATTTCATCTCTGACCCAACCATTCAGCACACCCGACTCACTGGCCCCCCACTTACCTTAAAAATTCTGATCCTCGAATGCTCAGGGAGACTGATTTGAGTAATAATAAAACGCCCACAAAAAAAAAAATAGGTAACATTTCCAAAGGATTTAAAAATTATGTTCAGTAACCCTATGGGTGTGTTGTTTTGGAAGAATGGGTGTTTTTCTTCTTTTGCTTTGATTTGTGTTGGGTTAGTTTTGATACTATTGTTTGGGATTTTTTGTAATTATAACTCATATGATAGGATTTAGTAACAAAAACAAATTCGCAAGAATAACATAATGAGATTACATACAACACACATACATGCATGCATTTGCACATATTATATAATCCAAATCCAAATTCAAAAGAATCAGGATTGGCCGGGGACGGTGGCTCATGCCTGTAAATCTCAGCATTTGGAAAGCTGAGGTGGGCAGATCACTTGACACCAGGAGTCAGACCGGCCTGACCAACATGGTGAAACCTCGTCTCTATTAAACACAAAATTAGCCAGGTGTGGTGGCGAATGCCTATAATCTCAGCTACTTGGGAGGCTGAGGCAGGAGAATCGCTTGAACCTGGGAAGCGGAGGTTTCAGTAAGCCAAGATCGTGCCATTGCACTCCAGCCTAGGCAACAAGAGTGAAACTCCCTCTCAAAAAAAAAAGAAAAAAAAAAGAATCAGGATCTAAAAGAAAAGATATCAAAGAAACATCAGAGTTAGGTATACTTGTCACTGCAATTAATATATGCTTTATCTTTTTTTACCATATTGTTTTTTTATCATATTAGTGATCATTTATCTTATAATACCATTTAATCTTCAAGAGACAGAAGTACTTGTATTTGAAAACAGTTTTAATTATGCATTCCAAACAAATCTTCTATTTTAATCATTCAAAATGTAAAGTGAATATTTATTCTAATGCATAAAGTTGAAATTGTATATATTGGGTTTCACATTGGCTTTGCTCAAAACTAACATGGGTCATTTTTAAATTCTATAATTATGACCAAGTGATGTTTTGCAAATAAGGTTGACTGTGTATCCATCAATATTCAATGTTAAAAGGCTGGAAACACCACATAACTGTCTTAGTCTACAATCTCATATTTCTCATCTCAGGTGGCCCAGTAATGCATTTCAGATGCAAGAAGGACTTCAACAACTGTAGTGTCTGGTTCATACTGATAGTATTCCTCATAAGAAAAATTAAAAATGACAACCTAAGTTGGTGTAAAAAGGCACAACCTAACGGTCTGAGATACTGTTCTTTCTTTCTGACCTCAATCTATCATCCAACAACATAATGTTACCATAAGTGAACCAAGACTGAGATTTACACATATTGAAAATTGCTTAGCAGTTCTAGAACAGCACATGCCATAATAACATGCATTAAACAGCACATGCCATAATAACGTGCATTAAAACTTTTCTTATTTTGAAAGCTCAATTTACAGTTACTCTCACCAGGCTTAGGTAAAGTAAAATCTATCTATCCATACCTTATTAACTGAAAGTCTCAAAAACAACCTCTCATTTCCCTTCCTGGAAGAATCCAGAGATTGATAACTAATTCTTTTTTGCATTTATTGTCTCTCATTTCCCTTCCTGGAAAAATCCAGGAAAAATACAGGAAGGGAAATGGGAGACAACAAATGCAAAAAAGAATTAGTTATCAATCTGTCCTTTGGGGAAGGTCCTCAGTGGTCTAGAAGTCTGGTTTTTATGCTTTAAATTATGCTTACCCAGTGGCTTACAGGAAAGTGGAAAAGGAAGCAGTAAATCAGAATGAAAGGAAGACTCTCAAGAGAAGAATGGAAAATTCCTAATTCCTCAAAGGTTTCCTACTTCTGATCAACGTCAGATCATACAAAGTTACTCTACATTGGAAAGGGAGGAGAGCTAGTGCTGGAGTAAAAAAAAAGAAAAGGAGGAGAATAACTCCAAAGGAGAATACCCGTACTCCTCCAATTGCCCAATTGTCCAACTCCACTTAAGCTTGTGGCAAATGCAAAGTCCACTAGGCCAGCAATGAAGCAACAGTCCTACTGGGGCCCTGACTTGTGCCCACCCTTGCCTCAGCAGCCACAACTACGTGCCTCCCATTCACCTGGACCTGGGCTGACATGTTTTATTAAGCAACAGCCTCAGTTATTCAAATGAGAAAAATCTGGCATTGATGCCTGAATCACAGACACCACATAAATGACAGACATCGTTTCTCTCTGCCCTGCAGGTGTGGCATACACCAAAATAATTTCATGAGAGCCTTTCAACCTTTTTTTTTCAGTAAGACATAATCATAAATGTAACAAACAGTTCTAATCAAATAGATTAGGCGCCTAAACTTTTAATTCAAATAAGAAATTCAACAGGTGTTTTTCTTCTCTGCATGTGAGAGGTAAGGGAACTACCAATAATTCCCTTCTCACTTAATATCTGTTAAGCTTTTCAACTTCCAAGTATTTTTATCTTTCAGAAAAAAAGAATGTTGATTTAAATATTCTTTTCAGAACACAAATTATTATGTAAGATGAGCAAAAGATTGCAATTTTTTTAGAGGTTACAGGTTACCTTCCCAGAACATGGCAACAATGCATAAAATTCAGGCATCTTACAAGACACCTTTGTTAAAAATAAAATTTCCAAGAGTGGTTTTATGACAAAAATAAAATCGTGCCCATGTTTCTACAGATATAGAGGAAGAGGGAATATTTTATCTTTCTTATCATGCTGAGATTTTCATCAGCAGTTAGATGTCCCTACAGTTTTATTGCTAGTACCAGAATTTCATAAATTAGCATCAAGAGAAAAATAAAGGCTAGGCTGAAAAGCTCAAAACTCACAAAACAGAAAAGGGAAAGGGCCAAATAAGATTATGAATACATGAAAATTGGGAAAATCAGGGCATGAAATGTTTTCCAACCTCATCTGACAACTCAGTAACATTACAGTTAGAAAAGTAATTATAATTGCTCATATAAAGGGTGCAGGATTACATGGGGGAATCATGATAATCTGCATGAATATTTTATGTTCCAGAAGTCTAACTTAGCCAAAAAATGTAAAGCTAACACATTAATTCTAGATATTTCTCTCATTTAAAAAGTTGGTAAAACTAAATATGCACTCATGTGAAACATAAATGAATTTTTAATTCCTTAAAGGAATTCAGCATTATATAAAAGGAATTTGAGAACTAGTATGCAATTCTGAGGATCAAGGCCCTTTCTAGAAGCATAAAATATTCAATTAACTATCTTGTAGAATTTTTAATTGTGACATTGAAATGCTTAGCAGAGCATTAAAGTCTATTATTCTTTATGAATTAGTATTTTCCAGGACTGTACACACTGTCAGTTCTATAACTGCACTTTAGGGTGCAATTTAAGGTTTTGGTTTCATTCTCAACTCATGTTAAAAGGTAATGTTTAATTCCAATTAAGCTACTTTTCATATAATAACCAATAAAGCATCATTTCAAAGAAAATATTATATTTCCTTAATTTAAAAGGAAGATTATTTTTAATATATCAGGACAACATCTTACATGATTTCAAAATCAACAAAATGTTCCAAATTCCCAATGCTATGCTATAATACATTTTTTTTCAAGACGTGCTTTTTGGCTCATTTCTTTCCTTCACACACTCAAAAAAACAGGTCCTCCACCCCACTTCCAGGGAACAAGGCAGCTCTGCACAATTGTGCCATCGACATAGAATGGAGGAAGCCTGAAATAGAATGTTGACCACCACCAAGGACTTCAATGAAAAGAAGTAGCCCAGGCTATGAAGTCAAAAGGAGGTAATCTATATCAAATCAAATCTAAGGTAAATCTAAATCAAAAAGAGGTAACATTAGCACCATTAATTTACAAACTCTATAATTTGGGGCAAGTTTACTTAACTCTTTTAAGCCTCAGTTTCCTTGTCTATAAAATAAAAATAATGATAATACCTATTTCGTAGGGATGCTATGAGAATTATGAGTTAATGCAGGTATAACATTGAACTCAGGGCCTGGTACGTAGAGAGTGATCATTAGATGTTTAATTTTTCTTACATTAAAATTCTGATCAATCATTTGGGCATTTCTATGTCCAGTGTAACTCCAGGATAATAAACAGGTTTGAACATATCTATAGCTCCAATCAATTGGCAGCAGCTGCCTAGAGCAATCAATTCAGAATAACCAATGAAGTATCATTTGAAACCAAGAAAATATTATATTTGCTCAATAAAAGTGGAGACGTATTTTTAATATATCAGAACAACTTCTTATAAAATTTCAAAATCAGTAAGATTTTCCAAATCTGAATCTGGGCTCAGGGGAAAAGAGTTATTAATTAGTATTCCTTACTATGGGCACGAAATAGTGTAATAACATGTTTTCCATCCCTGGTATAGGTATGTATTGGTTGCCATGTTAAGTAATATTTTCTGTGTAAAGAAATTGTTTTCCAGTTAGTTTAGCCTTTGTGTGAACAGGAAAATCCACTCACAGATATGAAAGGGCAACTGCGTGAGCAAATCTACAGGAAGTTAATAAATCAGTTTTGGTCCAGGATACCCCAATTTAAACTGCCAACGCAATACTGCCAAGAAGGTTCAAGTGACTGACGGATCATCACAATGAATGTTTACATTTTAAAATAAATAAATTATATATAAACATTAGGTCTAATATTTTTGCATATCGAAAAAATGTGTAGATTCCTTTTCGCCGTGTATGAGGAATGCTGAAGATCACATGCATTAAGACAGTTTTTTAAAAGTAGTGATTTTTTTTAAGAAATGAAATAAACATTCAAAAGAGATCAGTCACAAGCTCTACATCCTACCACATTGCTGTCAACTTCCCTAGTTTAAAAACAGGTATGATTTTAGCAAGCAATGCAGAAGAGAATATAATTTTTAAAATAATTTTAAAACAGCTCATCTGCTAAATTCATATTACATAAATTTAGTAGATTTATAAAAGATGTTTTTCAACAATTCAAACTGAGTCTTATTCAATATTTATCCTCTACTACAGAGAATGTATCAAAGTTTGGATTTGCTACCACTAAAGTAGCATAGTTAATTACAGCATCCACTAAGACATGAGGGCTACCAAGGTTTTAACCAGTAAGGACCTCTTTTTTAATTTTTATTTAAAATGACTTATGCTTTCCTATATCGAGTGGAGAAAAAAAAAAACTAATACACTGTTGGTGGGAATGGGAATGTAAATTAGTACAGCCATTGCGAAAAACATTATGGAGATTTCTCAAAAATCTAAAAATAGAACTACCATACAACCCAGCAATTCCACTACTGAGTATTTATCCAAAGAAAAGGAAATCAGTTTATTGAAGAGATACCTGCACCCCTATGTTTATTGCAGCTCTAATCACAATAGCCAAGATACGGTATCAACCCAAATGTCCATCAACAGATGAATGGATAAAGAAAACGTGATATGTATACACAATGGCATACTATTCAGTCATTAACAAAAAAGAGGGAACTCTTGTCATTTGCAACAACATGGATGAGCCTAGAGAACATTATGTTACATGAAATAAATCAGGCACAGAACGATAAATACCACAAGTTCTTACTCATATATGGGAGCTAAAAAGAAAAAAAAAAGGAGCTCACAAAAGTAGAGAGTAGAATAGAGGCTTTTAGGGTTTAAGTAGGGGAGTGGGAAGAGGAGGATAGGGTGAGGCTGGTTAATGATACAAAATTACAGCTAGATAGGCCAGGTGTGGTGGCTCAGGCCTGTAATCCCAGCACTTTGGGAGGCCAAGGCAGGCGAACCACTTGAGGTCAGGAGTTCAACACCAGCCTAGCCAACATGGTAAAACCCTGACTCTACTAAAAAAAAAAAAATACAAAAATTAGCCGGGCATGGTGGCGCATGACTGTAGTCCCAGCTACTCGGCAGGCTGAGGAAGGAAGATTGCTTGAATCCAGGGAAGCAGAGGTTGTGGTGAGCCAAGATAGCGCCACTGCACTCCAGCCTGGGCAACAGAGTGAGACTCCGTCTCAAAAAAATAAAATAAAATTACAGCTAAGTAGAATAAGTTCCAGTGTTCTGTAGCACTGAAGAGAGAATATTGTTAACAAGTTAGTGTATATTTTCAAAAAGCTAAAAGAGAGGATTTTGAATGTTCACAACACAAACGATAAATGTTTAAGGTAATGGATATGTTAATTGCCCTGATTTGATCCTTGTATATTGCATACATGTATCAAAATATCACTCTGTAGCCTATAAATATATAGAATTTTTATTCATAAACTATATATATAATTCCTATATTTTAGGAATATATATAAATATATAATATATTTATTTATATATATTATAAATAAATTATAAAAAAATCTTTCCCATATACAAAAATGCATTTAGAAAAAAAATGATTAATTTTTCCATTTGATATATGCAGACATAAACGCCCATTTTCCAGTGGGCTTTAGGAATACTGAATAGTCCAGGCACAGTGGCTCATGCTTGTAATGCCAGCACTTTGGGAAGCCAAGGTAGGATTGCTTGAGGCCAAGAGTTTGAGTCCAGCCTGATCAATATAGTAAGAACTTGTCTACAAAAAATAAAAAATTAGCTGGGTGTGGCAGTGCCCACTTGTAGTCCTAACTACTTGAGAGGCTTAGACAGGAGGACTGCTTGAGCCCAGGAGGTCGAGGCTGCAGTGAGCTGTGATCACACCACTACACTCCAGTTTGTGCAACAGAGTGAAATGCTGTCCCCTCTCTTCTGCAAAAAAAATAAGAAAAAAGAAAAGAAATACTGAACATAGCTCATGGGCCGGTGCGAGCATGGTGCGCTGATACAGTGTGATTTCTGGAGCCAACTGCCTAGATTTAATCCTAGATCTACCACTTACTAGTTGTGTGATCTGTGCTTGTTTCCTTAACAATAAATATCATGAGAATAATAACTACCTCCTTGGAGTAAATACTAATATTCATGTCTAAAGCCCTTAAAACAATGCCTGGCAGATAGTAACTGCTCATTAAGTGGGAATTATTATATGAATATTACCATGGTAGGCCCTGAAGCAGGAACCATCTTTGGAACTCATCTAGTCTATGTCCACCCAATTCAAGTGTCCATTTCTAAAACAGTCTTAACTAATGAACATAACCAAACAACAGGGAATGTATCAGTTATCTATTGGCACAGCAATATTGCATAAAAACACCTCAAAACACAGTGACTTCAAACCATAAGCATTTATTTAGCTTATAATAAATAAACGGGTCAGCAGTTTAAACTCGGCTTGCCTTGGGCAGTTCTGGGCTTAGTTGTACTCAACTCAAATGTCCAGAGGTCAGTAGGCCCTCAGATGATTTAAGAAGGCTTCAACTGGGATGATGAGGGTGACATTCTGCCCTATGTACATCTCATCGTTCAATCATATTGCCCAAGAATATTCACGTGGTGCTGGCAAAGGTGCAAGAGAAAACAAGCACCAATGTGCAAGCTTACTTCAATCCTCTCCTTGTGTCACATCTGCTAATATCCCATTGGCCAAGCAATTCACATAGTTCAGCCCAGAGACAAGCGGCAGGACAGACCACCCTGCCCTCAGCAGGAAGCACGACAAAGTTACATGGAAAAGGACATGGATGCAGGGAGTGGTAAAAGAGATAGGTCATCAATGCCATCATACACAGAGAGTGGACTAAATCAAAAGGCAGTCCTTTACAATTACTAGACAGATATGCTTGGGGCTAAGCCAAACCATCCCTCTCTTAAACCTCTGTGGTTCCTTCTAGTTAATTCTCTGGAGCCATGGCTGTGTAAGTCTAATCATTCTTCTATATGACATTAAGTGCCATTAAAATATTTAATTAGGTTCCTCATAAATCCTATCTTCTGCAAGCTAAAAGAAAAATCAGTCCCTTCTATTGTACTTCATATAACTTGAGAAATGCTGTTGCTTTTACTGTCAATGTTTCCCTTAAATCATGGTACTTTATACATGTCAGATGAGTTCTAATGCTACCTACATTATTCTGGGTACTATACATCTATTATAGCATTTAAAAAATAGTATAGGCTTTTTTGCTGCTCTATCACATTGTAAACTCACACTGAGATTGCAGATAAAAGGCCCAAGTGTTTTGCATGAAGTATTATCGAAGTAAACTCCTCTGACTATAATTTCTCATAGAACGACCCAATAACACACTTTCCTGAGTATATGCTTTAGTTCACAATGAATCAGTATGACTTTGCCATGTTTTTTGTTGCTATTTTATAAATGAATTGATCAGTCTATCCCAAATGCTAGTCCCTAGTTAATTGCCTTAATGATACATTCTGGTCCTGTAAAACCAGCTTTATTAGGACTTCCTGCATTAAAGAATGGATTTGGACTTACTGTGCTTCATCAGAGGTGGTTTATGTAATCTTATAAACTTAGAGTTGGAAGGGCAATTTGAGATCATCCCAGCTCCAACCTCCTATCCAATATGGATAATGTTGAGTAGTCCTAATAGGTGAATCAGGTCAATGTCTGAAGAACTCTAGTGTAATGCTCCATTTGTGGTAATCCATTTCCTGGTTACAGGGACACTAGAACAAGTTTGCAGGGGAGGGTATCCTTACCTAGTTCCTTATATTTCTAAAGGCTTTTCAATTTCATAGTGCTTTTTATCGATTATCTAATTTTATCTCCTTTAATCCACATACTCATTGATTTCCAAAATTAATAGGGCAAAAATCTTTGATTTAGCAATTAGAAGCATTTGAAAATTCTAATACCTCTATGAGAATAAAAATATTGATTTATCTTTACATTAGGATTTAAATTATTCATTGCAGATTCTTTCTCCAGTGGATTTTTATAGGGTGGTGTGGAGCCACTGGGATACTTGAAAAGGAACAAATTTGTTTCAAATAAACCTTACACACTTCAAAACTTTGGCTATGTGGGAAACTAGTGATAGATTAGAAGAGTAGTAGATTAATGTTGGAGAGACTTAACTATCCACTGAATAAAACTGCACAATAAAAATGAGTTAAAAATTACCACAAGCAACTATTTTTGTTGCTATAGGATAACATGGTGAACAACCAATTAAATGACACTGAAATTGGAACTCTCAGCTCTTAGCACTTATTTCCATTGGCCACGATAATGGAAGAAACGAGAGTACATGCTGAGGCAAAGAATCAAATCACTGATAATGAAAATAATAACATTTTTGAAGAAAAATAGATGCAACCACTAAGTTAATGAAAATAGGAAGAAAATATTCAAATTCTGCTTTATCCCAAATTAAATCACTCATTTCCAGGTTGTGAGTGTTCTCTCTACAGTAAGGAACTATGATGGAAGTTCTCTCTCTTTCGGTTTGGGTTTGCTCTTCTCATTCTGTTGTGTGAAGGATGAGAATAAGAACTTTCAGAAGTATGTAACACTCTCAGCATGTGAAAAATCCCAAAGAAGAAAAAATTGTATGTTTTGGATTAAATTATTAAGCTGTATTCTCTCCTTCATATTCCAAGTGTAACACACACACACACACACACACACACACACACACACTTCCCAGAAAGTCATAGGGGAAAGTTTTATTTCCCCTACTAGATTTGCAATGCAGTTGAACTACTTTTAATTTTCAAATGATAATCCAACAAAACGATTGCTTAAACAAACCTAAAGTGCACGTTTCCTGTCTCAAAGAATCTTCTTATGCTGCTTTTCCAGACAAACTGTCTTTTCAGGTCTCTAGGTGACATTGGGATCCATCCAATGTAGTCCTACCACCTACTGACAACCCACTTACCATGTTTCATTGTGAATTATTTGTCTACATGTCTGTCTCCTCTACCAGACTGTGAGCTCCAGAGGGCAAGAATTACTTCTTGTTCAATTTTTATCTCCAGTGCCTAGCATAGGTTCTTATACATGGCATTTTTTTGAATAAGCAAATAAATGGAAGCATTCGGCAGCACCCTGCATCATCCTCCTCCTTTCACTTCACCTCCAGCAGCCACTCAGGTTGACTCCTAGCAACAATTGGATAGGTAAAAATATGACTTAGAGGCTGGGTGCAGTGGCTCACGCCTGTAATCCCAGGCCTTTGGGAGGCTGAGTTGGGAGGATCACTTGAGCCTAGGCATTCAAGACCAACCTCGTCAACACAGCGAGACCCCACCTCTTAAAGAAAGAAAAAGAAAAAAAGTATGACCTGGGAGAAAGGGACAAGATGGCTGACTAGACACAGCTGGAAGCACCTCTTCCATGGAGAGGAACCAAAATATCGAGTAAACCTCCACACCTCAATCAGATTTTTTGAGGGAAAATATTAAAAGTCAATAGAGAAGTGACACAGACACTTTGGTTGAAGAGGGAGGAAACAGGGCAGCCTGCTTGCAGTCCCTGAGTGCCAGGACCAGCCCAAGGACCCGGACCAGACCTAAGGAAGGAGTGAGTGAAGGAACCCTGGTCCACTGCATTCCCACCATGGTCCTCTGAGATCCTAGCTACAGGAGTTCCCATGACCCTCACAGACCTCTGGACTGGCAGGGGAAGCTGCACAGAGAACAAACAGAGGCACAGCTTGAACCCATGCAGAGCCCAGAAGACTTCAGTGTGCTGTACAGTTGCAGCAAAATGTAGTCATAGGAGCCCATCTGCCAAGGTTCTCCTTCTTGCAGTGAGAGGTTGCAGCAACTGCTGTCCGCTCAACTGAGGGGAAGCAGGAACATTCACATGCTCAAGACAGGCCCTATTGCCATTGCCGCAGGATTGAGGTGCATCTGATCCATGTGCCTTCTTGCCTGCTGGCCCCTATCAAGGCCACCTACCTGGCCATTTCTGCAGGAGGGTACCCACAACACAGCCTTCACTGCCCCACCTGAGAGTTGTATTGGAAGCCTTGGGGCAGTTCAGCACCCCCATCACAGCTGGTGCTTGACCCTGAGGGACCAACAGAAAAATCTGTGGACCTGATCCCAACTGTTCAGGACTCGAGCACACTGCCCTGGGGTATCGAGCAGAGATTTGTGGCCTGATCTCAAGTGGGGGAGAAGCTCCCACTGTCAGAACACAGAGAAGAGTGTGGCATAGGTTCATGTACCAGCAGAGAAGTTGGGTGAACCTCCTTTAGTAAAACTGGACCAGGAGGGCATGCATGGCCTGATAGCCATGGCTTCTTCCCCAGGGAGCCTCACAGCCTGGAATGCCTGGAACAGCTCAGCAATCTTGGCACAGATGGCTTCACACTTCAGTCAGATTTTTTGAGGAAAAATACTAAAAGTCAACAGAGAGGTAACACAGACACCGTGGTTGAAGAGGTGTCTCTGGCATTCACCCTGGCAGGAGGCCTTAGCCATTTGGGCCTCCTGCCAGGGTGAATGCCAGCAACCAGCTGGGTCAGGGGTGCATGAGCTGGGCAAGACCCACAGCCACCTGACGGTCTGAAAACTCCAGGCCACAGGCACCATACCAGTTGTATATCAGCAGTGCCACTGCCCTGCCTGGGAATCCTCCACCCTTGATCTACTGAACCAGGACATCTGAACCCCACAACCCACTCTGACTTTGGCAAGCACAGAGGACCAGCAGGTTCCCAGATAATTGCGGTCACCTGGTGATCTTACCCTCAGCATGAACCACCCCTGAGGGAGTGGGGATTGCAGCCCACCAAAGCCCCTTTTGAGACAAAGGAAATATGGACACAGCACACACAGCTGAAGAGAGTACCACCAAGGCCCAGGAACAGACTTGGAGAGGTAGTCCTCTCTTCCTCCTAACCCACATCCTCTCCCCAGTGCACTGTTGCAGACATACTGAAATACAATAGGGATGAGTGCAAACAGGCAAGCAGGGGGCACACTTTTCAAATTTATCTGGCACCTCTGCCCCCACTGAAGACAAACGGAGCTGAATAAGAGCTTATATGCCAACTCCATCTTTTAAGCATCATCTACTAGACCACAGCCTGAATTATACCACTAAACAAACAATGCAATGCCTGTAAAATCTACCACAGGAGTCTATCTGAAACCAAGGAACCCATACAGAGCCTTGGCTTTCTGAAGCACCCAGAAACAAAGCTAATCAATTATACCCAACATGGACCACAATCATACCCACAAGGGAAACATAATAAGAACTCAAGAAAGCCTCATCCAAATCACAGCAAATTCAAAAAGAAAAAGAAGCATCAGTCCCTCAAATGAGGAGGAATAAGTGCAAGAACTCCAACAATACAAAAAGCAAGAGTGTTTATTCACCTCCAAAGGATCACACTAGCTCCCTAGCAATAGATCTTAATCAGATTGAAATGTCTGAAATGACAGATATAGAATTCAGAATCTGGATGGCAAGGAAACCCAATGAGATCCAAGAGAAAGTTGAAATCCAATCCAATGAAGCCAGAAAAACAAACCAAGATTTAACAGATGAGACGGCTATATTAAGAAAGAACCAAACAGAACTTTTGGAATTGAAAAATTCACTACAAGAATTACAAAATACAATTGGAAGCCTTAACAACAGACTAGACAAAAGCAGAAGAAAGAACTTCAAAGCATGAAGACTGGTCCTTTGAATCAATCCTGTCAGAAAAAAAAAATTAAGAATTTTTTTTAAATGAACAAAGCCTCCAAAAAATATGGGATTATGTAAAGCGACCAAACCTATGACTGATTAGCATTCCTGACAGAGAAGAAGGTAAGCAATTTGGAAAACATATTTCAGGATATAATCCAGGAAAGTTTCCCCAGTCTCACCAGAGACATTAATATACAGATACGAGAAATCCAGGGAACTCCTGCAAGATACTATAGAAGATGACCATCACCAAGGCACACAGTCATCAGACTTTCCAAGCTCAACAAAAAGGAAAACATCTCAAAGGAAGCTAGAGAAAAGAGCCATATTAGCTATAAAGGGAATTCAATCAGACTAACGGTGGGCTTCTCAGCAGAAACCTTACAAGCCAGAAGACACTGAGGGCCTATTTTTAGCATTCTTAAAGAAAAGAAATTCCGACAAAAAATTTCACATCCTTCCAAGCTAAGCTTTATTAACAAAGGAGAAATAAAGTCTTTCCCAAACAAGTAATCACTAAGGGAATTTGTCACCACCAGAACGGCCTTACAAGAGATGCTTAAGGGAGTTCTAAACATGGAAATGAAAGAACAATACTTGCTACCACTAAAGCACATGTAATTACATAGCCTGCAGGGCCTATAAGCAACTACACAGTCAAGAATACAAAACAACTAGCTAGAAACACCACGACAGGAATAAAACCTCACATGTAAACATTAACCTTGAATGTTAATAGCCTAAGTACTCCACTTAAAATACATAGAGTGGCAAATTGGATTAAAAAACAAGACCCAGCTTTCTGCTGTCCTCAAGACCCATATCACATGTAATGACACCTATGGAATCAGATAAAGGGATAGAGAAAGATCTGTCATGAAAATGAAAAACAAAAAAGGGCAGAGATTGCTATTATTGTATCAGATAAAACAGATTTTAAACAAACAACAGTAAAAAATGACAAAGAAGGGCATTATATAATGATAAATGATTCAATTCAACAAGAAGATTTAACTATTTTAAATATATATGCACCCAACAATAGAGCACCCAGATTTATAAAACAATTAATACCAGAGCTACAAAACAGACTTAGACAACTACACAATAATAATGGGGGAACTTCAACACCCCACTGAGAACATTAGGCACATCACTGAGGCAGAAACTAACAGATTTAATACTAAATTCAGCACTTGACTGATTGGACCTAATAGGTACCTACAGAACTCCACCCAACAACCAAAAATATGCATTCTTCTCATCTGCACACAGAACATACTCTAAGATTGACCACCTACTCAGTCATAAAGCAAGTCTAATAAATTCAAAAATACTAAAAGCATAATAAGCATTTTCTTGGAACACAGTGGAATACAAATATAAATCAATACCAAGAGGAACTCTCAAAACCACACAAATACATAGAAACTGAACAACTTGCTCCTGAATGACTTTTGGGTAAATAATAAAATTAAGGCAGAAATCAAAAAATTCTTTGAAACAAATGAAAATAGAGACACAATATACCAGAACCTCTGGGATGTGGCAACAGCCACGTTAAGAGGAAAGTTTATAATGCTGAACACCTATATCAAGAAGATAGACAGATCTCAAGTTAACAGCCTAACGTCTCACCTAAAGGAACCAGAAAAACAAGAATACACTAATGAAAAATGAAAACTATGGGCCAGTATCTTTGATACGTATAGATGCAAAATCAACAAAACCCTAGCAAACCAAATCCAGCAGCACATCAAAAAGATAATCCACCAGGATCAAATGGGCATTATGCCTGAGATGCAAGGATGGTTCAACATATACAAATCAACAAAAGTGTCATCACATAAACAGAACTAAAAACAAAAACCACAAGATTATCTCAATAGATGCAGAAAAAGCACTCAATAAAATCCAACATCCTTAATGATTAAAAAAAAAAAATCTAGGCATCAACAATCTAGGCATCAAAGGAATACACCTCAAAATAAAAATTGCCATCTATGACAAACTTATAACCAATATTATACTGAATGCTCAAAAGTTGAAAGCATTGGCCAGGCACAGTGGCTCACGCCTGTAATACCAGCACTTTGGGAGGCTGAGGTGGGTGGATCACCCGAGGTCATGAGTTCAAGACCGGCCTAGCCAACATGGTGAAACCCCATCTTTACTAAAAATACATAAAATTGGCCAGGCATGGTGGTGGTGCCTGCAATCCCAGCTACTCAGGAGGCTGAGGCTGGAGAATCACTTGAACCCAGGAGGCGGAGGTTGCAGTGAGCCAAAGTCACATCATTGCCTTCTAGCCTGGGCAACAAGAGCAAAAGTCCAACTCAAAATAAATAATAAATAAACACATGGACCAACGGAACAGAATAAAGAACGTAGAAATAAAGCTACATACCTACAGCCAATTGTTCTTTGACAAAGCCAACAAAAACAGACAATGGTGAAAAGATCTCCTATTCAATAAATGGTGCTGGGAAAACTGGCTAACTATATGCAGAAGAATGAAACTTGACCCCCACCACTCACCATTTACAAAAACTAACTCAAGATGGATTAAACACTTAAATGTAAAACTTCAAACTACAAAAATAAAGAAAACCTAGGAAATACTCTTCTGGGCATTGGTTTATGGAAATAATTTATGACTAAGTCCTTAAAAGCTAATGCAACAAAACAAAAATTGACAATTAGGACCTAATTAAACTAAAGAACTTCTGCACAGCAAAAGAAACAATCAATAGAGTAAATGGACAACCTACAGAATGGAAGAAAATATGTGCAAACTATGCATCTGACAAAGAACTAATATCCAGAATCTATAAGAAACTTAAATCAACAAGAAAAAAAACAAACAACCCCATTAAAAAGTGGGTAAAGGACATGAATAGACATTTCTCAAGAGAAAACACGCAAGTGGCCAAGAAATATGAAAAAAAAAGCTCAACATCACTAATAATCAGAGAAATGCAAATCAAAACCACAACGAGATACCATCTCACACCAGTCAGAATGGCTACTATGAAAAAGTAAAAAAAAAAAATAGCAGATATTGGTGAGATTGCTGAGTAAGGGAATACTCATACACTGTTGGTGGGATTGTAAATTAGCTCAGCACATGTGGGAAGCAGTTTGGAGAGTTCTCAAATAACTAAAAACAGAATTGCCATTCGACCCAGCAATCCCATTACTGAGTATATAACCAAAGAAAAATAAATCATTCTACCAAAACATCACCTGTATTAACATGTTTATTGCAGAACAATTTACAATTGCAAAGACATGGAATCAATACAGGTGCACATCAATACCGGATTAGATAAAGAAAATGTGGTACATATATATCATGGAATACTACACAGCCATAAAAAAGAACAAAGTTATGCACTTTGCAGCAACATGGAGGCAGCTACAGGCCATTATGTTAAGCGAATTAACACAGAAACAGAAAACCAAATATCACATGTTCTCCCTTATAAGTCACACCTAAACATTACATAGGCATGGACATAAAAATGAAAACAATAGGCCCTGGGGACTCTTAAAAGGGGGAGAGGGACATGAGGAATGGTTGAAAACTACCTATTGGATACTATGCTATTTGGGTAATTCAATTGAAGCTCAAACCTCAGCATCATGCAATATATCCATGTAACAAACCTGCACGTGTACCCACTAAATGTTTAAAAAAAAAAAAGTCTGACTTGGTATTCTCTCTTTTTAAGATTACTTCTCCTTATTGTACTATTTCTCCCTAACTCCCAGCACCTAATTTGTATTCCACTATTGACTGCACCTTGATGTCCTTTAAGATGCTCACTAAGAATAGCAGAAAGTATTAAACATAAAATATCTTCCACAAGATTCCTGACAAATAGTTGACAAGTCTCCACTCAAATACTTGAATTTCTAGTTATGGCAGAATTCCTTTAAAGAAAAACATCCATTTACAGATAACTTTTTAACCAAAATATACCTTTCTATTTCTCTAACATGCTCATGCTTCTAAATCGGCCTCTGGGGTGTCCTGGAATAAATATAATTCTTCTACGTGAGAATCTTTTAGCTATTTAAAGATAGAATCAAGTCCATCCAAGTTCCTCTGTTCCATTTTATACATTTTCTATTCTCAACTACAACTCATGTGATATGGCTTCAATTCACTCTTCTCTGAATATACTCCAGTAGATCAGTCATTTTCAAAATGTGACACCCAGAATTAAACACAATCCACCAAATATGTTTTACAGGGAAGAGAGGATATCACTTCCTTTGTGATATGATCAATGTTTGCATTACGAGTTTAAGGGATTTTTGTCAGGGGTGTTTTTTTTGTTTTTGCAACTACATCACACTGTCACCTATTTTAAGTTTACAGTCAACAGTAGCCCTGAGATGTTACCACATGTGCTACATTATACATTATGCACGGGTTTGTTGATGGTTGTTGTTTAGTCACCTAAAAAAAAGAAAAGAAAAAGAAAGAAAAGAAAAAAGCAGCACTTTAACTCTAGTGGTCAAAAATTTCATTCTCTTAAATTTGGCCTTCTATTCCTGTTCCAGCTAATTAGGATCACTTAGATTTTAATGCTATCATCTGACATATTAGCTATGTCTCCCAGCTTCATCATTTGCCAATTTAATGAGTATGTCATTTTAACAAAATAATTTTAAAATGTTGAACCCAACTTTTCAAAGACACATTACTAGAGATATACCTTAGGCACTATTTGAACACTGCCTTCAAACTAGTTACAAATCCAGTTCCTGCATTTTTAGTATACTATGCCTTGAAAGCATGTTTATATTTTAGTGTGAAAGCTTTAAAAGATCAAAAGCCTGCAAGGCCAATAGAAATTAATTTCTAAAGATGAAATTTTTGAGTTGTGAGAGAAAGTGTTCTGCCAGGAGAGTTCTTCTATTGTAGGTGTCTGTCTGTTCATAAGCCTATACTGGCTAATCACATCCTTACCTAGGTTTTTAATTCCTTCTTTCCACAATGGTGATTGAATTGTGCTGAAAATTTATTAAAAGTGTTGCCTTGAGTGAAATTGATTTGGAGAGATATGATCTGCTGATTTCTTTTAAACATAAACTCTAATATATATCATTTCTCATGCAAATATCCGTGGTGAACAGCTCCATGTAAAGAGTCCTGAAGGGTTCCAGGTAATCATGAGCACTGTAACAATACAATATTAAAATGATTTCCTCATGTAAAATCTAGAAGAAGTCAGAGCTTCCGGATATTAGGCTTGATTTTTAGCATGCACAAGTTACTATGATCATCTTCATTTCAGATTCAGCAATTTTATTTCCATTTTTACAACTCTCCTATGTCATTGAATCTTCCCTGGAATCTACAGCCCTGACTCAGTGAAAACAAAGTGAATCACAAGCTATAGTTGCTTTATTTTTAGTACACAGCACAATCCTGAGACAGTTGCAGATGTTCAGAGACAAAAACAACCACCACCACCTCATGTAAAGCCAAAATAACACTCCCTTGTACCTTAAAGTGAGGATCTCCTGTTGCCTGAATCTTAATAGATGTCAACAGAGATGGGGCAGCCATAACTTTCAGGAGAAACTGTGCACTCTCTGTACTTTTCTAGCGCCTTTTTCAGTTTCAGAGAAAAAGCACAAATGGCAAAGGAGGAATACCACATTCATGAGCCTGGTTAGGCGTCTACCACACAACTTTATTACTATTACACACAGGCTGTGTATGGAATGCATGACGAAAATGGAAAACAGGGGTGGCGCCTTTCCAGCCAAAAGAAGCCCTTTTTATCAGAGATGAAAAAGTCTGCTAAAATTATCCTGAATTACAAGCATGTAAAAAAATGGGTTCCAAACACCACTCTAAAGCTATTTTTAAGCAAAGTGGTAACTACTCATTTATGAATAATAAAATGTTTGCCAATATA
This sequence comes from Pongo pygmaeus, assembly GCF_028885625.2. NCBI lineage: Eukaryota > Metazoa > Chordata > Mammalia > Primates > Hominidae > Pongo > Pongo pygmaeus. The sequence goes on along the minus strand of NC_072388.2, from coordinate 43,905,560 downwards.
ATTAATTCTACTTTTCCTGCTATTTTCTTTTAAAAGTTTTATATTTAACCCAGACTGCTATAAGAATTCAATATAAACTAAATCTGAACTTAGAATATTATACCACTAAAGTGTTTCTTTTCCTCCACATGAATTTTAATTTAATGAAATCACATAATATCAGGCCTTATTATTTATTTATTTATTTATTTATTTATTTATTTATTTAAGAGACAGGGTCTCACTCTGTCATCCAAGCTGGAGTACGCTAGCATGATCATAGCTCACTGCAACTTTGAGCTCCTGGGTTCAAACACTCTTCCCATCTCAGCCTTCAGAGTAGATAGTCCTGTAGTAGGACAACAGGCACATGCTATGCCCAACTAATTTTTTTTTTTAAATTTTTGTAGAGACAGGGCCTCACTCTGTTGCCCAAGCTGATCTTGAACTCTTGACCTCAAGTGATCCTCCTGCCTTAGCCTCCCACAGTGCTGGGCTTACAGGCATGAGCCACTGCACCTGGCCTGGCCTTATTTTTATAATACACTGAGTGTTTTTCTGTAAGTATGCCAAGGTAACTATAGTTCAGTAAAAAATGCTGTTTTTTTCTTTACCTTTGGAAAGTAAGTGACTACACAGCCTAATTTGTGATGGGGATTGACCACAGCAAGGGCAACTGCCACCAGAGAGTAATACCACCTCAGGACATCACGGGATAAAAAATATCACTCTGTAGAAGTAACTTCAGTGTAACTCATGTAAAACAAACAGAGACAGAGTTTAGGTGTCACCCAGGCTGGGATGCAGTGGCACAATCATAGCTCACAGCAACCTCAAACTCCTGGGCTCAAGGGATCCTCCCACCTCAGTCTCCCAAGTAGCTAGGACTATAGGTGTGTGCCACCATGTTCAGCTAATTTTGTTTGTTTGTTTGTTTGTTTCTTGTAGAAACAGGGTCTTGTTATGTGGCCCAGGCTGGTTTCAAACTCCTGGCCTCAAGCCATCCTTCAGTCTCAACTTCCCAAAATGTTGGGATTACAGGCATGAGCCTCCATGCACAACCCACTGAATGACCTATTTTTAATTTAAATGTCACACTATAGCAGTGGCATTTGCTGAGCTTCCTGATGGATTCATGGCCCAAGTGTAAGATACAGTCAAACAGAGAATTTTTAAGTTGTATTTATTATATAATTGTAGAAATAGGATATTTTGGGGTATTTTTACTTGTGTCATTGTACCTTGCTATCAAAGTGTGGTTTGTAGATCAGTCCCATTGACCTCACTTAGAAGCTTGTCAAAAATGCAGAACCCAGGCCCCATGCCAACTCTGCATTTTAAACACAACCCTGATTGATTCATATGCATATTAAAGTTTGAAAAACATTATCATAGTACACTTTTAAAGTATCTTCTAGCTCTGATCCTCCACAGCCAGAATCCTGTACTCCCATTTAAATAACTAAAACACATTAATAATAGATGTATTATTGAATCCTGCATTCCTTTTAAATTAACTGGAATAAAAAATTGTATGAACTTGTCAAACAATGAACAAATAACTGACTATGGTGGCAAGAATGAGGGTTACATAAAAATTGTCTTTGGCCAAGGAAAACAAGTAACATCATTCATTCTTTCAGTATGCTAACTGCTCGTAAAATTGCAAAAGATGCTACTAAATAAGACAAAATGACACAGCTATACAGAAATCAAAGAAGCACATCTAAGACAAAGGCAAGAAGAAAACTGTAATGCCAAATGCAAAATTGCATTTGAAATAGGAAACACAATATAGACTTGTTGTGCAGAAGAGTGTATGGACATGACAGTGTAATAGAGAATCATGAGGCAGGTCCTTGTCTTTTTTCTGTCACCCTTCCTGTATGTTGTGGGGAGAAGCCCTATGTCCTATCCCTGGGCAAAACTGCTCCCAAAGAACCTCAAGCAATTAACCACTTCAACATTTTGTTGTTTTTTTTCTTCTGGCTTTAATTTTTTTTAACTTTTATTTTAAGTTCTGGGGTACATCTGCAGGTTTGTCACATAGGTAAACTTGTGTTATGGGGGTTTGTTATACAGATTATTTCAACACCCAGATACTAAGCCTAGTACTCATTAGTTATTTTTCCTGATCCTGTCCCCCCTCCTAACCTCCACCCTCTGATAGGCCCCAGTGTGTGTTGTTCCCCTCTATGTGTCCATGTGGTCTCATCATTTAGCTCCCACTTACAAGTGAGAACATGAAGTATTTGATTTTTCTGTTCCTACATTAGTTTGCCAAGGATAATGGCCTCCAGCTCC